>NC_137076.1:77109990-78601240 GCF_951640355.1 Cnephaeus nilssonii | reverse complement strand
CATGATATATTAGAAATATTTTTTGAAGGTGGAAAATAATGGGTAATTGTATGGGGTCATAGATGATTTGATTCAGCTCAGCCTGAACACTGCATAATGGGTCAGATGACCTCTTATTGCCAGTAACCTGGTTCAAGGTGTTCTAGGAGAATTTTGGGATGAGACATTGAGGTCACATTGCCTTTTTAGATAGTGAAGACTGACTACAGCATTACTTCCCCCTGCCCCCACCATCTTCGGACACTGTATATGCAGTATATATCCATATGCATATATTTAAAAAACTCACTTACTTGGAGTCCACAGTGGAAGGGATTTTACTGCTACTGTAATCTGGCTGTGATGGTAATATGGAGCTGAGGAAGCTGGCGGGGGACTGGTTATAGGTGGCTGTAACCCTTTGGCCCGGGTTGGAGCCAGCAGGCTGCTGGGGAGAAGCAGGGAAAGCAGAGGACATGGTGATGTGAGAGCTCACTGTTGATGAAGCAGAAAATCTTTGCTCTGTGCACTGGCGGGGCTGGATGATAATGGAAGACTGTTTGGTCTGGCTAGAGTAGCTGGAGGTTTCCGGTCCAAGGGGCTGCAGTCTGGAGCCACATGGATTTTGGGATTGGATGAAGTGTTTTGGCCGTTCGTAGTTAAACATGCTTAGTTGGTATACGGGAGATGAAGGCAATTTATTACTATAATGATTTGCTCCTGAAGAGTTGGGGTCCTGAATTTGGGACTGCAAGCCTGGAATTATAGAAGGTTGCAAGGAATCAGAAGCAACCTTGGTCTGCACCTTCTTGTTGAGATCCTGGGAATATTGTGTTCCTGGCTTTGATGGAGGGGCCTTCTCTTGAAGAATGTCTTTCCTTCAAAAGGAGAAAATGATTCAGTTGCAATATTTGCATAAAGAACAGTACTGTTTATTTAACATCTTTAGGAGCTTATGTGCTTTCAAGGTTATCTCTGAGTAGAACTTTCCTGGTTTCTACACTTCCTTTTTCTCTGTCATTGCACAAATGACTTTTCCCATGTCTCATGATTATTTATTGTCCAGAGGCTACTGTTTCATTAACCACAGAAATTTAATTATTTAAAAATTATTAGCAGTTAAATATATAGCATGTCAGCTTTCATTCAGTTTGAATCCTTCCCATTGCTCATCAAAACCAATGATAGACCAGTTAATTCATATCCTGGTGATCTGTGATGAATGATGTCTTGGTAAATCAAGGGGAACTATATGCTTATTTTGTAAAGAATGTTACTCCTTTGCCCTTTCACAATTTCACAAAGTAGAGTGAACATCTATAATTCACTGTTAACAACTTTGAGTGGATTTTTTTTCCTTACAATTCACTGCCTCTTTTTCTTCCCTTGATTTCAAATTGACCATAGTACAAAGTAGACAATAATTAAGGAGTGACTACGTGTTTGTGTCTCTTTGTATGTATATAACGTATGTCACCAACTGCATTCCAGAGCCATTTGTGATTTTTTCTGTTATTTTCAGATTATACTATCTAGTTATTGATCTTGATGTTCTTTTAATTATTTATTTTTACTTTTTATTTTTTTACCTGTTTAATATGTATTTTAGATTAATTTAAACATTATTTTAGCTCTTTTTATTTTTTTTGGAAATGATAAACAGGATGTACAGAAGGAAGTAAGACAACTGTGAAGCTAGCCTCTACCTTACCAAGAAAAGATGGGTGCCATTTCTCTTACTTAGCTCTACAATGGTTCACCTGACTTTCTATAGTAGATCCCCATTTTTCCTTAGAGGAATTATTTGTCACTAAAATCACCTTAAGGAATTATATTTGCCTCTGATTTCTTCCATTAGTATGGAATATTTAAGCAGGACAATATACAGACATTAAAAAGACTAGTCCTGTAAATTGTAGCATTGATTCTGTTTTCATTAAAAATATCAGGTAATTTAGTTCAAAAACACATTTAGTTTGTTTCACATAGTTTAAACCAATACTGAGATAATGCTAAATCAAACTTTTAGCTGATGAAAAATTAGCCAAATTGTCATTATTGAAACAAAATCTTATTTAATTTCCTATCTTGAAAAAAGTGTTTCTAATGAAAAATTTCAAGACAACTTCATCCTAATTGTGTATATAGTTTAAATTAAAACTAGCAGTTTTGGGAAAGAACAAAAATGCAACTACACAGCCAAGAGAAAGATTCTATTGAAAAGACTTGAAAAGTTATATATTCCTTAACTTCAAGTTTCTGAACATAAGTATATTAAACTAGACTCCATTTTAGTAATTAACTATAGTAGGCCTTTAAATTTTTGGAGAAAAACATCTAGAGGAGGCTTTAATTAGATTTTCTAAAAAAGAAAATAAAAGGCTATTTCAAGGTAAGTAGTTTTGTAGTTATCGGTTTATTTATTACATTGCAGAATTGAATCCAGTTTGGTTTCTAAACTCCTTTTTGGGCAGGCAGGTGATTCAGATTCATTTCAAATAGCAAAGAATAAACTGTTTAATAGCCAGCAGATTTTTTCCAAAAAGTCCCCTATTTTTCTTCATATATATTTCTGTTATGTCAATTATCTTGTTCATTTTTGTATCGGTCTACATAGTTAAAAATTACTTATTTTTTTAAGCTCAATTTTTTTCTTTCAAAAGTTTTATTTTGTTTATATCTCACTACATTTTATACAGATGTTTCCACAGGTAATTCTGAAAGGCTTTTCTTCATGTTTATAGTTACTGTTCAACAATTCAATTCTAGAATCTATTCTATTACATGAAAGTTATCATTTTATTCTAAATTAGGTTAAATAAATATCAAATATTTTATAAATAAAATATTAGTCTCCTATTTTAAAAAATCTTAACATTTTTCCTTATCTCTAGTACAGCACAAACTTGCAGAAAAAACTGATTGAGGATATTTTGAAGCATATCACCACAGTTAGTTCAAGTGTCTCCTTTCAAGGAAAAATCATGTCTTAAAAATAATAACACATAACTACTTTTTCTTCTACCCTTTCTCTAATGTCTTCCAGTTTCAGTGGAATGAATAGAGCACTTTCTCTTCAAATCTTTGTAATACCATTGTGGCTTTCAAACTTTTTATCTGAAGATCACTTCTGTACATGCTCCTCTGATTTGGACAAAAAACAAAAACAAAACCCAAAACAGCAGCAGGAATAAAGAAGGGACTTACCCGTAATTCTGGAGGTTGCCAGCTGGGTTTAACCCCCTATTGAAGGGAAGGAAGAGGCATCCCCTTCCCTCACAGACTAATCTAGTGGCTCTGTGCTTAGTATTATAGCACCACTGACTTTTATCAGCTGCCAAACAGTGACATCTGATGTGCTTGTCTGTCCATCTACCTATGCTGGCATGTCAAAGTAAGAGTCCACAATCTAAACAATATCTCAGATGTCTTAGTGATATTTAAGGAGTGGGATTACATGAGCTTTTCTCTCAGGCCTCTTTATTTTAGATGTGAATGTTGACTATGATCTTTAGCAAGCTCCTATAAGGGGAAGAGCAATGAATTTGGAAATAGAAAAAGGTATAAAGAAAACTCAATTTCTTTTTCATGGTGGGGGCTTTGTGAATCTTCCCTATTGAAAAAAAGAAGGACTAATCCCCTCTTCATAGATTTTAAGACTGACCTTCTATCTTGTAAGGCTTCTCTAGAAATAAGGCCAGTGATGAATGGGCTCCAAATTAATTTGTATTTGATAGTTAGTCACCTGAAAACTTTAAAATTCAAAATGGGAGTGGGGGTGGAGCTGAGTTCAAGCAGTTTGTTTTAAGAAAGGGGGTGTGTTCTCAGTAAAGGCAGCAGAGCAGGTGATTGTGACATGTCACTGGGAAGGTGGGTTGGTGGAAAAACATGATATGGTTTCTTTAGGTAAGCTTTCTGAATCCGTATGGTGTATGCCTCCTTGACCTTGTACTTTTATTCTAAAAGTTTGAAACACTTAAACCCGTGGTCGGCAAACTCATTAGTCAACAGAGCCAAATATCAACAGTACAACGATTGAAATTTCTTTTGAGAGCCAATTTTTTAAAACTTAAACTATCAAAGAAGCAGTCTATACATTAGGGCTCTGTACTATCAACTCTCTTTCCTTCATCTTTACTGCTAACAGTTTCCTTTCTCTTTACACCAAGGAGACCATCTTGGTATTTATGTTTCCTTTTTTATTCAGGGAAGTAAATAATTACAGAGGAAGAAACCTTCAAATCAACAAAAGAGGTGGTGGAAAGGATTAGGTGGCATGAGGATCAGTCCAATGGAGTGGAATTATCCCCATTTAAGTGGCTTCAATTTTGATATGGTTCTACTGTTTAAAGCATATCTATTTATTCCCTCCCTTATGGATAATCCAAACTTGATTTAATTACCATGTACATTGGGGTCCAATAAATAGATATTTGAACACATGTGAGCCATATAAAATTTTCCACAGCTGACCGTGTAGGTATTACCTTTCTTTTGTGTTCAGAAAAAGTTTAATAATTGCTGCTTGGGCATGCAGACATTATTCAGTAGAAAAAGCACAGTAGACTTGAGTATGTATTTGCCTACAAAGTCTTATTTCAGGAATCTCCCAAACTATTTCTCCATATCTGCTCACTGATATTTCAAATTCCATTAAAAGGGAAAAGCCTTTTCATCCAAATTAGAAAGACTTAAAATGTAACTGCAAGCGACGACAAGAATAATAAAAATAACCAACATGTATAGAATTTTTTATGAGTAAGGCATTATTCTAAAGACTAAGTGTGGTATATGTGACTGATATTTGGTTCTTCCTGAGAACAAGGTTTGATGGGGGCAAGGAAGAGGAGATAGTAGATTTGAGGTCTGTTAGTACCTAAAAGTTAGAAAAATACTCTAACAGCCAAGTAAGGAAGATACCTAGGACAAGCAGTTAAATTGTCAATTTTAAATGTACCATAGTTGAGGCAGAATTTTACATTCATTTGCTCTCTTTTTTTTTTTTTTGAGAGTTAAAAAAATTATTTGAGTTAAGCAGAGGATATGCCTAGAAGCAAGATCTCAATAGACTGAGAAAAATGCTTCCTAGCTCCATTTTTTATCTTTTAAGCATTGCCTCTTTTTTCCCCTGGGTCTTTGTAAGGTGTAACATGGGTTACAGTGTAGTACCTCTATGGAACATCTAGGCTAAGGTTCTCACTACAATAAGGGGCCCAAAGGTTAAATTAGGAAAGGTAAGTAAGGTCCTCTTTTTTTTTTTCTTCCTGGTTAATTTTCACCCAAGGATATTTTTCCATTGATTTTTAGAGAGAGTGGAAGGGAGGGGGAGAGTCATACAGAGAGAAACATCAATGTGAGAGAGACACATCGATTGGACTGGGGATTGAGCCCACAACCAAGGTATGTGCCCTTGACTGGAATCTAACCCGGGACTCATCAGTCCTTGGGCCTACACTCTATCAACTGAGCCAAACAGGCTAGGGCAAGGTCCTCTTTTATGACACCATTCTCAGAAGTTAAAGGTCTGTATTTAATAATCTATTATGAATCTGTTTTTCTACTTTTAATGTTTGGTTTGTTTTTGTGAATGTTTTATGTCTTCTCACAAATATAGCTATTTGAATGGTTTAGTTGCTTATTTGAGAAAAATTATAAAATGGAAAAATCATTAAGATGTCAGGTGGGTTGAACCATATTGCAATCTTTCCCCAAAGACAACTTTTCCCATTTCTTTCTCTAAATTACCAGTAAGGGTCTCTGGTAAATTATTCTAATGTCTCACATAATGTATGTAACTTCCTATTATTTCCTGCTGCATGTTAAGGGAATTCCTTCTTGTCTTGTCATCAGTAGAAGGGTAGCTGTTTAACTGTCATTCATTCATATCTTCCTCATATATAGCTCTTGTTTTTTTTTGGTTTGTTTTGTTTTTAATATGAAGTATAAATGCTGTTGTAAAAATGCTTCTGTGAGCTTCTAAAGTCAGAGGTCAGGTGTGTATGATGAAGCTAATTTCTGTTGTATTAACTGAGAAGGAAAATGTCACATTGAAGATGAAGGGACTAAAGAGTGGAGAACATTTTATTTATTTTCAGGTTATACATAAATCTTTCTGATTACTGAAGTTCTGCATAGACATATAGTGAAAGGGAATCCCACTGTAGCACTTGTAATTTGAAATATCCATTCTAACACCTTACTCAATCTTATATTCTTCTCGTAAGAAATAATGGACACTCCACTGGGTTTGGAGTCAAACAGGAAAAGTGATAATGCTAATTTGGTTAATGTTTTAGAATTTTCTAGGCACATTAACCTTTTTTATTTTGAAGACCTGAGTCTATTTTAATGCCCACTCTACCACCTACTTACTGTGTAACCTTAGACAAGCTGCTTAAACTCTCTGAGCTTTAATAATTAACTGGAAAACAAAGATAGTATCTGCTATATTAACCTAAATCAGAGGTTGCTGAGAGAGACAAATGAAACAGGAAATCATACAGTGGACTATATTGTGATATATCTCCTACATTAGGTTAACCTTTTTCCTGTTAACCTAATGTAGGAGGGACTGTTTATTATTTATCTTGCCTAGGACAGTGTAGCTCAGAATAGACCCTATAAAAGCTTAACTTTTATGGAACTTTTACCCAGTAATTTTCCCCACAGAAGATGTTGTTAATGATAAAGATGGTAAACTCCTGTGAAAGATAATATATTACAAATTCAAGGTCTTTTTAAGACCTAAAGGCTCACAGCTAAAAAAATACTCATGTAGAAAAATTTTAGATATCAGTATTGGCCATCTTCCCAAGACAAGTCTAGCACAGAAACTGATAAACACATAGAAAGTGTTTAACAAATGTTGGTTGAATAAGTTGCAGTTTTATTTATTGCCCTACACACCCATTCTTACTTGACCCCATGAGAAATCTTTATTTATAGGGGTAACCACTGGTCAGGCAACTATCGATCCTAGAAGCTTAAAGGGGTTCCAGGAGACCAACAGAAATCACAGTCATAAACTTATTGGAGATATACTGAGCCTGATAAAAAGCAATGCAGGGAAGTGCTAGCTACTATTTATTGAATTCCTACTCTGTAATTCACATATATTGTTCCAGGTCTGTTAGTCTCTAAGTCTAAACTCTTTTCCTCACCATCTTCATTGCAAGAAACACTTGGAAAAGTACCTATCCAAGGTCTTGGAAGCATGAAGAACCATCCCTTAACAACGTGAACCAACCATCTATAATTTAGTCATTTGCAGAATGAGGAACTTCATGTAGATGACCTCTGATTCCTTCCATCTCTAACATGATATATTTGTCTCACTTCATAGACCCAAATATTATGCAAGAAATCTCATCTTAAAAGAGAATCCAATATCTTTTTATTTTGTAATTAACAGACTATATTTAGTAGTACTAGTATCTAGTTAAGAATGCTGTTTAAGTTTTATTAAAGGTATTTAATCTAAATTTACCTGAAGTTAACAATGCTGGTAAAATACTTAGTGGACTATGGTAGGTATTGTTAAAAGAAAAAATTTTAAACGACTTTTAAGTATCAATTTTTAGAGACACATCAGTTGGTTGCCTCCTGCATGTGCTCCAACTGGGGCCAAGGGTTGAACCTGCAACCCAGGTAAGTTGATCAGGAATTGAACCTGCGACCCCTTGGTATATGGGCCAACGCTCTAACCACTGAGAAACATGGAAACACTGGCCAGGGCTTAGGGGTTTTTTTGTTTTTGTTTTTAAATATAATTTTATTGATTTCAGAGAGGAAGTGAGAGCGAGAGAGAAACATCAATGATAAGAATCATTGATCAGCTGCTTCCTGCATGCCCCCTACTGGGGATTGAGCCATGATCTTTTGGTACATAGGTTGATGCTCAAACACTGAACCATGCTGGCTAGGCCTTAGGTTGTTTTTTAATCAATAATTTGTTTGAGGGGTGGGGATGGTAGTAGATGGTGGTGTTTTAAACATAACCCGACTGGCAAATTCACTTACTGAATTTTCTTTCCATTTATACATTTGTTCTCTCAATACAATATAGACAATTCTGTCTGTATTCTGAGACTGACTGTGAAGAAACCGGTGTACCTATTTATATTGAGATAGGACACTGAATTCTGTTTTGGAAAAAGATTCCACTTCTTCAAAATCTCGTGCCATTTGAGCATTGTTGATTTTTTTTCTTTAAGTCTCTGTAACAAACCCTTAAATATGAATCTAAGCACATGACTTACTATTGCATCCATGGTGATGGAGGGCAAGAGAGAAATGACAGTTAAAATGATTCATCCTAGTGGAAACTTGGTCACTAACTGCATGATGTTGCAGAAGTGTGGGGAACCAGGTTTGCTAACGTAATTGTGATAGAAATGAATTAGCCTCAGAAGCTACTGAGGTGGTCCATTCTATCCTAGTACAGTGTAATATAAAATAAAATAAAATAAAATAAAATAAAATAAAATAAAATAAATAAAATAAAATAAAATAAAATAAAATAAAATAAAATAATAAAATAAAATAAAAAGTGATTCATCCAGCATGCAAGCTACCTGAGGGCAGGAGCTTTATAATGTTTACTGTTCTATCTACAGAACCGAGAACATCTGTTGAATGAGTGAATGTTAGGTCTCTCTGGCCTTACCATAGTGGTGGTAGCGCAGAGAAATTTTCATTGATGGTGCAGAAATTCTCCTTTGGAATCTGGATCTCATATTCAGTGGGACTGGCTGTTTCAGGAGTAGTTGGCATATGGCTTATTAGGGTATTGTCTGGATTTTTGTTCTTTTTGTAGCTGTCACTGCTCCAAGGAAAGGAGGCCAGTTTTGGAGAAAATTTCCTGATCAATAACTTTGGAGTACTCTTTGATTTTTCCACTTCTTTTCCTTCTGAAAAACATAATTAGTCACCAGTTCAGATAGAGCAGAGAACCTTCCTCTTGGCTCAGGGTTGAAAAGGATCTGGGAGATCCTGAAGAATAATTACCTGGGGAAACAATGAGTCTTGCTGTGGAGACTGCAGACCCAGCCTCATTTTCTGCAATGCACTTGAATTCCCCAGAGTCTTCAGGAAATACTTCTGTAATAATCAAGGTGCAGACTTCCTCTGAAAAGGGAAGAGATTCAACATGACCAGAATATTTGGGTGCCTCAAATGAACAAACAAAAGTGATTCATTCTAGTGGAAACTCAACCACTAACTGAATAATGTGGGAAAATGTCAGGGAGAGTACTAGGAATAGAATATTCCTGAGAAAATCCATCTGATTAGATTTTTGTCTTTGACTGGGCTCATGAAGAGAAATCTTAAAAATATAACCCAAATTAGTACTAGCTCAGCCCCAATCACCTGCCTCTTAGTCATATCTGTTTTCTGTACTAGATTATGTGTTCCTTGAAAGCAGAGATTACACTTTATTTCTTGACTTCTAGATTTCTGTAGCTTTAGTGCTTAGCATAAAAGTTCTATATAGAAAGATGTTCTGAACTGACCTAAAAATTATCATTGCCATGGTAGTTAGATTTAATGTTGATACAGTGATGGCCACTGTGTGATGGGCACATTTCCTTCTTGGACATTCAACAATTTGGATGTTTGATGTCAGGATACCTCCTTACTGCCTCTGTTGCATAGTTCATGAGTCACAAATACTATGTCAACTGGAATTAGAAGAAGAATTCATGCTCTATGAGGTCAGACACAATGGCCAAGAAAGGAAACTGCCCATAGTCTCTGGTCAGGAAATATATGTTGAGTGAATGAATAGATGAATAAATACACTTAAAGAGTCTAGTTATCTTGTTTCTTCTGTGTGTCAGTTCAAGAGTTGGCACAGGGTAGCCTCAAAACTGCTCATGATGGCAAAAGTAATTTAGGACACAATGTATTCTTAGATACTAATTTTGGCTTAGTCATTTATTATCAAGATGTTGGAAATTTGTACTTACCAGGAATGGGTGATAAACAAGCTTCTGAAAGATAAAACAAGAGAATAGAGAGAAAATTTAAATGGTGGCAATTTATTTGGTTGGGAAAAGGGGCCATGTGTATATGAGAAATAACTTGAAGCTGTAATCTGGAATCAGAGACTATAAATTCTGGAGAGACTCATAAAAAGTGCATAAAGGAACGGACACTGCAGGGTGCTGGAAGAACTTTATTTTATCCTGTTCTGCCACGAAATTGCTCTGTGACTGTGTGAAAATTATGTTACTTCTTTGGACCTTTGTTCTTTATTTCTAACATGAAGGTAAGACCAGGTAATATCTTTTCACTGAATGTGAACCGTTGCTAAAACATTAATCCTGAGGTGCTCTCTTTTCCCCAAGAAAACCCTTTTCTTTTAATATCTTTAAAATAAAGTTAAACACATTATAAAAATACTGTAGTAGTATTGTAGAAAAATACATAAAAGTTAATAGTTTTCTCTGGGTGGTGAGAAAATGGGTAAAGTGTCTTTTTTATGTTATTATAGGTTTTCTACATTTATTATAATAAATTTGTACCCTGGCTGGTGTGACTCAGCTGGTTGAGCATTGTCCTGTGCACCAAGAGGTTGCAGGTTCAATTTCCGGTCAGGGGCACATGCCCGGGTTGCTGGCTTGGTCCTCAGTAGGGGGCTTGTAGGAAGCAGCCGATTCAAAAAATACAATAAATGTTATTTTAAAAAGAAATATCATGTCCTGGCCCATGTGGCTCAGTTGGAGGAGAATTGTCCCCCATACACCAAAAGGTTGAGGGTTCGATTCCTGGTCAGGGCACATACCTAAGTGGTGGGTTTGATCCCCGGCTCCAGTGGGGATATGTGCAGGAGGCAATGAATCAATATTTTTCTTTTTTTCTCTTTCTCTCTCTTCCCCTGTTTTTAAAAATCAATGAAAATGTCCTCTGGTGAGGATTAAAAAAAGAAGAAGAAGAAATACCATATTGTATCATACAGATGTTTCTTAAATGTGATGTGCAAATGTTCAGTTGTTTTGACTTAACATTTTAAATGAATATATTTTCTTCAGTTGGTTCAAGAACTATTTTGACTTAAACCCTGGCTGTAGCATTTACTAGCTTTGTGACCTTGGACAAGGTGTTTAACATTTCTGATGTTAGTTGGTTTTTTTTTAACTTATAAAGTGGCGGTAACAGCACATACCTCAAAATGTTGATGTGAAGATTAAATGAGAAATTGTTTATAAAGTACAAACTTAGTGTTTAGCATGAGTGATATTATCATGTTTTTTACCCTTTCCTAAGTTAATTATTCTATAGAACACTTACATAATAAAATATTTAGAAAGTTATCTATCAGTTTTCACTTGTCTTACTCTTTTAAAAAAATATGTTTATTCTCACATTTTTTTAATTGTTTGTATGCCAAGAACTCATTGGGAAGATAGTTAAGATTAATTTATGAAAATCAGTCCTTTCATAGCTATTAAAATTATAGTTTCATCAATTTGCTATCTTCTTTCCTCCTCCTTCTTTATATTAAAGCTGGGGACAGTGAAACAAGGAAGGGCCTAGGATAGAAGAAGCAACAGGAGAGAGATTAGACAGGGAAATGAGTCTAGATTTGGCTGCTCTAGCTCACTAAGAAGTCAGAGAAAAGGGGGCATTGAGGATAGGTTCAGGGATGCCCCTTGCTTTCTGGTTGCAAGTCTCATGGAGTTCCTTACAGTTTAGGAGATGCATGCCTATGGGGGGAGAAAAAGAGGAAGGGAGAGGCGTAGGCATGCTCCTGGGAGTGAGGAGAGCACACCTTCTTGTCTTTTTTGGTTGTTTCTGTTGAGGAAACATTTGGATATAAAATAACAACAATAGAAATCTCTGAGTCTATAATAAATCAGCTATTAAACTTTTAAACATGAATTAGATTTCAAGGTTAATTGGAATAAAAAGAAAATTGAAAATCTTATCACGATACTTTTCCTTAGAATCCGAAAGTCATCTGAGTTTGCTATCTTCTCTTTCTCTCTGTACCAGTGAACTTGTACTGTGGTTGTGGCCTGGACTTGGCATTCAAACACAACAAATTGACCTCTGGTTGTAGAGATGTCTTGAAGATGCTGAAGAACACAGAACCACAGAATGGAAAAAACTTTTACTGTATTCAATGATTTGGGATATAAGTTACAGTAAGTGTGCATACTTTTTCATTGTAATTATTGACAACTGACTACTTTAATCAAAACAAGGAGCTTCTGGGCATTCTTTTGTACTTTATAGTATTATTTTTATCTTAATTTTATAGAGTTGTGTTTAATAAGAAAGTTGTTATTCACGCCCCAAGAGCCATTTTTCAAAATAGAAAACAGAGTAGTTGAAAAGTCTTTACTGCCCTAAGTTGGTTAGAGCGTTGTTCGATAAACCAAGGTTGTGGGTTCAATCCCCAGTCAGGGCACATACAAGAATCAGCCAATGAATGCATAAAAATAAGTGGAACAACAAATCAATGTCTCTTTCTCTCTAAAAATAAATTTTAAAAAGTGACAAAAAAGAAAAAAAAAACAAAGAAAAGTCTTTACTCCATTGACCATTTTGTTGAGTATATATACAGTCACAGATTTAATCTTTATTATCGGTCAAGTAGCTTGGGCAGTTTTGTAATTTGTTAAGGGTTCTGAACCATGACTTAGAGGACTTGAGCCAAAATCTCAGCTCTGCCTCTGTCTGGTTGAAGCTGATCCTAGAAACTTGGAAGACTCAATCTCTGTGGAACTCAGGGTTTTTTTGTTTTTTTGTTTGTTTTGCTTGTTAATCCTCACCTGAGGATATTTTTTCTGTGAATTTTTAGAGAGAGTGGAAGGGAGAGAGGGAGGTGCAGAGAAAGAGACGTCCATATGAAAGAGACACATCAATTGGTTGCCTCCCACCCCCACCCCCACTGGGGCTGGAATAGAACCTGCAACCCAGGTCTGTGCTTTTGACTGGGAATCAAACTCAAGATTCTTACATGTGAAATAGGACTAGAAAAATGTTCAGCCTACCTTGAGGTTTTGAGGTTCATTTCAGACAAATCTGAAAACTTTCTTTAAAGAATAAAGAGTTATATTAATATATTAAAGAGTGTTTATTGACAATAGCTAGTTTAGTCTCACAGTACATACATGAATGTATGGCATTTGTGGTAAAATTCCATCTTAAATCCTCATTTCCCACCTCTCCTATTTCTAGCTCTAGAGACCTCTAGAATCTAGAATTACATTTCAGATTATAAATTGGTCCGGAGACCAAGAGGGAGTGTCTGAAGTCCTTCTATCAGGTGAAGCCTAGTTGAGACATAATGACCACCAGCCCAGCACTTGAACCTGATGCCTAGGACTGCATATCATAGGGAAAGAATCCAGCAGGAGATGAGAGGTGTGGAAATAATTGACACATGAGCCTGACAGTATCTGCTGAAAGAGAACGTTCAGAATTGATAGTAGTACTTCTTACTCTTTTTTAAAAATATATCTTTATTGATTTCAGAGAGGAAGGAAGAGGGAAAGATAGACAGAAACATCAATGATCAGAGAGAATCATTGATTGACTGCCTCCTGCATGCCCCCTACTGGGGATTGAGCCCACAACCCAGGCATGTGCCTTGACCGGAATCGAACCTGGGACCTTTCAGTTCGCAGGCTGACGCTCTATCCACTGAGCCAAACCCGCTAGGGCAGTGGTCGGCAAACCGTGGCTCCTGAGCCACATGCGGCTCTTTGGCCCCTTGAGTGTGGCTCGGCGTTAGAACCACTTCTTCAAAATAGACTCGCCTAGGCCGAAAACCGACTTCTGGGCATGGGCCACGAAGTTTCAATCACACTGTACATGCGCGCCCGCACGTGGTATTTTGTGGAAGAGCCACACTCAAGGGGCCAAAGAACCGCATGTGGCTCGGGAGCCGCGGTTTGCCGACCACTGGGCTAGGGCAGTACTTCTTAATGACATTGTTTTCTATGTCTCTCATCCTCTATGTGGTACAGGCTAAGTCCCTACTATGCTTCTCATACTTTGGGCCAGCAATGGGCAGAAAAATGTTCCAGTTCTGTCAGGTTTGGAAATTGGAAGAGGATTTCAACCTTAGTTTGGTTTGACCTAGCTGATTAAATTTTGCTGTTTTCAGTAGGTGATAGAGGAGTCTTCTCAATCCTGATTTCTGACTGTGACCAAAGCAGGAAATAGATACTGCTTTGCATATTGACTTCTTCATAAGGGTGTCTTATAGCTAGTTAAGAGAACCTGATAAACCTGGAGGAGAAAGGATTGCTTGGAGAGAGGATTGCCCTCAGAGCTGAAGGATTGACAGAGCAAAAGCCTAAGAGCACAGGATAAACCATGAGTTGCTCTGTGACATTTCACCCATTCTGGAACTCAGATTTCTCATATACAAAATAATCATCATCTCTGAGGTCCTTTATAGTTCAAATTTCCTTCTTTTTACCCCTTTGATAATACCTACAATTTATCTATAAAATCCAAACTCTGTCATGCAATATGGATAGGTTACCTTGGTAAACACTGGGGCCACAACACACATGGGTTCTGAAAGGCTGCTGCAGGGACTCTGCATCTGGTTTAAGAAATAGAAGAGACACTATCATCCATATCATCAAGGCCCTGAAACTGAGGTGCATGGTGGCTGTGAACTAATTGCATCAGTTTTAGCTGCTACTAACCACACCCTAAGATTACTTTTGAAAAGGATGCTTCTTTTTAAAAAATATATTTTTGTTGATTTCAGAGAGGAAGGGAGAGGGAGAGATAGAAAACATTAATGATTAAAGAAAACCATTGATTGGCTGCTTCCTGCACGCCTCATACTAGGGATCAGTCCACAACCTAGGCATGTGTCCTGACCGGAAATCGAACCTTGACCTCTGGTTCATTGGTCGGCACTCAACTACTAAGCCACATCAGAAAGGGAGGCTCATGCTTCTAATTTAGATGTCACTTTGGATGTCTGCTCCAAAGATAAAATGCCACCTTTTTATCTCTCTCCTCCAGCATTCCATTAGATGAGATAGTGAAATAAAACACTGGGCAATTATATATGAGAAATGAGTATTGGCAATTATTTAGAGGCTGTATATTAAAAGTTTCTAAATTTTACTGACTAGATTTTTTCCCTTCCTCCATACAGTTGTCCTTGTATTTTTTAGGTGTTTGAAAAAGCATCTCCTCCAACCCCCATTTTTTTAAAATAGGGAATTCATTCCTCAGATAGTTAGAATACTCTTTATGGTACTGAGCTCCTAAAAACCAACTGTCCCTTTTGGTCTGGCACGCAGACAAATGGCCAAACCACAGAACTACCATGGAGTTATTTCTGAGACCCATGGATTTCTTTATTGTTGTTTCTGAGATCATGCAGCTGGATGTTCTCCTCATGTCTACTACTTTTCAAGAAAGTTGCATTAATCCATGCAACTTCTCCTCTGGGCCTGAGTCTCCATTACTGGTACTCCTTGGAAGGCTTTTAAAACCGTACCTACCCTCTGAGGGTCAATACACAATGGTTGAACTAAGGTAGAATAACTTGATCTGATGTTGGAGGTTTCATTAATCTGGGAACTGATGGTCAGAGAAACTCTAGTGGTTTTCTTCTTTATCCTGTAGAAGAAACAAAACCAAACACAATCTAGTGAATGAAAGATTAGAGGTGGCTTTGATAGAAATGCCTAACTGTATACATTTGAATGTATATCATTTTTTCCCTAATAATCCTTATTTTTCTTTTGCATAATAATTTTAGTTTTTTTTTTATTTTTGACCAATTATTAGGGGATTATGTCTCCTAAAGTTTTGTTTTAAACTTACTTTTTCTTAGTTCAATAGTGAGTGGGCTGTTACTAAACACTTAATTTATGCACACGAAATAATGTATTAAAGCAAATAAGAATTTCAAAGTTCGGTAAGTTTTTTGGTGTATTTTTTAAGAAGCAGAATTTCTCTTATATTCATATGCAATAAATGCCCATTTGTACTTACTCTGACATTCCTGCATATTCCAAACACCATCCCAGAGATAAATGTTTTCTTACTTCCCTGGGTACCTACAAGAAAGAGAAAAAATATTCTGTCTAAATTTCACTGGAATTTAATAAAATTTAGTTCAACTGACTGTATTCACTCTAGGACCAGCAAGTTGGTTAGTTATAGACAGTAGGTCGACCCAGAACATCTGCATTCTTAACTAAGTTGGAACTACTTTAATATTTTCAGTTTAAAAAAATCCAGATGTTTACCTTTACAGAACTATAGCACTTGCACTCAGAAAAGATACTGAGTTATTTCCAAAAAACATCATTTCAGAGGGCATATATTAGTGTCTGTGAATTTGTGTTTTGGTCTAAAGTCTTTAGAATATTTGTTATAAGAAATTGAATAAAACAAATTGCTGTGCTATTATAAGGAAAGATGTTGTCAATGTTTGTATTATCTCTATGAGGACTTAATAGAGAAATAGATCTCAGTTCTTAGTATCATGAATAATTGGGCTTCTCCTGTGCTGCTAGTTTAGTTTTTCCTCACAGATACTCTGAACCTTAATATTGGTTGTATTTCTTGTTGTGTTAGCTACTTGAAAGTTTAAAGCTCACTTTACAGCCAATAATTTAACAGAGTCTGGAGTCAGTATCTTCTACGTTTATAACCTGATACTTAAAAACAACAACAACTATATCTGTGATGGTTTATTTACCCAATCCAACATTTAGATCACATGACTCCACAAAGGTGTGTATTGCTTTATGCTGTTTCCCTCAACCCCATCCCACAAATAAAAGCAATTGATACAGAGAGATTCCTCTTTTTCTAACCTTGGCAGTAAGTCCTCACACTACACTGGCCATCTTAGGTGAAGTTAAGCAATCACAGCATTACAGACTAAGGGAAGATATGAGAAATCTTGTCTAACATCTTCAGACAACAAAACTAAAGGACAGAGAGGTTATAATATTTGCTCAAGGTCATGCAATCTATTGGTAGAGTCAGAATTAGAATCCAAATCTCCTGTCTTCTAGTGCTATCCAAGTCTCTAGCAAATGAACTCTATATTACTATGTACATTTAAAATTTAATAATTAAAAATTTGTTTGAATAGAGACTATAGTGATTATTTTTCCTTTTACCAGGATAGTGTGCATTTATGGTTCTGAATTCATTGGGTAATGGAATAGTCCTTTTTGTATGTAAGCTCCATGATGGCAGAGACAATGTTTGTTTTGTTCACTCTTATATCCACCATGTGTAGTATAGTGCCAGGCACATAGAAGATACTCAGTAAATAGTTGTTGAATGAATTAATTTGCTTTATTGGCAGTATTGTCTATAAGACTTTAGGGGAGAATGTTTGTGGTTTCTAGAGATTCTAACCTTTAAGTATTAGACCCTGGAGAGAAACCCTATGAACAGCAGGGAAACTCTGACTGTAGCAGGAAGATAAAAATGAAATGCTTCCCCTCATGGGAAGAGAAGGATTAAGTGAGAGAGTATGTATGAAACTTCTTGGAAGAAACATAACTTATAAATAAATACAAGGCCAGTTGGTTCAAGAGGCTAGAATTTCCTCTAAGCCCCTTGGCATGTCTCAAAGGAGAAACTAGAAAACTGCAGAATAGTTATGGTGGTGGATGAAATTCAGGTTTTCCCCCACATTTAAATTGTTCTATGTCCCCAGGCTAATGAGAAGGAAAGAGAAAATCCAAGCCTTATAAAGGGAAGGTCATACTGGGACCCCCTAACATTCCAGATGCTTTCTGTTCTAAGTATGAATAATCAAACTTCATAGGCAAGATTTCCAGTCAGGGCACAATGCTAGCATTTGAGCCATGGGGTAAGTAGGATAGGCAGGACTTCCCATCTCCTGTGACTTATCTTCCAACCAATGAAAGGAGACAGTGATAACTAATGGAACCAAGACGTGCTCTGAATTTTACTTTGGCATATGCCACTGGTTAGCATGAGTTAAAACAGTCTGTGTCTGAAGATTGTATAGGAATGGACAAAAATATAGAGAGGACAGGTAGTGTGAAAAGTAGATAATTAGTTCAGGATTGAAGAAATCTAGATTTTGGTTCTAGGTCTGTCATTAATTAGTTATATGATCTTGAGTGAGACCCTTTGGGATCTTAGTGATCTGTGAGAAGTGGAATGGTCCCTAAGGTTTCTTCTAGGTCTTGCTCTTTTTTGAATATTTTCACATTTTAGGGTCTGATCATGCTTTAAAAATTTCTAATTTACATAATTACTACAATAGATGAAATTCCATGAGAGGATAAGATGAAGATGAACATTGGGCTAAAAGCAAAAGCAGTCATCATTTAGGGCTATGGCTTACACTGCCACTCTGGAATGTAGAGGTTTGAAAAATGAGCTCAGTTTTATTTTTTATTTTTTTTAGCTCAATTTTAGAGTTACTTAAACAATTTAAAATGTTATTTATTTATGAAAACAAATATTTCAAAACTCATTGGGTAAGTGATAAAACATGAGAACCACCTCACTTCCAGAAAAGGAGTAATTTATAAAAGAAAATTCCCTCTTAAATATTGAGTTCTTTTGCTAAAGCCACTGTAGTCTTTACATTTGATTCTCATATATCTTCCTCTAGGGGTTAGAAAAGGATGTTTAGAAAAATAAATAATAAAAATCCTTTTGCTTGACTGCTATGAAAAAACACCATACCCCAGAGTATTAAAATGAAAATGTGGGTTCAGAATACATGTGACCTGTCCTGAAGTGTTCCTTCTTGATTTTAGGTAGCACTGGGTATGTCCTTGAGAGAAAAAAATAGCTAGGGATTTTACTTTGGGGATGAGTTATGCTAGCAGGCTTCATGTCTCACGTAAATGGTAACCTTTGCTGAGTGTAACCCTAGCTCTTTGTAAAGAGAACAGAATTAGACTCCACCAAATGAAGAGTCCAAGATCTTGGCAATCTTACTCTGGAAAGATGACAGGATACACAGAGATCATACAAATGAACAATGATGATGCCCTTATAACATTGCCCGAATAGCTAGGATGTCTGCAGAGTTATGCTAGCTTAATGTATATAATATAGATTCAGTGGTCTGAAAAATAGAACACTAGATCTTTTTATTTTTTAAGTTATTATTATTTAAAAATATTTTTATTGATTTCAGAGCAAGAGGAAGAAAGAGGGAGACACATCAATGATGAGAGAGAATGATTGATCAGCTGCCTCCTGCACGCCCCACATTGGGGATTGAGCCCCACAACCTGGGCATTGTACCCTGACTGGAAATCAAACCATGACCTTCTGGTTCATAGGTTGATGCTAAACCACTGAGTCATGCCGGCTGGGTGAACCCTAGTCCTACCTAATAATAGACAAATATGCAAATTGACCATACCTCTGACACGCCCATAAGCCACGCCCACAAGCCACACCCACTATCCAATCAGAGCGAGTATGCAAATTAACCCATCCAAGATGACTACAGCCACAGAGAGCAAGGTTTCCCAGGCAACAGAGGGAAATAAGCTTTCCGCGAGCCATTGCAGGCCTAAGCCTCCACTCAAGCTACAAAGTTTCAATTATAGAAGGTAAACAAATTCAAACAGAAATGGCGTCAGAATGGAGCTTGAGAGAGCAGGCCAGGGTTGCCACCGGCAACAGGGGAAGCAAAGCTTTCCGCACACCCTGGCCGGGACCACCCGCTTAAGGCAACAAAGTTTCAATTATAACCCCAACAGAAATGGCTGCCACTGCGGAGGGAGCCCCAGGCTTGGCTCTGCTCCAGGCTACAAAGTTTCAATTGTAGAAGGAAAATAAATTCCAGATACCAGGGCCTCCGCTTGGGTTACCAGGGGGAGTGACCGGCCTGCAAACCACCACAGGCCTCTCGCCCAGGCCACACCACACCTCAAGGGAACCCCACCCTGATCAGGGACACCCTTCAGGGCAAACCAGCTGGCCCCCACCCCTGTACCAGGCCTTTATCCTATCTAATAAAAGAGTAATATGCAGATTGATCAACACACAATATAGCTGCCTCATGTGGTCAAAGATCCTGCCCCCATGTGGACCCAAGATGGCCAGCAGGAGAGGGCAGTTGGGAGGCACCCGGCCTGCAAGGGAGGGCAGTTGAGAAGGACCAGGCCTGCAAGGGAGGGCAGTTGGAGGTGATCAACCCTGCAGGAGAGGGCAGTTAGGGGTGACCAGGCTGGCAGAGGAGGGAAGTTGGGGGCAAACAGGCTGGCAGCGGAGTGGTTAGGGGGTGATCAGGCTGGCAGGCAGAAGCGGTTAGGGGCAATCAGGAAGGCAGGCAGGCAAGCAGTTGGGAGCCAGCAATCCTGGATTGTGAGAGGGATGTCTGACTGCCCGTTTGGGATCGGGTCTAAACGGGCAGTCAGACATCCCTCCAGGGGTCCCAGATTGGAGAGGGTACAGGCTGGGCTGAGGGACAACCCCCCTCCATGCACGAATTTCATGCACCGGGCTTCTAGTTCTTTATAAAAGTGAACAATTGAAGAATCTGATAGTAGCTACATTAAGCAAAAATTAGGGAAAGAGAAGTGAAGTAAGGCAGAATAGCAACATACATTTCAAATGTCTTTAAATGTCAAATGATTTTGTCTATTTTAGATTTATTTTAAATATTTATTTACTATTTGTTAAAAAAATGCCATACTAAGTAACCGTCATTCACAGAAAAAGATAATTAATTTGAAGTGTCCACAGAGCAACAGATATTATGGAAGACATTTGTTTTTTATTTTGTATTATACCCAACAGAGCAAGAAGAGGGAGAAAAATAGTTGAGGAAAGAGGTACAAGAGTTAAGTCAGAAAAAGAGTTGTGAATTGTGTGCATGTATGATGATTTTCATCACTTTTTGAAAAAGTCCAGAGTTTCTGCTTTCTATGGCACAGGCTATCAGTTTGCAAAAATGAATGAATTTGATTTGTAAACATATTCAAGGTGTTTGAAGAGAAGATGATATTTGACATCAACTGAGTATTTTGATGATGGTTTTGAAAAATTCTTAAGGGAGTTTTGGTACGTGAGAAATTCTAAACATGCACCTCATTATTTCTTCCCCAGTTTATCTAGACCATTTTTGAGCAACAGTAGGTTTTTAGTTTTTCAGATCACTTGATTTTTTTTTTACCATAATGCCTTCATGTTTGACTCTTTCTTTTGTTCTTTCTCTCTTGCTATTCAGAAAATAAATCACTTTTTTATTTTCAACACATTAAACTAATGTCAAGGGTGAGCTTTTGTTTTCTAGATAACTAGAAATTTTATCTGATCATACTTAATGTTTTGCCTCTTTACAGTGTTTTGTCCAATTTCTTGATTTTACACAGTGCCAAGGAGATTTTCAATCATGTTTTTCCATGTTAGAGCACTCACTGTCCTGGTTCTGATAGTTCCTTTAATAGCTAAATGGTGTTTTGCTATAAAACCACTTACTTTATGAAGCTATCTTAGAAGATAACTACTCTAACTAGCATACAGATTTCTACATGGATATCTATGTGGCTTAATCCCTACTGTACTTGTTTTCCTATTGACAAGGTCCACATTTTTCATGGCCTTTCTCAGACTACTTCTCCATCAAAGGATATGATGTTTGGTCATGAATTAGGAAATGTCACTACTTCCTCCCCTGATGCTGAGATCTTACTAGGCTTGGAAACAACTGGGGCATATCCTGGAACTCTTGCTTATTGAGGGGCTTTTTTGGAGCATATAGGTCAGGAACTTGAGAAGCATTAGCTGGGTAGTTTATCTCTGATACTCTTGTGGTCAGCTGGGGCATCTGGGCCTAAATGCATTTTTCCAAGATGGTTTCTTCATTCATATGTCTGGCACCTTGGTGCTACTTGGTACCTGTCTGTCTGTCTGTCTGTCTCTCTCTCTCTCAATATGATGTCTAATTCTTCAGGACCTCTCTATGTGGCTTGAACTTTTCACAGCATGGTGACCTCAGGGTAGTTGGCTTTCTCACATGGAGGCTTAAGGTTCTAAGAGCAAGTGTTCAAAGAAGCATCTCTCTTTTAAAGAAAAACTTCCCCCACTTTGTTTTATTGTGATTTTTTTGATCCTCAATTATGGCAGTATAGAAACTAATTTTAAAAGACTCAATTCGTAGAAATCTATATAAAAAATTTAGGTCTTCAGGTTTAGATATTAAAATAAACAAATGATTGGTTTGAATTATGTGGCAAGCTACTTTTTACTTTTTAGCTAAAGATTAGATTTTAGCATTTTTTTCCTTATTCTCTGATAAAATATTGAAATTGAACCAGCCCCAATACAAAGGAGCAGTAGTGGCAGAGACCTGGACTCCAAGAGAATGATCTATAATAGTTCCTGGTCTCATTCTGCAGCACCTGCAATGACTGTGCTGATGAGAGATGTCAGGAGAAAAGTTGCTTGGAGTTAAGAGCCTTACCATCTTGGAAGCAATCAACAACTTTCAATCCAACTTTTGGCAGAACTGCCAAATTGACAAAATTTGTATTTTGCAAACTCTCTCCACCTCTTTTTTCTGCTCCCTTCTCAGCACCCTGTCCTTCACAGATACAGTGTTTTCTTCCTTTAGACTTAGCTCCCAAAGCTATCACTTACTCAAGCCTACATCAAAACTGATTTGTTTTATACCAATCCCTGATAGACTGGTTTGGACAAAGACACAATTTTTTCCATGAATACATTACACTCCTCAATTTGGTTTTTAAAAAAAGTTAAATTTATTGAGTCTTGGCTGGAGTGGCTCAGTTGGTTAGAGCGTCATCCTGAGCAATGAAGGGTGATGGGTTCGATTCCTGATCAGGGCACATTCCCAGGTTGCAGTTTTGATTCCCAGGCAGGGTGCGTAGGGAAGGCAGTTGATTGATGTTTCTCTCTCTCTCTCCCTTTCCCTTCCTCTCCCTCTCTCTCTCAATCAGTGAAAAATATATCTTCCAGTGAGGATTAAAAATTAATTAAATTTATTGGGGTGACATTAGTTAATAAGATTATATAGGTTTCAAGTGAATATTTCTATGATACATAATCTGTATATTGAATTGTGTGCCCATCATCCAAAGTCAAATAATCTTCTATCACTATATATTTGGCCCCCTTTAACCCTTAATACCTCCCACCCCTCTTCCCTCTGGTAAGCATCATACTGTTGTCTGTATCTATGAGTTTCAGTTTTTTTATCCCACATACTAGAGGCCCGGTGCACGAAATTTGTGACGGGTGTGTGTGTGTGTGTGTCCCTCCACCCAGCCTGCACCCTCTCCAATCTGGGACCCCTCGAGGGATGTCCGACTGCCCGTTTAGGCCCAATCCACAATCCAGGACTGCTGGCTCCCAACCGCTCGCCTGCCTGATTGCCCCTAACTGCTTCTGCCTGCCAGCCTAATCACCCCCTAACCACTCCCCTGCCAGCCTGATTGACGCCTAACTGCTTTCCTGCTGGCCTGATTGCCCCAACTGCCCTCCCCTGCTGGCCTGGTCACCCCTAACTGCCCTCCCTTGCCAGCCTGGTCGCCCCCAACTGCCCTCCCCTGCCGGCCATCTTGTGGTGGCCATCTTTGACCACATGGGGTGGCCATCTTGTGTGTTGGAGTGATGGTCAATTTGCATATTACCTCTTTATTAGATAGGATGAGTGAAATGACATGGTTCTTAACTTTTCTGACTTATTTCACTCATCCTATCTAATATTCATTGGTCACCGTGAATAATGCTGCAGTGAACATAGGGCTGCATATATATTTGTGAATAAATGTTTTCAATTTTTTTGGGTAGATACCCAGAAGAGGTATTGCTGGGTCATATGGTAATTCTATTCTTAATTTTCTGAGGAGCTTCCATACTGTTTTCCATACTGGCTGTACCCGTTTACAGTTCTACCAGAAGTGAATGAGGAGTACTTTTTCTCCACAACCTCTCCAACTTTGTTACTTGTCTTCTTGGTAATAGACATTCTAACAGGTGTGAGGTGGTATCTCATTGTATTTTTGATTTGCATTTCTCTAATAGCTAGTAAAGTAGAGCATCTTCATATATCTGTTGGCCATTTGTATGTCTTCGTGGGAGCAGTGTATGTTTAGGTCCTCTGCCCATTTTTTAATTGTATTGTTTGTTTGCTGTTGAGCTGTATGAGTTCTTTTTATATTTTGGATATTAACCCCTTGTTGGAGCTACTGTTGGTAAATATCTTCTATTTAGTCTTTAAAATATATATATATATATATATATATATATATATATATATATATATAAAATTAATTTCAGAGAGGAAGGAAGAGGGAAAGATAGAAACATCAATGATGAGAGAGAATCATTGATCAGCTGCCTCCTGCAAGCTCCCCACCGGAGATTGGGGATCGAGCCCGTAACCCAGGCATGTGACCCGACTGAGAATCAAAATAGTGACCACCTGGTTTATGGGTTAGTGCTCAACCACTGAGCCACATTGACCAGGCAGTTGATTGTCTTTTTGTTTTGTTGATAGTTTCTTTGCTCTGCAGAACCTTTTTAGTTTGATATAGTCCTATTCATTTACTTTTCTGTTTACTTCCCTTGCCTTTGGGGTCAAATTAATAAAATCTTCTTGAAGATCAAGGTCCATAAGTTTAGTACCTATGTTTTCTTCTATGTAATTTATTGTTTTAGATCTTATATTTAGGTCTTTGATTCATTTTTTGGATTAATTTTTGTACATGGGGAAAACTGTAATCTAGTTTCATTCTTTTGCATGTGCCTTTCCTGTTTTCCTGGCACCATTTATTGAGGAGGCTTTCTTTTCTCCATTGTATGTTTTTGGCTCCATTGTTAAAAATTATTTGCCCATAGACATGTGGTTTTATTTCTGGGCTCCTCCCATACATGCCCCAACTGGAGATTGAACCCACAACCTAGTTATGTGCTCTGACTGGGAATCAAATCACAACCTTTTGGTGTATGGGACAATGCTCCACCAACTGTACCACCCGGCCAGGGCAATATCATGCTGTTTTAATGATCATTACGCTGTAGTCTAATTTGAAGCCCGGTGGTGTGATACTTCCAGCTTCGTTCTTTTTCCTAAGGATTGCTTTGGCTATTCAGGGTCTTTTGTGGTTCCATACAAATCTGATGATTTTTTGTTCTATTCAGCTAAAAAATGTCAGTGGTCATTTGGGACTCTAATATTGTATGATTCTAGGTGATATCACTTCTGCACTGTCCCTCCCCCTGCTGCCTCCCCTCTCCCCCACCTGTAGCTGTAGGAACTAGGGACAGCCCTGAGATTAAGTCTGAAGCTGAAAAGCCTGATTTCTATTTTTTGACCCAAAGCTATTATTGTAGCTGTTCATATCCTACAATGGGCACATGCCCAATGATTGTAATATCGTACAATTCCTGGTCAGTGGGCACATGCCCAATGATTCTCTCTCATCATTGATGTTTCTATCTTTCCCTCTTCCTTCCTCTCTGAAATAAATAAAATATATATACATATATTTTTAAAGACAACCAACTAAATAGAAGATATTTACAAACAATAGCTCCAACAAGGGGTTAATATCCATTGTAGTTTTTTGAAACAAAGCTATTATTTTTAGCTAAATCCACACAGTTTAATCATAAAGCTATTATTTCCATTGATATTTAACCTAAAATAGAAGAAGAGACTGGCTGGTGTGGTTCAGTGGTTGAGCATCGACCTATGAACCAGGAAGTTACGGTTCGATTCCTGGTCATGGCACATGCCCAGGTTGCGGGCTCGATCCCCAGTGTGGGGCATGCAGGAGGCAGCCAATCAATGGTTCTCTCTCATCATTGATGTTTCTATCTCTCCCTCTCCCTTCCTCTCTGAAACCAATAAAATATGTATATTTAAAAAAAAAAATAGAAGAGGAAATTTGTCCTTTTTGATGCCACTGGCTTGAATATATGTTTTTATATTATAAGATGATGCCATTCACACATATGCAGAGTTATTACCAAGAGGAATACTGTGTGCACAGGACAGCTAGGACCGCATACTGTCATTAGCTGGGAGTCAGGTTACCCACCACATGGACAGCGGCATGTACTAGAGCTATATGTAACTAGAAGAGTCCTAGAGAGGAGAATCCGTAGCATTAAGCTGGCTTTACAAATTAAAAATAAAATAAAATAAAATAAAATAAAATAAAATACCATGCACAATCTTCTCTGAGCTTGATTTTTAGCAATTGTAAAGTGAGATTAATTCCTACGTACTAACCACTTTATATGCATTTTCTCATTCACAAAAATCCAAGATGTAGAGATACTCTTTTTCTTTTACAAATAAGGAAACAAACTTAGAGAGGTTACACAAGGTGGAGCCAGGAGTAAATCCACACAGTTCATCTCTAGAGCAGAGAATTCTAACCTCTGCTATAAGAAATATACTTCCTTGACCTGTGCTCTTCTTGGGAATTAGGAGGAAAGGGGACCTGGGTTCTAAAAAAAAGCCTGAAGTTCTACTTCATAACTAGTCTTTGGTTTTAAAAGGGGTCTTATAAGGATATGAATGGAAATCTCCACCAATAATCTTCTCATATACAGGACCCTGGGTCAGAAACTTAACTTTGACAGTGGTCTCTGCTATTTCTCAGATGTATAAGTAAATATATGTGGTGTTGAGATACTAGTTAATAGAACTGGACAGTATGCAAAAAGCTTCTGCAGAATGTGAGAGAGATGTGTGGTAACTATTGATTCATTTTGAGATGTGAAATAGCTCTAGGTAAAAGCCCCAAAGACCCACATCAGAGGTCTTGGCAGAGGTGGAACTGAAAGTGTGTTTAGTAAATAAAATATTTGAGACCCCAAGGACAAATTCCACTAGGTCCAGTACCTTCACTATAGAATATGATGTATACAAGAGGAGGGGAAGACAGTGATTAGGGCAGGCTAGTGGGACATCTTTTCCCCCTAACTTTCTTCTTTTAACACTGTTTAGTTTAATTCACTGTCACCTTGGCAGTGTTGAGCTGTGTGAGAGACTGAGAAGATGAGTATACTAATATAGTAGGGGAGAAAGGTGACAAGCTCATGGAGGCAAAGGGCAGTTTGAAATGCCAGGAGATTGTGGGGGAGGTGTAATGATAGTAGATACATGCAGAGCAGGCTTTTCAGGGAGGTTATGGAGAAGTTGGGATTTAGAGAGAACTAAGAGAGGAACTCAGGCTTTGCAGCTTCAGACTTAATCTCAGGGCTGTCCCTGGTTCCTACAGCTACAGGTGGGGGAGAGGGGAGGGAGGAGGGGAGGGACAGTGCAGAAGTGATATCACCTAGGAGAAACCAAGATGGCGGCATAAGGTAAACACCTAACTGTTGCCTACCACAACAATTTTGAAAGAACAACTGGAAAACAGAGCTCACACCGTCCAGAACCACCGGAAAGCTGGCAGAGTGGAAAACCTACAACTAGAGAAAAAAAGAGAGGGGGACGCTGAGCCTCAGGGGCTGTGGAGGTGCGGAGATCCGTGAGCGCGGAAAGGGCGGGCGGCTGAATACATGGCAGGCTTGCTCGCAGCGCGCGGAGAGGGAGGGCAGCAGACGCTGTGTGGCTAGCTTTCTCGTTTGGGAGAAAAACAAAACCTCCCGACTGCACTGAAATCCAGCTGCGGTCGGGGAGAAACTGGGCTGTTTGGCAGCGGGCGAGGCTCGAAAGCTGCCTTCTCTCAGAGGCGCGCAGCCATTGATTAGGGCACAGAGAAACTGGCCCTCTTAGGGCGGCGCAGATGGAAACCAAGTTTGTCTGCGCCACCCTGAGACTCCGCCCCATCCAAGCTGAGCACAGCCCTCCCAGTGACTGGATTTCTCATTCGGGAGAAAAACAAAACCTCTGGTCTGCACTGAAATCCAGCCCCAGCTGGGGATAAACTGGTCTGTTAGGCAGCAGGAGAGGCTCGAAAGCTGCCTTCTCTCAGAGGCACGCAGCCATTAATTCCGGCACGGAGAAACCGCCCCTATTAGGGCGGAGCAGACGGGAAACCAAAGCTTGTCTGCGCCACCCTGAGACTCCGCCCCATCCAAGCTGAGCACAGAAGCTCTCCCAGCGGAGACACTGCTGATCCTCACAGCCAACTGGCTTGGAGATCAACTCCCGCCAGTGATACCAACAATCCCAACCACTCTGAACTCCAGTTTCTGGGGACACGCGGGGGACCCAGACGCCTACGGAACTCTCGGCCATCGGTCGGAGAGTGAGAGTGACTTTTCTGTCTGTGTGGACAACACCAGATTTCAACCACTCTCATAAGGGACACATTCAAGAGGCAGACTCAGTGAGCACCAAAGCCCTACTGTGTCTCCAGCACAGCAATTCTTCCGTTATAGACACAGCAGGCCCTCACAACCAATTGGACCGGAGGTCAATTCCTCCCAGTGTACCAACAGCAATCAGGGCTTTTAACTACACCAAGACTTTCCACTCAGCCCACAAAGGGGAGTACCAAGAGCGACCACCTAGGGTGATTGGGGAAGCTGAGCTACCGGCCCCTATAGGTCACCGACCACACAAAGCCACTCCATCAACACAGGGAGGCAGCAAAATATGGAGACATCGAAGTATGTCACAAGTAGGAGAGATAGATGAAAGCAAACTAATGGACGACACAGTGTTCAGAACCATATTTATAAGGTTACTCAAGAATCTTCTAAAAACCGCTGAGAAACTTGAAGAGACCTTCAAGGACCTAAATGAGAATACCAAAAAAAATGGAAAAGGACCAGTCAGAAATTATGCATACACTGTCTGAAATAAAGAATATACAGAGTAGACCACCGCACCCGAAGAGTCAAACCAAAGATCTGGAATATGAGGAAGAAAAAAACACCCAACCAGAGGCGGAAAGAAAGAAGAATCCAAAAGTGTGAGGATAGCATAAGGAGCCTCCGGGATGGCTTTAAGCGTACCAATATCCGAATTTTTGGGGTGCTAGAAGAGAGAGAGCAAGATACTGAAAACCTATTTGAAGAAATAATGACAGAAAACTTCCCCCACCTGGTAAAAGAAATAGACTTACAGGTTCAGGAAGCGCACAGAACCCCAAACAAGAGGAATCCAAAGAGGACCACACAAGACACATCATAATTAAAATGCCAAGGGCAAAAGACAAAGAGAGAATCTTACAAGCAGCAAGAGAAAAACAGTTAGTTACCTACAAGGGAGCACCCATACGAATGTCAGCTGATTTCTCAACAGGAACTATGCATCCAGACGGGAATGGCAAGAAATATTCAAAGTGATGAATAGCAAGAACCTACAACCAAGACTACTCTACCCAGTAAAGTTATCATTCAGAATTGAAGGGCAGATAAAGAGCTTCACAGATAAGAAAAAGCTAAAGGAGTTCATCACCACCAAACCAGTATTATATGAAATGCTGAAAGGTATTCTTTAAAAAGAGGAAAAAGAAGAAAAAAGTAAAGATAAAAATTATGAACAACAAATACATATCTATCAACAAGTGATTCTAAAAATCAAGTGAATTAAAAATCTGAGGAACAGAATAAACTGGTGAACATAATAGAATCAGAGGCATAGAATGGGAGTGGATTGATAATTCTCAGGGGGAAAGGGGTGTCTGTGTGGGGGTTATGGGAAGAGACTGGACAAAAATCATACACCTATGGATAAGGACAACGGGGGGGAGGGAATCGGGTGATGGGGAGATATGGGGGAAAAAAAGGAGAAACAATTGTAATAGTCTGAACAATAAAGATTTATTAAAAATAAAAAGAAGTGATATCACCTAGAATCATACAATTATTTAATATTAGAGTCCCAAATGACCTTAGAGCCCATCAAGTAAATCTAGCCCCTCAGTTTTAGTGTAAAGGGAACTTGGAGCGATTGCTTAGTTGCTTCAGAAACAATTTGGATATTCATGGCAGGCTTTAACTTCATGTTCTTTTGCAATTGTATTTCTTGTTAAAAATCCTATTCATAAATGACCCTGTATGTATATCTGTTTGTGTTTGTGTAGGTATGATGTCTATGTTGGGTCTGGTTTGTCAGACAATAGAGTGAAGGATGGTGATTTTAGTTACCTTTTTAGCTGCAAAACTGAAACCAACATAATCTATAGATTTTGGAGTATACACTCAAAGTATTTCTTTGTTTCTGAGGGCTGGACAACATACTTTAGGCACATAATTTAGATAGCCTTTTGCTTTCTAGGCACTCACACATTCTGTAGAGAGATAAATTAATGATAATAGGGAGCCTCTCAAGCACCATGGAAATGCATTGGATAGTTTTACAGTAGTTCTCAAAATTTAACCTGCATAAGCATACCTGAATATCTTGTTAAAATGCAGATCTCCTTTAATAAGTCTAGGTTGGGGCCTGAGATCTTGCATTTCTCATAAGCTCCCAGATAAAACTGATGCTGCTGGTCCACAGAGCACACTTTGACAAACAGCATGAGCAAAGTCTTAACATTGTTAAAGTGTGAGGCATGCAAAGGGAAAGCAAGTAAGTCACTGTAACAGGAAAGAGGTTGGTTAGGATCAGATCTCAAAGATCCTTGAGTACCACGGTAAAGATTTACTAGTAGATATTATGTGTTAAGGAATCGTTGCACGTTTCTGTACTGGTAATACAGTGACATGATAGGTCCTGTACTTAAGGGAGATTTACCTGTCATCATGTATAGGACAGAGGGGGTAGAAGTTTCATATTAGGTATCAAGTAGCAGAGACTGAACTCCTGGCCCTTAATGCCAAATGAGACAACTTGCACAAAGGAGAGAGGAGAGGACTGGCAACAAGGAAGCTACCTGCTTTACAGAGTGGCCCTGGGAGGATGTGGGGTGTGGAGGTGGATGGGAAGTTGTTTGGATCATAAATCTCTGTACTTTGACCAAATTCCAAGTGATCCATGCTAATCCCTAGTCTACTTAAGGATACAACCATAAACTATGTACTTGGTATATTTTTCTGCTAGATCCAATTCAACAAAAATGTGTTGAATGCCAGGTACAGTGCTTTGCTATATCAGGTATCTCTATATCTCACAAAGTGTCCAATGCAGGGTCCTGCCCTTCATCAAATTAATTGTAATGTTAATGGATGAATGAAGAAATTCATTCTTTTAACCTTCCTATTTTAACTTAAGATTCAATAATATACCCTTGATAAGACTTATTTAAAAAGCAAGGACACATCTCAAAGGGAAGGTGGAGGTGGGTGGGTGGGTGGGAAGAGATCAACCAAGAACTTATATGCGTATATGCATAACCCATGGACACAGACAATAGGGTGGTGAAGGTGGGGGGTGGAGGCAGGCTTAGAAGGGGTCAGTGGGGGGAAAAGGGACATATGTAATACAGTCAACAATAAAGAATTATTTAAAAAAGAAAAAATAATAAGAAAATAAAGCAGTAAATAAAATAAAGTAGAAAAGTGGCATGAATGTTAATTTATAATTTACTTCAAAATATGGATTATTATATATGTTATGCACCTGAGTTCATTTATAAAAAACTACATCTGTATACTCAAAAGTAACATCATGGAGAATCCATCCTATCTACAGTGTCTGCTAAAAGTAAGAGAAGGAAATTAAAATTGCCACCTTAGCCTATATCTGTGGAGTATACCTTTTCTGTGCAGTATACCAAAATGCAGATAATTTGAGTAGTTATGTCTAGCCTGAGGCTTGGTGAGATCAGGTAAGGCAGTAATCCCAAGAAAATATACTAATATTTTACTATCTAAGTTTCTGTTTCATTTAATAACTTATAGAGTGCTTTCCCACATCAGATCATGCTTGCCTGCCATTTACTCAGTGTTACATTCTTGGATTCTTGAACTTGAGGTCAGAGGTCCCATAATGAATTTAATGTCCTCAAAGTATTGTCATACTTAATATTTTTCTGACATTAGATATTATGACATTAAATCTTTTGTAGTCATTAAAATGACACTAAAGTATGAAGAAATATATCCTGGTAGGTCAAATCCATCCGATATAATAAAAACCTAATATGCTAAGTGTCCGGTCGACCAGTCTGCTGTTCAACCAATCAAAGCATAATATGCTAATGATATGCTAAGGCCACTCAACTGCTCGCTATGATGTGTACTGACCACCAGGGGGCAGATGCTCTGACCAGTAGGTTAGCTTGCTGCTGGGGTCCAGCCGATTGGGACTGAGCATGATGGGCTGGACATGCCCTGTTGCCCTCCTGTGGTCCCTCCCCGGCTGGCCAACCTCCAGCATCCCTCCCCGGCCCCAATCTTGCACCAGTGGGGTCCCTCAGCCTGGCATGCGTTCTCTCACAATCCAGGACCCCTTGGGAGATGTCAGAGAGCTGGTTTCGGCCCGATCCCGCAGGCCAGACCGAGGGACCCCACTGGTGCACAAATTCGTGCACCAGGTCTCTAGCCTATATAATAAAAGTCTGAGCAATTGTTACGGCGGAACGACTGGAACGACCGGTTGCTATGATGCACACTGACCACCAGGGGGCAGATGCTCAATGCAGGAGCTGCCCCCTGGTGGTCAGTGTGCTCCCACAGCGGGAGCACTGCTCAGCCTGAAGCCAGGCTCACGGCTGGCGAGTGCAGCTGCCACTGCGGGAGCCTCTCCTGATTCCGTGGCAGTAGGCACAGTGGGCCGGGATGAGCACGAGTGGCGCCTGGCCCCATTTCAGGCTCCTCCCTGGCAGCCTGCTGCTTGGCACACTGCTACATCCCCCGAGGGGTCTCGGATTGTGAGAGGGTGCAAGCTGGGCTGAGGGACTCCCCACCTCCAGTGCATGAATTTTGTGCACTGGGCCTTTAGTTTTCATAATAAAAGTGATATATAAAAACAGTTCCTTTTGTTATCTTGCCTAGTAAATAAATGGAATTCTGGCCAATTCTGCTGAACTATAGGAATTACCAATTTTTAGATAATTAGAATACAGTAAAATATAGTTAGTAATAAAACTACTCTGAGTATAATTTAATTCTTTTGATTTGTAAGGGACTTGGGATGTTCCATGCAAATGAATTTTCCAGAAAATTGAAACAAACTTATGAGTGCCAAAAGATTTTTAAAAATAAAAGTAGTAGATGTTGCCCTGGCTGGGTAGCTCAGCTAGTTAGAGCATCATCCTGATATGCCAAGGTTTTGATCCCCAGTCAGGGCACATACAGGAATCAACCAATCTATAATAATAAAAGCATAATATGTGAATTAGACCGGATGTCCTGGACATCTTTCCTTCCGTACAAAGCTGCAGTGGGCGGGGGCTGCGGCAGAGGCGGCAGAGGCCCACGGCAGCGATGGGTGGGGGCCGGGGCTAAGGCCCTTGCACAAATTTCGTGCATCGGGCCTCTAGTGAATGCATAAATGGGTAGAAAAATAAATCAATGTTTCTTTCTCTCTCTCTGTCTCTGTCTCTCTCAAATCAATCAATAAATTAAAATAAAAAAAAAGTAGTAGATACTTAGGGCAAAATTCTAAAAATTCAGAAAGTACAGAAGGTATAAAGTGAAAAGTAAAAGTTGACCCTTTCCAGTCTCCAGTTTCTACCATTAACAGTTTCTTAATATCCTTCCAGATATATAATTATACATACTCATATAATTATGTATATGACTTTATTTTTCATAAATGTAACCATACTATATATAATATTGTATACCTTACTTTTCCATGTAATATATCTGGGTCATCATTTGATAACAACACACAAAAATCTAATTTATTCTTCTAAATTCCTACAAAGAATTTTTATATGGTTTATAATAGTTTACTTAATTAGTTCCCTGTTGAAGAATATGTGAGCTGTTAAAAACAATACATAAGTGAGCATCTTTACAAATAGACCTTTGCATACTTTTATAAGTATATCTATAGCAGTGGAATTTCGGGATTGGGGGTGGGGAGCACATGCATTTAAAATTTTAATAATCATGGCCAGATTGCCTTTTTCTAAAATGGTACATTCTCAGTAGTTATTTGAGGATAACTTCCTTATAATCCTCATAATATGATATTTTATTGTTTTGTAGACTTACATGCCTTTAATCATAAATGAGGTGCATCTTTTGTGTGCTTATTGGTCACTTTTGCGTTCTTCTCTTTTAAATTGCCTATTGAGAAATATGGTCTTTCAAACTGAACATAAAACACTCACAATGTATTTTTTTACAGCTCTAATTACACTTAGACACCATTGACATTTAGAATTTTGAGATTATTCTTTGTTATTATTATATTTTTATACAATACATTGTCCACCAAATATCTAATATCAAGATGATGGCATTTGATCTTTTCTTTTTGATATAATGAACAGTTGAATCTTATCCAGACTTTAGTCTAAGTTGAGCCTCATATAAGTTTGAAAAATTCCTGAAGAGGAAAACTCCAAAAAAAACTGGGGAAGGATTGTGATAGTTGATATCACTCCCTCCTTTCTCTGTCAAAACAATACATACTTTCTTCCCACTTTGGTGAAAGATAACCTTGGCAATAATTTTGTACCCAGGAGTATAATTCTATGAGTTTAGGGCTTATGCCTTGTTTTGGTTATCTATACAGTTCCTACCACATTGTGGCTGCTTAGGAGATGTCTAAGAAAAACAACAATAATGCCGGTATTTTGTCTGTCAGTTATGGCTCAGGGCATCAGTGGGACATATAGCAGAATTGTTGCTGAGGAATATGATCCTCACTTGATTCTAATTTTGTCTTTGTGGTGCAGCTTTTAAATAAGAGGACAGCTGGTGTTGGATAAATCTGTCCTGACAAGCTATATGAGATTGAAATAAAATTTAATATTTGGGGTTAAATTCAAATGCAAAAATGTAGAAATTACTAGTTAATCTTTTGATACTTTACTTTCTGCATCTTAGTGAAAAGGCACTGAGTAGTCATTGTGAACTCTTGGCAATAGTCCAGCTTGAAGCTTAAGATGAACAGAATGTATGCCCTCACACATTAAGGTCTCACATTTCATGAAAGGTAAAGCAGAATTCTTGCTTTATACCCCATCCTCCACCCTGCTGACAAAAATGATAGGCTATATATAATTGTTTTTGTTAGCAACCTCTCTTTCTCCCTTGAATAAAAGGTTATTATCAATAAAATTGTGAGACCCAACTTCTACTTGAGTTGGGATAATTATCCTGTGTGGCCTCTGAAAGTTTGCAAATGATGGGACCTCACACTCCTAGTAAATTCTCCCCTAGGTGACTAAATGTCTTGCTGATTGCTAAGGGACAAATAAGGGTAGTGAGCTCAGAGAACATCAGGTTGCTGGCTTTTCTTCAGCTGACTGGATTACTAAGGTAGAAAAGTACTAAAAATAAATCAGGGCACAGATTCTCCTGCCAGGGGTTGAGTATTGAGATAACTTGTCTTGGCTGGTGTTGACATCATCCATTCTTCTAAATGCACTGTGCAAACAGCAAGAATGAGAAAGAGATTTGGCCATGGACTAGTGTCAGTAAAAGTCTGTAGCCCTGTCTGGATATACTTATTGGTGCTTCTTGTCAGGCTCAATTAATTAGTCCCTCCAAGTCCTCTAGGGCATAGATAAATACATCAAGGTGAGAACTCCAAACCAAACTCAGGGCTAATCTCAGGGAAAAGCACTTGATCTGTTCTAATTTCAAATATATTTTTGCTAGGGCTCTTCCATGTCAGTTGGGTTTCAGAGTTTCCTCCAAGGGATCAGATTCAATCATAGTTGGAAAGGTGAAAAGAGCTCTCAGGAACTCAATTCTAGGACCTGAAGATTACACAGTGATCCAAGTCACCTGACATGGAGTAAAGATTTTTATTGCTGAATTTCTGTTTCTGTAGTTGGTTCAGATGTCCTGAGCAAAGAGCCTTTGTCAGTCAGATTTAATCTATGTATCTCATTTGAACTAAAGTGGTGGTGGTGGTGGGGAAATCTATGTAAATCCCTACCCTCTTTTAGTTTTAAAGGAAATTGCCTTTAACTGGAACAATACTGGCTTATACTGATTAAGTGCTTGACATTCACAAAACACTTTAACATATTTATCTTGTGACCTTCAGACAAGTCTGTAAGGAAAGCTGATATCCCCTTGTTAACTGCTAGATTCAGAAAATCCAACAGAGCCCTGACTGGTGTGGCTCAGTTGGTTGAGCATCCTCCCATGAACTGAGAGGTCACTGGTTTGATTCCTGATCAGGGCACATGCCCGGGTTTTGGGCTTGATCCCCAGTAGGGGGTGTGCAGGGAGCAGCTGAACAATGTTTCTCACATCACTGTTTCACTCTCTCTCCCTCTCCCTTCCTCTCTCCCTAAAATCAATAAAAACATACTTTTAAAAATTAAAAAAAGAAAAAAGAAAAGCCAATAGATCTAGACCTTAGCAGGGATTAGTGTTAAGAGCCCTGGAGCTCTGGGATTTCTAGGTCCACTCAGCAATGCCCAGTCTGACCCAGGGCCCTCTCTCCAAGTCTGGAGGTTTAAAATTTTTAATAAAAACAATGTATTTAAATGTTTCTGTAAAAATGCATTCTCATTATAGAAAACTTGGAACATATGGCAGAGAGGTGAGAGAAAAAAAATCAACCACAGACCCAGTACACAAAAACAAATACACTGGATTTCCTTAGGTTTTTGACTGAATGTGTATGATAAAAGGAAAGATCAAATGGGGATTCAGTAGTGCTTTTCTGTCTCTGCCTTTTTCCCTGCACTTAGCATAATATACATGATAGATGTTTTAATCCAGCCATCAGGGATCCTTCACAGGTAGGTATTGGCTCTAGACCTTCTGAGTTGAGTTCTACAAGGTGAGCCAAAATCCCACTGCCATCTCTGGTAGAGATAAGCTATTTACTATTCTTTCATGACTTCACTTTTTCTACACATCCTTTTCCCTTTCCTTCTGGCTATGTTAACACAATTTATCATTATTTTTCCCTGTCATTTTCAGTCTTACAGTCACCAGCAGCCGATTTGCAGATCTTTTTTCAAATTCTGCCTGGCTTCCCCAGTGCACAGAGTCAAGGGCCCAGGTAACATTGAAGAGAGTGAGAGGGCTGCTCTTTCTCTGGCCTCCCACACACTCAGCTTGGCATTTAGAAGGTCTGTCTGACCAACGAGAGGAGTGCTGGGAAGTGCAGGCGCTTTTATAGCTCCATATATTTGAAGCCAGGAAATATTGAATTGCAGTATATCTTTGAATCCCCTCCTATATTTTGCTTAGTGTTAATAAGTGTTTATTGATAAGTGAGTGAGTAAATGTATTTACTCCTGAGAGGAGTAGAGGTGGGAAGCCACCATACTAGCTACTTATAAATTAAAATCATCAGGATTGTATTCTCTGTCCTGGGCCCAAGGAATTAGGAATATTTGTTATCATTTGTAGGATATGAGAAAACCCAGCCAACCAGTAGCCTTGGTTTCAAAGGTACTCACAGCCTCCACGTTGTCTGTCTGCTTTTCTGCTCCTGTTGTCCCCACAGAAAGAGCCCCTCGAGTCTGGGTTTGTTTGAGGTAGATCCCTGCTGTCTGGCAAGGAGGGACATAAAACTGGAATGACAGCTGTGTGGAAAAAGACTAGGGTATCAGCTGGAAGGGTTGGGGAAGGGTCTCCCGATTCCACTCTGGTGCAGCCCCAGCTTTCAATTAACTACACAGCAGGACAAAAATATGTGACCTTGAGTTAACCACTAATAATTACACATCAAATCTAAATGAAAACTAAGTGATAAAAGGCATGGTAGAAGCCAAAGTCTCATGGTGATCAAAGCATTTTTGTTTGGAATGTAAAGAATTTTGGTATTGGCATTTTGAGGAAATTCAAGCTGCTCTTTCAGTACAGAAGACAGGAGATAGCTACAGTTGCTTGGGTCAGCATTACTACTTGACTGATTTCAGAAATCTAATCTTAGCATTGGGTTTGGTGGAGAATGTATGCAGGGTTGTAGAACTTCATGGAGAGGAATGTGGAATAAGCACATTTTTTCTTGGAAGCTTAAGACTTCTGTTTTACCCACTATTGGCAGATGGGCTTTTGATTGTCCTGGTTGATCAGTATACCTTAAATACAACAAGAGAATTTAGGTCTAATAAATAAAGAAACTTCATGTTTTCATGAATAAACTGAAAATCTGTGACAAGTATAGCCTTTCACTCTCTGTACCAGATTATATGATTAAACAGCAAGCTTTGATTGAAGACCTACCTACTGTGTGTCCAGTGCTGAGCAGCTGGAGAGTGCTATAAAAGAACTAACAAAAGGAAGAAATGAAAATGCCATACTACATTTACAGTAAACTAAGTGTATCCTAAATACAACCTTAGTAATCCTTAGTTTCCTTGAGTAAGTAAGCCCTAAGTAAGTAAGATAGGATTACTGTAATATGGTAAACTAAGTGGAATTGCTCATCCCCACATAATAAAAGTTTTGAAAGCCATTCAACTCAGCCAGTGTTTTTTTTTTTTTGAGCATGTTATGTAGGCCAACTATTTTTTTTTGCTTCATAGCTGTAGACTACTTCTCTATCTAGTTTCAGTCAGTTGTTTAAAAATTAAACGATGCTTGTTTGATCATGACAGAAGCTGGGGAAATTCAGTATAATCCTATTTCCAGTAGTAGTGCAAAAAGGCTAATTGTCCTGAAATGATTCATTAAAAATATGGTCTCCCTTATCAAGGCATGGCATTTTTCATCAGAAAAGAAGTAATTTATGCGATATGATCATGAGTGCAGATGACTGAAAGGTCTCTGTTACTGTAGGAATCTGTGACTCAGCATCTGGCCCCTGGATGCTGTTCTTACCAGGCTGTCAAAGATCAAGGCAGCTTTAGGTCATCCAAGCCAACTCCTCCTTACTTTTTTTTTTTTTTTTTTTAAACAGACCAAGGACGTGAAGTCCAAAGAAGAGGATCTATTTGTCATACACACACACAGAAACTAGTTTTGCATTTATTAACAATTTCAGTATTTCTGGTTACCTCTTGAAGCAATTTTTAACATCTTATTGGTTCTGTCTTTAATGAATGAATTAAATAAAATGTTTGACATCTGTTCATTTTGTATTTGTATGACAGTATAGTTATACCTTAAAAAATTATCCTTTAATAGGAAAAAAAACAGGTTTTTACTAAGAGCTCTTTGTTCTTTCCTTCACTATGAATAGATATAGGCCCTATTTACATAGGTTTCTGAGATGGCTATGCAATAACTTGTACTTTTTTTCTTACATTTTTATGTCTTTAGGCCATGTGGATAACATCTTAAAAATAATTTATTGAGATGATTTTATATAGCATAAAATCAACCCATTTTATTTTATTTACTTATTTATTTTGTTAATCCTCACCCAAGGATATGTTTCCTATTGATTTTTAGAGAGAGTGGAAGGGAGAGGGGATGGGGAGAGAGAGAATGGAGAGAGAGACTGAGAAACATTGATGTGAGAGACACACATTTTGATTAGTTGCCTCCCGCATACAACCAATGGGGTGGAGGGTAGAGGGTGGGGAAGGAACCTGAACCCAAACCCAAACCTGAAACCCAGGTATGTGCCCTTAATCCGGAATTGTACTAGTGACCCTCTGGTGCATAGGCTGACACTCTAACCACTGAGCAATGGTAGGCAGGGCTTTAAAAAGAATATTTGTTATAAACTCATCATTTTAAAGGCATTCAGAGGCATTTAGTCCTTTCCCAATATTGTATAACCTCTGCCTAATTCCAAAATGTTTCCATCATTCCAAAGTAAAACCCCTTATTGGTTAAGAGTTTCTCCCTATTCCTCCCTCCCCATAACCTCTGGCAACCACCAATCTGCATTCTGTGTCTATGGATTTATCTATTCTGGATATTTCATATAAATGTTATCATATAATATGTGATCTTTTTTTTTAAATAAATCTTTATTGTTCAGATTATTACAATTGTTTCTCCTTTTTTCCCCCCATATCTCCCCATCACCCGGTTCCCTCCCCCCCGTTGTCCTTATCCATAGGTGTATGATTTTTGTCCAGTCTCTTCCCATAACCCCCACACAGACACCCCTTTCCCCCTGAGAATTATCAATCCACTCCCATTCTATGCCTCTGATTCTATTATGTTCACCAGTTTATTCTGTTCCTCAGATTTTTAATTCACTTGATTTTTAGAATCACTTGTTGATAGATATGTATTTGTTGTTCATAATTTTTATCTTTACTATTTTCTTCTTTTTCCTCTTTTTAAAGAATACCTTTCAGCATTTCATATAATACTGGTTTGGTGGTGATGAACTCCTTTAGCTTTTTCTTATCTGTGAAGCTCTTTATCTGCCCTTCAATTCTGAATGATAACTTTGCTGGGTAGAGTAGTCTTGGTTGTAGGTTCTTGCTATTCATCACTTTGAATATTTCTTGCCATTCCCGTCTGGCCTGCATAGTTTCTGTTGAGAAATCAGCTGACAGTTGTATGGGTGTTCCCTTGTAGGTAACTGTTTTTCTCTTGCTGCTTGTAAGATTCTCTCTTTGTCTTTTGCCCTTGGCATTTTAATTATGATGTGTCTTGGTGTGGTCCTCTTTGGATTCCTCTTGTTTGGGGTTCTGTGCACTTCCTGAACTTGTAAGTCTATTTCTTTCACCAGGTGGGGGAAGTTTTCTGTCATTATTTCTTCAAATAGGTTTTCAGTATCTTGCTCTCTCTCTTCTGGCACCCCAAAAATTCGGATATTGGTATGCTTAAAGCCATCCCGGAGGCTCCTTATGCTATCCTCACACTTTTGGATTCTTCTTTCTTTCCGCCTCTGGTTGGGTGTTTTTTTTCTTCCTCATATTCCAGATCTTTGGTTTGACTCTTCGGGTGCGGTGGTCTACTCTGTATATTCTTTATTTCAGACAGTGTATGCATAATTTCTGACTGGTCCTTTTCCATTTTTTTGGTATTCTCATTTAGGTCCTTGAAGTTCTCTTCAAGTTTCTTAGCGGTTTTTAGAAGATTCTTGAGTAACCTTATAAATATGGTTCTGAACACTGTGTCGTCCATTAGTTTGCTTTCATCTATCTCTCCTACTTGTGACATACTTCGATGTCTCCACATTTTGGCTGCCTCCCTGTGTTGATGGAGTGGCTTTGTGTGGTCGGTGACCTATAGGGGCCGGTAGCTCAGTTTCCCCAATCACCCTAGGTGGTCGCTCTTGGTACTCCCCTTTGTGGGCTGAGTGGAAAGTCTTGGTGTAGTTAAAAGCCCTGATTGCTGTTGGTACACTGGGAGGAATTGACCTCCGGTCCAATTGGTTGTGAGGGCCTGCTGTGTCTATAACGGAAGAATTGCTGTGCTGGAGACACAGTAGGGCTTTGGTGCTCACTGAGTCTGCCTCTTGAATGTGTCCCTTATGAGAGTGGTTGAAATCTGGTGTTGTCCACACAGACAGAAAAGTCACTCTCACTCTCCGACCGATGGCCGAGAGTTCCGTAGGCGTCTGGGTCCCCCGCGTGTCCCCAGAAACTGGAGTTCAGAGTGGTTGGGATTGTTGGTATCACTGGCGGGAATTGATCTCCAAGCCAGTTGGCTGTGAGGATCAGCAGTGTCTCCGCTGGGAGAGCTTCTGTGCTCAGCTTGGATGGGGCGGAGTCTCAGGGTGGCGCAGACAAGCTTTGGTTTCCCGTCTGCTCCGCCCTAAGAGGGCCGGTTTCTCTGTGCCCGAATTAATGGCTGCGTGCCTCTGAGAGAAGGCAGCTTTCGAGCCTCTCCCACTGCCTAACAGACCAGTTTATCCCCAGCTGGGGCTGGATTTCAGTGCAGACCAGAGGTTTTGTTTTTCTCCCGAATGAGAAATCCAGTCACTGGGAGGGCTGTGCTCAGCTTGGATGGGGCGGAGTCTCAGGGTGGCGCAGACAAACTTGGTTTCCATCTGCGCCGCCCTAAGAGGGCCAGTTTCTCTGTGCCCTAATCAATGGCTGCGCGCCTCTGAGAGAAGGCAGCTTTCGAGCCTCGCCCGCTGCCAAACAGACCAGTTTCTCCCCAACTGCAGCTGGATTTCAGTGCAGACCGGAGGTTTTGTTTTTCTCCCAAATGAGAAAGCTAGCCACGCAGCGTCTGCTGCCCTCCCTCTCCGCGCGCTGCGAGCAAGCCTGCCATGTATTCAGCTGCCCGCCCTTTCCGCGCTCACTGATCTCTGCACCTCCACAGCCCCTGAGGCTCAGCATCCCCCTCTCTTTTTTTCTCTAGTTGTAGGTTTTCCACTCTGCCAGCTTTCCGGTGGTTCTGGATGGTGTGCGCTCTGTTTTCCAGTTGTAGTTTCAAAATTGTTGTGGTAGGGAACAATTAGGTGTTTACCTTATGCCGCCATCTTGGTTTCTCTCTCGTGATCTTTTATATTAGGCTTTTTTCACTTAGCATAATATTTTGGAGATATATCCATGTTGTGGTATATATTAGTAAACCATTCCTTCTTATGGCTGAGTAATATTCCATTGTATGTATATATCACAATTTCCTTATCTGTTCATCTGTTGATGAACATTTGGGCTATTTCTACCTTTTGGCTATTGTGAATAGTGTTGCTGTGAGAATGCATGGACATACAATTCTTTTGGTTATATATCTAAGAATGGAATTGCAGCATCATATGACAATTCTCATGTTTAACTTTTTGACGTACTATCAAATTGTTTTCCACAGAGACTGAACTAATTTTGCATTCCCACTAATAATGTCAAGGGTTTCAATTTCTCCACATCTTTACCAACACTGTTAATTTCCTGTTTTTAAAATTATATGGGTGTGAAGTGGAATCCCATGTAGCTTTGATTTGCATTTCCCTAATGACTAAGGATGTTGAGTACTAGTATCTTTTCATGTGCTTGTTAATTGTGTGGAGTTTTGAACAGTCCATCATATTTTGATTATGATAGGGAAGCTGGCTTTTGAGAGAAAACCTTTGATGACCCCCACTATAAAACAAGTAACTATCCTCTAATTTATGTTTTTTAACTTAAGATTTTATACATTAAGTTTTATTAAAGGATTCTATAGAGAAAGTTGTCATTTTGGGACATAAACTGGAGAGGATTTGCTCTACCCCCTACATGCCACTCTTTACAAGGTGTTTTCACAAACTATGCCTGAACCTTTCACAGTATCAATCAAGTGCTCATAAGGTACTCAGAAAAATGTTGCCATAGTGATAATATCTGTGCTTGTGAAACACTGTTATGTGAGCTGTTTAATGCCCTAAAATATTCCTTGGAGCTGTCTTTTTGTAAGATTTGCTTTTTAAATGTAGATATATAGTACATTTTAAATAACAACAACAACAACTAACATTTATTGAACATTTATTAGGTCCCAGACTCTATACTAGGCATTTTATATGAATTATATCCTTTAATCATAGTAGAATGTTAGCTCCTAAGGGTAGGATCTTGTTTTTCTTGTCCATTGTTGTATTCCCAGCATCTAACACAGTATATGCTGCAGAACAGGTGTTCAACAAATGTTATTAAATAAATAACCATTTGATGTAGTTTCTGTTATTATGTTCATTTTACAGTTGAGAAAGCTGAGGCTAAAATATGTAAAATTTCCTAAGTTCATACAGATGACCAGTGGTAGAGACCACATAAGAACTCAGGCAGCCTGCTCTAGAGTCTGTGCCAAATTGCCTTATAAGCCATAGTATTCAGAACAGCACTTTCACCTCTTCCTTCTACATTGTATAGGGTTGTCAGATAGTTTAGTCAAACAAAGAAGCAATTAACTTCATTTCAGTCAATAAAATATTTTTTTTTAATGGCCATCTGTGTGTCCAGACATTTGTTGGGTGTAATGTTGAGAACTAGGAGTTAGGAAAAGGAATTTTGTTATAGGATCTGACACTAGCTGGGTGACCTTGAACAAACAGTATATTTTCTTTAGACTTTGGACTCCTCATGTATAAAATGGAAAAGTTGGGTTAGATGATCTAAATGTGCTCCAACAGTCAAATATGATAACTTTACAAATGACACTGAGAAGGCCACAATGAACTGCTTGCTGGGCATAGGAGTGGTAGGAAAATGCCATTGGTTTATATACCTTAATATTTAATCTAGAAGGAATGAACAGAGAGGAAAGGGCAATAAAGTGGTAAATATCTGATGACAATGGTATCTAGACACAGGCGTGGGGAACGTCTGACCCTTGGGCCATATAAGGTCTGAGAAATTATTTGGTCTGGCCCTGCCAAGACATTGGGGGTGAGTTAATTAAATGTTTGACTAAATATGGCAGGCTATTTTATAACTTTGTATGGCCCTTGAATGATGTTATCATTATCCAAATGGCCCTTGGCAGAGAAAAGGTTCCCCACCCCTGATCTAGAGTGTATCATCTAGAAGAGAAAATAAGCAATTATCCAAGTAACAAGGAAGCTTCAGCTCACACTTAATTTCAAGAAAAGAGATTTACTTCTATTCAAGGCCTTACCTTTGAGAAGTATAATAGCCTAAAGTTATTTAACTTTTTAAATGGTTTATCTTTTCCTTTGTGCCCTATTTCTATGCTGAGAAGTAGTTAGGGACGATAGTGGAAAAAATCAAGGGCTTGGCCAAGGTGTGTAGTTGTCTAGTGATTCTCAATCTTGGTTTTTTGATACCCTGGGCTGTTTTAGTCTGGAATTTGAAGAATATGTTAAATTATTACTTTTAACGAAATTTGTGCAAGGGGCTTGGCCCTCGCAGCCGTGGACATCCCTTTCACAATTTGGGACCACTGGCTCCTAACTGCTCACTTGCCTGCCTGCCTGATCACCCTAACTGCCCCCCTGCCGGCCTAGTCGCCCCAACCGCCCCCTCCCCAGCCTGGTTGCCCCTCACTGCTCCCCCACCCGCCCCGCCGGCCTGGTCGCCCCACGCAGCCTGCTTGTTCAGTCGTTTGGTCACCCCTCACCCCCTCACTAATCCCCTGCCGGCCTGGTCACGACATGTAGCCTGCTGTTCAGTTGTTTGGTGCCCCTCACTATCCCCCCTGCTGGCCTGGTCGCCCCACGCAGCCTGTTCGGTCGTCCATTTGGTTGCAATGGTCGCTTAGGCTTTTATTATTATAGATGTGAAATTTTTTTTGGTCATGAGTTATTTTATTTAAATGTCAAAGAAGTGGGGAACCTGTGTAATTGGGGAAACTGGAAACATTTAGGTAACAGAAAAAATGATAATACTCTAAAAGAAGCTTTTATCATGCAAAATGTCTAACACAACGGCACATAGTAGGTCCTCAAGAAAAATACAGGGACTCTCTTACCTTGGCCTTCATCTAAATGGACCTTATATATCAAGGCAGAATGTGTATAACTTCCAAACCTGTGTGCCTGTTTCTTTTCCTCAGAGATGAATGTATTAGGATGGTGCTCACTTTTTAAAAAAATATTTTGATTGTTGCTAGCATTACAGATGTCTCCCATTTCCTCCCTCCTCGCCCCCACCACCATCCTGGTGAATTTTTCTTTTAAATTTAACTTGATTAAAAAAATATGCCTCATGAGAGTTTTTGTTAGGTTTTTAAGAGTAAAAGATATTACTTAATAAAACAGAAAATAATAGGGTGGCAAAACTTCCAAAACAGTGTATCAACTTTTAAAAGATCTTATATGAATAAAACACTACTTAAGGCTCACTTGTTTTATACTTTAAATTGGGTTGAATGATTGTATTTTTTATTCTACAAAGTTTAGCCAATGAATGTGAATGCTCTGAACACTCATCAGATGACTGGTGTATACAAAGCACTATGAGGATACCTAAGAAAATCAAAGATGACCCTTGCCCTTAATATTGTAAAAGTTATGAAACCTATACAACTAATCACAATATACTAGAGTATTATGAATGCTTCAAGATAAATCCAAAGTGTTATAGGAAATCAAGAAGATACCCTTTTCCGCTATAGTGGTTGAGAAAAGCTTCATGGAAGAGGAGGCACTAGAGCCAAGTTTTGAAGGATGCATATGGGTGGTGGTGGTGGTGGTGGAGGGAAGGCAGGAGGGAAGGAGAGAGACAGAGGGGCGGGGGAGAGAGGGAGAGGGAGAGGAAGAGAGAGAGAGAGAGCGAGAGAGAGAGATTAACAAATGGAGGGAATAGTATGAGCGCAGGGTCAGAAGGAAGAATATTCAGGTGTATTTGGGGAACCATAAGTAGTTCATGAGAATGTAGGGAAGTTATTAAAAGATGAGTAGTGGGAAATAAGGAGAAAAAAAGAATTGGAAGTTGTGAACAAGTTTGTACTCTTTGATAAGAATTGTTAAAAGATTCCCCCAACAATTGGTTCTTTGTATGACTATCAATGTTCCTTTCTTGTTTGTGCTCTACTCCAAATAAAACAAAGAACAAGCAATTAATTCTTTTATTGAACAAATATTTATTGAGTACATGCTCTTTCCTCAGTGCTTTGCTAGGAGCATAAATTATAAAGATAAACTAGATACAGGTTTTGCCTTCAAGGAACTTACAGTCTGGTGGGGAAGACCAATTCTTGGTTAGAAAAGGGGTACAAAGTGCCCATTTTATTTCTAATGGGGCCACCTTGAAAAAGAATGATCTTGGCTCCACTGGACTGATTGCCTGAGCTCTGTTTTTAGCTCTTGGTAGCAACTTCAGGATGTGTGGCATAGCAGAAGAACAGCTGCATGCTATATTCTGAAATGATGAAAGAGGCTCCTCTGTTTTTTCCAGATCCACAGCAATGACTCTCACTGGGTAGGAGAGCTAAGTTCTTTCTCTCCTGGCTTCTGCTGTTGCGTACATTGTTCCATAGGCTTTTAGAGAGAAAGTTTCAGATTTTCCTGTCTTTGTCCTGAAGAAAGGAGATATGGAGAAGGAAGGGATAGGGAATAATTATAGAGTCCTTTAATTTAAAAAATGTACAGAATTCACATTTTTTCTTATGGGTATTTCTTAGATGCAACAAGAGATGATAATAATTATCTATATATATAAAAAGGCAGCTACTGTAACGGCCATAACGACCTAACAACCGGTCGCTATGACGCTCACTGTGACCAGCGAACTTGCCTGATCAGGGGGTGGGGCCGGCAGCCAATCTCTTGGCCTCTCCCCGCTGCTGACCTGCCCCTGATTGACTCTCCCACCTCCATCAAAAGCGGGGCCTGCCAGCCAAATGCCCCCTCCCTACCCCCTCCCACCAGCCATGCCCCCATCAGCCTGCCCCACCATGATAGGCCCACAGCTCCTCCCCCCGGCCTGCCCGCCCCTGATTGCACCCCCCAACCCTAATAGGGGGTGGGGCTGGGTGGCCAAACTCCTGTAGCTCCTCCCTCTGGCCGCCCCACCCCTGATCACACCCCCCACCCCATTAGGGTGTGGAGCTGGCCAGCCAACCTCCTGCAGCCCCTCACCCCACTGGCTCTGCCCCCGATGGGCCCCCACTACCCTGATTGGCCTGCAGCCCCTCCCCCTAGCCAGCCCCACCCTTGATCTCCACCCCACCTAAATAGGGGGCGGGGCTGGCTGGCCAACCTCCTGCATTCCCCTGGCAAGCCCCACCCCTGATCACCCCCCCACCCCAATAGAGGGTGGGGCTGGCTGGCCAATCTCCTACAGCCCTTCCCCCCGCCCGGCCCCACCCCAGATCGGCCCCCCACCCCGATCAGGGGCAGGGCCAGCTGGCCAACCACCCATGGCCCCTCCCCCAGGCTGCTGGCCCCTGATTGGTACCCCATTTGGGGGCGGGGCCAGCTGGCCCACCACTCACAGCCCCTCCCCATGGCCGGCCCTGCCCCCAAGTGGCCCCCCAACCCCAATCAGGGGCGGGGCCCACCAGCCAATTGCCCGCGGCCCCTTCCTCCAGCCAGCCCAGTTCTGATTGGGCCCCAATATGGGCAGGCCGGCCGGCCAACCTCCCGCCATCTCCTCCTCCAGACAGGCCCAGCCCCGATCCACCCTGATTGGGGCTGGGCTGGCCGGACCCCACCCGTGCATAAATTCGTGCACTGGACCTCTAGTCCTATATAATAAAAAGCTAATATGCAAATCGACTGAATGGCGAAAGGACTGGTCACTATGACACGCACTGACCACCAGGGGGAAGATGCTCAATGCAGGAGCTGCCCCCTGGTGTTCAGTGTGCTCCTACAGGGGGAGCGCCGCTCAGCCAGAAGCCGGGCTCACAGCTGGCAAACGCAGCGGCGGTGGCGGGAGCCTCTCCCACCTCCGCAGCAGCACTAAGGTTGTCCGACTGATGGCTTAGGCCTGCTCCCCGTGGGCTCCTGGACTGCGAGAGGGCACAGGCCGGGCTGAGGGATCCCCCCGAGTGCATGAATTTCGTGCACCAGACCTCTAGTAGATAATATTTATTGAGTCTTTACTTTGTGCCAGGTACTACGAAGAGGGCTTTAATATACAATATCCAATTTAACTTAGTTCTAAAAATTAGTTATTCTTTATATTACTTTTTACAGATGAGGAAACTGAGGCTTAAAACGATTAACTTTCCCATGTCACATGACTCATAAATGTACATAATGAAAAGTGTATTGTAAGGGGTTCATATTTTATAGAGAGAGCTGAAGCTTGGAGAGAAGAGATTGGTCCATAGGTACAGAGCAGAATGATGTCAGAGCCAGATTTAGAACCCATCTCAATTTTATGACTATAAAATATTTTAAAAATTACTTTATAATAGAAATTTTCAAACATATGTATCACTCAGCTTTTAGAATTAATTACCTATCCATGATATTATTTAATCTATACTCCCACCCACCTGCCCCATCATATTAATTTTAAACAAGTACTAAACATGTTATTTTATCCATAGACCAGAATGTTTCTCTAAAAGAGGTTTTTTAAATAAACATAATCATTATCATACCTAAAATTAATAATAATTATTTAATACCATCAACTAGTCTGAATTCAAATTTCCAATTGTCTTATAAGTGTCATAATTTTTTCTTACAGCTTGTTTGCTTGGATCAGGATACAAATAAGGTCCAAACATTATAGTAGGTTGATATATCTTTTACTCTTTTAATTTATAGCTTTCCCTCCCTCTTTTAAATTTCCTTCTAATTTAAATTGTTGAAAAAAATAGTAGTTGTTTGTCCTATAGAGTTTCCTACAATTTTGATTTTGTTGATTTTATTCCTATGGTGCATTTTAAGATGTTTTTCTGTCTTCTGTATTTCCTGTAAATTGATAGTTGGATCTAGAGGCTTGATGAGACTCATGTTTGATGTGTACTTTTTTGCATAACTACTTCATTGATGACGTGTCATCAAAAGGTACATAATGTCTAGATATCTTTCTTTTTGTGATGTTACCAATTATTGATTCTTAATGCCTAGATATATTAATTTATTTGGAGTTGCAAGGCCTTCTTACTTTTCCAGCCATGATGGAGTATCAGGAAGAGAATTTATTCTCTCACCTTAAACAACTAAAAAAACCAACAAGATATAGAAAAACAGTAGTTTTCAGACATTGGATAACAGGCATCACAAGACTGTGATCTCTAAAGGAAAGGAAATGACATAATGTCTGGGATCCAATGAAATACTACTGGACATGCAAAGAAACAGGATCATACTGTCATAACATGGAGAAAATTTGATTATTAGAGACAGAATCCAAAAATGAGAGATCATAGGATTAGTATACAACGACATTAAAACAGTTATTATAATACTGAATATCCCCCCCCCCCCGCCCCCCACCTCCCAAATACTACTGGCTATCCAAGGAAGTCCTGCACTGGTTTCTTGAGTTGCTGCCTGCACTCCAGGCTGCTTCCATTTATCCATGCATTCACCCCCAGATTCTCCTAATGAAATTGTGACACACTTTAGTCCTATCAGTCCATCTTAAAGGCTAAACCTTGATAATCAATATTAGTGCGTTCAAATGGTTTAATGTACAACATTAATAGGTTAATGATCACATTTGAAGGCCATCTAGCTATATGCTTTAATTCCTGTTTATTTAAGGTATAGCTCAAATATAATCTTATTTATTCAATGATAATTTCTCTAGTGGTACCATGAGTCATGTACTCTGAAGTACTAGGAAGAATGAGTAAGACATAGCTCCTGCCCTTCTGAGCCTCACAGACCTAATAGGCAGACTTACAAACAAATACAAGTTGATATCACATAAGTACAGTAAAGGAGTTATGAACAAAGGTTCTGAGCACTCGGTGGGGAACAGCAAGCAGGACCTGGGGTACTCAAAAAAGAGATCTTTGTGATGGCTTTAAAAGAGAAATAATGTGTATGGGGGGAGGGGGTGCCTGGCTGGCGTGGCTCAGTGGTTAAGCATTGACCTATGAACCAGGAGGTCACGGTTCGATTCCCAGTCCAGGCACATGCCCGGTTGTGGGCTCGATCCCCAGTGTGGGGTGTGCAGGAGGCAGCTGATGTTTCTGTCTCTCTCTCCTTCTCCCTTCCTCTCTGAAATAAGTAAAAATATACTTAAAAAATAAAAATAAAGGAGAAATAGGGGTAAAACAGTTTAGGAAGGTGAAGGAAATCTCAGGCAAAGAAAACAACATGATCAAAGGTACAGAGAAAATTATCAGTTGGTATTTACTAAGTATTTCCTATATGTCAGGCACAAAACTATATGCTTTGCATACATTATATCACTTGACTCTCACAAAAACCTGTAAAAATAAAATTACTATAATATCCACTTTACAGATTAGGAAATTGAAGCTTGGGGAAATCTCATAACTTACCCAAGGTTGTCTAAAGTGTTAGAGCTGGGATTAGAACCAATATCAATCTGATTCCAAAACCTAAGCTTTTATCCTTAAACTAGAGGCCCAGTGCATGATTAAATCATGCACGTGTAGGGTCCCCTACACGCTTTCGCTTTCGATCACGGGGGAGCCTGGTGCACCAGTGGACAGGCACCCAGCTCCCCCGCTTTTGATGGTCCGCGGAGGGACGTGAGCTCGCTGCCCCAGAGGCCCCTTGTGTGCCGCAGCACAGCCATGGCGCAGACGCTGAGCTCGCGCTGCCACTGGCGATGCGAGCTCAGCGTCCCGCCGGCCCAATCAGCCACCCCGGCCACCCCGAGTCCCGCCCCCCTGCGCCTCCTGGCCAATTGCGGGCATAGCGAAGGTACGGTCAATTTGCATATTTGTCTATTATTAGGTAGGATTACTGAAGAAAACTTATGTTCAGAATATGGTAGGGCACCCTGGCTGGGTAGCTCAGTTGATTAAAGCGTTGTTCTGATACGCCATGGTTGTAGGTTCGATGTCAGGGCACATAGAAGAATCAACCAATGAATGCATAAATAAGTGGAATAACAAATTGATGTTTCTCTCTCTTTAAAATCAATATAATAAAAAAGCATATAAAAGATAAAAGAAAACAAAAAAAAAAGGAAAGAATTAAAAAAGAGCATATGGTAGGGTGAGAGCAAAGTAGTGACAGGAGAGAGGCAGGGAGGGTTTGAAAAGGCCAATCTGTGAAAGGTTTTATGTATTATACTAGAGGCCCAGTGAACAAAATTTGTGCACGGGGAGTGGAGGGGTGTCCCTCAGCCCACCTGTGCCCTCTCACAATCTGGGACCCCTCAGGTAGGGTACCTAGGCCTGGCCGGCGATCAGGGCCTTTCGGGGCTTTCTTTCCCCCGAGCTGCTGGCAGCTGGCCCCACCCCCGCTGCTGCCACTGCTTGCCATCTGTGTAGCGCTGCCCCCCCCGCCCCCGCCACTGGTCGCCTCCTCTGCAGGCAACAGGTTTGGGGTGTGATCACTTGGCTGACCTGGACCTCCCTCCGTGGGGCGATTGATCGTGGGGGGGCCCCCAGATCCATCGCCTAGCAGAGGGAGGCCCTGCCCACCCACCGCAGCACCACCGGCTGGATAGCCTGGGCCTTTCTCTTTGGGGTGATCAATCACGGAGCCCCCCATTGATCGCCCACAGAGTGTGGCTGTGGGGTGATGGCGGGGCCCCCTGACCAATCGCATTGCACCCACCTTGGCTGGCCTGGCGCCAGTGCATGTCATAGAGTAGTCATCTGGAAGGTTGTCTGAGTGGTCGTTCTGCTGTTCGGTCGTTAGGTTGATTTGCATATTACGCTTTTATTATTATAGATATCTGTGAAATCATTCTTCATCCACTTCTTTCCCTAGCCAGAGGAATTTTTTTTTCCTCCTCACCCCAATCACTTAATATTTGTATCTTACATGCATTTATAATTATATTCTTTGCTTGTTTTCTGCTGTTCACTACTAGGCAACAAAGTCTTCATTAGAGGGATTATCACAGTATTCTATTCATTTAGTGAATGTGTACTCAGTGAATGACTGACTGACTGACTGACTGACTGACTGACTGAATGAATGAAAAGAAAGGAATACTATGCTAGTGGAAAGTTTAGGCATTAGGCTTTGTAATTTTTTTATTTGTAATTCTACAGGAAAAAGGTTATGGTTGCTTTAGACAAATTGGAAATTCTCAGATTAATTTTACTAGTAAGTCATTTTTATATGCCAGTTGGTAAATCATATAACCTAGGCATTGCCCCTTCAATTTCAGTGAGCTTGACATCATTATGGCACAAGCCAACTAGTCTTCTCATCAAAATTTATTAGAAAATTTGGGCTGGTCCACAGATATTATGAACTATAACCCAAGGACAGAGCAGTGATCGCAGTAGTTTTTGCTTATTTCTGGATGCTTTGGCTCCCTTGCCTGAGATCCATTTGGTCAGCATTTAGTTACAAATGTCTTCAGCCCTGATAGGTAGGCTGGGGTTGGGGAACAGAGGGAGGGAGAGCAACTGGAGAGACCTGCAGATGTTAACCAAGAATGTGCAAATCAGGAAGGAAGGCAGGAATCCAGACTTATCTGGATGCCTTTTTCTGCAACCTGATTGCGGCCTGTTGTGTCTGCAGAAGAAATTGAGCATTCCTCTTTAAGCCTCCCTCTCAAATTCCTAGAGCATACCTAAACCTGTTTTATCCCTGCCCCTACACAGTAGAGTGAATGAATTGTCTGATTTAGAGTCAGGAGATGACTGAGTTACTGTGTGACCTTAGGTAGGTCACACTCTTTCTAAGTTTTGGTTCCTTCTCTGGAAAAGAGTTATACCTTCTTCCTGCCACTTCACAAAGTTGCTTTGAGAATGAAATGAGATGATGGGGTTGAAAGTGTTTTTTGAATTATCAAGCTCTGTGTGATTGTAAGGGCCTAGGAGGATGTGGTCTCCTGAGGGAGATTTAGACTGGGGACCCAGATGAAGTAAACCCTTCTTTCTAAGCTGCCCAGTGTGCCACAAGGTGGCAGCAGGATCCTATCTTTGCTCTTGTTTTTAGCATAGGAAAGAAATGTTGCTTTGCTCTATTCTGCAAAGGTGAAGAGGATTTATTCCTTTACCACTATCTACATTTCTCCACCAAATCCTTCAACGCCATATTAAATAATTTTTCAAAGGATTCACATTCTTAAATCAAAACCCCAGGGCACTTCCCCACTGTGAAATTAAACCAGCCATGGCAAGTTTCAGTTAATGGTTGGTTACCAACCTATCCTGGGTTTTGGGCATTCACAAACTATTGCCCTCTTGGAATTTTACTGCTAGGGACTCCAAACTCATATTCATCCCCGCCCCCAATCCATTATTTATGTTTTAAAAAGATGTGTGGTTTTTTTTAAATTGATTTTAGAGAGAGGGGAAGGGAGGAGAGAGATAGAAACATTGATAAGAGAAACATCGTTTGGTTGCCTCCTGCACGGCTCTTATTGGGGATTGAGCCTGAAACCTGTGCATGTGCTCTGACCGGGAATAGAACAGGCGACCTCTTGGAACATGGATGATGTTCAGTGAAGTGAACCACACTGATGGGCTCACTTTCATTTTTATCATTGAATGAGAGCTCAGTGGACCCAGAAAACTACCTAATCTAACCCCTTATTTTACAGAAGAAGAAACGAAGATGTAGAGAAGAAAAATAATTTGTCCTAGATTATACAATAAGTTTATTCAAGAATTAAGACTTCAACCAGGTTTCTTCCTGTGGGTTTGGTCCATTTGCAAATGTGAGTATTTTCAAGGTGTTTTTGGAGGCTTGAAGCAGTTTTATTTCTCCCAGTAGTGAGCATTTTAGGGCTTTCTGTGGCAGAGGGAAATAGGAGACTGTAGCACACATTTGAAAAATATTTTGAAGCAGCGTTGCCAGAAGCACCTGATTAGGAATCCCAAGTATCCGAAAGGAAGGCTTTAGGAACTCTCAGGTGTGCACATAGAAGAATTGCAACAGTAATGCCCCAGGAGAGAGAAAGAATTGTTTTAAGGGACCCCTTTCAATAGATGGGCTTTTGTGTTAGGCTTGCTTCCCAATTATATTCTTCTCAGAGGCACAGGTTAAAATGAGGCAATTCTCATTGTCCCTCATCAATCTCAGACTTTGTGGTTCTCTGGAGGCTAATCACCTCCACCCTCTCCACCAGACCCAGTAAAGATTCCATGATAAGACCTGGCAATTGGAACATTTCATTGTCTTTATCACGGTTGATTCTGAAATAGGCATGTGACCATGAGGTGTAATTCTGGACTTCTGTTGAAACTGTTGGGAATGAGAATCCCTTTTTTCCACCATGGTTTTTCAGCCTGTGAAATGTAACTAGCACTGGGGAGAGATGACTTGAGAAGTCAGTATGGAGGAAAGCAGAGCCAAGAGATGGATATTGTGGTCCTAATGGCATATTTTAGGCACCTGGTTCTTACATGTATCTGAAGCTAGACCACTTATATACTTTTCATTTATAGGAACCAATAAGGTCTCTTTATTCTTGAGACATTTGAATGGGCTTCTGTAATCTAAGTAGTACTGCTGTAAACACTCTGTCTTTCCCTACGTATATGTCATTGCTGCTTTTACCTTGAATTCCTTCTTCCCATTTCTCCCTGACCACATTTTATCCTGTTTTAAAGGCCCATCTCTAGCCCAGCCAGCATGGCTCAGTGGTTGAGCATCGACCTATGAACCAGAAGGTCACAGGAATCCAGTCAGGACATATGCCTGAGTTGCAGACTTGATCCCCATTGTGAGGCATGCATAAGGCAACTGATTAATGATTCTCTCTCATCATTGATGTTTTTATCTCTCCCTCTCCATTCCTCTCTGAAATCAATAAATTATTGTAAATAAAAAAAAAAGTATCATCTCTGACAGACTCTAAACTCCATGAGGGCAGGGAATTATGTAAACTTGGTTCACTATTGTATGTAATCACATAGTCAATGCTTAAGATATTTCTGGGATGAAAAAAAAGATATTTATTGAATGAGTGATGCCATTTTACAGAAGAGGAACTGGAAGCTTAGTAAGGATAATAGATTTGTCCAGTCTCCAAGCCCACCCCATGTCTCTTGACTTCTTGTTTGACAGCTGCCTCAGGGACAGGCACTTTTTAAAAAAATATATTTTATTAATTTTTTACAGAGAGAAAGGGAGAGGAATAGAGAGTTAGAAACATCGATGAAAGAGAAACATCGATCAGCTGTCTCCTGCACACTCCCTACTGGGTATGTGCCTGCAACCAAAGTACATGCCCTTGACCAGAATCGAACCCAGGACCCTTGACTCCACAGGCCAACGCTCTATCCACTGAGCCAAACCAATCAGGGCGTGGGACAGGCACTTTGGATTCTTAGTTTTTTTTTGTGTTTTTTTTTTTAAGTTTTTATCTTTTTCTCATTTGAAAAAAATTATACAAATAATACAAGTTCCTAGTAGAATATTTAGAAAATACAGATAAGCAAATAAGTTAAAAAACAACAACAACACACACACAAAAGAGGTGGCTGGTGGGAGGGAGGTTAGAAGGCAAGATGGAACAAGGGAAAAAGAAATGGAGATACGTGACCCAAAGTCTTATCGCTGGGGAATAAACACATAACATTTTGGAATATTTCCTTTCAGAAATATTTTTAGGTGCTATGCACAAATGTGTATGCATACACATATGCTCAGACACATTTGTCTTTGTTTTTAAGTTGCAGGAAACATGAAGGTGTAAAACTGGAATCAGGGACTCCTGTTGCTGTAAAACACACACACTTACAAACAAAATAATAGAAGTCTTCTTCTGGGATCCCAGAATGAGGAAGATTGCCTCTAAATCAATAACTCAACAACTTTTGCTTTCAGGTTTTATGTTCCCTTAGTTAAGGAGAAGAATCTGGCTCACTGAAAAAGACGAAGTTCTTCCCTGCCTTGGTCTTTTTGGAGAGTCTGGTTTTTCTTCTAATAGAATAATAATGGGGCCCACTCTCCTGGAGACTGGTTGCCCTAGAACCGTGGTCAGCAAACTGCGGCTCGCGAGCCACATGCGGCTCTTTGGCCCCTTGAGTGTGGCTCTTCCACAAAATACCATGGCCTGGGCGAGTCTATTTTGAAGAAGTGGCGTTAGAAGAAGTTTAAGTTTAAAAAATTTGGTTCTCAAAAGAAATTTCAATCGTTGTACTGTTGATATTTGGCTCTGTTGACTAATGAGTTTGCCGACCACTGCCCTAGAAGACTGACCTTTGATTTCTAAAAGCTGTTTGCTCCCAAAACCTGTCAACTTAGTTAATAGGGAATTGATAGAGCATTTTGTTCTATTACCAGGACCTGCCAATTTGCTCTGGTTGGCACACTCTTATTGGCAAATAACATTTGAGTCACAAAAGCACACTTTGCCCTTAAGCTTCCTCTGGAACTAAGGCGTGTTTGTATTTGTCTTCCTGCCAGTACAGATTTCCTGAGCACTGGCTCTTATATTTCAGATGGAATTTGACATTCTGCTGCTTCAGGTACTGATCCAGGGAGTTCAGGCCCCACTTACTATTCAGGTCCACACACCACTTCCAAGCAAAGACTTGTTATCCCCAGATTTATTCTACATCGACAGTTTGAAAATATTGATTGAGCCCCCACTTTGTGATAAATGCTATACTTGGCACTAGAGCCACTACATGAATAAGACCCATTCCCTACCTTCAAAGAGCTCATGTCCGGTGAAGCAGACACACATGTAAATGGGCCTTCATGGTTCTACATGGTAGGTATACAAGGGGTACTATGAGAGCGGTGACTAGGGACTCCTAACAGCCCTTGGGGATCAGAGGTGGTTATTAAGAAACATTTATGCTTAGTATTGAAGGACCCAGGATTTTGCAGCTTATTGATATTACTATAATTTCTGTGTAATTAGGATTGTATTTTTATACTCTCATTGAATAATTAATAAAACATAGGTTTGAAAACATTCAGGCATTCAGTAAGTAATTACTGCCTAACTTGTTTTTTAAGAGATAACTTTTAAAATCTGTATGTGTTAAATGCTTTTCCCTTGCCTAGTCCTATCTTAACCATTCTAAGGGGGCAGTGAGGGGCTGATAGAGAAGGAATAAAAGATGTAAGTCACAGTCTCTGAAAGTTCACAGTCTAGTTGAGAAGAACAGATTTATCTATCTGAAATAGAGAATAGCAGGAAACAGTCAATGACCAGATAGATGTAAGATGCATGCTTTCCTGTCACCAGCACCACACGTCTTTTCTGTTCTCCTGCAGGGGAACCACTATCCTAGCTTCAACAAGGAGTTTGATTTGGGCACAGAACCAGGGGAAAGAGACCTGCTTTGCCTTCATTAGCCCACTGGGAATATTCCTTGTCTTCTTTCTCCAGTTTATTGAGTTAACACATTTGCTGCATAGATGACTTAGGTATTCCTGGTCATATCAGTCTTGAAGTATTCTCCCTTGCCCTTCATCTAGTATATTTCATTTTCTCTTCCCAGTATATTCTCACTTATGGATATAAAGATAAATTGAATTCTCCTTTGATATTAACTCCGCCTTCAGTTATTCTCAACTTTCCTTTAGGCAGCTTTCAACCTAACCAGAAAGAAAGCCTTCAAAACTAAGACACTGAATTATCTCCCTGGTATACTGTAAACTCTTTAAAGCCCTAACTAAATTGTCAACTCTTTAAGGCTGTGTCTTACACTTTTTCTATATCTAACACAGTGCTGAGTACATAGTAAGAACTTAATCTATTTTTCTTGATTTTTTTATTCTACAAAAAACAAAGCTTATAGGAAGAGAGATTGACTCTTTACATTGGGCTGATGAACTACGCTGTTCATGCTCAGCATAGAGTGGGGAGCAACTTCGTTGAGTTGAAGCTTTATGCTGATCTGTCAAGTTATTTACACCTTTTTCAGAACATCACATTCCCATACACATTTAAAATGGACCGTACACATTTGGTTATTCCTTATTTTGAATCATTTATGTTGCTTATTCTGTTAGAAATTGTTGTATATTACTCCTGGGAAATCTTTAGAAATAAGCAGAAAGAAAACTTAAGGAACTTATTGCAAGAATGTTTTTAGCATTTCTCATTCAGCTCTGGTTCACTGCACAGACACATTCAGTACAGTTAATTTACACTAATTTTTTTGAGGTGATAAATATTTATTCATCCACTAATAATTATCTTTTCTGGAAACTTTAAAGATAGGATACTACTTTCAATCCAAAGTGATTTGAGGTAAGGGGATAGAGGAACAGATTTTTGGAACACTGACTAAAGTAAACTGTATTTTTAGGGCTATCTAGCAAATATCATGAAGTTCCAACATCACAGGGAGTCCTAGAAAGGAGAATACAGGTCCATGTGACAACTGGGGAGAAAATGAGGCCTTATTTTATTTGCTAAGAGGTCCAACAGTAGACCATATTGGTGTGAACCATCCACAGATATTGCAAAAACAGGAAATAAGATTGCCTTTCCTGAAAATTTTCCTTGTTTTCTCTCAAAAATGAGTTTTACCCCCACTGGGCCCTTACAACACTTTGTTTATATTTACATTATACCTTCTTAAATAGCTACTTACTGACTTGTGCTCTACTACCTGTCAGAATGTAAGCCCTTTAAGGATAAAGACATTCATTAAGAGGTAGATTTAATTCACTTTTTTTGAGATAAAAATAAACACAAGAAAGACTGTGATTGATAGTTATATCATTAAGGACTTTTGTTTCATTAGAACTCAAGAAAAGTTTAGAAAAAAAGATAAAACAGTTTTGTAGGAGAATGAAAAATCTCTTCTCATGAAGCCAGAAAGAACACCATAATATTTAATCATAGTTGGAGATTTCTTCTTAATGTTAGTGTAGGGACCAGGGTTAGAGGATACTGGGTATATGTGTAAGGGGTCAGGAGAGGTGGTAGTAGCAGAGTTTGATGAAAGTTCTTTCCTGCTTTCAGTGGCTTGATCAGAATTATTTTAGTAATGGAAACTAGAATCAATATATCTTTATCAAGGAAGTAAAATATTCCATTAGTCTTAACTATAGTACTAATCATTGTCTGTCAAAAGAGTTAGAAAACATATCTAGGGAGAGTTGACTGCTTTCTGGTCTAAGTGACTACAGTCCTGTACCTTTAAGATTCTAAGTTGACACCATTTGAAATTGTTTTTTAGATAGGAGTTTTTATTTGCAGCTAATTTTGTGAGACTGTTACATTTTATTTCATTTTAGTGTCTCGTGATGCTTTTGCTATTAATTTTTCCCAAAGTGATATAACAGAGAATAGAAATTCTAAAGAGAAGGAAAAGACAGAGAGAGTAGGGAGGGAGGAGGGGAGGAGAGCAAAAAGAGAGAGAGGAAGTGCCCAGCCAGTGTGGCTCAGTGGTTGAGCATCGATCTATGAACCAGGAGGTTGGTTGGTAGGGGCACATACCTGGGTTGCGGGCTCCATCCCCAGTGTGGGGCGTGCAGGGGGAGTGCAAGGGGCGGCTGATCAATGATTCTCTCTCATCATTGATGTTTCTATCTATCTCCCTCCCTCCCTCACTCTCTGAAATAAATAAAAATAAATCTTTTAAAAATTATTTTTAAAAAAGAGAGAGAAAGATTTTGCAGGAGTGGAAGACATGTAGGCTAATGTGCAAGAAAAAAAATCACAATGGAAAAATCACAGGTATTCAGAGAAACATTACTTTTTATTCAAAAGAAAAAAAGAAAGTACTGTTACATTTTAAACATACAAGTAAGCTGCACCTCAAATGTAATAGTATAAGGGATAGTTATCAAAAGATATACTAGTAAAGCTGGTCATGGTTTAGTGGAAGTCACTGAGCCAATGGCTATTTGAACAGTAGCTTAGTATCCTTTTTGAAAACAATATAGCTAATTCTCCAAAATAAGTGACTGTGGGGATGAGAGATTTTAAAAAATCTTTGTTATAAAATTTACAAGAGATTTAAAATATTTGGTGCTAATTATAGAAGTGCTACTGGTGACTTCCCTCAGGCCCAATGATAGAATCATAATGACCTCTACTTAATATGCATAAAGAATTAAGGATAAAAAGCCATTCTGAAATGTTCTATCTACATTGACCATTAATAAATTAGTCAATGTGATTTTTAGTATAATTGGAATGTAAAAGAGTTTGTGGCCAGTTCTAGTGGTGCTAATAGCATTGTTACTGAAGAAAATATGGTGTTATCATAAACTAAAGAATCTGATTTAGTTACTGAGATAAATGATAAATTATAATACTTAGTTTAAATATTAAGTTCAAACCATTCCTTTAATTTTCAATCTATACTTATTTTGTTAGCTAATTAATAAATTATGATAGGGGCTTTCTGAGTTTGCTGATTACATGGTTGAAAGTTATAATTTCCATATCTATAAGAAATTGTTTCAACACTAAAGCATTGTTTTTACTAGACATATCATTAGTAATGACTCTGTGGATATTCCATTGAATAATAGTATCTGGGAACTTTGTTATCCAGCAATTAGCACTGCTTACCTCTTTTGCTTTTTCACTTTCATTCTTTGCTATAAATGATGGCAGCTAAATTGCTTGAGTTATTCTCCTAAGACAAAAGGGGTGTGGTGTGTGTATGAGATGGGGTGGGGGGGGAGGAGAGAGAGCGAGAAGAGAGAGAGAGAGAGAGAGAGAGAGAGAGAGAGAGAGAGAGAAGAAGAGAGGGAGAGGGAGAGGAAGAGAGGGAGAGGAAGAGAGGAAGAGAGGAGGAAAGAGGAAGGGAAGATGGACAGGAGAGAGAGAGAGAGAGAGAGAGAGAGAGAGAGAGAGAGAGAAGAGAGAAGAGAGGGAGAAGAAGAGAGGGAGAGGGAGAGGGAGAGGGAGAGAGGAGGAGAGAGGAAGGGAAGATGGACAGAAGAGTGGAAGAGAGAGAGAGGGAGAGAGGAGGAGAGAGGAAGGGAAGATGGACAGAAGAGAGAGAGAGAGAGAGATTGAGAGAGAGAGAGAGAGAGAGAGAGAGAGAGAGAGAGATGACAGATAGGTTTGGCCTAAAACAAAACTGTGTAGTATGAAGTTGCTTTTTTTATTATTTGCTTTTGGCTTCTTCTTTATGAATCTTGCCCTATCCTCATCCATTACCTCTTCATCTCCCATTCAAGAAGGGCTTTAGTATTAAGTGTTAACAATTTTTATATACCTGTTGATGTAGGAGCCAATCTTAATGATCCCTTAGATTCATCTGTGTGCACAGTGGAGATGGCAATATTTTCATATCTTTCCCGAGGTGTAAAGCACCAGCAGTGGTGAATAAGCACCACCAGGTCTTTTTGGAAATTTTTGTTGAGAAAACCATAAAAGAGAGGGTTTATGCATGTGGAAACCATAGCAACCAAGTGGCAAACCACAAACACCAGGTCATGGTGGCAGCTCATCAACACCTCATGATTCCAGTCAAAGATGACATTGAAGATGTTCAAGGGCAACCAGCAGGCCCCAAATGTCACCACAATGGAGATCAACATTGTGTTAATTCTCTTGTTCTCATTGAGCCGGCTCTCATTTTCTCTCTTCCTGTCTACCTTTCCATTTCTTCTACGGAGGCAGATAATAATCTTCATGTAGCAGATGAGAATGAAGCTCAGAGGGACACAATACTGGAGCATAAACATGGAGGTAGTAAAGAGGAGCTGGTTCATTTTGGAGGGCCACTTCTCTACGCAGGCCACCTGGTCAGTATAGAGGTCAGTGGGTAGAGAGAGGTTGTGGAAAGGCTTATCAGTGAGGTGGTAGGACAGGAAGAAGGGGATAGACAACAGAAGGGAAAATAGCCAAATCAAGGTGATACCCCAGTAGGCATGAGATACATTGGGCTTCCAGCCACGGGGGTTCACAATCAGCTGATATCTTTCAACAGCAATTAACACAAGTGAGAATATGGATACAGAAATGGAGACACTCTGTACATAGGAAGTGAGTTTGCACATGGTATCTCCAAATATCCAATGGTCCATCAGAGTATAGATGACAGTAAAAGGGATGCACATAACACATACCAAGATGTCAGAGAGAGAGAGATTGGTAATCAGTATGTTGGTGACATTCTGAGCTTCTCTCTGCTTCTTGAAGATGATAATGATGAGAGAGAGGTTTCCAGAAAGGCCCACAATTAAGACCACAGTATAGGCTATGAGTAATAGGAGCAAGACTAGAAAAGGAGGTTGACAGGAGTCAAAGTAGAAAAATGCAGAGTTGTTGCTCTTTATATTGGTTTTATTAGGTGCTGGATGGTTTAAAGGAAATTCCATTTTGTCAGGGTTATGAGAAAGCTTTTCTAAGCTTACTTGTTTTGTTGGTGAATATTTTGACCACCAGTTCTTGGGAAGTACTTGCTCTGAGTCTTGCAAGGAGTAATTAGTAGGATTTAATCTTCTTTGATCTTTGTCTGTGCTTGATGAAAATGCATGAATGACTTGAGTATGCTCTTAAAATCCTAAAAAATTAAACATAATGCAGAATATTAATGTAAGTTCTTAACAAACTGGACAGTTCTATAGGTAGAACAGTTTCCCTGAGAGGACATAGGTAGACATCCAGAGTGTCTCTCTATATCCTGGCCTTCCTCTCATCTCAGAGTGCTTTATTTTTGTTCTACCAGCATAGTTTTTAGAGCTAATGAATATAAGGATATGTGACAGCATTCTGTTAACTGTATAAGGCAGCCCAAATATACATTTCCATTCCTGTCACCTTCAGTCTTGTGTGTGTGTGTTGTGGAGGCCAGAAGCAATATGTTTGGAGTTGAGTTCCAGTTGTAGCATCACAACTTGGTGTCTGTATGACTTTGCCATAAATTAATTAGCCTTTTTTGCGCAGTTTTACTATCTGTAAAATGGGGATAAAAATGTCTGTTTGGTCATTGTAAGGGTTAAATGAAAACACACAACTGAATTTGTCCCCCACATAGTGCATAGAGTAGGTGTTCAGTGTATGTGTGCTGAGTAAAATTTGTCATCTCCCTTGTCCAGAGCTAGTCTATTCTGGGGGAGGGGGCTAGAGCCACAGATCATGCCTGGTATGGGATAGCATATGACTCCTCCTTTTGGTACTTCTTCCACTCTCTGGAGCTGAAGCCATACTCTGCACAAGCAGTTTCTAGGTATACAGCTCAGATTCTGGAGATCAAGGCAAAGGGTTAAGCTAGTGCTTAGTGAGCTATTACTCAGAATTAATTTTATTTAGAAAGCATTCTCCAATTCTCCCTCCCTTCTTCTGACTTCCAGAGGAAAGGGGGCCTTGATCCTATGATTCAGCATGGCTTAGGGTGGTCGTATTCAGTGGAATTATCCATACCAGGATATACAACAGGCATGGTGATCCCCCTGCCATTCCTAGTTCTTAGATTTCTGGCCCAAAGAGGACACACTGAAAAGGGCAAAGGTAAAAGACCTCCATCTTGCTTTATTCTTTAGGAATTTGAGGAAAACATAAATAACATTTATAAAGGAAGCTGAGCAATAGTAATGAAAGAGAACAGACTTTTATTTGCTGTTTGAAATTACCCTGGCTTGCTTTCACATTCTCTCTGAGTTCAAAGGCTTAGCAGATTCTTATTGGAAAGAAATAACCTTAAGAATACCTATGTCTGTAATGGTTTTATCAACGGATACTACAATGAGGAACACCATAAAAATACCACAGATGAAAAGAAACTGTTGACAAAATAATATATTTTATAAAGAAAGACCCAAAGAAATTATTTATGACTCAGATATGGTACAGTGGTAAGTAGAAATAGCAACATTTAAAATAAAAAACAGTGGTTTTTGAAATGAAGGTTTAGGGCTTGGATGATTCAGGGGTTCAGCAGCCCTAGAGTTTACAGGTATTGGCTGAAGGGGAATGTCAAGACAGATTTAAGTTCTTTATGACAGTCAGTGGACCAGAAATATAAATGAGAAATAGAAAGCTTCAGTTGTTTATTAGAGACCTTCTACCAAGCATGCTTAACTTGGAGGAAAAAAGGAATGAAAAGGAAATAGGCAATAACTACATGTACAGTTTGGTAGGCTAGAATGAGCACTAGACTTCTGTCAGTCCTGCTGCTAACTAGCTGTTTTGATTTTGGGCAAGTCAGTTCTCTTTTCTGGGCCTCAATTTCTTCATCTTTCAAATGAAAGTTTTAAAAATGTTTTCCCTCTTTTACACTTTGGTATAAGAACCAATGAAATAATATATTAAAACATCCTATAAACTGAAACACTGTGCAAATTCAAGTGCTTATTAGTATTGTTATTATTATCCTTGTTGAGTCCTCCAGAGAGCTATGAGTGCTTTCATATCTGCAGTACTATTTATTTCTCCAACATCAGATTTGCTGGCAAGAGGTGGGATTGTGTTTTTTAAAAAATTTTATTTAATCCATTTCGTAGATAGAAACCAAAGTACAGAAAGGTCCAGAGCTTAGCTAAAGGCAAACAAAAGCAGCAAAGTCTTGTACTCTCTTCCCCCCACTCCAGCCCTTATAGTCTACAAGAAAGAAATGCTTCCTATGAATCCTGCAAAGGTAGGTCTGAATAATAGTTTTCTTTTTACAGATATGGGAATTCATACAATTTTGCAGAGTTCCTATCAGATTGGTAATAGAGATGGGAATAAACATTGGGAACCCCTTTGTTGCTCATTCTTGTTGATCTTGGGTTGTCTGGGCTAAGCGAATGGGAATCACTAACCTCCCTGCAACAGCAGGTTTGTAACTTTGTAGAGACCACCTTACTCTCTGTGTTGATTAGTAGCAAAGTACAAATTAGCTCCCCAGTCTATAAATTGCTATAGAGCTCAGAAAACTCAGAAGAGGGTCTAATGGGCCTCATGTGGGAAAGAATCAAAGGGGAGTGCTGGAGTTTACATTATCCAGTACCTTCTACACAATACAGAGAAGATTAATAGGAAACCCCCAATATAGACTTTCAATGGCAATGTGGGATTTACACTTTACATAATTGGTAACTACCTTACCTAATAATAGATAAACATGTAAATTGACCGTACCTCTGCTACGCCCACAGCCAATCAGAGTGAGTATGCAAATTAACCGAACAAAGATGGCAGTTATTTTGCATACGTACCTGGGTCCTGGGAACATCCTCAGCACCCAGGTCACTTGGAGCTGGCCATCAGGGGGCAGGGGCCGAGCTGGCGATTGGAGGGAAGGGGAAAATATCAGTGGAAACATATCCTCAGGTGAGGATAAAAAAAAAAAAAAAAGAAATGTCATATCCTATGAAAGACACATCTTGAAAATGCCTAAAGAAAGTTGTCATTTTTTCGTGGTGAAGGGACTGAAGTCCGTGTTGATGAAAACACCTTGGCAGCTGCGGTGACTGACAATGGCTGCAGCAGCGGGGTGATGGGGATGGCGCCTTCCCCTGATCAGCCCGGTCACCTCCCGCAAAGGGAGGCCAGACTGTGGCTTAGGCCTGCTCCCAACGGGGAGCGGACCTAAGCCGTCAGTAGGACATTCCCTGAGGGCTCCCAGTATGTGAGAGGGGGCAGGCTGGGCTGAGGGACACCTCCCCAGTGCACGAATTTCATGCACCGGGCCCCTAGTTAAGTTATAATATTGAATACTGCCTATCTGGAAGCAAAATAATGCCAAGCTTTGATTCATAAACAAAATGTTGGGATACATTTCTATTTTAGGAAAGTTCATCTTTGGTTTATTTGGTTGGAAATGACCAGGACTGTGAGATCTCAAATTACCAAGTGATATTTTGCCCAAAAATAAGTTTAGCATATGGTAGAGGTTGATAATCTTAAACTTTCAACTTCATTGTATCTAGCTCATGAGGCAGATGCCTTGAACTGGCTCCTGTACTTTTGTGTAAAAGTACAATATTACATTACACATTTTTTGGTACTCTTTGTTTCAAAGCTTCAAGATGACCAAAACTTATATACTCCACCATAGTATAAATAAATAGATGCATATTTATTTTTGTTTCTGAATGTCATCTTGTTAATGTATGTCCTTTCCTATGTCTCTATTCCAATAACTCTTATTTGGGGGAGTGTGTAGGGTTAGAAATAGAGTTCATGTGTGTCTGTCCTTTGGTTTCTCTGTGTTTTTTTCTTTACCTCTCATTGTTTTCTTCTCTTTCTACCTATCTGTTGTCTCTTTTTCTTCTATTTCACCTTTTCCCTTAATTATCCGTAACCCAGAAAAACTAAAGTATATGTTAGATTATGTATTATATTTTATTTGATGCTGTGGTGGTTTGACCTGGAAGACTACAAGAAATTTCTGTATTTCTTGCTGTTAATATTAAAAGCAAGTGAGTAGCCTGGCCGGTGTGGTTCGGTGGTTGAGCGTTGTCCTATGAACCAGGAGGTCACGGTTTGATTCCAGTCAGGGCATATGTCCAGGTTGTGGGCTCAATCCCCAGTGTGGGGGGTACAGGAGGCAGCCAATGGATGATTCTCTCTCATCATTGATGTTTCTATCTTTCTCTTCCTTTCCCGTCCTCTCTGAAATCAATAAAAATATATTTTTAAAAAAATAAAAGCAGGTGAGTAGGACATTTTATATTTCTTTTATATTAAAAAATTCTTTATGTAACTTCAGGGAGTCTGTGGCTTTGTGCAAGTGAAATTTTCTATATTCCCACTCCCCAAGTATGTATGTAAGGGTCCCAAAGCAGGACAAGACCACACTGCTAGCATCTCCCCCCTCCCCCCGCTAATAGAACTCTCTCTCCTTTTTTTAAAACCTCTAAGAATACAGATTCTATGGTTGTGTTGATACAAATAACAACTCATACTTATTTAGAGCTTAATGATTTTTTAAAAAATTCTTTATTGTTGAAAATATTACATATGTCTCCTCCCCCCCCCCCCCATTGTAGAACTTAATGATTTTTAAAATACTACCCCATTCATTAATTCACTCAAGAATTTAATTACTGACAAGGTGCTCTGTCTCACTTGATCTCTACAGTGGTCCTTTACTTTTGATAGGAATGATACTTTAATTCTATCTGGAGTAAACAACTAAGTCACTAGCAACTAAGACCCAGTGACTTTCTCGTGGTTGTGTAGTTAGTACCAGAGCCAGGACTTCTACTTTTTAAACCACATGCAAAGTAATATTGCTAGTTTATGTGATCATTTCATATTAAAAAACAATTAAATTAATCTTTTATCCCCCATGAAAACAAATAGAACTAGAATCTCTGTAAAGATACATCTTAGAGCCTTCCCTAAGAACAAAGGACTAAATTAAGTAACCACAAGAAGCATCAAGAAACAAATGCCTATTCTCTTTCAGCCTTATTAAAAGTGTAATTGGTCTAGTTATTCCACATCATGCAAACTCCGTATTCTATTCAACTATTCACCCATTCCAAAAAATACAATTTCATGTTTATCTATTGCAGCAGTGTGTGCTGCACACTTGAGATTTGGGGATAACGTTTGACTCATCTGTTCTTTTATTATATGTACTTTGATTTTCTCTGCTGGAGATAGTTTATCCATTTTTCCTTGAATTTGACAATTGCCTGAGTTCACAAAAAGTGTTAGTGAAAAATGTATACTTTTCATCTTCCAAAGTCTAATAGTTACTTTTAAAATCAAGCCAACACAGATTGTCTGAATTGGCTTTAATTTTCTAGGTTAATGACTGAGCTTACCATTACAAGGATGTTAAAGTTTTTAATTCTTTAAAAATAATAACACATTAAATGTATCAAGAAAGAAGAACTAAATTTTGCCAATGGAAAAAAAAAAAAACCACCAGGTTTTTAAGTTTACTTAAAAACAGATAAACAGAAAGTAATTAAAACCCCATTGTGCTAATACTAGCATTTGGTGATTTCCTTTAGAAATAGTGTATTCTAAAGCTATGGCGTTGTTTTTCAGATCACATAAACAAGAAGACAGCTGGTATAAACAGGCCTGAAAATAGGATAGTTCTAATTTTTAATAATCTTCACATATTTTATTATTTTAAATCTTCACATATTTTAAAATGGGATTGTTTTAATATAAATAAACATTTGAAAAACACATTAGCAAGATTTTTCTTTAGCATTGTAGAGGTTTGTTTCCCAGTTTCTTACCTGTTGGAAATTTCTATCTCTCATGCTATTCTTTTCATCTTCTACATGTTTTCTTTCTTCATTTCCATGATTATTTTTCTAAGTTTATTTCTCTGTCAAAAGATGGCATGCTTCCCACCTCTCCAAGTCACAACATCCCCCTCTTCCTTCTTGGCTTATCTGCCCACCAAATAATCTATAGCTTCATTTCGGATGCTGCTCCTTGGAGTTGAAATCATCACACAGAGCTCTGGAATCCAGTAGGATCTGAGGCCACTGAAAAACCAGAAGGGAGGAGTCAGAATCTCAGCCCAATGATATTAGATGGAGCTGTTTAAAAGATGTGTCAAAATATAATTTTCAGTCATCTTGTAGAGATGATAATAAGAGAGCATTTTGAAAATCTGTGGCATTTTCTGGCATATACAGGATTGGGCAAAAGTAGGTTTATAGTTCACATGGAAAATAATATAATAAATAATAATACAAGAATAAACTCTGTTTCATATACTCTGAGTGGCCAGATTATTATCTCTGATATATATATTAGAGGCCCGGTGCATGAATTCGTGCATGGGTGGGGTCCGGCCAGCCTGGTCAGGGGGAGGGGACATGGGCAGTTGGCTGGCCTGCCTGCTGGTCGAAATCCTGGTCGAGAGAACAATTTGCATATTAGCCTTTTATTATATAGGATATACACTGAGTGGCCAGATTATTATGCGTTCAGAGATCATAATAATCTGGCCACTCAGTGTACTCACAACTGTAAACCTACTTTTTCCCCACCCTGTATAACTAAAAGTAAAGCATATAATATAATGAGAGAGAAAATATCACAGCTGCAAAGACTCTGGGGAGTAATCAGAGACTAATTCTTTGGATACTTTTATCAACTACATTGCCTGCTGTCCAAGGCTATTAGCCTATAAACTAACTTTTGCAATTAAAACAGTGAATTTTAACTGAGGCAAATAAAACCCTAATGTTTGCTAAATTTTATCATTAATAAGTGCAGTACAGGATTATACCAAACATCCTCTTAAAAATTAAAAAACAACTCTGAAGAAAAATACAAAAACAGAACAACAACAACAACAAAAAGACTCTGATTTCACCATTTCTCATACTCATTCTAGACTTCTTTGGGAAGCGATACAGGACTAGAAAACAATTACCTCTGCTCTTAACCTGGATTATATACTTCTACTAAGGGAAATTCTAAGAAAAAATAACTACCACTTATTGAATATCAACTATATGCTATCATTAATCTTCAAAATCCTGCCAGATAGATGGCAATATTCACCTTATAAAAAAGAATAAAAAACTCACAGAGAAACTCAAGATGACTCAGCTATGGGAGAATCTGGGTTCGGAACTGGCTTAAGCTGCTTCTCAAAATCTTCACCAACACCACAGATGACTAAGATGGTCTCTTAGTATCCACCAACCCTGTGCCACTGTTAATGTTTGCCAGTGTTTTATATACGGAACTAGAGGCCCGGTGCACTAAATTCGTGCACTTGGGGGGTGTCCCACAGCCCAGCCTGCACCCTCTCGCTGTCCGGGAGCCCTCGGGGGATGTCCAACTCCCCTGTGGGGAGCGGGCCTAAGCCGTCAGTTGGACATCCTTAGTGCTGGTGCGGAGGTGGGAGAGGCTCCTGCCACCACTGCTGCGCTCACTGGCCATGAGCCTGGCTTCTGGCTGAATGGCATTCCCCCTGTGGGTGTGCATTGACCACCAGGGGGCAGCTCCTGCGTTGAGTGTCTGCCCTCTGGTGGTCAGTGCGCATCATAGCGACCGGTCGCTCTGCCGTTCGGTCGATTTGCATATTAGCCTTTTATTATATAGGATGATTTGTTTTTCAATAAGCCCAGCAATTTCCCAAAGTTTGCTACTCTCTATGCTTCAAGTATAAACAGATAAGTAAATAATGGGGATACCACTAAAAGGTGACTGGGCTAAGAAGAGGTATGGGCCCTGAACTACTTTGGCCATATCTGCTCATCAAGTTGCTATAGAGAAGATTGCCTGCCTCTCCTGTACTGCACACCCACTTCTACTCTTCCACCTACTCCACCCAGTCTAACAAGAGTCTGTAAAACACAGATACACAATTTCAATGTTGTTGACTGCCTAGGAACATTGGGTTTTTATTAGTTACTAGAGGCCCGATGCACGAAATTAGTGCATGGGTAGAGTCCCTAGGCCTGGCCGACGATCAGGGCCGATCTGCGGGGTGACTGGCAGAGTGATTGGGGGGCCCCCACTGGCACCTGCCTTGGCCAGCCTGGAACTGCCCACTTGCTGGCCCCACCCCCTGCAGCTGCCAGTGGCTTCCCTCTACAGGGAAACCAGTGGGGTGATTGGGGGGCCCCCGCTGGCACCCGGCTTGGCTGGCCTGGGGCCTGCGGGCTGGGGGCAGCTCCTGCATTGAACGTCTTCCCCCTGATGGTCAGTGCATGTCATAGTGACCAGTCATTTCACTGGTTGTTCCACTGTTCAGTCGATTTGCCTATTAGGCTTTTATTATATAGGATTTTTGGTGTATTGGGTGGGGAAACAATTGATTTGCATAGCTTAGTTCTAAAATTTGGGGCTCCATCATTGAATCCTTGGGTTAGGAAATATTTCTGAATGTTGTTAGTCTATCCAGTAAGCGATAATAAAAATATCTTCAACCACATTTGATATTATACAACCTTGTTTCTCAAAGCCTTCACTCTCCTATAAGGAAATATTTCTTACTCATACATATTTTTTTAAAGGTATAAATCACATTTTGTCTTTAATCTAATATACCTTCATAAGTATAAACTAAAACCTTAGTTGATTCTCTGAGCCCATACTTTTACCAGTTTATGGAAAATCAAGATTGAGGAGCATCTTGAAAAATATTAGCATCTAAATGCAAAGTCTCAGTTATCTGTGTTACAGCTGATAGATTATACCAGAGCTTGGTGAAGAAAATCCTTCTTTTTTTTCTTACCCTGCTATAGCTATCCTTACCTCTGTCAATGACTCTCTCTCTAAAAACAATTTTAAAAATCTTAAAAAAAATAAAATGAAGAGAAAATATTTTAAAGGGATCAAATAGAATTTTCTAGAAATGAATAACAATAAAAATTCAGTTGAAGGGTTTGAGAGAATATTGAGCAAAGCTAAAGAGAATTAGCGAACTATAGGGTAGATCAGAAGATATCCAGGATGCTTTGAAGAGAGACAAAAATATAGAAAATATGGAAGAGTGATTAAGATGTGTGGTGAGCCCTGGCTGGTGTAGCTCAGTTGGCTGAGCATCATCCTATCCACTTAAAGGTCATGGGTTCAATTCCTGGACAGGGCACATACCTGGGTTGCAGGCTCTATCCCCATGCAGTAGAGGGCATGCAGGAGGCAGCCAATCTATGCTTCTCTCTCATCCACGTTTCTCTTTCTCACTCTCCCTTCCTCTTATCTAAAATCAATAAAATCATTTTTCTTAAAAGATGTGTGGTGAGTAGGATAAGGGGATTTATCATTCCTTTAATTGGGGTGACATAAGAAAAGGAGAGAAAGAATGGGACAGAGGCATTGCTTGAATATGTAATGACTAAAATATTTTAGAATGAATTAAAGAAGCTCAACAATTGGATAGGGTAAATAAAAAGAAATCCACCCATAAAAAAAAGCTGTGGTACATTTACACAATGGAATACTATGTGGCTGTGAAAAAGAAGGATCTCTTACCCTTTGTGACAGCATAGATGAATCTGGAGGTTATTATGCTAAGTAAAATAAGCCAGTCAGCAAAAGACAAATATCATATGATCTCACATGTGGAATCTAATGAACAAAATAAACTGAAGAATAAAATACGTCCAGAGGCATGGATACATGGAACAAAACAACAGATTTCAGAGAGGAGGGAGAAGGAGGGAACAGGAAGAGATTAACCAAAGAACACATATGCAGAGCCCATGGACACAAACAGTAGTGTTGTGAGGGCCTGGGATGGAGTGGGGGCTGGGTGGAAGGAAGCAAAGGGGAAGAAAATGGGGGACATTGTAATACTGTCAACAATTAAAAAAAGAATTTCACTGAAGACACATCATAGAAACTACATCAAATAATAGGCAACGAAAAAAAAAATCTCAGAAGCACCAGAGGAAAAGAGTAGACTGTGCCATGCCAGCACAGCCAAGGGTTCAGCAAGCTTCAGTGGGGCTGGTAAAGGATGAAGAAAAGACAGACAAAGAGAATAAACTGGGTCTAGGTGGATCTTCTGTGCCTGGCTGAGACCACAGAAAAGATCCAGACTGCAAGCTGAGCCTTTATTTTATAGTCAGAGGTAAACAAGGTAATTTACAATGTTCTTGTAAATTTCACTTGTTTTGGCAGCACTTGCTGCACCTCCCACAGCCCATTAGCTACCCAGGAAAGATCTAGGGAGCAGCATAAGATCAAGCTTAATTATGCTAAGAGGGCTGTGCGTTCTAAGCTGGGACTTGTTTGTGGCTTTGCCAACAGGTCAGTCTGAGGCTTAACCCTATAACCGTTCCCTACAGTAGACTACTTTTAAAGGAGAAATAGTTGGATTAGTAGTTGACTTCCTAACAGCAACAATAATGAAGAAAAGGGATTCTTTATCAGTCGGATATTGAAACAACAAGGATGGCCTGAGGGTTTCTGGATTTGGCAACCAGGTTGATGATAGTAGTATTTTTTTAAGCCTTACTTGAGGATATGTTTTTATTGATTTTAAAGAGAGGGGAGGAGGGAGGAAGAGAGGGTAGGGGAAGAGAGAGAGAGAGAAATTGATTTGAGAGAGAAACATCAATTGGTTGCCTCTTGTACATGCTTCAACTGGGACTGAACCCAAAACCTAGGTATGTGTCCTGACTGGAAATTAAATAGACCTTTTGGTGTTCAGAACGATACTACAACCAAGTCACACTAGCCAGGGCGATGAAAGTATTCTTTTTATATATATTATTGATTTAAGAGAGGAAGAGAAAGATAGAAATCTCAATGATGAGAGAGAATCATTGAATGGCTGCCTCCTGCAGGCCCCACAATGGGGATAGACCCGAAACCTGGGCATGTGCCCCAACCAGGAATCTAACTGTGACCTCCTGGTTCATAGGTTGACACTCAGTCACTGAGCCGTGCCTGCTGGGCAATAGTATTCTTAACTGAAATAGGAACACAAAGAAGAGAAAGTGTGGAAGATGACAAATTTAGTGTGGGACAAGTTGAATTTGAGATGCTTGAGGTACAGGCAAGTAGGGATGACCAGGAAGCAGCCATTAAGTTTCTTCAGAGACATCAGGTCCAAGGCATTTAAAAAATTTTTTCTTTGTTTTTGGTAGTTTTTAAAGCCAAAGTTATTCTTAGTTCTTTCTGAACTTTAATTTCCCTATTTTGAGCTCATCTTGGCTATATTGTCTTGATATAAATTTTTTAACAGGTTTCCCAAATATCAGAGGAAAGTTGTGACATTGAAGCCTTTAAAAATGAGATACTTTTCTATTCTAAGATGTTTGGATTTGCCCTCTATCCAGAGAGCTGGACTTCTTCAAGTAAAAGAAAAAGGTGTGTGTTTTGTTTTGTTATGTTTTTGGTATTTAGGAATGTGTTCTCTGCTCTTCTCTGCCATCTTGTGGCATGTAAATGGAATATTGCATTTGAAAGGAAAAGAATGAATTTGAACTATTTTGAGATATGTAACTTACCAAAGAGAAGCAATATATGGTTGTGTTTATGATTCCAAACTTTGAAACCACCAAATCATAGCAATAGTTATAGGACACAGAAGCTTGTCTTTCTGTGGTATTTTCTGGATTTTTACCCATTCTTCTCTTAACTCTTTTGCCTTGTTTAAAAAAAAATCTGACATTTTCAGTCTTATATGTAGTGCTACGTAAACTGAATAATCAGGTAAAAATTTACTTCAACACTTCTCTTAATTAACTCATTGTTGGCTTTATAACTTGTATGAATGTGTCTTCTCCTTTAGTTCCACTTGTACAGTATCCTTAACTATAGTAGCCATGCTGTACATTACATCCCCAAGACTTATTTATTCTTTAAAAAATATTTTTATTGATTTCAGAGAGACAGAGGGAGAGGGAAAGAGAGAGGGAGAGGGAGAGGGATAGGGGGGTAGAGAGAGAGAGAGAGAGAGAGAGAGAGAGAGAGGAAGAGGAGAAATATCAATGATGAAAGAGAATCACCAATTGGCTGCCTCCTGCACACCCTGCACTGGGGATCTAGCCTGCAACCTGGGCATGTGCCCTGACTGGGAATCGAACCCTGACCTCCACCCAGGACTTATTTATTCTATAACTGGAAGTTTGTACCTTTTGACCACCGTCACCTATTTTCCTGGCCTGTGTCTGGAAACCATTCAAATGTTCTCTGTATCTATGAGTTATGGTTTTTTCTTAGATTCCACATATAAGTGAGATTATACAGTATTTTTCTCTGATTAATTTCACTTAACATAATGCCTTCAAGTTTCATCTATATTGTCTCAAATGGCACAACTTCCTTCTTTTTAATAACTGAAAAATATTTCACTATTTATATATGTACCACATTTCCTTTATCCATTCATCCATTGACCAACACTTATTAGTAGGTTGTTTTCCATAGTGGTTGCACCAATTTACATTCCCACCAACAGTGCACAGGGGTTCCTTTTTCTCCATATTCTCACCAACACTTGTTATTTCTTGTCTTCTTTGTAATAGCTATTCTAACAGATATGGTTTTGATTTGCATTTCCCTGATGATTAGTTATGTTGAGCACCTTTTCCTGTACTTGTTGGCAATTTGTATGTCTATGCAGATCCTCTTCCCATCAGATTGTGGGAGCATTTGCTAGAATTTTGTTGAGGATTTTAGCATCTATGTTCATCAAGGATATTGGCCTATAGTTCTCTTTCTTTGTGGTGTCTTTATCTGGGTTTGGAATTAGGGTAATGCTGGCTTCATAGAAAGAGCTTGGAAGTGTGCCTTCCTCTTGAATTTTTTGGAATAGTCTGAGGAGGATAGATTTTAGTTCTTTGAATGCTTGGTAGAACTCCCCTGTAAAGCTGTCCAGACCAGGGCTTTTGTTTGCTGGAAGATTTTTGATTACTGCTTAAATTTCTTCAGTTGTTATTGGCCTATTCAGGTTTTTTTATTCTTCCTGATAGAATTTTGGAAGCTTGTATTTTCTAAGAATATGTCCATTTTGTCTAGGTTGTTCAGTTTGTTGGAATAGAGTTATTCATAGTATTTTTTCATAATCCTTTGTATTTCTGTGTGGTTGGTTGTTACTTCACCTCTTTCATTTCTGATTTTGTTTATTTGGGTCCTCTCTTTTTGCTTCTTGGTGAGCCTGGCTAGAGGTTCATCAATCTTGTTTATCCTCTCAAAGAACCAGCTCTTGGTTTTATTGATCTTTTGTATTGTTTTTTTTTTGGTCTCTATGTTGTTTATTTCTGCTCTGATCTTTATTATTTCCTTCCCTTTGCTTACTCTGGGCTTTTCTTGTTGCCCTCTTTCTAATTCTTTGAGTTGTAGGGTTAGATAATTTATTACCATTTTTTTCTTGTTTTTTGAGGTAGGCCTGTAGAGCTGTGAACTTCCCTCTCAAGACTGCTTTTGCTGTGTCCTATAGATTTTGGATTGCTGTGTTTTCATTGTCGTTGTTACCAGGATGCTTTTATTTCTTCTTTGATCTCTTTGGTAACCCAATCATTGTTTAATAGCATGCTATTTAGCCTCCAAGTGTTTGATTTTTTCATTGTTTTTATTGTAGTTGATTTCTAATTTTATGCCATTGTAATCTGAGAAGATGTTTGATATGATTTCTATCTTCTTGAATTTGAAGAGACATTGCCTGTGTCCCAATATGTGGTCTCTCTTTGAAAATGTCCCATGTGCACTTGAGAAAAATGTATATTCTGGAGCTTTGGGGTGAAATGTTCTGAAGATGTCAATTAATTCCATCTGATCTAGTGATTCATTTAGGATTGATGTTTCTTGCTGATTTTTTGTTTAGAGGATTTATCCAGTGGTGTCAATGGGGTATTAAAGTCCCCTATTATGACTGTATTGCTGTCGATCTTTCCTTTGATATCTTCCAGAAGTTTTTTTTAATGTATTTGGGTGCTTCTATATTGGGTGCATATATATTTACCAGAGTTATATCCTCTTATTGAATTGCTCCTTTTAGTATTATGAAGTTGCCTTCCTTATCTCTTGTTATGGCCTTCATTTTAAGGTCTAATTTGTCAGTTATAAGTATTGCTACCCCAGCTTTTTTTTTTTTTTTTTTCATTTCCATTCGCCTGAAAATTTTCTATCCCTTCACTATCAGTCTGTGTGAGTCCTTTGTTTGGCGGTGGGTCATGTTTTCTTATCCATTCAGCTACCCTATGTCTTTTGAGTGGAGCATTTAATCCATTTACATTTAAGGTTATTATTGATAGGTACTTGTTTGTCATCATTTTTATTCTTTATGCCTGTGTTCCTTCTTCCCTTCCTATTTCTTCTTTTTACAGCAGTCCCTTTAGCATTTCTTGCATTGCTGATTTGGTGGTAATAAACTCCCTTAGCCTGTTTTTGTCTGTGAAGCTTCTGATTTCAACTTTAATTTTGAATGATAGCCTTGCTGGGTAGAATATTCTTGGATTCAGTCCCTTGCTTTGCATCACTTTGTATATTTCATTCCATTCCCTTCTGGCCTGATGTGTTTCTGTTGAGAAATCAGTTGATAGTCTAATGGGAGATCCCTTATAGGTAACTTTCTGTCTCTCTCTGGCAGTCTTTAAGATTCTTACTTTGTTGTTGGTATTTGCCAGTTTAATTATGATGTGTCTTGGTGTCAGTCTTTTTGGGTTCATCTTGTTTGGGGCTCTGTGAGCTTCTTGGACTTGTGTGAGTTTTTTCTTCCCAATATCAGGGAAGTTTTCTGTCATTATTTCCTCAGACAGGTTTTCTATTCTTTGCTCTGTCTCCTCTCCTTCTGGCACCTCTATTACGCAGATGTCTTGTTTCGTGTTGTCCCAAAGCTTACTTAGGCTCTCCTCCTGCCTTTTAAGTATTTTTTCCAGTTGCTGCTCTGCTTGGGTGTTTTTTCCTACCTTGTCTTCTAACTCACTGATATGGTCCTCAGCTTCTTCTAGTCTACTCTTGATGCTTTCTATTGTGTTCTTTATTGCAGCTATGTCATCCTTTATTTCTTGATTCGTCTTCATATCCTCTTGATTCTTACATGTTGTTGAATTTGTCTTCCAACCTTTTCAGCATCCTTATGACCTTTGCTCTGAATTCTTTCTCTGACAAATTGTTTGCCTCCATTTCATTTACTTCCTTTTTTGGTGACTCCTCCTTTTCTTCCATATGGAGCTGTTTCTTTGTCTCCCCATTTTTGCTCCTCTCAGGGTGTCTGGTTATGTGGCTCACTCTCTACCACGTTGACCAAAGGCACAAAATATAACTCTACAAGACATGACACAGAGGAAACAAAACATGAATGTATTCACAACACCGATAACCCCAAATAAAGGTGACCACCAGAGAAAAGAGAATTAGGGAAGAGAAAAAAGTGCAAAAATGATATTGAGAAAAGGAAAAAAAGGTAAGAGAAAAGAAATAGCAGAAAAAAATAAGGGGGAAAATATACACGTATGGGGAGAAAACTCCACAAAACCAACAACTAAACCAAAAAATGGAAACAACAAACACCCAAAAAAAAAAAAAGAGGAGGGGAGCTGAATCTGAGGAGGCAGAGCTTATTTCCAGAAGGTAGGGTAAAGGAATTGAATGAATGAGGGAATGGCCATGATTCAGTATAGAGGAGGTAGAAAGAGAATGAGTGTATAAGAAGAAAAGTAAAAAGCAAAGTACTCAATTAAAATAATAATAATAATAATAATAATAATAAATATATATATATATATATATATATAATTTATATATATAAATAAAATAAAATTTCCCCTTTAATCTATCTATATATTCATCTGTTTTTGGAAAAGGACAATAAAGAACAGATAGGCCTGAGTTTGGTGAGTGAAACTAAAAATGAAGCTATTAGTAGAAGAAGAGAACAAGCGAGGATAGGAAAAACAAAAGCATAAAATAAAAAACAAAAACAAACAAACAACAACAACAAGAAAAAAATTGGCTATCCAAGAAAGAGAAAAGAGAAAGGTGCATGAACTTGGATCAGGGGAGAGGAAATTAGATATATGAGTAAGCCAACAGAGACTACTATAATAGTAATGTGTCAATAAAGCAGATAAAGAAGATCAATTTTTAACAAGGCGTAAAAAGAAAGGAGAGAGAAAAACTAAAGCAGGAACAGGAGAAGAGAAACAGGATGAAAAACAGGGACATGGGAAAGAAAGGGTTGGCATACAGGAAAAAATGAGATAGAGTAAAATAATGATAAAAAAATAAAAATAGAATGTAGAACACTTTCTGTCCATGGATTGTCTCACCAGCTGTGTTTAATTCTACAATTCTGGATGGACGTTATTCGATTCAGCTGTTTCTTCTATCTGCTCTGTGAGAAGGCGCTGGGCCCATTTGACTATTCGGTCATCATTTTGTCTCCCCCTGGACAAACTTTTTTTTCAGTCTTATAAAATTTTTTAAAACATAAAATTGTTTTCTTGAGACTAAAAATGGCCAGAGTAGGAGAATGCTGCACAGACATGCTCCCAGGAACAAGCTGGAATTACAACTGAAATATGGAAAGGCTTCCTGAATAATCAATGGAAAACTCACAGGAGAGAACCCTGATACCCAAGGACCGAAGATGGAGACTGCATAGAGACTGATAGGAGGAGCAGAGGTACAAAAGGGCTGGCTGGGCACCCACAGATGGAGAGATATCTCAGCTGTGTGTGTAGGGGGGGTGCCACTGAGAACTCTGGGATCTAATCATGAAGGTGGGCTCCCCAGCAGAGAGCACCAAACTGAGGAGGGTACCCATATAACACCTACCTGTGAAAAGCAGTGGGGTTCTGTCTGCCAGGGAGTGGCAGCTGAAAGTTCTCTTAAAGGGCCAATGCACAAAAATTCCCTGTGGAGCCACCCACCTTGCGCTCTGGCAGAGGGAGGGTGAAGTGGACTGGAGCTGTGAGAGCAGAACCCAGGACTGGGGACTCGGGATAGAGCCCAGAAGGCAGACACCCCAAGTTTCCTGGGCTGAGTCATTCCCTCACACAGCAGAGGACATCTTTCCCACATAGACATCTGCTTTGCCTCGAGGGAAGACAGTCGACACACCCTATTAGAAAACACCTTGCCCTGAGGCCACTTAAGAGATTAAAAGTAACAATTAGCCTCCAGGCAGAAGAGACTGCCCACCTTGTTGAAAAAACTCTTGCCACACCTGAGGACGATTGCCTGGGGGCAATTCAACTCAGAATCCTATTAGTCTGTAGACAGAGGTGGTCTTTGGAAGCTTTGAGTCTTTGTCGGATCCAATTAGTCAGAAACAACCTTTAACACTCTCCTGCACTAGAGATTGAGAGGTATAGAGGATCTACTAAAACATAGTCACAAACCCAAACCGACAACCAAAATGAGGAAACAAAGAAACAACCCCCAAATGAAAGAACTAGAGAATTCTGCAGAAGAAGAGATAAATGAAGCAGAGATAAGAAATTTATCTGAAACAGAGTTCAGAGTAATGATGTTAAAAATGCTCATCAGTATGCAAAAAGATATAGTAACTATGAAAAAAATAACAGTCCGAGATAAAGAATAACATAACACAAATAAAGAACACATTGGAAGGAATACACAGCAAATTAGGGGAGGCTGAGGATCGAATCAGTGAATTAGAAGAGAGTTGAAAATATCACTCAATTAGAGAACCAAAAAGAAAAAACAATTAAAAAACAGGAGGACAGCTTAAGGGAGCTGTGGGATAACGTGAAACATAACAATATTAGAATAGGTGTGCCAGAGGAGGCAGAGAGGGAGAAAGGAATAGAGAAGGTGTTTGAAGAAATAATGGTAGAAAACTTCCCTAACCTGGTAAAGGAAAAAGTTATACAAGTTCAGGAGGCACAGAGAACCCCAAACAAGAAGAACCCAAACAGACCCACACCCAGACACATCATAATTAAAATGCCAAAAATTAAAGACAAAGAGAGAATCTTAGAGGCAGCAAGAGAAAAGAAAACTGTTACCTATAAAGGAGTTCCCATAAGGCTGACACCTGATTTCTCACCAGAAACTCTACAGGCCAGAAGGGAATGGCATGAAGTACTCAAGGTAATGGAAAGCAAGGATCTGAGACCAAGATTACTATATCCAGCAAGGCTATCATTCAAAATAGACGGTCAAATAAAGGACTTACCAGGCAAGAAAAAAAAAAAAAAGGCTAAAGGAGTTCATCACCACCAAGCCAGCTTTACAAGAAATGCTAAAGGGATTGCTGAGAAGAAGAAACACAGAGAGAAACCTAGCCATACAAAATTAAAATGGCTATAAATAAGTACCTCTCAATAATAACCCTAAATGTATATGGATTAAATACTCCAATCAAAAGGTGTAGGCTATCTGAACGGATACAAAAACATGACCCAACTATATGCTGTCTACAAGAGACCACCTCAAAACAAGACACACACAGGATGAAAGTGAAGGGATAGAAACGGAAAAGAAAAAAAAAAAGATGGAGTAGCAATACTCACATCTGACAAAATAGACTTTAAAAGCATCATGCTAAGTGAAATAACCCAGTTGCAGAAAGATAAATATCATATGATCTCACTCATTTGTGGAATATAATGAACAACATAAACTGATGAACAAAAATAGAGCCAGTGGGGGAAAAATATTCTAGAATATAATAGAAGTAATCCTGTTATTTGCAGACTAGAGGCCTGGTGCATGAAATTCATGCACGAAGGGGTGGGTGGGAGGAGTTTCTGGGGAGGTGGGTAGGAGGGTTCCTCAGCCCAGCCTGCAACGATGCCAGCATCCCGTGCCCTGGCCTCTGGCAAGAGGCCCCTCCTTCCCTCCACACAGCTGGGGCGCGGGATGCTGGGCTTGCATTGCCCCCAGAGGTCCCTCCCTCCTTCCACGTGGCCGGGGCACGGGACGCTGGGCTCATGTCTCCTGGGCAATGCCGCCAGCATCCCTACCTGGCTGCTATGGGCGCCGCCATCTTTGTGACGGAGTGATGGTTAATTTGCATATTACCCTTTTATTAGATAGGATTTTTAATATTTCCTACAACTTTTTTGATATCATACTGTTAGTACAGTTTTGGTAATATTATTATACTTAAATCCTTTTATTCTTGAAATATTAATGTATATTGCATATAATATTATTATATGTAAGATCATTTTTCTTGAATAATTGGTGTTTATTGCATGTAACATCATATTTAAAATTGTTTTCTTGAGATATTAATGTTTATTGCATGTAACATTATTTAAGAATATTTTTCTTGAAATATTGAGGTTTAATGCATGTAACATTTTTATATTTAAAATCGTTTTTCTTGAGAAAAAAAAAAGAAAACAAACAGTGTTCCTTTGAAGGGAAAGGTGAGAATTGACAGGAAAGTTGAGAAGAATTAAAAAAATTGTTTTCTTTATTGGGTTGTAAAACATTTTATGTTTTTCAATATTACTTTATTATCAGATATACTAGAGGCCTGGTGCATGAAATTCGTGCATTGGGGGGGGGGGGGTTGTCCCTCAGCCCAGCCTGCACCCTCTCCAATCTGGGACCCCTTGAGGGCAGTCAGATATCCCTCTCACAATCCAGGACTGCTGGCTCCCAACTGCTCACCTGCCTGCCTTCCTGATTGCCCCTAACCGCTTCTGCCTGCCAGCCTTATCACCCCCTAACCACTCCCCTGCCAGCCTGATTGATGCCTAACTGCTTCCCTGCCAGCCTGTTTGGCCCTAACTGCCCTCTCCTGCTGGTCTTGTCCTCCCCAACTGCCCTCCCCTGCTGGCCTGATCGCCCACAACTGCCCTCCCTTGCAGGCCTGGTCCCTCCCAACTCCTCTCCCCTGCTGGCCATCTTGTGTCCACATGGGGCAGCCATCTTTGACCATATGGGGGCAGCCATCTTGTGTGTTGGAGTGATGGTCAATTTGCATATTACTCTTTCATTAGATTAGAGGCCTGGTGCACAGGTAGAGGCCAGCTGGTTTGCCCTGAAGGGTGTCCAGGATCAGGGTGGGGTTCCCTTGGGGCATGGGGTGGCCTGGGCGAGGGTCCTATGGTGTTTTGCAGGCCGGCCACACCCCCCGGTGACCCAAGCGGAGGCCCTGGTATCTGGGATTTATTTATCTTCTATAATTGAAACTTTTGTAGCCTTGAGCGGAGGCCAAGGCAGGCCAGGGCTGCTGAAGCTTGGCTTCCTCCATCGCTGGGGGCAACTCAAGCCTCCTGCTCTCTCCAGGTCCATGGCTGCCGCCGTTTGTTGGGATTTATTTATCTTTTATAATTGAAACTTTGTAGCCTTGAGTGGAGGCCTGGGCCGGCCAGGGTGTGTGGAAAGCTTGGCTTCCTCCATCGCTGGGGAAACCCAAGCCTCCTGCTCACTCCATGGCCGCAGCCATCTTGGTTGGGTTAATTTGCATACTCACCCCTGATTGGCTGGTGGGCGTGATGGTTAATTTGCATATTGCTCTTTAATTAGATAGGATGATTTGCCAATATTTTCTCCCATTTCAAAAGTTGTCTTTTTAAAAATATATATATTTTTATTGATTTCAGAGAGGAAGGGAGAGGGAGAGAGGGAGATAGAAACATCAATGATGAGAGAAAATCATTGACCGGCTGCCTCCTGCATGCTCCCCACTGGGGATCCAACCCACAACCTGGACATATGACCCCGACCTGGGACCCTTCAGTCTGCAGGCTGACTCTCTATCCACTGAGTCAAACTGGCCAGGGCCATAAGTTGTCTTTTAATTTTGTTGATGATTTCCTTTGCTATGCAGAAGCTTTTGAGTTTGATTTAGTCCCATTTGTTTATTTTTACTTTTGATGTCAAATCTAAAAATTCATTGTCAAGATAGGTGTCAGGGAGCTTACTCAGTATGCTTTCTCCTTGGAGTTTTATGGTTTCAGGTCTTACATTCAAGTCTTTAATCCATTTTGAGTTATTTTTTTGTGTATGGTGTAAGATAGTAAGTAGTCCAGTTTCTTTTCTTTTTTCTTTAAGTTTTCAAATACATGTTTATTGTACTATGGAGCCACATTATACTTAAAATTTCAGAAGGCATTTAGGTCCAGTTTCATTCTTTTGTAGATGGCTATCCAGTTTTCCCAATACCATTTACTGAAGAAATTGTCCTTTTTCTATTGTATATTCTTGGTTTCTTTGTTGTAAATTAATTGACAATATGCATGACTTTATTTGTGGACTCTCTATTCTGTTCCATTGATCTATGGACTTGTTTGTATGCCAGTACCATACAGTTTTGATCACTGTAGCTTTGTGATACAGTTTGAAATCAGGAATTGTGATGTCTCCAGCTTTATTCTTCTTTCTTAAGATTGCTTTGGTTATTGGTGGTCTTTTTTTGTTTCATACACATTTTAGGATTGTTTATTCTACTTCTGTTAAAAATATCATTGGAATTTTGATAGGGATTGCATTGAATCTATAGGTTGCTATGGACATTATGGGCATATTAATAATACTAATTCTTCCAGTCATGAGCACAGAATATCTTTCCATTTATTTGTGCTTCAGTTTCTTTCAAAAATAGCTTATAGTTTTCAATGTACAGATCATTTACTTCCTTTGTTAAATTTATTCCTAGGTATTTTATTCTTTTGGTGCAATTTTAAATGGGATTGTTTTAATTTCTTTCTAAATATTTGTTAATTGAATGAGTGAATGATTTTGAACTCACGTCAAAACAGAATTCTGAATCAGGATAAGACTGATCTAGGCAATGAGAGGAAGAAAAAGGAGCCAGAAATATCCAATCAGTGTGTTTCAAATGGATTATAGGTATGCAGGAGATGTTAATCCCCTCAGTTCTTTTTTTTTTTTTTTATAGAATTCTTTTGTCAGTTGTCTATATATCTACATTGACTTTTTCTTTTTCTTTCTTTTAAAATATATTTTATTGATTTTTTTACAGAGAGGAAGGGAGAGGAATAGAGAGTTAGAAACATCGATGAGAGAGAAACACCGATCAGCTGCCTCCTGCACACCCCCTATTGAGGATGTGCCCACAACCAAGGTACATGCCCTTGACCGGAATCGAACCTGGAACCCTTCAGTCCGCAGGCCGACGCTCTATCCACTGAGCCAAACCGGTTTCGGCTCCCCTCAGTTCTTGATATCCTCAACTAGCAACACCGCAAGCAACCATCTCTGTACTGAACTCCTCAGAGGGCATTCGTAATGGAACAGTATCTGACCACAAGCCCCATCATCCCTGCAAATAGCAAATATTTTGAAGGATAGCTGGCATTTGCTGCTCTGAGGCAAGGTGCTGAGTGTAGGCCAAGTAAGTCATCTATCAGGAGTCAGCTGCTGCCTATTGAGGACAAGGGAGAGTGGAATCAATGGAACACATAATGATCCAAGAGTACCAGAAGTACCGTATTTTCCGGCGAATAAGACGACTTTTTAACCCAGGAAAATCTTCTATACGCCCAGTCGTCTTATACGCCGGAAAATACGGTATAGTGTATGCTTGGTCTGGAAGATGAAGCAGAGAGGCTGGGCAGAGGTTCCTGGTGGGAACAGCTTGGGGCGATAGCCCTGAATTACTGTATATCAGGTACTTTTGTCTCTGCAGCTGAGATACACTTTTGGTGGGATATAAGGGTAATTACAAGGTAACTATTATAGTACTTGCGGTCCTGTGCACGAAATTCATGCACATTAAAAGGGAATTAATTAGAGGAAATATTTTAATATTGCTATTTGCCCTTTCTCTATAATAGAAGTGTCAGAGATGAAAGAAAATTAGTAAAATGTATATGAAAATCTTTCTCCTGTCAGAGTCTGGAGCATGCTGTGGGACCCAGAGTCAAGTCTCCACCCACACACGTGTGCCTCAAAATCGCGCAAGACCCAGGCCCAGCCGGCCCTACCCGCATTGGGTGAGATCCAGACCCGGCTGGCCCCACCCCCATCAAGCCCCTCTGGGTGGGGGGAGGGCCGCAACCTCAGGTCTCCTGTCAAGCCCTGCTAGGCGAGGGGTGTAGCTTAAGGTCCCTTGGTGCACACCGGGTGGGGGGTGCAGCCTCAGGTCCCCCGGCGCACCCTCAGGTCCCCCGGCCTGGTGCCAGGGCTGGGGGTGTGGCCTCACGTCCCCTACCCCAGCCCAGTGCCACACAGCCTCAGGTCCCTGCTGATTGCTCATTATGGCTTGTTATGGAAACCCCGTCTCCACTGTGGGCACATCCATCTTGTGACAGCATGAAGGTAAATTTGCATATTACCTCTTTATTATATAGGACTAGAGGCCCGTTGCAGGAAGATTCCTGCAAGAATAGGGCTTCCTCGGGCCTATTCCTGCAAGAATAGGGCTTCCTGCGGCTGGAAGGAAGCAGAGAAGGGAGGCCCATCTCTGTTGCCTCGCTCCCCTGCTGTCTCCGCAGCTTCGCTCCCTTCTGCAGCGCTTGACTTCCTTCTATGCTTCAGTCTTCAGTCTTCTGCGGCTGCGTATGCAAATTAACTGCCATCTTTGTTGGGTTAATTTGCATACTCACTCTGATTGGCTGGTGGGCGTAGCAGAGGGACGGTCAATTTGCATGTTTCTCTTTTATTAGTGTAGATAGTCTGCAAATAAGAGCCTCTTCATTATTTTAAAATTCTTGATAATGAAAAATTTTATTGAATTTGAAATCCCTTTGCATTGACACAAGAAATTTTTACCATTCTCCTCCTCTGTCAGTAATCTCCACCCACTGGACTTCTTTCTTCCTTGGAACCTTCACACTAGCTGTTCCCTCTGCCTAGAATGTGTTCAATTACCAGTAAAAGAAAAGGCAGAGGTATATTTTTAGTGTATAAATTCAATTGTGATTTATTTTAAAATTATTAAAATATATTAAGTTTTCATCCACCTAAGCATGAATAAAATTTCTTGAGGATGGTAAAAATTGAAGAGATTATTAAAAATCTTGATCAGGAATTGCATATGGCCATTTTTTAATATAAAACTGGTCTCATTCCTCTCTCTCTCCCTTTCTCCCAAAACAATGCAATAAAAAACCATTAGGTAGGGCTGAGCAAAGTAGGCAACTACATTGGAGTGTGGAGGATGGGGGTGGGAAGGCTGCCTGGCATGGGGTATCAGAGCCTGAGTGGAGTGAGAGGGTGTGTATCAGGGGGAGGATGGTAGCAGCCTATATGGTCATTGGGAGCTTGAGCGAGGTGAGAAGGTTTTCTGCACAAGATTGTGGTGATAGTAGAAGCCTGGCACGAGGTTGATGGAACATGAATGAAGTGAAGAGGGCATCTAAGTTGGGGTGGAGTCCTAGTTCAGTGATACATGTTGGAGCCTAAGAGGAGTAAGGAGAGTGCTTGCTGGCCTGGCACCAGGTGTCAGAGCTTGATTGGGGTGGGGAAGGAATCTCTACACAAGGGTGGTACTGGCCTGGCCTGGCCTGGGCTATTAAAGCTCAGCAGGATGAGAAAGGTATCCACATGAGAGGGAACTCCAGCAACAATGATGGGCCAACACTATAATTATGTCTGAGCAGTGTAAGGAGGACATCTTTGTGAGAGGGTGGTGGGCAGGGCAGAAAATTGATTCCACACAGGCAGGACTGAGCTAATAAGTAAATATATTTAGAATAATGGCAACCAGGTTTTTGACTGTCAGAAAAAAAGATATAAATATGGAAATGGATACAAACTAGAATGAATTCTGTGGTATTGGATTGGAATTGGAGGTAGTGGTGTGAACCAGTGGTTTGATTGATTGATTGGTAGATAGATGTAAAAATAAATGTAGATGTAAATGTGTAGATTATATACATGTAATGTACATGTATACATAATGTACCGTATATATGTGTACATACATATATTCTCTTTCTCTGACTGGGAGCAGCAACAAATAGTAAGGAACACATCTAGTGCCCATAAATTGGTTTCTAAGTACCATTCTTCACTAAAAGGAACCAAGACTCCTTGGAAAAATAGCTAATTCCAGGGCAGGGAAAGTCCAAGATGAACATGAAATATCTCGTTAGGCCAGCAAGCAAAAAGTGCTCAGTGAATTACGGGGACATGTCAAAAGAACAGAGAAGTCAGCTTGGATGAGTTCCCAGTGGCCAAATATGGGCTACTTACAGCATCAAAATAACGATAATAGCAAATTACAACCCATTAAAAAGTAGAAATCCATGAGTCCATATTGATATAAAAAATGGACAAATAATTGGGGGAAGGATAATTAATAAAGGTAGAAGGAATGATTGATTTAGAAACTTTTACTATTTCAAAAACGTAATAGTAATAATTAATTCAGCCAAGAAACATCAATGAATACTAAAAACTAGTGGATGAAAGATTGATGAGGAAAGAGGTATTATGTAATCTCAAAATACCTCCTGACAAAACAGTAATGAAACAAATAGAAATCATGTGTCATCTGAAAGAATGTAATATCATTTTAGTGACATTCCTGCCAAAAGCACATAATCTTAATCTAATGAGGAGATATCAAGTATACAGATTGAGAGAGATTATGCAAAATAACTGGTTTTATAATCTTCAAAAGAGTCAAGTTCATCCGAGCCAAGGAAAGATTGATATACTATTATAGTTCAAGAAAACTAAAGAGACAAGACAACTAAATGTAACATGTTATCCTGAACTAGATCCTTTTACATTCTTGGGGCCATTATCAAACTTGAATAGGGCTAGTGTATTAGTTGATAGTAATGGATCAATTTTCTGGTTGTGATGGTGGTATTGTGGTTATGTCCTTACTTGTAGCACTTATTGACTAAAGTTTTAGTATGGGCACTGGGGCATCAGATGGCAATTTACTTACAACTTTTCAGGAAAAAAAGTTATTTGTACTAGTGTTTAATAGTACAGAATTCTGGCAGCAAAATAAAATAGATTTCAAGTAAATTAGGGTGTGTATATAGCCAATCCCAAACCACTTCTATATATACTGAGTGATTCCAGCCAGTGATTATCATATAGAATAGGTTTCTCAAAAAGCATGTGATTCTTGGTTTTGTAGCTGATAATCTCATCATTATACTTGCTCATATAAATCTTGGCTATTTTTTCTATTGTTTTCCTACTTTTAGTTGGAAAAAAGATGTGCATAATTTTCTTTCTCATTAATGTGCTAAAATTATAGTAAATATAATTTAACTTAAAATGTTTAGATCCTGGTGATTCAGAAAGGCTTTATACATAATCTGAACTCACTGAACAACTACAACTAAATACTACTCTTGAAGCTTACTGAATAAGACTAACCTGTTCTTTCCTCTGTTCAGTATGTACTTAGAAATGAGGAAGGACCAGATTCCTGAGGACTCAAGATGTATATGGTAGTATGAATGTTGCTTCACCCACAGATAGGAGTATAGAACACTTCACAAATTAAATCTCATTCTGAGTTGCCATTTTTTAGGTTGATGGAAATTTGATCTCAATCAATGTGATTTTTTTCTCTTTTCTGTTGTAAGTTAGGAAGAGAAGCTTTGTAAATTGTTACTCACATGCCCAACTAAACTATAGGCTGAAACAAGAAATTGAAAATGGACTTAACAGGTAAAACAAGATGAAAAATTTGATTTTCACATTGATTTGCTGAAGGAAATAATCAAAAAATTTGAAGTTCTTATTGGACTAAGTAAAAACAATGCACTAAAAACAAACAAAAAACAAAATGAAAGCCATAAAATTCAAAACCAAAAGTTAATTTATGTAATTTAAATTTTTAAAAAATTATTGTTTAAAGTATTACATTAATTTATGTAACTTTAAGGAATGTAATTCTGTCACCCTGTTATGAAATTCATAGATAAAATCTGGTGTAATCTTGCCTAAAGAAATCCAGTGAGGTCTCATACCTCTGAATATGGATACTGAAAGCACTTCTTTTCTAGGTGGATGTAATAGCTTGCCAGCACTGTCATAACAAAGTACCACAGACTGGTGGCTTAAACAACAGAAGTTAATTTTCTCACAGTTCTGGAGGTTCAAAGTTCAAGATAAAAAGTGCCAGCAGGGATTCTTCTGAGACCTCTGTCCTTGGCCTGCAAATGGCCAAACCTCTTGCTGCCTCCCCCTCCTCCTCCTCCTCCTCCTCCTCCTCCCTCTTCTTCTTCTTCTACATGGGAGTTTATTTAAAAATTTTTTTTCAGTTGCAGTTTACATTCAATATTATATTGTATTAGTCTCACCCTTTTCTTATAAGGACACCAGTCCTATTGGATTCAGGTCATACCCTAATGGTCTCTTCAGATACTTTATCTTCAATTACAGTTACATTCATTAGAATTTGGGGGTAAGGGAAACACAGTTCAGTCCATAACAGGGCCCTAAATGCAAAAACAAAAACAAACATTCTTGGATGTTTAAAACATTGATTAAAAAAATAATTGTTTCTTTCTGGAAATATTGATGGTCATAGTTTTCCTTTTCTCCCTCAATTATTTTTTTTCTCCAGTTCGCTCTTTCTTTTTCTAAGTATAATTTAGGAACATTAAAATACAGCCTTTTAGTGTGAAGTTCTGTGAGTTTGTAACCACCACATTTAAGGAGATTTTTGTAATCAATCTTGCAGGAAGGATGAAAACCAAAGGTTGTCTAAATGTCAGTTAATTTTTACATTTGTATGTGTGTGTGTGTGTTGGAAGGCTGACACACCTATAGGCAAAGTAAAGTCAAGAAACAAACTCAGGCAATGATTTAAAAGGTAAAGTAGGTAAAAACAAGTTTGTCTCCCTGAGTGATCTGAGGGGAAGAAAACTGACTTCATCATTTAAGTGTCCCTACCTTTACCAATCTAATCTCTGAAAAGAATCTAACATTAAATTATCTTATATTTATCCTGGCTTCCTGAATATCTCTTCTATATGTAAGGCTTATACCAGACATACACCTCTGTGAAGCTTTCCTACTCAAGATAAATTAACCCATAATGGATCCCCAATTAGGTGATGTGGAGGATTATTTTTAAACAATGTAGGAGAAAACTGTTACTTTATTTTTATTTATTTGTTATATATTTTTTTATTCATTTCAGAGAAAGGGAGAGGGAGAGATAGACATCAATAACGTGAATCATTGATCGGCTGCCTCCTGCATGCCCCCTACTGGTGATTGAGACAGCAATCCAGGCATGTGCCCTAGACTGGAATCAAACCTGGGACTCTTCAGGTCAGCAGGCCAATGCTGTTACTTTAGAATTTACAGATTACATGGGAAAATAAGTTATGGCCTTATTTTCTTTTCTTCAGAATTCATCTTTTACTGTTTTAACATTTTTTTGGATGATTCTAAAATGTATTCTCTCATCTTAGCAATAGTCTTGGGTATCCCAGAAAACATTGCACCATGAATATCAGTGTCCCCTTAAACATTTACAACTATGTTCATCATCTTCCCCACTCCCTCCAAAATAGTTTATTGTCTTAGATTTTCTAGTTGTACCGTTGCTGTATTTTAGGCTTCCAGATTCCAATCACTGGAATGCTTTTTATTCCCCTCATTCTTTATCATTAATCATTTAGCAATCCTGACATATATCTGACTTTTTTTTTTTTTAAACAAGGTAATAGTTTCCTATTGTCCTTCTCTCTTTTCTAGTGACACTTATACTTTTCTAACATGCTATATACCATTCTTTATTGTCTGGCTCTTCCTGCTAGAACATAAACTCCTTGATGGCAGAGATTTTTGTCTATTGTTTACTGCAATATTCTCAACACCTGGTATAGTATTTGTTAGATAAACTGAGCCCTTACTATGTGCCAGGCAGGCACTGGGCTCTTTGTCCCCAAACCTTATTCCAAATGTAGATAGCCTTTCTATATACACTTGGAATAATATTTAAACTCAATATAAAATTCCAGACATTCATAATATCAAGGGCCCTCTATCTTGTATCAAAACCTGCTCCAAACTGGTCCCCTTGAAACTTATGTAGCTTTGTCTCCTCCGGCATTTGCTCAGATAAACTCCCTATAGAAATCTTTAGTCGTTGACTCTGAAATTCAATGCAACTTCCACCTCTTTCACAAATCATTCCTCTTCTTCAGTATTTACCACATGGTTGGGGGGGGGGGGGGCTCTTGGTCACATAATGCCTCAGCTTATGTCCCACTCAATGTATCTTGTTTGGCACACAAAGGTTCAATAAATAGAAGCCATTATAATTTTCTTGCATTCCCACCTTAGTGAGGCAAGTATCAGGGGTGCGTGATATTTGTATATAATGTTCATGTGTTTAACAACCTCAGCTTCCAGTCTGGTATTAAACACCTTTAAGAAGGTAACGTTTTAGAAAGGAAGAAAGCAACGTATATATAACGTAAACTAAACATATAAAATGTCTTCACTTAAATAAAATGAAAACGTCTGCTGTGGGAGTGCGCGAAGGGAGGCAGAGAAGGTCGTCGCGGGTGGGCTTCACGGACGGCCCAAGGGTGGCCTCGGCTGTGCAGTCTGAAGCCCTTTTGGCACATCGCTCTCCTTCACAGCGCCTGGGGCTCGCTTCCGCGCAGGGCCACGTGCCAATGTTTAGTTTAATTGCGCATCGGGCCCACTGTAAACGGCCAATAACCGCCATCCCCGGCCAGGCCTCTACCTCCCATCTTTGTGCGGACGGGAGGGGCAAGGGCGCCAGGTGTAGCGCGAATACATCCCGGCCCCCAGTCCCAACAGTCAAGTTTTAAAAAACCCGCGCGTGGCGCCCCAGGCCGCATCCGTTGGGAACGGCCCCCAGAGTGCCTCCGCTCATCGCCCCTCCCAACCCCCTGCAAGCCCAGGGCGGGAGGAGGTGTGAGGTTGCTGGCAGGCTCCGCACGTCGGGGGCGTCGGGGCCGGCGCGCTCCGGGGTGCGCGCCCGTCCAGCGGCTGCAGAAAACGGAAGTGGGTGCGAGCGGATTACGGTGATTGGCTGAATTGACATGTCTCTCAAGGGGCTGGCGCGAACGCCACTGCGGAGTTGGGCGAGGGGACACGGAAAGGGGAGGGGTAAAATCACTGGGAACAGCCGCGGTGCTGGGGGCAAATGAATCGCGGAGGTGCGGGGAGTGCAGGGTTGTCTCTCGTCAGGGCACACTGGAGAGCTCGGAAGTAAAAGCGGGACGGTAGAGGCAAGGCAGGAACGGAGCAGGCCGTGAGCTTGATTAGACCGCGGAGGGCGGGGAGTCTGTGGTCCAGAGCGGCGCTGCGGCGCGGTAGGCGGGACTAAGGAGAACAAGGCGGGGATTGGCGGGTAGCCCTGGGCTGCCGTACGTCGGCGGTGACGCACGTCTCGGGGAGGGTGCGCGCGCGTTCAGCGGCCTCTTTGTGTGGTGCCCTGATAGGGGATCGGAGGTGGCGGTGCCTGTGGCGGTAGCTGCGGCCTTGTTGTCTTCCAGTCTCCTCGGCTCGCCCTCTAGCCGGCATCTCTCCCCTTCCCTCCCCCTTCCTTTTTTCCTCCTTCCCTCCCCTTCCCTCCTTCCCTTCCCCGTCGGTGATCGGCGGCGGCGGCTCCAGCAACGGCTGGGCCCGGTCTGTGAAGAGGCCTTAGCCAACGATAACGGCGACGGCGAAACCTCGGAGCTCGCAGGGCGGGGGGAAGGCCCGGGCCTTGGAGATGGAGAATTCCCAGTTGTGTAAGCTGTTCATCGGCGGCCTCAATGTGCAGACGAGTGAGTCGGGCCTGCGCGGCCACTTTGAGGCCTTTGGGACCCTGACGGACTGCGTGGTGGTAGTGAACCCCCAGACCAAGCGCTCCCGTTGCTTCGGCTTCGTGACCTACTCCAATGTGGAGGAGGCCGATGCCGCCATGGCCGCTTCTCCCCATGCCGTAGACGGCAACACGGTGGAGCTGAAGCGGGCGGTGTCCCGGGAGGATTCGGCGCGGCCCGGTGCCCACGCCAAGGTTAAGAAGCTCTTTGTCGGTGGCCTTAAAGGAGACGTGGCCGAGGGCGACCTGATCGAGCACTTCTCGCAGTTTGGCACCGTGGAAAAAGCCGAGATTATTGCCGACAAGCAGTCTGGCAAAAAGCGTGGCTTCGGCTTCGTGTATTTCCAGAATCACGACGCGGCAGACAAGGCCGCAGTGGTCAAGTTCCATCCGATCCAGGGCCATCGCGTGGAGGTGAAAAAGGCCGTCCCCAAGGAGGATATCCACTCCGGTGGAGGTGGAGGCGGCTCCCGGTCGGGCCGAGGCGGCCGAGGCGGCCGGGGTCGCGGCGGTGGTCGTGACCAGAACGGCCTGTCTAAGGGCGGCGGCGGCGGTTACAACAGCTACGGTGGTTACGGCGGCGGCGGCGGCTACAATGCCTACGGAGGCGGCGGAGGCGGCTCGTCCTACGGTGGAAGCGACTACGGTAACGGCTTCGGTGGCTTCGGCAGCTACAGCCAGCATCAGTCCTCCTACGGGCCCATGAAGAGTGGCGGCGGCGGCGGCGGAGGCAGCAGCTGGGGCGGTCGCAGTAACAGTGGACCTTACAGAGGTGGCTATGGCGGTGGGGGTGGTTATGGAGGCAGTTCCTTCTAAAAAAAATTTTAATGTCTGGGATTGACTTTAGGGGTAGCTGTTTTCAACAACCCTAGGGTCAACTCCTGAGTTCCTTTCCCTCCCACCGCCTTCCCCATTTTGCCCTTGGGGGAGCCGCTTCTAAGGCTGCTTACCCTTAGGGGTATTGCCCTATTTGCCTGCCACCTCTCGTCTCTCCCTTTGAAGATGGACTCTGCCCCACATACACATTTTTGTGTTAGTTATTGATGGACTCTATTTTTTTATTATTACTTGGACCTTGGTCGTTTTTATACTAGCAAAATGTCTTGTTTTAATTTGTGTTTTTTGGGGAGGGAGGGAGTGAACTTGCTGATTCTGTAGCAACACCTGGGTGGGGGTTGGGGTGGGGGGTTAGTTTACTTTGTTGTAAGGACTTGATACCTGGCTACAGCGTTTTCTATGAAATCTACTTGGATCCCATGCCTGAAATTTGGAAGCATATGTACAAAAATCATTTTTACGTTTTATTTTTAATAAATCATTGTGTTTGACCGTACATGTCTAACATTTTTTTTTCTAGGATCCATTCCGTACCGTTTTAAGGGATATTAGTTGAAAATTTTTCGTGTTAATTCTTAATTTTGATGTGTACTTAGACAAACTTTTAAAAGGTCCTGTGGTTTTTATTTTTTTCTGTTGCCCTGCTAGTGACGTGTTGAATTTTATCCCTTTACAGGCAAAACTTTTGAAATGGTGGATGCGGCTTTTTAGAATCTTTAAAATTTCTGTGCATCCATCTCTTGTACTTAAAGGATTTGCATATCATCTTGACATGATTGGTTACTTCTTTCTATGAGAATTTACTTCAAAGTATGTACTGTGCAGTTCTAAAATATTTTGTGTTAAGCATGTGTTTTCATTCATATATAAACTGTTTAAAAATTTTCAGATGGCCTAGTTTCATCCCTCTTATTGGTTTGTCTGTAAATGAATGGTTACAATAAGGGTTATATTTTACCCTCTAAAAATGCATTTTTGTATTTTCAGAGCAGGTTTAAACGTTTTTTTTCCTGTAGCTGCTGGCCTCATGGAAATCCTTCCCCCAGTGTTTGTAGCGCCATCTACTGGCAGGATGCCATTATATGGGCAAAATTTGTTTAAAAACTTGAGTTTAGGACAATTGCATCAGATTTAGAAGTTTTGCCATCAAAAATCTGTGCAGACTTGGTTACACATTTACTTGTAACTAAGGTGGGCTTTACAGGAATGTAGTTATGAGTCCATATCACAATTGCCCTTTTTACATGAGATTTGAAAATGTAAACTGCTATGCATAGCTTGGGCAATGGCCCCAAATTGCTATGACAACTAATGAACCAGCTACTGTACTGGTTTCTTAGATGCAAGTTGTAAAGCAAAATATCTGTATTCTGCTTGGTTAACAAATGTATATTTGTAGCCCTTTCATGCAATAGATTTCAAGTTGTTGTTTATAAAAAACAAAACAACGATATAGGAGAAAATTATCTTCCTGGATAGAAATATAGAATAGCAACGTTTATGGAATAACAAATAAAGAATTCTTTACACGATTGAGTGAGAGTATGTATAACCTGGTGGGTGGGTTCAGAATACCTGTTAATCTAGTACATTGAATTGAATGTTATAAAATATTTGGCTTCAATTTTGCTGCAGAAAGCCGTGCTAAGAAGCTTTCTGAAGGAGATTATTGGACTTAAAGGGATATTTTAACATCTGACCCCTTTTCTCTTTTAGTTCTTGTCACTATATTTTTTAAGATGCTTGCCAAATTTTTTCCCCCTTAATTATCAGGGCTCTACTCTCAAGGGGAAGAAAGGTCAAGATTGCTAAGCTAGGTTATGGCTGTTCAGTTGTCACTTTAACAAAGGGTAGCTGATGCTTGGTACAAATATCTAAGTGTACTTTTATGGCAAATGGGATAGATGTTTTTGCACATAGAGTAAACACAAGGTATTTTGCTCTCAAATGGTTCTACAGTTTACTTAATTTTTTTTCGCTTTTAGTGAAACCCTGTATGTGGGCTTTATTTAGTAATTTGGTCCAGTGTTTTGGGGTTCTGTAGGGTACAGAGAATGATATGCCTAAATTTTTTTATTATAATTGTCATTGTTCATCTTTAACTCAGTTTTAGTGGAAGATCTATTTTTTTTCTGGGATTAGACCATCTTTTGGAGGGTTTTCAAAGGGATAAGATTGTCATTTTTGAATTCCAATATAGAGACTTCTAAAATTATGTAAAAGTAACTTCTGTTTGCTAGAAAAGCGACTTAATGTTCTGTTTAAGGTATATTAATACTTAGCTATATTGTCATGTGTGTACCTTTACAAATTTCTGTAATTTGGACTGGTATTTACTCTTTTCAGAATTCCTTTTGTCAATTTTTATGCAAGCATTTTTGGCATGTGGGACTTTTATTGGGAGAGGGGGCAACCAGTTGTATGTTTTGATTTCTTTCATTTATGAATACAATTTGTTTCTCTATTGTGAAAAACTTGCATATACAGTATTTTTAGTATAAATTCAGTGGTAATCATTAGTTAAAAGTGGTTTAAAAGGTCTTTAAAAATCGGTAGTAATTTCAAATTTAAAGCTTGCAAGTGGTAATTCATAGTGGTAACTATCAAATTAGGATGATAATGGATTGTTTCCTATGAATTAGTGATTTGGAACAAGATTTCATATTTAAATCTACTTCACCATACATTTTCGTTTTTAAACAAGGTTAAAAGATTGAGGATACTTGAGAATTTGGTATTTATGATTACTTCTCTCAAGAGCAGAAGTGACAGTGTTAGTTACTTGCTTTGTAGCCTTATTTACTTTTTAACTGCTAAATTTTCTGAAATTTAGGAATTTGCATTTAAAAATGCCTGTGTTTTTGCTGATTGAAAATGGGTGTTTGGATGTTGGGTTGATTTGAACAGAACTGCATCTAGACATTATGCATATCACCTAAAAAAGCAACATTTGTACTTAGGGTACGTCTCTTCCATTTTAACCAATTTTCTGAGTCAGTGAAGATTTTGATCACTGGGAAAAATTGCTTCTATTTCCATTTCAAATGCCCTATTTTGTTTTCTTCTGAAAAAGCAACGAAGATCACCTCTAAACCAAGGGAGGACAATGCTTTTTTTGCTTTTTCCTAGTGTTTTACTAAAGGTTAATTTAATGTGCCTTTGTCTCATACTTTTTATTAAGAGTAGATATACAAAAATTGTACATTTTTTCCAATTAAAAAGTCCCTTGAAATAATAAAGCTAAGAAACATTCTGCTATATGCTATAAGTGTTGCATAACATTTGGATTATACTTTAAGTCACAGAAAATACCAGTATTACAAGGAAATAGGAAATTCAAAAATCTTACTGAATCTTGGGGCTCTGGTGTATTTTTGAAAATAACTTAGAATTAACTGCTTATAAACCACACTAAAGAAGTGAATAAAAATCCTACCTATGTGAGCAAACCTACTTCTCTAGGATAATTTTTGTTAATAGGTATACATATTCAGCTAGATCTTTTTTTAAATCCTCACCTAAGGATGTGTTTTTATTTTTTAGAGAGGAAGGGAGAGAGAAAAATATGGATCAGTTGTCCCTGTACATACCCTTCGAACCCACAACTTAGGTATGTGTTCTGACTAGGAATTTAACCCGCAACCGGCCACCTGGTCAGGCCAGCTAGATATTTTTGTGTGCACTTAACGTTAATTTTTAAAAAATAAGTTTATTAGTCCAGTTTATGTGTATTCTCCCATATATGTCTGTATACTGTTGCATAATATAGCTATACCACAACTTAGAAGATTCCTTTATTGATTAATATGAGTTTTCTTCCATTGCTGTTAGGAATAATGCAGTGATTATCATCAAATATATACTTGGTTGATGAAATAGCTACCTCAGTTAAATGTACTAGATAATGCAGCAGTTGTCTGGTGTAAGTATTTTTCAGTTCTCAGTATAAATGTAGAAAAAGGAACATACTCATTGGTGGCTTTTTTAAAGCTTTAGGGTAAATTCAATTAAAACATTTTACTGAAAATTGTCAAAGCTAGATTATATATAACACAATGACTTTTGTCTTCCCTTTTTGTATTCTCCAATAGCTTTACTGCAGAGATATTTCCCAGTTTTTCCATATGATGTCTGCACATAAGACTTAGATAGCATTATTTACTGTGTTGGCTATATGCTTTGCACTGTTAAGCACTTTGCAAGCATCATTTCATTTATCTTAGTTCTCAGAATAATTCTATGATGAGATCCTAATGTCTGTATGTTGCATAGTAGCTTCAGGCTTACCTAATTGAAATAATTTGTGTAAGATCATGTAGCTGTTGAGAACAAGAAATGGGCATCTTTGCTTGCATTTAAAAGGCACATTGTAAGGTAAAAAACAAAAAAACCTCTTCCTTGTTTTTTCCCCAGTACCCTATAAACCTATATTAGGTTATCTCTGGGTACTTCTAGATCTTTTTATTTGCATGAATACCATAATTTATTGATAACACGTTTCCAGTTTTTCTTCTCATAATTTAAAACAACTTCTGCAGGTCTTGTTTTGCCATTTATAACATGTCAAAGAGGAACAAAAGTGTAGGAGCCTGGCTAAAGACATTGGTTATATAGATGTCCAGCTAGTCCTCTTAAGAAATCTGCTGGGGCCCTGCAAGGATTTGCTGGATATTTTACAGTTAAAATCCCAATTTTGCTTTGTCGGTTTTTTCTTGTGATTTTTGTTTTAGTTTCTTATGAGAAAGACTTGGTTAAAAAATAAGTAATTCGTCTATTAAAAACAAGGCTGCCCTAGCCAGTTTGGTCAGCCTGCGGACCAAAGGGTCCAGGGTTTGATCCTATCAAGGGCACGTGCAGGCTCCTCCCTGGACTGGACCATGGTCAGGGCTCCTGTAGGAGGCAATCAATAGATGTGTTTCTCTCACATTGATATTTCTGTCTTTCCTTCTCTCTTCCACTTTCCCTAAAAAATCACTGGAAAAATATCCTCTGGTGAGGATTAACAAAAACAAAACACCAACCAACCAAACAACAAAAAGCCTAAGTGCCCTTTACTATATTCTGAAGGTGCTAGATACATTGAGTTTTGGGATTTTTTTGTAGCAATAAATACGCCATTTATTGCTCTTCTCTGGTTTATCCTACTTAAAACTTGCAGCATCATATTTCAGTTGTGTGTTAATAGAGGATTTTTACTATAGAAATTGACTTTAGTTGAATTTTAAATGATTTACTAAATACTTTCTCAAGAAGCTAAAGAGGAGAAAATAACAATGGAAAGGGTATCCTGGGAAAGCTTTGCTCTGGGTCCTAGTTGGGCAATAATCCAATTGAAATGTGAATTCAGACCTTACTATTTAACCTTGGTAAATTAAGTTATTCGGACTTCATTTTCCTATGATGTGAATGAAGACTATGATCACTTGAATTCTAATTTGATAATGTTATTCTTTTTATCATATTTGGTTATTATTCAGTAAAAGCATTTAAGAGGAACCCTTAGACTAGTTCTGATTTGAATATTTGAAAATTTATTGAGCATGACTTAGCTAAACAATAAATAAGGAACAGCCCTTGCTCGCAAGGTACCCACAATTTAGTTTGTGTGGTGGAATTTAAGGAATTGTGATAGAGTGGGCATTTTAGTCAGAGATATATGAGCCATAGTGGTGACTTTCTATGTGGATCAGGGAAAATGTTGAAGAGACATTTGGACTAGCTTTGAAATTTGAATGGAAGGGCATTCATTCCACAGCTTATGGCAAAGCTCATAGCATAATGTATTGGCCTCCTTTATTTTTTTAAAATTGTTATACCACAAAGACCTTTAAAAGCACATCATCCATTTTTATTTTGCATTATTTTATGATTCATGATTTTTGGTAAGTATTAACAAAATCACCTTAAGGGAGACAACTTAATCAGTTGAGATCTTAAATTGGAAAATGATAATCATTATATATATAAAAGGCTAATATGCGAAGTGTCTCCTTGGGAGTTTGACCAGGAGACCAGGAGTTTGATCGCTCCCTATGATGTGCACTGAACACCAGGAGGCAGTGTGGAATGAAGGAAGGCCCCAGTTGGCAGCTGGGGAAGGAAGACCCCAGCCAGCAGCCGGGAAGGAAGGCCGGCCAGGCCTAGGGACCTTACCTGTGCACAAACTTCATGTACTGGGCCTCTAGTATATTAATTATATAGTAGGCCACTGTTAGCATTATGCTCACCATCCTTGCATTGTCTTATGTCTTTGCTATATTTTGGCTTAGCTGATTTTAAAATACTTTTTTTTTCTTAAAATACAGTTTTGTTAGAAAATAACTTCTGCAGTAATTAACACAGTTTCTGAAGAAAAAGTAACTGCATTTGCTATAATGGAAAGATTTATATGTGTCCTAAATTTTACTTTAAAAATAAAGTTTACAGCCCTAGCCGGTTTGGCTCAGTGGATGGAGTCACCCTAAGGACCGAAGGGTCCCTGGTTCGATTCTGGTCAAGGTCATGTACCTCAGTTGCAGGATCCTCCCTGGCCCAGGCCCTGGTCAGGGCATGTGCAGGAGGCAACCCATTGATGTGTTTCTCTCACACCAGTATTTCTGTCTTTCCCTCTCTCTTCTATTCTCTAAGAAATCAATGGAAAAATATCCTTGGGTGAGGATTTAAAAAATAATAAAGTTAACAGTTGTATAGTTTTGGGGGAGGTGGGGTTAGTTTGAAAAATTAGTGGACATGAATTATTAGCCTCAAGTTGAATTTGAATTTAGCACATCATGAATGTTCTTGATGCTTAAATTTAGTTTTTTACTAAATCTGTGTGGAAGTGTCTTACTTGGGAAATATAATTTATTGCTCATTTCAAAGAGAAGCACACAACTGGTTTGGGAAAATTAGTCTTTGGCATTGGAACTGGCTTTGGGTGAACTTTGAGTTCTCCCTAAATGATAATATAAATGTTGCAGATAAAATATTTATCTTAAAAAGGAGATACTTGAAAGCTGCTTTTAAAAAGGACCCTCCCCCCCAATAAATAAATGAATAAATAAATAGGAATCCCAAAGTTGGAAGGCTAGAAAGGGCAATTGAGTTATGTACTGTTTCCACCTACTTTTTTACTTGCACTTGGAGCTGGAAGATTTGAATATTCAGAGAGGGAAAGGATTTAAGAAGATACCTTGCCAGGGATTCTATTCATAGTTGTGTGCTTTCTTTTCTACTCAAGCAGATTTTCTTTGGCTCCATTGATTTTTCTACCACTTTATATGGTTTGCTTAAAAAAAGAAAATTACCTGAAATAGGTTTGTGTCCATATCCTGCTCTAAAATTCTCTGATATGGACTTGTACCATTTAAATAGTATGCCTATTTCCCAGTGGTTACCATCTATTTCATCAGGTATTGATTATCTTCTTAGTGCAAAACACATCTGGGATCCAGAGATACATAGCAGTGGGTTCCTGTCTTAAAATAGCTTGCATTCTGGTTGGAATTCTATTTCTTTTGAAATTATGTATCCGTTCCTTTTCAGCGTTGTAGCACACCATCTCATTGTCACATCATGCAAACAAATTAAGAGTTAGTCTTGTCATTTAGTGTACGTTTTCTGATTAAAATTAAGGCTTCACTCCTTCATTGGTTACTTGTTCGGATAACATGAACGATGCATTTTTTTCTTTGATGCATATATTGTAAAGTAATTTGCCTCAGAGTAGGCACCTGATTTAATATTTTATAATCCTTAAGGACATACATTTTAGCATCAATAGACCAGGTTCCACCTTGACTGGTGTGGCGGTGTGGCTCAATTGGAGCGTCATCCCATATAGGGAAAGGTTATGGGTTCGGTTCCCAGTCAGGGCACATACTTAGGTTGTGGGTTTGATCCCTGGTTGGGGCACATACGGGAAGCTACCGATTGATGTTAAAAAAAAGGGATCAGGTTCCATTCCTGACCCTGTCACTTTCTAGCTCTATGATCTTGAACAAATTGGCCTGAATCTCAGTTTTTTTTCTTTAAAAAGGAGAGACTACTAGTGATGTCTGTGTCACAGGGTTGAACAGATTCAGTGAAAATGCATATAAATCTATTGTCACTGATGCATAGTATTGCTAATATTAGAACCTCTGATAAGAAGAGGTGTGATTGACTAGCACACCTCATCCTCATCCCAATCACATAGTATTTGAATAACTTGAAAAGAGTAGTGATATAAGCATATGTAGTCCATATAGCAGTCTTAGTAACTGAGATTTGGTTTTTAATCTAGGCTTTACCCTTGAAGACTTGCTGGGTTAACTTGGATGTGGGGACCCCCATACCTCTGCTGCTTCAACTTTAGTGGAGATATCAACCATTTTAGCTATCTGTGTTTAAGTACTTGCTACTATAAGGAAGATAAAAATAATGTGAAGGTTGAGGACAGGTGACTTCCAGGTAGTAAGAAAGATTAAGAGAAGCACTGGATAGATAAGAGCATTTGACCTAAAAAAGTTGGCCACTAAAAGGGGGGTTGGGGAAGAGGTAATTTCAAGTAGATGGACAAAAAGGCAGAGACATGGAACATATACAGAGAAGTATGCCTCCTGTGTGCTAAACACTACTAAGTACATTTACAAATGTTCTCATTGGTTCCATTCAATAATCCTCTTTTTCACAGATTAGGTACCTGAAGCTTATCTCAGAAAGGGGAGCTAACTTTCCCAAGGCCACCAGCTGGTGAAGTGATTGAGCTGGGAGTTGAATCCAAGTCTGACCCATTTCAATGGTCGTACACTTTCCAGTAACCTTCATTTGCTTCCAAATACAAGTAGCTAATCTGTACTAAAGATAAAGGAGAGTTGTGGGAAATAAATTGGGAAAAGCTGGAACTGCATACTTAGGTCTTTGAGTAGTATGCTAAGGAATTTGGATTTTATCTGGCAGGCAGTGGAAATCACTAAAGGTTTCTTTCAAGTTTCTTTTTAAAATATATTTTTATTGATTTTGGAGAAGAAGGGAGAGGGAGAGATAGAAACATCAACGATGGTTGGCTGCTTCCTGCACCATCTCCACCCCACCCCCCGCCCCCACCCTCACCCCAGGAGAACAAGCCCACAACCTGAGCATGTGCAATGACTGGGAATTGAACCATAACCTCCTGGTTCATAGGTCAACACTCAACCACTGAGCCATACCAGCCAGGTGTCTCTAAAGGTTTTTGAGCAACAATAGTGGTAGTGAAACTAATTTAGAAAGATTAATCCCGTAGCATTGAGTAAAATAGGTGTCATTTGAATGTTTTAGGTGGCAAGGCGGCTAAGTTAACTAACAACTGATATTAACCAGGTAAGAAAATGAAAGCATGTACAAACAGGCAGAACTGGAAATAGACTGAAAGGGAATTTGAGGGAAGTTGTGAAAGTATAATTGGCAAATGATTGGATATGTGGGGAATAAAGGAGGAGGAGGAGTTGAATCAATTATTGTGTGAATAGAAGGGTGGTGATGCCATGGAGAATGGGAAGAGATTTAGAAGGAAAGTTTGGACATAGTTGACGATGCTGGTAAGCACATTGAAGCATTGTTTCTTTAAATCCTCATCCAAGAATATGTTTATTGATTTTGAGAGAGAGAAACATGGATGTGAGAGAGAGATATTGATCAGTTGCCTTCAGTACGTGCCCCAGCTGGGGATTGAACCCAAACCTAGGTTTGTGCCCTGACTGGGATGGAACCTGCCGCCTTTTGTTTCATGGGATGATGCTCCAAATGAGTCACCCGGCCAGGTCCAAAGAATTATTTCTTTTGGAGATAGCTTTACAAAGTGGTTTCTATGATGAAGATTGTCTTTTTTCTTCCTGAGCCACTCTCCACCTTCCTATTCCTTGCTCTGTGTTAAGAACTGGGCACTATTTTCTCTGGCTTCATTTTGGGTTTGGAAGGTGGGAGCAACTGGCAGGAGATTTGGAGAGGGAGAAAGGTGACATCAAGATATTTGTTTCCTGTCCCCAAATATATTCAGCAAACAGGTTATCAGTGGCCACATTTTTGCTCCAGTGGCTTTCACAGCTCTATGTCGTTTCTGGCTTTTGGTAACTACTCCCTCCTATTGCTACTTCAGGCTCCCTGTTGCTGGCCCCCAGATGGTTCTCCAGTGTTGTTTCCTTGACTGTGCCCACACTCTTGTAAATAGTTACTTCTATTAAGATTTCAGCAATTCTTTTAAATGTGCCAACAGTTGTCATCTCTTCAGTGCAAAAAATTTTAATCCCCTCCACATTTTTCTAATGACTTGATCTCCCAGGCACCACCATATCTGAAGAAGACCTATTTGCACTATGTTACTCTCCTCACCTATCATAAAATTTCTCTTATTGTTTGAAATTGTCTCCCTGTTTTCCTATGATGTCAAGTTAAATTTATGACTCTTATGCTTGATGATTCAGCTGGAAATAGAGCAGTGCCCTGGCCACCTGGTCGGGGTGTGTATGGGAGGCAGCTGATTTATGTTTCTCCCTTATATCAATGTTTTTCTCTCCCTCTCCCTTCCTCTCTCTAAAGTCAATAAAAACACAGTTTAAAACATATATAAAAACATATATAAAACATATAAATGTATATTTAAAAAGTCCCTGCCGTCAATGGAGCTGATACTTATTTATTTATTATGAATTTATTGGGGTGACATTGGTTAATAAAATTGTTTCAAATGTACAGTTCTACAATACATCACCTGTATATTGTAGTGTGTTCACCACCCAAAGTCAAGTCTCCTTCCATCACCATTTATACCCCTTGGCCCTCTTCTACCTCCCTTTCCCTCTGGTAATCACCATACTGTTGTCTGTATCTATGATATATTGTTTTTTTCTTAATCCCTTCACCTTTTTAGCTAGTCCCTAATCCTCCTTCCCTCTGACAGCTGTCAGTCTCTTCTCTGTATCTATGAGTCTGTGTTTTTTTAAAAAATTTTGTTCATTATATTCCACATACAAGTGAAATCATATGATATTTGCATTTCTCTGACCAGCTTATTTCACTTAGCATAGTAATCCTCAGGTCCATCTTTGCTGTTGCAAAAGAGAAACATTGATGTGAGAGAGCCACATCCATTGGTTGTCTCCCACACATGCCCCAACCGGGGCTGGGGATTGAGCCTGCAACTGAGGTCCTCTGGCTGACGCTCTATCCACTGAGCCAAACTCTCGTATTAAGAGTTTGATACAGAGAAGATGAGACTTGAGTCACATAGAAGAGAGATTGTGACTAAAATGCCCATTTGACATCTCTCCTCAATTTCTTTATTCCTAACATCAGAGTCACAGAAAGTTCCCCTCAAATTTCTGGGTCCATATATCCATGAACTTGAAGCTTTTATTTTCAATTGGTGGAACTGTTTGTACCTGCCAATTGATTCTAATCAAAGTTTTATATTTTTATATCAAATTGCAGATACTAATTTCATTGTCAGGCTGGGAAAGATGATGAACGAGGAGGATAAATATGGATTTATTTAGTAAGAACCAATAAAGTATTCATATCCTTTGACTCTAGGACTTTAGTACTAGGAATTTAACCTAAAAAACAATTCAATAAAAGGAAAAACAGAGTTTGCACAAAGGCAGTCATTATAACATTATCTGTAGCAAGAGATTGGAAACTATAAATGCATCAGGGAAATGTTTACTAAATTGTGCTCTGTGGAAAGGTAAAATATAAAAAAATGTTTTCTATCAACAGATGGCTGGATAAACAAAGTGTGATATATACATACAATGGAATATTATTCAGCCAAAAAAAAGAAATTTTGATACATGCTACCACATGGATGAACCTTAAAAACATTAGGCTATGCCCTAGCCGGTTTGGCTCAGGGGATAGAGCATTGGCCTGTGGACTGAAGGGTCCCAGGTTTGATTCCGGTCATGGGCACTTGGCGGGCTTGATCCCCAGTAGGGGGTGTGCAGGAGGCGGCCAATTAATGATTCTCTCACATCATTGATGTTTCAATCTCTCTCTCCCTCTCCTTTCCTCTCTGAAATAAAAAATAAAAACAAAACATTATGCTTAGTGAAATAGACCTGACACCAAAAAATGACAAATATTGTATGATTGTACTTACATGAGGTATCTAGGCAAGTTCATAGAGACAGAAAGTACAATTAGAGGTTATCAGGGATTTGGAGGAAGGGAGAATGAAAAGTTACTATTTAATGGATAAAGAGTTTCTTTGGGGCTGATGAAAATGTTCTGGAGATGGATATGGTGATGTTGCACAACATTGTTAGTGTACTTAATGCCACTTCTTTGTGCACTTAAAAATAATTAAAATATTAAATTTTATGTATATTCTACCACAATAAAAATTATATATATATTTAATGTAATACAACTTATAAGTGTATTAAAGTAGAGGAGGTAAACAATTAAGCCTTTTAAATTATTTTTAACCATTTTATATCACCATTTATCTCCTCTATGTAAATGAAGCCATGAGACATTGAAATTACCTAGTTGCCACTACTTATAATTATGAATACCCTTTTTAAATCTTCACAGAATTATTTACCCAATTTGCAACTTTATTTTTATTTCTTGTGTCCTACTCCCTTGTTCTCCAAACTGAAAGGTGTCTCTTTCTTCACTGAGTTTCCATAGTAACTCTTCTGGACTTCTTCTGAGACTCTTATTTTTTTTGTTTGTTTTTCATCACTATTTATATGAGCCCCTGTGTAATTTCTCCAACTAATTTTGTAAGCTCGTTGACATTTTATTCATGTAGGATGTATGTTGTAGCTCCCTGGAATAGCCTTTTACATAGAGTATGATATTCAGTGAGACTGAATTATAAGCATGCAGTTATTTGAAGGTAGAGAGTGACAGAATGTTTGGGCATTCTTGCTCATGAGTTTTACATTAATCATGTGCCTGCCTCAATTCTTTGTACCTGCTATATGTGCAGACCTGATCTCACCCCCACACACAGCATTGTATTCTTGACTTTGGGGCTCTGTCTCATCTATTTTTTACCTTTTTATATAAAACTAGAGGCCCAGTGCATGAAATTGTGCACTGGCAGGGGGGTGTCCCTCAGCTTGGCCCTCTTGCAGTCCAGGAGCCCTTGGGGGATGTCCGACTGCCGCAGAGGCGGGAGAGGCTCCTGCCGCCGTTGCTGCGCTCGCCAGCCATGAGCCCAGCTTCTGGTTGAGCAGCGCTCCCCCTGTGGGAGCACACTGACCATCAGGGGGCAGCTCCTGCATTGAGCATCTACCCGCTGGTGGTCAGTGTGCATCATAGCGACTGGTCGGTCCATGGTTCGATTTGCATATTAGCCTTTTATTATATAGGATAGTCCAGTTTTCTTTGTATCCAGAAAGGAAAGAACTAGAGAGGTGAGACAGGGCTAGCAGGTAGAGGATCAATTTAAAGTTGAAAGTACCTATGAAAAGTTGTAAGTAAGAATTAATGCTCATTCTTGAATGTTCTGTTCATGGGGAAAGCAGATTTTCCCCCCTCCCTAAGCCACAGATGAAACTAGATTTTGTTTTTATTATGAAGAGATGCACATATTTACCAGCAGAGGGCACCAATTGCAGGTCGAAGATTTGAGAGTGGAAGGAATTTTTTTTAAATTTAATTCTCACTCAAGGAGTGAGAATGTTTTTTGTATTGATTCTCTGAGAGAGTGGAAGGGAGCGGGGAGGGAGGGAGAGAGAGAAACATCGATGTGAGAGAGGCACATGGATTGGTTGCCTCCGGCGCATGCTGGACAGGAGGTGGAGGGGGGATATGGGGGTGTGGGGACTGAACCCACAATCCAGGCACATGCTCTTGACCAGGATGAACCCGAGACCCACTGGTGCACAGGCCGAGGTTCTAACCACTGAGCACACTGGCCAGGGCAGAGGAAGGAATTCTTATGAAGATCCTCGAAGAGGAACTTTGCAATGTGTTGGCCTCTGTAAAGCACCCTGCTTGCTGCTATAGTTGGTCTGGCTTTTCTTTGACTCACTTGGGGTCCAGTGGTGTGTCTCCAGCTTTTTCTAAGAGCAATCTGTGCCTAGGCCTGGTTGGTAAGCTAAGGGACCAGAGAAAACCATGGAGAAGGACTTTATAATAGTAGGTATTTGGAAGTCTTGGGTGACAGTCTGTATGGACATCTTTAAAGGTTCTACAGGTAAGGTGGGAAGGGCATTAGTTTAGGCATCTCTTTCAACCTCATTGGCTTATCTCTAAAATGAAGGTAGTAATATAGGGGTAGTTAATGGTGGGCTCTGAGGTCAAGTGGACCTGGTTTCAAACCTATGGGGCCATGGTTAAGTCATTTAACTCTAAGAACCTCAGTTTTCTCACATTTATTTTTGTTCAGATGGAGCTTCACCAGTCTTGTGTTACTTTTTAATTAAAATTTTTTTAGCCCAGCCGTGTGGCTCCACGGATGAGCGTTGACCTATGAATCAGGAGGTCACAGTTTGATTCCCGGTCAGGGCACATGCCCAGGCTGTGGGCTCGATCCCCAGTGTGGGGAGGGCAGGAGGCAGCCGATCAATGATTTGCTCTCATTATTGATGTTTCTCTCTCTTCCTTCCCCTTCCTCTCTGAAATCAATTAAAAAAATGTATTTAAAATTTTTTATTTTTTTAAGATTCCACATATAAGAGAGATCATATGGTATTTGCCTTTTCTCTGTCTGAGCATAATGCCCTCAAGTTCCATTCATGTTGTTATAAATAGCAAGATTTCATTCTTTTTTTATGCCTGAATAATATGACATTGTGTGTGTGTGTGTGTGTGTGTGTGTGTGTGTGTGTGTATTAATTTCTTTATCCATTCATCCATTGGCAGACACTTAAGTTGTTTCCATAACTTGGCCATTGTAAATAATGCTGCAATGAACATGGGGGTGAATATATCTTTTCAAGTTAGTGTTTTCATTTTCTTCGCATAAATACTAGAAGTGGAGTTGCTGGATAACATAGTAGTTCTATTTTTGATATTTTGAGGAATCTCCACAATGTTTCGATAGTGGCTACATCAATTTACATTCCCAACAACAATCTGCATCCTCGTTAACACCTGTTACTTATCTTTTGCTAATAGCCATTCTGGCAGGTGTTAGGTGATATCTCCTGGTTTTGACTTGCATTTTCCTGATGATTAATGATGTTGAGCATCTTTTTATGTACCTGTTGGCCATTTGAATATCTTTTTTTGAAAAATGTCTATTCAGGTCTTTGCCCATTTCTTAATTGTATTAGTATTCCTGCTGTTGAGTTGTAGGCATTCTTTATGTATTTTAGTTATTAGCCCCTTATCAGATATACTAGAGGCCCGTTGCACAAAATTCATGCATGGCGGGGGGGGGGGGGGTCCCCTCAGCTCAGCCTGAACCCTCTCCAATCTGGGACCCCTTGGGATTCTGGGGATCAGGCCTAAACTGGCAGTCGGACATCTGGACATCTCTCTCACAATCCTGGACCACTGGCTCCTAATTGCTCACTGCCTGCCTGCCTGGTCGCCTCTTACTGCCCCCCTCACCCCCCGCCGGTCTGGTCACCTCTTACTGCCCCCCTGTTGGCCTGGTTGCCCCAACTACCCCCCCCTCTGCCGGTCTGGTCACCCCCAACTGCCCATTCATCTAGTTTGATGAAATGTAATAGTTGTATACAATTGTGTAAGTATCAGCATAGTCAAGATATGAAACATTTCCGTAACCGTAAAGAGTTTCTTGTGCCAAGAAACCAAGATGGCGGCATAGGTAAACACCTAAACTGCTGCCTCGCACAACAATTTCAAAACTACAACTAAAAGACAAAACAGACATCATCCAGAACCACAGGAAGGCTGGCTGAGTGGAAATTCTACAACTAGAAGGAAAGAGAAAAGCACACTGAGACTCAGAGGAGCTGCAGGAGGCAGAGGTACTGAGATGCGCGTGGAGAGGACTGGCAACTGAGTGCGCGGCTGGCTTTCTCAAGCGGGAGGGAGACAAAAGCTCCCGACTGCTCTGAACTCCAGTTCCGGGCGATACTCCGGGGACCCAGACTCATTCAGGGAGAAACTGGACTGTCTGGCAGTGGGTGGAACTCGAGGGCAGCTTTCTCTCAGAGGTGTTTACAGCGATTACCACAGGACACTGAGACACAGGGGCCTCTTAGGGCAGGGCTGACGGGAAGCCACTGCTGTCTGCTCCACCCTGAGACTCCGCCCCATCCAAGCTGAGCACAGAGGCTTTTGCAAGTCCTGTCTCATAAGGGTGTCTCCAGCACAGAAGTTCTCCCAGAGTAGACACAGCTGATCCTCACAGCCAATTGGCCTGCAGGTCAATTCCTCCCAGTGATACCAACAACAATCAAGGCTTAACTACAACAAGACTGTGCACATAGCCCACAAAAGGGGGCACCAAGAGTGTCCACCTCAGGTAACTGGGGAGGCTGAGCCACTGGGCCCTATAGGACACCTAGCACACCAAGCCACTCTATCAACTTAGGGAAGCAGCCAAAATGCGGAGACAAAGAAACAGATCACAAATGAAAGAAATGGAGGAAAGCAAACGACTGGATATAGAGTTCAAAACCACGGTTATAAGGTTTTTCAAGAATTTTCTAGAAAAGGCCGATAAATTTAGCAAGACCCTTGAGGATATGAAAAAGGACCAACTAGAAATTAAGCATACACTGACTGAAATAAAAAATATTCTACAGAGATCTAACAGCAGACTAGGGATTGCAAGAATCAAGTCAAAGATTTGAAATACAAAGAAGCAAAAAACACTCAACCAGAAAAGCAAAAAGAAAAAAGAATAAAAAAAGTTGAAGATAGTGTAAGGAGCCTCTGGACAAACTTCAAGCGTACCAACATCAGAATTATGGGGGTGCCAGAAGAAGAGAGAGAGCAAGATATTGAAAACCTATTTGAAGAAATAATGACCAAAAACTTACCCCACCTGGTGAAAGAAATAGACTTACAAGTTCAGGAAGCGCACAGAACCCCAAACAAAAGGAATCCAAAGAGGACCACACCAAGACACATCATAATTAAAATGCCAAGGGCAAAAGACAAAGAGAGAATATTAAAAGCAGCAAGAGAAAAGCAGTTAGTTACCTACAAGGGAACACCTATACGACTGTCAGCTGATTTCTCAACAGAAACTATGCAGGCCAGACGGGAGTGGCAAGAAATATTCAAAGTGATGAATAGCAAGAACCTACAACCAAGATTACTCTACCCAGCAAAGCTATCATTCAAAATTGAAGGTCAGATAAAGAGCTTCACAGATAAGAAAAAGCTAAAGGAGTTCATCACCACCAAACCAATATTATATGAAATGCTGAAAGGTATTCTTTAAGAAGAGGAAGAAGAAGAAAAAGGTAAAGATAAAAATTATGAACAACAAATACATATCTATGAACAAGTGAATCTAAAAATCAAGTGAATAAAAAAATCTGATGAACAAGAATAAACTGGTGAATATAATAGAATCAGGGGCATAGAAAGGGAGTGGATTGACAATTCTTGGGGGAAAGGGGTGTGGGGGTGCGGGAAGAGACTGGACAAAAATCGTACACTTATGGATGAGGACATTGGGGGGGGGGTGGTAAGGGCAGAGGGTGGGGTGGGAACCGGGTGGAGGGGAGCTATAGGGGAAAAAAGAGGAACAATTGTAATAATCTGAACAATAAAGATTTATTAAATTAAAAAAAAAGAGTTTCTTGTGCCTTTTTAAAAATATATATATATTTTATTGATTTTTTACAGAGAGGGAGAGAGAGTTAGAAACATCGATCAGCTGCCTCCTGCACACTCCCCACTGGGGATGTGCCCACAACCAAGGTACATGCCCTTGACTGGAATCAAACCTGGGACCCTTCAGTCCACAGGCCCACGCTCCATCCACTGAGCCAAACAGGTTTCGGCTCTTGTGCCTTTTGATTCTCTGATGCCTACAATATTTATCAGCTGGGCAGATGGTTCTGCTGCACAGTTAAGTGTGGGACCACTGTACTGTGTTAAGGTGTCTGCGCATGTGGGGAACTGAAGTCCTGGAGGAGGATAAAAGCAAGAAAAGAAGAAAAAATATACTTAAAAGGAAGAATGAGACCAGGAGAGTATTATGCTAAGTGAAACAAGCCAGCCAGAAAAAGACAAATAACCATATGATTTCACTTATATGTAGAATCTAATGAATAAAATGAAACAAAAGAGAAACAGACTCATAGATAACAAACTGACAGCTGTCAGAGGGGAGGGGTTGGAGGACTGGGTGGAAAAGGTGAAGGGATTAAGCAAAAAACAAACCAAAAACCTCAAAAACAACAACAGTATAGTGATTACCAGAGGGAATGGGGTGGGGAGGTAGAAGAGGGTAAAGGGGGGATAAATAGTGATGGAAAGACTTGACTCGGGGTGGTGGACACACAATACAAATGCAGATGATGTGTTATAGAATTGTACCCACGAAACCTATATAATTTTATTAACCAATGTCACCCCAATAAATTCAATTAAAAATTTAAGAATGATTGGTCTTCTAATTCTCTCCAGATAAACTATGCTGTACTGACTACTTGTGGCGAGATAGAGTGTATAGCAGAGAACTTTCTAGACCAAATCCACAACAACAAAATTTCTTCTAACATGGTTCTTCCTGAGATGCATAGAGCTGAAGAATCCTGAACAAAGTTGCTTTGGATGGAAAGGTGAGGCCACTATTGGTAAGCCGTGGGAGGAGGCTTGAGTATGGGAAGGTGAGCTAAGAAGGGGGTAAGGCACTATTGCTAGGCTTCTAAGGATGGGACCTCTTCCTCTAGGCAGACACTACTTTGGTTCTTTTAACTTTCCTCCATTGCAGGAATTCATTAGCAACTTTTCTTAATCTGAAGTCCATTCAGGAAGGTTACCCTAGAGCAAACAGGTTCATGTTGTGGCCCAGAAAACATTTGGATAATGAGGTAGAAAATGTAAACCCTAGCCCACACTAGAGACGATTAGGGCAAGAACTTTGTGCCAGCAGTCTGGAGACTAATTCTTGACTTAGCTTTGGCCCTGGTTTTACTAGATAGTTTTTTTCTTGATTACCTTCTCTGAATTGTCTCTGTCCTGTGTACTTCTTGTGGATAGAGTGAGCGGTGTAGATGGTAGTAGTATGGTTTCAACACATACATTGTAGTGAGTTAGCGTGGCAAAAGTAGATTGCAAAGAAAATTCTGTAAAGTTTTAAACTGCCCCTCAATAGTTGTAATATTGAAACCAGAATATGTTCAGCCCTTGTATATTTCCTTTCCTGGCCTTTTTTTTTCTTTTCTCTCTCTCTCTCTGGTTTGTTAGATGTGACGTTTTCCTCTTTTCCTGAATGGTGAAGTTGTGAATGAGGGTATGAAGTTGTAAAAGAGAGACTCCTCTTATTTTTATGTCTTTTTTTATGAATCACCCAGTTGTCTTCCTGGTGGATGTCTGCACTTTGGCACGGATTCTGGGATTCAGTTTCCTTATTTGTGATGTTAGCTACTCCTGGTCTGTGTGCTTTACTTCAAGAGGAAATATGTGAAGTAGAGCCATAAGACTGATTAGAGGAGGAAGAGACAGAACGGGCAAAAGATGAGAGGAGTATTGTGAGAAGAAGTGGTGATACAGGGCTGATGGGTGTAAATAAGACCATCTAGGTTTCTTCTTATTTGAGAAACAATGAATTTGGGTAATGGCCTAATCTAAGAAGGCCCTGACATATCAGAGATAATCTTTGAGAATAACATCCTAGCCAGTTTGAGTTCAGACTAAATTAAATTTAAGTTACTCTTAGTTTGTATTACCTCAGTGCCCCTCCTTCCCGCCTTGGTTTCAGAGCTTTGTAGCAGTGAAAAAAGGCCTAAATTATAACAATAATAGATTTATTGAGCATCTCTCATACTTTCCCTGAAGCATCCTACAAAAAATTAGAGTCCAGTAAGATTTTCTCCTTAAAACAATCTCATGGGTTACTCTAATGAGAAGAAAAATGGAACATTAAGACATTTTTTACACTCATTGTGATTTTAGAGGTGAAAGGGACTCTTGAGATTGTCTGGTCTCATTCTGAGATGAGGGACTGAGGTCCACAGTGAAGAAAAGACTTGCTGAAAGTCACTCAGATAGCTAGTGGTAGTGCGGATCCTGAGAAGCACAGGTGTGACATGGAGGGGGTGTGTGTCCCAGAATAGAGATGCCCATGTGTGATTTCCTGAGGCATCAGGGAAGCTTCTAAACCCATTTTTGTGCAGTCAATCATCAGTGGCTGATTGCCTTAGTTACCTCTAAGCCTCTTGGCTGTGGCTAGGACGCAGACTGGCCTCCTGCCTCCCCAAGATTATGTTTTAGAGTTGTTAGTCTAAACTGAGTCTCAACAGCTGGAGTTAACAGGGTGTGAGATACTTAGGCTGGAGATGGGCAGTCAGTGGGAGACTTAGTAGTTACAGCACAGCTTAGTCAAATTTCAATACGACAGACTTTAGGAAGATATTTTAGGTTTGTGCTATGAAATTTGGCCTCTTGCAGTAAAATGGGGTTTGTTTCATTTTCACCTATATCTGCCAGTTTCCTTTTCTAATTTCTCTGTGCATTCTTCTCAGTTCTATTAGGCTCTTTCCCCCTAACTATTCCCTATCTATCAGACTCCCAGAGCTACTGTAGATTTTAGGAGAAGGAATTGGAACATGAGCTGTGACCTACAAGTCAATTTCCCCAGGTGGATAAACTCCACTGCAAGCCTCAGAGGGAGGGGCCTCCTCATTCCAGCAATCTGGCCAGGCTGACAGACTCAGAGCTTATGGGGGCAGGGGAGGAGGAGGGGGCCAGTATTTCTTGGGCTAGTGAATAACTGCCTGAGTCATTGCAGTCTAGGCAGAGAAGACGCGAGTCCTTGGGGTGGGCAGGTCGCCTGGGCTGGGGATGCCTGGGCAGATGTGGAGGCAGTTGGAAAGGTGGCACCGCAGTTGGGTTGCTGGAGCTGCGCTGTTCCTAGGAGACGGAGGAGCAGCAAGCCTGCGGGGGAGGGGGAGCAAGTGGGTTGCTGCTTTTAGCTGCTGAAAGGACTGCAGGGAGCTCTGGGTAAGACATTTTCTGTTGCTGCTGCTTCTGCGGTAGACGCTGCCGCTAGTAAGTCAGAGGAAGGAGGATCGAGAGGGAGGAGGCTTCATTTGCAGCCATGCTGAATCACTGTTGCTGATCAGATCTGCTGGTTGGCTGAGAGAACTGAGAACAGAGCTAGGATCTCTGGGTGCATGCACAATTCAGCAGCTGCCACTCCCGCTGGGCCTTGCACAATGGAGGCTGAAAGGTATGTATGTGCAAGTGTGTTGTGTGTGTGTGTAAGTGAATGTGTGCTCGTGCGGCAGCCACCAGCTTTTGTGTTTGCATTAGCTAGGCAGGGTCGGAAGGAAGACCTGGCCATTGATGGATCCCAGCGGGAGGCCGAATAGAGCAGGGAAGCCCCTTTCTCCAGAGATTAGCTTCCATAAAGGCAGGTCTGGATTTGCTGGGCAGCGGAGCACCCTGAGAGAGGACTTCCTGGCTGGTGTTTGGGAATAGTTTCAGCATGGGCTGAATCAGGATTGCCTTTCTCAAGGCATTTCCCTTTCCTGGATACTTTCCCCCGGGTGTTGTTTTTTTTTTTTTAATGTTATAGCAGGGCTGGCCAGGCATAGAGTGATTGTATTTTCACACTGAAGTGCTCAAATCTTCAGCAACCATGTTATGGAAATGTCGTTCCTAAAAGTGTGTGTGTGTGTGTGTGTGTGTGTGTGTGCGTGTGTGTGTGTGTGAGCGTGCGTGCGTGCCTGCTTGTGTGCCTGTATACGCACACAAATTCAGGTAAGAAGGAGCGAAACCTATCAGATGACACTCGCTCTGATCTGACTTTCATTTGCATTGAAAAGTTTATAAATGATACTGGAAGGTGTGTTCTTAAGAGGAACTCTTGCTCTTTCACCAGGGGTTTCTTATGAAATAGGAATCAGCAATTTGTCGAGCAGGATCTAACTAGTAAGGGTTTATTTCCTGGCGAGCACATGTTTATAAATTTTAAACTCTTATCTGGGGATCTGATTCTTTCACTGTGAAGGTGCCCAGTGCAATGCACGGCGGGTCATTCCTCTGTGTGCCAAAACATCTTGTTGTGCCAGCCTCTTCATTCTGTGCATCTGCAGCTGGTAGAGAACAAGGCTTGTCATTTTCCTCTAGGTGAGATGGCAGCAGGGAGGGGTCAGGTCATACAAGTGCACCACTGAGGGGAGGGCTGCTGCTTTGAGTTGCCAGTTTGATGCAGATGGTAACCTGCTGGTTAAATGATAACAGGTTTAATTAAATCCACACTGTCTGGAGAGTACTGTAATAAACACTCCCTTTGCACAGATTGCCCCAACTCTTGTACCTCATGGTGCAGAGTGATGTCATTAAACATCTCTAGACCTCATCAGGCCTGACATGATTGCTGGGAGTCCTCTTTTCTGAACAGGACTCAGGGGTTGTGTTTCTTTCTTTTTTTCTTTTTGTTAATCCTCACCTGAGAATATTTTTCCCATTGATTTTTGGAGAAAGTGGAAGGGAGGGAGAGAGAGGAGGAAGAAGGAGGGAGGAAGAAAGAGGGAGGGAGGGAGAAACATTAATATGAGAGAGATACATTGATTGGTTGCCTCTTGCACGGGCCCCAACCAGAGCTGGGATTTGAACCTCCAACCCAGGTACATGCCCTTGACTGGGAATTGAACCCATGACCCTTCAGTACATGGCCAGTGTTCCAATCACTGAGCCACATCTGCCAGGGCAGGACTGTGTTTCTTGATGTGACTTAAAGAGTCTGGGACTTTTTGGACAGAGTATGCTGCTGGTGCAGTCTGTCCCTGGATGCTCTTTGCAGCAGAAGCATAGTGTTGGACTCCATGTAACCTGTTTCCTAGACTTGGGGCCGAGGTGGGCAGTGTCTTCACCTTTCTATTGTATGGTATCTAGCAGTAGGGTGGGGGTGATGTGAATGGAGATTAGAGGTTCTGGACCAGGCCTATTTTCTTGACTCATGGTATAATGGGCTGAAAGGTCCATGTGAGACTAGCAGCAGCAGATTGCAGGACTGCTTCCCAAGCATTTTTGGGCACCTAATGTGTTCCCAGGATTGTATTAAGAAATGTAATGGGTCCGTGCCCTCAAGGAACTCTCCTGTGCTTCAGTATTCTGTGCCTTTCAGCTGGCATGGCTGATGTCGTTTGCTTTATAACACCTGGTTTTTGCATATGTTCTTATGCTTTTCCCGTATTGGAGACAGAGAGTAGCGAGAAATACAAACTGAGCATCTTCCAACATTCTTCAGGTCACTCAGCTCACTATATTTTGTTTCTACTCCAGGACCAACTTACCATGCCAGACATTTGTCTTCTGAAATCTGGCTCCAGTCTCCATTTCTATTGCTCACCCATATGCCCACCAAGGGATCTATTGGTGTCTTTTGTGATCGCTCATCCTGTATTCCATCCAGACTCAGGTCCTTACCTTCAGGTGTTCCTTTTGCCTGGAATACTTTTCCCTTCCTTTTTCCCAAAAGTTTTTAAATTCCACTCTATCTGGGAAACCTCAGCTTTTCTGGTCCCATCTGATGCTCTTTTGAATTCCAGTATCTCTAGGTATCTCATAGTTGGGTACTGAATAATAGATCCAGCCACCAGAATTTTTGTGCTTTTGTTTTTTATATCTTATAACTCCCCAAATTTGGAGACAGGTCCTCAAGGACAAGGATGGTGTCTATACCTCTGAATAGTCCTCAGTGACTGCTCTGTGACTGTGTGCATAGTAGGTCCTGGATAATAATTTGATGATTAGTTGATAACTTTTGTGGGAAGCTCTGATAATTAAAAAGCAAATTGGTTAGAGAGGAGATTTAAAACTTTTGGCCAATAGGTTCATCCTTGGATATCGGCCTTATTATCTCAGTACGGGTAATTGACCCTATGGAATGCTTTGAGGTAGGAGAGAAGTGGGGAATTGGTCTTGTTTTACAAGTTCCCTAAGAAACTCAGGGTCAGAGAAGCTGAGTGACTGGCCTAGTATCACATGTCAAACCTCCAGAGACTGGAGGAATCCTGAATGTGGGGCTTGTTCCACACTTAACCTGATGAAGCTTAATTGGGGCTGTTTTTAAGCATTAAACATTTTCAGCCAAGAGATTTTTAATGAACAATTTTCTTTCTTTGCCATAAGGGTATGAAAATAACTTCTACCTTTAAAGGTCATTAATTGAAAGCATGGGCTTTGGAGTAACAGAGATCCTGCAGTGAATCTACTTCATAAACTGTGTGACCTTGAGTTTGTCACATTTCTTCAGAAATAATTTTTCTTTTTGGTGCAAAAGGAGTACTAGTATTTATACCTCATGGAGTTGTTGTGAAGATCAAATGAGAAAAGATGTAGAAAGCACCTAGTTAAGTTTTTCTGGCACAAAGGAAATACTCAGGAAATGGTAGTTGCTGTTATCATTGGTATTCATTTATTGCCCTGCTGAACCCCATGACACTAACATCGCTTATTTTAGGTCCTTCCTATATTTGTCATCCAAAGCAGATTATGTGGGACCGTTTCCATGAGAAAATTAGGGAGAGCTTATCAGGCCAGGATTTTTTACCTAAACTATCTTCTCGTAGTCAGATACAGGGGTTGGCATTTTTTCTTCTAGGTTTCAACAAGACCTACTTCAGTCTTCTTTTTTATAGACACCCTGAGATTTGGAACCACCGAATACACCTTTCAGGCCAAAATATTAAGAAGAACCTGTGAATTTACACTCATTTTTGTTGTATCCTGCCAGATCTCCAGCTGTATGTCCTTCTGAAGCTGTTTCCCATCTCTCTGTGTGAAGAATCGCTGTGGCTTGGTTTGTCAGAGAAGATGATTCTGTCTTCTATTTTGCAAAGGAAAAGGCTCTCAGTTACTACATCGATAGCATGTGTGTGTGTGTGTGTGTGTGTGTGTGTGTGTGTGTGTGTGTGTATGTATTTGTGTGTGCGTAGAGCAGATGGACATTGAAAATGGTAGTTGCTCTTGCTATTGGGATTTTATTTCAGTTCTGGAAATCAGACTTATGGATGAATTAAAATAAATTTCTAACTTATATGAGATACCTAGAGTAGTCAAATTAATAGAGACAGAAAGTATAATGGTGGTTGCTAATGGTTGGGGAGAGGGAGGAATGGGGAGTTATTGTTTAATGGGTAGAGTTTCAGTTTGAGAAAATGAAAATGTTCTGGAGATGGATGGTGGTGATGGTTGCGCAACAACATAAATGTACTTAATTGCTGGGGTTCTTTTCCCAGCCTTACAGAGGGTTCAGCATTCTGGAGAAAGGGGCTGCACGTAGATGATTAAGGAGTCCGGAGACAAAAGATAAGTTTGAAAGGCATTGGGGGTCAGAGGATCTTCAGCTGAAGGAGCTAAAGACTCCCTCCTTGACCAAGGACCCTGTGCTTTTATTCAACACAATTTGTCCCAAGGCAAGGCAGAGATATCCACTTCAAAGGGCAAGGTATCAAAGGGTACAGAAGCATTGTCAGTTTGAGGAATAGCCTACAGCTGTTCAGGTGTTTGGCCAACAGGAGGCAATAAAATGCCCTGAGCTGTCTTGCAGTTAACAATTCTATTCAGGTTTGGGGAAAGTTTCAACAGGTAAACTACATATGTGGCTCACCCTTGTTGAGTCGCCCAAGCTTCACCAACCTTTTGGTGAAACTCTTGTAATTATTACATGCTGGAATTGGTTCCCGGCACTTAATGCTGCTGAAATGTACAGTAAAAGATGGTTAAAATAGTAAATTTCATGTTACATATATTTTGCCATAATTAAAAATATATTTTCAGGCCTAGTCTCTGGCATATCTGCAAGAGTTGCAGAGAACCACAACTTTTGGAAGAAACATCATAAAAAGGGGAAGTTGGTTGTCCATTTTTCTTTAAATTGTGGTTTCCTTCATCAGAAGCATCAGGATGCCCCTGCTTGAGGTGGGCCCCAGGCACCCAAGATTATGCCATGAATTTGTGTGAACAGTCCTCAGAGGGAGAATAGCTCATCTTTACTGAGGAGAGCCTGCTCCTGGACCTTGGGGAGCTTTGGAACTAGACGGAGCATATCTCTTTGCCCTTGATCCAGGAATAAATAGATCATATTTTCTGAGAAGACACAACTTAGAGAACTGATGCTTTCTAAAGGCTGGGTTTTTCGATGCCAGGTAAAAAATGCAGTCAAGATCCAGGGAAGAACAAGTGTTGAGAGCAGTGCTTTAGCTTTTTCTCTCTTCCCACAGCACATAGCTGAGTCCTCTCCTGCCTCAGAAGTCATGGGTAGGAACTTTTAAAGAAATTTTTGGACATCACTGTTGCCTGAAGCAGATGTGCATTTCATCCATGATAATTGAAATACAATTTTCCATTTTGGAAAAACTTTTTGGTGAAGTAAGGTTTTCAACTGCAAAATCCCCCCCCAAAAAACAAAACAAAACAAAAAAATAATCAGTGACAGAAACCACTTAGTTTCCCCATACTCAGGTTTGGGTTTTTAGGATCTTGCTTGCTAGGTTTTAGATTGTTATTCCAGATCCAGACAAAAACATTGTTGGATAGCTTTTCCAAAGCAAGTTCTTTATTTGATGAAATTTGCCATTATAGAACTGACCTACTTTTTTTTCAATTGCTAGGTGAACCCTAGAACTAGGTTAGCCTGAAAAGAACATTAATAAACTGTATAAAAAATAACTTGAACATTCTTTGTTCTCAGATCCGCACGCCCCCCCCCCCCCCATTAAATAAGTTCAGTGGTTCTCAAGCTAGGTATCTGTAACTTTTTATAATTTATAAGGATTTTTAGAGTCTCAGCACAATTTTCCTGGACTTTTCTTTTTAACTTATGAATATCTATTGTAGCCTTTATCAAAACTATACACATGGAAAAGCTCAGTTTTCCTATTCAAACCAAACAGAAGTTTGGCTTCCAGAATACCACATAACAAGGGGTGTGCTTTCTTTTAGTCTTTCTTGCTCCTTGTCTAATTCCGTCTGAATTCAAGCGTTTCTCTTGTGTTTCACATTTTTACGCAGCCCACTTAAGAGATTTTTACCCCTGGGTTTTGAAGGAAGTGGTCTGTGAATTGGACCCTTAGGAATGTGATTAGTAACATACCTGTTCTTAAGCCTGATTATAAGAATGGCAACAGCTGCTGGTTGGCTTTGATGAATTATGATGGCCTTGTGTGAAAATTCCAAATTCAATACAATGAATAATATTGACTCCAGTAAGTGCTGCAGTTTCCCGCAGTCCGTGGGGTGAAGTAGCGCTGTGTCACAGGTCCTAGAGGATCCAGTCTTTTTTCATTTGGGCTGGTTTGGCCGCACAGTGAAGAACCTCAGAGAGTAGGACATAACAAATGAACCCCCTTGGCCTTATAGGCTGTGCACATTATCCCAAGTCAGTGGACATTCCTTGAACTTTAGCATTGGGAAACATGCTAGATCTGCAGTTTGCCCAGAGCCCTGTAGGTTCCCAAATCCTATCTTGTCAGCATTCTATTGCTGCCCAGACTTGGAGAAGCAGAGTCAAGCTGATGAACTCACAAGAACCTGGCGTACAACAGTTTGTTAATTTGCTGTGAAAACAGTTACTGGGCAAGAAGTTCCTGAGGGCCTGCCACCACTTTTCTTGCTTCCTGAAGGAGAACCTGGGGGAGGCTAATTTGATCAAAAGGCTGCATAGTAAACTAGGAGCTAAGTTATGGCACTTAAGCTTCACAACAGGGATCTGACCTGAGGCTGAACCAAATGACTATGTCTGATAATTAAGTCATTTTCTTTCCTGGATAGTGTGGGATGAGTGGGACCAAGGGCTTTCTCTCTCTGATTCTTATTTTTTGGTTTCCGTTTCTAAAGTGTACATTTTTTTTAAATGAGGGATTTTAATGATTTGGCACAGTTTTATTTTTTCAAAAAACATGTTTTTATTGATTTTATAGGGAGGAAGGGAGAAGGGGAAAGAGAAAGAAGCATCAATGATGAGAGTAAATCATTGATTGGCTGCTTCCTGCACGCCCCCTACTGGAGATTGAGCCCATAACCCATGCATGTACCCTGACTGGGAATTGAATCATGTCCTCCTGGTTCAACTACTAGTGACACCAGCCAGGCTATTTTACCCCCTTCTTTAAGCGACTTTGCCTTTTTTCTGTCTCATCTGTAGCTTGAATATAATGTGCCTGGGCTCTGTGTATGTTGCCCAGTATCAACCCACTCTGCCTAAACTTTATTTGCACCTCTTGAAGCCTTTTACAGGCTATGTAGTTCCTAGCCTCAGCAGCATTTCTAAGGCTACCCTTTCCTCTCCTCCTCTTTCACACCCTGCTTGCTCCGGAGCTCCTCATCTGACAGATCCCCCAAGTACCTCTGCACAGTCAGCCTGCTCAGAGGCTTTCCTGTTTCCTACTTTGCTGACATGCTATCCAGTGTCTTTTCCTTTCCATTCATTGCCTGAATTTTCCTCAGCGATGGAAAGAGCCTAAGAATGAATGCAGTAAGCAGCAATAGCAACCATTCTTGCTGCTTCCCTTTTTCTAGTTGATGCTGGCTTTCTCTGCCCCCCATCCTCCTGATTCTGTATCACCAATGCAGGGAACTAGACAGCTAAGAAATAATTCCTCAAATCCCCCATGGGGAAGTTAGAGGGATAAAGCCATAATTATTTTTATAAGGGGAAGTGAAGAAAGATGGAATAGTTGGTAGTTATACCTCATTTACTTACCCATTCCTTCATTTACTCAAATAATCATTTATTGAGCACCTGTCATGTGCCAGAGGCTAAGAATAGAGAGGGAAATAAGACACCATCCTGTTTTTCATGGAGCTTAAAGTTGGGTGAGCAGGGTTGTGCTTGAGCCAACAATCATCCACTTGCAAGAGCTGCTTATTTTTAGGAATTTTATGAGTCAATTTTTAAATACAACTCTCATTAAAAATTAAATTATGTAACTTAATTATATTAGAAACAAGTGTAATAAACACTCAAAACTCATCACTTCCCATTTATTTTACTATGATCTATGTCTCCTAGACCAGCGGTCGCCAACCAGTGGTCCGCGGACCACTGGTGGTCCATGAGGTCCGAAAGATTGGCGACCATTGTCCTAGACTATGTCTCTTATATGTGTATAGTGGAAATACTATATGGTGATATAATGATGTGCTTGCTGCACATTTCTTCCCACCTCCATATACTCAGTGACATTGTGTTGGTAGATTGAAATATGCTGTGGTGGGAGTATTTACACCATGGAAATTGGCAAATGTTAAAAACCAGGGCTCCCTTCCTTGAAACCATCTGTTAAACATTTCCAGCACATACTGTGCGGGGGAGATAGAGAAGTAAGAGGTAATTACATTATTATATAGAGGGAGGCACAGAGTACCAAGGGAACAGATAGGAAGGGAAATCAATCTAGTGGGTAGTGGAGGATGATAGGAAGATCCCAGCAAGAGGCTTGAAGGGCTGAAAGGAATGAGCTAGACATTGGGGAGAAGGGGGATAGGGCAAAAGAGCCTGGTATACTAGTATTTAGGCAGTTGCAAGTATTTTAGTACTACAGTAACAAGAAGTCTTCAGGGAAATGATGGATTATGAAGGGCCAGGCTAGGTCTCTGAGAATTGTTCTAGATAGAACATGCCATGCTTACACTGACATTCTGTGAATATCACTCTGGAGTCTGGGAGGAGGTTATCATAGTAATAAAACAAGAGATCATGATGGCTTAGACTGAGGTTGTAGTAACAATGACTGTGAGAAGGGAGTGGCGTGGAAAGATATTAAAGGACATAGATTTGATAGGACTATGGCTGTATGTGAGGGGTGTGCGAGAGAGAGAGAGAGAGAGAGGAGATATCAAGGATGTCATCCCAGTTTCTGCCTTGGGTAGGTGAGTGGGTTGTTGGTTATGCCTTGGTGATAGAAAACACAGAAAGAAGAAGAGGCTTGAGAGAAGGTAAGGAGTAGAAGGAGTTTGCCCAAAGAAGTGTGTGTGATTTTGGCTGGGTCTGGATAGGGTGAAAAGTATGGGCAAGAGAGGAGAATATACTGCAGTATGGTTGTGTTTCACTGGTGGAGAGGGGGAATCCACCAGTCTTGTCTGGTATCAAGAACTGAGCATGCTGGAGATTGGGCCTTGAGAAAGTGGAATTGGGCTATGTGTTGGGGATTAATTAGTTAAGATCTGGTATGAATGGAGGGAGAAAGGTATAAGGGAGGGAGTGGTGGGATCTAGCAACTCTGAGCATGTGATCCTAGGCTGAGGCACGTGTGTGTGTGTGTGTGTGTGTGTGTGTGCGCGCGTGTGCATGCACGCACGCGTGTGCATATATTTATGTACTATATTGCTGGAGGGCGTGGGTTGTGGTGGAAATAACTTGGGCTGATTCAAGTCAAGGACACCTGAGCTCAGATCCCATCTCTGCCACTTATTATCTGTGATCTTGTACAAGATTTTTTAACTCCTCTGAGTCCTTAGATCATCTCTTTACTTAAGAAGTTACTTAACTTCCTACTCTCTGGAAGACCAGTGAGTTGCCAAGAAGCTTGTATTTTCCAGAAACGAGAGATACCACTCTAGACTTCCTGTGTCTTCACACCCAAGGGGAGCAAGGGATGATAGAGACCAAGGGATGATTTGGTTCCTTCTGATGTCAAGACTTGCTTTGGCATCAAGGGTAGAATGGGGAAACCAGATGTCATTTCCTTAGCCAGCCCTGTAATCATCAAGTTGTTCTTTTAGGGAAGCTTCAGTGTGAATTGCATTTTGTTGAAATTAAGTCCTCTGATAATAGACAATCTATGTTTGAGAACTTTGGTAAACACATTATTTTTAACAGGGATATATCATTATTAGGCCATTCTGGAAGGCTGGAAAGTGTAAAGAGCAACAGAACAAGGAAGAGCGAGCCATCCTTGTCTCTATTTGGTCTACACCCACTCCATGTATGTGAAATAGAACTAAAATGTTTGTCCACTGGGCTTTTATTAGTTCCTGTTAAAAACCTTCAATGGTTCCCTGATCGATACCAAATGATAATTTCTCTTCCTGGCTTTTAAGTCTCTCTACAATTTGAAAATTATAATGAATACTTGTGCAGTGTTTTATAGTTTTTAAATTTATCCCAGGAATGCAAGTATGGTTTAGTATTAGAAAATATATTAATATTATTTACCACATTAAAAGAATAAAAGGAAAAATCCGTATAATCATCTCATTAGATTTACAAAAACATTTGATAAAATCCAGTATACTTTATGATTAAAGAACAGTAATATACATGGAAATTTTCTTAATTTGATTAAGAAAGGGTATCTACAAAAATCCTACAGCAAACATACACAATAGGGAAACATTAGAAGCATCTTTAACATCAGGAGGATGAGAAAAATATTCATTAGCACACTTTCTGTTCAACATTATGTGACCATCCTAGCCAGTGGAGAATTTCTTGCAAAAAGAAACTAAAGTCCTCAGAATTGGAAAAGAGGAAAAAAAACTCTTGTAGTATATGCAGGCAATGAGGTTGTTAATATAGATCACCTAATTAAATCTTCAGACCAATAGTTAGAAATAATAGAAACAGTTGGTAAGGTGGCTAGATATAAGATCAATTTGCAAAAATCAGTTGCATTTTATAAACCATAATAATCAGAAAATATAATTTAAAATGACACAATTTCCATTATAAAATAGCAACAAAAATCATAAAGTGAATAAATATAATGATATAAGGTTCCACATGCAGAAAAATATAAAAGTTTGAATGACATTAAAGAGGACCTAAATAAATGGAGAGATATTTCATGTTCATTGATTGGAAGATACAATATCAGAAAGATGTCAGTTCTATTCAAATTGATCTATAAATTCAAAGCAGTTTCTATCAAAATCCCATCAGAGTCTTTCATAGAACTTGACAAACTGATACTAAAATTTGTATGAACGAGTAAAGAGACTGGAATGATCAAAACACATCTGAAACATAATAATAGGATTGGGGACTTGCTCTATCAGATATCAGGCCTTATTATGGAGCTACAGAAATAATGTATTACGGGTACAGAGGTAGGTAAACTGACCAACGGAATAGGATAGTGTCAAGAAATAGTTCCCTGTATGTTTAGAACTTTGATATGGAACTAAGGTGGCATGACAATGACAGGCGAGTGGGAAAAATAAGAAGTAATCAATAAGTGGAACTTATGGGAAAAATTAGATCCCTTTTTCACATCATGCCACAAAAATCAACATCAGATAATATAAGGTATTAAATATCAAAAGTAAAAATGTTAGTAGAAAATAAAAACTATCTTTCTGGCCTTGGAGTAGGGAAGGAAGGACACTAACAATAAACTATGCTTGTGGGTTTTCTTACATGAAGTTTTTCATCTTTACTGGGTACTCCCTCTTCCTGATCACATTTTCAGTTTAGAGATTTTCTTTATCTCCTTAAACACATGACTCTAATCATCTGCCTTTGTGCATCTCTTTATATTTATTGTCCTGTGCTCAGCTCAGTTAATTTCTTTGCACTCAGAATCCAAACAGTCCCACAGTTCAGATGCCTGTGGCTTACATTTACATGCTGAACTGAAGGTAGGGAAAGAAGCCAAAGGAGGAGTCAGAGGAGCTAAGGGTCTGGGGCATGTTTGATTGTATTTGAATGTTAACAAATCCCAGTGTGAGATCTATAGACTCTCAGGTCTCTGGAACATTCTCTTAACATTCAGCATTCCCTTTCTCAAGAGTTTTCAGAGCTGGGTAGTAGCATGGACAGAGGCAAAGGGAAAGGCAAAAGAAAGTACTGTTGTTGTCCTAGAGTTGGAGTAAACTGTGGGTCCCTAAATCTACTCAAGTGGAGAAGGTTCTGTTTTCCTACTAGCAAAGCAAAGCTTAGCCTTGTCCAAACCGAGGTAACTCCAAGGTTCCAGACTTGACCATGGAGCTAAGTAGTTTCATTAGTCTAGGGAGAGAGTGCTTTCCTTACTCATTCTTTTGGTTCTTTCTCAGCCCCCATAAAGTTTAGACATGTTGCTTAGGAGTAGTTGGGATTCTGGGTGGGATTTCACAAGGATTTAAGTGTTTTGTCTTTGGGACAGGAGGTTTTGAGATTATGAGTGACTTGCTAGAACCACCTGCTCATTTAGCTCACATAGACAGCCTTTCTTTTCATAACAAATTACAATCTCTTGTCTTTGTTTGGGATTATGGTTTCCCAAAAACTTTCACGTGTGTCACCATTCTCTATACTGTAGTCAATGTGATCTTTCTGAAGCACAAATGTGTTCATCTGCTTCCTGCCCCACTTCTCTGCTTAAAACCTTTTGATGGCTTCTCATGGTTTCAGAATGAAATCCAAACTCTTCAGCTTTGCTTATATTACACCATATTGTTCAGTCTAATAGCCTTTTTTTCTTGATACTCTCCTCTAGTTTTACTGAACACACTTGAATTTTTCTCCAGGTCTCTGTGCATACTGCCCTCTGTCTGAATACTTTCCATCTTTCTTTTTTACCAGGTTAATGTATGCTCTTGCTCAGCTTCTAGGAAGTTTTCCCCTCATCATACCAGCATTGGGATAGTTGCCTATCCTTTGTGTTTCTCTAACCTTTTTTTTAATTATTGTTTAAAGTATTACATATGTCTCCTTTCCCCCAATTGTGTGTTTCTGTAACTCTTACCCCATATAATAAAAGGCTAATATGCAAATTGACCAAATGGCGGAACGACTGGTTGCTATGACGCACACTGACCACCAGGGGGCAGATGCTCAACGCAGGAGCTGCCTCCTGGTGGTCAGTGCGCTCCCACTGGCAGGGGGAATGCCGCTCAGCCAGAAGCCCTGAACTGGGGGCTCATTGCTGGCAAGCGCAATGGCGATGGCGGGAGCCTCTCCTGCCTCCGTAGCAACGCTAAGGATGTCTGTCAGTTGGACATCCCCTGAGGGCTCCCAGACTTCAAGAGGGTGCAGGCTGGGCTGAGGGACCCCCCTCCCCACAAGTGCATGAATTTCATGCACCCGGCCTCTAGTTGAATTATAGTACTTAAGATACAATGGTTAAATGTTTACTTGGCTTTCTCCTCCACTGAACTCAAAATTTTGTGAGAGCAGGATCTGTTCCTTGTTTATTGTTGTGTTTCCCTTAAATTTCAATACAGTGCCTGGCACACAGTAGGCTCCATTAGATGTTTGTTGAATGAACAAACATCCCTATGAATTGAATGGTATAGTGCTTAGTTTCCCCTCACTTTCCCCATCTGGAGAGATGGAAGTTAAGCACTCCTACAAAGTCACAAAAGTGCTTGGTGGAATAAGCTGAGATAGGACCCATCTTCCACCAGAGGAATGCACTTTGTATTGGGAGATTTTGCAGAAATGCCTGACCCAATGCATTCCTTCCCTGTTGGGTTTGTGGTTAAGAGAACAGGCTGACAGGGATGCCCCTGGTGGGTGGGCAAATGCATGCACTTGTACAGTTGGGTGAATGGGTTTATCAACATGTGATCCTCTTTTTCCTCCCTCCCACTCCCTTCCTGTTCACAGCACCAAGCTGAGCTCCCAGTCCCCGATACAGGCTGGGGATGATGAGAAGAACCAGAGGACTATCACTGTCAATCCTGCCCACATGGGGAAGGCGTTCAAGGTTATGAATGAACTGAGGAGGTACATTTCCTATTTTGCCTGTGCCCTTTTGGAAGCAACTTGCCTGGTGAGCGTTATCAGGTTCTATTAAGTCAGGACACTACCTCCTAGTGAATTCTGACTCTTCCCCACCCACTCTCAGTCACGTGGCTTCCCCTTTCAAACTCTGATTGAGATAGATGTCTTTCAGAAATCTCTCTCTTTCCTTTGTGTTTAACACCTATCATTTTAGTACTTAATCACAGGGGAGAAATCCTGTATGGTTACAGAAGTTCTGTTCATGGACTTGGTTTCCAACTGAACCAGCTGCTTGAAGTCCAATAATAGAATGATTACAACACCTACACACAATTGCAGATTAAAGATTGTGGATGCCATGCATTTTCTTTTGGCCTCCCTCTCATTCTTTGGTCTGAACTTAGCTTGTTAGACAGCCACATGAATGGAAAAAGACCTAGCTTCTAAAATGCAATTTAACTCCATAAAGAAATAAATGAAATGCAAATGCACTCATCCTCACTTAGCTAAATGGTGATGGATGTGCAGGCTATTTGTAAAGCCAGTGTGCATGTTTGATGAGCTTGTTGCAAGACAGGTTCAGGACACTGAACATGCTTTTCTGTACAAAGCTTGTGCACACAATCTCTTCCTTTCTAGAGAACTCAGAAGCTTTTTTTTTGCCCATGCCATTATTCATCCTGTTGTGAGCTGTAATTGTTTATTTCCTCTTTTCTATGTAGCTCATGAGTTTCCTGAGGCAGGGGCAACTTCTGAATTGTTTTGATGTCTAGCACCTAGTACTTCGTAGGAACTGAGGCAGTAGCTAGACTCTGGGATGGGTGAGTGGGGTAAAAAGTTAAATAAATATATAGGTCAATGAAAATTATATTCTGTAGTACAAATAGGTGTTTTGTGAAGGTGCTAAGGAAGCAAGTATGCCAAACTGCAAATTTGGAGAACACTTCTTGAAAGGGATGATGCTTGAGGTAAATTTTGAAGGACAAGTAAGAGTTAAAGAATGATAAATGGATAGGAAAAAGTCTTCCAAGCAGAGAAAGTGTCATGAGCATAAGCATATATAGCTGAAGATATGTTTGTTGAGTAAGGGGTTGAACTACTTTTGAAAAAAGTTCTATCTGATTCTATATTTATTTCCTCATTTTTCCTTTTTGCAGGGTCCAGTCTTTGGCATAAAAACCAAGTTGAATTAAATTTATCTTATGCCCTATTGCTCAATTTTTATTAGGACTCCTGCCTAATTTCCTGGAAGCTCTGTTCATATTTGTCTTTGGCAGTAGGCAATGCTGATGTTTGTGCCTATGTGTATGGTTCTCTTGTCACTGAAGAATTTGTGTTGTGTTCCCTAGACTCTGTTGAAGTTCTTCATGTAGTTCCCTAGAGTTGGCTAATTTAAGACTCCAGGTTTCCAAATAAACAACCTAACTTTACATCCTATGGAATTAGAAAAAGAAGAAAAAACTAAGCCTAAAGTTAGCAGAAGAAAGGAAATAATAAAGATAGAGCAGAGCTAAATGAAATAGAGACTAGAAAGATAATAGAAAAAAAATCAATAAAACTGAGTTGGTTTTTAACCTTTTGCACTCAGATGTCAAGTGTGACTCGACACAGTTAGCATTAGAATAAAGGAATCGAGAAAAAAGCAAGTGAGTGCAAAGGGTTAAAAAAGATCAACAAAATTCACAAACCCAGCTAAACTAACCAAGACAATAGAAAGAGGACTCAAAATCTATATATATAAAAGCCTAAGCGACCGAACGACCGGTTGACCGGTTGCTATGATGCACACTGACCACCAGGGGGCAGATGCTCAATGCAGGAGCTGCCCCTGGTGGTCAGTGTGCTCCCACAGTCAACCTCCCGCGGCTGGCCAACCTCCCATGATTCCTCCCCCCGGCCGGCCAGCGCTGATCGGCCCTGATTGGCCCCGATCCCTGGCCAGGCCGAGAGACCCCACCCATGTACGAATTTGTGTACTGGACCTCTAGTTATAAATAAGAGACATTACAACTGATACTACAAAAATACACTTGATCATAAGAGGCCACAATGAACAATTATATGCCAATAAATTGGATAACCTAGAATAAATGGATAAATGTTTGAAACATACTACCTTTTAAGACTGAATAAAAAAGAAATAGAAAGTCTGAACAGACCAGTCATGATTAAGGAGATTGAATCAGTAATCAAAAATCTCCCAACAAAGAAAAGCCCATGACCAGATGATATCACTGGTGCATTCTACCAGTCAAAGAAGTATTAATGCCAATCCTTCTCAAACTTTTCCAAAAACTTGAAGAGGAGGGAACATTCTTAAATTTCTTTTAACAAGACCAAAATTATCCTGATACCAAAGCCAGATAAGGATACTACAAGAAAATAAAAGTACATGTCAATATCTCCGATGAATAGTGATGCAAAAATTCTCAACAAAATACTAGCAAACTGGCCCTGGTTGGTGTTCTAAGTGGTTAGAGCCTCAGCCCAGGCGCCCGATTGCAGGTTTGATCCCTGGCCCCAGTTGGGGTGCATGCGGGAGGCAACAAATCAATGTGTCTCTCTCACATCAATGTTTCTCTCTCTTCCTCCCTCCCTCCGTTCCACACTCTAAAAAATCAATGGGGAAAAAAAAATCCTTAGGTGAGGAATAAAAAAAAATTACTAGCAAACTGATTTCAACAGCACATTAAAAAGATAATATAGCATTATCAAGTGGGGTTTATCCTTAGGATACAGGATGGTTCAAGATATGTAAGTCAGTAAATGTGAGAAACCAAATTAATAGAAAGATCATATGATTCTCTCAATAGATGCAGAAAAATGTCTCAATGCTTGTTCATGATAAAAAATCCCAACAAATTGGGTATAGAAGGAACATCCCTTAATATAATAAAAGCCATATATGACAAACCCATAGCTAACATTATACTCAACTATAGGCCTGGTGCACGAAATTCATGCACTGGGTGTGGGGAGTGCCTTCTCGCAGTCTGGGACCCCTTGGGGATGTCTGCCTGCCGTCTTATGCCTGCTCCCCACGGGGATCGGGCCTAAGCCAGCAGTAGGACAACCCTCTCACAGTCTGGGATCCCTCTTGCAGTCCAGGACCCCTCGCTCCTTACTGCCTGCCTGCTGACTGTTCCTTACTGCTCGGCTTGCTGCTCCTTAGTGCTGCCATGGAGGTGGAAGAGGCTCCAGCCAATGCCGCTGCACTCGCTAGCCATGATCCTGGCTTCTGGCTGAGTGGCGCTCCCCCTGTAGGAGTGCACTGACCACCAGGGGGCGGCTTCTACATTGAGTGTCTGGCCCCCTGGTGGTTAGTGCGTGTCATAGCAACCAGTCGTTCCGTTGGTCGTTACGCTGTTTGGTTGATTTGCATATTAGGATTTTATTATATAGGATGGTTGAAAGCTTTTCCTTTGAGGTCAAGAACAAGATAGGGGTAACCACTCTCACCATCCTATTGAACATAGTACTAGAAGTGCTAGACAGAGCAATTAGGCAAGAAAAAGAAATAAAAACCAAAGTAATAAAATTGTCTCTGTTTGCAGATGACATGTCTGAATATAGAAAAACCCAAAGACTCCACCAAAAAGTGTTAGAACTAATAAATAAATTTGGTAAAGTTGCAGGATATAAAATCAACATACAAAGTCAATTGTATTTCTATACACTCACAACAAACTAAGAAAGAAAGAAAACAATCCTATTTACAATAACATAAAAACCCCCAATAAAATACTTAGGAATAAATTTTACCAAGGAAGTAAGTGATCTGTATACTGAAAACTATAAGACACTGATAAAAGAGATTGAGGAAGACACATAAATGGAAATATATTATGTGTTCATGTATTGGAAGAATTAGTATTGTTATAATGCCTTGACCCAAAACCATCTATAGATTCAGTGTAATCTCTATCAAAATTCCAATGGCATTTTTCACAGAAATAGAAAAAATAATCCTAAAACTTGTATGGAACCACAAAAGACCCTGAATAGCCAAAGCAGTCTTGTAAAAGAAGAGCAAAGCTAGAGACATCGCACTTCCTGATTTTAAACTGTATTGCAATGCTGCAGTAATCAGAACAGTATGGTAGAGACACATAGATCAATGGAATGGAATTGAGAGCCCAGAAATAAACCCAGGTATAAATGGTCAACTAATTTTTGACAAAGGAGCTAAGACTACTCAATGGGTAGTCTCTTCAATAAATGGTGTTAGGAAAACTGGACATGAAAATGATTGATATTGGACCCCACTCACAAAAATTAACTCAAAATGGATTAAATACTTAAGTGTTAAGACCTGATACCATACAACTCCTAGAGAGAAACAGGGAAGAAGCTCCTTGTCATTAGTTTTGGCACTGACATTTTTTTCACCAGAAGCATAAGCAACAAAAGCAAAATAGACAAGTGGCACTACATCAAAATGAAAAGCTTCTGCATAGCAAAGGAAACTATAACAAATGAAAAGGCAAACTACAGAATGGGAGAAAATATTGGGAGATCATATATTTGACTAATATCCAAAATATATATGGAACTCATACAATTCAATAGCAAAAAAACAAAATATTCTATTATAAACTAGTCAAAGGACATGAATAGACATTTGTTTAAAGAAGACATCCAGCTGGCCAACAGATACATGAAAAGGGGCTCAATATCACTAATTAGCAGAGAAATGCAAATCAAAACTGTAATGAGATAGCATTTTATATCTATTAGAATGGCTATTATAAAAAAAAATAAGGAAATAAGTTATGGCAAGGATGTGGAGAAAGAGAACCCTTGTGCACTGTTGTTAAGAATGTAAATTGTACAGCTACTAATGAAAACAGTATTGGTTCCTCAAAAAATTAAAAATTTAGCCCTGGCTGGTTTGGCATAGTGGATAGAACGTCGACCTGAGGACTGAAGGGTCCCAGGTTTGATTCCAGTCAAGGGCACGTGCCAGGGTTGTGGGCCCAATCCCCATTGGGGATGTACAGGAGGCAGCCAATTAATGATTCTCTCATCATTGATATTTCTATCTTTCTCTTCCTCTCCCTTCCTCTCTGAAATCAATAATATATATATACATATATACATGTGTGTATATATATATATATATTTTTTAATTAAAAATTTAACTATCATATGATCTAGCAATCCTACTTCTGGTTATATATCTGAAGGAAAAAAAAAGAAGGAAACTGCCATTTGTAACAACATGGATGAACCTTGAGGGCATTATGCTAATGAAATAAGTCAGACAGAGAAAGACAAATACTGTATGACCTCAGTTGTATGTGGAATCTAAACAAGCTGAACTCATAGAGACAGAGAGTAGATTGGTGTTTTCCAGGGTCCTGGGAGGGCTGAGGGTGGGAAATGGAGAGATGTTGTCAACAGGTAAAAACTTCCAGTTATAAAATGAATAAGTTCTGGGGATCTAATGTACAACATGGTGACTATAGTTAGCAATACTGTGCTGTATGCTTGAAAGTTGCATAGAGAGTAGATCTTAAGTCTTCTGACCATAAAAAATAGGTGTTGTGTGAGGTATATATGTATTAACAACCTAACTGTGGTAATCATTTTAGAATATAAATGTATATTATATCATTACATTGTATATCTTAAACTTATACAGTGTTATATGTCAATTATCTACACTAATAAGAGAGAAACACGCAAATTAACCATCACTCTGCTATGCCAAGCCACGCCCACCAGCCAATCAAGAGCGAGTATGCAAATTAACCCAACCAAGATGGCGGCCGGCCACGGAGCTGGAGCAAGCAGGAGGCTTGGGTTGCCCCGGCAATGGAGGAAGCCAAACTTCCCGCTGGCCCTGGCCTCTGCTCAAGGCTACAAAGTTTCAATTATAGAAGATAAATAAATCCCAACAAAAATGGTGGTGGCCACGGAGCTGGAGCAAGCAGGAGGCTTGGGTTGCCCCCGGCGATGGAGGAAGCCAAGCTTCCTGGCTGGCCCTGGCCTCCGCTCAAGGAGGCGCTGAAAAAAAAAAAAAAGAAAAAGAAAAAAAGGAGGGGCTTTGGACCTTGGGTCGCTGGGGGGGTGATCAGGCCAGGATGGGACGGCAGGGGCTGTTGGGGGTAAGCAGACCAGCAGGGGGTCCAGTTGGGGGTGAGCAGGCCAGTGGGGAGGGAAGGTGGGGATGAGCAGGCCAGCAGTGGGGGCAGTTGGGGGTGAGCAGGCTGGCAGGGGGGCATTTGGGGGCGAGCAGGCCAGTGGCAGGGGGCAGTTGGGGGCAAGCAGGCCAGCAGGCAGAGTGGTTAGGGGCAATCAGGCAGGCAGGCAGGCAGGCAGGTGAGTGGCTGGAGCCAGCAGTCCCGGATTGTGAGAGGGATGTCCGACTGCCAGTTTAGGCCTGATCCCTGTAAACCAGCAGTAGGACATTGTTCGAGGGGTCCCAGATTGGAGAGGGTGCAGGCTGGGCTGAGGAACACCCCTCGCCCCTGTATGAATTTCGTGCACCGGGCCACTAGTATCTCAATAAAACTGAAAAAAAGAAAAAGAAATTCCAGGTCTTTCATTAGACCTTATTTTGCCAGGTGTAGCCAACTCTAGTCACTGCTAAAAGGGAGAGCTCAGGGAATAGATATGTACATAGACTCCCCCCTCACCTTTCATTACTAGTATTTAAAATTTATTTCTTAAATAACTTAAGAAACTCATCATGCTATGTTCTTATTACTTCTTTTGCAAGTTACCACGTTTTTGCATCTTTCCCTAAATGCATCTACTTGGATTTAATATCCTCCAACAGTCCTGCTTCCTCTCCTCTTGTATATTTTAGCATTTTCCAGTGAACATTTTCTCAAGATGCTCCGTGGGGAAAAAAGAGCTCGGAACTCAAATAAGTTTGAAAAATGAGATATAAAACTGCTGTGCCCCACTCTGAAATTCATAATGCATACGGGCTCTGAGAAGTCCTGCAAAAAATTTGTCTAAGTGAGGGTTTCCCACATGTGTTTGACTACAGAACCCACTTTGGTGATTGTTATTACGTATAGACTGACTGTTTCACACTAGTGCTTTACTGAAATTTAAGTGAATAATCTTTGTATTTAAATGGCTCATTTTAAAAACTAGAGTGGAATGGGTGAGGCTGACAGAAGGGCCTGGATACTTTATTGATCTGTGTGAGTTTAATGGGAACTGAAGAGAGGCATACTTTATTTTGATGAAAACCTGGGTAAAGCATCTCACCATACAGGGATTTAGCTAAGGAAATGTTACACGATGTTCCAGGGGTCTAGGGTTATTTCTGCATTGTTTTCACATTCCCCTCTCTCAATTTTAAGTTATTTTAGTTCAAGCACACATGTTCTTTGCCATTTATGAATCACACAGTTCATGAGTTTCCTATTCTTTTTACTTTCATAGTGGAGAATGGACTTTTGGCATAGTAACCCCCCAGTCTTCCTCCTTCATAGCTCTGTTCTGTCAGACCAGCAGCTGCTTCTGGAGCACTAATGGCTCTTTGGGTCCTGACCATCCAGCTAGCAAGAGGGGATGTAGTCTTTTTTGGGATAGCACATCCTGACCAGATCTGAAAAGGAGATCTAGGTCATCTTGACAATTCTAATCTCTCATTTCACCATTGCAAACAGTTCTCTGTCCTCATCTTTTTTTGTGTGTGTGTGTGTGTTTGTGTGTGTGTGTGTGTGTGTGTGTGTGTGTGTGTGTGTGTGTGTGGTCTGCCACTATGCCTTTAGAATTTGTAATAACCATCTTAGCACATTGATTTCTTTCTCCTTTTTGGTACCAGTTTTAACAAGATATAATTTATATGCCATACAATTCACACATTTAAAGTGCACAATTTAATGGATTTTAGTATATTCATGGTCATGCATCTAACAATCAATTTTAGAACATTTTTATCACCCCCTCAAATCCTGTGTAATATCCCCATTTTCTCCTTCCCCTCTCCCCCAACCTTAGGCAATTGCTAACTTACTTTCTGTCTTTATAGATTTGCCCATTTTGGAATCATACAATATGTGGGTTTTGGTGACTGGCTTCTTTCACTTAGCATAATCTTTTTAAGGTTTATTATGTTATCATATGTCTTAGTATTTCATTCCTTTTTAATGCTCCATAAGATTTGATTATATGGATAGACCACATTTGGCTTTTGACAATTATGAATAATACTGCTGTGAAAGCTCATGTACAAGTTTTTGTGTGGATGTATGTTTTCATTTCTCTTGGGTATATACCTAGGAGTGAGATTTCTGGATTGTATAACTATATGTATAACCTTTTGAGGAACTGTCAGACTGTTTTCCAAAGCAATTGCACCATTTTACAATTCTAAACTTTCTGTAGGAAAGTTTCAATTTCTCTATATCCTCACTAACACTTGTTATTTTGATTATAGCCATCCAGTATGTGTGAGGTAGTATCTCAATGTGGTTTTGATTTGCATTTTTCTGATGACTAATGTTGAGCATCTTTTCATGTGATCATTGGCATTTCTATATCTTATTTAGAGAAATGCCTCTTTAGATCCATTGCCCATTTAAAATTGTATGTTTACTTGTTATTGAGTTATAGTGTTCAACTTCTTTATATATTTTATATACAAGCCTCTTATTCGATATATGATTTGAAAAATTTTTCTTTCATTCTGTGGGTTGTCTTTTCACTTTCTTGATGTCTTACTTGTGTCCTTTGGAGCACAAAAGTTGTAAATTTATTTATTTATTATTTATTTATTTTTTAAATTTCTTTATTGATTAAGGTGTCACATATTTGTCCTCATCCCCCCATTCCCATCCCACACCCCTCCCCATGGATGCCCCAACCCCCTGTTGAACTTAACCATTGGTTAGGCTCATATGCATGCACACAAGACCTTTGGTTGATCTCTCCCCCCTCCCCCCACCCTCCCCTATCCTCCCTCTAAGGCCCGATAGTCCGATCGATGCCTCCTTGTTTCAGGTTCTGTTCTTGTTCATCAGTCTATGTTGTTCATCATTTCCCCTAGATGAGCGAAATCATGTGTCACTAGAGATATACTTATAAGAATTGAATGTGCGACGAGCAATAATAGTTATGCTGACAGGCAAATGAATGTCTGTAGTGAGTTTCTTTCTGGACCAACAGTTCTTTTGAGACCCAATATCAATGTCCACCAGTTCCTTATGAGTACATGTCGGCACTGACCCCTCAGCTCTGGATGGTGGACAAATGGTGGTAATGCAGGTCCGACTCCCTCTGGTTTGGTCTCAGCCGGACCCAGGGGCACGGCTTCACCCGGATCCAGGGGCCCACGGCCTCACCCGGACCCGGGACCCAGCCTTACCCGGATCCAGGGGCACACGGCCTCGCCCGGACCCGGGATCTAGCTTCCCCCGGACCCAGGGGCACTTGGCCTCACCCGGACTCAGGGGCGCGTGGCCTCTCCCAGACCCAGGGTAGCGTGGCCTCACCCGGATCCAGGGGCCCACGGCCTCACCCGGACCCGGGGCCCAGGCTCACCCGATCCAGGGGCCCACGGCCTCACCCGGACCCGGGACCCAGGCTCACCCGGATCCAGGGGCCCACGGCCTCACCCGGACCGGGACCAGGCTCACCCGGATCCAGGGGCCCACGGCCTCACCTGGACCCGGGACCCAGGCTCACCCGGATCCAGGGGCCCACGGCCTCACCCGGACCGGGACCAGGCTCACCCGGATCCAGGGGCCCACGGCCTCACCCGGACCCGGGACCCAGCCTCACCCAGATCCAGGGGCACACGGCCTCGCCCAGACCCAGGATTCAGCTTTACCTGGACCCAGGGGCGCATGGCCTCACCCGGACCCAGGGGGGCGTGGCCTCTCCCGGGCCTGGGACCCAGCCTCACCCGGATCCAGGGGCACACGGCCTCGCCTGAACCCGGGATCTAGCTTCCCCCGGACCCAGGGGCACGTGGCCTCACCCGGACCCAGGGGCGCGTGGCCTCTCCCAGACCCAGGGTCGCGTGGCCTCACCCGGATCCAGGGGCCCACGGCCTCACCCGGACCCGGGACCCAGGCTCACCCGGATCCAGGGGCCCACGGCCTCACCCGGACCCGGGACCCAGGCTCACCCGGATCCAGGGGCCCATGGCCTCACCCAGACCCGGGACCCAGACTCACCCGGATCCAGGGGCCCACGGCCTCACCCGGACCCGGGGCCAGGCTCACCCGGATCCAGGGGCCCACGGCCTCACCCGGACCCGGGACCCAGGCTCACCCGGATCCAGGGGCCCACGGTCTCACCCGGACCCGGGACCCAGCCTCACCCGGATCCAGGGGCACACGGCCTCGCCCAGACCCAGGATTCAGCTTCACCTGGACCCAGGGGCGCATGGCCTCACCCGGACCCAGGGGTGCGTGGCCTCTCCCGGGCCTGGGACCCAGCCTCACCCGGATCCAGGGGCACACGGCCTCGCCCGGACCCGGGATCTAGCTTCCCCCGGACCCAGGGGCACTTGGCCTCACCCGGACCCAGGGGCGCGTGGCCTCTCCCAGACCCAGGGTCGCGTGGCCTCACCCGGATCCAGGGGCCCACGGCCTCAGCCAGATCCGGGATGTAAATTTTTTTTATTAAGGAATTATATGTATACATATCTTACAATTGCCCCCACCCCACCCCACTCCCATACATGCCCTCGCCCCCCAGAGTTTTGTGTCCATTGGTTATGCTTATATGCTTGCATACAAGTCCTTCGGTTGATCTCTTATCTCCCCCACCTCTCCCTAACCTTCCCGCTGTAATTTGACCTTCTGTTTGATGCTTACTGTCTCTGTATCTACCGTTTTGTTCAACAGCTTATAATTTTCTTTATTGTCCATAGATGAGTGAGATCATGTGGTATTTTTCTTTCATAGACTGGCTTATTTCACTTAGCAAAAGTTGTAAATTTTGATGTCTAATTTATCTGTTTGTTTTTCGTTGTGCTTTTGGTGTCTTATCCAAAGTCATGAATATCCCTATGTTTTCTAAGAGTTTTATATTTTAGCTCTTAAATTTAGATCTTTGATCCATTATGAGTTAATTTCTACATGTGGTGTGAGGTAGAGGTGTGCTGACCACTTCAGGGTGAGGTCCCGCCCCCAGGTTTTGCCTCTTGGTGCTCACTGATACACTATTTCATATGTTAAACCTTTCCTGACCACTTTTCCCTATTGGAGTTAACCTATTTCTATCTTTTTCCATACAAGTGTCACCCAGTCATGAGACATTGTGGTATTGTATCTGGATTTAAGATTCGGGCTTTTGTAGCTTTGGGCCACTTCTCTAAGCCCATTTGCAGCTGCAGCCTTTTCAGGCTTTATGATTCTATTTCTCTGATAAGTGAACCTGGACTAATATCTTAGAGGTTGTCAATGGTTTAATATGATACATCAGGGATGACAAGTATGTGCCTTCTCTTCCATTTATCAACCATGGCAAATTCACTACATTCATCACTCTCACATGGAACCCAGTCATGACAGATTTCTCAATCCACTACAGTGTTCTAATTAACTGTGACCAATGGATCACAGTTGAAATATGTTTGTCCTGCCTGTCTTTCCTCCCACCTATAGTGCTTCAGTGTAAAGGAGGGACTAGTGGTGACAGATGCCATAGACGTTAGGAGCATGGGTTCTGGGGCTCAGCTGCCTGCATTCATATCTCCACTGCTCTCTTTCTGTGTGAATTTGGGAAAGTTACTTACTTTCTCTGGGCCTCAGTTTTGTTGTTTACAATGTGGACCATAACAATAGTCCTACCTCATATGGTTGTAGAGGACTAAATAAAGCAATACATCTAAAAAAGTGCTTAGAACAGTGTCTGGCACCTATAACTCCATTATTGTTAACCATTATATTAATAACTAGAGGCCCGTTGCATGAAGAGATTCGTGCAATAGGCCTTCCTTCCCTTGGCTTCCAGTACCGGTTTTCCTCCAGCACCCGGGACCCAGGCCTTTGCTCTGGCCAGAGTCTGTCTTCTTAGTCTTTGCTGCAGATTCCAGCTGGAGTCTGCCATCTTCGTCTTCCTGCAGACTCCAGAGTCTGCAGTCTTGTCTTTGCTGCCGCACTCCACTCCTATAGATCCCTTTGCCCCCCGCCCTCCCTCTCATAACAGGCGTCCTGCCCTGCCTGGCCACTCCGCACCTGGAGCAGCTGGGCGGCTGCCATCTTTGGCCTTCTAATTTGCATACTCATTCTAATTGGCTGTGGGCATAGTGGAGATATGGTCAATTTACATGTTTGTCTATTATTAGGTAAGATAGGCATGGTAAGAAATTGGAAGGCTGGTAGAGGAAAAATTCTTCAGTTGACAGGGCCTTGTGGTATCCTTTTAGCCTCCAAAGTAGCCAAACATCTATTCTATTTATGAATGTGGATTGATCCCATTTCAAAATTCATTCATTTATTTGGTAAAAATTTAGGGCCTACTGTGGGCTAGGCATGCAACCAGGTGTCTAAGAGTTACTAAGACACATCCCTTTCAGAGTCCACAGTGTAGTGGGAGTGACAAATAAGTAAAAAAGTAGTTACAGTATTCTTAATAATTGCAATGATTAGCATTTGCGCAGGGTCTTTAGGGAGCATAGTATGCAGGCAGAGTCTTCTTGGTGATAGTGTTGAATCTGAGTGGGAGGAGAAATATGCAAGTCCTCCAGATCTGGCTGGCCTCTTAACAGTATTACTCAGGCAGTGGATTTCTTGGGGAATTGTTAATACTTGTTCTCGCTGGTGGCACACCACAGTGGCATGCTATGCCCCTCGGCATTCACTCAGTCACTTGACTGACAGCCCCAGGCTTTCCCCACTGCCCCCTGAGCTGCCGTACTCCTGTCTCAGTCCAGGCTGATGGAGTGGGGAGCAGAGAAGTGAAGACACATGAAAGAACTCTGAATTTGCAGCCCCAGACTAGTTGGATCACTCTGTGTGCCTTCGGAACGCATGAATGTCAGGCTTATCGGGGACTTGGAAAAGTCGATGAGTCCATCCCGCTGCTTAACTCAAGATAGGGCAGGTCTCTATGACAGCCTTATATGGTGATAGCATGGAAATGGGTGGGAGGAAAAATACCCTTGTATGACAGGGGTGGGTGTTGGTGCTGCGATTCATCTTGTCCCCTCACTGGTGTCTTACAGTAAGAAGCTGTTGTGTGATGTGATGATTGTGGCAGAAGATGTCGAGATAGAAGCCCACCGCGTGGTCCTGGCAGCCTGCAGCCCCTACTTCTGTGCAATGTTCACAGGTATGGTGAAGGGAAACAATAACCCACAGTAGTTGGGACAAAATTGAGGGTGATGGCATGAGGGGAGGGAGGAAAGAGAAGGCTGTGACACCCACCATGAACTTCTGTGTGCCAGATACTGTGCTTTGCACCATGGAGGACTTGTTGAAAACATAATCTCAGCCAGGCCAGTTGACCATGCAGCCCCTTGTCCACCATGAGGCAAAGAGAGTAGAATTCCTGTAGTCCATTAGTTCTCAAACTTTGGCATGAATCATAATCATGTGGGAAGCTTGTGAAAAACATAAACTTATGGGCTCATCTCTAGGCCTTCTGATCTCTCATTTTGCAGATGGGGAACACTGAAGCGGAAAGAAGGGAAGGGACTTGCCCAAGGTTACCCAGAGAATGAGTGCAACTTGGCTTCTTGATGGCTGGCCCAATGCTGTCATGGGCCTCCTCTGCGAGAGGTGATAGTGGGACCTGGGGAGAGTAAGACAGGAATATTCACTATCTGTCATTCATTCTCAGCATCTTTGCCAACTTTCCAGGGAGTGCCTCTTCCCTGAGCATGCCAAGTAGCCTTGCCCAACTGTTCACATGTGTTACTTCTGAAATAGAATTCCTTGAACCCATGTGTCGAGTTTCTGGTGTGTAGAGCCACACAGCACCTTCCCTGAACTAGGTATGTGTAGTGCTCTGTAGATCACTGCTGACTGAAGGCCCATGGGGCTGGGTGAGACAGGGACTGGATCAGTGTCCCTCCCCGACGCTCGCCAAGTACTCTGTGCTTCCTCTAAGTGCGTCTGTTTCCTGGTGTCTGCAGTGCCTGTGCTTTGGCATCTCGTATGTTGGCTGCTCCTCATCCTCCAGTTTGCAGCTCAAACGTCTCTGCTTCCTGGAGGTCTCCTCTGACCACCGTAGCTATAGTTCCCCATTAAGTCTCTTTTCTATCCCATAACTTAACTCTATTTTGTTATAACATTTATCACTATCTAAAAATCATGTTGGTTAGTTGTTTATAGTTTTTCCCCCACTCTCTCCTCAGTAGACTATAAACTCCACAAAGTTAGGGATCTTGTTGGACTTGTTACTATATCCTGAGTACCTGGTACACAGTAGGACTCATGTTTTTTAAATGAATGAATGAAATGTCTCTCACATTTGATTGTGAGCTTTGTACACTTGGGGACCATGTCTTGTCACTGTTGAATCCTCAGTGCCAACCATAGGGCCTGACACAGTTCATAAGTAATGATCAAAAGAATGAAAGGTTTGCTAAGAATGGGTGCGTGCAGGCACATTTTTGCTTGAATAGGCTCTGACCTTTCCCCAATACAGTACACAGCCTCTCCTGGGCAAGAGTGGTTCCTGTTGGGGAAAACTTGGCACTTAACATTTTGAGAGTTCCTCACATGTGTGTCCCCCATGGCTCATCACGTGAAGGAGCTGGTCTCAGCTCAGAGCTATGTCTCTGCTAAGTGGGCCAAGCCACTCTTACCTCACTTTGAACCTTAGGCTATGAATTTTACAGTGTAGCCTGCAAAACCAGATAATTTCATTACCTGGACATTTTGAGCCACATTCCTTTTAGAGTAATCTTAAACCCTAGTAGTAATGTTATAATTTTTTCCCTTCTCTTTCATCAATCTCCTTCTTAAAATATAATTCATTTTGTCTGCAATAAATATTTAGCCAAAACTTCAATAAATATCTGTCAGTCATTCTTTGTGTGTGTGTGTGGTTTGGAAAGTCCAGTGTTGTGATAAGAATCTTTTGGGAATTGCATAACTTTAAAGTTGGCTCCACTTTTTGCTAATGAACTTGCTCTCAGGTAGTGAAAGTGCCTAAGCAAAATGAAAATGATTTTAGAAATGGACAGGAAAGATACTTTTGGGGTAGTCTTAGATTCTAATAATTGAATGGGAGGAAAGAATCAGAAAAGAAAGCAATTACCCTGGCTGGTATAACTCAGTTGGTTAGAGAGTTGTCCTATACACCGAAGGATTGCGGGTTCAATTCTAGGTCAGGGTATGTGCAGGAGGCAACCAGTCAATCGATGTTTCACTTTCATCTCTCTCTCTCTCTCCCTCTCTCCCTCCCTCCCTCCCTCCCTCTTTTTTTTTCTCCCTCTCTTCCTCCCTCCCTCCCTCTTTTTTCCTCTCTCTTTCAAATCAATGGAAGCATGTCCTTGGGTGAGGATTAAAAATAATAATAACAAAGAGAAGAAAGTAATCTAATGCCAGTCAAAGCCTTTCATTGAATCTGATTGCCATCCATCTATCCATTTATCTATCCACCCAATAATCACATATGTTCATTGAAGAAAAAAAAATTAGAAAATGTGAGCAAGTAGAATAATTAAATATTACATGTAATACCACATCTAGATAAGATTATCCTATCTAATAAAAGAGTAATATGCAAATTGACCATCACTCCAACACACAAGATGGCTGCCCCCATGTAGTCAAAGATGGCTGTCCCCATGTGGACATAAAATGGCCACCACAAGATGGCCAGCAGGGGAGGGCAGTTAGGCCTGCATGGGAGGGCAGTTGTGGGCGACCGGGCCTGCAGGGAAGGGCAGTTGGGGGGGAACTCAGGCCTGCAGGGAGAGCAGTTTGGGGGGACCCCTGCAGGGGAGAGCAGTTCGGGGGGACCAGGCCTGCAGGGGAGGGCAGTTAGGTGTGACCAGGCCTGTAGGAGAGGGCAGTTAGGGCCAAACAGGCTGGCAGGGAAGCAGTTAGGCATCAATCAGGCTGGCAGGGGAGTGGTTAGGGGGTGATCAGGCTGGCAGGCAGAAGCGGTTAGGGGCAATCAGGAAGGCAGGCAGGCGAGCAGTTGAGAGCCAGCAGTCCTGGATCGTGAGAGGGATGTCCGACTGCCCATTTAGGCCTGATCCCGATCGGGCCTAAATGGGCAGTCAGACATCCCTCGAGGGGTCCCAGATTGGAGAGGGTGCAGGCTGGGCTAAGGGACACCCCCCCACCCTCCATGCACAAATTTCGTTCACCGGGCCTCTAGTAATTTATATTCTTTCAGATTTTGTATTTATAAATATATATATATATGTATGTATGTATGTATATGTATTTATGAATACATAGATACAAAATATATTTTATGAGTTCATTTTATATATACAGAGTTGAATTGCCTTTCTTGATGTGTGTTCACCTTCCTGAAATGTTCCTCTTCCCTGCCTCTTTGCCTGCCTAACTCCTATTCATCCTTCATTACCACTTTAGCATCATTTCCTCAGGAAGGCCTCCCATGATCCCCTTGGATTAGGTTAAATCCCTTTGGTTTACTTGTGGTACCCTATGCTTCTCTTTAGTATTACTAATCTCATTATTTCTTCAATATTTGACTTCCTAGTTCAGTTATAAGTTTTATGAGGGTAAGAACTGTACCTTTTAAATTAACTGCTATATCCTCACTGCCTAGCACAATCTTCTATATAGCAAGTGCTCAATGAACCTTTGCTTAATTGAACTTAACAGAATTTTGTGAATATCTTTTCATGTTAGTTAAATCACATCTATCTCATAATTTTAATGGCATCTTAAGATTCCATCATAAGTATCCTAATTGAAAATGCATTTCCTTACTGGTTGGAAATTATAGTTCTTTCTAATGTTTTGCTGCTGTAAATACCATAATGGGTATCCTTGCATCTTAATGTTTATTTGTATTCCTGATTATTTCCTTAGAATATATCCCAAGAATAAGAAATATTTGGTTGAAGGGTATCCACATTTGGAAGACTTGTGAGGCATTCTGCAACTCTACAACTCTAGGACAGTTGAACCAGCTTATGCTTCATCAGCAAAAATGAGATTTGTGTATTTTTTTGAGGCTGGTTTTGCTTAAAGCTTGGTAAACAGGTACAAAAAAAGTAACATTGCAAAATTTTGTTGTAATTATTAGGTTCAGCTTTAAAATGCATAAAATTAATAATGAAAAGGCCCAGCTGACTCATGCAGAATCCATTTCTGTCATCATCTTTAAGGCCAAAAAGAAAATAAAATACTTGTGACTTTCTTCTGACTTGATTGATGTGATTATAATCTTTTATTCAGGCTTAAAATTTTTATTTTTTGTCCTCTGAGTTTATATTGCCCAACTGTCCTGTGGTAGTTCCAATACCAACTCTACTCCTTGACCATGTCCTGCTCACAATAATCTACACTAATAAAAGTGAAATGTGCAAATTGACCATACCTTTGCGATGCCCACCAGCCAATCAGGAGCGAGTATACAAATTAATCCAACAAAGATGGCAGGTTAGTTTGCATATACAGGTGCCCAGTGGCAGGGGGCAGGGTGGGATGCTTGCCATGGCGATGACGCAGGCATTCCGCACCACCCCAGCCTCTCCGGGTCTCTGTGCAGTGTGGGAAGGTGGAAATGAGGCTCAGGCGGAGCGAAGGCAGTGCCGGCAGCCAGGGGAAGGAAGGCCCATTCTTGCACGAATCTTCGTGTATCAGGCCTCTAGTTTTGCATAAATGTGAAACTGAGGTCTGAATGCCCACAGAAGTGTCCAAAGGCAGCCAGTCTGTGGAAAGATCTGGGATGGGCAGCTTAATGGTCCTCTACTTCTTTTGCATAGTGTGATTGGAGAGGCCAGTAGTGCTGTATTCTGCCCATCTTTTCCCTGTGAGTATGGAATCTTTAAGATCTGCGTCCTTCCATCCACCTCCCCATCTAGGACCTCTATCCCAGGGGAAGCTCATTTCCCCAAAATAGCCTAGTTAGTTTTTTCCCCCTCTTTTTATCATGCCCTTTACTATGGGTTCTGTTGACTATGGGTATTTGTACTCCATATAATCATCTAAATACTTTAAAAACAACTCCATTTTATGGTGTTAAAGGACCTGAAATCTAAAGACCTCGGGCTCAGGGTCTTGCACCCATCATCACAGCTGCAAGACATTTGGGCTCCCATCCCAAACGAAGCCCCTGGAGTGAGCTGTCCTGTCCTGGTTCTATATGCAGAGGCTGATTATAGATTATTTTTGTTTTAGATATATATTCTAATTGATTTTAGAGAGGAAGGAAGAGGGAGAAAGAGATAAAAACATCAATTATGAGAGAGAATCATTGATTGGGTGCCTCCCACACGCCCCACACTGGGGATTGAGCCCCCAACCTGGGCATGTGCCCTGACTGGGAATCAAACCGTGACCTCCTGGTTCATAGGCCCATGCTTAACCACTGAGCAACACCAGCTGGGCTGATTTTGTTTTTTAAAGAAGAGTTGCCATCCAGGTTTTACTAGATGTAGGCTGATGTTTAGCTAGTGTCTTTGGTGAGTAGAAATAGGGAGGAGAGACAGGAATGTGCTGGAGTAAGAGGCAAGGGCTTAGAATTTGAGTGGACACAGACCATCACAAAGCAGAACAATGATGGCCCAGCTCCCTTACTCACCTCCCAGGCAGGCACACATTCCACAGAACCTCTGTTTCCATCCTTTCATCTGCCAGACTCTGCCAGCCCTGACCCTTGTCGGTGTTCTGTTTGCATGATGTATTGATGCCTTTGAAGATCTTCATGGTAACATGCAGCTCAACAAGACTTAATCCAAGGCAGTGTGACTAGGAGGGAGGGAGCACTAGGGAACTGAATCCTTCCCTTGGACAAAGAAGACTAGAGTGAAGTTGTAGAGTAGTAGTAGTAGTAGTAGTAGTAGTAGTAGTAGTAGTAGTGTAGTAGTAGTGGTAGTAGTAGATAGGGTCTGGTTCCTGAGGGTTTTGCCCCTGAGGAGTCAGGGATTAGGTAGAATAGCTCAGAAAAAAAGATTGGAGGCATCAGAGGCTGCTTGGGATTAAGGAAGAATGGCCTTATCTTCCATGTGACCTGTCTTTTAGTCATTTCCTCTGGGCTGAAGCTTACAGTGACATAGGGTTTCTTTTTCCTGTCCTCAACAAATCACATCAAAGCCAGGCATCCTCTTCTGGCTTAGGAGACCCAGATTTGAGGATGAGGGGTACAGTAGTCTTGTCTAAAAATAGGTTGCTCTTGCACTGGCTTGTTTTTCTCAGTGGTTAGAGCATCAGCCCATGGACCGAAGGGTTGAGGTTTGATTCCTAGTCAAGGGCACGTATCTTGGGTGCAGGTTCATCCCTGCCCCAGTCAAGTCTTGTGCAGGAGTAAACTCGAGAGAGATTGTGAGCACCTATCTTATGGGTAGAGGAGAAAGCCATAATCTTTTCCATTTCCTCTTTGTCTCTTTGCCCTGCCTCAGGGCTCTTGGTGCTGAGGCCTTTTGACTGGCTTCCACAAGCAGTCAGAGAGAAGAGAGAACAACGGGGAGGGTCTCCGGTCTGCCTGATCTGGCAGTGAAGGGAGCAGGCAGGTTTTGGAATGGTTTCCCCCTTCCCTCCCTGTTCCAAAGTCATTCATATCTAGAACTCTGTCAGGGTGAGAACTGCATTGGGGGAGGATTCCTGTGCAGCCTATGCAGCATGGAGGTAGGTGTCAATACGCACATGCTGTACTGTACTTATTGTCTTGGCTCCAGTGTACAAATTCCACAGAGAAAAAACCACCTCCCAGCTCTGTTTTCACACTCTCATGAGGGCTTCTGAATCCCTGTTTCTTGCAGTCAGGTTGCCCTTTATTTTATTCTACAAAGACACACGTCTTGCCTGCCTTTTCTTTCTGAAACCAGCAGCCCTTGTGGGATGGCCCTGGTTCTAGACAGACCTCTGTGCTGTATAGAGGGCAGGCCAAAGTAAAGGGCCTCAGGACTGTGCAAATGTGGTGCTGCTGCTGCCCTAGTTCACAGGCCTAGGTTCTCTCTCGTGGATTATTATGAGGGTCTTCCAACTGTTCTCCCTGCCCCTGATCCAGCTTCAACAATGCATCCCAAGTTTCATTCAGAAACATCCATCTATTGATGTCATTCCCCTCCTTAAAACCTTCTAATGGCACTACTCTTAGCATAAAGTCAAAATTCATTTGCATTGCTTACAGGGTTCTGTAAGTTACAAGTCCTGGCTCCTACCTAGTTCTTCAGCTTCCTTCCTCACTGTTACCCTAGGTACAAGCCATACCAGCCTCTTACTGCTCCCAATATTTTTCTTTGGCATTTTCCTATCTTTACACTTATGGTTGCTGCATCCAGCTCATCTTTCCTCACCTTTGGTGCCTGTGGAACACTCTATTCTCTAATACCCAGCTCAATAGTGACCTACTTGGATGCCTTCCTGGATTCCCTGGGCAGGGTTTCTTGTTCTATCTTCTGCATTCTTGGGATTTAGTATAGTATATTGATTACAAGAATAGGCTCTAGAGTCAGAATCCTTGGTTTCAATCCCAGCCTGGCCCCTTTCTAGATTTGCCTCAGTTTCTTCATCTGTAAAATGGGGATAATATTAATAAACATCATAGGAAAAGTGCCTTAGACAGTGCTTGGCCATAGTTAGCAGTAAATATTACTTTTTTAAATTGTTGTTTTTGTTGTTATGGTTACTTTGCTAAACCTCTGCTTGCTCTTAGATGTATTTTTATAAGTCTGCTCTACTAGACTAGAACATATGTTCTTTGAGGACAGGTGCATACTTTTTTCACTTCTTCTGGTCTAAGAAGTTTACAGTAAATGTTGGTTGAATGAATTATTGCGCACAGATTTGCCTTCAAAATGGAAATGGGCAACAGATAGAGTGGGGGATGCTTAAAGTCGGGTTTGTGGATGACCACTGACCCAAACTTGATGTGACCTGATGTCAGCTGGATGACCTTCCAGAGCGCAGGCAAGTGCTTTATGTTACCCAGATGGGGCAGGAGGCATGTGAGAAAGTTAAGCATACTCTAGGTGCCAAGTTCATCTTCATTTTGTTTTGTTTTGAACTGTAGGTGACATGTCTGAGAGTAAAGCCAAGAAAATTGAAATCAAGGACGTGGATGGGCAAACACTGAGTAAGCTGATTGACTATATCTATACGGCTGAAATTGAGGTGACTGAAGAAAACGTCCAGGTAAACTCAGACCCATCTACTAGCTCAGTGTATTGCACACTCCGGGCCCACCATTTTATAGTTAAATCCTTTCATTTAACCCTCACAACAACTTAGTTGGTAACTGGAGAGGAAACCAAAGTTCCAAAGAGGTTAGGCGATTTGCCTGAGTCACAAGACCAGTAGGTGGATGAACGACCCTCAAACTCATGCCTGCCTGACCACAGCACCCACATTCTTCACCATGAGGCCATAAGACCTCAGAGCAGAAAGTCTTTAACTCCTGTTGGTTCAAACTCTGGGTGAAGGAAGAATTAAAAGCCTGGGTGACTCTGCTTCTTCCCAGTCATCATCTCATCGCAGGGATTTTGAGTATTGGATTGTAAGGTTGTTAAAAATGTTTTCCTGTTTCAACGTTAGTCAATTGAATGCCTCTGCACATGTAGGGTGTCAAGCATCAGGCCCAAGTCTCAGCAGGGGTGTTGGCTGTGATATGTGTTGCCTCTGCCTTTTCCTCCTTTCACAGCCCTGCCCTCATCCTCAGCATCTGGAGTTGGAAAAAAGGAGTCAGTGAACATGCTGCCCTGTGTGCCAGGAGACAATATGGGCACAGAGAGCACTGTGAGCATAGAAGCCCTTTTACCAAGGAGCACATGGTCTGAAGCTGGACCATGGTTAAGCATGGGTGTCCTACAGACTGGTAGGGGTGAGGGCGGAGGTACCCAGTAAGCAGGCAATGGACATCACCACCTTGATGAGGATGGTTAGAGTAGGCCTCACTGAAGAAACATTGTTTGGGCCAGATCTTGAAGGAAAACTGGGAGGTCAGGCCTGCCGCCTCTGCCCACCAGTCTGCATCCTCACTGGTGTGTGTGTCCTAGATGGGCCTGCTATTCATCTCTTGTGTGTAGGGTAGGAGGGGCCAGCCTGTGCAAGGGCTCCCCTGGGAAACACAATGTGGAACCTTCAGGGAACTTCATTGTTTGGAATCAATGAGATATAATGTTTTCCCCTTTCCTCTCCACTTTAAATTGTGGTTTGACCTTGGGGAAAAACAAAACAAAAAAGGTTGAAAAGAGAAAGTTTGGATCAAAATGTGGCTGCTTCTTCATGCTGTTATGTATCTTCTGAGGCTGTTGCTCACAGCTGTCTGTGACGTCAGTATTTGAAGATTTGGTGCATTGAGAAGTTGAGCATGGAGGCATTGGGGCTCTCCTGAAAGTCTTAGAAACAAGGGTCAGAAATTTGGGGCTTGGTTAAATGGCTGGGAGAGCTATCTCCCTAATCTCTTCCCAGCCATACATACTTTGAAGATACTGAGTTGCCCTCCTGTGGTAGAGGTAACAATTGTCATAACTTGCACAGTAATGCTCACAGTAAGCCAAACATGTGTTGATCATTTTACATGCATTATTTCATTTAGTTCTTGTAAACACCAATGGGACGTTCATCTATGATCCTTCTTTTATAGTTGAAGAAACTGATGCCCAAAGGGGTTACATGGGTCATACCCACAGTCAATTAGGTAGTGAAGGATAGAGTTGGGATTTGAAACCAGCTCTCTCCAACTCATTGTGCTTTGTTGATGTGGTGAACTTGAGTTTCTTATTAAATGATCAGAATCTTGACTTCAGCTCAGAATTAATAATTATAAAAACTCATTTAACTGAGTACTGTTAACCACTTTAAAAGTACTATCTCATTTGACCCTCATAACAAGTCTTTAAGACAGTACCATTATTATCTTCCTTTTATTGTTGAGACAGAGACACAGAGCGGTTAAGTAATTTGCCTTTAGCCACATAGCTGGTAAGTGAAGTCAAAATCCAAGCGAGACTTTTAATCACAGTGCTATTCTGCTAGCTCTCTTGTTCACCTATACCCATTTCCCCTCCCTCCCCCTACCTCCCTTTTCTTTTCCTCTTTGCCCTTTCCCGTTTCTTCTTTTTCTCAACAGATTTTTAATTTAACACTGTTTCTGTGCCAGGTTCCATGCCTGGTGCTGGGAGGGACAGACCCACGGTATCACCTGGCCCTCTGGCTGGTGCCCTCCCTTTGCCCATGGCCCTGCCTCCCTGAAGTTCCAGGAGTAGGTGCTTTCTGAGGCAGGGCATTTCCTTTTGTTTTTGTTAAAGGAAGTAAACTCTGCGACGGGATATCCTCTGCTGTGTTTTCATGTTATCCGAGGGCGAGAAAAACAAAACAGGCCTACACGTGAAAAATGGAGGGAGGCCATTTGCGAGCTGGAGGGGAGACTGTAAACTCTTTGCTGAAGGTCAGAGAGAGACAAACTAAGGCTTTCAACTTGGGGCCATCTTCCATCCCTGTGGTGGTTCCAGCCAGCCCCTCCTTCTCCCGTCTCGGCCTCCTCCGTCCAGGGGCCACCAGAACTGCCCTAGTGATTCCACCAGGACAGTCTTGCTTCAAAGCTGAGGACCCAGGCTTGGCCTCTTGTTCACAATCTTGTTACTGCTGCCACTTGAGGGAGTCGAGTTGCAGGCAAGATAAGAGAAGAGGAAATCCTCTGAAAGCTCTTGTTGATGTGGTGAGGGAGGTGAAGACAGCCCTTCCTGGACGTATGCTCTCTTTTCTTTCACAGTCTCTGGGGATGTTTGTTCTCATGTGTACCCCCAGAACCCCATTGGACTGGGGCCCAGTTTATCCCTGAGACTCAGAGGCTAAGCAGTGATACATCTCCCAGTCTCCAACCCCCCTCAGAATTCTGACTTCTTTTCCTCTCCTTCACGCCTTCCTGTATAAAGCAAATAGTGGGAAGAAAAGGGCCTTTGACTCATAGCTAATCTCAGTGTAACATCAAAGAGAGGGAAGGAGCAATTAGAGAAACCACCAGCCCCATTTATTTTAGGAAGTCAGTTTGGGAATGCTTTTCAGCAGGAGAGGACCCAAACAGGATGGGGATAGGGGGTGGGGGAGTGGGGAGAGGCACGTCGAGAGGTGAAAAGCCTTATAATTTGTGCTTACTATGTGGGTTTTGTGAACAGTAGGGAAGTTGAAAGCTTTGTGGGTAGCTCTGTCCAGGGAAGTTTTAAAAACTGAAATTCATAACCTAAGGAGTGTGTTCAGGAAATATTTATTATCTTATTTTTTTGGCTGGTTGTCATGATCTTGAGAATTTAAGCACCAAATTGTGCTGCTGCCCTCTTGGTGAAGAAGAGGGCAAGGGGGTGGCGGGGAGGAGGTGAGTGTCCCTGGGATGATCTCATTTTGGTTTGGCTGGGAATGCAATCTTGGGGGCAGATAGCACTTCTCAGAAATCCTATCCCATTCCTGCCTCTGGTCACCCCTTGAGGCTTGCCACAGCATTTGATTGCTCCTCTCCACCAGGGCTGCTTAGGGTAACTGGTTAGAAGTTCCCCTGCAGAGGTGAACACCTGACCCTGGGACATAGGACTTTTAGTGCTAAAGCTGACACATTCACAGCAAACCAGGATGGTTGGTCAACCTATGGCCCTAACTGTAGGGTTGGCAGCTGGTGCTGGTAGGGGTTGTCATGGAGGTCATTTGGGAATTTGGAGCAGAGCCTTCCATTCCTGGTATGTATTCAACAAGAATGGTTAATGGTTCTCTCCTTAACTAGCAGGCAGAGACTAATCTGGTTTGGAATCTGTTTGGCTAGGCTGAGCAAGCTCACAGCTTAATTGAGTTTCTCAGTTTATGGTTGCTTAGTGGGGACAGTGGCTGCCTAGTGAGAATGGAGCTTAAGTGGTCAGATTTGGAGCTTGGCTGTGTCCACTTATGATCTAAAACTCAAGAGTGAGTGATTTTTTTTCCCCCTTGGGAGTGGGTGATTTTTATCTTTTTCCTTCTCTGGAATGAATCAGGGTTTGGAAAATACCAAGGACACAATGCTAATTTACTGCTGTCCTGCTAGGGACATAGGAGAGGGGAAGAGAGAGGAAGGGAAGAGGAGCATGTTTTCTAGAATTCAGCCTTGTGAGGAGGTTAATAAGCTTGTAGTCGGAAGGGCTTTCCTTGTTGAGAGCAAGCAGGTAGCTTGGGAGTAGGGCCTCTGATGGTGGAGGCTCTTGGTGGTTTCTGCATGTGGACAGGGATGAGAAAGGGCGACCCACTGTCCCAGTGTAAACATAGAAAGCCTTGTGTCCTGGAAACCCCTTGGTCCTCGGCAAACCTGGATGACTGGGTGCCCTAGTGGAGGGACAAGGCCCAAGGCAATGGGCAGAGTGGGGCCTGAGCACAGTCTGGTGAGGAGAGCTGGAGCTAAGGCTCAGAACTGTTTTGGGAGATGGTCAGGGTCCAGAATTTAAATCTCTGGGGGAAAGAAAAAGACTTTTGTAGAGGCCTGAGTCAAGAAAAGAAATGTATCTGCAGCCCTTGGCTTCCTGGGCACACCCTCGTGGATGGGAACAGCTGGAATCTGGCTGGTCCAGACATTCCCTGCGAGCCGGGCGAGCAAGCCCAGGATGTGGCAGTTGTTTGGGGGTGAAATGGATGTCGTGGGCCCTGAGCTAAGCAGCCTCAAATCAAACTGTTCTGTGTGTGTTTTTTTTTCTTTTCTTAATTTCTTTTTTGAAGGACATGCTCACACTGTTGACCTCCTCCACAGGGCAGGGGGGAAAGAGAAGCAGAGCTGGGGTCAGGTAGGACTCTGGCCATGGGTCCAGGATATTTGATCCAGAGGGCAGGCTGGGCAGTATGGGAAAGGCCTAGGGAACTTGAGAGGGGTTGGCAGTCTGAGCACCCATCTGGCCTGCTCAAGCCAGTTTTTCCTGGCTTTTAGGAAAAACACATGCAACACACCTGAGCAGGAAATTTTTCTGTCTTCCAGGAAATAGTGTGAATACTCATGTGTCTTGTGACCTTTTAAAAGGGAACTCAGCTCTCCTTTCTCTGAGAATGTAGCTAAAGATGTTCTCTTTATCTGTTGGATGGGAGAATAAAGTGTGTTTATCTGAGCCCTGAGGGACTTGGGGGTGACTCCCTTGTTCCAGTAGATTATATTCTCCATTAGAGCAGGGGTCTGGCTTATCATGCTTACCACTGAATCTTAGAGCCTAGACCAGAGCCCGGCACACAGACATTCAGTAATTAAGTGGTGAATCAGCTAGTGAACAATTCAGTAAGTACCTTTCTGTGTGAAGACAGTGTGCTAAAGGCTGTAGGGCAGTGATTCTCAAACATGACTGTTCATTAGAGGTAACCGGGGGACCTGTAGAAGCATCTCACTGTCCAGGCCACACTTCATTCCTCTTAGGTTAGAATCTTTGGGGGCGAGACCCAGGCATCAATATTTAAAAAATCCTCCAGGTGGTGTTAACGTGTAGCCAAGAATCAATCTATCTTAGTCTGCTTGGGATGCCATAACAAAACACCGCAGATCGGGTGGCTTAAATTTATGGAGTCACAGTTTTGGGAGTTAGGATTCCAAAATCGAGATTCTAGCTGATTCAGTTCCTGGCTTGCAGAAGGCCTCCTTCTCCCTGTGCCCTTACATTGGGGGGAGGAGGGGAGAGAGAAAGAGAGAGAGAGAGAGAGAGAGAGAGAGAGAGAGAGAGAGAGAGAGAGAGAGAAAACACTGAAATTTCTTCCTCTTCTTGCAAGGACACCTTAGGGCCCCACTCTTATGACCTCATTTAACCATGTTACTTCTTTACAGGCCCAGTCTCCAAATAAGTCACATTGGGGGTTGGGATTTTACATATAAATTGTGGGGGTGGGGCACAGACATTCAGTTCTTAAGGGTCTTTTTAAAAAATATATATTTTTATTGATTTCAGAGAGGAAGGAGGCGGGGAGAGAGAGACATCAATGATGAGAGAAAATTATTGATTGGCTGCCTCCTGCATGTTCCCACTGGGGATCGATCCTGCAACTGAGTATGTGCCCTTGATGGGAATCGAACCTGGGACCCTTTAGTCAGCAGGCCGAAGCTCTATCCACCGAGCCAATCCAGCTAGGGCTCTTAAGGGTCTTGATACTCAAAGTGCAGCCGGTTAGAAATGCAGACTCTCAGGTTCCACCCTAGACCTGTTGCATCAGAATCTGCATTTTAATAAGATCCCCAGGGAATTCATACAGACATTAGCGATTGGAAAGCACTGCTGTAGGCTGAGGGAAACAGAGAATAGGCTAGTGCTGAGACTCCATGAGGTGTGGAGTGGGGGGAAATGAGGCTTGGGCTGCCCTGACAGCCAGACCAGGTGGTTTGGACTGACCTGAGCAGGCAGTGGAGAGCCATGCCAGGACCTTGAGCATGGGAGTGGTATGATTAGAACAGTGTGGTAGGGAGGAGAGGCCCTGCTGGAGGGATCCAGTGTCTCAGAATGTCCCCTTCTTCTGCAGGTGCTGCTCCCAGCAGCCAGCTTGCTGCAGCTCATGGATGTTCGGCAGAACTGCTGTGACTTCCTTCAGTCTCAGTTGCATCCCACCAATTGCCTGGGCATCCGCGCGTTTGCAGATGTGCACACCTGCACCGACCTTCTGCAGCAGGCCAATGCTTATGCAGGTAATGGGACTGGGCTGCCATACCTCCTCCAGCCTTGTGGATTGAATAACCTGGTCGGCTGTGGACACCTCAAAGATTGTGAGAAGTGCACTCTGCTGTCAAGCAGCTATAATTCAGTCAGGGTCACAAGACACAGGTGGGAAGATCGTTAGCAATAGAAGAGTTCAGCTCATTGCCAAGTATAATATGATTAATTGTCAGATGGATGACACAGACAGTAATTTTCACGAGAGAAGAGGAAAGAGATCTGAGAAAACTTCATGGGGTAAGAGTAATTTGAGCTAGGTTTGAAATAAATCGTTTCTGTTGTTTAAGATTATTTCTATTTTTTAAAATATAGTTTATTGACTATTTTACAGAGAGGAAGGGAGAGGGATAGAGAGTTAGAAACATCGATCAGCTGCCTCCTGCACCCGCCCCCACTGCCCTTGACCAGAATCGAACCTGGGACCCTTCAGTCTGCAGGCCGACACTCTATCCACTGAGCCAAACTGGTTAGGGCAAGATGATTTCTATTTTGATCAAAGTGTTCTCTAAACAGGAGCTTAACAGGCAAATACTATTGTAAGGCCTGTGATGATAAAGAAGAGTCCCTGGCTCTGCCTTTCCACAAGTCTTGCTCTCTAGAGCCACTCATTTCAATTCTAAAAAGAATGAAAATGCAGGCTCTGAGTCAGCTAAAAGCTGTCCCATCTACTCTTTATCTCCACTTATCGAAACAATATGTTTACATCACTGTGGTTGGAATAGTTTTAGATATTATCTGCTGACTTCTCACAGAAGAATAAGATTGAACTTTCATAGACTTTCCCACTTATCATACACCCTTCCCCTCTCTTTATTCCTACAATCTTATTTCTACAGCTGAACTAAGTTATGTATTATAATCATAGTTTTTTAAATCTGAAAACTGTTTTTAATCAGAAAGGCAGTAATAATTATGTTACTATTTCTGAGATACAAATGGGACTAGTTGTTAAGATGATCCTGATGATGATGATTTTTGTGAAGGACATTCTCCAGATGCCCCAATTCTGAATTCTGCTGATTCTTCCTGGCTCTGAACCTCGACTCTCCTGTTTCTCTGCTGTGTTTCCTGTGCCCTCTTTTCTCTACACATTTCCCCATGCCTTGCTGCTTTTTCTCAGGAGCCTTTCCTCTCTGTGGAGAGGGCTCCCCAGCCCAGTCTTTGAAGAGATCACTTTCTTGAGGCTTTGCTTCAGCAGGAGCCAAGAGCTTGGCCAAGACCCAGGTCAGCTCATGAACATCTGCTGGTGCAGTGACAAAGGAAGAGCACTTAGATGCCAGGAATTCCCTGACTCCCTTCCTGGTGTCCCTTCCCAGCCCTCTCCTTCCATACTGTGTGTGCATGCATGCCTGCACACACAGCACATATCCCAGCCTATTTTAGTTGGCTGAGAGGATCATCTCAGGTTTGGGGAGTGTACTGAACCCTCACCTTTAACAAAGGCTCCCAGGCCCTTCTGGCCTGGATTTTCTCCACTTTCAAAATCTGTGTTTTCTCCCTTTGCCCCATTTCATTGTCTGATGGTGAGACTCACCTGTAGGAGAGTGGGGAGGATGCATTTGGGAGCACAGTGTTGTGTTGGTGCTCCATAGTCCTCATGTTGTCACAGTGATTGGGACCTGCCAGCATTGTGTGAGTGTGTATGTGGGAGGGTGTGCACACACGTGTGAATGCAGAAATCCTGATGAATTATTTCTAGCTAGTATTTATTGAGCTCTCACTTTGGGTCACACCCTATGCTCACCATTTTATGTGTCATCTCATTTAGTGCGTACAACAGCTAAGGAGACTTAAGGCATGGGCAGGTGAAGTTATTTGTTGGAGTCACACAGCTGGTAAGGACAGAGGCAGGTTTCAAACTCGACAGTTCGACTCCAGAGCCAGTGATTATAACTGCTGCATACTATGCTTGCAGGCCCTATTTGGACATAAGGCAGCCCTGTGGATCGCTAATTGAGGAGTATGGGTGGCTAGAGCTGGCATTTTCCATTAGAAGTGTGAGCCTGGAAGCCTGTGCCACATAGTCAGATGCCAACACCCAGACAGTGTAGACAGACGACCAGCTGTCTCTGCTAGACACGGGCTGTTTAGTCATCTTTGTGTGGGGAAGTGAGACGTGGATGTTTTCTCTTCCATGTTGGGAGGTGGTCCCCTCACTGCATGTGTGAGCCCTCCTATTTTCCCTGCTCGGTCAGTGTGACTTCAGGCTGAGAGCCTCTCCCTGTCGTACAGGCCTTCCCTGGAGCCTGTGACTGTGTCCTGGGTACAGGTTTCTTTGCAGCCCACAGGGAAGTCACGGAAATTCAGAGGTGGTAAGACCACGATGAAAAGACATTAGAAGAAGCAGTGTGAAGGTAAATTGTACAGTGTTTGAGAAGGAAGTGTTATAAGGGTTATCTTTGCTTACTCCCTCAGTGGTTTGCATCCACCCACTGATGTGGGCTGACATGTCTTTGGTCTTGCACTTCCTCACTTGAGGTGGAATCTGGCACTCTCTGCCCTCACTGCCTCTCGAGAGCTGCCGCCTCGTCCCACTGTAAGGGTGCAGGTGTGGGTCACATAAAAGGGGCAGTGTCGGCCCTTGGAGTCACCAGCTTCTCTGGCCCCCTGCCTCACATTAGTGGGGGTTTAAGCCAACCAACTACATGGAGACCCTCCAGATCAGAAGTAGGGGTCAGATCAGCCAACACTGGAGCAACCCCTAGGCCTGTTTTCTCCATATGATGGGGAAATACATCCTGCGCTGTTTTCAGGATGGTTTGGGGATTGGGCCTCCTGCAGAAGTAGGCACCACTCAAGGCCATGCTCTGGAGCCTCCCTGCCAGCCTCACCATCCGCAGTGAGAGAGCCTCAGAGCTGGGTCTTGGCAGAGAGAGGGACTCCCTGGGTCATCGCCGCTGCTGTTGCTGTGAACATCATGCACTCTGGGGAGAGGACTGTTTCCAGAGCTTCTGATTTTGGTTTCTCTGTATCAGGTGCACAGGTATATCCTGCTTTCCCACCTTGCCTAGTCTCTGGTTAGCTGGCCTCTGCCCTCACTTGTTCATGGTCCCAGCTTTGCCTCTGAATTCTGTTCCTTTTGCTTCTCCAAGACAAACTTTCTTTTGCTATTATAATTATTATTGCTATTGTTATTGCTAGCTAATAAAAAAAATCACCCATACTTATTACAGAAAAAGCAGACAGGCAGAAAGAGCAGGAAAAGCACCACAATCCTACCCAGAGAGAACCATGGGCAGCACCTAGTATAGAGCTTTCTCAGCCTTTTTTATCTGTTGTATCATATGGATGAACTATAATTTATTTAACTCCAGTCCTTGATTAATGGGCATTAATGTTAACTGTTTTTTCTTTTATATAAAATATTGAGTGATAAATTTTCTACATAATATTCTGGAGTACACTTGCTAATATGTAAGTAATGGTAAGATTATACCTGTAGTTTACCATCTTAGTGGCATAAAGTAGCTCAAAGGGAGTATGCATTAATTTTTTTTGATAGATATTGCCAAATTGCTCTCTAAAAAAATGTAACCATTTTTAAAGCCAGCTCTTGCCTTCTGATGGTTAGTCCTTAGTTCCTAGATGAAGGCACCGAGAGACAGACAACAGTGGGACTCTGAGGGGCAGGAGCACCACCTGTCCACCCAGCTGCCTGTTTGCTTTCCTGTTTAGAATGGCCTTATCTTTTCCCGGGTCTGGTTTTCCCCTAAAGGTTATGCTCCCAAGTGTTTGCTGTGATACATTATTCTGGGGTAGGGCGGGTGTCCTGTATTTAGAAGCTGACCACCCAGACTCTTGTCCCCAGCTGATGGTATCAGAGTTCTCCTGGGTAGCTAGTAGCTGGGAAAGGGACCTGAGCATTTTGCACAGCTTGTTTCTTATAACTCATTATTGTTTCTAGGGACAGTTTAATCTTTAACCTCAGAGGCCAGGACAGGTTTATGGGGATGTTGTTGTTTGGTAATTGGACGGCCATGCACTAGGCCATCAGCAGAGCTGATTGGGAGGGATGTTAATGAGACCCCATTAATGAAATGGCAATAAAAATTCCTTGGGCATGTTGTTTACATCAGTCTGCCAAAGCTGAGCTGAAACCCTCCAGCCATGGGATTGAACGCGTTTGTGGAAAGAAATGGCCTTTTTTCGATTGATTGAGTCTTTTGAGATCATGGAATGAAGTGATTAAACTAAGGGCAGCAAAAAACTTTGACAAATCATTTAAAAAACACGAACCTCTGACTCAGTGAGGGTTGTCTTAATGAAATTGCTGCCTTCAACTTGGCATCATAAAATGATGATGATGATGATGATGATAATGGTAGGAGTTTCTGCCATTTCTGAACACTTGGCTAGGTTGTCATTAAGTGCTGTGCAGTTAATAGGCACAGAACTATGAGAGGTAGTTATTATTTTCCCAATTTATAGATGAAGAAACAGGAACTCCAGAATGTTTAGTAACTTGTCCAAGATCACCTAGTTTGTAAGTGGCAATGGCAAGATTCATGATGAGGCTGTCTGAACCAGGGCCTGTGCTCCAAGCCCACTACTTATTTTCACATCCACCAGGCCAGTTCAGCCTCATTCCTGCTCCCCTGATTTTCTGCTTCTAACTTGAAGGTGGCAAATGAAGCCTTAGAGCAGACACAGGTAGTCTGTGTTGTTAGATGGTCTCCCTGTTGGGATTTTAGGAAGCTTCCCTTAGTCCTCCCATTCTCTGGGTAACAGGGAACTCTGGTGTTGAATCAATAACACTGATGACTAGGCAGTTTTGATACAGTCCTTTGCGCTCTCTCTCTCTCTCTCTCTCTCTCTCTCTCTCTCTCTTTGCGTGTATGCACGTGAGTTATAGGGAAAGGAGGAGGGACCACATATATATATTTCTGGAATTAAGTCAGTATGGTAAAGAGCTCATATCTCATCATCCCCAGGGAAGGTGGAGGTGGTAATATTTAGAGTCTGAGGGTCGGTGGTCATGACCCATGTGGGAAGAGGTCAAGGTAGGTCTCTGTTACTTCCCTGTGGGAGCTGAGCCTTCTCCCTGGGGCAGGGAAACTGTGGGCCCTGAGAGCCAAATATTGACCTACGAAAGCTTACCTCTGCCCTCCACAAATAGGGCAATAGGGGGCAGGAGAGAGAGCTTTAAAGCATCTCTGTTTTATTTTTTTACCTTGCTAAAATTCTGTTTGTGTGTTCACCTGTGTCAGCCAATCTTTCCTGAGACATATAACCAGTGGTTTAATTCAGAGCCCTCAGACCTGTTCCCTGGGGCCACAGGGATAATGGGGTTTGTTTTATTTCTGAAGGTCAAGGAAGTCATAGATGGGTTTTCAGTTCCATTTGTTAGGACTTGTAGTTTAGATGAACCTGATCAAAAGCTTAGGCTTATTTCCTCCCATCAGGAGAAACTTGGGATTAATTTAGGAGGTTGCCTGAGCCCTAGGCAGTCCTGAAGAATGGAAGGAAGCGCAGTAAAAGTCTGAGAGCTCAGTATTTGCAGATGTGCTGGACACTGAGGATTGAGGTTCAAACAAGGCAGCCCCTGCCCTCCTGGGGCTACCGTCCCAGGGTGAGAGAAAGGCCTCAGAGGATAAAACGGGTTGAATAGGGCTATGATAATTTTTATTTCCTGTCTTAGGGGCTTTGAGAACATAGAACAGTATCACTTCACCTAAACTGGTAGACAGAGAGATTAGGGAAAGATATCAATTCAGGGGTATGTTGGAGATTTGAATGTAAGACTAATGCTAAAACGTTTAGAACACCACTATTCTAAGTTATTTTTTTTAAAGATAGGTTATTAGATTTATTCTTTTTGTCTCTCTGAAACACCCCTAAGAGGGATTCTTAGGGTACTCTGATGTGTATATTGAATTTTACCCCAATGGCCTACTTAGGACAAGCTCATATTATCTTGGTGCCTAAGATAGTCATTAGCATGTTTGTTATTGTAATCAGACAGCCTTGATTTCAAAACCTAGCTCGACCATTTATGCTTTGTTATTCTAAGCACATGACTAAATAACTTTTTGAGCCTCAATTTCTTCATCTGTAAAATGGGGGTAGTGATATTCACTTCACCAGGGCTTTTGGGAGAAGTGATATAGTACATGTGAAATGCGTAGCACAACGTTAACTACTATTAGGTAAAGCTCTCAACTGTTTCCAGGCCTGCTTTCCTGAAAAGACCCAACTCTGCTCTGAGAGCAAGTCCTTTCATGGGAATGCACCATCCAAGTTTTGTCATCCTTTCAACATTGGGAAGATGTGTGTTGTTGCTTGATGTTATCTGGTGCCTCTCCTCTTCTCTGTAATTTCTCATCCAATGGACAGGAACAGACACATTGTGTTTCATTAATCAAAACTTGAAACTTAAACAGTACTATAGTAAAGCCTGGTTAATTAGGACTCTTAACCAGAACCTTTGTTTTTTTCCCCCCTCTGTTTCCATTTCTCTTTAAGGAAAAAGAAGCAAAAACACCAGAAAAGTTAGAGTTATTACTGGAGAGTTCCCCTTCAAGGGGCTGGTCCATGGTTAGAAGGTACTATGCCCCCTCTACACCCCACCTATCCCCCAAGATCTAGCTGCATCTACCTCTCTATTGCATCTCCTGGGGCCTGGCACAGCTCCCCATATTTAGTGTTTGTTCAATAAACATTTGTTAAATGAATAAAGACATTGCCTAGGCTATAGCTGGACTGAGCTATTGCTACTCTCTAGACATGCTCTGAATTTTCCTGCTTCCATGCTGTTCTTTGTATTTGGAGTGCCTCCTCCAGGCATGGCCCTGTGGACTTGAGGTGGAATTATTAGTGCCTTGTCTTACCCCTCTTATAAGGTTCATGTAGGCATCAGCTCTGCTTTCTTCATTTTTGAAGAAACACTGCATTTGGCACATCATACACTAACAGTTATGGAGCACTTGCAGTGGTCTCAGTAAATGTGAGTTTCCTGTATTTGCTTACTTAATGACCACACACCTTTATGAGATAGGTACTATTGTTAGCTTCACTTAATAGATGAGAAAACTGCAGCCTTAATAAATTAAATAACTTATATCCCTAGAGAGTTTTCTGAACTCAGTGGAATTAAAGTGAGTTTCTAAGACCTTTGAAGTCCACAGGCTTGTCCACAGGACCAAAGGAACTGCTTCACTGTTAGAGAGCAGTGCTGCCAGAGGACTGGACTTTGTAAAGCAGGGACAGGGGCTGATCATACTCATCCTTAATTTCTAAAGAGTTTCTTAAAGCTTTTAAAATGGACTAATATCTTTGTGTGAACGGTCGTATCCATTTACGGTCAGGGTTCAAGGTCTGGAGAAGGGGCTGACGCACAAACAGATATACTAGACAAGAAATATAAATTTAGAAGGCCTGGGGAGCCAGGCGGAGGCCTTCCCTCTAGTGGAGAAGCTCCCTGAATCTCTGGACCCTTCAGCGTTTTATTTACTAGAATATACATTTGCCCTTTAGCAAAGCACACAGGCATATCAATGGTAAAGTTTGATAAACAATAAAAGGATTATCAGGTTAGGAGATTGCCTTCAGCCATTCAGCCAGCAGCAGGGTAATACAAAGCTGATTTTCAGCCCTTGCTGGATATCAAAGTCCATCAGCGTTCTAATGGACTTCTTGCATAATTATGTGTAGTGGTCTTTCTCTCTTTTCCGCATCATCACAGAAAAGGTTCTGGTCCGGTTGCTGAGTGGAGGAGCTGGGGATTAAGAAATTAAAGAAAGAAAGAGACCAAGAGGCAGAAATAGATTCATGAAGCTGGGAGCTGGGTGGGCCGCCATCCTCTCTGATGGAGAGGTAGCATGATGCCGACCAACACGCAACACGTTTATTTTAAAGGCCTAGATTTACATATCTAGTCCCGCCCCTGCCTACACTTGGGCTGCTATGATTGGGGAAGCATGTTCCCAGGGTGTGACTCGACCTACGCCCTGAGTTCAGCTGATGATAATTAAGGAAATGCCCAGGTGCCTCCCAGGCAGCCCTCTACAATTATGCTAACTACTTGTTGGTCTTAACCTCCAGCATTTCCCCCTTTTTTGTTTTCTTAATAAATTTAGAAAGATGTATGCCATTTGAAGGGCTTGAGACCTTTTAAGACTTTTAGATTCAATGAAAAGGATTGAGTTCTTTCATGTCCTTTTAAAATTATTGTCAGGCATCTATTGAACTAGTTTGCAGTAGGCTCCTTTCTGGGCCAACAGTTCTTTATGGGTTCCCTTCTCAGTTACTGTCCCCTGTGATATGACAGCAATGATATTCGAGTTCTGGATGGTGGACAAACGGTGGGAAATGACAATGCAGGTCTGACCTTCTTTGGCTTTGTCCAGGGCAACCTGCACTGACGCACAGCTGATGACTGCTAGCATGGCAAGGCGTCTTTACCATCCCCCATCTCTGGACTGTTTCTCCTCTGTCTCATCAGCATGTTGCTTGGGGCCACTGCAGTCTGTGGTTGGAGTAGCCTGGTCAGTACCTCTCTCGGATCCATTGTTGAAGTTTCCACATGGGCTTGGAGGAGTTTTCTGGAAATACACAAGCATATCCTCAACCAAAGGTTAATAAAGGGACCCTTCCATAAACCAGACTCAGGATCTATCCATTTAACCAGACCATTTTTCTTTGGCTTATTCTGACACTAGTGTAATTCCATGGGTGTCTTGCCATCAGCATTACAAGTGAAAAAATTTGTAAAGTGAAAAATTTTAAAGTAATTAAGGCTTGATGTAGTTTACTTACAGGATATTTCTCCACTATTCCCCCTGTTTTTGTTTTAACATGAAAGGAGGACATTTTTTGCTTGCTGTACAATATTTTGGCTTTTGGAAATCCTGAAATGCAACCTTGATAGCTTTTTAATTTAATTCTTTGCACAGAAGTATAACTGGTCTGGATGACTTGGTCTGAATTCATTACATGATAAGCAGCTTTACTATGAGATGAATCATCAGTAAAAAATAGTTAATGCTCCAGGAATAGGTTCCTGCCTGGTACAACTAAGTTCCCCTGAATATTCACTTATTTCAATTTGCCAATTTAAATCAGTCTGAAATAAGGCTTATTTTCTAACTTTATTTGTCCTTGGGTGTGGACAGTAAATGACACTAATTGGATTTCTGCTATCAGTCTTTGAGTATATTGACATAAGCTTTGTTAGGGAGGCAAAATGAAAATTATTTACTTTTCTTTTTGAGGCCTAATACTTTGTGTTGTTTTTTTTTTTACAGTTTTCTAGATATTTGAAGGGCATTTCCCTTTATTTTTTCTCCCAGAGTAATTTCTAGGCCTCATTTAGAGAGTTTCTTTTCAAAATCTTTTTCTTTCTTTTAAACAGCAACAAACTTGGTTGCTTTTCAGCAGCTGGCCAATATTGTAATGCAGACATATCAAGTAAAAGTAATTCTCTTTTTACTTATGGTGTCTCATTAATGGTGAGATTTAATGCTTGAATAATAACTTTTAGTTTACTTTGTAAATAACAGTGGAAGAGATTTTAAAATTTCTCCTTTTCATTAAGCTTAAAATTTACTTTTAAACAGCATTCTTTTTGGCTAGTGCTCATTTGCATACATATGCAAATATTTTACTTTGGCCTTTGTTAAGATCCAATTACTTAAAAATATTGGCTTCTCATATAACTGAGTTTATATGAGACCTTGATTATATTGTAAAAAGCTAATTTATTAAGTAACTAAAGTAGGCATCTTTATTGAAAAAGTAAAATAAGCAAACTTAACATTTGACCTATGAAGTACAGATGCCACCCCTTCCCCTAGCCTATTTAAAGAGCAGGCTGTCTGAGGCTTTTTGTCTTAAAATTCCATTGCTGAATAATCTGGTTTTGCTTAAGAAGTATTCAGCAACTTTGTCCTGCTAAGCTTAGAGGTTGAAATCTTTATAACATTTAAAATATATGTATATAAATAAAATATAGTTATTAATTTTTATTTGATAAAGCTTCCCACATGATTTCAAGTATATTAGATCAGCCTAATTTAGTTAAAAAATATTTCTTTTAAGAAGAGAGTAAATCCTCGAATCATTTCAGGGCCCTTGAAATGTCCCAAGGCTATCTCTCGGTTAAAGTCTTGACATTTAACTTGGAAAGACCACCAAATATACATAACCCAAAGATTATATTATATACTCTTTGTAATTATTCTAAAAGATATTAATTAAATTTAAACTGGTTTTAATATTAAAAATTTGATTCAGACCATAGAATTAATTCTTCTTTTTTAATTAGACCATATAAAATATTATATTCTAGGTTGAAATTTTACCACACATAGTACACATAAGGACTATAATATATTTTGAACTACTAATTTCTCTAGAGAACATACAAGAATTATTTTTCTCAAAAATAAATTTCTATACTTTATGCATTTTGTTATCACAACTATATAATTTCTCCCAACTTAATTTGAACTTTAAACTTTTTTATGAGCAGAAAATGACAGTATCTTTATTATATTTTATTTATTTATTTAAATTTCTTAATTGATTAAGGTGTTACATATGTATCCTTATTCCACCATTACCCCCCCATGTCCTCCACTCATGCCCTCATCCCCCTGTTGCCTGTGTCCATTGGTTAGGCTTATATGCATGCATACAAGTCCTTTGGTTGATCTCTCCCCTTTACCCCCACCCTCCCCTACCTTCCCTCTGAAGGTCTGATGGTCTGATCCATGTTTCTCTGTCTCTGGATCTATTTTTGTTCATCAGTTTATGTTGTTCATTATATTCCATAAATTTACAATGATATCTTGCCTTTTACTCGAATTCTTCCCCATTATAGCCTGGCTTGAAATAAAAAGACATTCCTCCCCACTTATGGATCACAACTTCTGAAGCTGTTACAGGCTTTGTGCGCAGTGAATCTCCCCACCTTTCTGGTGATCCCACCTTTCCAGTGAATTTCCTTTTTTCCCCCTGCTCCGGCGAATCTTTTTCTTCAGATCCCTGTTTTGAGGCACCAGATGTGAACGCCGCATCCATTTGCTGATAGGGTTCAAGGTCTGGAGAAGGGGCTGCGTACAAAAGGATATACTAGACAAGAAATATAAATCTAGAAGGCATGGGGGAGCCAGGCAGAGGATTCACTCTAGCGGAGAAACTCCCTGAATCTCTGGACCCTTCAGCTTTCAGAGATTTACTAGAATACACATTTTCCCTTTAGCAAAGCAAACAGGTATATCAATGGTAAAGTTTGGCAAACAATAAAAGGATTATCAGGTTAGGGCAGTGGTTGGCAAACCGCGGCTCGCGAGCCACATGCAGCTCTTTGGCCCCTTGAGTGTGGCTTGGTGTTAGAACCACTTCTTCAAAATAGACTCGCCCAGGCCGAAAACCGACTTCTGCGCGTGGGCCATGAAGTTTCAATCTCATTGTACGTGCGCGCCTGCACGAGGTATTTTGTGGAAGAGCCACACTCAAAGGGCCAAAGAGCTGCATGTGGCTCGCGAGCCTAGGTTTGCCGACCACTGGGTTAGGGGATTGCCTTCAGCCATTCAGCCAGCAGCAGGGTAATACAATGCTGATTTTCAGCCCTTGCTGAATATCAAAGTCCATCAACCTTCTAACAGACTTCTTGCATAATTATGCTAACTACTTGCTGGTCTTAGCCTGCAGTATCTTTGGACTTCAAAACAACCATGAGACCTAGGTCAGGTATTATGGTCCCATTTTATCCACGATGAAGCCAAAGTCTGGAAAGAAGTAACTGTAAGAGGTAGAGCTAGGACTTGAGCCCAGGTCTTCTGCCTCTTAGCCAAAGCTCTTCACTACATTCTCCTTTAATACATTAACAACAAAGCAAAACAAACAAAAATCCCCAAACCAACCAACCAACCAGTGTGAAAGGTAGAAGCTTATTCTCAGGGAGGTCTATATTCTGGGAGCAGAGGGGGTTCTTTCTGGGAAGCAGCTGGGAAGAGGGCTGACTTGAGTGCAAAGTCTTCTGGGGAGTTCCTGTTTCCCAGGAGAAGGAGTTGGTCAGAGCATCCTTGTCCTGTTTTTGTTTATTTGTTTTTTCTATTTTGTTGTTTCTTGAGTGTTGCTAACAGAAAGAAGACTCTAGTTCCCCAACTCTAGGGGCTTAGCACTGTCTCCTCAGACTGAGGGGGGAGGTAGGGAAGTTTCCTTCCTTGCTCCCTCTCTTCTTGCTCATGCCCTGCAAATCTCTTGGGTTCTGGGGGCCAGCCCTGAGCCAGCAGCTGCTGCTCATTAACTCCCCTGTTGCACCTACCCACTGAAAACTGCTTCCTGGGAGGCTTTCTGAAGGGATTTCAGTGGGAGGGTCCAGATGGGCAAAGCAGCAGCCTGCATCAGAAAGAGGTACCTGGATTCAAATTCTGCAGTGTCTGAGAGGGTGAGAGATGGGAAGTTGTGGGGGCTGACTGCTTTCTGCCTTGATTTATCTTTGAGATTTTTTGGTTTGTTCACTATGCCACCTGGACTATGCATCACTGCACTTCCATTTTTTTTTCTTTTCAAAATCCAGCCATCTACTTTCAGCTTTATGAGTTGTAAGGAAGAATTTTTCACAACCCAGAATTTTACTCTCTCACCTCCTGTTCTTTTCCCTCTTCTCTCTTCCAAATGTTAGGTTTTGGGTCAACCAAAGATAATGGTGGAGAGGTTGGGTGGGGCTCTGGGCCACAGAGGTGTTGGTGCTGGTTCGCCTGACACTCTTGCTGAGCTGAGCCTTGATGTCCTGCACTTGGTTGTGGTGTGCTGAGGGCCTTTTCTCTTTGCTATTTCTTGGGTGTTGCTGACAAATGAAGGACTCTAGTTAAAGACTTCTTGGACCAGAAAGGCATGTGGGGAGAATCTTGTACCTTTCCAAGCCTCCAGGCCAAGAATGGATTCCTATCATCCAAAGAAGATTGTTCACTTGCTTTTATTTTAAAATCTTTAGGAATGGACACTTTAAAAGTAATACTATGTAGTCTTAAAAATTCCCATAGTTAGAGAGGTCTTTTGCATGTCTCACCTAAAATCTAAGCTTTAAACTAAAGGTTTTTTTCTGTTGACATATAGAGAAGCAAGACCAGCTTCTTACTTTATAACAGTTGCTTCCCTTCATAAAGGATCTGACTTTTAAACCTCAGGATGGACAAGCTTTAATTATGGGCTCAGTGATATCATTAGGCTGGTGGGGAGCAAGTGGGGAACTCTTTTGTCCAGTGAAAGATGGAAAAGGTTGTTTATAACCTGATCTTTGAGAGTAAAATATTAAGGATTTAGGGAATCCGAATAAAGGCTATATGGGAATTCTCTGGGTCTGAATTATTTCAACATAAAATTTAGAAGATTTTTTGCAAGAAATGATTTAAATATTTGGTTTTTAAGAGGCCAATGAATGTGAGAAAGGGACTTAACATGGTCTGATGTTCCTTTTCATTATGCAGCTATAGCAGTCTTGATATTTCAGCATCTCTCAAGGGTGGAGGGTCTCTGAATCTGACTTGAGGGGCTGGCCAGACCAAGTGTGTGTAGCCCTGAGTGGGAACTTGGAGGTGTAGCCCTCCAGAGGCTATCAGGCCAGAAAGAGACCACCAAAGAAGGAAATAGGGAAGCCTGGAGGTCAAGGGGCACAGATGCTCCTTAAGGTGATGGTGCAGGGTTGTGAGAGAGCTGAAAAAGGAGCAAAGACGGACCCAAATGACAAAGGATCCTGCCACCTCCAGGACCTGCTGCACCAGAAATTGTCAACCCTTAGGCAGGTTCACCTTGTCATAGCTTGCAAAACCACTTTCATAGCAGTTCCTTTCCCACCAGAGCATGGGAGGGAGGCGAGACAAGTGGTCTTATCCCCATTTCACAGATGAGGATGGTGAGGCCCAGGGAAGTGATGCCATTGGCTCAAGAAAATAGTTCGTAAATGGCAAGGCCAGGATTTGAGTCTAGCTTCCTTCTTTCTGAAATACATGCTCTTTCACTGACATTTCACCGCCTCTGTAAATAGCAGGATGGTGGCCCAGCAAGTGCCAGGGTAGGAGTTGTACTTGGCATTTCCTTTGTGTGGACCTTAGGCCTGACTTGTTCTAGCTGTCCCCAAACTTCCCTCCATTTTAATGGCCTCCACCGACTGGCTGTACTGGACTGTTCCCAGTGGCAGTGGGACCAGCTGTGTTGCCACCACCCTGGAACGGATTCTTAGTTGGGCCTCCCTGTGAACCAGAGGCTCACTATAATAGACTTGACTTTGGACAACAAAGGATGACTTCCTTGGCCAGCCTTCTAATGTTGACTTTCTACCAGAACCCCCGAGACTTCCAGCCACACCGCAGTTCTGACCCACTTTAGTTTGGCTGAGCTGCTGGGGGCACTGTCTGCAACTCTGCCAGCTTGAGCCTTGAGGGGAAATGAGCTCAGTTAAGTAGGCAGGTCCCAGTGAGGCTTTTCTGCAACACCAGGACTGATCTCATGGAGCATGGAAAAAATATAGCCTCATATCTCTCTGCCCCATTTTCATCTCTGTCGGTGTTCTGGACAGAGGATCACAGGGGGATGCTTTTGCTGCTGAGTTAAAAGGCTAGTTTCCCTCCAGCCAGGACGTGCTGTCTTTCTCTGTCTCACCCTCTGCTTCCACCCTCCCCTCAGAGCCCCTAGGACTCCAATCTGAATCCTACATATTGTCATGGAAGGGCAGGAGTGTTTTATAACTTTGTTTTCTGAACTTCTGCTATCCTTCTTTTTCTTTTTCTTTTTTTGGAACAGAGCAGCACTTTCCAGAGGTGATGCTGGGGGAAGAATTTCTTAGCCTAAGTCTGGACCAGGTGTGCAGCTTGATATCCAGTGACAAGCTGACTGTTTCTTCAGAGGAGAAGGTATGATGTGGCCCCTTGGTGAAATAGGAGTCTCATGTGTGAGGGACTTACGGTTTAGTGAGACCTTTTCTGAGAGCTTATTTTTGTCACTTTTTTAAAAAAGGTCTTCTGATCCTTGACCACTAACGTCATTTTCTAGACCCTTTGTTAAAGAAGAAATAGTGGTGGTGGTCACAAAGCTGCCTTCATCAGCCAAACATTTACAGTTTGCCAAGCACTTTGCTAAGTGCTTTATGTTCTTCTTTGCACTCATCCTTCACCACAGCCCTGTGAAGCAGGCATTGCTGTTGTCCCCACATTACTGATGAGGAAGAGTGAGACTCTGGAATTAATTAGCTTATCCAAGGTCACTGCAGAGCTAGCATCTACCTGTTACCTGGTCTTAATCACTGTCCCACATGGCCTCTTGTGAATGTCATTGAGCATTCATGCCAGAGCAGACCTTTTGGGAATATCTGTTCCAATAGGGGTTTGGAATTCTCTCTGATGATGAAACTGAAGCCCAGATAGGGGATAGGAATTGCTGAAGGTCATACAGTTAGTCAGTGGCCATGCAAGGACTAGAACCCAGGGCTCTTGACACCCCGTCCCCTAACTCATTGACCACACACATCCTTTGTGTTGGAAGCTTGACTTCGCCCACTGCTCTAGCTCACCTGTGACTGCTCATCATTCCTACTTCAAGGCCTTGCCCCTCACTGACCCTCTGATTGGAGTATTCTCCCCATCCATCTTCACCTGATTAAATTCCAAACCAGTTCAGATTCTGCTATTACCAGGAAGAATTTCTTTATTCCAGGAGATGTAGTCTTTTGCACTGAAAGGAACATAAGCTTTGATGTTGGCCACCTGAGTTCAAATCTCATCTCTAGTATTTACAAATTACTTGTTACCTTGGGTAAGATATGTTGTTTCTATATCTGTTTCCTCATTTATAAAGTAAAGATACTAATAGAATGTATTCCATAGGGTGGTTGTGGAAATGGGATAAGGTTTGTAAAATGCCAGGTATCATATCTGGTACCTAGTAGGTGTTCCATCAGTGTTAGCTGAGTTTATTATTGATCTTGCATCTGGAATTAAGTCCTTTCTATTCTATGTTCCAAGATAACACTCACCTTGTTCTGCTTTTCATTGTACTTAGTTCTGACCTGGTCTTTCCTCCTTCCCTCAACTGAGTTTTTTTGATGGTAGGGGCCACATTTTATTCATCTCTATATCCTCAGAGATGTGCAATACATGTCTCTCGAATTGTCCTAGTCCACTCTTAGTGTCTAAACTTGAGATCCTTTCCAAGGGAATATTTAAGGAAAAGCCCTCGAAAAGGATTTTACTTTGGAGATAAGACTGAGTCCAAAAGCGTATGTCCAGAGAATGGGATGAAATTCACAAGCCCCTGCCTGCCATCTTGCAGAAGTTTGATCAAGAAGAAAAGGAGTTCAGAACTTCAGAGAAGGTGGCTGGCACAGTAATCTAGACTCTTCCTTAGGTTCAAGGAGCCCTCTGCTTCCATTATCTGGTGTGAAATAGCACCTTTGGAGGAAAAGAATGCCTCCTACCAGGCCAAAGGCTCCTTCTTGCCCCAGCCTCAGCTACAGAGTTGACTCCCTCTCTTCTTGCTGTTTAATGTCTTCTCTGGATTGTGCTACCAAATTGTCATAGTTGAAGGAAGGAACTACTTAATTGATTGGCTGTGTGAAAGTTGGGGCAGTTGGTCAGTTTGTGGCCTGCTTGAGCATATTCTCAAGCGTAGTTTGAAAAAAATGGAAGCAGTCATAAAACAGCAGGATTTGGATAAACTTGGGGGTTGTTTGGGCTGAGAGGGGGGACGCTGCTACTTTGAATTCATGCTGGCTCCTCCTGCCCTGGGATCATAGTAAGTTTTTTTCAGGTGAGGACTTATCTGCTTGCTGTACCAGGGCAGGGGTGGAGCAGGGTTGCTAGTAGGGAAAGGCAACTGGTTCCATGCTTGGCTTGATGCTCACTGGTTTTGACCTTGAGAAGTCACTGGTCTCTTTGAACCTTAGTTTCCTTACATGGAAAATGGGAATATAAAGTTGTCATGAGGATTAGACATAATGGGTATAAAATAGCAAATAGCAAATACAGTGTTTGGCAGGTGCTCAATAAGTGGCATTTGTCATTGTGATTACCATAATTTTGAGGCACCATTGAGAACGGTAAAATAAGCCATGAAGTTAATTGCATATTTCCAGAAACAAAGAAGCATGACATTCAATCTACACACTTAAAGTCTGTCAGTAGCAGCTCTTATTGATTCATATGCTTACATATGAGTTCCTCATTCTGTATAACCTGAGTTTGGAGTGTAGGAATTGTTCACATTAATGAAGTTTTGTATCATTACTGGGTTCTCTGAAGTTTTGTGTAACTCCAGAGTTTTGTGCTGCTTTTCAGAAAGTAGGTTACTCTGATCTTTATTCCTTTGATACCTTTAAGGCTGGCAGTATAATTTTGAGGCTTATCAAAGTATAGTGGGATTTGGCTTGCATTTTCTCTTTGGCAAAACCTATAGTTTTATTTCTCCTGAATTGAGCACATGTTGCTGGAAGTTAAATGACTGGAAGCCTTTGACAATTAGATTAATTTCATCATTTGGATGCTAGCCTTTTAGGCTTTGAAAATTCTGTCACCTGTTCCAGAAGATTTGCTAATTTCTACTCCCTTTCATTATATTGCATACAATAGGCAATCTCTGGCATGCACAGTAGCTTTTTCTTTCAATATTGCATTATAAGGAACCTATTGGAGTGCATTTGAAGTAATATCAGGGATCTTAATTTAAGCTAAAATTCAACTGCATTTAATGTTACCATTTGTGCAAAACCTAGCTGAGTCAGTAATCAAATAACCTGTATTCAGCGAAATCCACACTTGAACAGCAATATTAGCTGTACCATGACTTTCCTCTTTGTCTACAGCATACAGGTTTCTTTCAATGTTTATTATAAAATACAGCCATATTTCAGATATTAAAATGTGAAGAAACTGTGTATCTTAAAGTAGAGGAAATGTGGTATTTTAGTGTTATTGATGGTTAGAAATGATAATCGCTGGCCCCAGGCAGTTTGGGAGTTTGGAAGTATAGGTTCTACAGTCAGAGTGGCTGAGCTGGAGTCCTGGCTCCACTGCTTGGACAAGCTGAGTGACCTTGGGCAAGCTTTTTATCTCCCACCAGAATGTATGACCAATATAGTCTAGCCATGGATTTTGTCTGTCTTAAGGTCACTGCTAGAGTGGTATTGGGTCCATAGTATACACACACACAAATATTTGTTTGCTTTGACTGGGAATCGAACAGTGGCCTCCTGTTCATGGGTCAATGCTCAACCACTGAGCGACACTGGCCTGGCTTAGCAATACTCTTTCCTTTTCTCCTTTTGGGAGAGAAATTCAATAAGCACTGAGAAGTAGAATACCACAAGATTATGATCGAAAAGCTACCTTGACTGCTCACTGTTCTCCAGGTACATTTCACACATCATTAAAAAAATGTGGCGTTTGTATTGAAGTAAGTACATATACGTGAACAAATAAAAAGTGCACAGCTCAGCTTTTTACAAAACTACATAACTAGCACCCAGATCAAGAAACAGAACCTTAGAGCTCCCAGTCACTACCCACCCCAAGAAGCATAACTACTATTTTGACTTCTCATAGATTAGTTTTGCAGTTTTTAACTTTATACAAATGGAACCCTGGTGTATACTAGTATATGTTTTTGTGCTGACTTCTTTTCCCAGCATACTGTTTCATACGTCATTTCTAATTCTTATAAGAACTCACAAGGCAGAGGAGAAACTAAGGCATGTTAATAATAGATAACTTCATGGATTGAAGCTGCTTGTGTCTGCTTCCCAGGTCCAAGCTCTTTATTAATGCACACCCACCCTGATGGGGAGGCAGAGGTGAGTGACACTTAGCCATTACTATTTAAGAGTTTGGTGGTCAGACAGACCCAAGACATATATCCATAATGGCTAAGAGAAGTGGCTAAGAGAAGTAGTTGCCTATAATCAGAGTTCTAGGAAAGCACCTGGAGTATGTTATTCCAGATGATTGTGTGGGGAAAGACTTATAAAAAAGAGAATATTTGAGCTAAACCTTGGAGAATGAGAGTAGGATTTTGGAAAGCTATTCAGGTTGAAGGATTGTAGGAAGTTTGGAAGAACATTGTACTTTGGGGGAAAGTAACCTGTGTGATGAGAATCAAGGGTCTTTGAGGGAGGCTGTTTTAAGATGAGGCTGAGAATGAAGTAGGGGTCTGTGGAGAGGGTTAGGAGTGAGGACTTTATTCTCTAGGTCAGTGTTTACTGAACTATGTGCTGCAAAACTACATTGCTGTGAGATATTTATTGGTGTTGAGGTTAAAAAAAGTTCTCAGATTAGATACGTCAGACAGAGGAACCAGGTTAAGAAACCAGGTTAAGAAACTGCAGGACTTGTCAGAAGTTTTATATGGTAAGGAACTTTGTAATCTCTAAAGAGGATTTGGGGGTATGTATGTATGTGTATGAAGTGTTCCCCAGGCTCATTTGGTCCAAGGACCCCTTTACTGCAGAATGGGTTCCTAGTATTCTCAGGAACACGTTATGAAGAATAGTCTTGAGGTCGCCTTTCTTTGGTTGTCCAAATATTCTACAATGTACTGCACCTGTTGATTTTCCTTTTTAACAGTTTGTTTCATTACTGATCCATAATTTTTTATTGCGAGGCCACCTTCAGAGGGTGTTATAACCATGGGAGTCTGGGTTGCTCTGGGCTGTGGAAATGCCCCTATAGTGCAGGTTTACTGGTTTAGAAATAGGTGTTGTTGATTTTTTTTGTATTATTTTTTTTGTCTTGAGTATCCCCTTTTCCACCGAATAATGTCAGTTCAAATCCCACATCTCTATGTGGCTTGAGCCTGGGATTCTGATTTCTTGAAGATGAAATTTCTTACCTCCAAGGCCACAGGAGATGGCAAGCTTCCTTCCCCTTCCCATAGCAGATGGGTGGAAATCCAGTTCCAGTGTTACAGCTGGGGCACACCAGTTCCGGACATCAAAGCCATATCTGCATTGTACGGGCCTGTGAGCCATTTTGATCTCAGCTTCTACTCAGCTCCCAGACTTGAATTCCTTTTTATTTAAAGCACTTGGGCATTTCTCTTTTGCTTTTGAGTGTGGCTCAAATCTTCATTTTTTGGTAAGAAGTCCAGTTTCATGTGTTTGGAGCTTTGCGGAAAAAGATTCCTTCCATGTCAGCTCCCTCTGTCAGATTGACTGGAAGGCATTCTCCATCCCTGTGCCATGCTCCAGCCATTATAGGATTAGTGGCCCTGAAGTAATCTCTCAGCTTGTGGGCATTTCTGTCAAACCAGCGCTTCAGGGTCATGTGCTGGTTACAGGCAGCAGTAGAAACCTGAAGAGCAATTTCCAGGCAAGGCAATGCTACTGTTTTTGTTCTGTCATCGTTTTTGTTGTTTCTGTGAAGTCAGATATTGGCAGTGTGCTATTATAGGAAGAGAACCATGCACATTCCTGCTTTGGTTAACTTACTCATTCTCTCAATAAATATTTATTGAGTGCTTTCTATGTGGCAGATAGTATGTTAGTCATAGGAGAGACATTGGTAAACAGATAAACACAAGGTCCCTGTCTTCATGGAACTCATAGTCTCACGAGGGAGACAGATTTTATCAACTATGTACACAAATAAATAATAGCTACAAACTGGGAATTGCACTATGGTGGAAGCGTACAAGATGCTGTGAAAGTGTGGACTGAAAGCCAGTGGTTCTAATTGCTGCCCTGTCACCCATTTGCTGGGTAACGCTGGGCAGACCACTTTCTCACTCTCCGCCTCACTTTGCCCTTTGTGAGGGCCTCTGGCTGCTTCACAGGGCCCTCGTGAGTCTGAAATGAAGCAACTATAAGAAAGAGCTCTTCGGTGCCCTATAAAAACTCCAGATGCTGATGCTGTCAGAGCCAAGAGTGCAACTAGCTAGGTTTTCTAGAATCTGGGAGCCTTCAGACCAGGAAATCTAGCCAATGGTGGGCTGGTAAATAACAACTGCCTCTCCAGAAAAATTCTAAAAGCCCTGATTTGTTTGTGGATTCATTTGCTAATTTCCATGTTGTAAATATTTCCAGCAAGACTGGTTCCAAACGACCAGTGTGATGCCACTAAATGCTGGGCTGGAAAGAAATACACAGGACGAGCTCCAGCCGCAGCACATCGCTGCTGCCAGCTGTCCCCGTGTTGTGTGTGACGGGGGTGGGGGGGTGGGGGTGGGAATGTAGTTAACATAACTCTTGTTAAGCTTTAGTTTAAGAAACAACAACAGAAATCTGACAGAATCATTCTTGTGTCTAGAAGTGCTGCCTTCTTGATTTAAAATCATGTCAGTGGGTGTGGCAGATGCTACTGGCTCAATGCCTAGGAAAGAAAAGATTACCTAGAGGGGGTGTCCTGGGAGGGCGGTGAGGGTGTGATTAGGATTATAGGTTTAGGAATGTAGTTTCCCAACTCAACAAACAGTCTGCCTAGGTTTTTTAACTAATTGTGCCTTTGAGATGAAATACTGCATAATGTTAGAATTTGGATTTTGGAGTTAGAGGTGAATTCACATCCCAGATTCACTACTTCCTGGCAGCGTGACCTTGGACAAGTTGCCAACCTCTCTGAGGCTATTTCTTCATCTATAAAATGTGAACAACGATACCTATGTCACTGGGTTTTGGTGGATTAAATATGATCATACATGTAAAATGCCTAGCACTGTGCCTGCTAATGATCAAGTTAGTCCTTCTCAAATCTTGAGTAACAAATTAGGTGCATGTGTAGAACCTAGTTTTTTCTGTGATGTTGTCACAACTAGCTTTTTCCCCCCTGTTTTGTGTTTTGCCAAGTCACTCCCCTGCCTATTTTAACTTGAGTTCCCCTTCTTGATTCTCAGAACGCATTTTGAAAGCAGGGGTAAGTGCCCCAGGCTCCCTGCTTTACTTGCAGGGTGCAGGTACTGTCCGGGGTGACTGGGGGAGGGGATGGTAGGAAGATTAGTTCATCTGGTGCTCTCTGGCCAGGCTTGTGTGCTTACTCAGAGGTGTAGTGAGCAGGGGATGATAAAATCCGATTTTCTCCATCTCCTCCCACAAGGCAGTCTTGTAACAATTAATTGGTTTTGAATACGAAGCAGGGAGGAAATGATGCTATTTCATTGTTTAAAAGTGAAACCCTAAGCTTGCCTTGTGGCATCTTATTATTTCATCATGGGACCATGGAAAGTATTTTCATCTGAGCACATATCACCCTGTTCCATGACTGAAGCCACAGATTTTTCTATAAAGAGCCAGGGAGTAGATATTTTAGGCTTTGTGGGCCATAGAGTCTCAATTTAGCTCTGCTGTTGTAGTGCGAAAGCAGCCACAGACAGAACACAAACGAATGAGTGTGGCTGTGTTCCAGCAAAATCTTATTTACGCAAACAGGTGGCAGGCTGGCAGGCTGAATGGGCCTGTTGGCTTTTGTCTGCCAACCGCTGTTGTAGACGTTGGAGAGGCAGCGAGAACAATGGCGAGAGCATGAGCACTGGAGCCGGGTGTGTGCGGACCCCAGCCCTGCTGCTTTCTGGCTTTGCACTTGGGTGAGTCCCTTAATAAGGGGCAGGAGTATCGGCTCATTGGGCTCTCATGAGAGTCCAGGGAGACGGTGTCTCTGAAGAATGGGGCACAGGGGTGGCACTTGGTGAATATCAGCTGCCCTTACTTGTTCCCCCTTGACTTGGCTAGTCCCCTGATTTTTTTTTTTTTTTTTGGGGCCGGGGGGAAGGGGATGTTGGGAATAATTTTAGGCACATTGAAGGCTAATGCTAATTGGAAGTTTATTTGCTTGTTTATTTTTCTAGCATGAAGTCTAAATGAAAAAAAAAACATGTGGCCTTCTCTAGCTGCTGAGAAGGTCATTGGTGTTGCCCAGTGCTGTAGCTTTCACAGCTGAGTAGGTAAACAGTGCAGCTAAGTGGAACCAGTTGGACAAGTCAAGCCAAAAATAAAGATAAGGTTAAATATCGACTTCATTAGACTCAGCTTGCTTTTCAGCTTTTATAACAAAAACTAAGCTGGTTGATGGGGAAGGGCATGACCAGTAAATGCCACCTACTCAAGGACTTGCAGTTCATTCTTTAGCAAAGCTTTCTCAAACAGCCACCTGCTCTGTGCCTGGCAGGGCGCTAGGCTTACTCTCATGCAAGAGCTCACAGTCTAGTAAAGGGGAGTAGAAGGATAATCCCCACATAGGCAGAGGGGGACTGTGGCTGCTCACTACCTAACCCAGCAATGCCAGATTTCGCCAGCATTCTTTGGTCTGTGTCCTGGCTCTGCCCTCTCCACCAAGATTCCCGCCCCCACCTCCCAGTCCTGCCCTTTGCTTCAGCCTGGGCAGGTTCCACGGCCTCCTTACATTCTGAACTCATTTGTCCATTCATTCATTAACAAAGCATTTGTGTGCGTATTATGTGCCAGCAAATAACACAAGGTCCCTGTTCTCATAGATCTTAAGGATTAGTTGGAGAAATACAATTATTCATAAAATAATGCTATGGGGGTGAGCAATATTGCTCTATGACGGTTAATAATTTTAAAAAATGAACTAGACAAGGAGGATTCCCATGGGTGTATCTCTGTGTGTTTGTGCATATGTGGGTTATTTATACATATCTGGGAGCAAAATGTACATACATACTGCTCCTTCTGTTCCATTTCTCTTCCCTGTCCATTCTGATTCCTTGATCAGTTCAAGTATGCCCAGCCTGACTTAAGTGATTATGTGGGAAATATCAACATATCAGTACACACACAAAATATAGTTAGGTTAAGAAAAAGTAGAGTCCCCTCTTGCTCCCCTCCTCCCACAACCCCGGGGAAATATAGTTTTCATTTCAACTTCATGTCACATTGTAAATTTTGTTGCAGTGTTTTCCCCTTTCCCTTAGAATTTCTTTTCTTCTTCCATCCACTTTAAAAAAAGTATTTCAAACCTATTGTAAAGTTTGAAAGAATGAACATTCATATGCTCTTTACCTGGATTCACCAGTTGTTAACATTCTATTTCATTTGCTTTCTTTTCCTCTCCCTACATATTTAATTTTTTATTTTGCTGAATCATTTGACAATAAATTGCAGACATCATGACACTTCACTCCTAAATATTTTAGCATGCACCTCCTAAGAACATGCTAAATAGAAACTTTCTTTTCTAGCCATAAAAACATTACCATACTAAAGAAACTTAACACTGATACATCATAATATCTAATATGTAGTATGTTTTCAAATTTCCTTATAGTCTCAAAAAAGTTCTTTATGACTGTTTCTTTTAAATCCATGATCCAATCAAGGATCATGCACTGCACTTAGTTCTCCTGTCTCTAAATTCCTTAACCTAGAACTCCTTTCCTCCCCCTTTCATAATATTAGCAGTTTTGAAGAATCCAGGCCAGCTGTCTTATAGAATGTTCCAAATACAGAATTGTCCAATTGTTTGATTGCTATAAGATTCAGGTTAAACATTTTAGGGAGATATGACTTAGGGCAGTGGTTGGCAAACTCATTAGTCAACAGAGCCAAATATCAACAGTACAACGATGAAATTTCTTTTGAGAGCCAAATTTTTTAAACTTAAACTTCTTCTAACGCCACTTCTTCAAAATAGACTCGCCCAGGCCGTGGTATTTTGTGAAAGAGCCATATGTGGCTCATGAGCCGCAGTTTGATGACCACGGACTTAGGGGATACTGTGTCCTTCCCATTAAATCACAATCAGGTATATAATTTGTTTGTCCTACTATTGGTAGTGGTAACTTTGATCTCACCTTCACCCCCTTCTTGCCCAAGCAGCACTGATCTGATTTCTTCATTATTCTCTTTTATGTTTAAATTTCCCTAAATGTTGGCAGTGAAAACCACATCTAGTAGGCGTTGTCTATGTCCATCTGTCATGTCCCCCTTAACTTTCGAGCACTTTCAACACGGTGTTTTGTTTTATTCTTTCTAACAGCTGAAAATACCCCATGGCATGGTTACTAGTTTAATAATTTCTCCACTAGTAAACGTTGTGTTATTCCCTTCTTTATCCTGTTAAGAAAATGTGCAGCAAACATCTTGGAACACATTCTTGCACCACTTTTGTGTTTTTGTAGGCTAGCGCTTTATTTTTTTGGTCAAAGAGTATGAACATTTAAATTTTTTGTTGATACTGCCAAATTCTTCCCTTCCTTTAAAGAGCCTTGTTAATTAAGTTTCCACAAACGGTTCTGGTTTTCCCGCAGTCTTACCAACATTGATTTTTATCTGTCTGTGTGTTTATGGTGGTGCAGAGTTTGAATTTGGACTTCTCCTTGAGTAAGGCAAACACCCAAACCATAGAGTCTCCTTTTTGGTTCCAAGTCCAGTTTTGATTTGTGTAGAAATGAAATCTCTCTTCAAAGGAGAGGTCAAACCAAAGGAGAAATGTTTGCTATTCAGTGTCAGAAATTCTCTGTCATTCAATGTCACATTCACCATTACCACCAACTTTTGGCAGAGGGTCTTCTTATTGTTTTTATTCTGTCTTAACCGAGGAGAGATTAATGAGGGGAGCGTGTGTGTGAATGGGATGATGGATGACAATGCCGCCAGGGCTTTTGGTCCTCTTGAGTAGTCTTTATAAAACTTGGTTCAGAGTGACTGCTCGGTATGTCTACTCTTAAATAACGATTGGAACTGATTTTTATTTTGCAGTGAACTTGATGATTCTACATTTGGGATAACAAGTTTATAATAACTTACATGTGTATGTGTGATCACTCTCTTACATCAGCTACTAAACAAAGACTTTATATTTTTGTTTTATTTTAAATATTGAACTTTAAGTTAAACACATTTGTGGATGACTTTTAACTTTTTTTTTTCTTTTTTCAGGTTGAGGAAGTTGTTTGAAAGCTATTGTCTCTTTGGTAAAGTTATCTATGTTGACTTTATAGGTATTTGAAGCTGTGATTTCGTGGATCAATTATGAGAAAGAAACTCGTTTAGAGCACATGGCAAAGCTGATGGAACATGTCCGTCTCCCTCTTCTACCTAGGGATTACCTAGTCCAGGTGAGTCCTGTGTGAAGAATAAGCCTCTAGGGTTAGCATGGGTTACCCTGGTTGTCTGGAGTGGTTGAGGAGTTTTCTGGGTCTTCTGTACTGGTTGAGGGCATTAACCCATTGAGTTAAGTGTGAGGTGTGGTAGCATAAGAGCATTGGTTTGAAAATAAGACAATTAGGTATCAGTCCCTGCTCTACTATTTGTTAGCTTGGAGTTTTTATTTAACCTCTAAAGTCTTGATTTCTTCTTCCATAGAAAGGAAATTATAACAGAGCCCAAAAGTGTTGTTGTGGGACCAAAGGAGTTGTAAATATGTAAGTTAGGTGTCTAGCAACTTTTATGGTAGAGGACCAGTCAGAAGCGTCATTTCCATAACGTTGCTTTGTTCCCTTTTGCCTTAGCTTTAGGCCACTTGGGGTCCAATTTGGGATTGATAAATCAACTCTCACAGGTGCCTGGAATGCATATTGCATCTACCTCCTCTGAAAACAGGGTACCATATGTTTTTTCATTTAATCCTTATAATAACCCCCTGAGCAGAGATTATAACCCCCTTTGTTACAAATTCTGGCTCTATCACACACACCTTGCACTAAGCAGGCCACCACCTTTAATGCTCTCTATTCTGTTTATCTATTACATGACTTATTTTGTACAGCAAATGACATTACATACTCTTACAAGTAGGAGAGTTTAAAACTTAAATATATGAATGAAACGAAACTCCAAGGCATTAAGTCAGCCCTCAGCTATCCCTGACAAGTCTCTGGAAGGAATGGAAAGAGTGAAGGAAAGATACGAGGATGCTCAGTAGCCCAGGAACCTAGCTCTGTCACTTCTCAGCTGTCTCACGCCGGAGAAATACTCAACTTTTCTCAACCTCAGTGTTCTCTCCTCTGGTAAAAATGGCACCTGCCTGTGCAGGATTATTTGAGGACAGAATGAGACCATCCATGTGAAGCCTGCAGCCGTGCTCAGTGAGTCCAGCTGAAATATGTCCTCACAAACACTTGTAAAGTCCTCAGCTCATGACACTGTAGTCCATAGGCCTCATGTCAGGGAAATGCAGTCTGAACTCTTAACCTCAGCCCTCTTCTCAGGTGCTGAGCCCTGTATTTTGCACTTTGAATGGTACCACTGCCACCTGGTGGCAGCATATCCTTCCAGTAGAAAAGGTCCCTTAAGCAGAGGGACTGAACCTGCCAGAGCTTGCAGTGTCAGTCAAACCTCCCAGTGTCCTGTGGGAAACTTATCAAAGGTAGAAGTGGACATTTGGCTTCCAGCACAGTCTTGCTTCCACAGGGAGGAAGGACAGTCTGTGGACCTGGGTTCCAGAGAAAGCTCAAGGGGCCTTAGAGACCCCTAGTCACATCCTGCAGCAAGTGTCCACAACCAAAACTTAACAAAGACATTAGGACATAGTTCCCGGGTTATTGTGGCAGAGTAGGGTTCAGATCCGGAGAAGAAGGGGTCAGAGGCAATGGGCAAGAGAACTGTTGTGTAAGACCTCCTTTTAAAAAGGGCTCTTTTCAGAACACCTCTGGAAGAAGAGGATATTTCAGTAACACTCATTTGACCTTGAAACTTCAAACTGGTGTTTCCCACTGGGGATGGCTGATCGTTGAGGAGGAGGAGGAGAAAGGGAAAGCCCTGGGAAGACCTGCACCAACACTGTCGGACTTCTCGGGGAGGTGTTTCCTTGTTTGTTTGTTTTCAATAGGTAACATTTATTAGGCTTTCATTAAATATTTAAAAATACTGTTCTAAGTATGTAACATGCTATATCTCTAAAATAAGTTTTTATTGTGATAAAATATATAACATAAAGTTCATCATTTTAACCATTTTAAGTAGATCATTTAGTGGTATAAATTTCATTCACCATGCCGTACAACCATCACCATATCCATTTCTACAACTTTTCATCATCCAAAATTGAAACTCTGTACCCATGAAGCACTAACTCTCTAGGGGAGCTTTTCATGCAAGCTGAATGAGTTCTTTGGGAGAAATGCTATTTATGCATTTCTCTTTCCTCCCAAAGTTTTTTAGAGCTCCTCTCTCAACCTTTTACTTTTTTTAACTGACCCTAAAAGTTTATGACCTGTCTCAACCTGGTTCAGTCCCTCAGTGGGAGGGTGAAAAAACCTTCCCAGAAGACAGTGTTTTTGGAAGTATTCTTGGGATTCATCTCTGAGGAAGGAAGTTGCCAGATGTGACAGAGGCCCTGTCTTACCCATCCTTCTTTCCCTGCCAGATCCAATGCTGCCCAGCAGGTGATGGCCCTGGCCACATTTCCTCTCCTAGTCACAGGTGGGCACCTAGGAGAGGCTCAGTCAGGCCTTGTGCATGATCAGCTTGAGGTGAAGATAACTGAGGTGGGGAGGCCCTTCTCATTCTCCAACTGGACTTGAGCACCTCAGGGTCAGAAACCTTATGTTGTTCATCCTGGGGTCTAGTGCTGGGCTGTCCAACTAGAATCATTCAGTCAGTTAGCTGTTGAATGGAATTGACCCTTTCCCAACAGATTCCAAGCACTTCAGCAAAAAAAAAAAAAGAAAAAAAAAATGAAGTGGCCTCTGGAGACCACACTGCCCCTTTCAGATATGCCACATAGCAGTCTGATCTGGACCAAAACGGTAGAGGTTTGAAAGAGCACCAGGCTGATTTCATCCTTGGTCTTGCTCAGGAAACATTTAGGATTATTTTTGCTGAGCACCTGCTTACGCCCATAACTCTGGAATAAGAGGTGAAGAAGCTATTGTCCCAGCTTAGATGGGGTCCAAGGTGAGGTCAGTAGGTGGGACTTTTGTGCAGGACATTTTTTCTACTCTTATATCTCTGCTCCGTTAGAGGGTGCCTCACTGGCCAGTTTTATCCTTAGGATTTCACTTAAGAATATGGATATGAATTCTTCTTCTTGATAGTCACATTGTTTTATTTCATGCTTCCAAAGGTTGGCTGGTGGATACCACCCTCTTCCTCTTCCTCACTTTCCTCCTCTCAAATGTTTGACCATTTGCATAAACATTGTGATACATTCAAACCAGGTGGAATGTGGAAAAAGGCTTTCAGGACAACTAATTGTCTTTGTTTTACATAATCTCATTTTAAGCTTCAAAACAAACAAATGAAGACACAATTAGGTTGTGGGTAATTTTAATATGCCGATTTTATAGATGAGAAAACTGAGGATAAGAAGAATTAAGTGGTAGAGCTGGAATTTTTATCCTTGTTGGTTTGATGCCTGAGTTTAATCACTTTATTCCACAGTACTCTTGAAATGCAAGAGGTGACCACCAAGTTATAACTCTGTGGACCTTTCTCTTGAGGTCTGAGATGATGTGCTGTGAGAATGAATGAGTGTGGGAGTACAGAATGACTCAGCCTGGGGTGACAGCATGGTAGATGTGGCCAGGCTCCGCTCCTGGATCACCTGTGGTTTATTACTTCTAGACAGTTGAAGAAGAAGCTTTGATAAAGAATAATAATACCTGTAAAGACTTCCTCATCGAAGCCATGAAATATCATCTGCTCCCTCTGGATCAGAGACTCTTGATTAAGAACCCCAGGACCAAGCCCAGGACTCCAGTCAGTTTACCCAAGGTAAGCCCCAGCCCAGTCACTGCCAAGAGTTGGGACTGCGCCCAGGGAAGGTGGCCTTCTGTTCCTGCCTCCAAGTCTTTCCTCACCCATGGCTGCCCTGCACCTTGGTTGTATTAGGATCAAAGAGATGGAGTCTACTGGTTCCTCTTGAATCTGCTGGTACCTCTCTCTTTTGGGCTCTTCCTTTCTTAAGAGTTTCAAGGTAATCTCCAATGTCACCAGGGCGGATTGAGAATACCTCAAAGCCCTTCCCTCTACCCTTCTCTTGTTTCACACCACGGTTTGGGCTACATTGCTTTTGAAAGCAGAAGAATGCTGTATTGGTTTTGACTTAGTGATGGCCATAACAATCCTCTTTCTAGGCCCTTCTTTGAGTCAGAACAATTCTAGTCTGGTTCCTTCCATTACCACAGAGCCATAAAGGACAGTTAGGGCTGCCAGAGGGGAGAAGGCGCTTAAGAAGTCTGATAGGTAATGAAGCAGGGAATAGAAATGGGAAATGAGACATTGTGAGGGGCAGGAGGGGGCAGCCAGAGGAAGGAAAGGGTGAGCATAGGAGGGGACCCCATGATCAAGAGTCTGTGCAGGGTTCTGGATACTTTGCCTCCCTGCAAGTCTCCTCCCTTCTCTGGTCCTCAGGTTCCTTATTTGCTGAATGAAAGATGCTGCACTAGATGGTCTCTAACATCCTTTCTGGCTTGGCATCGAGTAGCCTTCCTAGGATCCTAACATATGGCTGAGTGTGGGAAGGTTCCAGCCAGCCCAGGAGGTCCCTTAGAATTTAGGAGATACGTGCCTGTGGGGAAGAGAGGGGAAAGAGCATGGTGTGGGCTACTGCCCAGAGGGAGAGCAGGAGCTGGGTCCTTTGTCTTGAGGCTTTTATCTCTCTCATGTAGGCAGGAATGTTAGGGGAGGTTTCAGGGGAGGGCTTCAGCAGAATATTCATCAGTTTTTTAGGTGTGCTCCCTTAGGGTCATGGTCTCCACTGATTGGTCAGGGTCAGGGCAGGGGGTCTTTAGTCATTGCAACTGGTCCTGGTGTCGCCCACCTGGTTTTGCTGCTTTTCTGGGCCTGGAGCTGAACTACAACTGAGGCCTAGATGTTCTCTCTAGGGAGGTGACCTGTATCTGCTGTAAAGTGCTCTGCCAGCTTGTTCAGCTATCTGTCTCAGCTTCCCTGTTCCACTTGTTTGGCCCACTGGCCTGTCGCAAACCAGCTAATATGGTGGAACCAGTGTTTCACTTGAGTCTTTCTCACCCTCCAAAGCTGTTCTCTGAACCCATGACAACCTGCACCTTGGTTCACCATTGTAAACCTGAGATTATGTATGTACCTGTCTTCCTCCTGCTGTCCAGTGCTGGTTACAAGGGGCAGCCACAGGGCAAAGGCCTTGGTCTGAGTGGCCACTTGCCTTACTGCATATTGACAATCTTTTGTTTTATTTTGTTGAAATAGCTCACTCAGGCTTCTTCATATTTTTCAAAATGAAAATAACAGTTTTCTTTAATGATAGGAATATGTGCTCATTTTGGATTATTAAAAGGATACTGCAATTTTGAAATAAATTTAAAATATCTCCTGAAATCCCTCCACTCAGAGGCAATCATTGTGATCATTTTGGTGAATTTTCTTTCAGACATATCTCTGTGCACTTATTCACAAATAGATAAAAATGTACACTTTTAAATAAATGGAATCTTGCTACATAGATTAAAATCTTTTTTTCCTCCTACTCAACCATATTTTACAGACTGCTTTAAATGTGTTATCAGTAGAGGTAAAATCAGCATTTAAATTGTGATAGGTACATGGTATTTAATTATATTTATGTACCATTAGTTAACTGTCCTATATTGATGAATTTGCAGATATTTCTATTTTTAAATATTATAAACATTTCTGTATCAAACATCTTTTAAAAGCTGGCATCTTGTTTTGGTTTGCATTTTTTTAATGGTAAGATTAATCTTGGTTGCATATGATTATTGGCATTTGTATTTCTTTTCTTTTTTTAAATTCTCTATTCATGTCCTTTGTCCATTTTCCTATTAGACTGTATGTTTTTTTATCAAGGGGTTTAAGGGCTCTTTTTTTGTTAAAGAGGTTAGGCCTTTGTATATATTTAAAACATATTTTTTTTCTTAGTATGGAGTTTGCCTCTAAACTTATTTATAATGTTTTTGAATCCTCCAAAACAGTTTTTTAAAAAATAAATATATTCTTATTGATTTCAGAGAGGAAGGGAGAGGAAGAGAGAGAGAGAGAGAGAGAAACATCAATGATAGGAGGGAATCATTGATTGTCTGCCTTCTGCATGTTGGACTGAGCCCGCAACCCAGGCATGTGCCCTTGACTGGAATCGAACCCGGGACCCTTCAGTCCACAGGCTGATGCTCTATCCACTGAGCCAAACCGGCTAGGGCCAAAACAGTTTTTAAGCAGTCAAATTGATCTAATTTTTACTTTATAGCTTAGGTTTTGTATCATGCTTATGAATGTTTTCTCTACTCTGAGATTATCATGAATATTCCCATGTTTTCTTTAAGTACTTTTATGATTTTTGTTTTATATTTGATGCACTTGATCAGTGCACTTACAGTTTATTTGTGTTAAGGAGTGAGGGTAGGAATACAACTTTCTTTATATTGCAAATAATGAGCCAGATGCTCCAAGTTATTTTAATTAACCAATCTCCCTCTCTCCCATCGATTTGAATACCATCTTCATTTTGATGTAAATTTCCACAAGCTTTGTGTCTTGAGATTATTGATTCTAAGGTGCACTGATGTTTTACATGGAGGAGGGTTTTTCCATCCTGGGTTTTTAGCAGGCCTTGTTGCGATGTTCCTTGTGATGTTTCTCTTTGGAAATTGAGGTTCTCATACTATGTTATCAGTGTAATGGCATCTTTTCCTGGGTAGGGTATTCTGGAGCTAAGGAAATGCTGCAGAGCTGGTCCAGTTTCTTTTTGTGGAGGCCATACCCAGTGACCTCTCCTTTCCTAGACCCCACATCTAACTTTTGCCACAATACCCATAAGAAGATGGATTAAAAAAAATCAAAGCCAATTTTGTGTCTGAACCTGGACTAAGCGAGCTGAGCCCCCCTCCCCACTCCCCACCTTCCCAGACATTGAATCTGTAGTTGAGAAGAGTCTGCCCCTTGTTTCATGAGGCCAGTGTTCCCGCCTGTGGCCTGTGCTCCCCACTGTGAACCATTTATTTTCAGAATGAAAATGTTTAGATTGCTGGGCACATAGCCTTCTGCAAGCAACTTGAACCAGGACTTCTTTGAATCTGTTGAAGGAATTAAAAAAAAAAAAAAAGCATTGCTGCTCTTTGCCCCATTGTTCCCTGACTTTAATCCGTGAATGATTTAAGGTTAGACTGTTCAACCTGCTTCTCAAACTCTATTCCTGTCACCATTGTTTGAGCTCTTAAATTAATGAGGGGGATCTCCACTGTGGGTTTGAGGAATGGAATATTCGAGAGAAACTCTCGGATTATCATTAAATCATTACAATAATCTGCATATCCAGATTAAGTTATTTGCCCAGTTACGTACTAGTAATTGCAGGGCTGGGGGTCGAACCAATATCTGTTCCACTCTAAAATCTGTGTGCTTTTTCTTGTACCAAACTGCCTTCCAGGGACAAGTTTTCAGGTTCTGGTGGCAGATGAAAAGGATTCTTTCTATTCTTTCTCTTTAATTATAAAAATCTCCTTTAATTAAAACATTTCATTCATCTAATTAATAGATGCATTGCCAATACATTTGCTTCTTTTTATTTTATTTTTTTTATTTTATTGATTTTTTACAGAGAGGAAGGGAGAGGGATAGAAAGCTAGAAACATCGATGAGAGAGAAACATCTACCAGCTGCCTCCTGCACACCCCCTACCGGGGATGTGCCCGCAACCAAGGTACATGCCCTTGACCAGAACTGAACCCGGGACCCTTAAGTCCGCAGGCTGACGCTCTATCCACTGAGCCAAACCGGTTTTGGCCATTTGCTTCTTTTTAAAAATTAAGACTATTTTTCGAGCAGTTTTAGGTTCACAGCAAGATTAAGGGGAAGGTACAGAGATTTTCCATGCACCTCTGCCCTGATACATGCATATCTTACCCTTATTCTGAACATCCCATATTATTCTCTCTTAAATTCAGATTTATGAGGAATAATAATTTTATACATGTTTAAAATCACTCTTTTTAAGGGTGCAATTTGATGAATTTTGACAAATGCATACAGTCATGTAATAACCATTCTAATAAAAACATAGAATATTTTAATCACTCCAAAAAGTTTCCTTGTGCTATTTTGTAGTCAAGCCCTTTCTTCTACCCCCAACCCCCTGGCAACTATTTCTGATTTCTGTACTTGTACTTTTGTCTTTTCTAGAATGTCATATAAATGGAATCATGCTGTAGATAGCCTTTTGAACTTGCCTTCTTTCTCTTAGCATAATGCTGTGATATTCATCCATGTTGTTGCATTTATCAAGAGTTCATTCCTTTTTATTGCTAAGTAATATTCCATTATATGGATGTACTATAATTTATTTATCCATTCACCAGTTGATGGACATTTGGGTGTCCAGTTTTTGGCTATTACAAATTAAGCTGCTTTGAACTCATACTTCCAGATTTGTTTATAGATCTTTGTGTGGACATATATTTTAATTTCTCTTGGGAAAATACCCAGGAGTAGGATTGCCCAGGTTGTATGGTAAGTATATGTTTAACTTTATAAGAAATTGCTAAACATTTTTTTAAAGATGGCTGTACTATTATGTATTTCCATCAGCAATGGTCGAGAGTTCCAGTTAATTTATAGTTTCCCCACTACTTGTATTATCTATTTTAAAAAATTTTAGCCATTCTAGTAGATATGTAGTGATATCTCACTGTGGTTTTAATTTGAATTTCTTTAATGACTAATGAGATTGAGCATCTTTTCATGTGCTTATTTGCCATCTGTATATCTTCTTTAGTAAAGTCTCTGTTCAGATCTTTCCCCTTTAAAAAATTGGGTTATTCTTATTGATTTGTAAGAATTCTTTATATATTATAGATACAAGTCTTTTATCATATACACTGAGTGGCCAGATTATTATGATCTCTGAACGCATAATAATCTGGCCACTAAGTGTATATCCTATATCAGTGATGGCGAACCTATGACACACGTGTCAGCACTGACACGCATAGCCATTTCTGATGACACGCGGCCGCTGAGGCGGCCGTATGCCGAGGATGAAATATTTGCTGCTCCTGAGGATGAAACATTTGCAAAATAATGTTTTTTCCTCAAAGTGACACACTACCCGAGTTATGCTCAGTTTTTTGGCGAAGTTTGACACACCAAGCTCAAAAGGTTGCCCATCACTGTCCTATATAATAAAAGGCTAATATGCAAATTGTCCCCTCGACCAGGAGTTCGACCAGAAGGCAGGCTGGCCAACCGCCCATGTCCCCTCCCCCTGGTCAGGCTGGCTGGACCCCACCCATGCACGAATTCATGCACTGGGCTTCATATATATCTATATAGATATATATATATATAGATATATATATATAGATATATATCTATATCTATATCTATATCTATATCTATATCTATATATATATATATACTGATATATATATCTATATATATATATACTGATATATATATCTATATATATATCTATATATCTATATATCTATATATATATATCTATATATATATATCTATATATATATCTATATATATATAGATATATATATATCTATATATATATATCTATATATATATATATACTGAGTGGCCAGATTATTATGCGTTCAGAGATCATAATAATCTGGCTACTCTGTGTGTGTGTGTGTGTGTGTATATATATATTGCAAATATATGTCTTGTCTTTTCATTTTCTTAGAGTATCTTTGGGAGAGCTGAAGTTTATAATTTTATGAAGTTTTTTTATGTTATAATTTATGTATTTTGTGTTCTATCTAAAAAAATCTTTGTGTAATCTAAGATCACAATGATTTTCTTCTATACTTTCTTCTAGAAATTTCAAAGTTTTAGGTTTTACATTTAGGTCTATGATCTATTTTGAGATAAAAAAAATGGTATGTGAAGGGGTCAAGGTTCATTTATTTTGCATTTGAATGTCAAGTTTTTTCCCACAGCATTTACTGGAAACTTTCTCCTTTCTCCACTGAATTACATTGACACCTTTGTTGTAAATAATTGACAATATATGTGTTGGTCTATTTATGTACTCTATTCTGTTCTTTGTATCTGTTTGTCTATCTTTATAGTAATACCATGTTGCCTGAATTACTAACTTTACTGTAAGTCTTGAAATCAGGTAGTGTGAGTCCTCCAATTTTGTTCTTCAATGTTGTTTTGGCTGTTGTAAGTTATTTGCATGCCCATATAAGTTTTAGAATCAGCTTGTCTATTTCTACAGAAAAGCTTGTGGGGACTGGTAGGGATTGTGTTGAATTTTTAGATCAATTGGGGCAATTGATATATTAGCAATACTAATTCTGATTCATGAACACAGTATATAGCTCCATTTGTTCAGGCCTTCTTTAATTTCTTAGCAATGTTTTGTAGTTTTCAGTGTATAGGTCTTGCTAGGTTTAACCCTAGGTATTTCATAGTTTTTTGATGCTGTTGTAAATATTTTCTTTTAAAATTCAAATTTCTGGTAGTTTATTGTTAATATGTAGAAATATAATTGGTGAGAAACCTTATTTAATGGAGAAAGGGAGGTCAGCTTGATGATGGCATCATTCTTTTCTGGAAAACGTGCAGAAGATGACTGAGTGCCCCAGGCTGACACTTCAGGGAGGTATTTAGGGTTCCCCTCTAGGGTGTTAGCTTCTCCACTAAACTGGCTCCATGATTTCAGGCATTATTCATCTGTGTCCTTGGCACAGAGCCTGTATGTGGCACAGACTAGGTGAGAGGAAAAGTTTTCATGAATGAGAGAGATTTTTAAAGAAGAAATAACCTTGTGGAGATTTAATACTGACCATTTCTATTACCCATAGTTGTTTTCCAATGCTTTCAGCATTTATACATGTGGTTTTGCATGATTGTTGTGAGGATATGTCCTACATCATATCCTGTTTTGATCACTAATGTAGATCAATCCTAGAACATTTAGTTCAGCCCACAAGTCCAATATTGAATTAATCCAGTTGTCGTTCTAGAGAGTTGTAAACCACTTAGATTAAAAAAACAACACTGGTATTAAACCATAAACTACCATGCATGCATTAACTCATTAATTTATTAATCCACTCACCCAACACACTTCTATTGAGTTACTAATTGCCAGCCACTGGGTTAGGTATTAGAGCCACAAAGACTAATATGAGCCGGTCCCTTCCCAAGATGCTCCATACTAGGTGGAGGGGCATTAGATGTTACAGTGGACTCTGCAAGTACCACATGGAGGTATGGGCAAGACACTTTATGAACACGGAAAGGGGTAAGGGGCTGGGGAAAGCTTTCTGCAGGAGCTGAGGCCTGAGCTGTCTCCAAGGTCAAACGCAAGTTGTCCATGGGAGTGAACATCCAGAAACTGGTTTAGATGACTGCAGGAGAGAACTGGCTCACACCATCTGATGGCCCTTAGAGTTATTTGTACTGTGCTTCCCTGGGTCATTGTCGTTATCACCAAAGGCATTAATGATGATATAAGCAGGATTGTCTAAATCCAGCTTCCTTGTGTTTTAGACAAAGCACTTTATATATGTTATCTTGTCTTTAAATTTTTTAAAAAATATTTAATATATTTTTATTGATTTCAGAGAGGAAGGGAGAGGGTGAGAGATAGAAACATCAATGATGAGAAAGAATAATTGATCAGCTGCCTCCTACACATCTCCTACTGGGGATCAAGCCCACAACCTGGGCATGTGCCCTTGACCGGAATTGAACCCAGGACCCTTCAGTCCACAGGCCGATGCTCTATCCACTGAGCCAAACCAGCTAGGGCTACATTATCTTATCTTGATAACAACTTTGGAAGTTCTAATGTTGGAGAAAAGCGAGATTCAGTGAGATTGGATGGTTTGCCCAGCTAAGTGGCAGCATGAGGGCTTGGATCTAGGTCTGGCCAACTCAAAGCTTATGCTTTTGAGCCCAGTGATGATAATAGCAGATCCCAGTTGCTGAGCACTTAGCATGTGCCAAGCATTGGGCTAAGTGATTTACATTTATTATCTCATAGGATTTTCAAAATTGTAATTACCCTCATTTACACATGAGGAAATTGGATCTTGGGTTATGTCACCTATTCATTATGTTTTAGTTACCAATTTCTGCATCACAAATTACCCTAACCTTGGTGGCTTAACACAGCAAATGTTTGTTATCTCATAGTTTCTGTGGGCAGGAATCCCAGAGTGGCTTAGCTGGGTTTGTCCTGGACAAAGGCCTCTTATAAAGGTGCAGTGAGCTATTGGTTAGCGCTGCAGTTACCTACAGGCTTGTTTGGGGAGGATCTGGCTCTAAGCTCACTCTTGTGGTTACTTGTAGGCCTTAGTTCCTCACCCTGTGGCCTCTCAATAAGCTGCTTGCATGCCCTCTTGACATGGTAGCTGGCTTCCCCCATAGGAAGTAATTCTACTACAGGAAGAGGTTGAGAGAGGATGCCTGAGACAACAGCTGTAGTCTTTTTGTAACCTACTCTCAAAGGGATGTCCCATCACTTCTGCTGTATTTTATTTGCTAGATATGAGTCACTAAGTCTAGCTCATACATGGGGAGGGGAATTAAGTTATATGTCTTGAATGGAGGAGTATCAAAGAATTTGTGATGTATCTTTAAAGCACAGCTAGTAAATAGCTGAGCTGAGATTTAAGCTAAGGATGACAGACTACAGACCTTGTGCTTTTTAACTGTACTATTATATTGCCTCCAAATTTCACAAAAGCATTTTAGCTGGATGCTGTGTGGAAAGAAACCCAATTCCTGCCCTCTGGGAACTTAATTTTAAGAGGTCCCTCTGAGAGAGTAAGATAGAAATATATAAGTAGCCAAATAAGTGGAGAAAGAGGAGGAGTTGGGAGATAACTGGGCTAGTTGGCAGAGCAGCCACAGGAATTCCAAGGGCAGCCTAGGTTGGGCTTTCCTGAATTCAGTCCAGATAGGTTTGCTGACAGAGCTGACTGAGAAACAAGGTGGTGGAGAGAGATTGCATTGTTCTCAGCAATTCTCAGCAGTGAACCTGTTTGCCAGCCAAACCCTCTCCCTTAAAGAAGGATTCTGCCTTGAGATAGCTGCAGAGGCTAATAAGGATGTTTTCTTCTGAGCCATAAATGCCCCATCATACTGACACATTCACACCGAACAGCTAATGGCATCATCTCGGCTCCCACACATTCACTGCCCAGCATTTTCCCTGAGGCTAGGTTGCTATGGACAACCAGAGGCTGTCTCCCAGCTGCTTGAAACACTCCTACTCTGCCTCGTTCCACAGATTGCAGTGGAGAAATGAAGTTCCAGGAAGATGCAAATGTACCCTTTGGAGATGTACTGAGTCTGGCACTTTTCACTGTAATTTCAGTTCAGCTGACATTTCTATTTAAAATGACACCATGCTCTGGCCAGTGTGGCTCAGTTAGAGCATCGTCGGGTACACCGAAAGGCTGTGGGGTCAATTCCTGGTCAGGGCACATACTTTTGTGGGTTTGGTCCCTGGCTGGGGCATGTATGAGAGACAACCAATTGATGTTTCTCTCTCTCCCTGTCTCTCTCTTCCTCTCTCCCTCCCTTCCTACCCCTTCCTCTCTCTCTCTAAAAATAAAATAAAATAAATAAAAATTAATAAACATCGTCTGGTGAGGATTAAAAAAACAAAGAGACACTGAAAAGCCATTTGGGCTGAAAGTGGGTGAGGGCTGTCTTGGTTTCAGTAAATGGTATTGGAAACAAGGTGGCATGGTGGGTAGGATGACGTCTCACCTGGGCCAGGCCCCTGGGCTGGCCCTGCTCCTCTTCCATATTGAGCCTTTAAATGGACTCAGGCCACACCTGGAAAGCACACTGAGGTCTTGAAAAAGCCCTATCGTCACCCCCGGAATCAGTGGTGATGCTCACTCTCCCATTCATAGATCATGTGTCCTTTTTACCGTTTATTGGGAGTCTGTTTTTTAGCAATTGCTTTAATAGTAGCGGCAACAGTAATGATTTTGGTGTTGATGTAATAAAGCTGACACTTAGTGTGTGCTATTTACCAAGCACTGTGCTAAGTACTTTATATCATTTAAGCCTTTTGACACTCAAAGGAGAGACATTCTATTATCCTGATATTATAGGTAATGAAAGTGAGACTCAGCGAGGGTAAGTGCCTTGCCCATGGTCACACAGCTATTTGGCTATTTGGCTGATATTTGACGCCAGATGTGTCTGACTCCAAAGCCCATTTCCCATCCTCTCTTCCCCACTCTTGTTCTCTCCCATTGCTGGTTCTCTCCCCTACTGTCTCTGCACCTTGGCTGTCAGTCCTTGTCTGGAGCACCTGTTGCTCAGGAACCTGCTGGGACAAGTCTTCTGTCTCCACCTCGACATGCTCCTTCGGATGAATTTTTGGTGTTAGCCCTGCGGCCCCACGCACCAGGGTAAGAGAGAGTCTCATTTCCTGCCCTGGCCCGAGGGACCGACTGGCTGGGCCTGCCTTCTGCCCAGCTCACCGGTCATGGAAGAGAGTTTGGACACACACTCTACTCTTGCTGATGAAATAAGTGTGCAGAGCCCAGGTTGTTATGCTCATCTTAGTGGAGTGTTTAATGACTATGGGATTAGGGTTAGGGTCTTGGTCCACAATGTGCTGGAAAGCTCTGCTATTTACCTAGTGCTCCTTTCCCTGACTGGTCTCTGGTAACTAATGGCTCTCAGACACAGAGTCGCTGTCATATCATGAGGAGGGACCAACATGCCTTCACTCCCAGTCTTACTGGTAAAGTCAGAATCATCCATGTGAAAGGGAGCATTTTATATTTACTTAAAAACCATTGTGTTATGCTGGGAGTGAAATGACCTTCCTAAGGAATCAGGTAGTCTTTCCATGGTCTCACTCACTAATCTCCCTAAAGTAAATAGCCATTTGACTTTCCAAATGAGCTTGTTTTCCTTGGGAATTGTCCAGTAACCATCTCCCGCCCCCGCCCCCACAACGCACAGTTGAGTCTGCTCACCCATAGTCTGTCAACCAGAACTCTCCATTCACCAAAACTTCTGCAGCCTTCAACACAGTGTCAGCTGAGGGGTGGGGTGGGGTGGGGTGCCCTGAGAGACGCCCAAGTGCATTGCAATTCTTGAGCATGATTAAATCATAATTATTAGCCTGGAACCGGTTCTTTAGTTTATTGCGGTTCCCTTATGACCACTGGTAGTTCTTAACTCAGGGTTACCTTGAAGGATAAATGTTAAAAGTAGGGATCATTAAATAGGCTGATTTGATTCAGTAATTGCTATTAAAGGCATTACAGATATTTAGTAAATTGGGATTTAGGGGTGTTGGGGAAAGAAACAAACATGTCTGTTGAACTCCTTGGGACTGAGATTTTCTGAAAATGTAAAATGAGGGTTTGCAATTAGAGAATGGTTCAGGGCTCTTCTTGCCCTGCTATCTCGTGGTCTTAAATAACTAGAGGTTTATGGTTTCAAGATGTAATGCATATAGACCTTGGTGAGTACTCCTTTTTGTCTAATTGGTTGCTAAGATCAGGTATCTATGGAAACAATCATTCGTTATTATTCCAGACAGGAAATTTTTTCTTTTTATTGTGCACAATTACTTGATGATGAGTGTAGTGTTCCTTGTATGATGGCTTTTTGCAAGAGCTGCCATAGAAACTGGATTTTTTTATACTTAGGAGACAAGCAGAAAGATACTTCTCTCTGCTTTGGGCTACCTCCACATTTTCAGAAACTGATGGCCTATTCCACACAACCTCATAATTACTCTTTCCAGATCATTGCACAAGTTTTGGATATTAAAAGTCTTCTCTCACCGGTGGTTTTATGGGCTCAAAGGCAAGTTTATTTTGAAAACCTTGTCCTGTATTATTTTTGTCTTTCTACTCATGTTTGATTGGCACATTGAAATTTTTGTATTCCTATAATTCTGTTTCTGTGTACTATGAAAACTCTCAGAGATGGGTGCTGGATTCTCTTCAATGTGAATGTACCACCTGGTACCCCTGGTGGAAGGTGGTTTCTGGGGATGGTCAGCTTTCCTGAAAGCTTTGCCTTTTTAATTTACAGCTTGTATAAAGAATAAAACCTTTCGTCTGATAATTGAGTCAAAAGATGGAAAAAACTCTCTTTCTCTTTTTATTTTGTTTTTCCTCAGCGTCCCCAAAATTGTAATCGGGTGCCTAATATGTCTTAATCCAAGAAAATGAATTTCTGGCCTGTGTATTTTCCCCCTTTAACTGTGTATGTCTTTCGTTAAACTCTGCATGTGCTATTTGCTACTCATTCATTCTCTATTCTAAATAAATATTTGAGTTCTCGCTTTGACATAGCAGCACAAGGCCCTAGGATTATCTTGGTGACTGAGGTGATAAATTTCCTGTCCTGGCAGGACTCACTGTCTAGGAGGGAAGACAAGGTCGCCAGACAGTTAAAGTACAATGATGGGCAGTTTTAATGGAAGAACACAGGGCATGTGTGATCTCAAAGAAGGGACATATAACTCAGATTTGGAGGTCAGAGAGACCCTTTTGGAAGAAGTGACATGTAAACTGAGACCTGGAAGAAGCGTGTGAAAGCAGAGGGATCAGAAAGGGGAGGAATGTTTCAAAGAGTGGGAACAGCATATGTGAGTGTGTTGGGTGCCTGAGGTCACTGGGGGGGGGGGGGGGGGGGGAATCTTAACACTGGTCTGATTCTCACTGAGCTCCCCAAATTAGATTTCAAAGAAAATCTTTGCAATAATTTGACTTCATTTTAGCTCTACCAACTCAAAAGTAGAAGGACAATGCAAGTTCTAGGTATGTTTACGAATGCAGGGCAAGTCATTTGGCCCTGGATGGCTTGGGCATTGTCTGAAGTTTGTGGAGAGGCTTTGTTCATTAACACCCCCTTAAACTGTTTACACATGCCTTTCTAAGAGAATAATTACAGGTGGGAAGCAGTGTAGAATTCAGCTTTCCTCTGAAAAAGGGCTGCTCTTGACACAGAGCATGGGCCCTCTGTGCCTAGACACGAAGGAAAGTCAAGTGGAGAATGTTTATTTCCAGAAGCAGCTGCAGATCTAAGCCTGAATTGTGTCCTGGGTTCCTTTGGGATGTTCCAGAAGTCAGAACTAAATTCCGAGTTGTTGAACTTCAGTCATCCATTTGGCCCCAGACAGCTGTGGACTAACTCTGATGACCAGTGATGGCCTACACAGGCAGTGGGTGAGCCTGAATCTGGAATCTTGGGGTAAACAGGCTTGATATTTTGAGCAGTGGTTGTCTGCCTCCTCATATTGCAGATAATGTTCACCTGAGGGATGTACTTCTGTGAACTCACACAGATTTTGGTGATACTTCTCTCCCCAAAAATAAATTGTGGAGAAGTAAAGAGCACTACAATAATTCATAATGGCAAAAATTGTTATTGGCACATCACCAGGAAATCCCTGTGGTTTATGGGTTAAAACAATGGTTATCAAAGTATGAATCTTGGAACAGCAGCAGCATCAATGGGAACTTGTTAGAAATGCAGATTCTCAGTCTTACTCCAGACCTACTGAGTTAGAAACTCTGGGCAGGACCCAGCAATTTGTGTTTTAACAAACCCTCAAGGTGATTCTGATGGACCTTGAAGTTTGAGAACCACTGGAATAAATAAGACAGGCTATAGGTAATGAGAAAATCCTATGACTTATATTGATTAGTTGCTTATGACTTCCACCCCATTCTCTCCTCTTAAGAAAGTGTCTTGGAGCCCGGCTAGTGTGGCTCAGTGGTTAAACATCAACCCATGAACCAGTAGGTTATTGGTTTGTTAAGATCAGGGTACCTGCTTGGATTGTGGGCTCGATCCCCAGTAGGGGGCGTGCAGGAGGCAGTCAATTGATGTTTCTATCTCTCTTACTCTTCTGTAAAATCAATAAAAAATGTGTTTTTTTAAAAAAGATAGTATCTTGTGAGTGAGAGTGATGTCATTATGAAGACAGTCATGAATTTGCACAAATTTATTAAAATATTTAACATATTGTTAACTTCGATACCTTAATTTTTCTTATTAATAACATGTAAGAAAAGTCACAACAGGGATACCACAGTTAAGTACTGCAGTTCTATTACTGTGGTCAGAAGAATGGCATTTATTTATTTATTTATTTATTTATTTATTTATTTATATTATACCTTACACCAGGGGTGGGGAACCTCTGGCCCAAGGGCTGTATAAGGCCAGAGAAATAATTTGGTCTGGCCCTACCCAGGCATTAGGGGTGAGTTATTGAAATGCTTGACCAAATATAGCAGGCTAATTTTTAAGTTGATAATTTTGAATGACCCACAAATGATGTTATAAATATCCAAATGGCTCTTGGCAGAAAACAGGTTCCCCACCCCTGCCCTACACTAAGAAATATGCTTGAATTGCTCTCCAAGAGACACCTATGTGTGTATAACCAGGACAGATACTTCATGCAATAATACCCTTACTATATTTTATGTGCTGTTTATTAAAAGTATGCTTGTTGCAATCCATTAAATTGATCCCATGGCCCACTGTTGAAACATGACCTGCAGTTTGAAAAACATGGATGTGGTGAGCTATCTTTGCATGGACCCTGTCTCTAGAGCAGGAGAGGGATGGGTCTGGCCTCACCTCTGTATCAGGTAGACTTGACTTTTAGTCCCTGTTCTGCCACTCTTAGCTGTGTGACCTTGGGCAATTTAGTTCTCTGAGCTTTACTTTTCTCACCTGTCAATGGAATTGATAATATCTACCTCACAGAGTTGTGACAAGGGAATGACAACATATTTCATACAATGGCTGGCAGTGGTAGCTACCACCTTACTTTGAAATGGTACTGTTAGCACTGTTTTTCAGATCATCATCAGTTACATACATTTTTGTGCTAACCACACAAAGCAGTGTTTCACAAATATTTTCCATACTGCAATGAATAAGTACTCTCTGTAGTCTATGCATTCAGAAATATTGTAAAAATAATTTTGTCTTAAAAATGCACCCAAATTCTGCACTCTATTCTAAAATATACGCAAACTTTGATATACATTTTAGAATATTTTGTTTTAATATAAGATTTAGTCTCCCTGCCCCAAATCCTTGAGGGCACTGAAATTGCAGAAGATGCCACTGACCACGTGTAACATAGATAGCTCTGCCAGTGGCATCTGGGAAACATAGACCTTATGGTTGTGTTTCTGTGGGAAGATGCTCATTAGACTTTTTTGAATAGTCATGCCTGTTGGTGATTAGAGGCAGCATCTTCATATGTGGCTCTGTAAACTGGCATCTCAGGTCACCCATGGACCCTGGGCAGTTAGCATGTGGAAGCACCAGGGATTGATCACCCATGAATCCGATGTTGGGGAGCCCCAGCTAATGTTCACCTGTCTTTCTGGAGGTCATGATTGTGGTCGGTGGCCAGGCACCTAAGGCGATCCGCAGCGTGGAGTGCTATGATTTCGAGGAGGACCGATGGGACCAGATTGCTGAGCTTCCTTCCAGGAGGTGCAGAGCAGGTGAGCAGCACCACCTCCCTGTGCACAGCTGCCTTCGCTGCGTGCCTCTGCTTGGTGCCTGAGTCCTGCTTTGCTCTTTGTTTCCCCAAACATCTGTGCATTATAGACCCTCTTTCTTTTCCTTCCCGCCTGCCCAGTTTCTAGCTATCCCTTCTGGGGTCAGTTCTTATGTGTTTAGGGACTTCAGCTAAAATTCAAGTATTTGCTTGAATCAAACAAAATTAGAAAAGCAAATATGAAAAAAAAAATCCAATGAGTCCCATAATGACTTCCAAATGTCTAAGGTTGGGGATCATCTTCTGTGGCGAGTTATTCACATGCCTGAGACGATCTTAGTGTGTCTTGGTTTCCCGTGCCCCAGGTGTGGTGTTCATGGCTGGCCACGTGTATGCTGTGGGCGGGTTTAACGGCTCACTGCGTGTGCGGACAGTGGATGTGTATGACGGTGTGAAGGACCAGTGGACGTCCATTGCCAGCATGCAGGAACGCCGGAGCACACTGGGCGCAGCCGTGCTCAATGACCTGCTCTACGCCGTGGGGGGCTTTGATGGCAGTACTGGTAGGTCCTGGACACGGTCCCTACCTGTCCCAGCCTGGGACACACCCTCCATAACCCTGGTTTGCTCAGCCAGTTCTTGGGCCAACCCTTCTGTCCATCCATACTTACTTCCCCAAGAACATACCTATCCTTTCTCCCAGCTTGGGTGCCAGAGCCAGGTCTGGAACATGTAAAGAACATGTAACTGCCCATGTGCTGTCATTTCTAGGGCTCCAGGAAGGACCCCATAGACAGAAGAGGGCCCTTTCTCCATTCCAGTGGCTGGGAACCATTTATTCAGAAGATGAGGCTTAGAAAGAGAGCGTGCTTACCTAGAAGGCATCTCAGCACTGTAGTCTGAACCCACTGTTGGACAGATGAGGGAGCCATAGGAAGAGACCTGGCTCAGTTCACAGTCTGAAGCCCCACTGAATCTTTGCAAGTTATGCCACTGCAGGAATGTCCCTTTGCTCCTGGTTGTTATCTAGCTTCAAAGGTAGAATCAGAAACTATTAGTGGACACGGACTTGGAGAAGTTATCTCATTTCTCCTCATGTCTCCAGGTGGAGTCTCTGTAGGCAATACCTCTATTAAAATAAAATGATATCCTTTGGCCCCCAGGGATGTGACAACAATATTTCTCACTTCTCTGAATTTTCATGTGCGTCTTTACAAGTTGGTGACCTTTACCAGCCTTCTCTTTGCCTCACTCATGTAACTCCAGGGTTTGTAGTGCCACCAGGGATGCCCATAGTAACAGGACCTGGGAATAAAGAGAACAAAAGGGTGTATGTGTGTGTGTTTTTTAGAATTCTTTTAGGATTTTCTTTTGGTTGTAATTAGAAAAACTGAGTAAACTGTGGCTTTAAAAACAAGAGATTTTGTTTTTATTTTTTAAAATTTCTTTATTGATTAAGGTATTACATATGTGTCCTTATTCCCCCCATCCCCCCCATCCCTCCCATCCCCCCACTCATGCCCTCACCCCCCTGTTGTCTGTGTCCATTGGTTAGGCTTATATGCATGCATACAAGTCCTTTGGTTGATCTCTTCCCCTTACCCTCACCCTCCCCTACCTTCCCTCTGAGGTTTGACAATCTGATCGATGCTTCTCTGTCTCTGAATCTATTTTTGTTCATCAGTTTATGTTGTTCATTATATTCCATAAATGAGTGAGATCATGTGATATTTATCTTTCTCTGACTGGCTTATTTCACTTAGCATAATGCTCTCCAGTTCCATCCATGCTGTGAGATTTTGTTTTACTCATGAAACAAGAAGTCTAGAGGTTGGCAGTGGCTGACTTGGTCCAGTTGCTCAAAAATATTGGGGCCAAGTTCTGTAAGAGACTCTTGGCCTTATCCTCATGATCACAAGATGGCCATTACAGCCAATATGTTTGTGTTCCAGGTACAAAAAAGCAGGAGGGCTATTTCAGAAATCCCCATCAGACTTCTGGGTAGGTCATATTGATTTGGTTACGCCTAGTTGCAAGGGAGTTTGGGAAGTGTTCAGCTTTTCAGCCTCTAAGGTAGATGAAAAGGGAATAGAAGTGTGGGAATTGGTAGGTGTTCAGTGAAGCAGCCTCAGGTATTTATTCCATTCTGTAGATTTAACAATTTATGTTTGCAAAGCAGTTCAGCTATAACCCCTGACCTTGCAGATGTGTTTTGGGCAGGTGCCATGGGCCGCAGAGTGTGGCTGAGGCGGTGCTGAGCCATACAATTAGGTCTGCACTCTTCCCCACCTCAGTTTCCCAGCACAGCAGGGTGAGGCTTGGCACCATAGAACTCTCACAAATCTCTTATCTCCCAGGCCTAGCATCGGTGGAAGCCTACAGCTACAAGACCAACGAGTGGTTCTTCGTTGCCCCAATGAATACACGGCGGAGCAGTGTGGGTGTGGGTGTCGTGGAGGGTAAGGAGCAGCAGTGGGTATGGCCTGGCCCGGCCTGGGCCTTCTCCTGGTTCTCTGGTTCTAATCCTTTCACTACCTCTTTGAGTCAGGTACTGGAGTCCTAATTTAACAGACGAGGAAAGGGAGACTCAGAAGTGAAGCTACTGGCCCACGCAAATAAGCACGTAAACTAGGAGGAGCCTAGAAGGGAAATGCCTCCTTATCACTTTGGCCACTTGTCAATAGCTCTGTTACATGTTGGGAGGGGGGAAGGGTGGGGGATTCAGAGTCAATATGTAGAGGGGGTGAGAGTTAGCTCTTTAATTAATTTTGTCCTCATGATGAACATTAACAGAGCCCGAGTGAGGTGGGCACCTCTTCCCAGGTCTGATTAGTCCCTGCAGGGCAGGTTGGTGGTAGAGTCCTGCTCTAGTCAGGAAAGGTGTGTGGGGTGATGTGGGAGGGAGTGGGCAGGTATGGAGCTTAGTTAGATAGTACATTGAAATTTGTAAATGGCTTTCACATCCAATTACTCCCCCTCCCTCCCACTCCCAAACCCTTTTGAAGGAGATAGGTAAGATTTAGATTCCCTTCATTCTGGCCAACCGAGTCCCAGAGGGGTAAGTGATTTGCCTCTTGTGAATAAATAGCACAGTGAGTCCTTGAACTCAGGTCTAACTCCTTAACCCAGAGCTCTTTCCACTGTGCTACTCCTGCAGACCATTATAAAATGCTAATGGGGGTTTTACAAATCTGTGTGAATTAAAGCATAGCATATTATTTGGGCTAAAATGTTATACTTTGCAGAACAACACCGGTTTATTAGCTGTCCTGAGGTGGATTGAGCTGTAATATCTGGGCAGTCAGATATGTGCATTTTTTCTCTCTCTCACAGGCACACTCAAGACCACAGAGTGCTCTGTGGAGAGTGTAATGTGCAGTGAATTAGACATCAATAGAAGGATTCTCTTTTCTCATTGCATTTCTCAGTCTGTATAGTATTGTGTAGTTTAAATTTTCATATTATTCTAAGTCCTGTACAGGTCATCTTAGCGAGCGCAAGGATTTTATCCTCTGCAAAGATAAATGATTTCTTGCAATCTCATCCTCCTAGTGGAACAGAAATTGATTTGTCTGCCAAATCTAAGTGCTTTGTCTAGCCACCTTCCCATTTCACCTCTTGTTCCTTAGCCAGGAGTATCAAACAATCGAGTAGGGGTTTAAATAGCATATCCCTGTTAATAGATTCAAGGAGAAACTTTGAGTGGGTATTTTTCAGCTGACACAGGGTTGGAATGGTTGATGGGGATTAGAGGAGGTACCTTCATGGCTGTCATTTCAAATACTCCCTTTGACAAGGGCTTTCGGGAGCGCGTTGTATTACGTGGAAGAAGGCTGTCTTGTCTCATGCCCTGTGGGCATTTGTTCACCTTGTCCATCCTGAGTCGGAAGCTCTTTTGGCTGTGAGTCATCCTGGGCAGCAGAGTCCTTAAAGGGAGGATCTATAGTGGACTCGGCTTCACTGTGGCCTTGTCAATGCAGCTCTCCACATGGTCTCCACGTGGCTCCTCCCTCTCATCATCCCCTAACCATGGCTATACAGGCTGAATGACACCAGAAAAAACAAAGAATGGAGATCAGGATCATTTGCTACTGGCTGCTTAGAATAAAAGGGACAGTGAGGCTCAGAGATTAGGCAAAAGTTCCAACAGAGCGGAGATCGCGTGTTTTGGAGAAATAGGTTTCTAGGAGATCACTTGGGCCACTCCTGCCTCTCACCTGGGGTTGCCCTCCAGAGCTTCCTGTCTCCCTCACACTCCAGGCCTTTCTCTCCCTGAGATTAGGCTTTGACGAGTGGCAGGCAGCTGGGTGAGCAGGTGGTTGTGTCCGAGCCAGCACACACTGAGAGAGTGGCCTGGACCCCGGAGGAGCTGCTGAGTCAGTTTTCTCTCTCAGGCAGAACTGGGGAGGAGGTGTTCCTTTTTATAGAAGGGCCAGTTGGGAGGACTGTGGGGCAGAAAACAAAACCAGGCTCAAGGATAGAAGAAAAAACAATTGAACATATTTGAGTCCCTGCAGGGCAGTTGGGGGTAGAATCCTGATATGGCAAGAGTCCTGATGCTAGAGCATCGTTTTGAGCCTGAGAATCTCTTTCTAACATAAAATAATGGCAGATTTTCACACACTACAGTAGTTGTACTCTTGGTATTTCTCTATTAAGAAAGCACATATTGACGAAAATATTTTAAGTAACTCTGTTAAGTAGATTTTCATCTGGTGGTGTTTATTTAGTCTATAGTTAGTGTTTAAGATCTTTGTTATAACTCCATGGTCCCTCATAGGTTTGGGGTCTACAGGTAAGCTAGGATTCCAGGTAAGCCAGGATTCCCCAACACACACACACACACACACACACACACACACACACACACACACACGAGACCCTCCTACTTTATTCTAAGACTACATGTTCACCCCAAAATGTTTCAATCCCTGCTCTGGGAGAAGTCAAATAATTTCCTTTTCCCAACTTCAACCCCACCCCAGGCAGAAATGATGCTCTTAGCTAACAGCTTATGGTATTTTTATTTTACAAGTAGGTGATTTTGCTTTAGGGCTCAGAGATCACAAGGCAATGTGCAGACTCATTCTAGCCATGTCAGCCCAGCATGCACATGGAGCCCTCCATTCACATGCTCCACCTGTGAGAGTTGTGGACAAAGCACAAACCATGGCTAAGACAGAGTTTGGGTTCTCACCAAAGAATATTTTCCCATATTTGTTCTGTCTGCCAGTGTGAGCATTTAGCCAGAGAACCAGCCTGCCTGCCTGTAGCTGGGGCCCTCTTGTTTTCCATCTCCAGTACCTCATTCTGGAGAATACCTAACATGGTTCACCAGTAAGAATATGCTGGGCCCCAGCAGTGCTGAGCCATAGCTTTGAGCTGTGAGGGGCTCAGTACATATGAAGAAGGAGAAGTCTGAGATGTGTGTGAAGGATGCTCATCCTGGATGGGGAGTAAGTTGGTCCCATGGAGGGAAGGGGTCCTGAGCTCTGATGCAGATGAGGGTACCCAGGAGGTTAAAGGTGGAGTTGCAGTCACCCTCTGGTTTCATGCCAGTGTCCCAAGCACCATCCTCAGCTACTTTGTCTGTTCCAGGAAAGCTCTATGCTGTTGGGGGCTACGATGGGGCTTCCCGCCAGTGCCTGAGCACCGTGGAGCAGTACAACCCAGCGACCAATGAGTGGACATACGTGGCGGACATGAGCACCCGCCGCAGTGGCGCAGGTACGGGGGGAGCCTCAGGGCGCAGGCTCTGTCTGATCTGCTCACAGGTGGGTCTGGAGACCAGCAACTTAACATCCTATCTTTTAACCTCCCTCTTCTTTCCTTTCAGTGTACATAACCCCAGTTAACCTTTCCCTGGGGATCACTTTGCTAGAAAATGGATGAGATAATATTCTCTTCATCATCATCCCTTCATCCCTTCCATTTCTGTTGGGATGCCTGCCTCCCCTGGAAGTAAGGCTTGGTATGTGCCAGGCTCTGTCCTAATCACTTTCTATGACTCAATTTATTTAATCCTCACCACAACCCTATGAGGTAGACACAATATTAATTTCACTTAACAGATTAAGAAAGTAAGCCAGCCGGGGACTGAGTAATTTGCTCAAGGTTATATCCTTAGGAACTGGCAGAGTTAGGATTCCCACTCAGACCTATCTTACTTCAAAGTTAGCTTTTTTGACCTCCAAATTACTAGCATCTCATTCTTACAAAGTAGTAGGACAAGCACAGCTATCCTGTCTTCAGTGGAAAAGCTAAAGCTTGCCTGTCTAGTGTCTGTCTTGAGGGCTGAAAAACAACCTGTTAGAGTTCATACTTGGAGATAAACTTAGGTCGCCCCTGCTCACTTTCCCTACTTCACGCCTCCCCCACATGGGAGGAGGAGGACTTCCCACTTTCCCTTCCTGTGGGAAGACTAGGAGCTGTGTGGCCCTTCAGGATTTTTCAGGAAGTGGAACATTCCCTTCTTCCTGTTTTGTCTACTTCATCATCTGAGAGGCTCAAAGGAGAGGACCTGAGAGGCCTGGAGCATGGGCACTGGATTTCTGTCCCAGTTCCTGTGGGGAATGGGGACCGATGGCCAACCTGGGCCTGGCGGGAAGGTGGTGTGACTTCTGGGAAGGGAAGCAATGATTGGGCATTTCCCCCACAATGTTAAGCCTTTCTCTTTTTTGAATTTATGAAGATTGATTTGTGATCTCATTTTATAGTACTAAACATATGACCACTTCCTCAGCATTCTTTAAAAATTATGCTATGTTAATATTTTTTTTGCTGGTCAGCAAAGAAAAGCTGTGTGATTCCACTTGGGACGCGCTATGGCTGGCATGCAGTTTTCAGGGAGCTTTTCTCTGCTGATCCCCACGGCGGGCACTTCCTGAACATGCAGCAAACGATGGAAGTCAGGAGGCCTGGGCTGGGCCTGCCCGGTCTGCTCCAGCTGGCTGTGGACCTCGGGCCAGGTCCTTTTCTCTTCTGGCCTCCGGTTCCCGAGATGTGAAATGAGTGGGCTGTAGTGCATGTTCCCTTGGGGCCAAATCAGTTCACCAGTCCCATGGTTCTTGTGCCTCATAGAGCTCCTTTAGTAATTTTGGTTTATAGAGTCTTGGTAGAGTCTTCTTTGTGCTTCCTAAAAATCCTCTAAGTGACTGGAGGGTGAGAGCAATTAAGCCCAAGGAAGTAGGGACAGCTCAGCAGGGGTGAGCAGCACCCACTGAAACGTGTGGTTGCTTTTAGAAACGTCCCAAGCAGAAAGTGAAGAAGGGCCGCCCCGTGTGGAGCCGTGGACACAGACCTGCCTTAGGAGTGCAGTCTCAGCGGTGGACAGAGCTGCCTTGGAGGCCACACTGCTCCGCCTGCCAGGCTGCTCAGGGTTGCTGCTGAGTGGCAGTCACTTGGGCCGCTCCTGCCTCTCACCTGGTTGGGAGCCCTGGATGGTTACAACGCCGCTGCCTGTGTTCTGGGGAAGCAGTGACCCTGACTTAGGCACTGGTCTCACCTCTGGAGTTGGGAACCCACCATGTGGTTGTGGGTAGTCTTTGGTGGCTGAGGACCCAGAGGCCCTGACCTCTGGTTGCCTGAGGCCCTTTGTGGTGCCAGGAGCTCCGGTGGCTGTAGGTCCAGGAAGCCTCTGTGTGAATGTTTACAGAGGCGGTGGCAAAAGGGCAGTGGTGCCCTGAGCCTGGAAGGCTGCCTGCTTCCTCAGCGGGCATGGGCAACTGCCAGCAGATGGCTGTGGGAAAAAGCCCATTTTTGGTCCCGGCGTGTGCCAGTTCCTGCTGCGTGTGGAGGGGAAGGTGAGGTAGCTTTGGAACACTGAATTTTATTATCCTAAGCCAGTTTCAACCATTTCATCTCACCACACACAAACTAATCACTAAAATTCTATGGCACACCAAAAAATATATTTTTTGCTGATCAGCAAAAAAATAGGTATAATTTTGATTCATTCACACTAGATGGCTATTGTTGTGTTGGCTCTTGTCATTTTTTATTTGACAATCTAAGGGGAAAGAGGTCAGTATCCCTGACTAAATAGTCAAATAATGCGTGTTTTCAAATTATTGCGGCACACCAGTTGAAAATCCCTGTCCTAAGCCCATTAGATAGTCATTGCTGATATAACACTACCATCTGCTGTTGGGTTAGGGCAACTGCAAGGAGCCACTAGCCAACCAGCATAATTGCTGAAGGAAATTTTATGTATTTTGTCATTCAAACAATATTTGTTAAAAACCTACCTTCAGGCACAGGGAAACATGTGATAAGACCTGGGTCTGTGGGTCTAAAACCTGGCAGCACCTCCCTATCACGTGAGGTACTTTTTCTGATTTCCAGCCAGGGTCTCTGGGAGTGAAGTCCTGCAGTCCGCTGGCTCAGCTGCAGCTTGTCGGCAGGAGTCTGTGGGACACTAGAGTCTAGTCCACCATGATCTAGTCCAGTGGTTGGCAAACTGCGGCTCGCGAGCCACATGCGGCTCTTTGGCCCCTTGAGTGTGGCTCTTCCACAAAATACCACGTGCGGGTGCTCACCTACAGTGCGATTGAAACTTTGTGGCCCATGCGCAGAAGTCGGTTTTCGGCTCTCAAAAGAAATTTCAATCGTTGTACTGTTGATATTTGGCTCTGTTGACAAATGAGTTTGCCGACCACTGATCTAGTCCAACCCCCTTACAATGGGATACCCAGTCCAGGAAGGGGATGTTAGAGACCTGGCCAGGACCAGGTGTCCTAGCCACCAGGTTGTTCTTCCTAGAGTACTGTGCCACCCTCCTCCTCTCTGGCTTTGGTTTTCTTGACTTGTATTAAAAGATTTTTGTTTTGTTTTGATAATCCGAACCTGAGGATTCCCCCCGCCCCCATTGTTTTTTAGAGAGAGTGGAAGGAGGAGGAGAATCAGAAACATCAATGTGAGAGAGACACATGGATTGGTTGCCTCACCCACGTGCCCACGTGCCCGCACCAGGACCCGGTGTGTGGGGAGGGGGGGTCGGGGGGAGGTACCGGTGCTGGGGCGGGGCGGGGAGGGTGCGGTAAGCCTGCAACCAAGGTACATGTCCCTGACCGGAATTGAACCCAGAACCCTTCAGTCTGCAGGCCACTGCTCTAGCCACTGACCCAAACTGGCCAGGGCTATATTAAAGGATTTTTAACGGTTATATTAAAACTTGTGAATGATGCAATTCTAGCACTCAGCTGAGGCCTATCAACACTGTGAGTGATTTGATGCCCTTCTCTGGCATCTAGAGGAGAACGGGGGTGGGGCGGGGGAGGAGTGGAGAAGGGCTTCTGCTTCCCGACTAGCTTGGAGATCCGCAGTAATGACCTCAGCACACCTGCTGTGTGACTGTTTCCATCTTTAACGCTTTCTGTCCAACGGCTGATAAGAGGCTGAGTAATGAAAGTAATACAACAGCGAAGGAAAACTAGGTGAAAGAATACAATTTTACCACTCAGAAATAACTACTTTTACTGTTGTGGAGTTCTTTCAGTCCCCCCCCCCCCACCTTTTTGTATATAAACCTCCATTTATTTACACATGCATACACATATTATGTATATGCACATATAAAATGTATTTTTGTTTTTTTAAGTAGAAATGGGGTCATATTTGCTTTTTATTTTGATGTTTAAAGGCTGACAATCATATGAGGCGGCAGGGTATTGTATTTGTTTTCCAGATGAGGACACTGAGGTACAAGGGAACAAACCAGCGCTCCCATGTCACCCTGCTGGTGCTAGCTGTCAGGACTGGACGCCAGGCCTCCTGGTTTCTGGTCACTGCAGCCAGCCTGAGGCGGGGACCTGTGCTCTGCCTTTCAGGGGTTGGGGTTCTCAGCGGACAGCTGTATGCCACAGGTGGGCACGATGGGCCCTTGGTGAGGAAGAGCGTTGAGGTTTATGATCCCGGAACAAACACCTGGAAGCAGGTGGCCGACATGAACATGTGCCGGCGCAATGCAGGTAATGCGACTGCTCTCTTTCACTCTCGGGGGTTGTGGGTCTTTTCTCCGCAAACCCTGGCTCTAAAAGGCTCCCAGGCTGGGGCTGAGCTGTCTCATGAACAGGGAGTGTCCACTTGCTGGTAGGCTCTGGGCTAGGGGAGGGAGAGCTTGGAACCCCAAAAGCTAGCCACAGGGTCCCCACTGAGATGCAGAGGGTGCCTTCCCTCTCAGTGAAGGGTGCTGACTTTCAGTGCACAGAGATGGACATAGAAGAGCCCTCTGGTTGCCATCGATGCCATGAGGACATGACTGGACAATAGCACTTGGTTTTATATTTTCTTTGCCAGGACTTGGCTCTGAGAACCTCCCACTTCCCGCCTGAAACCAGTCTGCTTCCTTTCAGGGGTACCTGTGAAAGGATTTATGATTCATTCTCCAATACAACCACTTCCCTTACTCCCTTCTTTGTATTTCCTGTCCCTTCCCTACCCTTTTCCTTTCGTACAGAAATGACTTTCCTTAGAGTGTTTAGGTTTTTCTTCTTTTAGCCTAATACCCCTATTAAACTTTTATTTTAGAACTTCGCCCTTTGAGCCATGTCCTGTGTTGGTATGTCTGCTTTAAGCCTCCTTACTCTATGAAAGGTTGGCTTAGCCCAGCTTCCCAGGTTAGAAAGACAAACAGGTGACTTCCAGGCAGGTTTATTTCCTTTAACTCAAATTACCTGTTTGTTAAACCCATTTGTAGCTGACTTGTTGAAACTGTAAACAGAGAGTTTATTAATTTGCTCATTGTTTAAGCCTGCTGTGATATAACTTGTCCTTTAAGCCACCTGAGGAATTACAGAACCTGCAAGACAGCTAGTGTATCTGCAGTCTGAGAATTAATTTAGATGTAAACGTATATATGTACACACATTCACATATAGATATTTCTATTTTTATGACAGAAATTGAATCACTCTAATAGTGTTTGATAACCTGTCTTTTAAATTCACTTTATAATCTTTCATGAATATCTTATTATAAATATATTGACATGAAATTATTTAAATGCCCATATAATAATTTAACTAATTCACTATGGGGCATTTTAGATTATTTCCACCCTTTCTATAAGTAATGCTTTGGTTATTATAAATTGTCCTTCTAGTTAATCAATGCATACATCTAAAATTATTTTTTAGAATAAAAGGCCAGAAGTGCATTTTTGAGTCAGAGGGGGCACATGTGCTTTCGACACCACCCGGGAAGAAGGTGCAGTATTTTAGAGGATCTTCACCAATACTGATAGTTACTACTTTTTGAGCATCATCAATCTCTTATTCTAATTTTAAAAATACACAGTATGTTAGACTATGGCCTTTTAAAGACTTGATGAGCAAGAATTATATTGTCTTATGTTGAGTTCCCGCTCATGACACCCTGCCCCCAAACCAGCTCCCTCTGAGACTTAGACCCCAGTAATGTGAAGGGATCAGAGACACCACCATGAGCTCCACACAGTGTGAATCTAATAGGGTGTATCAGGGAAAAGCTTCCAAGAAGAGTGTGAGCAGGTGCATGAAATCCCCTGAGTTGTCATCCTGCAGCTCAGGCTGGGCATGGGAGGTGTGGGTGCACCGGTGGGCAACACTCCGGGAGACGGGCCTGTCCCCTTAGTGCTCTGCCTCTTTTTTTATTTTATTTTATTTATTTCATTTTTTTTGCTCTGCCTCTTTATAGAGTCGGGGACAGGGAACGATTGCAAGACCATGTAGTCTGAAAGCTCCCTAGTCAGAGAAGTGACCTGTTAGAAAGGGGATGGCAGAGCCAGTGGCTGTTTTCAGTATGTACTGTTGTTGAACAAACTTAGACCTGTGGAGCCAGCTCTCTTTTTTGCTGCCATGAAGTGGAGAAAAAGAGCCTCCAGGGCAATCCAGATTTATTTGTCGCTTGTGCATTTTGATTCCTTGGTGCTCCTGCTATCGTATTTCCCATGGCTTCTGTTTGATGCCCAGGGGTCTGTGCGGTGAATGGGCTCCTGTATGTGGTTGGAGGGGATGACGGATCCTGCAACCTGGCTTCGGTGGAGTACTACAATCCTGCCACTGACAAATGGACGCTGCTGCCAACCAACATGAGCACGGGGCGGAGCTACGCAGGTCGGTGTGCCCCACCCCACCCCACCCCACGCTAGGGGTACTGGGGAGCAGGGGGTAAGCTTGCTGACTTAGAACTGAGAGCCTCCTCCAGGGATGGCCACACCTTCATTCTGTGCTCATTACAGATGCCCATAATTATCACTTGTTTCCCCAGCAAACCTGAATGTATCCTCCGAAGTCTTTTCTTTTTCTTTCTTTTTTTCCCTTTTGTATCTGTAACCAAACTTATCCCTAGGCCCAGCAGAGGCGATCAGGGCCCATGAGTCAGTGTTTCTATGGCAGCCTCCTGGGCCAGTACCTGCCATGATTGGGCAGGCACTGAATTTCACCGGCTGCGCTGAAGTCTTAACATAGCGCTCCAGGGAGCCTCTTCCAATTGATCTAAGTCATTATAAGAGGCTTTGGAATTTTATTGCCATTCCTGGTTTGTTTTGTGCTGGTCTTCTAGGTGGAATAAGATGCAGTTCTTGCTTTCCAGAAATTGAAAGTTAAGATCTGCCTACACAAAACAGGACATACAAGATGATGCACACATAAATTCCAAGTGGAATGCACTATACAGGCTTTAGGACACGGCAGGTGAGAGCTGGCAGAGTCAGGGAATAACTGCTGAGCAGATGGGGCTGATTTAACTTTGAGGGCAGATCACAGTCACTCCCTTTGCTGGTGCCTCCTCCCTGTGCCCCGGGCAGTGTGTTAGTGCAGTGTAGATGTTTTCAACAGCCCTCTGGCCAAATGTTACAGATGATGAAATTGATTTAGAGGGTTTGAGTAACCTGCTCAAGACCACGCAGCTAAAAAATGGCAAAGTCAGAATTCAAACCAGGTCTGACTCTCAAACCTTGCCCCTTGTACGACCCCAGCTCCGAGTTGGGGGAAAAAAGCATTCCACGCAAAAGACTGGGGGAAGGAATACATGAGGCTTATTCCTGGGGAGTGTGTGTGATGGGTTTGGCGCAGGGGCAGGATCAGAGTTGGTGTTGCTGAGGTCAGGGGTCAATAGGTAGACAAGCAAACATATTTCCATCATGTAGCCCAGTGCCTTGTATCTGGTTCTCCAGAAACTGGAATAATTAGAGCTAACATGTACTTATTGAGCACATACAATGTGCCAGGCATAATCCTAAGTATCTGAAGACCCTTATCTCATTTAGTCCACTTAAGGATGATGCTGGTGGCATTCCCATTCCCTTTCTGTGCTAGAAAGGTCATTCACTCCTCCTTGTTTGGATTTCAGGGCAAAGGAAGATTGGGCCTTGCAGGCTCACCTCTCACAGTATGTCAACACAGGCTTTAATTGCAGTGAACTTATTTTACTTTCATTCACTCATTTAGGATTTTTCTCTACTCAGTGCAAGAGATTTTAGAGGTATTTTTGTTCTAGAGTGATTCTGTTCCCAGGGTTAATTATTAAAACCAGGACTGTCATTTTTTTTCTCGAAGTCTCAGTGGGATAGGCAGGGCATTTTCTAGTAGGAGGCAGTGGGGCCCTTGAGGGACACTCCTTGGCTCCATGCATGCCTTAACCAGAGGGGAAGGCTCAGGTGTGAGTGCTTAGAATTACCTTGCCCTGGGACTCTGGGCAAGGTAATCAATCTGACTGAACCTCTGTTTCCTCATTTGTAAAATGAGAACAAAATTATACCAAGCCTCTTAGGGCTGTTGTGAGAATGAAATGCGATTATAGTTGGAAAGTGCTTAGCACATGGAAAACACTCAGAAAATTATTGTGATTATATTAGAAGCCAGGAAATATTCCAAAAAGGTAATGGTGATTCTCTTTGTATGAAGGGACTAAAGTTTTTTTACTTTGTATTCGTCTGTACTTTCCAAATTTTCCATAATGGGAATATTTTACTTGTATACTAAAAAGAGGAAGTTTATATTTGAAAAACAATACAGGAACCTGCTTAAAAAAAAAAAGCTACCTTGTGAATGAGAATGAGAATGAGGTGCAGCGAGATGTCCTCAAGGTCAGGCAGCATATTGGGTCTGAGGACTCTGGTTCTGATACAACTAAGCTTTTATGTCTGTACCTTTGTCTAGAAATGACCATGAAATGGATTTCTTAGCAGAATCTCACCATTGGGGTATACTGGGGTTTCTTTTAGCAATGCTCTCTTAATTTCACCTTCAACTGGGAGGTTTTATAGTCATGGGAATATATTAAAATAAGGCTCCAGGTACCATCATTTCTGTAGACCCTACACGTAAGTTAGGGCTTTGTTCAGCTGCAAGTACCAGAAAAGTTTACAGATAACCTGTTGAAGTATGAGAGGATTATGTTTGTCTCGGGGAAGAAAGAAGTTAAGGGCAGGTCTGGAGGTTCAGACTGTGATTGAAGAGCCAGGCTTTCCTCTTTTCTGTCCTGCCAGCTTCATCAGTAGCCTCTGCTGCAGCCTTGGGCCTTGGGTGAGCAATCGAGGCAGGACAAGGGACAAAGCCAAGGTCGTAGCACAGGCAGACTTGCATTCACAATCGTGTTGGCCAGGACTGGGTCACATGGCCCTTCCAGCTGAAAGAGTCTGGGAAGCTGGGCTCCTAACTTGCTGGTCTCTGTATAGAGGACAGAAACTTGGGGGGATGTTGGCTGAACCAACCTACACAGTATCTGCTATGTGGCTTCATCCATTGCAGAGGGGTGCAGGGTCATACATGGATTTACGAAGTTTGCTGTTGAGTGTGGTTCAACTTGGCTAAAACTGCACCACATATAGACATGTCTGGAGTGTTTATCCAAGGATAGAACTTAGCACTGGGGCAGGGGGATTCAGTTAGATGACACTGAATAATATTGGAATGGAGTCTAAAGAGGTCAGGAGGTGACAGTGTAGCTTGACCCGGTGGCAGAGGTAGGATTGCAATTTAGTTTTCCCTTGCTGCGGCTTAGGATGTCTTATATTCATGGACTCTTTGGAGAGACTGAGATGATAACGTTCTCTCCCTTTTATCTTAGGTGTTGCTGTGATTCACAAGCCCTTGTGACCCCTAACTCCCACTTCCAGGACGTGGGGTAAGGGAGGGGTGCTGCCTGGGACTCAAAAGAGAAGGGGTCATGTCAGCTGGATCACACTCGCTGGGAGAGTTTGCAGCGGAGTGAGAACCGCCCTCCTCTGACTTGGCAGAGTGGAGTCTGGAGTGAAGACTGGGGCCCCACCTCCTGCACCTCTGAGGGTGTTTGGCCTCTGCCCGAGCAGTGGGTTCTGATAGCTTTGGGCTACAGGGAGAACGTGTGTATGAGAATGTGTATGTATGTGTGTGTGCGTCAGAGAGAGTGTTGTGTATATGTGTTTAGAACATGATATCTCACTAAGTTGGGGCGGGGTGTGACAGTCTACTGGATTTCTGTACTACTGATCCTTCCGCTGTGCTAAAAATCAAATCACAGAAACTCTCTTCCTGTGGGCACCCTGAGACTACTACCGCCTCTGCCTCCAGGAGGTCCAGTTGGACAGGGATGTCAAGAAATGACTGGCAAGGGAGGCAGTGCTCTGGCCATGCCCACATGCTGGCTTGACTCTGGCACTGAAGAGATGAGCATCCTCAAAGCTGCACTGTGACCTCTCTATGCTAGAGCCAGGAGCAAGCGGGTGCCCTGCCCCTCAGCGGCTCTTCCTTGGTCCCTCCTACAGGAAGCACACAAGAGCTGCTCAGTCTTTGGACCACTGGTTTTTGATGTCATGAATTCCAGGTTTGGGAAGTTTGTGTCTCTTCAGCTAGCTCTTCAGAGAAGCCCCAAGTAACACACCAGGAAAAAATATATGAAAAGCAAAAACAAAAACACCAAAGTGGAAAGGCTTCAGTCCCTGCCCACAAAGGTCTCAGAGAGAAGCCTACTTCTGGATTTCTCCAGGATATGCAAGTCCCCATTATATTTCTTATCCAGAAGTAATTATTCCCAACATCCTTTTTACCATTGAAAGTGTTCTGATGTGGAGGATAAGTAAAAGGTCACCCTACCTCCCACCCGCAGCCTGGTTTGTCCTGCATCGGATGGGGTCGCATGTGCTCCAGACGATCATGATGGAAGGAGTGTACCGGCTGGGCTGCTCGTTGGCACTTCATGATGGTGGTCAAGTCTGTCTCAGGTCCTTGTCTTCCTTTCCTTGTGCTCTTACCCTCTCTCCAGCCCTCAGAACACTCCCCTGCTCCTTACTTCCCCTGTGGAGAAGGAGATGGTAGGCTCTGGATGTGTAATCTCTCTCAGGGGGACCTGCATTTTAAGAGAGGAGCTAAAGAGAATTTTGCTAGTTCACAGGTAAAAGTTATTAAAGACAGAACTTCAAGAGTCTGCAGGGAGGTATTTGAGGGTGCACAGAGTCATTTGCATTAAAAATAACCTTAAAGCTATGCTGTTCCTAAATTAGCAAGTTGCTAATGTTGGAATTTCTGGCATAAGGAGGGGGAGGTCTTGTGTCTGGGGTTTAACCTTCCATGATGTCAGGGTCCGCGCAGAGGGAGCCGAGGGGCTTATGAGCCTGATACTGGACTTCTGATACATCTGGGCTCCTTCCAAGCAGATGTTGTAGGAGACCAGCATTCCCTCCCCCTCATGCTCACAGTTGGAAACCCAGGATCTTCCCCGGCTAGTTGGCCACTTTGTGAATTTACAGTATATTGTGCACTAAACACTGGACTCTCTTGAAGATGAAACTTCTCATGTTGAGCAGATGTCATTTCAATGAGACATCTGGAGAGGACCAAGGCACCCAGAATTTCTAGACTTGGGAAGAGGCCAGAATACCAGCTTTGGTGGGACCGGGAGAAATGCCTTCAGGGGAGTCGGGGCGCACTTCCAGTCAGTGCTCTGCTCTCACCAGCACGGAGACACGGAGACACGGAGACATGGAGACATGGAGACACGGAGACATGGAGACACGGAGACATGGAGACACGGAGACATGGAGACATGGAGACGGCTAGTTTTAGAGCCCTGCTGGCTCTGGGTTGGAAGCTGATGGAATGAGCTTTTTGTTCCAAATGTTCTTCCTCCCTCTCTGAGGAAGGTTTTGGACTTTGTTTTGGTGTGTGTGTGTGTGTGTGTGTGTGTGTGTGTGTGTGTGTGTGGTGGGGATGAGGGTGAGATTGGGTCTGATGTGTGCTGTTCCCACAGCTGGTTTCAGATCCCATCCCCTCCCCTACACGTAGCAGCTGGACTTCCACTCTTGTGTGGGAGAGGTTGCTGTTTGTATGTCATCTTCCCAGAGGTCCTTCCCTGAAAGCTAGCCATCTTTCCTGCTTTTGGGCTTTTGCTATTGGTTCCCCCTCATGCCTCCCTTCCAAGGAAGCACCGCACCTGCTGGTGGTGCCGCTGAGGCCATGTTCATTTTCTCCGTGTGCCCTTTCTCCTCGGGACTGGGACACTGGTATGTCATCACTAAAAAGCCAAACTGCTCTAACTGCCCACAGATGCCATAAAAACTAGATGCCTCTTTGTCACCAGGTACTATTCTCTCTCCACTGTGGACAAGCAGACTTATTTTCAAGTCTATGCTGGTCACGTGGTAGATGAACCCCCAACCCCCGTTCAGGTGGCCACAACTACTTGTGAATGCAGCTTTTTGCCAGTGGTGTGTCTGAAATCCGATCACAGTTATGAAATAGAATTGTGGCCCAAGGTTAGAAGCAGCTTAGATGCCACTTGGATACTGATTTGGACTATATAGAAGTCAGACTCTGAATTCCAAAGTAATTTCTCATACATACCCAATGGCATCTCTCCATCTAAAAGTTGCAGTATTATGCAAATGAAAGTGACCTCATTTTCTCTATGCAATAAGAATACTCCATTTTGTTTCATGGCACACCAGTTGCAACATCCCTTAAGATGCTTTTTGAGCTGTCTTTTGATATTTGTTGTGTGATGTTCGTATATTCCTGAGCCAGATCCTTTCAGAGACTGCCTTTTTATAAAATCAAAGCTATAGCTTTCAGGCAAAAATTTAATGTAGGTATTTTTATAAGATAATTTTTCAGGATATTTGAATTGCTTTGTGTTGTCCACAATAATGAAATGTTACGTTCTGTCCGTCATTCACTCTTAAACATAGTCCATGCCTATAGCTATCTTCCCTTTGTTTCTCATGTTCCCAAAATGGATTTTCAGTAGATTAATTCTTATATGTCTTCAGATTAAAAGTGTTTTCTTTTTAAGATCTCCTGGATAGGATCCGGGTTCCTTTGGTCTCTGTTCTCTGGCTTCAGGTAGAAAACACAATCACCACCGGTGTTTCCTGAAACCCTTGGGACTAACGTTAAGCCTCCTCAGCACTCACCCATCTGCGTCTGCTCTTTTGGAGTTTGCTTCCTGCAGTGGTGAGGCTGGTTGGCTCTCCCTGCCTGGCACAGCCTGGTCACTGTGGCGTGGGGAAGCCCCAGGTAAAAGGCCTGCCCCCCAGCGCCTGCTCCCAGGAGTGTCCTAGGTCCAGTAGACCCATCCTCATTCTCTTCTGTCTCCTTAGTCCTCTGAAGCTTCCAGCAGCTTAAGGCCCTTGCAGCCAGGTGATGCCCCTTTGGAAGCCTGTTGCCTGTGAACTTTACAGCGGGTCACTCTCATGACCCCAGGAAGAATGAGCCAAGCATGTGCTTCCTGGCTGCTCACACCACACTTATAAAAGTACTTGTTTTTTGGGCTGTGTCTACACTCTAGGTCTCTTTTGTGTATTTATCTGCCATTAGCCTCATTAAAAATACTTTATTTTTATTACTATTGGGACAGGTGCCATTTGAATTGCCTCCATGCTCCCCATTTGCACCTTGTTGGGTCAAGTTGGGAGGCTGAACAAACTCATTCCAGCCAGCTGGAGTTTTCAAGTGTTTGCCTAGAGAAGCAAGGAGGTTGGAATGTATTTTCTTTAAGTGTTTGCACTATTCAGAGTTCTAAGCCCTCACGCCCAGCTGTGCTGGGTACCTACTGACCAAGCAGGGGAGCTGGCAGCACTGCCAGCACTGGGGACGGAGAGGCTTTTCCTGCGATGGAGGATCACACCTCGCAGCCTGTGCAGCCTCGTCATGGGACTCACATGGATCAGCCACGGCAAGAGCACACGGGACTGTGGCATTTGGAGAAACAAATCGCTCTAGTGCTATGCTCTTGCCTTTGGTTATGAATTTAAAATTATTTCCCCCCCTTTTCAGTGTCAATAAAGGACCCTCATTGGACTTAATTTGTATATGATGTGTAAAATACTTTCTTTGAAAGGAAACTCAAGACACTGAATGTGTATGTCTGTGTGTGTGCACTCTGTCTGTGATTGTCCATACGCAGGCAGACTTGACCACGGACACCGTCCAATACATTGCATAGGAAAGACCCTTGTCTGGTGTTTTCTGCTCGGACATTAGGGACTGTCTATGTTGTAAAAGAACACTCATCACATGCTCGATCAGTTACAGTGCTCTCCGAAGAAACAGTTCCTCGGATGTATTATTTTAACAGGAATCATGTTCTAGTTTCCCACACTTTGTTACTTTCATTTTAATAAAAGCTGAACTGTGAGAACCTTTCTCCGTCTTGTATTTCATTTCTGTAGTCCAGCCTCTCATCTGTGTCTCAGACGTGGAAAAGATAGATTAATTCCTACATGTCTTCAGATTAAAAGTGTTTTCTCTTTAAGATCTCCTGGATAGGGTCCGGGTTCCTTTGGTCTCAGTTCTCTGGCCCAAGAACAGGGCCAGACCCACAAAGACCTTCTTTAATCAGGCCCAGCGAGGCCCATCCCTCCAGTAGGTGCTTGGTGGTGTGGGCAACTGCCCGCTGATCATTGTGAGATGGGTGTGCTGGTCTCAGGCACAAGGAGGAGGAGACAGAGATTCAGCTATCAGCATTGATTTTTAAAAGTTTGTTATTATACCTAGAGGTTTTTATAAGTATTATGTTTTATTATTAAATATACAAGCATTATTAAATATACAAATATATTTTATTAAAATATACAACTATTTATTAACTATGTTGGTTTATAAGATATCAACACATATGACATAATACTAATAATAGCTAAATTAATTGAGCACTTACTATGTGCCAGGCATTTTTCCAAGTGCTTTACTTATTATCGATGCATTTAGTTCCCATCACAGTCTACTGAGTTACTATTATCTTTTTACAGATGAAGATATGAAATGCGGAGAGGTTAACCAACTTGCCTAAGGTAGCAATGGCTGCAAAAGGATGGAGCCACTCCAGAGTCTGTTTAATCCTGTCACTCAGCCTTGAGGTGAGGGGAGAAGGGTGTGCTGAGGAGCACCCAGGAGAGGAAGGCACCAAGGGCCCCGGGGAAGTGCAAACATGGTGGAAAAAACCAGCAACACTGAAGCCCAAGTTTTCAGACCCAAAATGTCCCCATCTTCTGTTGCTGGTAAATAATCATTTGTTACTGTGATGATAGTAGCAGTAGCCACTATCATCATTCATTGATTATGTACTTATTTGTGCCAGACATCCTGCTAATGCTGTGTACCTTGGCCTTTAATCCATAGCCTCCTGGGGAGGTGGCACGGTCCCTTTGGAGCTGGATGTTCCCTGTTGGCTGCCCTGCCTCGCCCCTTTCCAGACTTGCCCCCCCACCCCGCCATTCCCATCCCCCCACTTGCCTGTGGTCTCTGGGAGTCAGGTCAGGCCTCACTGCGTGGGAGGTGAGCCTCTTGTGAAGGCAGCTTCTCAAATCTGCCTGCTTAGATCCTGGGCTCCCGCTCTGATGAACAGACTGGACAGTTCCAGTCTCTGTCCAGATGTCAGTGGCTTTGCCCTGTTCCAGGTGACAGGTGGACGGCACAGAGGGGTCAGGCACAGCTTTAAGCTGGCGAGACCCAAGGGAAGAAAGGAGTTGTTTGGCCAGATCCCTCCCCGCACTTGGAAAAGTAAATTGTGAGCTCCTGAAGGGCATGGGCTGCCTGAATTACTCTGCATCCATGGTGCCCAGCACTTGGACCCTCTCGAAATATTTACAGAGAAGGCAGAAAGTCTTGTGAGGAGGAGTCAGGTGCTGATGTCTTCACTTCCCAGCGCCTCCACCTCCTCCCTGCTCCCCTGGGCCGGCCTCCTGCAATAGCCCCCACGCACTGCACTGAATGGGGAGTGAGAGGCCTGGTGCCGCTTACCCTTTGCTTCCACAGAACACAGCCTTTTTAGGACTCTGAGGCCCATAACAGCCCCACAGGTGACAGACAGGTAGGAATTTGCATGCTCTGGAGAGAGGGGAAGCCCAGAGAAATGAATTCACTTATCTCAGCGTGTGCTATAAGTGAGAGTAGAGCAGACCCAGATGAGACTCAGCCTGAGAAGAGGGCTCAGGCTACAACTGTTTTAATAAACACTTATTGTGCACTTACTGTGTGCCAGGCCCTGTGCTGGACACTTTCATTCCAGCTAATCCCCACAGCAACTCAGCGAGGCAGCGGATGCCCACTTCACAGGATCACAGGGGTTAATTGGCCCAAGGTCCTGTAGAGCCTTGAGAAAGATGCTCCCCTGTTCTCTGTTGAGGCTGCTGGCTGAGTGTGCCACCCTCACGTCCCAGAGGGTGCATCCTGGAGGGAGGAGGTTGCTCATGTCTGGCTCTCAGGGGCAAGCAGTGAGGCAGAGCCCAGAGCCAGGCTAGAGACATGCTCTGCTGCGGGCCCAACGTCCTGGGCTCTGCCACTGCCTCCCAGAGGGCCCTGGGGAGTGTTGTCAGCACACACACCTTTCCTTCTCCTTGATCCTGGTGTCCCTTTACCCAGGAAAAGTTCCAGAGTGAAATCATATTTGGTAGTTTTTCTACCAACTTATTTTTCTACTATTTACAAATAGGGTCTTTTGACCCTAACTCACTATTTTATTTATTTTTTAATTAAAAAAAATCCTTATTGTTGAAAGTTTTACATAGGTCCTCCTTTCCCCCCATTAACCTCTTCCAGCTCACTCCCATGTCCTCCTCCCCCAGGTCCTCACCACCCCATTGTCTGTGTCTACCGGTTATGCATATATGCATACAAGTTCATTGGTAGATCTCTTCCCACCCACCCTCCCCTGCCTTCCCTCTGAGGTTCAACAGTCTGTTCATGCTTCTATGACTCTGGGTTTATTTTTTAAAATTTCTTTATTGATTAAGGTATTACATATGTGTCCTTACCCCCCCATTATCCCCGCCCCCACTCATGCCCTCACCCCCCTGTTGTCTGTGTCCATTGGTTAGGCTTATATGCATGCATACAAGTCCTTTGGTTGATCTTTCCCCCTTACTCCCACCCTCCCCTACCTTCCCTCTGAGATTCAACAGTCTGTTCATGCTTCTATGTCTCTGGGTCTATTTTTGATCATCAGTTTATTTGGTTCATTAGATTCCACATATGAGTGAGGTCATGTGATACTTATCTTTCTCTGACTGGCTAATTTCGCTCAGCATAATACTCTCCAGGTCTGTCCATGCTGTTGCAAATCAGGAATGAAAGAGGTGAAGTAACAACTGACCCCACAGAAATATAAAGAATCTTTAAAAAATACAATGAATGACTTTATTCCGACAAACAGGACAACCTGGACGAAATTGACATATTCCTAGAAAAATACAACCTTCTAAAACTCAATCAGGAAGAACCAGAAAACCTGACTAGGCTGGTAACTACTGATGAAATTGAAGCAGTAATAAAACAAACAAACAAACAAACAAAAAAACAAACCTCCCAGCAAACAAAAGCCCTGGTCCAGCCAGGTTTACAGGGGAGTTTTACCAAATATTCAAATAAGAACTAACACCTATTCTTCTCAAACTATTCAAAAAAATATAAGAGGAAGGAATACTTCCAAACCCTTTTTATAAGGCCAGGATTACCCTAATTCCAAAATCAGATAAAGACAGGTCAAAGAAAGGGAACTACAGGCCAATATCTCCAGGCTTATTCTTGTTCCACTTGACTGGTGAGAAGATGAGGCTCAGTGAGGCCAAGCAAGAGTGGGAGCAGGGTCTGAACCCACATCTTCCGTGGAAGTAGTTTTTGATGGCTGTGCCACACGTATTTAAGCTCTTAGGTCACTGGGCCCTGTCAGTAAACATGCATGATATAGATGATCTGATGAATCCTCTAATCGTGTGCTCTATGAGGACTGGAAAATTGCCTTTTCCGTCCATTGCTTTCCTCCCCTTTCCATTCCCAGTTCCCAGCGACCTCTAAGAGCGACCCCACTGTCTCCCAGTGTTGGAGAGCTTTCATTTCCCTTCACAGTATGTTCAACAAGCAGTTATTCATCCAACAAGAATACATTCTGCTTCTACCCTGTAGATTGTGCTAAGTACTCAAGATGTAACTGCCAGCAAAGCAGATGGTCCCTGAGGACCTGGAGGTTAGAGTGTTGTAAGGGACACAGTTGGCAAACAGCGGGTGCACTAGGTGTGCTAGTGTGCCTGGGGTGGGGAAGGAGAGGGAAACACCCACCCAGAGAGAGAGGGGGACAACCTGTCAGAGACCGGGGAAAAGGGTGTGAGCTTCAAACAAAGCAAGAGAGAGACCAAGAGAAAGTGACTGAGACACAGAGAGAAACAGAGGGAGACATAAACATAATGAGAAGGACATACATATACACAATGTGCACACACACAGCCAGGGGCGAGATACCACTTATGCAGAAATTCAGAGGCAGAGACCAGAGAGCCAGAGCCAGAATAACTTTTTAGGGTGGCAGCAAACAGGTCAGCCTAGGGCTTCCGGCCAGAGGTTCAGGTCCGGAGGCGGGTGAGCTCCGGAAAGGTGATCATGTGGCTTTGAGCCGGTCTCTTCACCTCTCAGGGTGAGTGTCCTCAACGGTAAACTCTGGATGATAACACCAGTCTGGTGAGCTTGTGGAGATGGCATGAGAAGGCCCTAAGACATAGAAGGCAGCCACTCTAGACCCCAGGGATGCTGGGTGGGGCAGAGCTGCCTCCAGAGTGAGAGGCCTGGTCTCCTGCAGGGACAGTCAGCCCTGAGGACATCCTGACTACATGCAGGTCTCCCGGAGCCAGGAGTGTGAGTGAGGGAAGAAGGACACAGACAGGAGATGAACTCTGTCCCAGCATCTTGTCTGGGCTGGGGATACACCTAGGATTTAATTTCTGAAGGAGGCCCCTAAGCGGACCAATGCGGAAGGGCCTGGTTTCCCCAGCAGCCACTTGCCTTCTTTCTATTTGGCACAACTGTGTTCAAATCACTTTTGTTTTCTCCTTCCCTCTGTGTGGGATGAGGACATCTTCCTGGCTTCACCCCCATAGACTCCAGGGAGTGTGGGATTGAGTAGGCACCTGGGTAGCTCTTACTCAAACAGCCTTATTTGGTTCTCAAAAAGCCCAGTGAGGTGGCCAAGGCAGGTATTATTTTGTGCAGTGGTCTCTATAGACCTATTATGTGTGATGGTCACTTTCTCAATGCAGTGGGTAGTACATGCAAAGCACTCGGCATGGTGCCTGCACATAGTGGGTGATTTACTAATGGTAGCGAGTATTACTCTCATCATCCCTTCATACAGATGGGGACACTGAGGCTAGAAACAGGTTAAGCAACTCACTGAGATCCACAGAGTCAGTAAGAACTTGGACTCTATCACCCAGGGCTGTGTTTGGCTTCTTATGATAGCAACACGACAGTAGTGGCTTAACCAAAGAGTGGGCTATTTTGCCCACATAACCACGAGTCCAGAGGTGGACATTCCACGTTGGCAAAGCAGTTCCCTGATGTCATTGGGATCCCAGGTCCTCCTGTCTTTCTCCTCTTCCATCCTTAGCATGTTGCAGGATAGATGCTCCACAGCTCTTCACATCTTCAAAAAGGTATGAAAGAGAAGGAGGGGAAGGTAGAAGAGGCAGGGCCTGAAGCAAGAAGGTAAAACACTCCCAGAAATCCCTAGGAGAATACCACTGCAGCATCCCCAGTTGCAAGGGAGTTGGGAGGGGCGAATACTTTTTACTGGGCACATTACTGCTTCAGAAGGAGTTCTGCCTGTGAGAGGGGAGAGGGGAATGGACTTTGGGTGGTAACTAGTAATGCTGGCCAATCACGGCTCCTCTTAGCCTCCTGCCTCTGGTGCCATGTGGCTCCCTCTCTCCCAGTCAGCTTGGACGTTGCCTTCTTGGATCCAAAGTGCACATCCTTTTGGTCCATCATCCAGCATATGCCCCTGCAGTTAACTTGGCTGGACAGTGACTGTATGTAGGGCTCCTTGTCCTTGAGGGCTAATGATGCTCCCTGTGTGCTTGGCATCTGCTGAGGGGACACAGAGTGGGGGGCCTGGGACAGGGCTTCATTCAGTCATATTTCTTCCTGTATTGGCATCCAGGGTGGCTGTCCCTCTTGCAGGATGAGTGAGATATCCTAAGCAATGGAGACCTTTTGGAGCCTGTCTTTGAGGCTTTAGGGACAGCTCATTTATCAGCTGTGAACGTTTTCTTGAAGCACTGATTGAGGAGGCCTGTCAGCTGCAAGATCTATAACCTTATCTCAAGAATGACCCATGTGTGCAGCACCATAAATCTTCCCAAGCTGCAAACTGGGAGGTGGAGGCAGGTAAGATTTGGCATTGGCCTTTTGAAGGCAATTTCCCCAACCCACTTGTCCTCCAGGAGGTCCTCATTTCGTGGTGGCCCACCGAGGAGCATCTGTGCTGTGCTGAGCTGGAGGAGGTCATGAAAGGGATATATGCAGTCTGGTTGCCACAGGGCTGTCCTAGGTGAGGCTTCGACTCCAGCCCTGGCTATGGAGCAGGAGGGAGAATGTCTGAGCTGGGGAGGTCTGGGTGTTCCTGCTCTGGGTGAGGAGGAGTGCAGCAGCGTGGAGAGGGTGGGGGGAGAATCACCCAGAAGATCTAATCTCAAAGTATGGTGTGACAATATTGCATAACAATCAAGACTCAGGCTCTGAGTTGGACAGTGTGGGTTTAAAGCCCTGCCCACTAGTTGCTACCAGTGTGACCCTGGCAATAAAGCCAGGCCCTCCCCCAGTCAGCATGGCACTGCACAGGGAGGGCATCTGCTCGTCCAGGGAGCTAACAGACCTCTTGAGGGCCTGCTCTGGCTCTGAGCCTGACCTCCACCTTCCCACTACAGCCCAGATATGAGGTGAGGGGACCCACAGGGGGAAGGCGAGGCTACAGAGGGTACTCCAAATGCACTTTCCAGCCACAGATCCATCATTTTAATGTAGCCTGACCTCTTATTTGAATGATTAGCTAAGGAATGGTCTGACTTCATGCCTGTGACTTCTGCAGAGCCCTCATAAGGAAGCCCATAAAACCATACCCGGGAAGCCAGAGGAAGCTTGCACATGTCTCAGAGAGGGTGGTTTGATTTCCAGCAGCTTCTAGAAGAAATTTTCTGCTGGGACCTGGGAAACTGCTGGGTACCAGGATCATGTGAGTGCATGAGGATTAGCCCTGGTGGGCTCAGGGAGCCCAGGTGGAGATGGTGGGGTGAGTGAGAGGACTGGGCTTTGCTGTGGTGCTGACAACACAACACAGGGTGCTGAAGTGGGCTCCAGACTCTGGGGTGGCATCAGTGGAGCCCTCCCTGCTGGCCTGGGGCTCCTGTACACAGGAAGCCCTGTGCAGGAGCTCACTCTCCTGAGCAGTCCCTGGTTAGTCACTGGCTTCTCTGGGCTGCTTCTGTGCTTTGCATAAATTCAATGCATATCAACTCATCCCACACATATTTATTGAGCTCTTTCTAGATGTCAGGCTTTGCATCAAATCCTCATGGGGTTCATGCTGAGTTGTGCCAAGTAATGAAGGAATTCTAATATAGTCTGGTCACCATAAGCATAGGAAAGTAAAGGGGCCTGTGGATGCACACAGAAGGGTCAGGGAAGGTGTCCTGGTAGAAGTGATGATAAGCTAAGACCCTACTTTGATGAATGATGGATGTGAGCTGGGTGAAGAGGTAGAAGGAGACATTGAGGACAAAGAATAGCAAGTGCAGAGGCCCAGAGGCTAGAGAGATGGCCTTTTTGAGAAAGTTTAGGATGGCTGGGTGGTAGAGTATAACAGGAATGTACAGAGATGAGGCTGGAGAGGTGTGCAGGAGCCATATCACCAAAGGACTTGAAACCATGGGGATGGTCATTCTTTTTTTTTATGTCAATGGGAGAGCATTGGAAGTGCCTTGTGTTGGATTCTTCCCCCTACCCGCCCCCCCCCCCCCCCGCCCACACACATCCCAAATACTCTGAGAAGCTATGCTGCTCATTACTAGTGAGTGCTCTTAGCAATAATACCCATGGAGGAGAGATGGAAACAGAGGGAGCAGAGGGAGATGTTGACCCATAATGCAGTTGCAGCAGAGGCCTCGGCCAATCACTGGGGAGCTCTGGAGCTGGGGTGGCTTTTCATACTGTCCTGAGTTGACACAAAGGAGTACTAGCTTTTGTATCTAAAAAAAAAAAGTAAATTGAACTTCATCAAAATTAAAAACTGTGTGCTTCAAATGATACCATCAAGTGAAAGACAACCCACAGAATAGGAGAACATATTTGCAAATATATATCTGATAAAGATCTAGCATTCAGAATATATAAAGAATTTTTACAACTGAACAATAAAAAGATAAATGACCCAATTTAAAAATGAGCGCAGGATTTGAATAGATAGTTCTTCAAAAAGTTATACAAATGACTAATAAGCACATGAAAAGATGCTCACCATCCTTAGCCATCAGGGTAATGTAAATAAAAACTATAATGAGATATCACTTCATACCCATGAGCATGGCTATATTAAAAAAGACAGTAACAGGTATTGGCCAGGATGTGGAGAAATTAGGACCCTCATACATTCTTTGTGGAATGTATAACCTCTTTGGTAGTTCTTCAAAAAGTTAAACAACCATAGAGTTACCATATGTTTCAGTAATCTCACTTCTTGGTATATACCCCCCAAAATTGAAAACATATGTCTGAACAAAAACTTGTACATGGATGTTCATAGCAGCATTATTCCTACTGGTTCAAAAGCAGAAACCTCAATGTTCATTAGCTGACGAATGAATGACCATTTAAAAAATGAAGTTCTGATACATGCTACAACATGAATGAACATTGAAAACATTATGCTGAGGGAAAGAAGCCAGACACAAAGACCACAGTATGTATAGTTTCATTTATATGAAATTCATTCATAGGCAATTCCATAGGGACATACAGTAGATTAGTGTTTGCAAGAGTTTGGGGGAGAGGGGAACAGGGAGTGACTGCTAAGGGGATGAGGTGTCTGGAGTATATTTTGGGGTGATGAAATGTTCTGGAATTGGATAGTGACGATGGCTATACATCTTTATGAATATATTAAACCCCACGGAATTGTACTTTAAAAGGTGAGCTTTTATGGAATGTGAATTATAACTCAAGAAAAAAGGTCATTTTATATGCATGCCCTCACCCTCTCCCATATGGGTGATATAACCTTAGGTGCAACAGCTCCCTTCGGTAGACAGAAACTTCTGGGGAGGGGCTCAGCTGCGAGCTGTTAGCAGAAAGCCCCCAGGAGGCTGGGGGATGAGGGCCTCCAGGGCCCCGGGTGACACACCACAGCCTCCGTTACAGAGGACTTTAAGGGTGGAGGTGGCACAGGGTTTACCCTGGAGTTCAACCTTCATGACAGCCCTGAGGCAGGCATTATTATCCCCCTTTCCACACAAGTGAACTGAAGTTCAGAGGGGGTTCAACGACTTGTCAGGGTCTTGGTAGCCAGTGGAAATTTTAACAGGAGCGTGAGCTCTTATCTATCAGAGGCGGGCAGCCATGACCTTTGCTGATTCTGTGCTGTTTTGTGCTCATTCACTTACAGATTTGTTTCCCCTGAAAAATTAATTGGATTGAAAGTAGGGACCATGTCTGAATAGATCCTTAGTACCTAGTACACGGCGTGAAGAAGGTGTTTAGAAATGTTTGTTAAAAAGTTCCCTTTTTTCTAAGAAGTTCCCTTTCTAACTCCCAAAGACACCGTGCCCCTGCTCACATTCAGCAAGGGCATTTTTCTCCAAGTCACAGCAAAAAATTAATGGAAGGAACAGAATGTCCTCCTTTTTAAGCCTGTTTTTTTTTTTTTAAATACAAATTTTTGCTTATACTTTGACAACTTGTTTGTACTAAAATTGTGTATCAGAAGGCATCTTATTTATCAAAAATTTGAAGACTTATCTTCACTAATATTTCAGTTTTCTGTCAGATGCTCCCATACCTACTAAACACATTCCCTTGAAGACATGGGGAGTTATGGATTGCAAGGAAATTGAAGTCAGAGCTGATGGAGATGCAGTTTGACTGATGTTTCTCCCCCATCCCCACCCCCACCCAGGCTTCCCCATGAATCTGCCTCCTCAAGGCTGATGGAGGATCAGGGACATTATCCTTGACATGTATGCCACCCACACCTCCAGTCAGCGCTATTTCAAGGCCCCAGTGGCTGCCTCTTGCGTGCACCCTGACTGGAGGTGGAAGGGGTGTTGATAGGTGCACCTGGTTACCTTTGGGGAGACTGGGAGGAGGGGCATAGGTGGGGCGGCTAGCTGGCACTTTTCAGACTGGGTGGCTGTGGGTGATTTTCTAGAACGCAAGAGTACCCTGGGTGCACATGTCACTCTGCTTATTTTAGTCTGAAGTTTCATCCTTAGAGGATTTTGATGCTGTTAAAGCGATAGCACCCCTGCCTGTCAAAGTCAGCAGCCTCGGTGGTTGTGCCTGTTGGAGGGAGAATGCCCGAACGAAGGGCACTGGGGACCTCAGGGAGGGGAAACGGGGCTGAATAGTGTTGAAGAGTGAGGCCCCAGGGACACGCTGTCTGGGTCACAATCCTGGCTCTGCTGCTTATAGGCCATGGGGCCTTGGCACCATCTCTCCGAGTTTGTTCCCTCATCCTTGAAATGGGGGTAATAGTGATTCTCAACCATATGGTTGTTGGAAGGAATAAGCGAGGCGGTACTTTATGGCAGGCATACGTGGAAACACAGTCATTTGAACACAGACAATGCAGCCTCAGTTTCTCTAACAGGGCTCTGATTTTCCTCCCACTTGCTGGCTAAAATTGAGGGAAAACCCTTCAATTTTAGTTTAATCTGGTAAATTTAGTCTTACCTAAAAATTTAAACAATTTCTTTAGTGAGTTCCCAACCTCTCACATCTGGTTTCCTTTACTCCTACCCAGGAAGGATCTAAGGATGTAAGGGGTCCTCATGGCACTAGAGATATGGTCCTTGACTAGTCAGCGTTCAGTTGCAGAGAGAGGGACATACAACAGGATGTTTAGTGGCTTATGCAATTGTTGGGGAGAGGTAAAGAAACAGACTCCACGCTGCTGTGGCTCTCAGAGCTGTGCTGTAGAGCTCGGCTGCCAGGACAGTGCTGTCTCCGCCCCAGGCAGGAAGCTGCAGAATCAGAAATAGCCGTCCCAGCTCCTGGCCAGACAATGCCCGCTCTGCCATAATCCACACCAGGAACATGGGCACCTGCCTCTTGCCCCAGACCCTTAGAACCCAATCCCTGTTTGCTTCCGTGCATCTTATTAGCAGAACCTAAATCCCACCCCAAATCCCTAGCTGCAAATCAGTTTGGGAAATGTAGTTTTTAGCCTTTCAGCCCCTGCACTACAGAAAGGGTGTTAGAATGCCTGTTGAGTTACCAGTCCTCATTATTTGTGGCATTCCTTTCATTTGTCTACTCAACATCCGTATGTACCTTTCTTTCCATATGTTTAAACAACTACAGCAACAACTTGCTCTTTTTTAACCTGCAAAAATTAAAATGTGCCTACCTTTTGTCCCTACAGGGGAAGCCCCAAATTTCATCAGTCATTGCAACTCTAGGTGACGGTATTCCTCTTCTAGTTCAGTGACAATTCTGCCTTGATATCATATAACCTGAAGCCTAAACAGTTAACCACAGTATGTAGTAAAGGCTATATGAAGTGGTAAAAAGGAGAGAAAAGGGATAATTGGGTTGTGCGTGATTGCTTTTATGCAGATATGTATGTATGTATGTATGTAGTGTATGTCATGTAATATTCACATGCACACACATATATGTTAGTTTTTTCTGCATAACTAAGTACTTCAAAACTTAGTGGCTTAAAACAATTAGCATTTGTTTTTTTCACCATTCTGTGGGTTCCTTGGCAGGTCTAGTCTGGTGGGGTTTGGCTGGTCTCTGCTGGGATGCTCAGTCATCTGGCAGGCCAGCTGGTGGCCGGGTGATCTAGGATGGCATCATTCAAATAGCTGGTGGCTGGCAGGTTGTTGGGGGATGTCTCATTTCCAGCAGGTTACTGCCTCCTTGATCCCATGTTATTCTCAGAGTTTCAGGCACAGTAAGCGGTCAAGCCCAAGTGGCAAACACTCTCAAGTCTTTGTTTATATCACGTTTGCTAATGTCCCATTGGCCAAAGCAAGTCACATGCTTTGTGACTCAAGGCATAGAGAAATAGACTCCACCTTTTGTTGGGGAATGATTGCCATGTATTTCAATATATATGTTCACCAAGACAGACCTATGGGGGCCATAAAACAAGCCCCAATAAATTTAAAAGGATTGAAATAGAGTACATTCTCTGACTGCCATGGAAGTAAGTTGGAAATCAATAATAATAGCATACCTAGAGGGCGGGGAACAAATATGTGGAAATTAAATCAAAGTCCTTATGGGGCTTAGAGGAGGCTGACAGGAGCCTGTCTTCACTTTTCTTCAGCTACAACCTGTTGCCACATTTGCAGATCCCCCCCCCGCCCCCAATTTCTAAGGACAACTGTGATCAAAACAGCTATTTGTTAAGGTGTTGTATTAGCATTTTCCAGAGAAACAGAATGAAAAGGATATATGTATCTCATAGAAACTGGCTTATATGGCTATAGAAGCTGAGAAATCCAGCAATTTGCTGATGTTACTTAGTCCTAGTCCCGAAGTATGAGAATTAGGAGGGCCTATGGTGTACTAGTAAGTTCCAGTCTGAGCCCAAAAGTTGAAAACCTGGAATGCCAAAGTCAAAGGCAGGAGAAGAAGGATGTCTCAGCTCAAACAGAGAATGCAACTACCCCACCCCCTGCCTTTTGGTTCCATTCAGGCCCTCAATGGATTGGATGACACCCACCCACACACACTGTTGAGAATGACCTTCTTTACTGAGTTCAGCTTTCTGGGCATCCCTTAGCCCAGTCAAGTTAGCACAAAATTAACCATCACAGAGGCCTCTCATCATGTCCTGATTGTCCAAGCTTGGTTCCTCCACTTCCTCCCAAACCGTGCCTTTTCACCAAGCACTACACATGGGGACCTCCTTCCCCTGAGTAGGGCCTCCCTCCCCGCTGAGCAGGGCCTCCCTCCCCGCTGAGCAGGACCTCTCCTTCTCCTGAGCAGTGTCTGTTCTGAGGCCACCCCTTCTTGCTTCAGCAATGTTGAGCAGAATCTCCTCATTATTCTTGGTCTTCCTAAGTAGCTGGAAAATTAGCACAGAATCTAGTGATATCAAAAGCATATCACGAGAGCCCTTAGGTATCCTATTCTGAGCCCAAGGCAGGCAGCACTGATCAATTATGACGCTGCTCAGTAGCCCCTGCAGGGCACGGTAAGGCAGCCCCTGCTAATCAGTCTGAGTTGGCACCAGTGATGAACCTGATTTTTTATCACACTTTTAAGCCCGTGCCCTGTGTTCCTCTGCCTGGGGCAACCCTAATATATTGTTCTGATACTCCAGGTAAGAGGTGCAAGGCAGAAAATCCTATGTCTTAGAAAGATGGTATAATTGTCAAAAGAGCATAACAAGAACAAGTCCTGGTCCCTTCCCCCCCCCCCCCAAGTAGTGTGAAATTTGCAATGTTTCTCAAGTTGGAAGAATTTTTTAAAATTACCATAAGCAGTGTTATGTGGGGGAGACTTAATATCAAACTGCCTGTGCCCTCCCCAAAGCATTTTTTTCCACATAAAAAGCTGTCTTCCAGCCTTATTGCCACATCTTAGAGAGATCCTAGAAGCTTTCCCTTTGCCTGTGAAAGGAATTTCAAAGATTTTAAAAGTCACTTCTGTCCCATAACTTAAGAAAATACCTTGCTTGCACACCAGAGGCCCCTCTTTGATTTGGAAATACAAATAGTTTAATAGCTACCAGCTGTTGAATTTCTTCTGCATGCCAGGCACTCCCTGAATGATTTATCTCCATCAGCTCATCTATCCCTCACAACAGTCCCCAGAGCCTAGTATTAGCATCCCCATCTTACTGGTGATGAAACGGCCCAGAGTGGCCAAGTAATTTGTCCAAAATTCACAGCTAGGAAATGGCAGAATTAGGATTTGAATCCAGATTTGTCTGACACCAAAGCCTTAACTAACACGTTCTCTGGCCTCCTTCTTAGGGAACATCGGCCTCTTGGTTTTGGGGGCGTATAGGTCCTCCTGCCATTCTTCTTGCTTTTCACCTACCTTCTTTTGCTCAAGCTAAGTCATATGCTTTTTAATCAACCTCCCTCCCTCCCTTCCCCCCTCCTTCCCTCTTTCCTTCCTTCCTTCCCTCCCTCACTCCCTCCCTCCCTCTCCTGCTAGGTTGCAAAGGCTGGACTTGCCTCAAATAGGGACAGTACCTTTCATCCTAGGGACCCAGCTTAAAATGCAGGAGTCCTAGGGCCGAGAAAATGGCTGAGAGCTAAGTAAGCGAGAGCATCAGGTCCTTTGGGGAGAGCAGAATTGAGAGAGGCAGGAGGAAGGCAGTAGGGCCGGAGGAATGGGAATGGAGGAGGTAGAGCGGCAATGTCAAGCTTGCCTCTTTCTGTTAACCTCATGGACTTCAGGCCTTAGACTAGAGATTTACTCATTGTTTATCCAGTCACCAGGCCCTCCCTTGAGCACCGACTGTGTCCTACCTCCTGCTGAACTCTGGACATACCCAGGTGACTAAGCCCTGACTCCAGGAAGTCACATTCAGAGTGCACATGGGGGCCTGCTGCTGGACAGGCGTGGGGAGGCCGGGCAGGCCGGGCACAGGAGAAGAGAACCTCTCCTGCGGCCGGATCCTGTTGGCACCACACCATGCCAGAGCTTCAGGCCTCATTCACTCTTTCCTCTCTGCTCTCTGGCGAGTTGTGAAGGCCAACCAGTCTCCTTTTTGAGGCTCAAATGAATCATTGAACACCATGAAGTAAGTGAATTTCTAGTGCTATTCACTGCCTGGTAAGAAACTGCCCATCACAGACAAATCCTGCAGGCCAGGCAGTCCCTGTTGGAGACTTGGTTTAGGACCCACATTGAACAGTCCTATTTGTTTCCTAGGCCTGCAGTGTCTTCATATGCGTGTAAATATTCACCCCAGGGCTTGTGTGTCAATAGTTGCACTTTGGTCTCAGCTGCTTTGGGGGAGGAGGAAAGAGACTGAAAATATCCCCTTGGCGCTGTCAGATGACTAGCGTGTCCCTGTGTTTAAAGGAATGCTGTCTCACACAGACCCCAACCATAGAAATACCTGCAGCCTTTTTGCTGTGCTAAGACAGAGGCTTAGTTTTCCTTAGAGGCAGACCTCGTCTTTCTTTTTGTGCTTTGCTTTATTGGTGCTTCACAGATTTTACATTTTTTACAAATTGAAGGCAAGACTCTCCACCAGCATAAAGATTATAGCTCTCTTTATTGTCCTGGTCTGAGCGGAACCCACATTGCAGGTATGGCCGTGTGTCCACACGGAAAGTCATTCTCTGCCCAGTTTCTTGGACTCGAGCTTGTGGAGGAGACGTGCAAATGGCTCCCTCACATGCCTGGTTCCAGTGGAATTCGATTCTGGAGGCACCTTGTGTGCTGCCTTCCCGTTCCCCATCTCCTGCCTTTTTCTGCTTTCAGCCCATTGGGGTCCAATCACACGAAGCTTTGCCTCTGGACCCACTCTATGTACGCACCCCAAATCAAACGGGAAGCTTCGACCCACCGAACAGAACCGGCTGGAAAGGAGAGAGCAGCGGCTGCCATTCCTGGTAACGCTGGTTGCCCTGCACTCCTCCAGGGCTGACACGGCCTGGTTTGACTCCCTTGGTGTTGGTCAGGCTCTCCCTGTCCCGCTGTGTGCTCACTCAGTGGGCACCTAACGATACACCTGGTCCCTGTGTTATCCCGCAGAGAAGGCGGTTGGCAGGACTGGGCAGTGTGGGCGTCTGCATTCCCCCACCCCCACCTCCCATGTAAACCTGTGCTGACAATTCCAGCAGGTTCTTCCTTTCTTCCTTTTTTTTTTTCCCCCTCCAGAAACACTGTCTCTACATGGCAGGAGAGAGGAAGAGGGCTCCCAAGGTCTCAGCATAATTTGGTTTTATTACATGGGTTTTCATTTTGATGGCAACATTATTCTTTTCATGGAAGAAATTATCTTCAAATTATTTAATCTTCCTCTTTTATCTCTGGGGATACTTGGGTATATGGCTGCAGTCTTTACAGATTGCTGGGAAGTAGCGGCCTGTCGATCATTTCATCGTCACCACAGACCCACGTTTGGAGAGGGAGAAGGGAGCTCGTTACCACAGAGACGATTGTTCCCTGAAATCATCCTAGAATATCTGTGCTTTCCGGAGAAAAGCACTCAGGTTCTTTTATCTCTCCAAAGGAAAATATCACCAGCCTCAAGGAGCTGCAGGTTCCTGTCGGGGAAGGTTCTGAAGGAGACAGACTCAATTGTCTTCTTGGCATAGCAGGTGTTAGCACGAGCGGCAGGTCCTGGGCAGAGTATTCATTTTAATTAAAAAGAAAGTTTTCTCTTTTGTCCTGGAATGTAATAAGCTTTAGAAACAGTAGTGGCTGTTGTTGTTGCTAGGAACAAAGCTGAGTAAGCAGGCTCGGTGAAGCTGGGAGGACCTGGGGCAGGAGAGGGCTCCTCAGGGGCAGGTGGTAGGACTCAGACTGGCCTTGCCGCACAGGTGGCCCCAGGGCCCCAGATCCCACCCACGAGTAGCTCTGGAGGAAGATACAAGGGTTCCAGGGCTGTTCCTTCCTGAGATCTGAACTCCTGTGGCCTCTCACTGCCCACTGCCCAGGCCCGTGGCTTTCAGCTCGGAGGTTGCCTCCTAGTTTCAGCCCAGCAGGCAGCAGGGGGCTTGCTGTCTGGCAGATGACAGAGTAAGGACTCTCATGCTCATTCTCACTGCAGAAGAGAACACTGCCAGCCCTTCTTCCATTCCTCTGGCCCTGGCTGACTCAGGCAAGGGTTCCTCCAGTGGTGGGGTGGGCAAGAGGGCCCAGTGGAGGTTTAGCAAGGCAGTTAGGGTGGCTCAGAAGTCAAATAGACCTGGGGTTTGAGTTCTAGTTAAGTCACTTTGAGTTGTCAAACTTTCTGCATCTCACATCCAATGCGTATATGACTGGGTTCCCAACAGATGCTCTATAGATTATAGTTGTTGCCATCACTAGCAGGTTATGCTAGAACCAGCAGTCCTGGGATGGGTGCGTAGGGAGAGAACAGGGAGCTACTCTGTGAGCTATCAGTGAGGATGGGCTTGTGGGGTGCTTGGGGCTGGTCCTAAAGTGGGGAGCACCCGGGCCCCTGCTGTAGTCTCCACCAGGCATGGTACCTCCCTGGATGCAGTCATCACCCCTACTCCTCTTTCTGGATTCGAGCATTGGATAAGAGCAAATATGTCTGCCGATCCTCCCTAGAAAAGTTGAGATGAGATAAGGATGGCATTTTGAAATAACTGGGTATATGTTTCTAGTAGTATCAGGATTCTTCTTGAATTAGAAAGCATTTCTATGAAGCTTGGGCTGGGTTTGGGTTGGGTTTCCTGCCTCTTGATAACTTAGGTTTCTCCCTTTGGTGAGGCATATTGGAAACAGGCTCCTTCTCCCTTCTGCAGAGGTGGGGGAGCTTGCTTTTCATCTCTTCTCCCTTCTCTTCCCCCTTCCCCAGGAGCCTTGGTTAGGGACAGACACTTAGCTCTCAGTGAGGAGGGGTCCCGCATAAGGGAGAAAGCTGGGGGAGCAGGTACATAGAGCTTTCTCCAAATGTGGGGAAGTGGATTTTGGAGAGGCTGGGACCTCAGGTACCCCCATTCCTAGGACTCACTGTTGGGCCACCGCCCTTGGACCCTCTGCAAGGTCTCGATGGGAAGGTATTGGGTTCCAGCTCTTCCTAGTCTTACTTGTAACTCCACTATCCCAATCCCTGCCGAAATGTCACCTAACTCACTATACATCTCAGCACCTCAGTGCCCCTCTCCCTGAGCCACATTTCGCTCTTACCTGGATGGAAGCCTTAGTCTTATAACTAGTCTCCCTGCTTCCAGCTTCCCCAAGCCCTTATCAATCGCTCTTGTCTCTTGCCAACTTAGTGACATCCCATGGTGCTTGCAGTGTAACAACACTGTGCGCATGGCCCCAGAGCTCTGAGTGAGGCCTGCTGGCCCTGCGCCACCCTCCCCCCTCACCCCCCCCCCCCCCCGCATCCTTCTCTCCTTCCTCACTTCCTCACAGTTTTCCACACTAGCCTTCCTTCAGCTCCTCAGACTCCAGGGCTTTGCATATGCTCTTCCTTCATCCTATAATGCTTGCCCCACTCCTACTCTCCCTTGGTTTGATGACTTTCTGTTTGTCTTTCATGCTTCTGCTTAAATGTTTTCAGTTAAGCCTGCCACAACCCTGTCAAACCAAATCAAATTTCTCTATTAAATATTCTCAATTCATGTTTCCTTCATGGTACCTCATCGCAGCCATTAATCCCATATCTTTTGAAGTTGCTCTATTCAGAGTCTCTCTCACTGTGGGCGCTGCAAGGAGAGACTTGGGTATAGTGTGGTGCACAGCAGGTACTCAAAATTGTTTGCTGAGTGAATGAATGAGAATTTCTCTATATTGGGCTGACTCCATCCCTTTCTCCCCCAAGACTGTCCTGGAGATGATCCCCTTGTATTTTGACTGTACAGTGAATGGACACTCAGGAAAAGAGGTAACATAAACGTAAACCAGGTACTGCCCACCTTACGTCTCTGTTCACTTCCAGCCTCTGGCTGGGCCACGCTGGTTCCCGGAGCTGTATGTGGTCCTCCTGCCGACTGAGCGCAGCTCCGCTTGCAGCATTTCGGTCTGTAGACACGTGCGAGCTTCCTCTCAGAGCTCAGGCTCTCTTCCCTGAAGGGCTCCCTGTCCTTCCACCAGATGGACGTGCTCACTTTACAGCAGGCACTTGGTGAGCACAGGCTCTAGGCCAGGCCCTGTGGGAAGCCACTGAGAGTGCAAGCTGTCAGGTCAGAAAGGCGAGACTTGACTCCACAGTCCCTCACTTCCTAGCACTGCGACTTCAGGCCAGTTACCTCACCTCTGAGCCTCGGATTTCTCACCTGTAAAACAGGGGTCACAGCATGGCCCGCAGCAGAGATGGGAAGGAAGGACTGGATATGGAGGGCCATGAAAGCAGTTGGGGCCATGCATGGCATGAGGCGAGGGTGTGCAGATGGCAGTGGCTGCTACTGTCATTAATATCAGGAACGGGAAGTTAACCTTGGTTGGGCCGACATTTCCCTAAATCCCCTCTGCAGAGTGGCTGGTCTTCCTGCTGGGAAGTGTGGAGAGCCGAGGCAGGTGGCCTGCAGAAAGCTGGTGCCTCCAGGGACTCTGAGGAAGTTTGTTCTGGTTGTGTGTATGGGGCCTCCCACTCAGCATACGGGGCTGCCTGGCTGGGTGCCACATTTCCATGGGAATCTGCAGGCTAGTGGGTCTGGGCTGTGTGGAGAACTGCAGGGATATTTCACCCGGGACAAAAGAAACTTCTGCTTGGTTTGTTGTTTCTCAGAGGACACTTCTCCCTTTTTGGCATGGGAGGGCTTCAGATGATGGGGTTGGACTTGTACCCCGAGGAGAGAGCTGGTGAAAATGGTGGTGGAGGTGATCATGGAGGACGAGACTCGGTGTTCCTCCACTGCATGGTGGAGGCAGCTGCTTTGCTGATCTCAAAATCACAGGTTCTAAAGGTGGAAGAGACCTTAGAGATGGTCAAGTACAATCCTACAACTTCATGGATGAGGAAACTGAAGCTTATGCAAGTCATTTGGCTTCACTGTGACCCAGTTTCCTCATCTATAAAATGGAGACAGTAATATCTCCTTTGCAGAGCTGGTGTGAGGACTTGCTGTATGCGGTAGGCCCACCATAGTACTTGCTTACAAGCCAAGCAGGTGCTCAGCAAATTTAATTCCCTTAACTCTGTGCACGGCCCTCTGCTAGATTTCTCTTACTGAATTGAGGTGATAGGGAGTTTTCTGGGGGTGGGATTTCTAGTATAATTGTGTGTGTGTGCCTGCACATGTGTAAATGTGTAATAAAGAGCTTTAGTACTAGAAACACAAAACCCACATTTGAATCTTTGCCATTACTATCCTATCTAATAAAAGAGTAATATGCAAATTGACCATCACTCCAACACACAAGATGGCTGCCCCCATGTGGTCAAAGATGGCTGCTTCCATGTGGACACAAGATGGCCACAACAAGATGGCCAGCAGGGGAGGGCAGTTGGGAGGGACCAGGCCTGCAAGAGAGGGAAGTTGGGGGTGATCAAGCCTGCAGGGGAGGGCAGTTAGGGGTGACCAGGACGGCAGAGGAGGGAAGTTGGGGGCAACTGGGCCTGCAGGGAAGGGCAGTTGGGGCCTTCAGGAGAGAGCAGTTGGGGGCGACCCAGGCCTTCAGGAGAGAGCAGTTGGGGGCGACCAAGCCTGCAGGGGAGGGCAGTTAGGGGTGACCAGGCCTGCAGGGGAGGGCAGTTAGGGGTGACCAGGCCTGCAGGGGAGGGCAGTTAGGGGCAAACAGGCTGGCAGGGGAGCAGTTAAGCATCAATCAGGCTGGCAGGGGAGTGGTTAGGGGGTGATAAGGCTGGCAGGCAGAAGCGGTTAGGGGCAATCAGGAAGGCAGGCAGGCGAGCAGTTGGGAGCCAGCAGTCCTGGAGTGTGAGAGGGATGTCCTACTGCCTGTTTAGGCCCGATCCCGGTAGGGGTCCCAGATTGGAGAGGGTGCAGGCTGGGCTGAGGGACACCCCCCCACCCCGTGCACGAATTTCGTGCACTGGGCCTCTAGTTGGGAATAAAAACCCAAACTTAGGCAAGTCACAGAACTTCCTGGGAACTCAGCCTCCTCATCTGTAACCCGGGAATATCTGTTCTCTGACCTCCTCGGGCTGGTACAAAGTTTAAGTAGAATCTTGTACATTAAATGTGCACAAAATGCCCAACAAGTACCAGGCACCATCCCTCCCTCTTCTCTGTGTTGTCTCCTGTATGCTCCACAGTGGATTTTCTGCAAGAGGAATGAGTTCCTAGGGAATGAGTGATGAGTGGGAGTATGAGTTGGAGTTCAATCTGGTCCTTTGAGTGAATTTCAATATGCAAAAGCCATGCATTGGCCTAATTGATTCCTAGCTGCAGGTTTTCTCACCCCTCCTCTTCCCTTTCCCTTGATTTGTGTGAAAGCTGGTCCTTCTCTCCTATTTTTTAGTTCTGGCAATGATCCATATAACCAAGAGTGAGAAGCTTCTGAATTAGCCGGAGATAATTTCAGGCTTATCGAGTAAGAATCTGATTCCGGTTCATGAGAACCAAGGGTTGAATCCCCTCACACTGGAGATGAGCCTCTGGTTTATTTGCAGAAAAAGGAGGAATTTAATCTGATGCAGGTGATGAGGTTCTTTTTAAAAACAGCTGCGGTAATTGCATCTTTATCATGTACAGTTAATCACATCTTTTAATATTTTTTCCTGTAACGGATTTTGTTCTTATACCTTCCAGGCATCCTTGGTAAATCCATCTCTTCTTTCCTATTAACATGTTCATTAATCCTCAAACATTTATTGTGCTTTATTCGTCAGGTTAGAGAATTAACAAAAGTTGGGATTTTGAGCAATTAGAGTTACAGGCAGGTCAGAATCATGAGATGTAGAATTTCAGTCTGCTGATGGCTTCATTGCCCAGTTTGAGTTTTGAAAATGAGGAAGCTGGGAGTGAAGGGCAACTCAAGTCCCATTTTCTTTCTGGCTAGTGAAGCTCTCAGCCAGCCCCTCGGGCACTGGGGGTATTGGTGGTACATTTTTGTTGGCTTCAAACATGTTTGTCTTAGGATACATGTTCCTGAGAGTAATCATCTCAGAGTCCACGTTAGGGTCTAGAATTCAAAAGCAATTACGTATTTAAAAGTTTGGTTATCTCATCAAATCTTCTTGAGATTCTAATACTTAGTTTCTTCACATGTAAGATGGAAATGTTAATAATAACATTAGTAATTATAATGAGAGTTCTCATTTATTAAATATTTACTATGAGCTAGAGTCTGAGCTCGGCATTTCCCATGAATTATCTCATTTGATCCCCATACGAACTCAAAGAGAGAGGTGCGAATTCTGTCCTTGCTCAACAGATGAGAACATGGGGCACAGAGAAGGTTATTAGCTTACCTATGGACACATAGACAGTGAGTGGTGAGCCAGAGTGGCAGCAGTGTTATAGGACAGGCACTGCATTGGCCTCAGAGCCATGGATGCCAGCCATGATTATGCACCAATTCTGTGACCTTGGAAATCATCCAACCTTTCTGGGTTTCAGAGCTTTATTGTTGTTTGATTGGAAAACATGGATTATTTAATTCCTTTCTATCTCTAACGTTCTGGAACACTGAGAAATTATATTGAGAATAAAAAGACTGAATAGAAGGATCTCTCATGCGGAATGCTCCCACCGGCCTTGATTTCTCTTCATGACCCCTCTGTGCAGGGAAGTCCTTACCAGGCTCCGAGCAGTTCTCAGCCATCTCACACCCCAAGCCCCTTAAACACTGCCCTCAATTTTTCAGTTTCTCCTCATGCATCCTGAAGCCCAGACGGCATGTAAAAACCAGATCCAGAACATTAATTCCGCTTCTTGATTTTGAGGAGTGTATCAGTTTTCTGTAATTCCTTGTTACAGAGTGAACATACATTATAGAGTTCAAGTGTTTTGAAAATAAGCTATGAAGAATTATTATCTGTGGAAAGAGCTGGCAGTTTGTCAACTTTCAGCGGCTGAGTGGCTGAATATACTCTGTGTGGTGTGGGCTGTGAGTGCTGGTCTCAGAGAGGAATGGGCAGGGGAGGAGGGGACCCAGCGGGGAGTGCCCCCCAACCTCTCAGAGAGAAAAGTAATTTAGTTTTTGGATTTGTAAAAGGATTTTCACAAGCACTTGAAGAAAGCTATGTAAATTGTGACACAGAGGTCTCAGTTTATATCAAGATGAAAAATAAAAACAAAGAAAACTTTGGTACAACACAACTCAATCATACTATCTCTCATCCAGCCCAATAACTTATTTACTTGTATCTACACCAGCATATCTCAGCATCACTTGGCACTTGATAAATTTCCTACTTTGTTTCAGTAATTTAGAAATTCATATTTCAGTTATGACTGTTCATGGCTTTTTGGTAGCTACAATTCTTTGAAAAACAAAACCTCCCTTTATCTATTGGTTAATTAATCTTTCACAGTGGTCTCTGCTTTGACAATTGTCTTTGTTTCCCCCTCTCTTTTTCTCCCTCTCACCCTTCTCCTCCCTTCTCTTTTCTCTCACCACTGCCTTTTACCTTCCCTTATATATATAAAAATTTTGGAAGAGATTGTTCAGTGACTACCACGGTCCCAGGTTAGGTGAAAACACTTCATCTTGGCAAACGGGATCAGAACCATGGACAGCACCTGCCCATGCACGGGCTTCTCCAGGGTCCCTCCCTCCCTCGCTTCCTTCCTCCCTCCCTCCCTCGCTTCCTTCCTTCCTTCCTTCCTTCCTTCCTTCCTTCCTTCCTTCCTTCCTTCCTTCCTTCCTTCTTTCCTTTTTTTAAAAAAATGAACGAACCAACCAACCAACCAACCAACCAACCAAACAAGCAAGCAAAAACAAAACAAAACAGTATCATCGTAGGGCAGGATTGAAAGTTGTAGAAAAAAATTATATTCATTTAGAAACTACAGAGCTGAAAGTGGACTATTCTGTCTCCTGTTGTTCTGGGAAATATAACGTTTTTATTTTGGCCATAGCCAAAATCTTTTTGCTAGCTTTGAGCAGGGAGGGAGGATGTAATGCCTGGTGAGATTGAAAAAGAAGAAAAAGCCAGAGTTGACTTTGACCAGAGGTTATGAGACTGGAGTTGGGGCTGTGTATTCCTTAGTGGAGAGCAGCCAGTAGTTTGTCTGTGGGTCTTGATCAGCCTGCCTAGGAGACAAGTGAGCATTCATAGCAGTAATGGGTAGGAAACTGGTATACATTTTGTTCTCATAGGAATGGGGCATCAAATGATATGCAAATCACATGCAAATTGTCTGCCATTCTTTTGCTGCCATTAGCCCATGTAGTTTACAGAGTGTCATGGAGCTAGGAGAGCAGTAATCTAAGTATAAAGAGCCTCACCCAGAAGTGAGGTAGAATCCAGTGGGGTGGAGAACCTTTTTCCAAGTAGCCAAGAATAGGGGAGGTCCTCTGTTGAGGGGCAAAGGCTGAGATACTTTGCTGCCCAGAGGAACTCGTCCTAGCATGGATGGTAAAGTAGTGAGAGACACAGGGCCATTATGAGGACCATGGGATAGCATAGATTAAAAAAAATTTATTAATTATTTTACTAATATTTTGAATAGGTGGTACATGCAGAAGATGTTGTGATGTTTTCATTGTCATGCAGGATCATTTAACTTTTGGATATTTGACTTTGTCAATCTTATTTAATGGTATCTGGGGTTTGTGTCATAATTTTTGGCTTTAAGATTATAAAAATGATAAAATTAAAATTATAAAAATATGGCCATATATTTTGTCAAGTGATTTTTAAAAAATATATTTTTACTGATTTCAGAGGTGAAGGAAGTAGGAGAGAGAGATAGAAACATCAATGATGAGAGAGAATCATTGATTGGCTGCCTCCTGCACACCCGCCACTGGGGATTGAGCCCACAACCTGAGCATGTGCCCTGACCAGGAATTGAATGGTGACCTCCTGGTTCATAGGTCGATGCTCAACCACTGAGCCATGCTGGCTAGGCATTAAGTGATTTTTTTATAGTTTTATCTTTTGAAATTTATGAAAATTTCAAGTAAGTCTCTTTTTCCTGTCTCCAAGCCATCCAGTGTTCCTATCCAAAGTATGATGTTAACTGTGGATATTTTATAAATGTCCTTTATAATGTTGAGGAAATTACCTTCTATTCCTCGTTTGTTGAGGCTTTTACATGAAAGACTGTCTTTCACGATAAAAGTGCCTTTTTTGGTATATGTTGAGATACTGTGTTTTTTTTTTTTTATTCTATTGATATGGTTAATTACATTCATTGATTTTTCAGATGTTAAAATATCCTGTTTGTCTCTCTGCTATATTTTAACCTTATTATAACACATTTTGTTATGCTCTGTGTTTCCCCACTAGACTATGAGCCTGATGCAGGTAGTGACTGCATCTTACAATAGGTTATTGACTTTCAGGAGGAAGATCTTTGTGGACCCTGAAATATCTGATACCCCTATCCTACCACTGCAGAGAAAAGGAGAGAAAAATGAAGTTGAATCAAGGTGTGTATTCTGGGTAGTCCCTGGAGCCCAATCACCAGGGAAGTGCCTTTTTCTTACATACCAGGCTTCAAGCAAGTAATTCAGATTTGTGCATCAGCAAAACAAAAACCACAGACCTTCAGGGTCACTCCTGAGTAGCATAAACATCAAATGCTACATTATCCAAGGTCGTAGACCACTAGTGTTCACCCCTGTAGTACCTGGCATGTAGTAGGAAGACAAAAGAAATGTTTATTCACTTTATTATGACTGTGTACCCTGTGCTAGGCATTGGATTAGGGAATGAGGTTAGAGAAATGCATGAAATGTTATCCTTATGTCATTATAATTATACATTATAATTATAACTGATAACTATTGCTTATCGAGTGCTCCCCCTGTGCCATGCTCAGTGCTAGGAGCTTTATAATGTTCTCCCTTATAATCCTCTGAGATAGTAACTGATGTCATTTCCATTTTGCAGATTAAGAAGAACATGTGCTCAAAAAAGTTCCTAACCTGCCCAGGGCCATGTGGCTGGTAAGTGGCTGAGCCAGTAAATTTTGATTACAATCTGTTGGAATCTAAACCCATGTTCTTGGCCACACTGTATATGCCCAGATCATCCACCTGAAGCAAATATTTTGCCTCTGAGGGCAAGAACACATCGCCCAGTTCCCTACTGCTTTCAGAAATGAGGTTTGGGATGTTCTAGAAGCTGCAGGTGTGTGTCCATCCAACAGCTTTGCTGGAACAGAGCAGGAGGAGTGCAGGCCTGGACATGCTCCAACTGTACTAGTCATGATTTAACATACACTATTCTCAAAACTCAATTAGGAAAGTCATTGGGAGTGCAAAGGTCAAGGCAGATTAAGAAAGCATTGCTTAAAGTATTACATATGTCTCCTTTTCCCCCCATTGACCTCTCCCCGGCCAATAAAGAATAAAAAAAAAAAAAAAAAAAAAAAAAAACAAAGACCATCTTTTTCCTCTGCATTTCAGTGTCACCTTTATCACCAATCAGGTGGCCGTCTTTGTTTGGGTATGTTTCTGGACTCTCAGTTGGTTCCTTTGTCTATCATTGTACCATTACCTAACTGTTTTAATTCTTCTAACTTTATAATAAATATCCTTATTTTGTAGTATAAAAAAGAGAAAGCATTGCTTATTAGAATAAATAAATTCTTGCCTAGAAAATGTATATTCTATAATAATTTTGGGAGTCTGGTTTTCATAAGCTTATTGAAAGGAGCCATATATAGTTGGGGAAAGAGTTTGGAATAGTACAAGTTCCCTTAGGGCAGGGGCAGGGAGGTTTGTATTGAAATGCAATTGAGTTTTCTATAATTCTTCTAGAGAGAATTAGGGGGCTAGATAGGAGGATGTGACCTTCAGAAAAAGAAATGCAGACCACAAGTGCTTGTAGGTTCTTTCCAAAGCCCACAGACATTGTTTGAAGGTCAGATAATAATGGGGTTATTCTTTTGGGGGGGGGGGCGCTGCTGGTTCTTTTCATGGGCAGCTGGTAATGGGGGCTCAAGCCACAAAGACAGTTCTTGGGATTAAGGAACCAGGTATTTTCAGAATAAGCACTGGTGCAGCTTTGGGATTCAATCACAGGCAATGTTAAGACATTCCTGGATCATGGCAAGGGACAGTGTTGTGACCCCCTGGATTACATTATGGGCGGTGCTGTGAGAACCACTGCTTTTTGACACATTAAGAAGAACTGTGGAAAGAGTAGTGGCATTTAAAGTTAGAGAAACCATTCATGGGGGTGGAGATGGCTAGCATGTCTTAGACCTGGTGTAAAGCCCTCTCTGTACATTATCCTATGATAACATTCACCTCATACGGTGGTCCTCAGAGTCTTGGCTGAGGTTGGGGGAATCTAGGAGTACTGGGAAAGCTACAGAATTGTCCAGCCTTCAAGGAGCTGCCTCTGAGCCTCGCTGAGGGAAGAAAGATGCTCAGGATTGTCATGAGGCTAAAATGAGTTTTGTTGTGTATAAGTCAGTTGTCAACAAGTTCAACAAAGTGGAGGGCGTGTGAAGAGAGGCATGATATTTTGGCTCTGTTTCAGATTCTTACCCTTTTCTCTTGTGCTGGAGCTGTGCCCAGCCAATCATGCAAAATTCAGGAGAGTCTGAGTCTGGCCAGCTCAGGCTCATTAGCTTTATCAGGAACATGTTTTCTGGAGTAAATATGGTGTGTGTGTGTGTGTGTGTGTGTGTGTGTGTGTGTGTGTGTGTGTGTTTAGAAGGCAGTTGGGAGGTGTCAAGGCCCATGAGATTCTGTGAGGCTGCTGTACTGCCTCCACATGGCATAGGCATCCCCACAACAGGGGACCTCTGTCTTAATTCTGAGCTGCTGGCCTTAACACCCCCACTCCACCGCACACCCCAGACCTGGATGGCTACCTTCTAGACTGATCTTTACATATTCCTTTATTGGGATTTGGTTCCTTCAATCAATATCTTGAATTCCTTATGAATGATTTTATTTATTTATTTTTTATTGTATAAGGTATTACAAATAGTAGTACATATGTCTCTTTTTTTTCCCCCTCAGCCTCCCCTATCCCCTGGCCCTTGCCCTCACACCCCCCCGCCCCCAACCAGTGTCTTGCTCCTGTTGGTTGTGCTTATATGCATGCATATAAGTCCTTCAGTTGATCTCTTACCCCCCTAAATGCCCATCAGCAGATTTTCTTATTTCATTGGAATTTGTTAACTCTCAAAGAAAGCTTATCTGACATGCCATTAATACTGTTTAATACTCTAACAGAATGCTTCTAACAGGGTCTTTATGGAGACATGGTCTTACTCCATGGAATAACTCTAAAGATGGCTACTGTAGTCACTGGTCAGGCCGGTGGTTCCTTGAGAGGAATATCTGGCTGGAGGAGCCATGGGAATGGGAGAGAGGAAGTGGGAGAGAGGAAAACTCCATTATGTGGGTAGTTGTAGGGATGACTGGAGAGAGTGCTGTTGGGCAGGAGATGTTGGCATTTGTGTATGTATCACAGCTAATTAGGAAAACAGATTATGCTGCTTTTGTGTCAAAATAGCTGTAGGGAAAACAACCTTAATAGCAGGTTGTGGATGAAAGAAAATGAAATGGGAAAGAAATGAGGAGCATTTAAAAGAAAACAATTAGTCTGGAGGTATGGACAGAAGAGAATAAAGCAGAGCATGTAAAAAAAAATAAAGAAGTGGGCATTGGGTGGCATATACAATTCTGATGAGCCACAGTGTGAGAGAGCCTAGTTCCATGTCTCTTCAGCCTCACTGTTTTTCATGTTCAAAGCATCAAGGTTCCTAGGGGACAAGATGAAAGGGGGCAACTTTGGGGGCACCCAGGAGGGGCAACTTCAGGTGGCCAGGCTGTGCATTGTCCAAGGCCAGTCTTGACTCTGCTACTCCCTGGTCTTCTGCACTTTGTTTTCCTCTTTTTATTCTTCACAGTGAGATTCCTGGTCCTTCCATCCATCTTAGGGCTTCCCTCACCATCCCTTAGTGGATGGCTCTCAAATTTGGGTCTTCACCAAATGTGTCTCCTGAGTTCTCTAGCCACTACTCACCCCATCCTGCATTATCTCACCTACTACGTCTAAAATGGACTCACTTCTCTCCCTAGACTGCCCAGACATGCTTCTCCTCCAAACTTTCCCCATCTCAGCACATGGTACCACCATTCATTTAGTTACATGAGCTGGAAAAATGGGAATCTTCCTTGACTCTCCTCTCTCCAGTCAGTCACTGCATTCTGTTGACTCTACCTTCTACATATATCTCAAATCAGCTGAGCATATCTCTTTATCTCACTGGCACTGCCCACTGCCTTGGTCATCACTTACTATACAATTGCAGTGGACCTAGAGTTGCTCTGCTCCATTCTCCACACTTCCCAATCCATTCCCTATGCAGCAGCCAAAGTGCTCCTTCCAGAACAACTCTAATCATGCCACTCTCCTTCCTAAAAACTTCAATGCTTCTTTGCTGTTCTGATTGTCTATTACTGCATAAAGTACTACTCCAAAACTTAGTGGTTTAAAAAACAATCATTTTATTATATCTCATAAATTGTAGGTCAGGAATTCAGGCAGGGCTCAGCTGGGTGATTCTTCTGTTCTATGGAGCATCAACAGAGGTCAGCTGGTGGCATTCAGCTGGTAATGGGCTTCTCTAAAGTCACTCACCTATCTGGCACTTTGGTGGGGAGGGCCAGAAGGCTGAGCTTTGCTGGACTGTCAGTTGGAGCACCTACCTGTGGCCCCTCCAGCATGGTGGCCCTGGAGAGTTGGGCTTCTTAGTAAGAATACATGGTGGCTCATGGGTCCATGGGTGAGAATTCCAGTGAACAAGGTGGAGCTGTATGGTGTTTCATGGCTTTGCCTGATTTCCACAGTACTATACTGATTGAAGCAGTTATAGGTTTCAAGGAGAGGGGACAAAGACCCTACCTTTCACTGGGAAGAGTGCAGCCATGTCTTCAAACTACCACCAGGGTGAAGAACGGTTTTTGTAGTATGGTATGTGTGATTCTTTTTTGGGTTGGCCCCTGCTGGCCTCTCTGCTCACCATTCCCTAACTAATTGCGTTTTATGCGTCAAAGCTTCAGGCATCCGTGCGACTTATAACTTCTTGAGTAGTCTGAGCTGTCTGGCACTGTTGGATTCCTTTCTCTGTTTAGAATGGTCCTTTTCACCCCTTCTTCATCTGACAAACTCCTATTTCCATCCAAGTCTTAGCTTAAGTGCTTCTTCCTGCAGGAGTCCTTCCATGAATGTTAGTCTAGGTTAGGTGGTTTCCCATGTGGCCAAATAATATTCAGTACACAGTATTATAATTGCTTGTTTAACAGTCCACATCTCTCACTAAACTGAAAGTCATTAGGGCACAAGACTGGGTCTTGGTCATCTTTTTACCTGTGGGATCTAACAAAAGACTTGATATATATTAATTCCTCAACAGATGTTTACTGGATCTCAGTTTCCTTATTTGTAAATTGGGAAGGTTGATTAACATAGAGATTTATCCAATGTACCATGTCTTAATTGCTTCCTGAGCATAGAATTGAAAAGGATTCTGAAGCTACCACTAGGCTCAGCAAGAAAGAGGATTGTGATCCATTAGTGATGTCTACCCTGGGCATAGCATAGGGAAGAGGCAGCCTATATGCCATGCATTTGATATACCTAGATGAGATCACCTCCAGGGCTTCTTCAACTCTTCATGTCTGTCCATAGTATTACCTAGAATCCTAGACTATAAGAGCTAGAAGTTTCCCATGGAAACTAATATTCTCATTGCATAGATGAGAAAATTAGGAGTCAGAGGGAAAGTAATTCACCTGAAGTAAGAACCTGAGTCCAAGGCCAGATCTAAACTGATGAATCAATGTACACTCATGTGCACTGAGCAGGAATCGAGGTTTAGTATGTTAGATAGTAGATGCTGACCCCAGCTCAGCATTAATTTTGTCCCTTGTCTACTCTGAGGTTTCAGACAACTTTGTCAGAGACCAAACTGGGCTTGCTCCTGGGCACAGTCACTTACTAGCTGTATGTTCTAGAAGAAATTACTTGACTTCTAAACTCCAGTTTCCAATCTGTAAAAGGTGGGTAATAGTAACATAAATCACATAGATGAGATATACAGGGAGAACACTTTTATCTGGATTATAGTGAGAACTCAAATGTTAACTATTATTAGTATTAACATTATGACCACGTCTACTCTTATCACAGGCATTTACCTGGCTTACTCCCTGGAGCTAGCACAGAGACCCGGGCAGTGGGGACTGTGAGGCACAGATGATCTGAAGTCTCAGGGGTGACTTGAGACCTTGTTAAGGAAAATTTGAAGAGTCCCCTTTTCCCCAACCAGAAGGCTCTGAAACTGAACCCGGTGACAAATTGTGGCTTGCATCTGGGAAATGTCTCTAGACAACTATGGAAGCAGTGACATTTTTAATCAGGATTTCTGTAAAAGATAGGGAATCTTATCTAACAGGCCAGATGCTTTGTCAGATCTAAAAAGTTTTGCTTTGAGGAAGAGAGGGAAGAAATGGTAAAAGTCAACAGAAAATAATTGACAAGACAAATTATATATATGTATAGATGGCCCATTAGAGGACAGAATCAGCTTCCACTAGGGTTTAGAAGTTTGTCCCTAAATGGTGAATAGTAATGAATTAAGGTAAGCTGATTATGAAGTTTAAAAAAATAAATAAATTGGGGAAAAATCAGTAGAGGGTAATTATTGCAGAGGCCAGCACTGCGGTGAGGACTGGGGAGGTGTGGGAATGGCGAAGTGTTGATCTAATTTCTGGAGGGCTAACGCATGAAGCTTTTCAGGCAACAATGACAAATGCACTTCTAATCATCTCCATATTAAATTTAGTATCAAGGACAGGGGCACTTCTCTCTCTTCAGTTTCATAGGAATATGATTAACATGGATATGAAAAAAAGTTCAAGGAAACAGAATTTGATTTGAACTTCATAGTCTATTTCAGAGTGAAAATTAAGATGTATTTGTAGGGTTTTTTTGTGTGTGGATACCTTTCCAGGGACTCTAAATTGTGATTGAACCAATTCTATCTTGTACTTTTCCTCCCTCCCTTTCTCCTTTTCCTGGAGGTTTAAGTCTGTTGGGAGTGAAGCGAAAGGCAGAGAGATAAACCAGGGAGTGCCAGGAGGATGCTGTGCTAGGTGGGGAGGAAGACTGCTTAACGTTGCAGTGTGAAGGATTTCATGATGGTGTCATAGGGGAAATGAGCCCTTTCTTTGCTGGCGATGAACCCTTTGTCAGTTTGAGAATGGGGCTCTCTAAATTTGCAACCAGAGAATTGGACACTACCAAGAAGGAGGATCTTAGAACAATTATAAACCCTGGTGGTCAGCAGTTTGCTTTTGAGCTGCCATGTAATAGGCCAAAATTTCATGGGCAGTCTGCACTTAGGTCTCTGGGAGGTTAGGACAACTTGGAATCCTATTTTCCTCTGTCCTTCTCCTTTACCTTTTGACTAAAACATTTTGATTCGGAGACTGAGAACCTGAGGAGCGATCCATGGGCATCTGCATTTGGAAAGTCCTCTTATCTCCTAAGATTCTCTCCCACAATTTAATAATTTTGGGGAATAGTGAAGGTAAAAAAAGCATGGGGAGAGAAAGGGGGCTCCCTGGCTTTGACAATGAAGGCTTTCTTGTCTTACATCTTGAAAACAGGCTGTGCTTTGTACCTCTCATCCTGTGGTGTTCCAGATTTATTTTTTATAACAGAGATACTTTTTGGGAGTATGTGTACAAATTTATCTCCTCCTGTATTATCTCCTTGTTTTAGGGAGGGGCCTTCTTTGAATATGCTCTACCTTTAGTAAGTAATTTAAGAAACACAGACCCTTGGTCTGGCTAAACATTAGAAAACAGTGTAATTAAAGGGACATGTTTAATTGGGAAATTGACCCAGAGCCCAATTTAGCATCATCATCTAGGTCAGTCAGGGCTCGGCTGATGTCAGCAGGAGTCTGGCTGTCTCAGGAGTTGGGGACAGAACTTGCTTGATTAAGATGTTTCCTAGGAAATGGAATTAAGCCTAATGATTTCCAATGGAAGGGACTGCTAATTGGGGAGGCAGTGCTGCTTAATTGGGACACCTGCAGGTAATTAACGGCTCCCTCCCGATGGCCTTCTCTGTAGTTATGACTCTGGGAGATTAAGACAATGTGGAGATATAGGCATTCTCAGCCCCTGGGCCATGTCTCTCCCTTGGCCCTCTGTTCAAGGCCCCTCAACCAGGCCACTTTTCTATTCTTGGCAAACAGTGCTTCGAATGAGCCTTCCATGGACTCTCAGGAACTTAGGTGAGTCTAGGTGTCTGGAGCTAAACTACTGCCAGGAAGTCTAATAAGCTCCCTGCAAATGGGAGAAAAGGCAATAAGGTAACATGGAAGTGCCCTGTATTTTGATCTTGACACCCAGACCCCAGAGACCTCTGTATCATGTGACTGACTGAATGGGACGTAAGATGTCACCTTCTGCAGGAAGGAGAAACCTTGGTGAAAAATACTCTGGAGTAGGAGTTGGATAAACTGATTTCTAGATCCAAGTCTACTGCCAACTGGCACAGTGACACCTCTTTTAGGCCTCAGTTTTCTCAACTATAAAATGGGAATGATTCTACCTAATTATGAACCGACCCTTTCATTCTAGGTGCTACGTAAGGGACTGGAGAAGGATGAAGTTTCAATCTGTGTTCCAAGGAGCTCAGACTACCAGAGTGGACACATCTGTAAAGCAGCACTTGCTATTTTGTGTTGCAGGTCCTACTGGGCAATGGAGGAGAAGATCAGTCACCAGAGAAGATCAGAAAAGGGCTCAGAGGGAGGCAACATTAAAGTTAGTGTTTGAGAGAAGATTTATGAATGGATAAAGCAGGGGGAGAAAGCATCCCAGGCAGAGAAACGACATACGCAAAGGCACAGGCATGTAACCCTGTGGCACATTCCAGGGTTGCCACTGCTGTGCATTTCTGTTCCGTGGGAAGGTTATACACTGTGGGGAAAGAGAAAGCGGGGGGGATGCAAGATAGTGGTGGTCACAGGCGACGGGTCACGAAGGGAACCTTGGCTGGACTTTCTCTAACAGGCAGTGGGTGGTTGTTGAGGAGTGGTTGGTGTGATAGTGACACAGTCACACCTGAGCCTGAGAAGAGGCTCTGATAGAAGAAGGGACCCAATCCGGGAGCTGGATTGGAGGAAGGGCGAGGCTGGAGGCAGGGAGGTTGCTACGATTGTCCAGAAGACAAATGGCAAGTCCCTGAATTTGGGCAAAGGCGGTAGAGAGTGAGGAGAGGGAATGATTTGAGTTTGTATTATGGATTTCTTTGTTTGTTGGTGTTTATATTTTTTAAGCTGCTCAGAAGTGTGGAATCACAAGCCTCATTAGAGCCCTTGCTTCCTTTCCCCCAAAGGGCCTTGTTCACACTCCTTTACCTGCTCCAACCCCTGGCTCTGCAGAGAGAGGCTCCTGGACCCAACTTTCCAGAGGAAACTTTGGCAAGGCTTGGGACTCCCACCCAGTGTCCTCACACAAGAGGTGTGAGAAAGACAAGAATTTGGGGCCTCCAGTTTCCCCAGGAGGTTTAGGAAAGAGAGCGCTGAGAACAGGCAGGAACCCAGTTTAGTGCTTGCGTTTCAGTGGGTTTGGGAAAAATAACTGATTGAAAAGCAGCCTAGATGGGGAGGCACAAAGGTGAGCTGAAGCCTTCAGTAATTGCAGCTTTATTGTGACAGTCATCTCCTGTTCTCTCCTTTCATTCCCAGCAGTTTGGGTAATAGGCACAGCATTCATGACTCAATGGATAAGGTAGGGGTCCATTTCCAATTTTTTTGAAAAGCAGTTCTTAAGGGTTGGGTCATCTTAAAAGCTCAGTGCAGACTGTTGGCATGAATGCAGACTCTTGGGACTAAAGCTATTACCATCTATGCCCCATCGAAAAGCATCTTCAGTATTGAGGTTTTTTTGAAGTGTTCACCTATGTGCTTCCGTGAATAGCCCGTGTGCAGGGTGTGAGTTAGTGAGCATGAGGTATGCTAGATGGGGAATGTCTTGCTTTTTATCTGAACAAGTGGAGATCCACGTCTCCTCCTCTTAACTGTTGCAGCACTGACTGTCTGGACCACCCCTTAGCAGAGAGGACCTCAGACTGAGATTGAAATTTGTGTGCATCCACGTGAAAAGTATTGCTTGGTACATTCTCAGAATTCTCATCCCAAAGTGCAGGTCAGTTCCTTTCAACGTGTTTTGCTTCCTTCCCAAGTTAAAAGAACCCTGTTAGAACAAGTCCCCCTGTTTGGGGAACCTCCGGTTGACCTACCTTTTCTATCCAGCCTGTGAGGTCAGGATCTTGTGTTTCCTCCTGTGGCCTCCACGTGCCCGGTAGAGTGAAGCACCCAGCAGTTCCTCAGGACGAGCATCACCACTGACCACGTGAGACTGATTGTGCTCATGGTGTGGAAGAGTCAGTCTTATTCCCTTGGTATATACCCGCTAAATGAATGAATTTACTTGATTCGAGGAAAGGGTTTCCCTTGAGGAAAAAGCAGGGACTGTGCTATAAGTTTTTCCCCCCAGAACTCTTCCTAAAATCATAAAAAGAGCAGTCCTGCATTAGTAAGTAACTGCCCCTTGTGCTTAGGATGAAACCCAGCCCCCTCTCTGTGGCCAACCAGGTCTGGCATAATCCAGCCTCTGTGAACATCTGTGGGCTCATCTAGCTCTGCTGTCCCCTTTGCTGACTCTGTGTCAGCTGCTCTAATCACTTGTCACACAGTCCCACCCCAAGGACAAGCATGGACCGCGCCTCTGACTGGGATGCTCTGCTCCTCCATGTCCAGCTCCTCCATGTCCTCACAGTCCTTCCACTGGCCATGGGAGGTCTTGTCTGACACTAAATCTAAATCAGGCTTCCTCTCTCTACTCTGTCATCCACCCTACACTCTCACGTAAAGCCTTTATTAAAATGTGTTGAGCCATATCTATGTGTGAGATTATTGGCATAGGCTGTCTCTCTGTCTAGACTAAACTCCTGAGGGAAGGATCTCATATTCACTACTAAATTCTAGTGCCCAGCATAGTGCCTGGCACATAGTAGTGCTTAACAAATACCTTTTGAGAAAATGAATGATTGATGTTGACTTTTAGTCCCGTGTGGCAGCCAAGGTAGACAGAGCTGGGAAGATTCAGCCATAGTGTTGCCCTATCACGGAGACAACAATGGCCACAGTGCTTCTAGAACTTTCCTATATCTAAACAAAGAGACTCATGCCAGGGCTTCGATACTTTAGACTTGACAGTAGTTCTGCTTTTGCGTCTCCTATCCTCTTTCAGTCCTGAAGGTGCCCTTGGTACTTATGCTGTCCCTGTAGGGTGGGGTGGTCCAACGGGCTGGGAGCCAGGGCAGGAAGGGAGGACGGAGCAGGTCATTTGGCCAGATTGGAGGTGGGCAGAGCAGTTTTTTTAGCAGGATGTCTGTTGATGAAATACCTACAACCAGTTGTGAGAGGTTATTAATCTCAATTAAAACTGCTTAGGATGAGATTGGATTTGGGCTGAGACTGTCCAAGCCAAGCTTGGCCCACTTGATAGTCTGCTCAATGGCCTGCTGGTATCCCACAGGCTGGCTCCACACCGGCACGGAAAGAGCCTCTGACTCCTCTGAGAAGGGAGGGTTTTGGTGCCATAAATATTCAGGCACCCCCACCCAGGGACTTCACAGATGTAGGGGCCTAATTGCTGCTGGCTCCTTGGGAAGACTATTAATTGTCACAAAGATGGGAATATTACCTTGAAAAAAGCCACTTTTATCATCTTCCTAGTGAGATTGCACTGGGAGAGGACTTGGTACTCAGTGTTGAGTCAGGAGAGCAAGCTGGCAGGAGAAGCTTCCTAAACAGGCGGGGGTATTCGTCTGGCCTGGCGGGCTGCTCAGGGCTCCAGCTGTTGAAAATCATGGCTCAGCCCATAGTTATCATAGGGAACAATGAATGGATCATTAGCATGTGGGCCAGACAGGATGGGCCAACCATGAAACTATTAGTGCCAGTCTGGACTCAGAACTGCAGAGGCCTGGGGAGCCATTAGCTCTGAGTAGTCGGAAAATGTTAACTCAAATCTCTGCTTTTGTTCATGACACATGCCTGAAAGAATAGGTGAAAATAAAAATTGAATAGGTGCAAGTTAAACACTAGACTTACGCGTTTTGAGAATGCCTCTGTTCTCAGACAACTGAAAGGAAAGCAATTCTTTAAACCTCTTAGCATTTAAACATGAGTTTAAATAATACATACTGTTTCATGTGTGTTATTTTACTTTTATTTATTTACTGTTATTTTTAAAGTCCTCACCTGAGGATATGTTTGTTGATTTTTGAGAGAGAGGAAGGGAGAAAGAGAGAACATCAATGTGAGAGAGAAACATTGACCTCCCATACAAGCTGGACTGGGGATTGAACCTGCAACTTAGGTATGTGCCTTGACTGGGAATTGAACCTGGAACCTTTTGTTGTATGGGATGACACTCAAATCAACTGAGCCACCTGGCCAGGGCTCATATATGTTATTTAAAAAAATAAAATTTACTTTTATCAAAGTAATATATGCTCAGTTATTAAATTCTTATAATGAAAAGTAGCAAACTTCCCAGCCCTCATCCCTTTTCAGTTTGTCCCCAGAGTCAACTACTTTCTTTTTTTTTTTTTAAATATATTTTTTATTGATTTCAGAGAGGAAGGGTGAGGAAGAGAGAGACAGAAACATCAATGATGAGAGAGATTCATCGATTGGCTGCCTCTCACATGTGCCCTGACCAGGAGTTGAACAGTGATCTCCTGGTTCATAAGTCGATGCTCAAACACTGAACCACGCCAGTTGGGCTAAACTCAACTACTTTCAACACATATTTGGTATTTAGTTCCATATTAATAAATAATATGTTAATACTGCAATTTCTTGATTTACTCATTTTGGACATTATTGGATTATTTAATTGGAGTACAGGTAGATTTAGGATGCTTACCTATACCCTCTACCCACCTTCCAGTATAACACACACCCTCCCTTTGTCTCTCGCACTGAACTATGAGTTCCTTAAGAGACTCCTATTTGATTTATCACCACATCCTTGCTTTCTTCTGGTAACTAGCCCAGTGCCTGGAACATATTAGGCACTCAGTCAGTGTTTATAGAATGATTTATAAATAATCATGTCTAAAAATTTCATAGTGCATATAAATTGCAAATGCCTTCATGCTTTAGTCAAGAAACAAACAAATGAACATGGGAACCTCGCAAATCATAAGTCATCAGGAATTAATGGGTGGTCTTAGTGAATTTGTGAATATGTTAATATTGTATGCAAAATCTTGTGTACTAGTATGTTTGCTGTATGTGCGTTTATACCAGGAAGAGTTTTCATAGCTATCATTTAAAAGGTTAAGAACCACGCAAGAAAATGAGCCTTGGAGCTATGCATAAATACTCCTGAATTACATTCTAAGGTGGGAAGTGCTATATGAATGCAAGGAATGATTAGGAGTCTTCTGCTGTGGAATACCCATCCTTCTGGTCTGAAATTTTATTGCCATCCTTTCCCTGCAACTCCATAGCTTTTGGGTCTATGGGTTACTGGAAACTGATCCTAGAATCTAAGATTCAGGGTTGCTGAATTTGGTGCATGATCCTGAAGTACCAGATGACTCAAGATATTTTTATGTTAATGACTAACTGTATTGGAAAGAATATTTTGTTTCACAAACATGAACATAATTAGTTCTTACTTACTTTTAAATTATAAATGATTATTCAGTAGTTTTTCCCTCCTTAAATAAACTCTTGAAAACATTGCTTTAATGAAAAATAAAACTTAAAAGCAGCTGTGGTATTGGTATATAATGAGTGAAGTATAATTAAGAGTCATAATTATTCATAATTAGACACTGAAATGCCAAAGTAGGAACCCCAGTCAACTCAACACAGGCAAAGTAGCATTAAACCTGAGACAGGGACAGGGACAGGGCACAGGGTAGGAAGGGGTTGACTTGAAGACCCCTGAGCATCCTGGTCTGGTTGTGAGATGGGGCAACTAGGGATCATAGAAGGAAGGTCCTAACCTTCCCAGGCTCTGGGAGGAAAGAGAGCCCTGCTCAGGGAAAGATGTTTCAGAATAATGTTTCCCTGAAGACTCCTGAGTCTTATCTATTTGAGAGTAGACAGACAGCCTGGAAAAATTCCTTCCCTTGTGAAAATGTAACTTACTTGTGGGCATATCAGGGGCCAGTATCCCCTTCCCCTATGGCCTATAGAGGCCCCATGACCTGGTATAATTCCAGGCTGCCAGCCCTCCTCACTTCCATAATTTTGTGCTGCCTAATCTATACCTGCCTTCCCCATGTCCCCTCTAGAAACCTTTACTATCCCCACCTTCTTTTTTCACAATTAACATGACTAGGGTTCCATGTTCTGAATGTGGAGAGCAGTGGGTTAATGTCTGAACCACCTGACTTTATGGGCTGGTCCTCCTGATGGTGTTATTTCCCCTTGATCCCTCCTCCTACAATTGGGTGATAGTGGTACCTGAGCCAGAATGGGATTGGGAGGCAGACCCGAGAAATGACATGCCTGGTAGACCTGTTAGTTGGGTATACAGTCACATGTGACAGAGCCATGCTGAGATGTGCTAGACAGGTTTCTTACTACCAGCGCATGGCAGTGGACTTTGACCCTTGTGTTTTATCTACCAGTATGTGCTAGTATAGCTTACTGGGGGAATTTTGAGTGAAGAAAAGAACTGGCCAGAGTCCGGCTTTGGGATATCTGCCAGGCATTCCGTTTGTGATGAACTGAGAGCAGGCTGGCCGTGGACCAGTAGAATAGGGTTGAGAGGTGGGGTGTGGGGAGTGTCAGTAGAGGAGACCAGGTGCCTAGCAGGATGGTATGGGGAATTGGGGAGGGACTGGTCAGCCATTTTGGGGTTCGGATATTTTGAACTTAGTTCATGGGATGCATTAAGAAAGAGGGGAGACTGGGTAGTAAGAGGAGGGAGAGAATGGGTTTGGGATGAGTCGTATTGTTAGACCATGTTTATTTGCAAGTGTCCAACATGTTAGGAGTATGGGAGTTAGGTTGGGGCTTCCTTGGCAGAGAACAAAGTGGAAATATAAGAAGTTCGAGGACCAAGTCCCTGGGGATGCCATGTGAACCCCAGGCAGGAAAAGAGCCAGGGAAACAGTCCTGCTCTGAGACCTAATGGCTTTCCTGGGAGCATCATCTGTAAGGACTGGCAACAGCTGAGCTGTGTGTGTAGACTCACTGTGACTGCTGGCTGCCAGGCTGCAACAGGAAGCTGCAGTGCTGGTTAGGAGGCTCCGGCCCTGAAGCTTGGCAGATCTGAGTTCTTGAACCTCACTTCCACCACTTTTATCTGTACAACCTTGGCTAATTCATTTAACCTTCTGAACATCAGTTTCCTCATCTGTCAAAGGGGATGCTCATAGGACCTTTCTCACAGGGTCATGAAGCAAATATTTCCTGAGCAACTTTTGTGTTCTAAGCACCATGAGTTTACAGAGATAAGATGGGACACAGTCCCTGCCCTCAAGCCACTCACCAGCTAAAGGACAGAACACCCAATACAGTAACATGCAGGTGCTTCAGAGACAGCTCATGGGAGGGTCACCTAGACTGTGTGTGGAGCAGGGGGCGGGGGGGAGGGATGGAAGGGGGAGAAGAAGTTTCCTGGAGGGGATGTTTCAGATGAACTTGAAGACAGAGTTGGAGTGAGTCCAGTGCCTCTCAACCCTAATTGCACATGACAATCACCTGGGAGCCAGGGCTCTACCATGACCCATCTGGGGGAGAGGGATTGGGTCAGGCATTGATATATTTTTAAGGCAGTTTGTGTGGTTTTAGTGTACAACCAAGGTTGAAAAGAAGTGAATTAGCAATAGAAAGGGGGGTGGGGCATAGGGAAGAGAAAGAAAATTGCAGAAAGAGTTGCCTGCATGAAATCTCAGAGGGACCAGAGGGAAAGATAATTCAGATGGACTGCAGAAATTGGTTTAGTGTATTGTTTTACAAACTGTAGCTCATGATTTGTTATTGGGTCATGAAACCAATTTAGTGTGTCATGAGCAGCTTTAAAAGCAAATAGAACGAGATGGAATTGAAAACATTGGGGCTCATGGTATATAGTAGGGATCTCTGTTTCTTGAAACGTGTGTGTCACAAGCCTATGTGGGTGTGTGCGCTGGGCCTCCTACAAAAGTCACAGGTTTCTGCGGAACACTGGTTCAGGGGAATGGCTGCAAGGGTGGAGAGGGAGAGGGAGGCTGGTCAGGACTGTGAAAGTTGCTTGAGCTCTGTCCCTCGGGCAGGGGAGCCTGGGGAGGGTTGAGGGTTTTCAACAGAGAACAGCAAGGTCAAGGCTGCACTTCTGAGTGACCCCTCTCCTGCAGTATGGGCTGTAGGAGGTGAGGGTGCTGCTGTGCCAATGGCCCACATGGGAGGTGAGCAGCAGCGTAAGGAAGGAGCAGAGGGGCTGAAATGTATGGAGGACACCAGAGCCACACCGAGGAGCCTTTTCTCTGACTTGCTCCTCCGGGGGCTCGTCCCTGGGTCTCTAGCGAAGGCACAGGGCCCGATTCAGGACCTCAGCAGTGTTTTCCTTTCATCTCTCCAGCTCCTAGATGTTGCCATCTGGAGAGCGCAGCATCCCTTCATGATTCAAGCAGGGAAGAGAGGAGCCTCTGGAATCTTCTTTAAACAGAAACCCTGTTTGGGGTTCCTGCTCCCCTAGATGCAAAAATAGCAGGACAGATGTAACTGATGCTTTGAGAGAAAGTTTCTTTTGAGCTGGCATCAGACATAAATGTTGGGCCCAGAAAGTTCTGGGTTGGAAAACACTGCATTTTATCTCACCGAAGGGTCGGCGCTTCCTGGCCTTCCTCTTATGGGCAGGGTTTGTGGGATGTTGGTGGTGCCAGGGGGTCAGGGTAGAGGTGGGAGCAGCCAAAGTGAGCCCCCTCTTTGCCTCTGAGGCTGGGGGCGGGGTGGGCAGAAAGATGAGAGGGGCAGGTCCGCTCCTGACACACACAGGTGGGGATAATGAATGGCAACATGGTGTAGTGTCCCCCTCCCTCCACTTCAGCCACTCTGGCCTTCCTGCTCTTCTTGGCCAAACTGACTCAGGCCTTTCATGCCCGTTGTTCCCTCTGTGAGGACCATTTTACCCCAAATCTTCACAAACGTCTCTGCTCAAATGTCACCTTCATCGCAGGTGCCCATCTAATACAGTGTTTCCTCCAACACCTCTTCATTCCCTTCTCTTGCTTAACTTCTCTTGAGCTGCACTGAACCCTACTTGGAGTGATTTGTTAGACAGTTTTAGGGGTCTTCTCTCCCCACTAGAGGGCAAGCTTTGTGAAGGCAGGGACCCTTCTATCTATGTCTGCCTGGAGCCCCATTGTATTTCTTGTGCTGGAGCAGCTGCAGGGCATGTGGCATGTGGCATTGAGCAAATGAATGCTAGTGGTGGGCCTCATTCGTTCTTCTTTCCACCATGTGCCAAGGACCTTTCTTGCTGGTGAAGGGGGTTTGGGAAACTTGGTCCATGTTTTGGAGCTTTTGGGGGGACAGCCACTTACAGTGTGACACGGCATTGTTTTGCACCCCAATCTGTTCCCCTGAGGACACAACTCTCTGCTCAGAGGTGCCCTGCTTCCTGGGGGACAATAGGGGTCCAGTTACCTACTGAGACCAATAGGGAAATTGCATCCCAATAGCCCCTGCGTTTCCGATCCCACCTGTCCCTTGGGACACACTCACACCCCAGTCTCTGTTCCTAGAGCCCGGTTTGCAACTCCTCCTGTGTGTTCTCAATTCCTCCCTCTGTGTTGGGGCTGAGAACCTACCCTTCATGTCTCATTCCCTCTGTCATTCATGCAGCTAGATTTGAGGCCAAGGGGGCCTCTGGTCACAAAATCAGATGTGTAGCGTGTCTTATTTTCTGTAAATCTGAGTCTCTACCCTACCAGGCTGGTAGAAACTCTACCTCAGTCATTCCTGGGCACTGCCTCTCCTCCAGGAAGGTTCTGGGGTGCCAGGTCTCAGGCAGTGTCAAGAGGTTGGGAAGGCCTGGCCACTGGCCCCTGAGATGCCCATCCTTCCAGCCACATGGTCCCCAAGTCTGTGCTCCTGCTGCTTTTCTGCACTTGGAGCCCCTGAGTCTCATGTCCAGAATGCCTGCTGCATAAGAGTGGGCAATAGGGGTCCAGGTGCCTACTGAGACCAATAGGGAAATTTCATCCCAATAGCCCGTGTTTCCTATCCCATCTGTCCCAAACCTGGGACACACTCACACTCCAGTCTCTTCTTAGAGCCTGCCTTGAATTGTAAGTAATACTCAAGTATTAGAAAGACCAAGGACTCCAGCAGCTGGGAAGGAAGTGAGAATAGGGAGGTTTGGAGAGATGGCAGAGGGCTCCCTGGAGGAGACCATGGAGCACCGTGCCCTTGGGAGGTGGGCTCATTGAGAGAGTGCTCTTTGGGGAGACATTAATCCCCATGCCAGTACAATGCCCAGCTGCCAGCTCCACAGCCTGTATGAGGTGCATTTTCTGGAAGAAAGAGCCAACTTGAACTGTTGAACTCTGAAGGACTTGAAAAAGTGCGCTTGGCTATTTCTGCCTTGCTGTTCTCCCCTGCTGCCAGCCAGGCCAGGCGGAGTTGAGTTTGGGATGCTGCAGGCCCTGGATGGAATTGCCTCTTTTTGAACAGTGTGTGGCTTTGAAATGTAATATAACAAGTTCACCTGTCACAGGCCCGAGCAGTTCCTCAGCTGTCGCCGCCAGCTCTGCTCCTGCTGCACAGGGGCCACATTAGACTCCAACCCTGGAGCAAACGGCAGGTGCTTTTTATAGCTTTCAATCAGGCTTGAGTGGTGCACGGAACTGACAAAACACCTCTCCAGGCAATGGCTTCTCTGGACACAGTGTTTTGAAAAGGATTCAATTCCATTTAAATGATGGCATTTTGAGTATTTTTCACATTCTGTCTGCCTTTTTATTTTCTATAGGAAAAGTGAAAATGTGAATTAAAACTGCCTGGGAAAGTCTAGGCATAAATATTAAAACATTTGGCTGCTGGTTAGAAGGAAGTTATGTCTGCATTTTCTCTTTGTTGCAGAAACTTGCTTTAATTTCTGGCGGAGGTTGTTATTGCAGACCTCACACAACGTCCTTCTTGGGGCTCGCTCCCTCCTTGTCTAGCGAGTCCTCTGGCCCTTCATTCTGCTCCCACCTCGTCTCGCGGTCTCAGGAAGAAGCACCCGTCGTCTGCAAAGCAGGGGATTAGACTCAGTGTCCACAGGGCCCGTCAGGTAAATCAGTGGGTGATGTAGGCGGGGGGCTGAGGGGGACCGGAGGGGACGTGCCCTCTGGAAGGACTGTGATGGCTGTCCCAGCAGGTGGTTGCCACAGGGATGCAGACTCATGGTAGCCAGAGCTCCCAAGTTTTCCAGAAAAACTGGAATTCAGATTTTAAGATGAAATTTCTTAGTTAATAATGTAGGCAGCTGAAAAATAACAACAAAAACAAACCCGCTGTGTGGATGGAATAAAACCCACATACCAGACTCAGCCCATAGGCTACCAGTTTGCAGCCTCTGCCATGAATGTGTCAGAAGCTCCTGGCCCAGGACAAGCTGGGGCTCCCTCCCTGTGTGAGGGAGCTCTCCTCTGTGCTCCCACGCCTGCTGGATCAGCACCTGTCTCTTCGAGGGGTAGTTTTCATTGGAAAGAGTGACCTTGTCTTATAGAGGGAGAGCCTCAGCCGAGGGGCGTAGGATCTGCACTTTTGTTAACATTTTGGAGCTGGGTGACCTTGAGTGAGTCACGTGAACCTGATGGGTCTCAGTTCCTCTATTCTTTTAAACAAGGAAACTTATATCTGAATTGCTTGCTAGGTTTCTTGTGAGACAAAAAGCCTGATATCAGCAACCATGATTTGAAAAGTACCAATGTCAATTGCTGTTCTTATTTGTGTGACGGGCATGTGGTGTGAACGAATCATGCATTTGGGGACAGTCTGCTTCATGCCTGTCCAGATTCTTAAACCCAAGAGAAGTGAGTCTTGGAGCTTTCTGTCTACGTCTGTCAACATGGTTTCCCAGACCCATCATGGCCCAGGCCATGGAAGGAAGGCAGGATGGGGTTGAGTACGGCATATCCCTTCATACCCCACTGTACTGTTATGGCTCAGAGCATTTTTGAAAATTCGTGGTTTCACTAGTTTAAATAGAATATTCATAAAACAGAAACATTATCCAGGACAGTGTTTCCCAAACTGGTGTTCGAAGGCACACTGCTCTCCCTAGGATGTTGAAAGGAATGAGAAAGGGATTTCATACTCAGGTAAAGTGGGAAATGTTGGATTAAAGTTCTTGCAGGACCCCTTAGGGTTTTTTTTTTTTATATAGTCATTTTATTTTATTTTTTATTATTATTTTTTAATGAATCTTTATTGTTCAGATTACAATTGTTTCTCCCTTTTCCCCCCATATCTCCCACCACCCAGTTCCCACCCCCCCTCTGCCCTTACCTCCCCCCCACTGTCCTTATCCATAGGTGTATGATTTTTGTCCAGTCTCTTCCCATACCCCCCACACAGACACCCCTTTCCCCCTGAGAATTATCAATCCATTTCCATTCTATGCCTCTGATTCTATTAAGTTCACCAGTTTATTCTGTTCCTCAGATTTTTAATTCACTTGACTTTTAGATTCACTTGTTGATAGATATGTATTTGTTGTTCATAATTTTTATCTTTCTTCTTCTTTTTCCTCTTTTTAAAGAATACCTTTCAGCATTTCATATAATACTGGTTTGGTGGTTATGAACTCCTTTAGCTTTTTCTTATCTGTGAAGCTCTTTATCTGCCCTTCAATTCTGAATGATAGCTTTGCTGGGTAGAGTAGTCTTGGTTGTAGGTTCCTGCTATTCATCACTTTGAATATTTCTTGCCACTCCCGTCTGGCCTGCATGGTTTCTGTTGAGAAATTAGCTGATAATCGTATGGGAGCTCCCTTGTAGGTAACTAACTGTTTTTCTCTTGCTGCTTGTAAGATTCTCTCTTTGTCTTTTGCCCTTGGCATTTTAATTATGATGTGTCTTGGTGTGGTCCTCTTTGGATTCCTCTTGTTTGGGGTTCTGTGTGCTTCCTGGACTTGTAAGTCTATTTCTTTCATCAGGTGGGGGAAGTTTTCATTCATTATTTCTTCAAATAGGTTTTCAGCATCTTGCTCTCTCTCTTCTTCTGGCACCCCCATAATTCTGATGTTGGTTCGCTTGAAGTTGTCCCAGAGGCTTCTTACACTATCTTCAACTTTCTGAATTCTCTTCTCTTCATACTTCTCTGGAGCAGTGTCCTTGGCCTCTTTGTATTCCAAATCTTTGAGTTGATGCTTGCGATCCTCTAGTCTGCTGTTGGGTCTCTGTATAATATTTTTTATCTCAGTCAGTGTATGTTTAATTTCTAGTTGGTCCTTTTTCATATCTTCGAGGGTCTCATTGAATTTATCGGCCTTTTCCATGAAATTCTTGAAAAACCTTATAACCTTGGTTTTGAACTCTATGTCCAGTCGCTTGTTCTCCTCCATTTCTTTGGTTTGTGATCTGTTTCCTTGCCTCCTCATTTCGCTGCTTCCCTGAATTGGTAGGGTAGCTTTGTGTACTAGATGTCCTATTGGTTCAATGAGTCAGCCTCTCAGTTACTTGAGGTGGACACTCTTGGTGTACCCTTGTGTACTGTGTGCCCCCCAGCAGGAGCTACAGCAAGAACTAGTTTTCTCCTCCTTTGCTTGGGCGGTTTTGGAGCAGTCTGACTGGAGCTGCAGTTTATTTGGTTAAGCTGCCACAGAACAGGCCATTTATATGCAAAAGCCGCTGTGTGGAGCCTGGGCAGGTTTGTAGAATGTGCGGGGTGGGCCTCAGGGCTGGGCGGGGTCTCAGGGTGTCACTAGGCTGGGGCGTGGCCAACGGCGATGGCTGGCATCAGCCGTCTCTGCCTTTCCACGTTTCCAAGTCCCTGCGCCCCGCGCTCCAGCGCAGTAAAACAATGATTGCTGGGCGCACCTCTGCAAAAAAGTCACTCTCACTTTCTGACCCGATGGCCGAGAGACCAGCTTTTCCCCGTAGGTGTCTGGGTCCCCCGCGAGTCCCCAGAAACTGGGTTTCAGAGTGATCGGGAGCTTGTCTCCCTGCGGGTTGAAGAAAAACCGCGCGCCCAGTCGCCCGCCGCCAGCCTGATTCGCGCGCCTCCGTACCTCAGCTTTTCAGCGTTTGTGCTCCTTTCTCTCCTTAGTTGTAAATCTTCCACTCAGCCAGCTTTCCCGTGGTTCTGGGTGGTAGACGTTTTGTCTTTTAGTTGTATTTTTGAAATTGTTGTTCAAGGCAGCAGATTAGTTGTTTAACCATGCCGCCATCTTGGTTCCTCCTGCAGGACCCCTTAGGGTTTTAAAAATAATATGCTAATATGGATTGTGAGGTGAGAGCAAACAGTGTTTCTCAAACTTTTGTTTACTAGTACGTGCTAACATGTCCTTAGACACAGTTGGGGCAATGTTTGCCTAGGTCGGGGCCATTTCCTCACCTCTCCACAGATATGTACTGTGTGCTAGGCACAGGGATCAAGTGGTGAGTGGAAGCAGACATAGTCTCGGCTCTACCCTCGTGGTGTTGACGTCCAGCACTAATCAAGTGAGCACAACAGGAGGAAGTGTGTGTAGGAGGGGATGCAGTGCCCTGGGGGATTTGCCCCTCCGTGTGGGTGACTCAGAGGGAGGTTTTGAAGGAGTTTGTGGTTGGTGTGCAGAAGCATCAACCAACCCGAAAGGCCCCAGGTCAGCAGTGTGGGCACTTCCTGGAGGTGGAGAGAGGGTCGGGACGGCCTGAGCTCTGGGCAGAGGCCCGAGGGATCCTGCTGGAGATGGTGGGAGGCACAGGAGCCCCCCGCAGCTCTGACTTGGTGGGACCTTTGCCTGATGTGACTGGGAGTGCGACTGGGGCCCGTAGAGAGTGTCTTCCTTTTCCCACCCTCTCTGCAGATCTCCATGGACTGAACACATGAAATGAGGAATAAACTGCTGCCTGGGGCAGTACTTAATTTCTTGCTGTTGTGTCTGGTCCCTTGACCTGTGGGTGCAATCCGCTTCCCAAGCAGATGTAATTTCCCTGGGTAGGGTGCTGCTGCCTGGGGGGAAACTTGCCATGGGGCTGCCAGCGGGTCACTCAGTTTGCTGCAAGGTTCTTCTTTCTTTTCTTTGCTCTGGAATCAAGACATTGTTGATTGTGCCTCCCTGGGGACTAATATTCTCCTGAATTTCATGGTTTTTTTTTTTTTTTTTTTTTTTTTGAGTGAAAACCCTGCCAGCACGGCATCAATGTCCTCCATGCATTCACAAATCACAGAGTAAATAGTTATTGAGTGTTTTGCTGGGCACAGGAGGTAGGGAGGTGAACAAGACAGTTGGGACCCCTGCTCTCACCAGGCTCTCCTTTGGGGGGGAGGGATGGGGATGGTCAGTTAACAAGGCCGAGGAGACTGAGGGCTGTGGGAGCACCTGGCCTCATTCGGAGGGATTCAGGGAAGACTCCTGGGGGAAATGCTAGGGGAGACTGGAGAAGGAGAATTCTGGCAGGCGACGCCAGGGACAAGAGAGGAGGGGAAAGGGTGCAGTTCTAGAGAGGGTCACAGGGCTCAGTCCTGTGGCTGGAGCAGGCCGGGGCTGACAAGGCTACTTCCTAAGATTTCCACTTCTTGGCCTCCTGGGAAGCGTCTTCTGGTTTGTGGGGAGTCCTGAGCAGTCCTGGTCACAGTCACCAGCGCAATTCTGGTTTTCTTCTAAGCACACTGATATTATTGCAAACGCTTGCAAACACTTACCTCTAAGAAGCCTTTGCATGGATACGCAGAGCCCTGCACCGATGAGCTGATACAATTGCAGTGACAAGGGACAGCTCTTTTTCGTTTAACGAGAGGGATGGGGGTAGCGGGTATATATTGGCTGCAGTGACCTTTCATGGTTAGCGGAGATACGTCAGTGTTGAAACAATTATCTCAAGTGCCCGTGGGTACCAGCTTCCTGTTGATAACATGTGGTGCTAATTACCTTGAAGGATTCAGGGCAGATGTTGGGGCCCGAAATTAATTGGCCAGCAGAAGGGCTGAGCTGGCCCAGGACCCAAACAATGATGCTAAGGCAGCTTTAGCTTCTCTCTTCCCCTTCACGATTGCAGCCATGCTCCTCTCCTCCAGTCACTGCGTTTTATTGCACTCTCTTACCCTTCCCAGTGAACCCACGCTGTAATTGGCTGGCCAGTCACCCCTCTCTCTGTTGATAGCCTTCTAGACCTGCAGGGGAGGAATAGGATGGCCAGTTAATCAAAATACTCTGTGTGGAAAAGGTCAGTCTGGTGAGGCTCCTACTATCTATTTTCCCAGGACGGGGAGTATTAACATTCTGCCTCTGCATTCCCTCAGTGCTGCCAAGTTGGACTATGTGGTCAGGAAATTGTATCAATGCTATGAATCCTTGATGGCTGCCATTTTAATTAAAGAGACTAATAGTGCCAAGTCTCATCACATTTCTCTTTCTTCCTATTGGACGATGTATCTGGAAAGCTGTGTAGTGACCCTTGGACATGCTCAGTGCTTTCCCTGCTGGGAGTTTCCAGTCTGCTCTCTACACACCCTTTTAAACAAGTGTAAATGCTTACGACAATGTTAATTAACCTTCATCTGGGGCCTCATTGTGCCAGGCCCTGCACCAAGCATTTCACATGTATCATCTGATTTCATCCCCATCACAACTTAAAATGCTTATTATGCCCCTTTACAGACAGGAATGCTGAAGGCCAGATGGTTTAACCAACATACTCTGGCCACCAGCTAGACAGTGGGACACCAGGACTTAAACTTGGGGAGTTTGACACCAGAGCTACCTTTGTATAATTTTCTAACCTCCTCCTTCCCCCCACGCCAAGACCCCAAGTTTCATAAGGATGGAGACAGTGCCTGCCTTGTTAACCTCTTTATCTCAGTTTCTAATGGGAGCCAAGTAGACAGGGAGGTTCAGTAAGTGTTAAGTGAGTAAATGAACTTAAACCCCAAACCTTACTTGGGTGCAAGAGCAGGAAAGGCGTGTTCAAGGCACAGGGGCAGGGCCAAGTGTGTTTTGTAGACATAGTCCTAAGGGCTGAAGTGTATGAGGGGCCAAGCAGTATGGTGGTGGTGGTGGTGGTGGTGGGAGCGGGGGTTGCCACTCTTGTAGAAGCAAATGAAAACAGCTTTGTTTATTCAAGGAAAGCTCACTTTTGCAGAACGAAGGAATGTTCCAGTTAAAGGTAATGAACCCTGTGGGCTATTTGTATCATTCCAAAACCTTCAGCTTTGAAAACTCAATCCATAATAGTGAACTAACCAAAAATGGGAGAAAATTCTAGACACAGTAATTCACTTTTCAAATATCTGTAGCAAATCTTGCACTCTGTGTCGTGTGTGTGCATGTGTGTTTGTGTGTGTGAGCATCTCCATTACTGAAAGCATGCCGAGTTTTCTGCAGTCAGTGCTTCTCATTTTTACCATAGAAAGCTGTTTCCTGTTGAAAAAATTACGTTGCATACAAAAAACAGAGAAGTAGGAAGGATAAAGTGAAAATTACTTGAAAGTGTACCACCTAGAGCTGATTAGATAATTTGGTGAACATCCTTCCAACATTTTTGTGTGTGTGAAATATAATTTTACAGAGAGTAAAAAACTGTAAATACTGTTTTGCAATCTGATTTTTCTCTACTTAATATACCGTGCAGATCTTTCCAAGCCAATGAATATGGCGCTACATCACTCTTTTTAATGGCTATATAGCACTCTATTGTATGGCTATTTCATGATTAATTTAACCTGTCCCTTATGATGTATACTTACCCACATTCATATGGCACTATAATTATCCATTTAATCATTTTGTCTCTCCCTGGAGGCTGTGAGTTCATTGAAAACAGGGACATTTCTGAATTCACAAGCATCCAATAGGTGTCCAATAAATTTTGGATGGATGGATGTGTGAATGAGAAGGAGAGGAAGAAGTTTTGTTTTGTTGTTGCTGCGGTTCATTTCTGGCTAAACCTATGTTCTGAATGACAGCCTGTTAACCCAGGGCTGGTGAGGGCATTTGAGCAGTTACATAGCTGGACATTTGCCGTTCTTTAGGTGTCATGAGTTTAAGTCCTGGTGCCACAAGAAAGTATTTCTGACACCAGTCAAATTAAATTCTGCTCTTCTTGAAGGAAAGTCCTTGTTTTCTTAACTCTGCAGGTTAGTTTCCATGCAGTTACAGTCTCTCCGCTGCTCATCTCTTCCAAAGCCACATTGGTTGCCCAGGGGAGACACCTCTGACACATTTAGGGAAGCAGGAATTGATTTTTCCAGGGGAGGGACAGAGTCAGGCATAATGGCTTCCCTCTCTTGTCTTCAAGTTATGAGCTAGATGCTTCAGTCCTATTCCAGCAGTACAGAATGAGGTAAAAAATAAAGATGAAAAACCAAAACCTCCATGATCATGAAAAAATAAAGTTAAAATTTTAGATGATGGCTTTTGGGAAGAGTAAAATATGTTTTTAAGCTGGGGTTGTTAACTGGGGTACATCAAAAGATGCCATATGGATTCCTTCATCTTCTCTGCTAATCTCTTGAAATAGTATGTAGAACGTTGTGTTATATGCATATATACATTATCCTATATAATAAAGAGGTAATATACAAATTGACCATCACTCCAACACACAAGCTGGCTGCCCCAATGTGGTCAAAGATGGCTGCCCCCATGTGGACACAAGATGGCCACCACAAGATGGCCAGCAGGGAGGGCAGTTGTGGGCGATTAGGTCAGCAGGGAAGGACAGTTGGGAGGGACCAGGCCTGCAATGGAGGGCAGTTAGGGGTGACCGGGCTGGCAGAGGAGCGCAGTTGGGGGCGACCAGGCCTGCAGGGGAGGACAGTTGGAGGGAGACCAGGCCTCCAGGGGAGGGCAGTTGGGGGCAACCAGGCCTGCAGCGGAGGGCAGTTGGGGGGGGGGCCAGACCTGCAGCGGAGGGCAGTTAGGGGCAACAAGGCCTGCAGGGGAGGGCAGTTAGGGGAGACCAGGCCAGCAGGGGAGGGCAGTTAGGGGTGACCAGGCTGGCAGGGAGTGGTGAGGGGGTGATCAGGCTGGCAGGCAGAAGTGCTTAGGGGCAATCAGGAAGGCAGGCAGGCAAGCAGTTGGGAGCCAGCAGTCCTGGATTGTGAGAGGGATGTCTCACTGCCCATTTAGACCCAATCCTACCTGGATCGGGCCTAAACGGGCAGTCGGACATCCCTCGAGGGATCCCAGATTGGAGAGGGTGCAGGCTGGGCTGACATCCCCCCACCCCGTAAGCTTCGCAGGGGCGCTCCAGAAAAACCACGGGCGATGATTCCTGAGCTCCCTGAGTAACCTCAGTAACTTCAGACAAATTGGTAGGTTTTCTGGCCACTGCCTCTATGCTTGATAGGAGAACACGGTGACAAGTGTCCAGGGAAGCCCTTCCTCAGCCATAAACAAGCCCTTGTTTTTTAGGGAGAAAGAACAGAAATACAGGGTGACCAGCCTGTATCTTTAGTGATGGCACCATTTGTTTACTCTGGAACTTTCATGGGGGAGGGAACTTATTTCTTTCCTGAATCTGAGATGCTAGCCTATTTGAATAACAAGTGTCCCAGGTGATAGGTGGCAAATTTAGAGAGCTGAGCCAGAAACCCTTCTCCCTCTTTTGGCTCAGTTAGGAAGAGAAAAAGCACTTCTGTCAGAGCTGAGAACTGCTGCGCGCCCAGCTGGTTCAGCGGCTGCATGTGGTGTCCTCCCAGGGGCCCCGCCGCCTCTCCCCGCTTCTCCTCGCCGCCCTTCCACAGCCGCACTTTCGCTGCGGCCCCGCCGCCTCACTCCTCCCACTGCGGCCGCCCGGGCCGGTTGGTGAAAAAGGTGGAGCCTGTACCCCTCGCGAGGTGGTTGGGAGCACTCCCGCTTCCTCGGGAAGAGGCGGCGGCGAGGGCCGAGGTAGAACCTGGGGGTTATACAGGGGAGGCAGGTCTGCTTCCTCCTCTGGAGTCGGAGGGAGGACTGGGCCTTGGACGGCATCCCCTCCCCGGCACTTCCCCTTGGGGCTGGCTCTCTTTCTGCGCTCCTTCCGGGGTCGGCTTCCAGGACTCAGGTCCCAGTCTGCAGGGTACAATTCTTTAACCATAGTGGGGGAGTCGGAACTAAGTCCAACTATCCATCTATGTGGGGAAATTGGTCTGGGTGCCCTGGTCCCCTGTGACCATGTTCCAGACAACTTTGGTGATGAGGGGGTCAAGAGATCCCATGTCCAGCCAGCCCACCCCGAATTTGGGCCATTCTGATTCGCATCAAGTCCTTAACCTTCCCTTTGAGAACTCTATGCTATATACATCATCTGAAAAACCTTCCTTGAAATGCCTCAGCATACATTCTAAAGGCGTCTTAGCTGTGCTGGGTCCCCTACCCCCCTTACCCCCCTTTGTGAAGCAGAGGGAAATAATACCCACTGAGAGGAGGAAGAGAAAAAGTAGGATCTTCAGAGAAAACCAGAGGCTGCGATAGAAGTCCTCCCTCTCAGAGGCTGGGTATCGACCTGTGGAAAGAAATGACTTCAGTCAGACAGAAAAAGAAGGCAGATGAGGTAAAAGGTGTGCAGAGAAATTTCTAGTGGACTGAAGTCCTGGAGGGTACCCTGATAGAAAAGCTCAGTAATCCAGTCTCCGATGCCGTCAGGAGTGAGTGAAGAGGGGAAGAACCAGGTTATGTCCTCCAGGAGGACTCTAATAAACAACTGAAAACGACAAGATAAACAAATGGGGTCAATGGGGTCCATGAATAGGTAATTATAATAACACTAGTTGGATTTCTTCTATTAGTGTCCCTGAGTACTTTGGCATAGCTATTTACCCCCTGTTAGGGAGGTAAAATGTAAATTATTGACTTTTAAGTGCCCTTGGTTTAGGGAGGACAGAGTCCTCCAGATGGTTGCAAACTGCTGTCTAAATATTTTAGTTTTCCTGCTCTCCCTTTCCCGGCCCACTGGCCTGCATCATCTAATTAATCTTCTAATAATTCTTTCCTCCTTCTTATCACATTCACAACCTTTATAAATTTCATACTTCTAAATTAAACTTTAAACCTTCTTTCTATGTCCTTCAAAAATGTATATCTGTGCCTTAGACCTTCCATTAAGTATTTCTACTCTAATATTCTTTCTTTCTGCTATGCCTTCAGCAACTTGTACTGGCCTTTTCTTTCCTGACTACAGAATTAACCCTTTTAATCTGGCCAATAAAATACTATATCCCTAAGTTTCTCTGCTGAACATTTCAACGCAGCCTAAGAAGTACCCAGTAACACTGCCCTACCAGGCTCGGAGGAGACAGAAACCTCTGCCTCTCCCCCTAGAGTAAAATTACCTTAAAAAATAAATAAATCTTTCCCCCTCTTCACCTTTCTTTCTGCATTAACCATTTACTCTGTCCTTGGCTAGGGGAGATAAGGACCTGTTATTTACAAGCAAGCTATAAACTAGTTAGCAGTTATTTGTTTAAACCTCCCTGAGATTTTTATGACTCTTTTGCAAATAGTTATCTTTAGAACTTGTTTCTTTATCTCGCTTTTCCTTATAAGTAGTCTTGGAATTAGCTGGCCTTTGTTTTAAACTTTTCCGTGTTGCAATTTTTATAAATTTTATACCTTTAAATTAACCTTAGAATCTTAAAATTTTAATTCAGTATAGAAAATCATAAATCAGGGAAGAGCAATTAAAGTCCCTACTTTACAGACTGAAATCTCCATAGCCAAGAGTTTCTGGCAAACTAATACTCCAAAAGAAAGGGTGAAAATGATTCCCAAGAATAAGGATTCTTGGCAGCTGCTGGAATGACATCCTGCAATTTCTTTTACAGTTTAGCCCTACTATATATAACTGGGCTTCCCCTAAAGTGGTACTTGCCCTATTTTTAAACAAATTTAAACAACAAGAAGATAAAACATTAATAAATACTCTCATGTTTGCAGGCTGACGGCACAATTCCTCTCAGTTAACAGAGACACAGGACAATACAAGGTAGCTTTCGCTTTAATATTCTCACACTCACATTTATACACTAGTCCAGTGGTAGGCAAACTGCGGCTCACGAGCCACATGTGGCTCTTTGGCCCCTTGAGTGTGGCTCTTCCACAAAATACCATGTGCGGGCGCACACGTACAGTGCGATTGAAGAAACTTCGTGGCCCATGTGCAGAAGTCGGTTTTCGGCTCTCAACAGAAATTTCAATCATTGTACTGTTGATATTTGGCTCTGTTGACTAATGAGTTTGCCGACCACTGCACTAGCCAATAAACAGATAATTATGTCAAGACAAATGAGGTTAGGGGTGGGTGATATACTTTCGTAGATCCTCTCAGATGCCCGCCGGTACCACACAATGGATAGGAGAGTGCAAGCCCTCTCCCTCTACATTTACACTCTTTCAGCAGACATTCACTCGGAAGTTAAGCAGTTAACCAGATTCCTGCCTAACTCCCCTAACAGAAACAAATGTGTGGGCCTAACAAGAACAGACATGGGGGCCCTCCCTGAACCCATAGCCCAAGAACAAGATTCTCAACCAATGTCTCAGTGAGAATCTACCGGAGAAGGTACACTGCGTCCAGTCCTTCTTCTCAGTAATAAAATGACCAGTCACACAAGCAAGCAAGCAAGAAAGTGAACTTGAATTTATTTAATTGAATTCACTTACCTCCGGAGGTGTTTCTAGTGACTCTGAAAGGATGCAGGGGCATGTCAGGTGTCTCCCATCTGGCTGTCAAGAAGCATCTCTGGGGCCCTGGAACTTCTTCAGGTGGCGCCTCCCCTAGAGATTCTCAGGGCCTGGCAGCCAGGTCGGGGGAGGCCGTCCACCCACAGCATCCAAGACCAAGTGCCAGTAAGCACTTATCTCGCTGGCGCCTCCAAAATGTTATATTATAAATCAGAGAGCTAAACAGAGGACGCCTTAATCAGTCAATCAGTAAGTTGAATTTTGGAGCCTTAATTATGCTAGTGGTCTCAGAGGAGTTGTCTCTCAAAGTCTGAGCAAAGTAACATGGAGGAAGTTTCTCTTTATAACCCATTGGTCTCTTTATCCCCCAAATATGGGTTTTCTGGACCTTTTGCAGGCTTTACAAAGAGCCCTATGCAGATATTTTGCAGGTAGCTTGTAACCTTGAGTACAGCATAACTCAGTAGCTTTGAGCACAGTACATTTCAGATAACTGGAGGGCACTTGGCATGGGAGTAGCTAGGGACGGCAGCGGAGTTGCTTGTAAGGTCAGATAGTTGAGCTTATTTTCTCTATTATTCAAGCAAGTGTGTTTACAGAAGCCAAGAATAGCAGGGTTAATTCACAGAACAAAAGACCATCTATGCTTAGTGGAAAATTCAAACAGCAGTTTTTACAAAATAGAGGTTACTGTGCGTTAAGACAAGGTTTGGCGAGCATGTGGGTGCTTGATTCCCCTGTGATCATTTTAAGGCCCTCAGGTTTGGAAGTCTCACTGGGAACCACATCTTAGTAAGTGGAGCAGAGGCTCAGACCTTTTGCATGTGCTGAAACCTGCCTCTTTGAGCTCAGGGTTTCTGGGAAGCCTGAATCTGGGATAAGTGGGAGTATTAGTAGGCTTTAAAAAAATGTATTCCCAGTCCACCTGTTTCAATTTTTTTTTTAAAATATATTTTATTGATTTTTCACAGAGAGAAAGGGAGAGGGATAGAGAGCTAGAAACATCGATGAGAGAGACACATCGACCAGCTGCCTCCTGCACACCCCCCACCGGGGATGCGCCCGCAACCAATGTACATGCCCCTGACCGGAATCGAACCCGGGACCCTTCAGTCCGCAGACCGACGCTCTATCCACTGAGCCAAACCGGTTTCGGCCACCTGTTTCAATTTTTAAAGAATATTTTACTCAAGTGACTTGGGATTGTGTGAAAAAGACATTAACCATACTCTTCTCAGCCATTTTCTTTCCAAATGGAAGTGTCTTTACCCAGAATAATCAGCTTGTGGCCTTGGCCCTCTTTGTCATTTTCTCTCAGGAATTCCGAGCATGCCTGTTTAAAAGAGACGATATATGTGAAGTGCCTAGTCTAGACTCTTTGTTCTCCTCCCTCCTATGTTTGATAGCAGGTTTCAAGCTCACTTGGAAATGTAGCCTTGATCCCACAGCAAATATGTTCTGGCTTAGCGACGAGTCCACTCAAAAGAAGGGAATTATTTAAATTATTGAAACACCTTAATCCATAAGCTCACATAAGTATTGTTTTGAACTAATAGTTTTATGTACTTCAGCATCTGTGTTCCATCTTACGGGTGGTTAATGTCTCTTTCAGTCACATACTTAAAAATTTCAGACTTTTGAATTTTTTTTTGTGTGTGTGTTAAACTTGCATTGGAGTATTGGATTCCTTGGTTCATTTAAAAAAACCCACACCTCTTTATCAAAATGTTAAGCTTGGTTAATTTGCATAAAATATTTCCTCTGCAATTTATTCTCTATTACTTTTGCAACGCAAATTGCCTCTGCTGCAGTGTGGGATGGTTGTAACAGCACGCAAGCTATTATAGCTCTCAATTCCAGGGATGAACAAGTCTCAGGTTTGAAGCTCAAGGAAATAAATTGGAATCTTACCTCACCTCATTCCCTTGGGTAATCTGAGCTCATCCGAAGAGGAAAAGGGAGAAAACGAAGCAGGGGTCACATAGAAAGGGTTCAAAGGCCTGGGTTAACAATTTAGAAGTGTGTGGTTGGGAGCTGGGTGTGGCTGTGGGCTTTCTGGTGTGTGCTCAGGGAGTGGCGGGAGGAAGGAGCGCCATGGGTAGTCTCCAGGAAGAGACTCAGTGACAGCAAATCTAATGAGCATACGCAACACAGCCTACAACAGAGCTCCCATCCCGATTCCTCTGCTCCACAGCCTTGACTGCCTCTCCACCAGCCAAGAATCAACTCGACATTCAAACAGGGAATCAGAGTAGCTGGTGGATGCCAATCCCGAGGGAAACAAACATCAGTGCCTCAGTGCCTCAAGCAGGCTATTGGGAGACCAGAGGCCTAGAGACTTTCCTGGCATGTCCTGCCTTTGCCCAGAGACCCCCACCTCAAACCTGGGTGTTAACACCTCCCCTCCTGTTCAGGGTAGCAGAGTGGAGCCTGTGGGATCTTAGTAACAACTTTCCATTAAGGCAAAGCGTTCAGCCACTGATATTCACAAATAGCAGATGGGCAGGCTGTGTTGCAATTAGGCAGCTGCTAGCTTTTAACACTCCCTTTTCTTAGAAAGGGGATGACTCATAGGAAAGGGAGTGATTCCTTGTTGGGAAGGGTCTTCTTTGCACACAAGAAGTTCCTTCGCTGACTCACCCTAGGCCTTTCTCTGAAAGCTTAGAAGGAGCTAAGCTAATGTTAGTAGGAGCAAATGCATGTATTTGATGGAAGGTGGGATTTGTGTGAAAGCGGTTATATTTAGACCAATGTAATTAAAGATCCATTTATGGGTGAGCATCCTTAAACAGACAAATATAAAACTCATGAATACCAAATTCTACCTGGGTAACTTGCTGGAAGCACACACACTCACATATACATACTCTGAGCCTGCCTCGGTCTATTCAAGTAGAAGGAAATGTCACCATCAGTCTCCACTCAGGTCTGATGAATTTCGAGCCTCACACTTAGGGCTACAATGAAGAACTTCATATTTTGGACTCCTTTAAAACATGTGTATACTTTTTATTGTTGACAGTATTACAGATGTCCCCCATTTCTGCTCCCCTTTACTCCCCTCCACCCAGCACCTGCCCTACCTAGGCCTTTACCCCACTATTGTCTGTGTCCATGGGTTATGCATATATGCATGTAAGTTCTTTGGTTAATCTCTTCCCACCCTCCTCTTCCCTCCGAGATCTGTCAGTCTGTGCTATGCATTCATGCCTCTGGACATATTTTGTTCATCAGTTTATTTTGTTCATTAGATTCCACATGTAAGTGAGATCATGTGATATTTGTCTTTCTCTGACTGGCTTATTTCACTTAGCAAAATACTCTCCAGGTCCCTACATGCTGTGGCAAAGGGTAAGAGATCTTTCTTTTTTACAGCTGCATAGTATTCCACGGTGTAACTGTACCACAGCTTTTTTTATCCACTCATCTACCGATGGGCACTTGGGCTATTTCCAGATCTTAGCTATTGCAAATAACACTGCTATGCACATAAGGGTGCATGTATTCTTTCTAATTGGTGTTTTGGGATTCTTAGGATATATTCCTAGAAGTGGAATATATCAAACAGCAGTTCCATTTTTAATTTTTTGAGGAAACTCCATACTGTTTTCCATAGTGGCTCGGCAGTCTGCGTTCCCACCAGCAGTGTACTAGGGTTCCCTTTCCTCCACATGCTCACCAGCACTTGTTTGTTGATTTACTGATGGTAGCCTTTCTGACAGTTATGAGGTGATAACTCATTGTCATTTTAATTTACATCTCTCTGATTAGTGACTTTGAGCATTTTATCATATGTCTCTTGGCCATTTGTATGTTCACTTTGGAGAAGAGTCTATTCAGGTTCTTTGCCCATTTTTATCGTTTAATCCTCACCTGAGGATATTTTTCCATTGATTTTTAGAAGAGAGTGGAAGAGAGAGGGGAAAACAGAAATATCCACTTGAGAGAGATACATCGATTAGTTGCCTCCTGCACAAGCCCCAACTAGGGCCTGGACCTGGGAGGAGCCTGTAACCAAGGTACATGCCCTTGACCGGAATTGAACCGGGGACCCTTTGGTATGCAGGCTGATGCTCTATCCTGGATTTTTAAATTAGAGTGTTTGTCTTCCTTTTGTTGAATTGTATGAGTTTTAAATATATTTTTCAACTTAACCTTTTATCAGATGTATCCTTGGCAAATATTTTCTCCCATACAGTGGGTTCCCTTTTCATTTTGAGGATGGTTTCTTTTGCTGTTCAGAAGCTTTTTATTTAATTTATTTTTTAAAATATATTTTATCGATTTCAGAGAGAAAGGGAGAGGGAAAGAGCGATAGAAACATCAATGATGAGAGAGAATCATTGATCAGCTTCCTCTTGCATTCCCTCTACTGGGGAACGAGCCCGCAACCTGGGCATGTATGTGCTCTTGACCTTGGAATTGAACCCAGGACCCTTCAGTCGACAGGCCAACGCTCTATCCTCTGAGCCAAACCAGCTAGGGCTGTTCAGAAACTTTTTAGTTTGATGGAGTCCCATTTATTTATTTATTTTTTCATTTGTTTCTCTTGCTCTAGAAGGTGTATTGGTAAACACTTTGCTACATGAGATGTCTGAGGATTTGCTGCTGATGTCTTCTAGGATTTTTATGGTTTTGTGACTAGCATATATGGGGTCTTATCCATTCTGAGATTATTCTTTTTTAAATAATATATTTTATTAATTTTTTTACAGAGAGGAAGGGAGAGATATAGAGAGTTAGAAACATTGATGAGAGAGAAACATCTATCAGCTGCCTCCTGCACACCCCCTACTGGGGATGTGCCCACAACCAAGGTACATGCCCTTGACCGGAATTGAACCTGGGACCCTTCAGTCTGCAGGCCGACGCTCTATCCACTGAGCCAAACTGGTAGGGCCTGAGATTATTCTTGTATATGCTGTAAGTTGGTGGTCTAATTTCATTTTTTTTTTTTTGTAAGTACCTGTCCAATTCCCCAACACTATTTTTTGAAGAGACTGTCTTGACTCATTGTATGTTCTTGCCTCCTTTGTCAAATATTAATTGACCATAATGGTGTGGGTCTATTTCTAGGGTCTCTATTCTGTTCATTTGATCTAAATGCCTGTTCTTGTGCTAATACAGGGCTGTTTTGATTACAATGGTTTTGTAGTCTAGGTTGATATCTGGTATTTTTATCCCTCCAATTTTGTTTTTCTTTCTCAAGATTACTGTGGATATTTAGAGTCTTTTTTGGTTCCATATAAATTTTTGGAATATTTGTTCTAGACCTGTGAAATATGCCATTGGTATTTTTTAAAAATATATTTTTATTGATTTTAGAAAGGAAGGGAGAGGGAGAGAGAACCATCAATGATGAGAGAGAATCATTGATTGGCTGCCTCCTGCATGCCCCCCACTAGGGATCGAGCCTGCAACCCGGGCATGTGCCCTTGACTGGAATCGAACCTGGGACCCCTCAGTCCGCAGGCCGACGCTCTGTCCACTGAGCCAAACCAGCTAGGGCATGCCATTGGTATTTTAATAAGGATTGTGTTAAATCTGTATGTTGCTTTGGGTAGTATGGACATTTTAATCATATTAACTCTTCCAACCCATGAACAGGGTGTATGCTTTCAATTGTTTGTATCTTTCTCTATTTCTTTTTTCAATGTCATGGTTTGATCACAAGTATTTATCATGTTATTCAAGTTAGTCATGAAAAATATATGTTGAACACTTTAAATATACTCTAGAAATGCAGGTACAAAAGATTCTAACAAGTCTGATGCTCAAGGACCTTTCATTCAGCTTGGGAGACAGTTATCTAGTATGGTTACATGAATAACCAATGTATAGTGTGATTAAAGCATTAAACAACACAAGAGATAATACAGTGGCCATGAAACTGAAGTGATATTAAGTGCAATATACACAGTTCATAGGAGAACGAGATTACAATTGCTAAAAGTCCTTGTGTCATTCATTTACTTACACGTACTTTTTAATTTGAAGGGAGGGAAATAAAAAAAATTGCTCATGTTTCTTGAATACTTTCAATCCTTTCAGACTTTCTATAGATTTTTTTACACTTGATCTCATTTCCCATGCACAACTATATGAATTCAATGCTATTATTTCCATTTTAGAGACAAAGAAAGGGAAGCAAGAGTTAATAATTTACCTGCAGACAGAGGACTATAAGTAAGTGGTGAGATTGGATTCAAACTCAAGTCTGTTTCAAACCCTGTTTTTATACCAGACTGCACCCCTCCCTGAAAACTTTTGGTGAGCATAAAACAAGGTACTAATAATAAAAAAATTAAAAAAATAATAATAAAACAAAAAAAACCCACAAAAAAACACACACACACACAAAAAACCCCACAAGGTACTAAGCATATCATTATGAGAATAGCCCATGGGTTGGCAGGTTAGACATGAATATAAATGCTGCCTGATCAGTATCAAATTGAGGTGCTCTTCTAAACAAATGGTGAATTCTATTTCCTTTTCTACAGTACCTGAAGGATTTTGATGCCTTATTTATTTAAAATATGTTTTTATGGATTTTAAAGAGGAAGGGAGATGGAGAGAGAGAAACAATGATGAGAGAGAATCAGTGATTGGCTGCTTTCTGCATGCCCCATATTGGGGATCAAGCCCACAACCCAGGCATGTGCCCTGACCTGGAATGGAACTGAGCCACACCAGTGGGGCATTGATGCTATTTTTAAATGTAAAGGACTCAAACAATTTACAGAACTAGTAGCTGATGCAAAGATGTGCCCATTTGAAGACCTTTGTAATGAACCCCCTCTATATATCCCACACCTGCCTATTTGAATTGTGCTCATACGAGTGACTGAAAAATGAATATTTCCATTTGTTTGGGTTCATCCTCTAAAGTGTGAAGAAAAAGATGTATTTCCTTAGCATGTGTTAGTGTAACATGCTTTGCACTTAGTGGTTGCTCAACAAAATTTGATGTTGGCTGAATAGGTGGTGGTGATGGTACCCAGAGTTGTTTTCTTTCAAGTCAAGACCATAGGCTTTTTGCCAATTGTCAATGTAAGAAACATTGTGAAGAATTTTTGTGGGTTTGTTTGAACCAAACTGTCAACAAATGCTGAGAAGCAGAATTTCAATGGATTGTGTTAATGCTCCAGAGAACAGCAGTTTTGCATCTTATATTATACATTACAGTCAAAAGAGGAGATGCAAGTGGGTTACATGAAATCCACTGGTGATAGATTAGGAAGGTGGGAGAAAGCAAAGTGGGGAAACTTCTGGGATTATATAAAAAGTAAAATGATAGTCACGTACTTCTTTTACTTTGGTGGATGCAGGATAGTTAACAGTCAATAATTACCTATAACAATGAGGGGATTTGTGATCTTTACAGAGTGGTGCCTGTGCTTTGAGGGGTCTGGAAAAAGAAAAATTACTTTGACATTTCAACAATATGTCATCAAAGATGCAGAAAGATAATAGACTATCTCAGTTAAGGTAAAGATTAACCTTAGTCAGGGAAGATACTGGCCTAGGACATGACTACCCACAATAAGCTGCTTTTGGTTTAAAAAGTTTCAATTTCAGACCATCCTTTATGGTTACTTTAGGTCTCTGAGTTTGCAAGGCCACCATGCAGGCTTCCCCTGAACTAGTCAAGTTAGCATGTGGCCCCTTTTCATCCACACAATCCAACAGAACACAAACGTGTCCTGTCAAACACTAGAGAAAGCCCTGCAGTAATAAAAAAAGCAATTTAATCCCATTTACCATCGTACCAAAAAAATTAAGATACCCAGGAATAAACTTAACTAAGGAGGTAAAAGACCTATACGCGGAAAACTATAGGACACTGAAAAAAAGAGATAGAGGAAGACGTAAACAGATGGAAGAACAAACCGTGTTCATGGATTGGTAGAATCAACATCATCAAAATGTCCATACTACCCAAAGCAAACTATAGATTCAATGCAATCCCCATTAAAATACCAACGGCATATTTCACAGACCTAGAACGAACTTTTCAAAAATTCATCTGGAATAAAAGAAGATCCCGTATAGCTGCAGCAATCCTGAGAAAGAAGAACAAAGTAGGTGGGATCTCAATAGCAGATATCAAGCTGTATTACAAAGCCACTGTTCTCAAAACAGCCTGGTACTGGCACAAGAACAGATATATAGATCAATGGAATAGAATAGAGAACCCAGAAATCGACCCAAACCACTATACCCAATTAATATTCAACAAAGGAGGCATGAACATGCAATGGAGTCAAGAGAGTCTCTTCAATAAATGGTGTTGGGAAAATTGGACAGATACATGCAAAAAAAAATGAAACTAGTCCAACAACTTACACCATACACAAAAATAAACTCAAAATGGATAAAGACTTAAACGTAAGACGGGAAACCATAAAAATACTAGAGGAATCCACAGGCAACAAAATTTCAGACATATGCCAAAGGGCAATGGAAACTAAAGAGAAAATAAACAAATGGGACTACATCAAAACAAAAAGTTTTTGCACAGCAAAGGAAACCATCAACAAACAACAAGAAAGCCCACTGCATGGGAGAACATGTTTGCCAATGTTACCACCGATAAGGGTTTAATCTCCAACATTTACAGGGAACTCATACAACTTAACAAAAGGAAGATAATCCAATCAAAAATGGGCAAGGGACACAAGGAAGGCTAAGAGACATATGAAAACATTCTCAAAGTCACTAATTATCCGAGAGATGCAAATCAAAACGACAATGCGGTACCATCTCACATCTGTCAGAATGGTTATCATCAACAAATCAACAAATGACAAGTGCTGGCGAGGATGCGGAGAAAAAGGAACCCTCATGCACTGCTGGTGGGAATGCAGACTGGAGCATCCACTGTGGAGAAGAGTATGGCGTTTCCTCAAAAAACTAAAAATGGAACTCCCATTTGACCCAGTGATCCAACTTCTAGGAATATATCCCAAGAAGCTAAAAACACCAATCAGAAAGGATATATGCACCCCTACGTTCATAGCAGCACAATTCACCAAAGCTAAGATTTTGAACCAGCCTAAATGCCCATCAGCAGGTGAGTGGATTAAAAAACTGTGGTACATCTACACAATGGAATACTATGCTGCGGTAAAAAAGAAGGAATTCTTACCATTTGCAACAGCATGGATGGAACTGGAGAGCATTATGCTAAGTGAAATAAACCAGTCAGAGAAAGATAAATATCACATGATCTCACTCATTTATGGAATATAATGAACAACATAAACTGATGAACAAAAACAGATCCAGAGACAGAGAAGCATGGATCAGACTGTCAAACCTCAGAGGGAAGGTAGGGGAGGGTGGGGGTAAGGGAGATACATCAACCAAAGGACTTGTATGCATGCATATAAGCCTAACCAATGGACACAGACAACAGGGGGTTGAGGGCATGATTGGAGAGTTGGGGGAGGGGGAGTAATGGGAGGATGAGGACACATATGTAATACTTTAATCAATAAAGAAATTAAAAAAAGAAAACATGATAATGGTGCTAATTAAAAAACAAGCCATTTATTTTGCACTGGCCAGGGTTACTAAGTAGTTAGAGCTTAGGCCCACGCACCAAAGGGTCTTGGGTGTGATTCCTGGCCAAGGGCACATATCTAGGTTGCAGGTGTCATCTCTGGCCCCAGGGGCACATGCAGGAGGCAGGCAATTGATGTTTCTCTCTTACATCGATGTTTACCTGTCTGTCTGCCTGTCTGTCTCTTTCTCCCCCCCTTCCACTCTTTCTAAAAATTAATGGGAAAAATATCCTTGGGTGAGGATTAACAAAAACTAAACATTTTTAAAAATCCACTTAATTTGAATAGCCAAACATTTTCTTTTTTAAAAAAATTTATTTTGTTTAAAGTATTACAAATAGTAGTACATATGTCTCCTTTTCTTTCCCCATTGACCTTCCCCTGGCCTTCCCTACCCTCCCGACACATGCCCTCACCCCTAACCCCCAGTGTCTTGCATCCATTGGTTATGCTTATATGCATGCATACAAGTCCTTCGGTTGATCTCTTACCTCTCTCCGCCACCCCCCACCCCCAGCCTTCCCGCTATAATTTGACAGTCTGTTTAATGCTTCTCTGTCTCTGTATCTTCTTGTTCTTCAGGTTATAATGTTCTTTATTATCCATAAATGAGAGAGATCATGTGGTATTTTTTTCACTGCCTGGCTTATTTCACTTAGCATGATGCTCTTCAGTTCCATCCATGCTGCTGCAAATGGTAAGAATTCATTCTTCTTCTTCTTTTTTTTAAAGAATTCCTTCTTTTTTATAGCAGTGTAGTATTCCATTGTATAGATGTACCATAGTTTTCTAATCCACTCATCTGCTGATGGGCATTTAGGCTGTTTTCAAATCTTAGCTATTGTAAATTGTGCTGCTATGAACATAGGAGTGCATATATCCTTTCTGATTGGTGTTTCTGTTTTCTTAAGATATATATCTAGAAGTGGTATTACTGGGTCAAATGGCAGTTCCATTTTTAAATTTTTGAGGAAACGCCATACTGTTTTCCACAATGGCTGCACCAGTCTGCATTCTCACCAGCAGTGCACAAGGGTTCCTTTTTCTCTGCATCCTCTCCAGCACTTGTCATTTGTTGATTTGTCAATGATAGCCATTCTGCCAGGTGTGAGGTGGTACCGCATTGTTGTTTTGATTTGTATCTCTCGGATGATTAGTGACTTTGAGCATATTTTCATATGTCTCTTGGCCTTCTGAATGTCCTCTTTTGAAAAGTATCTGTTTAGATCCTTTGCCCATTTTTTGATTGGATTGTTTATCTTTCTTTTGTTAAGTTGTATGAGTTTCCTGTAAATGTTGGAGATTAAACCCTTATCTGAAATAGCATTGGCAAATATGTTCTCCCATGCAGTGGGCTTTCTTGTTGTTTTGTTGATGGTTTCTTTTGTTGTGCAGAAGCTTTTTATTTTGATGTAGTGCCATTGGTTTATTTTCTCCTTAGTCTTTCTTGCCCTATGATCTGTGTTTGTAAAGATATTGCAACAACATAAGTCTGCAATTTTGCTGCCTATGGAGTCTTGTAGGATTTTTATGGTTTCCCACCTTACATTCAAGTCCTTTAGCCATTTTGAGTTTGTTTTTGTGTATGGTGTAAGTTGGTGGTCTAGTTTCATTTTTTTGCATGTATCTGACCAAATTTTCCAGCCCCATTTATTAAAGAGACTGTTTTGACTCCATTGTATGCTCTTGCCTCCTTTGTCAAATATTAATCGAGTATAATGGCTTGGGTCAATTTCTAGGTTCTCTATTCTGTTCCATTGGTCTATATGTCTGTTCTTGTGCTAGTACCAGGCAATTTTGAGAACCGTGGCTTGGTAATACAGTTTGATGTCTGGTATTGTGAGCCCTCCAACTTTGTTCTTCTTTCTCAGGATAGCTGTGGCTATTTGGGATCTTTTTTTGTTCCAGATGAATTTTTGGAGAGTTTGTTCTAGATCAATGATGGCGAACCTATGACACGTGTGTCAGCACAGACACGCGTAGCCATTTCTGATGACATGCGACCGCTGAGGCGGCCACATGCCAAGGATGAAACATTTGCTGCTCCTGAGTATGAAACATTTGCGAAATAATGTTTTTTCCTCAAAGTGACACACTACCCGAGTTATGCTCAGTTTTTTGGCGAAGTTTGACACACCAAGCTCAAAAGGTTGCCCATCACTGTTCTAGGTATTTGAAATATGCCATTGAAATTTTAATAGGTATTGCATTGAATCTATAGATTGCTTATGTAGTATGGACATTTTAATGATGTTGATTCCATCAATCCATGAACATGGTATGTTCTTTCATTTGTTTATGTCTTCCTCTATCTCTTTTTTCAATGTCCTGTAGTTTTCTGAGTACAGGTCTTTTACATCCTTGGTTAAGTTTATTCCTAAGTATCTTAATTTTTTTGGTGCAATGGTAAATGGGATTGTTATTATTATTTTTTTCATTTCTCTTTCTGTGAGTTCATTGTTGGTCATAAAAAGGCCATAGATTTCTGGGCGTTAATTTTGTATCCTGCTACATTGCCAAATTGATTATTAGGTCTAGTAGTTTCTTGATGGAGTCTTTAAGGTTTTCTATGTATGGTAACATGTCATCTGCGAATAAGGACAGTTTTAGTTCTTCTTTTCCAATTTGGATGCCTTTTATTTCTTCTTCTTGTCTGATTGCTATGGCTAGTACTTCTAATAATATGCTGAACAGGAGTGGTGAAAGTGGGCATTCTTGTCTTGTTCCTGTTCTTAGGGGAAATAAGTTTAGTTTTTGTCCATTGAGTATGATGTTGGCTATAGGTTTATCATATAGGGCTTTTATTATGTTGAGGTATGATCCCTCTATTCCCACTTTGCTGAGAGTTTTTATCAAGAAAGGGTGTTGGATTTTGTCAAATGCTTTTTCTGCATCAATTGATGACTATGTGATTTTTGTCTCTCAGTTTGTTTATGTGATATATCACATTTATTGATGTACGGATATTGTACCATCCTTGCATCCCCGGTATAAATCCCACTTGGTCATGGTGTATGATCTTTCTAATGCAGTGGTCGGCAAACTGTGGCTGGCAAGCCACATGTGGCTCGCGAGCTGCTGTTTGCCACTCTGTTGACTAATGAGTTTGCCGACCACTGACCTAGACTCCCAATTCCAATAATTACAGGCTGTTGTTGTTCCTTGTGATTAAGCCCCTATCCCAGTGGTCGGCAAACTCATTAGTCAATAGAGCCGCAGTTTGCCGACCACTGTTCTAATGTATTGCTGAATCTGATTTGCTAGAATTTTGTTGAGGATTTTAACATCTATGTTCATCAAGGATATTGGCTTGTAGTTCTCTTTTTTTGTGGTGTCTTTATCTGGTTTTGGGATTAGGGCAATGCTGGCTTCATAGAAAGAGCTTGGAAGTGTGCCTTCCTCTTGAATTTTTTGGAATAGTCTGAACAAGATAGGTTTTAATTCTTCTTTGAATGCTTGGTAGAACTCCCCTGTAAAGCCGTCTGGACCAGGGCTTTTGTTTCCTGGAAGATTTTTGATCATTGTTTCAATTTCTTCGGTAGTTATTGGCCTATTCAGGTTTTTTGATTCTTCTTCGTTGAGTTTTGGGAGCTTGTATTTTTCTAGGAATATGTCAATTTCATCTAGGTTGTCCATTTTGTTGGAATAGAGTTGTTCATAGTATTTTTTCATAATTGTTTGTATTTCTGTGGGATCAGATGTTATTTCACCTCTTTCATTTCTGATTTTATTTGGGTTCTCTCTCTTTGCTTCTTGGTGAGCCTGGCTAGAGGTTCATCAATCTTGTTTATCCTTTCAGAGAACCAGCTCTTGGTTTTGTTGATCTTATGTATTGCTTTTTTGGTCTCTATTTCATTTATCTCTGTTCTGATCTTTATTATTTCCTTCCTTCTGCTTACGCTGAGCTTTTAGGCTCTCCCCTTGTTTTTTAAGTTTTTTTTTTTTTTTCTAGATGCTGCTCTGCTTGGGTATTTTTTCCTACCTTGTCTTCTAGATCACTGATGTGGTCCTCTGCTTCTTCTAGGCTACTGTTGATGCTTTCTATTGAGTTATTTATTGCAATGATGTCATTTTTCATTTCTTCTTGGTTCTTCTTCATTTCCTCTTGGTTCTTACACATATTGTTGAATTTGTCTTCCAACCTTTTCAGTGACCTTATGACCATTTCTCTGAATCCTTTCTCTGACATATTGCTTGCCTCCATTTCATTTACTTCTTTTATGGTGATGCCTCCTTTTCTTTCCTATGTGCACTGTTTCTTTGTTTCCTCATGATTTCTCCTCTCTGGGTGTTTGGTTATGTAGCTCTCTCTCTCCTGTGTTGACTTTCTATGGGCAAAGTCTGACCTTTCCACGAGAAGGTGCATAGCTTGTCTGAGTCTGCATATTCGCGCTGCTTGAGACCTGGTGTTTGTGGGTTTGCAGCTTGTCCCTGGGTGTTGTGGTTGTAGGGTCCCAGGAGGTTTCCGATTCTTCCCAATAGAAGGTAAGGCTAGGCTTCCAATCACAGCCATTCTCCCCTTCAAGATGGTGCGGTCTCTGCGGCAGAATCGGTCACTCCAGGAGAAATTTCAGCAGCAGTGGAGGCTGCCCAGTCAGGGGAGCCTGGTCCAGCAGTCCCCAACAGTCCCTTGAATTATAGCTGTCCCTCACTCACAAAAAGACACTCCCCATACGTCCACACACTCTCCTTTAATTCTCTCACTCACACACTATCTTGCAGCTTGCCTTCCTGTCAGCAGCCATCTTCTGATTCTCCAAACATTTTCTTTATAGCACCCTAGTCTCTGTTTAGGATGCTTTGACCAGAGAAATTTAGTGGTTCAACTATTTTCTGTCATATTATAATGTTTAATACTATATTGTCAAGGTGATAAATCAGAGGGATAGAAGTTTACAAATCAGTCCCTAGGGACTTTGCATTCCATCTTTCCAGGCAGCCTGGAGTGATAGGCCTCCTTTAAGAAAACTAGTTCAAAAGCTGAGAAACCTTTGGCACAAAAAGAGGAAAAATGAGCTAGGACACTCAGCAGCCAAGGAGTAGAATGGCCCCATGGCATTCACACAGTCTATGTATGAGGAGACAAGAATTCCTGAGTCCTAAGGCTGGATGTGGGCAATCTCTCCTGTGGCTCCATATGTGGTATTCTTTTAATCAGAACCTTGGCTGAGGTCTAGGAAACACCCAGTAATGAGCTGGTGTGTGCTCATGGACACATGCAGGACTGGACCTAGACAGCACGCAACCTTGCATGGCCTATGAGCAGCAAGAAGGGGTCTTGCTACCTCCTGAGGAAGAAGAGGTTTTAGAGGTGAAGCAGGTAAAGAAAATCCCAGGAGATATGATGAACAGAAAAGAGCATCAAGGTCTGAAGGAGCAGTTCCTAGGACTTGTCTGGATCCATTGAAAAGATCAAGGAGTTCAGTCCTCATTCAGGAAGAGCCAGGCACAGAAAAGCAAAAAATTCCTTCTTACTCCTGAGAACAAGTAGTAACATTACTTATTGCCCTCGTCCCTCCCAAACTAAGAAAATTATAAGGTCAAGAAAAACATAAAAAAGCTATATGCTCATATGGGCACATCACAAGCATATAACTGATGTAGCATATTGATAAAGATGATAGTCTGTTTCTTTTTTTTTAAAGCTTGGCTTTTGGTTTGACAGTTTTACATTCAATGTCTTATCTGTGCATATGCATTTACCTTGCTGAAAGGGATCATTATGCTAAGAAATGATCTATTCTATTGGTATTATTTATTAAGTAACTACTAATACCACTTTTTATGAATGGATACAATTAAGTCATAGACTGGCAGCTTTTGCTGAAATTCTCCCTTCTCCTTTCTGAGCTTATTCTAATCTCTGACTGGAACTTGTGAACAGCTGTCTAGAATTGATGAGATGACTCCGTTTGGGCCCCAATCAGCTCAGCAGGAGAGACTGTCATGCTTAGGAGCTGAGTATCACTGATGTAGGTAAAAGTAACAAACTAAAGTGCAGTCGAGGGAAAAGCTCACAGGCTAATCCCTCTAAAGACTGCCTTTACACAGAGGTGAGACTTTAGGAGGGAAATGTTAAAGGAAAGTAATTACTAGAATAATAACTTATACATGTGGTTAAAACGCTCAATGTACTGAAAGTAGGGAGCTTTCTTCGAAGATTAGTTTGAAACATAATGTGCCAGGCTCCCCCTAAGTGTCCCCAAGCCTGCCTGCTCCCTCTCTGCCTCAGTAAAGGGTAAAACTTGCCCCCAAATATTACCTCACCCTTTGTACCCATGCAGAATGTCTTCCATCCAGAGGTTTTGGTGTTTTCACAAATGTAAATCAACAAGCCTCAGCATCACTTCTGTCCACAGAGATGGTTCATTTAAGTAACACAGAAATTCACCTAATGGCCTACTCAGGGTCACCTGACAAGTCCTTTGTGTCATCTTGTATTGGATATTCAAAGTGTAAAAATACCTTGCAGCCTCATTACAGTTCCAATCTTATTGCATCCTTAGCAAGTACCACTGGAAGGACGAATCATCTTCCTTCATCTTTACAGCAAGGCTCCTACCACTTGGCTTTCCTCAGTCTCACCAAGAGACCAAATTCCTGGGAACCCAGACTTCAGCCCTCCTCTTTCCTATCTTATCTGCCCCCAAACCTAAGTGAGGACAGAACATGACTGTTTTTTAAGATGTTTTAGGAATCACTTTGATTAAATAAATAGTTGGTCATATTTTCTTTTGTTCCCCAAACTCGTTATTAATCCAGTAAACAAATATTGACTAAATACTTACTGTGTTGCCTGCCACTCACTGTGCTAGACACAGGGAATGCTACAGTCATGCTCCTCCCTTCATGGGAAGGACAGACAGTAAACAAGAATCAGCCACACTGTGGTCAGTGCTATGAAGATGACAAATGTGATGGGCTGGGTGAGGCAGGTAGGAATGGAAGCTCACTAAGCAGGTGATATTTGAACTCAGACCTGGAGCATGAGAATAAGTCAGACTTTCTTTCCTTCCTTCCTTCCTTCCTTCCTTCCTTCCTTCCTTCCTTCCTTCCTTCCTCCCTTCCTCCTTCCCTTCCTTCCTTCCTTCCTTCCTTCCTCCCTTCCTTCCTTCCTTCCTTCCTTCCTCCCTTCCTCCTTCCCTCCTTTCCTTCCTTCCTTCCTTCCTTCCTTCCTTCCTTCCTTCCTTCCTTCCTTCCTTCCTTCCTTCCTTCCAGATTTTCATTTCTAATAGAGTAAACATCAACCTTTAATATTCTATATATTAAAAAAAAGCTCTTTGGTAGTCATTTTATTTTTTTACCAGAGTATAAGGATCATGGGACCAAAAGGTGAGAAAACTACTGTAGTTCATTCCCAACCATGATTAGTTCATTTTTGCTCTGACCTTATAAGGTGCCATTGTGATCTGATTGCAAACCACTCCTATATAAGGTGCTGGCTGAGCCCAGGAAGCTGATTGGTAGTGAGTGGTTGGTTGGACGTGGATTAGTGGATTGATTGGTTGTTGCTTTTTATCTCTTCCTTCTCCTTCTCCTTCTCCTCTTCCCTTCATCCTCCTCCTCCTCCCCCCTCCTTCCCTCCTCCTCCTCCTCCTCCCCTCCTCCCACTGATCCCCTTCAGTGGGAACAGATATCAAATATTTTTTTATAACACCATGGGTGACTTCTTTGAAGACACCTCTGCCAATGTGGAGTGGCACATTGGCAACTATATAATCCTCAATGACATCGGGAAGGGCTCCTTTGGCGAGGTTAGACTGGCCCGGCACATCATGACCAGCACGGAGGTGGAGTGAAAATTGTGAACTATGAAGATTCCTCAGATGTAGCCGAAGAGATTTATTCAGTCAAAGAACTGAACCATCCGAACATCACTAAATTATTTGAAGTGATTAACACCAAGCACCAAGTCTACATGTTTCTGGAATATGCTTCTGAAGGCACGTTACATGAATATATAAGAAAGTGTGGTCCTCTCTCGGAGAAGAAAGCGCGAGCCCCATTTCGCCAGATCCTGTCAGCAGTCCATTACTGCCATCAAAAAAAATATTGTCCACCGGGACATAAAACCCGAGAACATCCTTCTAGACATGGGGTTGAATATAAAACTGGCTGACTTCGGACTGAGTGAAGTATTTATGGAGGAAACACTGACCACCGTCTGTGGCACTCACCCCTACATGGCCCCAGAATTGTTCCGGCCTGAACCGTACGAGGGCCCGAAGGTGGACGTCTGGAGCGTGGGGATCGTGCTGTACAACATGTTGACCAGGGTTCTTCCGTTTGTGGGCAAAAACTTAGAACAACTCACGGAGTACATCTTGAGCGGGGTCCTTTTTATTCCTTATTCTCTATCAGTACCGTGCCACAAACTATTACAGAAAATGATAAACATTGACGCTGGCCGAAGACCCACCCTGGAAATGATTATGTGAGATCACTGGGTCAATACTGGGCAGTCAGCGATAATGACACCCTACATTGAACCACCCTGGACTGACTTAGACCCCCAGGTAGCCCAGATCATGAGGACCATGGGCTATCAGAAGGAGGAAATAGAAGAATCCCTGATGGGGAGAAAATTCAATAACATCATGGGGACTTACTGCATTTTAAATATGAAACTGAACATTGGTGCCCGGAAGATAAAGGTAAGGCCCTGCTCCTCCTCTGACCCCAACATGAGACTTTCTAGAGCCCAGGGGATGTGGGCATCAGGGAAGAAGGGCAGAGACCCTGTGACTCCACCACTGAGCCCAGAATCCAATGTGCCCACTCCCCCAGGCAGCCTTGAAGGGAGCAGCACCACTTCCTTGGGCAGCATTCCAGGCAAGACCACCACGCCCTCAGAAAGCATGCCAGGGAAGACCACCACGCCCTCAGGAAGCATGCGAGGAGGGAGCACCACCAGTTCCCCAGGGAGCCTGGAATGGAACACTGACACTCCACCAATTAGAGTGCAGGTGAGGAGGATCATCGTCCAACCAGGCAGCGTGCAACTGGGAAAGACCAGCCAGCCAGGAAGCGCGCACCTGGAGAGGACCAGCCAGCCAGGAAGCACGTGCTGGGAGATGACCAGCCAGCCGTGCAGCAGGGAATTAAGGAGTCAGATACTCCATCGTGACAATAAGATCTTCCCTGACACCCAGAGCAGCAGCAGCCCCAGAAGCTGTGGGGGAGCCCCAGAGGAAAGAAACAATGACAACTGTCAAACGGGGCCATCTTATGAGGGGACCCCAGCCTCTTCCTGTGGAAAGAGCCAGGGTCGGCAAGGGGTGGCAAGAAGGGTCTTTGGATTTTTTTTTAAATTCCTGTGTTGCACAGCAGGACCTAGAAAAAAACACATAAAAATAACAGGTGGCACCTATGTGATATTCATGAGTGGACAATGCTTGGCCAAACCCAGGCAGAATGTAAGAGAGGAGGACAGTTCACCGGTCCAGAGTGCAAGGGGAAGACAGTTCACTTGACGAGAGAAGGAGAGGACAGTTAACCAGGCCAGAGCACAAGGGGACTAGAGTTCACAGTTCACCTGGCCAGAATGCGAGGGGGACAGTTTACCACACTTGACTCAGCCAGAGGATGAGGGAGGAGAAGACAATTCACCACCTATCACCTGACCAGATCATGAAGAGAAGATAGTCCACTCGGTAAGAGAATGAGGGGGACAGTTAACCACAGTTCACTTGGCCAGAGCACAAGCGGAAGAGAGTCCACTTGGCCAGAACACTGGGAACAGTTCACTTGGCCAGAGCACAAGCAGAAGACAGTTCATTTGGCCTGAAGACTGGGAACAGTTCACTCGGCCAGAGTGCAAGGAGAGGAAGTTCACCCCAGTTCACTTGGCCAGAGCATAAGCAGAAGAGAGTTCACTTGGCCAGAACACTGGGAACTGTTCACTCGGCCAGAGCATGTGGTGAAGACAGTTCACTCAGCCAGAGTGCTGGGAGCAGTTCAATCAGCCAGAGCATGAGGTGACAGTTCACTCAGCTAGAACATTGGGAACAGTTCACTCGGCCAGAACAGGAGGTGAAGACAGTTTACTCGGCCAGAATGCTGGGAAAAGTTCACTCAGCCAGAGTGCGAGAAGAGGGCAGTTCACCACAGTTCACTTGGCCAGAGCATGAGGGCAAGACAGTTCACGCCGCCAGATAACGAGGGCAGGACAGTTCCCATGAGGGGGAAAGTTCACCACATTTCACACAACCAGAGCATGAGGAGAAGACAGTTCATCACAGCTCACTCGGCCAGAGCACAAGCAGAAGACAATTCACTTGGCCAGAGCACTGGGAACAGTTCACTCGGCCAGAGCACGAGGAGAGAACAGTTCACCACAGTTCACTCGGACAGACCACAAGTGGAATACAGACCACTTGGCCAGAACACCGGGAACAGTTCACTCATCCAGAGAATGAGGAGAAGACAGTACATTTGGCAGAGCACTGGAAACAGTTCACTCGGCCAGAGCACAAGGCGAAGACAGTTCACTTGGCCTGAGTGCTGGGAACAGTTCACTGGGTCAGAGCACGAGGGGAGGACAGTTCACCACAGCTCACTCAGCCAGAGCACAAGCAGAAGACAGTTCACTTGGCCAGAACACTGGGAACAGATCACTCAGCCAGAGCATGAGGCGAAGACAGTTCATTCAGCCAGAGTGCTTGGAACAGTTCACTCAGCCAGAGCACGAGGAGAAAACAGTTCACCCAGCCAGAGCGTGAGAGGAGGTCCGTGCTGCACAGTTCACCTGTCCATAGCACAAGGGGAACCGTTCACTGGGCTAGAGCACGAGGGTAGGACAGTGTTCCACAGTTAACCCAGTCAGAGCACAAGGGTGTTAGTACAATCGGCCAGAGTATGACAGGTTCACTTCACCCAGCCAGAGCGTGAAGGTAGGACAGTTCACCACAGCTTACTCACCCAGAGCATGAGGAGACGATAGTTCACTTGACCAGATCATGAGCGGAAGACAGTTCACCACAGTTCACCTGGCCAGATCATGAGGAGAAGACAGTTCACTCAGCAAGAGTGCGAGGGCTGGACAGTTCACTGCAGCTCACTCACCCAGAGCATGAGGAGAAGACAGTTAACTCGGCAAGAGCATGAGGTGAACAGTTCACCACAGTTCACCTGGCCAGAGCATGAGGAGAAGACAGTTCACTGGGCCAGCATGTGAGGGGGACAGTTCACTCAGCCAGAGCGTGAGGGGAGGTTGGTGCTCCACAGTTCACCTTTCCAGAGTGCGAGGGGGACAGTTCACCACAGTTCACTCAGCCAGAGCTCAAGGGGAACAGTTCACTGGGCCAGAGCAGGAGGGGAGGACAGTGTTCCACAGTTCACCTGGCCAGAGTGCGAGGGTGTCAGTACAATCAGCCAGAGCATGACGGGGTCAGTTAACCCGGCCAGTGCATGAGGGGAAGACAATTTACCACAGTTCATTCAGCCAGACCACAAGGGGGACAACTCATTCAACCAGAGCGTGAATGGAGGACAGTGCTCCACCGTTCACCCAGCCAGAGCATGAGGGGAAGATGGTTCACCAGGCCAGAGCCCAAAGATTAGGAAAGTTTATTCAGCCAGAGCCTGAGAGGAAGGACAGTTCATCCGGCCAGAGCCTGAGAGGAGGACAGTTCATCTGGCCAGAGCCTGAGAGGACAGTTCATTTGGCCAGAGTATGAGAGGAGGACAGTCATTCAGCCAGAGCCCGAGAGGAGGACAGTTCATCCGGCCAGAGCCTGAGAGGAGGACAGTTCATCCGGCCAGAGCCTGAGAGGAGGACAGTTCATCCGGCCAGAGCCTGAGAGGAGGACAGTTCATCCGGCCAGAGCATGAGAGGAGGACAGTTCATCTGGCCAGAGCATGAGAGGAGGACAGTTCATCCGGCCAGAGTCTGAGAGGAGGACAGTCATTCAGCCAGAGCCCAAGAGGAGGACAGTTCATCCGGCCAGAGCATGAGAGGACAGTTCATTTGGCCAGAGTATGAGAGGAGGACAGTCATTCAGCCAGAGCCCGAGAGGAGGACAGTTCATCTGGCCAGAGCACCAGAGGAGGACAGTTCATCCGGCCAGAGCATGAGAGGAGGACAGTTCATTTGGCCAGAGTCTGAGAGGAGGACAATTCATCCGGCCAGAGTCTGAGAGGAGGACAGTCATTCAGCCAGAGCCTGAGAGGAGGGCAGTCGTCCAGCCAGAGTGCAAGAGAGGACCACAGTTCAGCCAGCTAGCATTGAAGCCAGGAATTCCATTCCCTTAGCCAGCATGGAAGGCAGGACCACAAGTCCCTTATGCAGTCTAGAATCAAGTACTGCCACCTCAAGCCAGCCCTCCAGCCTGACCCTGGGGGCTCTCCCACCACCCACAGCAACAGCATCACCAGTTGATGTGGTGGAGCCCAGAGGGAACCACCAATGTAAACAGCCTTCAAGCTGGGCAGCCTTATAGGGGCACCCCAGCCTCTTCCTCTGGCCACAGGCAAGACGGCAAAAGTAGTGGCTAGAAGGGTCTTCAGATTTTTCTTACAATTCCTATGTTGTACGCCACCCACCGATAAGCAGCGTATCGAAAGAACAAGAGTGAAGTCAAAATAATTTTTTACAGTAGTGGCAGCCAAAGCAGGACCATGGTCAAAGATGCTGGGGCAAGCAAGCAGCACTCACTTCATTTTAAATGTTGAACCTTAAAGATGCTGAGCTCCAGGGAGGCCGACCATGTGGTGTGGGACATGAGCCAGAGGCTTGGTACAAACAGCTGCGGTGAGAGCGGTGCCAGAAATACATGCAGTGTGGGCAAGGTGAGAGGGCTTGGGCCAGTGCACCATGGAGGTGTGCAAACTGCCCAGGCATTCTCTGCATGCGATTCACAACAGGACAGTATCCAGCATCTCCAATGACCTTCAGAAGGATCTTATCCAAAATACCTTCTGAGCTTGGAAGACTGCCTGGAGCCCCCTCCCTGTGGAGAAGCTGCCCTCCCTGTGAGTCCACCCCTAGGCCCCCACCGGAATGAAACTTCAGAGACTGGACTGTTTTTCCTCCCTCCCCTGCTCTCCTTTGCTCCCATGTTTCTGGGGGGTCTTATTTAAGTATTCGGTTCTCTCAAGTTTTGAAATAAACTTGATGCTGTAGAAAGATGTATTGGATACTCTGTTTTTCATCCTCTGCACAGAACTGGGGCTGTGCATCCTGTAGTTTGAGAAGCATGTAGAGATGTAGTACTAGGACTTTATGAGAGGAACTCCAGCAGTAACAAATGTGGTTCTGCAGGGAAAAGGCCAGCACCCAGCACACTGGACGGGCTCCAGACCGCAGAGGGTGAGGCAGGCAGAGGTCTCCATTCTCATGCAGCTGGTGGTCTGGGTGCTCTGTGACCTCAGCAGGAGTCACCTCTGCTGACCTCTAGGCTTTGCTCACTTCCCTCTGTGCTGGTGTCATTCTTAGATGGGCTTTCCCATCATTTAAGTCAGACTTTTATATTACTGGAGGAACAGTGTTCCAGGTAGCGGGAACAGCAAAGCTTAAAAGAGAGCTCAAGTGGGAAAGAACTTGGCTTTTCTCAAGGCTGCCAAGGTGGAGTGAGCAAGTGTGAGAACAGTAGGAGTTGTGGCTGCAGACAAAGGGCAGAGCTTGTAGGCCGTGGAAAGGAGTGTGGAGTTTATTCTGAGAACAGTGATCAACCCATGAAGGGTTTTAAGCAAGGAAGTAATATGACCCGATTATGTTTTGAAACTACTAAATTGTAGAGAATATCTTTCCTTTGCAATCATCTTTATCTCTTTGTATTACATGATTCACCAGGCAGGGAAGGTTTTCTTATAATCACTGAAAAAATATGAGTTGGAAACTGTATGTATTCTCCCCACTTTAATCCTTTCCACATCAGTTCCTTGGTTGTGTAGAAACACAAATGAATACATTGTTTTAAAAGGGAAAGAGCTACCTGCCTCTGTGGAGCGGATTCATTGTCTGGTATCACTGATGAGCTGATCAGCTTGCCCTTTTCCCTGAGGAACCTGGTGTTCCTCTGATTCATCTGCCCTCCTTCCCTGTGATCTCAACAGCTTATGGCATAGACCTCTGTGTGACTTTCATCACTTTTGTTGTCATTAAGTGGTTCCCTTTCCCTCCTTGCCCTGATCTTCCATTCCTGAGTCCTTGGGGGCTGAGAACTATCTCACTCATCTTTGTATTTCCAGTCATTATCACAGAGCCCAGTCCAGAGTAGGTGCTCAGAAAATGATGGGCAGGTGAATGATCAACCTGGTAACTATATGGTGAATTGTCCCAAATCAGAACACATTGGAGTGTGATTAATGATTATGCTGGGGCAACAGTGTAAAGTTGGACTGGGACTTTACTGAGATGTATAGTCACCTCGGTAATCATTGTAAAAAAATTATGAACAAATTTATGAATTCTGTAATTCTGGATATCTCTTAGAAGTCATTACGACTTGCTCGATTTCCCCAAACTGGTTTAGAGAAATAGTTGCCAACGTGTGGGAGACATAATAGCATATGAAGTGTGTGTGTGTGTGTGTGTGTGTGTGTGTGTGTGTGTGTGTTTATGTGTTTAATCCTCACCCAAGGATATGTTTTTTAAAAATTGATTTTAGAGAGAGAGGAAGGGAGAGAGAGAGAAACGTCAATGTGAGAGAGAAACATTGATTGGTTGCCTCCTGTACATGCCTAACTGGAAATGGAACCCACAATCTAGGTATGTGCCCTAACCAAAAATCGAACCCACAACCTTTTTTTGTGTATAGGATGACACTCCAACCAACTGAGCCACCTGGCCAGGGAAGCATAGGAAATGTTTTACCTTCAATTATTCCTTCTCTAATGTTCTTCCTTTATTTCTGTAGATCTGAGTCTTTGGCTTATATCATTTTCCTTTTCTCTAAAGAATTTCTTTTAACATTTCTTATGATAAAGGAAGGTCTACTCTAGTAAATTCAGTTTTTATTTGCCCGAGAAAGTATTTCTCCTTCACTTTTTAGAAGGATAATTTTGTAGAATACAGAATTCTAGTTTGTTTTTTTCTTTCTTTTCTCAACAGTAAATATTCCACCCCATTCTCTTCTTATTTGAATGGTTTTTGAGGAGAAGTCAGATTTAATTCTTATTTTTATTCCTCTATAAGTAAGGTGTTTCTTGCACCCCCTGCACTCCCTACACTCCCCTTCCCTCCGCATGGCTTCTTTCAAAAATTTTTTCCTTATCTTTGATTTTCTTTAGTTTGAATATGATACAGTATACATAGGTATAGTTTTGGGGGCATTTACCATGCTTGGTGGTCTCAGATCTTCCTGGACTTGTGGTTTGATGTCTGACATTAATCTCAGGCAAATTCTCAGTCATTATTGCTTCATATATATTGTTTCTGTTCATTTCTCTCTTTTCCTTTTGGTATTCCCTGTTTATGTATGTAACACTTTTTGTTGTTGTTTTACAATTCTTGGATATTCTGTCCCTTCTTTTTCAATATCTTTTAAAAATCTTTTTCAGTTTTGGAAGTTTCCATTGACATATCTTCAAGCTCAAGAATCTTTCATGAGCCATATCCAGTTTACTAATAAGCCCATAAAAGGGATTCTTCTTTTCTGTTACAATATATTTGATCTCTAGTATTTCTTTTTGATTTTCTTAAAATTTCCTTCTCTCTGCTTACATTACCCATTTTTTTCTTTCATGTATTTTTCTGTTAGAGCTCTTAGCATAGAAATCATAGTTTAAAAAAAATTTCTCATCTTATAATTCCAGAATTCCTGCTATATCTGACTCTAGTTCTGATTCTTGTTTGGTCTATTCAAACTATGTTTTGTATTTTAGTGTCCCTTGACAATTTTCCCTTGATAGCCAGACATGATGTTCTGAGTAAAAGAAACTGTGATGAATAGGTCTTTAGTGTATTGGTGGGAAGGTGTAAGGGGAGTCCTACAGTCTTATGAGTAGGTCACAATCTCTTAGTGAACCTATCCTTGAACTTTAATCTTAACAACGTTTCTTAGATTATTTTCCCCCTTATGTGGGAGGATGATCAGAGGGTCTGTGTTGTGCATTTTCCTTCCCTTAGGTCACTCGGGCTCTGATAAAATCTCAATAGTTTAGGTTCCAGGAAATTAGTTTTTCTTGTGGACAGTCCTTGTTAGAACAGAATTCTCTGGTATATTTTAAATTGGTTACTTTTTTTCCTAAACACTGCCCCCTCTCCCACCCCCTTCCAGCTGGAAACATGACAGGATTTTTCTCCCACCTTCACTGTGAGAACCTGGTAGGGTCCCTGAAGGTAAAACTGACTGTCCCCCTTTGGAGTTTTTAACTCTCAGATTCATCTATAATGAACCTTCAGTGATTCATCAGTTATGGTCAGCACTGTTTTCTTTCTTTATTTTTTTTTAAATATTGAGGAAGGGAGAGGGATAGAGAGTTAGAAACATCCATGAGAGAGAAACATCGATCAGCTGCCTCCTGCACACCCCCTAATGGGGATGTGCCTACAACTAGGGCACATGCCCTTGACCGGAATCGAACTTGGGACCTTTCAGTCCGCAGGCCGACGCTCTGTCCACTGAGCCAAACCGGTCAGGCCGGTCAGCACTGTTTTCTGCAGATGTTTCTCCTTGGGGGTTTCTGTCCCAGGAAGTTGTGATTTTCTGTATCTGCTTGTTCATATCTTCAGTTTGGGGGCAGTGGTTTGTCCTATGACCCTACTTCTCTGATGGATCTAAGAAGAGTTGTTAATATTTCAGTTTGTCCAGCTTTTTACTTGTTAGCACAGAGTGACGACTTCCAACTCCTTCTAGGCAAGAAACTGGAAGTCAGATGAGGGCCTTGTAGCATTAAAATGAGTACAGTGCTGGGCAGCCAGGGTGGTTTGGTACTCTACTTGGGAGTAAAGAAACCGGGTCTTGTCTTGGCTCTGGTGAAGCCCTTTGTCTTAGAGCTTCAGTTTCCTTTTGTACGAAAAGAGAGGGTTGACTATGGGCTTCTTTCCAGCTCCCTTTTCATTGCAGAGGATCTGGTTTCCTTTATGCTGAGTGGTGTTAAGGAATGGCATCTGGATTTAAAATAATGAAGTCTCTTTGCTAGGAGATGAAACATAATTATCTTGTTAACATTTTGTTTTCTTTTGACTTGGGATAATCTTGGTTTGGAAGGCACAGTGACCTTGTGCTCACCGGGAAAGGGCTCCCTCCTACTTTCACCCATTGTGATGTTTGTTACGCAGCAGGGAGTTTTCTTCCTTTGACACCACCTGTTGGACAAGGGAACAGTCCTTGTTAAAGATAGAAATATAATATTCTGTTCCTTTTGGTTGACTTTCACTTTAAGGATCCAGAGTAGAATAGGAGTGAGGTGAAGGCATGGTGTAAACTTCTGGCCCAGACTGTGGGAATAGGACACAAGTCTTAGAACGGCCACTGGTTCATTTCTTTCCAAGTACCTTTTAGTCTCTGCTTCTCCAGTTATTCCATGATCCTTGATTTGCCCAGTAACGTAATCAGAAACACTGAGCACATCATTATCTTCCTAAGTCCAGAGCAGAGAAACAGCCAAGATCATTTTTATGAAATTGTAATGTGCCCACTTGAACACAAAACCTAATTTCCTGAAGTCTAACTCTAGTTTGAAGAATTGCCTGATTTATTTTAAAATTGAACTTTGCTGTTAGCGAAGCTGCCAATACTTACTGCTGGCATTGTTATTTTTTTCTTTACATATTTTAGTCTTAGCTCTTGAGAATAAAAAGCCCTTTCCCTTCTTTCCTTCCACGAACTGAGTTTCAACTGCATGGCCAGATTGTACAATTGCTCATGAGTTTAAGGTTTCTCAGGGAAGTGAAAGGTGTTGCTGGCTCATTGTCTCTTTTTTCAAATGACAGCTTTCCCCATGGCAAATAAACATAGGGAAAGGTGAAACAATTCTAAAAGGTAGAAAGGGCCTTAAGAGGTCTTCTCCAGCTCTCTATCCACTGTCAGGACTATATTCAAATCATTTCATATAGAAAAGGAGGTGTCACAATGTCCTTTGGGAATCATTTCATTCTCAAGAGGTTCTTGTAGAAGGTCTTTTATTTCAAGCCCATTTGGTCAACAACTATAGAGGACAACATTACGTATCAGCTATGATTTCAAGGACTTTCAGTACAGCAATGGGCAGGGCAGGTGAATAAATAAGAAAATCGGCATATGTTTTATCAAGAAAGGCCAAGGGGGTGATAACAACTTGAGAGGGAACAGTTTGGGTTAGAAAAGTAGTGATATTTAAAATAAGATCTGGATGACAACTCTTTAGACTCCATCCTCCAGACATTTTGGAACTAGCAAAGGTTCCTCAATTGGGTGACCACGGTATAGTGTAATCAATAACCTATTACCACACTAGATAACTGTGCATGTCTTATTTTCTTAAAAGAAACTCTGGCAGGTAACTATTATTTCCATTTTACACATGAGAACACTGAGATTCAGAAGTCCCCAGGGACCTTGTGCCTGAGAACTGCAGTCCCTTATTCCTATTGATTTCAAACATTGATATTCCTTTTTTCTTTGCTCAAGGTCACACAGGTAGTCGAAGAAACTGGCTCTTTCACACATGTTGGCTATTTGACCTTGAGTCAGCTACCTTTGGGACCCGTTTTTCCATCTGTTGGTGGATGTGGTGCCCTTAAGAGACCTCATAGACCTCAGATATTTTGAGTTGGAAATTCATCCTTATATGGGGTTTCCCTTTTAGGCCCACTGGAAGCAGGATGTCTATATGGAGCCTTCTGGCTCACTTTTTGAGTTGTCTTCTCCAGTCAGGTGATGATAAAAATGGGAAGCCATTTCTTCTCCTGTGGGCCTGAAGGAGAATCACAGAATGCTTAGGGGTCTTTGCTGAGGTCTGGCCAGCCTGCTTGGGAATGTTCATCCTCTTTGGTGAGCCCACATTCCATCTGGTCCTTGAAATAAATAGATACCCACACCTTTATTTCTCCCCTCACCACTATCCTCATTAGAGTGGGTTTAACACTGACCTACTAGGCTGTTTATTAAAAGTGATGGGTAAAAAATAAATCTTGGTTAATTTCTCAAAAAGTAGGTCAAACATGCCAGAATCTGCTATCTTGTTATTTAATCTTCAGCTATTAACTCTCATCTATTTTGTAACCTCCCAGGGGGAGCCTGCAATGAGAAGGGATGTTTTACAGCTCGAAATGTGTGTTTGATGATCTCTGCTTCATTAAATTGGAACAGAACCCCCCATTTGCTCTTCTAATAGATACTTGAACAACACACCATATATTAGCACTCTTTGTTACAGTTTTTCTTTGAGACACCTAAATAGAAAGAAGTCAGGCTTCTAAGCTTGGTTTCAGCCCCCTGCCCCCGAATACCTAGAGTTTTCTGGGACTGTTTACAGCAGGTGTGGGAGACTTAGCCCTGCGCCTCAGAACAATGGCTCTGCCAGAGAGATTTACAACCCCTCAGCTCCTGTCTTATTTGGGGGAAATGGGGTGCTTGGTGATTAATTAAAACATTTTTATTGTAGTAAAATACAGATGATATGATATTCACCACAACCACCTTTATGTGTACAGTTCAACAACATTAAGTACATTTATATTGTGTAGTCATTACCATGATCCATCTCCATAACTCTTTTCATGTTGCAGAACTGAAACTCTATACCCATTAAATAATAATTCCCAGTTCCCCTTCTCCCAAGCCCCTGACAATCACCATTCTGCTTTATGTCTCTATGATTTTGACTATTCTATGTACCTCATATAAGTGGAATCATACAGTATTTGTCTTTTTTGTAACTGGCTCATTTCATTTAACATGTCCTCAAGGTTCATTCATGCTGTAACTTATGTCAGAATATCCTTCCTGTTTAAGGCTATTATATGTATTGTATATATTCCATTATATGTATAGATAACATTTTGCTTACCCATTCATCTGTCAATGGACATGTGGGTTGCTTTCACCTTTTGGTATTGTGAATACTGCAACCAAGAGTATGGGTGTACAAATATCAGTTTGCATCCCTGCTTTTAATTTTTTGAGTATGTACCTGGAGGTGGAATTGCTGGGTTATATGATAATTTTCTTTTTAATTTTTAGGAGCTACCACACTGTTTTCTAGCTGTATAATTTTATTGAATTTATGTATAATTATTTTTATTTCTTCAATTTTAGTGATACATAATTCATTATATATTCAAATATTTTATTGGAAAATTTCCTTTACCTTAAAATATTCTTTGTAACTTCCCTTTTTATCCTTATTGGTAGATCTTCCTTTGAAATCCTCTTTGATTTGTCTTTTGTTCCCATATCCAACATCTACGTAAACCATGAGGACATAGTGCCAACTCACATATCCAGAATCTTAATCCACTTCTTACCACTTCTACTTGCCTGCCTTGCCAGTCTGTTCTCCCCACAGCAGCCAGACAGTCCTTGTAGGACCTAATCAGATCACATCAACCCTTATTCAAAATTCTCTTAAGGTGTTTTTCCATTTCATAAAATCCAAAGTCCTTGCAATGGCCTAAGAGGTCCTTTAGAAACTCGTCCCTATTCTGAACTCACTCACCTCCCTCCCTTCCTCTGCCTCCTCCTGTAGCCACAGTAGTGTTCTTGCTGTTCTTTGAGTACACAGAACATCCTTCCTCAGCACCTTTGCGCTTGATGTTTCTTCTCCCTGGAGCACTTTATTTCTGTTACCCACCCAGACTCCAGCTTCATAATAAAAGCCTAATATGCTAAGTGTCTGGTCGTGTGGTTGTCTGTTCAACCAATCAAAGCATAATATGCTAATGATATGCTAGGGCCACTCAACCACTCGCTATGACGTGCACTGATCACCAGAGGGCAGACAGTCGACCTGTTGACTAGTTGCTATGATGTGCATTGACCACCAGGGGGCAGAGCTCCGACCAGTAGGTTAGCTTGCTGCTGGGGTCCAGCTGATCAGGACTGAGCAAGAAGGGCCCGGCAAACCCTGGAACCCTCCTGTGGTCCCTCCCCCCAGCTGGCCCCGCCCCCGATTGATCCCCAACACCCTGATCAGGGGCAGGGCTGGCTAGCCAACTGCCTGCAGCCCCTCCAACCAGTCAGCCCTGCCGCCTATAGGCCCCCATTGGGGCAGGCTGGCCAGACCCCACCTGTGTATGAATTCATGCACCAGGCCTCTAGTATTTTTAATAAAAGCACTGGAATAGAGCTTTGTTGGCTAGGCTTATGTCAGGTGCCCATCCTGAATCTCTGCACCATGGTCAGGGAAGTTATGTGCCATCTGATTAGGCTGGGGTCATTTGCCTAGTTCCATCTCAGGAACTAGGGTGTGCCACCTGCCCTCCTGAATCCTGTGGGCTGAGAGAAGGGAGGAGGTGCTTCCTCAAAGGAAAAGCAGGGCCTATTTAACAGAGGAGAGAAAAAAGAACACTGGGCAGGCAAAAGCCACAGGCCTCTGCTCCGTTACACACTGGTGTTTACTCACCCGAACCTTTCCCTCTGTGCAAATAAAAGGGTGTCCCATGAATGGCTTATGTCAGGCAAAAACAGCTAATCTTCATAGAAACATAATTTTATTGTGTCACCTTTTATAATTTTCCTACAAGCTTTGTACATACCACAAATAGGGAATTATACATGACTATTGAATTTGAGTTCAATAAAGGATTTGTACTGCCTGAATTACACCTTTACACACAAGATAGGATACTTTAACTTAATTACTGTTGGATTCAATAACATAGACCATTGCCCTGGGAGTTTATCTTGTATTGTACTGAGAGAGAAACTGGGCATCATTTCTAAAGGCAGTCAATTTCCAATTATCCATGCTAATGGAAGAACACAGCATGTGGAGACTCTAAATACAATGTCTATTTGGTTTAGGGAGTGGACATGATTTTTTATTTTTCTATCTGAGTTATTTGTTTTTTCTTGGGCTCAGGTAGCACCAAAAAGATGGCATCATTGGGGCCTACAATTTCTCCGCCCACCCTACCCCCCAATTTATAAAATATGTGAAGTATATTTTATTTTTTGAATGCTAATTTTTTAACTTTTTCATTTTGAACTAATTTTAGACTTATAAGATAGTTGCAAAAATAGTATAAAGAGTTCCTTTATATCCTTTACCCAGCTTATGTTAATGTTAATATCATACATAGCCATGGTACAAAACCAAGAAACTAACATTGGCACAATACTAGGAACCAAACTACAGACGTTATTTAAATTTTAGTAGTTTTCTACCAATGCCCTCTTTCTGTTCCACAATCTCACATTTATTTGTTGTGTATCTTCAGTCTCCTCTAATTTTAACAATTCCTGGCTTTTTTTCTTATTTTTTATAATATCAATGTTTATGAGGAATACTGGTCATTAGTATGTAAAATGTTTCTCAATTTGGGTTTGTCTGATGCTTTTTCACGTTTGGAGTAAGGTTATACATGTTTTTGGCAAGGATACCAAGGAAATTAGTTATGTTTTTCTTGCACATCATATCCAGAGTCCCCTGATGTCAATAGGTTTTGTTACTGTTGATGTTGACTTTCATCACTTGGTTAAGGTGGTAACTTCCACTGTGAAGTTACTATCTTCCTTTTGTTGTTAACAAGTATTCTTCAGGGAGATACTTTGAGACTATTCATGTCCTATTTTTCTTTAAACTTTCACTTACTAATTTTACCACCCGTTGGTAGATCTCATCTACAACAATGATTATTATAGTGTTAGACTAGTGATGATTTCCTCTTTCCCTCTTTCCTTCTACATGTATTAATTGGAAGTCTACTGTAAGGAAGAGTTGTCTATTCTCATTCATTCATATCAATATGGAATCATGGATATTTATTTTATTTTATAAGATAAATATAATTCAGTCATTATTATTCATTTTTGGTTCCAAAAATTTTTCCACCTTTGGCCCTTAGGAGCTCCTTCAGATTGGACCGTGTTCTTTGGACAAGCCCACATCTTTTTGAGCACTTTCTTACTTCCAAGCCCATCTTCTATTTTCCCTGTTCTAGCCCTGCAATTGGCCACTTTTTAAGGAGACTTAGTTTCTTTTATTGGAGAATAGTGTTTAGAAACCAAGAGCTGGTATTAGATAAGCCCATTGCTGCTGGGGTGTGATTATTCTACACCTCTCAGTTAACAGGGCTAGGGAATTTATGTATGTGTCCGACCTACCCATGCATTTACATACATCTATATTTCTTGCACAATAGGGTGATGAATAGAGCGGCCATGGGGGCAGAGAGGAAGGCTTTTCATAGTCCCAACAACATAGATTCCCTTTCCCTAAGGTTGAGTTAGCTACTGCCACAGCTGGATGTTTGAACTTCCAGAAACAGAAATCAATGCTAAACCCTTTACATGTCAGACCTCTTCCAACTTGGAATGGGCAGTGTTTCATTCTGTTTCTAGACAGATTGTTTCCAAATTTTCACTAATATACATAATGCTGAGAAGAACATTATTGTTGATAAATCTTTGTAAACATTCTTAATAATCTTACCAGGTTAAATTCCTATGGGTAAAGTTGTGAAGTCAAAGGTCACAAGCATTTTATGGCTTTTAATAAAAATATCATGAACTTGGCCTCCAGGAGGATTGTGGCAGTTTATCAGCACACACATGGTATGGGTGTGTGTGTGTGTGTGTGTGTGTGTGTGTGTGTGTGTGTGTGTGATTGTTCTCCATATCTGCCAACTAGAGAATAATGATTTAAAAAATATTTTTATTATAGAATTGTACACCTGAAACCTATATAATTTTTATTAAATAATGTCACCCAATAAGCTTTATAGAAAATCAAATAAAGTGATGTTTACTAATATGAATTAAAAAAAATCTTGGCAAAACCTCACCTGCATGTGGGGCCTATGTATTAAATTTGGTTATTTTCTTTTGCTTAAAAAAATCTTTGCAAATTTGATAGGTGATTTATTATTTAAAGTATTTTATTTTAGTTACTAGGCAGTTGACTCATATATAGTTTGGCCATTTGTATTTCTTTGGTGAATTGTTTGTTCCATTTTCCCATTGATGTATTCTTTCCCTCATTAATTTGTTTGGACTTTCTGTAGTTGTTGGAAGTGTATGGAACCTTAATTGTTAATGTCAAGGGCACCTCATGCCTGCTCAGAGTAGAATGCTAGTGTAGAGGTGCTGTAGCCCTCTCCCCTCATGTTAGGAGAGGAAAAATGGAGTATGGGGAATGGCCAGGAAAATATGGTATTAATTGGGTCTCATGACTCCCAATCTAATCCTCTCTCCACCACCTTCATCAGACGTGAGGACTGAGAAGAATCAACAGAATAGCCACCATTGACCAATCCCCACTGATGAGGAGGAATTAAGTTCCATAACTTTTTGAGAATACTCATTTAACGTTAATTGAGCACTTAGTATGTGTCAGATATGGTTCAAAGCACTGTGTATACACACGATACTACCTTCTCCAAATCCTGCTATGATTTCCTCCATCCTATAAATAAGGACACTGAAGTATGTAGAGAGGAAAACACTTGTGGAAATCACACAGGCATTCAGTGACAGAGCTGAGGTCCAGGCCCAGGTCTCCCTAACTCAAGTATATGCTCTTAATAAAGGAAATACTGTTTTTGTTATATTCCAAGTTAAGGTATCTTTGGAAGAAGAAAAAGGATATTACCCACAGTTCTAGCCTAACATAGCCACTGCTAGTCCCTGGTGTGTTCCCTTCACCCTTCCTTCCTGCTGAAACATGCTGTACATACAATTCCATAACTTGATTTTTTTTAACTCTGTTTCTCCATTTTGCATGGGTTTTATAGCCCTCATTTTAATGACCTGCATAATATTCCTTTGTTGGGCAGATGCTGAGTTGAATTTAGTGTTCTCCCACTGAAGATCTTGGGAGGATTTCTGGGGACCCCTGCTGTCTCCCCTACAGTTCTCCCTGGCTCGATAACTCCCTTTTCACTTTATGACTTTAGTGAAATGATACAAATTTAACTTGCAAATTGCCTGAGGATGCCTTTCATAGTTGAGGCATCTGTAAATTATATGCAAATATGTGTGCAGCCAGGCAAATTCTTCCTAACACTTTGACTTTAAGAAAACTAGTGGAGAGGAGTGTGTAAGTGATTAAAATTTCTTCTCTGAGTCTAAGTTTCTCAGGCTATAGAGGGTCGAACTGACCTGCTTACGTGAGCCTCAGATATGAGACTTTAATAAGAAATCACACTGTAAATTGTGAAGCATCTTATAGGAACGGTAAGGACACTGGCCTATCATATCTTTTCCACTTGCAGATATTATAGGCATTGTAAGTTTTACACACCTCTTAATCCTCCCCATAGCCCTTTAAAGGAGGTACACCATTGTTATCCACACGATTTTACAAGCAAGAAAATGGATCTATAGGGGTTAATCAGGGAGCCTGAGAGTCCATAGCTAGTAAGAGGCTGAGCTGGTGTTGGAACCAAGGTTCACCAGAACCTCCGGGCGCAGTTGGTACACAATAGAGGTTTGCATCTTCCCACGGATCTGTCAAGGCCCGTTGGGTCAGTCTTGCCTTGAGATGAGGCCTTCCTAGTGTCATTCATTCCTGGGGGCTTGGGCTGGTTCAATTGAGTGTGTAGGACTTTACCGATCCATCTGTATTCCATTTGGGGAGTTTTGGGGGAAGTATTTACAGGAAGTTTGGTTTTGGTTCAAGCTAGTTTGCTGGGAGGTTTTAGACATCCCTTTGAGTTCGTTCATAACAGGAAGACTACTAGGGCTCCTTTAGGGCTCGGCAAACTAGTCTGGTTCTTTTTATTGTGTTTTTAAGGCCCACCTGGCCTGGTGTGACTTCTCCAGCCCCAATTTTGCTCTCTTTTCTCCACCTCAGCTTGAAACTGAAACAGAAATTTTTAGGGGTGAAAAAGACAGTTTTGAGGAAATTTTATAAATTAGGAGGACCATGGAAGAAGCACAAGGCTGCAGAGCAGCAGAAGGTATATTTCCATAGAATAGGGAAACTGAAAAGCTGCAACAGGTACATTTCCATAGAATGGGGGAGCTGGGAACAGCAAAAGGTCTATACTTACAAAATAAAGAGAAGGAAGCCCTTCATCCAGAAGGAGAAGAAGAAACCCCAAAGGGAATAGGAAAACAATAAGGAAGGAGGTGGGGAGAACCTCACATATCCCATGTGAGGTTCCACCTTTGAGCTCAGGAGTTACTATAGTAACCAGTCTAAGGGAATAGTGACCAATCAGAAGGGATAGCAAGGCACCAAGATTTGCAGCCTTTATAAGCTGTAGGGAAAAGGAACTCAGGGGGACCCTTTTCCCCTCCCTACATGGGAGTCTGTACTTGTTCTTTAATAAATTTCCACCTTTGCTATACCATCTTCTGCCCGTGGATTCATTCTTCAACTCCAGCGGACAAAGAATCCGGGTTCCAGTCCAAAAATTCTATTTCAAAACCTTCTTGGGGTTCTTCCTCCAGGAGGAACTCCACTTTACTCTCAGTCCTTGGTGGCCTCTCTTAGCAGCCTTGCCCTCTTGAGGCACAACCAAGCTCTCGGTTGACCCGCATTCCTGACCTCCTTCTCCCCAACACATGAACCCGCAACATTCCCAAAATGAAATCCGTCCAAAGGCAGGGATCTGATGTTAACCCCAAGAGGGAAGGAGCTCTACCAGCCTGTTTCTGACCTCTGGTGTGTGTGCAGACTGATGCCCACACGTGGGTGCATTTCTCTTCTTTAGATGGACACACAGGCAATGAGAAAAGAGGAGGAGCTTGGACGGGTTCTCTAGGAGAGGAAAAGAAAATTATCTTCAGGTTTCTGAGGGCTTGTTACTCTATCAGCGGAGATCAGGTATCTTCTCTTTTCCATCTCAGAGAAGATTATGAGGGGAAGAGGGTGAGGCAGCCCTGCATCGAGGTGTGGACCTTGGAATCACGTGCCAGGATGCCTGAGTTCAGATCCCTTTTAATCCTGAGCAAGCCACTGCACCTCTCCCAACCTCATAGCCCCTAACCATGAAGAGGGAGGACTGAGGCATTCAGGTCATAGGACTGGGCGAGGAACTCTCAGTGTAACCAGCAAGCACTTATATGGCATCACTGTGTGTAAGACACTGTTGTGAGCACGTTGCAAATACAAACCTGTTTAACCCTCTTGATCACCTGATGAGGTAGGCGTTGCACTGTTGTATTGATTCTCAGGTGCATGATGTTTTAGCTTCTCTGAAATGGGATGCATCTGACAGCTGATGGGTCTCACAAACTCCAGGGGTTGTTTTAGCCATTGGAGAACTGGGAGGACATTCCAGGCAGACGGATGTCTGAGTTCTTTATGAACCTCCAGGAGGAACGAAACAAATATGAATTCTTTCCAACTGGGCCAACCAAGCTTGTCTCCAGTGCCTACAAACAGGTGGCGAGGTCTTCCCTGTTAGAATGAGGGCCAGGAGGGCAGGGGCTGTCTGTCCCCTTCCCCTGCGGTGTCTCCAGCATCATCCGGCCTGGCACAAAGGGCCTGCGGATTGTTGAATAGTTAAAGGAAGATTCTGAGATTGCCTTCCCCAGAGCAACCCCGGCCCCTCCTTCTCATCTCCAGTGACTTTTCACAAAAACATCAGCCCCGTGATGCCTGGCCACCTAAACTTCACCTGGACGACCACAGAGGTGGGTCAAGACCTTGTTTCACCAGCCGTCTCGTGAGCAGCCATCCCGGTTAGAGGGAGAGAAGGCGTCAGTATTCCTGGGTGAGGACCAAACGTGTGGCCCCTGGCGGCTGAATGCTGCTTTCCATTCCATGATGATGAGGTCGCATCACCCTCATGGTCCCCGGTCACAGTAAGTCCTTCGGTACCATGTTCCACAAGTCACAGTTGTCAGTGCCTTTTGACGCATCTATACTCATAATTGTAAATAATTAGCATGATCTCCCATTTAACATCGTGTCGACTAGACCTCACCTTCCATGGAGCGGACACTAAACTTCATGAGTACAACATATAGTGTGAATAAATGAGCCAGTAACAGCTTGTTTACATCAAAAGGTGATTTTCACTGTGTGAAAGGTAGTGTGGGAGGTGAGGGGAACACAGAGGGCAGCGGGGGAGATGGCAGCAGGTGGTGTGGTGTCCTGGGTCATGGTGGGACCTTCGACATCAGGGAGTGTGTGCTCAACTCTGGCTCTCCCGTTTACTCACTGAGGGAGCCTGGATGAGGAATAACAACCCTGGGACTCAGTATCTTCGTCTGTGAAGTGGGGCTTATCTGAGCCTACTTTGGAGGGGGCTGTGGTGAGGATTACATTAGATAACACAGGGCTGGGGCATCTGACACACCCTTAGTGCTCTGTGCACATCAGCAAATGTTACTAGTATTGTTACCCGCGGGATGTTTTCTCTGTGGTTAGGAATGCCCCCCCCCCCCCCCCACTCTGCTCTGTCCCTGGGTAGTGGCTTGGCCATTAGGCTTTTCTGATGGTTATTTTTGTCTATTTGTGAAGCATTATTTGCCTAAAATCAATTCTTCCCAAGCTGAGTTGCCCATTTGCCATGGTTCTGCATGGGGGGAAGAAAGCAACAAAGTATGTGTGAGGGGTGTTGCTGGCACTGGGGGCTGTGGGGAGATGGAGTGAGCTCTGCTGAATACACATATTTAACCAATAGGGGAAATCGATGCGTTCATAAAAGTTATAGGTCCTGCTGGGTGAGCTGTTTTCATTAGTGTCAAGAAATGCATCTATTTCATTTTCCTCTTCTTGGGGCCAGGATATGTTGCAACATTACCCTCAAACCTGCAGAATAGCCTGGGAGTGGAGAGATCATGTCACCCCACTTTCTATCCACAGTTTGTTTGTTTTTTAATTAAGATACTAGTGGCCCGGTGCATGAGATTTGTGCATGGGGGGGTGTCCCTCAGCCCGGCCTGCACTCTCTCCAATCTGGGACCCCTTGGGGGATGTCCCCTGTGGGATCAGGCCTAAACCAGCAGTTGGACATCCCTCTCGCAATCTGGGACTGCTGGCTCCTAACCGCTCACCTGCCTGCCTGCCTGATCGCCCCTAACCACTCTGCCTGCTGGCCTGCTCGCCCCCAACTGCCCCTCCTGCTGGCCTTCTCTCCCCAAATTGCCCCCCCCCCTTTGCCAGCCTGATCGCCCCCAACTGCCTCCCTTCCCCCCCGCCTGCCTGATCACCTCCAACTGCCCTCCCCTCCTGGCCTGATCGCCTCTAACCACCTCTGCCTTGGCCCTGCCACCATGGCTTTGTCTGGAAGGACTTCGGGAAGGTCTCCTGGTCTAATTAGTATATTACCCTTTTATTAGTATAGATCAACATAAACCTGGGAACATCTTTGCTTCTAAGAAGGGAAGGAAATAAACACATTGAGCCATGAGCATTCACTGATTCAGTTGATATTGATTGTGCACCTACTATGTACCTGGTGCTTTTTAAAGCACTGTGGGTTCAGCAGCAAATGAGATAGACACACTCCTGGACCCTGCCCTTGTTCCCCTGAATGTCTAGTGGGAGATGGACATTACACAGCTGTGCTGAGTGCCATGAGGTTGTCAGGCCAGGAGAGCTTTTTCCGAGGACATGGAAAAAGGCTTATCTCAGAGCCTGACATTCAATAAATATTGAGCGCCCATTGAATGTCAGGCCCTGAAGGGTGAGTGGGGGCTGGCCTTGAGAAGGGCAGGGAGGGAGGAGAGCATCCTGACTCTAGGGAGCCCCTCACAAAAGACCCTGAGGTGGAGGGGGCAGGGTGCAGGTGATCAGAGGGGGATGAGGAGGACTGTGTGGGAGAGAGGGGCTGGCAGCCTCTGGGTTTAGCAGGGTGCACAGATAGTCCTAATGAGGTAGCTGATAGGAAGGAGAGAGAAGTGACCACATTTGAATGGAGAGAGGGCCACCCTGGCACCTGTATGGAGAATGAATGGCCAGCCCAGAAGCAGAGACCCTTTGTAAGGGGCTTTGTGAAGTGCAGGTGAAAGGTGGTGGGAGTAGACTCAACAGGTGGGGGAAGAGTGAGTGGAACTGGAAATATTGCAAAGACAGTCTTGGCATATTGATGATTTATTGAAAGTAGGGACTGAGAAGGAGGCCAGGATTACATTGACATTTGGGGAGTGGTAGTAGTTGTTTTCCTGAGTGGGGCGGGGGGTGGGGGCATGGGAAGGGGAGCAAGTTTGGTCAAGGGATGCATCGTGAGCATTCAGTTTTGGACACACTGAATTCAAAGTGCCAGCACGACAGCCAAATGGAGATGCCATGGAGCAGGTAGATATATGAGTTTGCAGCTAAGAATAAATTTGGGCAGACGACAAGGTAAGTATTATAGGCACCTCTTTTATCAGATGGAGCCCCACAGGTGAATCGCATTCTAGCCAGCACTGCATCATGAAGTGGGGGCCACCCCTCGAACTCCTACACCTAGATTCATCTTTTTCTCTTTCTCTGACCTTCAGCAATTCATCTAACCTTTCTGTGCTCCCCCATCCTCTGCACAAAATGGCGATGGTTATGTCTGCTTCAGACTACATAGTAGTTCATGCTTGAGGATCTATTAAACCAAAAATAAAACCCGTGGGGCTCTTTGGAAAGAGGGCCTATGTTAAAACAAGGAGTGATTATAGTTCTGCGTTGGCCAATGAAAAGCAGAAATACAGCCCCAAGGCTCAGTATTGATTTTGGTCCCGGGTGCTTCCTGCAGCTGAATAAATCTGACATGTCTCCCCTCAAGTGCTGGCTGGGTTGATGGCAGGTCTCCAGCTTCCAGCGCCTTACCCCTGTTCCAAGGTTACATCCTTTCTCTGCTCAGGCCGGAGCCAGCTCCCTCACCTGCCCATGGCACTCTGGCTGCTCTTTCCACATGGTAGGTGGTTACAGGGAAGATTCCAGTTGTAAGGCTGGAGCTTGGCCAAGAGCAGATGCCCTCTGATTAGACTGGGGACAGGCCCTGCCAAAAAAGCAAAGCTTGGATCTGTAAACCAGAGATTTAAGGGAAACCAAAGGAAATGTCTCCAGACAGAGTTTTCAAACTTAAGAATGCATTAAGGGTTATGGAATTAGTTTCATTCATCCATTCAATCACTGGATAAATATTTATTGAGCCCTCATTGAATGTCAGGCTCTGAGATAAGCCGGGGGCTACAAGAGTAAAAAAGACAATATGTTTTCCCTCCTAGAAGTAATATTCAAATTGGGGAAGAGAGAGACAAAAGGACAAATGACTCTTAAGGGAACAACCAGGTGCAAGCATAGAGTAGAGATGTGGCTAGAATGTGGAGGCCCATTTTATTTTTAAAATACATATTTTTTAATTGATTTCAGAGAGGAGGGAAGAGGGAGAGAGAGATAGAAACATCAATGATGAGAAAGAATCATTGATAGGCTGCCCCCTGCACGCCCCACACTGGGGACCGAGCTCACAACCCAGGCATGTGCCCTGACTGGGTCTCCAACAGTGACCTCCTGGTTCATAGGTAGATGCTCTACCACACTGGCCAGGCTGGAGGGCCCATTTTAGGTGGGTTGGTGGCTTCACTGTGGTGTGTCATTGGAGCTGAGATCTGACGGCCAGAAAGGAGCTAACCTGTGGAGAGCAGGGAGAGGCCATTCCAGGCAGAGGGCCCAGCCAGGGCAGGACCTGAGGTAAGAACATGCTTGGTGTATGTGCAAAACCATGACGAGGAGTGGCCAGAGATCAGGAAATGAAAGGGAGGGGAAGGGACCAGATGGTGCAGGGCTTTACCAGTCATGGGAAGGAGTTTGGATTTTTGTTTAGTGTCATGGAGAGCCATTGAGAGGTTGTGTGCAGGGAGTCAATTCTGTTTTGAAAAGATTACTCTGACCCCTGAGTGGTTAATGGGTTGGTGGGGAAAGGAAGGAATTAAGGAAACTAACCAAGAAGCCACTGCAGCCCTCCGGGTGAGAAGTGACGGCCAGGTGGCCGGTGGTGCCTGTGGAGGGGAGTGAGGTGGACAGACTGGAGGGTGTCTGGAAGTGGGATGGATCAGCTTGATGATGGACTGGAGTGAGGGGCGAGGGAAACGGAGGGGCTGAAGATGGCTCATAGGTTCCTGGGTTTCACAGCTACATGGATGGAGATGTGTTTGCTGGGATAGGGATGACTCAGAGCACAGGTTGGTTTAACAGCCACGGGACATACGGAGGAGACGTCAAGTATGCAGTTGGATGTATGGAAGTCATCAGACACTCTGGGCTGGAAATACAACTGGAGACTCTCAGCACAGGACTGACATGAGCGCCCAGGGAAAGGGTTTAGACAGAAAGAGCAGAGGGCGGAGGCTTGAGCCCGGAGAAGCTCTGGTGTACACGCGGGAAGGAGAGTGGGGAGCAGGAAAGCCTGCGGCAGGAGGATTGGTGTCACAGGGGCCTAACCTAACTTCTCAGAGGCCAAGTCGGGGAAGAGTGAGGGCTGCCCATTTCGTCTGGAGGTTTGGAGGAGGTTGCTGATGGTGACAACTCATTTCGATTAGTCAGGGAGGATGAAGGCAGGTTGGAATGGGTGCAAGAATGAATTGGAGTGGAGGAGGCTGAAATGACATCTGGGGACAAGTGTCTGGCGAAGTTTTGCCATCAAACTGGGCAGAGAAATGGGGAAGTAGCTGCTTCCTTGGGTTTCTCTGAAAATAAAAAAATGCTCTCACCATCATTTCTAAACCTCTCTTCTGCTCTGACATACCCAGAACATGACACTGAAATTCCTAAAGTATTCCCATGGTAAAATAAACCGTGGGTGACATGCAGTCCCCAGTAGATAGCTGTGACTCCACTCCTTTTTCTCCCATTCAAGAATGCTTCTAGGAGCTGTGGCCAGGCAGCTCAGCTCCGTAGAGCACTGTCCCAATACGCCAAGGTTGTGGGCACATACAAGAAGAACCAATGAGTTCACTGAGTGGAGCAACAAATTGGTGTTTCTCTCTCTCAAATCAGTTCTAAAATCAATAATAATAATAATGATAAAAAAGAATGCCTCTAGGAATGTAAATCAGTCAGAGTAATGTTGGGAGAAGCATCTGCTACTTTCTAGAAAAAAAAATCTTAATCCAATTGCTATACACTAAACTATTTGCGGTACAGCTTACCACTGACCACATCACACCTGCTGGGGCATGTTGGCTGAGGAGTGTGGTTTCAGACCATGAGTGGTGCCATTCATTCATTCATTCATTCATTCTTCAAATAATTTTCTGAGCACTTGCTCTGTGTTAGGAGCTTGGTGCTGGGCACTGGAAGCAGCAGCGAACAAGCCAAACATGGCCTCTGCCCTCACAGAGCTCCAGCCAGGCGGGGAGTATCCACGTGGAGTGATCTCTGGTGTAGTGAGCTTACAGCTGGAGAAGCGTTGTGCTCTCCAGGAGAGTGTTGCCAGAGTCCTGGCCTGGTCTACAGGCTCCGCAAGAGCTTCCGGGAAGAGGTCCTGATGAATAAGCTAGGGGGGATTGGTGAAGCCTGTGCTGGGGGTGGGGGTGGACAGTGGCCCGGCAGAAGTGAGCACCAGTGCTGGAGGGCGTCCACCTCCACTCAGGTCCACACCAACGCCAGCCTGTCCAGGAAGTCAGGGAAGGAGGAGGGTATGGCATGAGAGGCAGTAGCAGAGGCAGGCAGGGGCCAGGGGTGCAGGGCATGGGCACTCCTGCCAACTGTGGTGTCTTTATCAGGAAAGCAACACGAAGATTGTTAGTGTGTGCTGAGGGGAGAGGGATGAGTGTGTCCGATTTGTTCTAAAAGACCACTCAGGTGTCTATGGAATGGGGTGTGATTGTACATGAGAAAGACAGCAAGTGTCACTTGTATGCAGACAGGGGGACTGCATGAATTCCCTTCCAGCCCTATTTTTTTTTAATGTTTTTATTGATTTCTGAGAGGAAGGGAGAGGGAGAGAGAGAGATAGAAACCTCAATGATGTGAGAGAATCATTGATTGGCTGCCTCCTGCACGCCCCACCCTGGGGATTGAGCTGGCAACCTGGGCATGTGCCAGAATCGAACCGTGACCTCCTGGTTCACAGGTTGACACTCAACCACTGAGCCACGCTGGCCGGGCCCTTACAGCCCTATTGGACCAGACATGGCTGAGGATGTGGAAAGTGACGGGGATGAACTGTATGGGCAGCCCCCTGCTTGTGTGTCCTGCCTCTGGAGCCTGGTCTAGTTTTCCTCTTTCCCTCCCTTCCCTTAGGAAGAACCAACAGGCCAGTTCAGCAGACAAGGACTCCTGTGCGGAAGAACTCCAAGGTAAACCCACCGGGCCAATTTGGGACAAGGATATAGAAATGATGGAAATGGAGGCCAGAAGGGCTGTCTTAAGGGACTGGACAGCAGTGAGCATGGTATGGGGCATGGAGTGCAGAGACGCGGGTGGGTGCAGGACCTGCGATGGGCAGTGCAGAAATTCACTCACCTCAGGGAGACCCACCTAAAGAATGCTGATTCAGCAAGTTTGGGGCGTGAGCCAGGAATCCCTATTTTAAGGAGCCCCATCCTCTCCCCACCAAGGCGATTCTAACTTCGGCGGCCCGACGACCTTCCTTTTGAGAAGGCCTCAGTGCTGGTTGTCTTCTGGACCTTGTATCCTCAACCCCCTCAGCTGTCTCTCATCCAGCTTGGGCCTGAAAGCTTGTTTCAGTCCCGCATTAAGGATGTGGATAACCACATTCCAGGGCGGAGTGGGGGGGGGCTCCCGGTCCGGAGGCACAGCCACGTGCGGCCGCCAGGGGTCGCCAGAGGCCTCGGCTCGTGCGCTCGGGCTCCTCCGCCAGCGGGCGCCGCGCCCGAGCGAGAGAGCAGCGGAGCCAGAGCGCTGCCGGCTCACAAAGCGCCGGACTGTGCGGCGGCGGCGGCAGGAGCGCAGGAGCGAGGCCAGAGCTTCCCCCGCGACCGCGCCACAGGAACTCCCGCGACTCAGACGCGGGGACCCGGGCCAGCCCCCAAGGTACGTGCCCGCCAAACCCCGCGCCCCAACTTGGCGTAGTTGGGATTGCCCGCGACCACCCAGGGCTGGCAGGGTCGGGGGCCTGGGGTGTCTCCGCGCACCCCTCTTGCCGAAGCGGCAGGGTGGGCAAGGAGAGAGCCTCCCAGCTGCGGGTACTCCCCCGCCCCCATGCTGCCCGAGCCTGGATGCTGCTCGGAGCCCGGCTGACCCCCTCTATCAGCTCTGGGCGCCGTCCGTGGGAGGCGGCGTGCGGGTCCACGGCTCCTGGTTTTGTGGGGGGCACCGGAGCCTCCGTCTGAGCGTAGCGGGGTCCGGGGCGCCCGGAGAATAGCTGGCCGGGCTCTCCTGTAGTTTGACAGCAGCCCCTAATCTGTGACGCAGCCTCTTCATTTATAACTGAGTCCCCCCCATTCCAGAGAGGGATCCCTAGGTCTCTTGGTCCTCGACAGGCGCCCCGGGTGGGCGAGAGATGGCCCCTTCCCCGCCGGGAGACCCCCACCCTGTCGCCGGGGCGGCGCGGGGCTCGGCCCGCTCACCGCCCCGCGCCCCTGCCCCGCAGATGCCGGCGATCGCGGTGCTCGCGGCGGCCGCGGCGTGGTGCTTCCTCCAGGTGCACAGCCGGCGCCTGGAAGCGCTCGCGGGGCGCGTGGGCCCCAACGGCAATTTCCTGGACAACGACCAGTGGCTGAGCACCGTCTCGCAGTACGACCGCGACAAGTACTGGAACCGCTTCCGAGACGTGAGTACCGGGGGCGGGCGCCTCCGTGAGGGGTCCGGGGCGGGCGGGGGACGGTGCGGGCCTCCCGGGGCAGCTTGCCGGTCCTGGCTCCGGGGCCGTCTTGCCCGAGAACTTTCAAGGGGAACTTGGGAGGCCTGCGCCTCTTTGCCTGCTACCTGTAGTCCAGGTGTGGGCATGTGCGGGACGGGGAGAGGCGACCAGACTGAGCGTGGAATGAACCGGGAGCAGCGGCAGAGAGAGAGGCTCCCGCAGCGTCTGAATTCTCCAAGGGTTGATGGCTGACTTGGCCCAGCCCCGTCCAGAACCTCCTGGGCAGCCGTGATTGGACCATCTCTAGGGTGTGCTGCAGGGGGAAGGTTTGGAGGTGAGCCCAGCTTATTTGTTAGGGAGCCAGGTGTTCCAGGTGCTCCAGATATTGGGACGGACATGGCAGTGGGCTGGGTAAAATGGTGGTTTTGACCTTTGGCATCTTTAGGGGAAGGGAGAGGGAGCAGGGAGCTCCTGGAGCGGGTCCCCTGCCCTGCAGAGGAGACTGGGTGGCAGGATTGCTCCCCGGGGGGCCCTGAGGGGAGGAAGTTATTCCTGGGCACCCAGAGCACCTCTGTCTGTTTCTGCCCCAAGTCTGGCTGCCGCTCCCAGGTAAGCCCCAGCGGATGCCGGGGCCAGAGGCACCTGGTACAGCCTTTCCGGCAGATGGCACCGCTCTGTGCCGCGGGAGCTGCTGCCAGCTCGTCCTAGGCTGCCCCAGGTGGATGACCAGGAAGAAGTTTTATGATACGTACCCTTGGGAATGCCTGCCCTTGAGAGACTCCTACCCCAGAGCCTCTGTTCTCACGATGGGCACAGGGCTCTTGGAGGTGGGAGATGTGTGGGCGTCACCCTCTTTCACTGGATTGCCCTCAGCCCCATGCTGGGTAACCCCATCCCTGGCAGGGGGAGAGTCTGAGGATTCCAATGAATCCGGATGGTTTGCGGTACTTTCCAAAGAGCGTCTCTCCAGGTCACATTCCAGAGAAGGTGTGCCCATAGCCTTGAGTGGGGGCTTAGTTCTCTCTCTTCTTTCTGTGGGTTGCTTCTCTTTGAGAGGTGCTTTCAAACACTTAATAAGCCTCCACAGTTTATTGGGGGGGGGGGGGGCGGGTCTTAGTTTTGCAGCAGATACTCTTCCTGGTCCTCCCACCTGCCCATGAGACTCCTGCCATTCTTCCGCCCTGTTCCTGCCCTGCCCTGCCCTGCAAACCATCTTCAATCCCTACCGTTCGGCGCTGAGGAGGCTTGGACTGACTACCTTTGCCCGTGGCTGAGAAAGATGCCCAAATTGCCCAAAAGATGCCCCAAAGGAGTGTCCATTCATGGACTCAGAGAGTAGAAATCATTTTTGTTTGTTTTAGATAGCGGTGAGGAACAGAGCAGATGCTTAGCTCTGCTCAACATGGGAGCGTTGGGCCAGGTGTGGAGAGGAAGGGGCCCTTTGCAGATGGCGTGGTTTGCGGGCAGCTGGGTCACATTGCGAGGGGTGGTGGTCTTAGAGACGTGGAACCGTTTACTGAGCTTCCGTGCCTGTTCAAGGTTTTCTCGTGTCAGTGTACCATGAGCATGACATTATTCTTATTTCCCATTTGTCTTTAAACTTTTAAAATTGGACTTTTCTTCATTTCCCATCTTTCTTGAAAATGGTGGTATTTTTTATCCTTGGGTCAGGTGTTTTCCAAACCTGATGCACCATGCTGCTCACCTGGGTGCTTGCTAAATTACAGCACCCAGCTCCTCCCCTGCAGGTTCTCACTCCACTTTCCTGGGATGAGTGCTGGAAATCTATATTTTAAACACGCATTCTTATGATGTTTAGGAACTACTGCCTTAAATGCTGAAAAAATGTCTAAAGCGTAACAAAAAGAGAAAAGTGTCTCTGTTCAAATGTGCTGCTTTTTTGTTTCTGGAGTAATTTTAGGTGTAAAACTAATATTTTAAGCAGCATATATTCTTTTTTTTAAAAAAATCTTTATCGAAAGTATTACATATGTCCTCCTATTCCCCCATTGACCTCTCTCATCCTGCCCCCGCCTAGCCCAGGCCTTCACCCCTCTATTGTTTGTGTCCATTGGTTATGCTTATATGCATGCAGGTTCATTGGTTGATCTCCCCTGCCTTCTCTCTGAGGTTTGACAGTCTGTTTGATGCTTCTATGTCTTTGGATCTATTTTTGTTCATCAGTTTATGGTGTTCATTATATTCCCCAAATGAGCAAGATCATTTGATACTTAACTTTCTCTGACTGGCTTATTTTGCATAGCATAATGCTCTCCAGGTCCATCCATGCTGTTGCAAATGGTAAGAGTTCCTTCTTTTTTAAAGCAGCTTAGTATTCCATTGTGTAGATGTACCACAGTTTTTTAATCCACTCATCTGCGGATGGGCACTTAGGCTGTTTCCAAATCTTAGCTATTGTAAATTGTGCTGCTATGAACATAGGGGTACATATATTCTTTCTGATTGGTGTTTCTGATTTCTTGAGATATATTCCTAGAAGTAGAATCACTAGGTCAATTGGGACTTCTGTTTTTAATTTTTGAGGAAACTCCATACTCTTTTCCACCGAGGCTGCACCAGTCTGCATTCCCACCAGCAGTGTACGAGGGTTCCCTTTTCTCCACATCCTCGCCAGCACTTGTCATTTGTTGATGATAGCCATTCTGACAGGTGTAAGGTGGTACCTCATTGTTGTATTGATTTGCATCTCTCAGATGACTAGTGACTTTGAGCATCCTATATAATAAAGAGGTAATATGCAAATTGACCATCACACCCTCGCACAAGATGTCCGCCCCTATGTGGTCACATCACGGCCACCACAAGATGGCTGGCAGGGAAGGGCAGTTAGGGGTGACCGGGTCTGCAGGGGAGGGAGGGCAGTTGGGGGCAATCGAGTCGGCAGGGGAGGGCAGTTGGGAGTGATCAGGCCAGCAGGGGAGCAGTTAGGCATCGATCAGGCTGGCAGGGGAGTGGTTAGGGGGTGATCAGGCTGGCAGGCAGAAGAGGTTAGGGGCAATCAGGCAGGCAGGCAGGCGAGCAGTTGGGAGCCAGCAGTCCTGGATTGTGAGAGAGAGGGATGTCTGACTGCCGGTTTAGGCCCGATCCCACAGGGGTCCCAGATTGGAGAGGGTGCATGCTGAGCTGAGGGACCCCCCGCGCCCCCCCCCCCCCCCCCCCACACACACAGTCACGAATTTCATGCACCAGGCCTTTAGTTTTTTCATATACTTCTTTGGCTTCTGTATGTCCACTTTGGAGAAGTGTCTATTTAGGTCCTTGCCCGTTTTTTTAATTGGATTGTTTATCTTCCTTTTGTTAAGTTGTACGAGTTCCCTATAAATTTTGGAGATTAACCCCTTATCGGATGTATCATTGACAAATATGTTCTCCCATGCAGTGGGCTCTCATTATTTTGTTGATGGTTTCTTTTGCTGTGCAGAAGCTTTTTATTTTGATGTCCCATTTGTTTATTTTCTCCTTAGTTTCCATTGTCCTAGGAGCTGTGTTGGTAAACATACTGCTATGAGAGATGTCTGATATTGCAGTATATATCCTTTTTAAATGACAATTTAATCCATAATAACATTAAAAACATCTAAAAATGTTTAAAAATCCCAAACATCTTCAATTACAATCATTTTATATGCTTTACGGGGTAAAGCATATAAAATGATGCTAGCCATGGAACAGACATAAGTTAAGGCCATTAACCTCTTTAGAGTGTTGTGAAACTCAAACTAGATAATCTTTTAGGCCAAGGCCAGGTGTCTTCATGTGGGTCATTTACTTGGAATATCCACAAAGCCTCAGTCCCTGGGACCAGGGAGTAAAAACTTGCTTTCTAGAGAAACCAGCTGTTCAGTGGACAACAAAGCCCCAGCTAGGGCAGTTGCTCAGCCGGTCTGATAGTTTTCACTGAGCCAGGCCTTGCTAGAGGTTGACAAAACTCAACTTCCCTACTGTTGTTCTGATTGTTTTGTTGAAGCTACCGATGACTTGGAAAAACTGCCCTGAGATTGTTACGATGCTTGTCAGTTTTTGAACGTCATTGTGAAAGGAAACTTTTTGCCTTTCCTGAGACTCATCACTTTTTTGCACTTGGGGGACAGAGATTTGGAAGTAATTTTTGAACTTGTGAAACTGAAAACTGAAGGCTCCCTTTAGAGAGCTGATGATGCCCATTGGTGTTGTTATTGAGCTAACTTGGAAATAGAAATGATGGTGTCTGTGTGCTCCATGCTCCCCAGCCTGTGATGTGTCCTATGACATTGCCAGAGATGTCCTGGTAGCCAGTACTTACAGCTTTGAAGTGGTCCTCTAGGTACACAAAGAACCACTATCTCCTTCCCAGAAGAAACATCTCAGGATTTCTCCATGTCTTATTACCTGGAGCAATGGACCCAGGAGCAGCATACCATTATCATGTTAGGAGATGTTTGCTCCTTAAATGTATTGGTGGTCTGTTAGGTTGGCCATCATTCTTTTTTTATTAATTTATTTTCCAATTATAGAATTTATCATTCTTTTTATAAAGACTAGCCCTTGGGATGTTTGGGCCAGATGGAGACCCAGACTTTTGCACAAATACAGTATGAAGGAGGAGAAGATGAAGAAGGATAGATGTTTGCATTTAGCTGCACAATTATTTCCCATTTCCAACTGTCATGCCTTTAATTTCTGTGGTTTGAGATGGAGGGGGTCACGATGCCACAGCCATTCTCCTGATTTTTTTCCTGTATATTATTTGGCTCTCCATACCTGTTGCTGTAAGGAAATTTTCCTCTGTTTATTCAAACATTCATCTGTACGTTCATTCATTCCAACAAATATTTGATTGTTTACTATGCACGAGGGTGGTTGGCTCTAAGGGTGAGCAAGATAAAGTTTCCTCTTTACTCAGGTAACCTCTTATCTGCTGGATGAAACACCTTATCTTACGCTATCACACATTTCTTTGTTACCATGTTTTCTTTTTAAATAAGTTTTTCTTACAAAGGTAATACGTGCTGATTGTAATTAAAACATTGCAGAAATAGGTAATACCTAATATCAATGAAGCACTTAGTGTGCAGGACATTGTTTAAGGTACTTTACATATATTATCTCATTTAATTTATAACAATCCTAGGAGAGAAATACTATTACTGTCTCTGATTTACTGGGAGGGTAAGTCCCTTGCCCAGAGTTAATGGAGCTGGGCTGCGGAGGAGCCTGGCTGGAACCAGGAAGTCGGCTTCTAGACTCTCACTATGCGCAATGGCCAAGCATGAATGGAGTGCATTAGGGTGTGAGCCTCCACTGGTAGCGCATTGCAAGTCTTTCCTGCCTTATGTGGAGGGGTAACTAGTGAAGAACCTTAAGGTGAGACAAATGGAATAGGAAGCCAGGTGGACCAACAGCTTATTGTAGGGGCCACGACAGGCCTTATCTTCTGCTAAGAATGAGCTTCTGATTTGATTAAAATAATATTGATGCTTACACCAAAAATGGCATTTTCTTTCTTTTGCACACGTGAAACTAGCCTTGACATTTAACTCCAGGATAATTACCTTCAGCAGGCTCAAAGAATCAGAAGCGTTGCTTTCACTGGCATTTACTAGTATTTTACTCCGGAGTGGCCTGGGTTTGTGATTCTAATAAGACCACAAGGGCCAGCCCGCTTTCTTTCCCCACAGGCTCCCTGGGATTTGGTGGTCTCTTTAGCAGAACTGGGGTGTCAGTGAGCAGCTGACCTACTCATTTGATCTTAGCAGCTCAGCTATAATGAGTTTCAAGGAGAAGTGGGGCTTATTGATGGGACGGTGGCTGGCGCAGTCGGTGGGGTTGGTGACAAGAGAGGTGTATGGCTTAGTGGATCAGTCATTAATCTGTCACCACAGAAACTTGGCTTGTAATAGAGAATAGCAGAAAATCATTTTGATTAAACAGGTTCAAGGGGACTTAAATGAGTTTGTGATCCTAACTCTCTTTAATGAACCCACTCTCTTAAATCCCCTGTATGAGATGACCACTGATAGAAATAATTATTTCACAGGAACCGTTAGAAAGGGTCACTTTGAAAGTGGACAGGCCTGCAACGGCTTTGTGCTCTCTGTCCCTGCCTTCAGTTTGCCCTTGACGGGGAAAGCCTAGTGCTGTCCTGGCGGGGATGGCGGAGCTTCTTGTCCCAGTTGACCTTCCCAGGCTGAGTTCCCGGCTTCTCCTTGTCCTCCCCAAACCCTGCCCCTCCCCCTCCCCCTCCCCAGTACTGCAGTTTACTGGAATTGCTGGGGGGGGATAAATACTCTCCTATATCCTGGTGAGATTATTTTCAAAGGCAAGAAGTGGTCCTAAATGGATCACTGGACCTGTAATTCTCTCGTATGGGGTGGGACCTGATCATTGGCTGAACTATTCAATCTTGCTTGGGGAAACAAAGTAATGTTAGTAATTGAATGTTTTATAATAAGTCATTTCTTACTCATTTACTCAATATAATATATTTCAAACCGAACACTCTCAAAGCTCTCGAGGCTGAGTCACTCCACGGTGAAGAGCCCACTCTTAACCTGGGTTCACATTCCAGTCTTGCCAAGCTTATACTTGGGTCTTGGAGGGTCACCTGTAAAACTGGTGTGACCCTCCCTACTTTGTGGGGTTTTGAGGAGGACTGAGTGAACCCATGGCACCAGGTAGGTGTTCGTAGGTGTTCATGATCTTTCAGTGGCTGATGCACCTGCTATTCTGATTTGCTTCCTGAGGGTCGCTTCCCGTCACGTATGCTCTGTGAGCATGAGTGAGTTGCTGGCACCCAGCTATAGCGAAATGTCTTAGAGAAAGGCTGGGGAAGTTTGTTCCATTATCTTTGAGGCTGTTCTCACTCCATTGCTTGTCAGTCTGGAAGGCTGTGTGAGGTTCCACGTGGTCCAGCCTGTTATTTTCCAGATGCAGCTCCTGGCACAGAAGTCCTTCCCTTCATATTTCACAGCATCACCGGACCTCTCCTGAAACCGGCACCTCTCATCGTGATGTATCTGAGAGGAGGTTTGCGCCCAGCTGTGCCTGAAATCCTAGTTGTGTGAAGGGCTCCCCAGGGAGCCCTGTTATGCCAGCTAAGCCCTAATTGGTTTCACTCTTAACGTTTAGCTCCGATCCAGTTGCCTCCAGCCCATCTCCGAAGAGAAAAACCTCATCTGGTTCTGCCCAGTGGTCCCGGGCTGGCTTCGGGGTGGATGGGTTCCGCATCACTGTCCTTGGGGAAGCTCTTGCAGGGCCTCGCAATGCCTCTTGTTGGTTTTAGAATCAATAGGAAAATACTTAGCAGGATTGGCCAGGCCTTTGTTCCTTCGTCTATCACAGACACAACTCTTCAGTTCCACCCCATTACAGGCCGCCAGAGGACCTATACCTCACTACAGCCGAAGCAGGCTAGCGTGGTGTAGGGAAACCCTAACGATAATAAATAGTCAGCACAGGGCATGGTGATTTGTTGGTGCAAAAATGTTCTCCAAATGCCAGCTACGTGCCAGGCCTTTGCTAGGTGCTGGGTGAAGAAGCTAGACACAGTCTGTATCCTCCTGGAGTTTACGCTCTAGCGTGGCAGACAGAAAACAACCACAAAGAATGATTTAGGTCCAGTTGAGAAAAGGGCTACAGGTAGAGGTACAGGTGCTGGATCACGTGTATGGGAAGGGGAAGGGGCTGACGAATTGTTCTGGTTGGGGAATGCTGCTGGGAAGGCACTGGAGCTGAGACCACTGGATGCTAGGAGGGAACCAGGAGAGGAGGGAGGTGCTTGTGTTCCAGGCAGCGAGTGGGAAGTGCAGGCCCAAAGGTGTTGAAGTGGGAAAGACCTTGCTGTGTCTCCATCAGATGTGTTTGCCCTAGGATTCCTTGAAGTAGCAAGCTCTTTCTCAGTTCATTTAAAAAGCACACTTTGGTCCTGGCTGGTTTGGCTCAGTGGATAGAGTGTCAGCCTGAGGACTGAAGAAGGGTCCCAGGTTTGATGCTGGTCAAGGGCACGTGCCCAGGTTGGGGGCTCAATACTCAGTAGGGGGCGTGCAGGAGACAGCCAGTCGATGATTCTCTCTCATCATTGATGTTTCTCTCTCTCTCCCTTCCTCTCTGAAATCAATAAAAGTATATTTCCAAAAAATAAAAATAAAAAGCGCGCTTTGCACATTTTCAATTTGACACACCTTTTGGGGGTGGGGGGGATAAGTCACCTGTGACAAGTGAGGGACGCAGATGGGCCAGGTCCTTGGAGGGACGGCCCGGTCTTTTGTCCCTGCACCTTTCCCCTCCCCCCTTGTCTCTGCGTTGTGTTCTGCAGCAACTCTGCTGTGTAAATATCCCTCACCCCACTTTCCTCTTTCAGAAATGACTTCCTAGCCTTCCAGCGATGGGGCCCAGGAGTTCTCTTTCCCTCCGCGGTCAAGTGTCCCGGGCTGCACAATTCCGACAACCCCAAGTGCTGTTTAGAAATAAGGGCACCATAGCGTTTCTTGGACAGAGTAATGATAGGTGAAGTTTATCTTTAAAAAATGAGCCTGGAGTATATGGGCTGCTCCTTGTCCTCCTCCCTGTGCCCCTCCCCCACTGCCATTGCTGAGAACCCGCTGGGTGCCAGGCTTGGAAGCTGAAGATGAAACCCAACATTTCTGTCCTCAGGGTCACAGTTCAGGGGGGAGACGACACGCATGCCCTTTCCGCAGCACCGTGTCAGAGTGCTGACTAGCATGTGCACTCATGGCTCCTGGCCTGGGTCCTCCCGGACGAGACTGAGGCAGACATGAGGGTAATGGTTTCTTTCTGGGGAGGAAGAAAGGTGAGTTCACAGACTAGAGATGTGAATTATTGGAGATCCTCCTGGAGGAATAACACTAATGTCTAAATTCACTTGATTGGGCCGAAACCGGTTTGGCTCAGTGGATAGAGCGTCGGCCTGCGGACTGAAAGGTCCCAGGTTCGATTCCGGTCAAGGGCATGTACCTTGGTTGCGGGCACATCCCTGGTAGGGGGTGTGCAGGAGGCAGCTGGTCGATGTTTCTCTCTCATCGATGTTTCTAGCTCTCTATCCCTTTCCCTTCCTCTCTGTAAAAAATCAATAAAAATATATATTAAAAAATAAATAAATTCACTGGATTGGGCTGCTTTTCTGATGATTCTGTGCAGGTATGTCCCTCAGGTGACACCCTCCCTTGATCCTTTATAAGGATCTCTTTGGCACAATGGGGGAAGAAGGAAGGAAGGACATATTATACAACTATTTGTAATAATTTGCAACCTCTTCCTGGGCAATCTTCGACACGACACACTGCAGAAGGCACTGCCAGTATCTCCCAGCATAATTATGTGGTGGGTGAGCAGCATTTATTCAGAGTCTGTCAGTGCCTGTGATTGGAGCCAGGAAGCAGAACCTACTGCAGGTGTGCCAGGCGGCCTTGGCACGGAGAAAACATGGAGAAAACAAATAGGCAGAGGGCAGAGGCCTCCACTTTTTATTCCCGCTCCGCCCTTTCTGTTCCCCCATGCAGATGGAATCAGTCTCACTCAGTTCTGAAGAAGGCCAGGTCAGGGTGAGATGCCCAGCCATGGCCACGGCTAAAAGGGAGCTGCCCAGAGCCAGGCGCTGGAGCAATGCTTCTCAGACTTACACCTTCCCAGCCTCGGAAGGCCCCCTATGGGCTGATTCACAGTGTGGCCTCCAGCCTCCTCACCTATGGCACAGTCTCTGATAGCCACGGTGGCACCCAGGAACCTGCATTTTCAAAAGCAGTCAGGTGATTCCGATGCAGGTAGTTCTCAGACTGTATTTTCAGAGAAATCCTAGAGAATTATTATTCTTGCCAAACTGCCAACACCGTTAGCTCCAATGAATAATAGAATTGTGGACACAATGAGCATTTTGTCTTGTAAATTGTTGTGTGTGATTGTTCCCCCTATGTCGCAGGGCTACCGTCACATTAGGGAGGCAGGCCTTGCTCTGCAGTGTGTGTATCTGCGCCGGTCTGAGCAGCAGCCGCCGTCTCCAGGTGCTGCTGGGGTAGGAGAGCCCTGGACTCCTGACTGGCTTCCAGGGCATTATGCACGTTTGTTCCCTCAAGCACAGCAGAATCGATGTGGGACCTTTTCCATGACAAAGTCCTCAGGGGTCATCTCAACAAACCTTCCTGTCTTCAAAAGGGCCTGAACCCAGCCAGCTCTGGCCTGACTTTCTTCTCCAGCAGAATCGATGTGTTTCGTGCACAGCTGAACTAAGGACATTGACTCAGACATTGGCGTTAGTTTATAGAGAAATGGGTGTTGGAGCTGACGTGGTGCAGAGAGCACGCGCTAGATGCGGAATGGTGGGGCATGTAGGATGTTTATTCGCGCAGGAGGTGTTCCCTTGGGTGCGGAGATGCAGATGTTGGCAGCTGGGAGCACAGAGAAGGCCCGAGGGATGTGGGCTGGACAGTGACTACCTGCTGCTCTCTTTGGGAGTAGTAAATCCTTTTGCTTGGTAGGGCAGATCATTTTGGAGAGATCAGAGGACACCAAAAACAAAGACTCATCAAAGTTTAGAAAATTTATGAGGCTCAGCAAGATATGGAGATATTTCTTGTTCTAAAGCCATTCCATTGCCCACTGAACCAACTCTCAAACTTTGTTTCATCCCACCTTGCTGAATTTCCTCTAATTAGTGGTACCTAAATTGATGAAATCATTGCCAAGATGGAGAGAGAAAACAGTTAAGTGTATTTAACAGACTTATGTGGCTATTTGGGGTCTTTCCGAAGCCCCATTGCTAAGGGACAACTGGGTAGTTTCTAGGTCTTTTCTGTGCTCATTGAACATGCTGATTCCTTTGTGACTTTGGTGGCCTTGGTTGGTTGGTGTTCAATACTTTTTTTTTAAAATATATTTTTTATTGATTTTTCACAGAGAGGAAGAGAGAGGGATAGAGAGTTAGAAACATCGATGAGAGAGAAACATCGATCAGCTGCCTCTTGCACACCCACCACCGGGGATGTGCCCGCAACCAAGGTACATGCCCCTGACCGGAATCGAACCTGGGACCCTTGAGTCCCCAGGCCGACGCTCTATCCACTGAGCCAAACCGGTTTCGGCGGTGTTCAATACTTTTATTTGGCCAAGACATCACCTCCCATCTGGGCCAGCTAGTCTTGCTATAACTCGACCTGGTCTATAACCGTTAACCAGTCATCTTGGATGAGGCTTATGTCACTTTCAGTGAATGAGAGAATAAAAGTGCTACCCATGTTACCACGTAAATAAGGCTGTTTTTACTGGTTTTAGATTAATTGTATGATTTTTATATGACAGGGTTGGTGGTTTAAAAATTTATTCCTATCTCAGAAAGACCACTGTATGTGTTTAAAAATATTTTATTTTATTCATTTCCATGGGCATCCTGGACCTGGATCCTTGCCTTTCTAGCCTCCAGACCCTGGCACACAGACTCAGTAGTGATGCTTGTTTGCTCATGTGTTTGTACCTTGACCCCACAGACACTTCTTGGCCAGGCTGCTATGTACCAGACCCTGTGCTGGCCACTTAGGAGGCAGCAGGGAGCAAAACAAACCTGACTCCTGTCCTTTGGAGTCTACAGACTTTTTGTCTGAGACGAGTGAAGAAGAAGGGGTGCTTGGTGGTCAGGGACCTATTGGGGATTGTTCTACAAAGGATAAGGCCTGGTCTATAAAGGAAACTGAGCAATCTTCGCAAGCCAGACGTCTGACCTGAACCACGTCTCGACGGGAAGTAGCTCAGCATTCATCTCCGCATCTGTTGGTGGCCAGGCCACTTCAGCTTCCGTCCACCATTACTGACATACCTGGGTGACCTCCCCTGTTATGCCGAGTTCAGGGACCCAGATGCTGCTGACAGGACGGTGAGGGGCTGTGGAATCTAGGCGGAGCATTAGACAAGACAGGACATGATGAATGTGAATGCTGAGTGTGATGAGTTTAGCCTTGTCAGGGCTCCAGGTCAAGGCTTGTAGTGAGTGGAGAGAGAATTGTAGAAAAGATTCTCTGTCTTCAGCAGCACTGGATTGGTAGGGAGTACATTTCATTGAAGTAGAACATATATAGAGCAAAGGGCACCAATCCACTTTCGCAAAGTGAACACACCCATACAGACAGGCCAGGAGGTGGAATATCATCAGGTTTGAGAAGCCCGTCCTGTGTGCCTTGTAGTCACTACATGTCCCCTCCCAAGTAAGAACTTAACAATACTGACTTAAAACACTATAGATAACTTTTATATTTGTGTAGTGGAATCATACAGATTTTTTTTTGAGGGGGGTCTGGCTTCTTCTGCTCAGCATGAAATTTGTGATGTCATGTGCTGTGTGTGGCTGTAGTTTGTTTATTCTCATTGCTGTGTGCATATTCCACAGTGTGTGTACCTGTTCTATGGTGTTTGGGTAGTATCCAGGATTTACTATTATAGAATAGCACTTACTTGGGCATGTCTTTTGGTGAACCTATGTATGCATTTTTTTTTTACCAGTACATACCTTGGTGTAGCATCCATTGGTTACAAGATAGGTGAACTTCAGCTTTTAGAGATGTGACTAAATAGTTTTCCCAAGAGGTTGTGCCAATTACTCTCTCACAGCTAGTGTATGAAACTTCACTGGGAACAACATTATTGTTTTACTGCCCTACAGTCTAACTTGTATTTTCAATTCAACAAAATGTATTGAACATCTATTACATATCAGGCAACTTGCCTACTATTATGGAGCCTGTATTCTAGTTGAGGGAGAAAAATAATACAGAGATTAAGATACAACAGTTGGTTGTAAGTTCTGTGGACAAAAATATACTAGGGTCACTCAATGGGGAAAGGATAGTCTCTTCAATGAGTGGTGTTGGGAAAACTGAATATTCACATAAAAATGATGAAATCGGACCCCTTCTTATACCACTCACAAAAATTAATTTGAAATGGATTAAAGACTTAAATGTAAGACCTGAAACCATAAAACTATTAGAAGAAAACATTAGGAAAAAGATCCTTGACATTGGTCTTGGCAATAAATTTTTTTAGATATGATACAAAAAGTATAAGCAACAAAAACAAAAATAAACAAGTGGGACTATATTAAACTAAAAAGCTACTACACAGCAAAAGAAAGAACAAAATGTACATGCAACCTACAGAATGGAAGAAAATATTGGCAAACCATATGTCTGATAAGGGTATATTATCCAAAATACATAGAAAACTCATATAACTTAATAGCAAAAAAAACCCCCAAAAACAAATAACTTGGTTTAAAAATGGACAAAGGACCTGGATAGAAATTTTTTCAAAAAAGGTATAAAAATGGCCAACAGGTACATGAAAAGGGGCTCAATATCACTAATCATCAGGGAAATGCAAATTAAAACTACAATGAGATAACACCTCCTACTTGATAGAATGGCGATTATAAAAATGCCAGGAGATAAATGCTGTCAAGGATGTGGGGAAAAGGGAACCCTTGTGCACTGTTGGCGAGAATGTAGATTGGGACAGCCACTATTGAACACAATGTGAAGGTTCCTCAAAAAATAAAAAATCAAGCTATCGTAAGATCTAGTGATCTCACTTGTGGCTGTATATCCAAAGGAAATGATCACTTGAAAAGATATCTGTACCCCATGTTTATTGCAGCATTATTCACAGCAACTAAGACATGGAGACAAGGTAAATGTCCTATGAATGGATAAAGAAAATGTACACACACACACACACACACACACACACACACACACACGGATATTATTCACTCATAAAAAGAAGGCCACCCTGCCATTTGCAACAACATGGGTGGACCTCGAGGGCATTATGCTAAATAAAATGAGTCACAGGAAGATAGACAAATACTGTGTAATCTCACTTATACATGGAATCTAAAAAAGCTGATTGGTGTTTGCCAGTGTGTGTGTGTGTGTGGGGGGGGGGCGGGGGGGAGAGGAGCACTTTGTGGACATGAGGATATTTTGATCAGAGGTACAAACTTCCAGTTATAAGATAAATAAGTTCTGGGGCTCTAATACACAGCATGGTGACATTAGTTAACAGTGTATTGTATACCTGGAAGTTGCTAAGAAACTAAATCTTAAATGTTCTCACCATATCAACAACAGGAACAAGAAGATGGTAATTATGTGTGGTGTGAAGGATGTGTTAACCTTACCCTGGCAATCATTTTGCAATATATACGTGCATTAAACCATCACATTGAACATTTTAAACTTATACAGTGGAATGTCAATTACATCTCAGTAAAGCTGAGAGGGAAAGTCAGGAGAAAGGGAATATGGAGGGGGATGTTTATGCCCTAGGTGTGGGTTTACCATTATTATTTTGACTTTAAATTGTTCTTTTCCCAACGTAAAAGAACAGATGATTTAAAAAGAGACTTCAGAAGGTGCAGGAAAAGAGAAATAAGTCACTTCCCTCCGATACGCAGTCACTGTTAACACTGTGTTTTGGGGTCTGTTTGCTTCCAGAAGGCTTTTTATTGCCAACGTTTTAATTTTCATGGTTGATGTTATGCTGCTGTTATGATTTGGTCTCTCTCTCGCTCTCTCTCTTTCTTTGTTTAATGATAGAGCATAAACATTTTAGCATAGCACGATGCTTTTCTGCGTAAATGACATTTCAATGGTGTATATTAGTCTAGTGAATGTATATACTGCAATATACCAAGCTAAAATATCTGACAATAGGCAATTGGTTGTTTCCATTTTCCCTTATTCTAAATAATTACATGATGGGTGTTTTGGACACATGAGACTTTCCATAGTTAGAATTACTTCCTTACGATATGTTCCCAGAAGTAGAAATACACGGGGTCCTGGCACGTACATTTTAGAGATCACTGATGTGCATGAACCTTGTTAGACTGACTCTGCCCCAAAAGTACAGAATATATACCTTCCTGCACCCTTGCCCGCATTGGCTGTCAGTGTTTTTTGTTTTCCGTTTTTTGTAAAGAAGACTGTGATAGGAATGTGGCATGTCAAGTCATGTGCAATTATTGAGTCACCACAGGCGGTATGATGCATGCAAGCGCCCTGGCCGGGGAGAGTGCCTCTCTGATCCCCCGGGATTTTGTCAGGGGATGGGCCTGGGAGACCTGCAGCTCACCCTGTGAGCGCCTTGCCGAGCCTGTCCTCTGAGGAGCCTTTGACCTCGCAGTGGAGATATTAACGAACCCCAGCCTCGTTCACAATGAGGAGCAGAAGCAGATGCTGCGAGCCAGATTTCAAGATGCTGCTGACGGCTCCCCTGCTCCCGTGCAATGTATAGATTCTGTAATGCCCTGGTGGTGGAGGAGAGTAAGCGGAGATCATTAAAAACCAGCTCCATCCACACCGCGGCGGTAAAGTGGTTTCTCCTGTCGAATACAGACAAGGCCTGGGCCCACATCTCAGTCTTCATTTGTGTTCAAGACATCTGCCCGCTTTTCACTGCCCAGTGTTTCCTCCCACCGCAGCCTGCCCGGAGCGCTCACCTCATGCAGGCAGGGAGCAGGGTTTCCCCCGACTGCTGTCTCAGCATCATGGAAAACGCAGCCGTTCCCTGGGTCTGTCAGCCCTTTGGGAGCTCTCTGCAGGCGTGGACCTGTGGTTCCCATCAGCAAAGGCTTTGCCCCCAGGGGACATGGGCACAGTCTAGAGACATTTTTGGTTGCTGGGACTGGGACTGGGATTGGGGGTGGGGCTCGGTGTACTACTGTCAGCTAGTGAGTGGAGGCCAGGGATGCAGCTCAACATCCTGCAATGCCCGGGACAGCCCCTCTCCCCTTCCTCAAATGCCATTAGTGCCAAGGTCGAGAAATGCTGGCCTAGAGATATGGTTGCTTCTTTTATGATTTATCGTGTGTGTGTGTGTGTGTGTGTGTGTGTGTGTGTGTGTGTGCAGCGCAGGTTGTGGTCCAGGTGGATGAAATTGAGAGTGAGGGGCATATGATGAGCCATCTTTTTGTTGTCTACTTAACATGGAAGAGCCCAGTCAGTCACCGGTGACTGACGCTATACTTTCGGTCCGGAGGACAAACAGGCTGGGCGCTTAACGTGTTAAGAATGTTTGTGGCCGAAACCGGTTTGGCTCAGTGGATAGAGCGTTGGCCTGCGGACTGAAAGGTCCCGGGTTCGATTCTGGTCAAGGGCATGTACCTTGGTTGTGGGCACATCCCCAGTGGGAGGTGTGCAGGAGGCAGCTGATCGATGTTTCTCTCTCATCGATGTTTCTAACTCTCTATCCCTCTCACTTCCTCTCTGTAAAAAATCAATAAAATATATTAAAAAAAAAAAAAAGAATGTTTGTGGTGGGTGCTGTCCTAGGCTGTGGGACACGGCCATGAACAGAACAGACGAGCTGCTCTGCCCCCGGGGAGCCTGCCTTCTGGGGCACAGGCACCTCTTATTCTAGACTCTTCCAGAGCCAGGAGAAGGGAGGACCAACCAGATACGTGCATTAGTCTTTATAGCCTCAGGAAATATGATGCCTTATTGCACCCAATCAGGTATAATAAAAACCATGTAATTTTTATTATTTTTGCCAAGACGAACAGCTATAGGGAGTTACTGTGTGAAATGTGTATTTATCTGCGAGTCCCAGGAATCGGCTGCTCTGTGAATGAGGGGCTGTTTGGTTTGTTTCGCTGATGGGTGGGGAAATGCAGCATAAAATATGTCTGCTCCCAAGGAGCTGGCAGTCTCCAGATGGACGGCTGGCTCCTCTCCCCGGGTCTTGTTCCCCACTCCGGTGGGCAGGAGCTGTTGTTTCCAACAAGATGGTCCTTGTTCACCCCTCACTTCTTCTTCACATACTGCACAGCAAACTTCAATGATCCACTCCCCCACATCCTGTTGTGGTGACAGCCAGCGCCTCACAGCTCCGTCTGGGGAACCTGTTCCCGCACTGAGTCTGGGTTTGTCTGTTGGAGGCGCACCTGCACTGTGAGTGCCTCCATCCCGGGACGTTGGCTCATGAATTCTGGCTTGAGGCTGCCAGATGCTCCAGACAGACCGGAGGAGGTACTGGGAGCCTGTGTCATTGCCGCACTTTTCCCTGGGAAGGGAAAGGGGACACAGCCCATAAGAAAGTGATGGAGCCCATTTAGCCTCCAAAGGATATCTGATCAAGCCTTCCCTGCTGGTGTGAGTCCCACTGCGCCCACATAGTAGAGAGATGGGAGAGTCATGTCTCTTCTCTATTGGGATGTTTCTGCAGCTTTTGTTCATGAACGGGAAGCCTTAGTTCCGGATGGCAGGGTGTACTGTGCTCTCTGTCCCATGAAGCACCCTCGGGCATTTCCACCGCATCCCCTTCCCCACCTGAAGACCACTCTTCCTTTCCTCCTTTATTCTGCCCCCTCCCCAAGCCCTCCATATATTTCCTGTGTCTCCTGTCTCTATTGGCCAGCGCGGGTTGCTTCCTGCCCTGTCTGGTCTCCTGGGGGAGTAGGATGTCTTAGGCATGGACATGCGTGTGGAGACAAGGTCTTCTTTTAGGTTGGTCTGAAAGCTCCTTTCCACTTTGAAGATGAACTTCAACAGAACTTCGTAGTGACCCTAAGCTAAAAGTGTATCTTTCTCCTTTCTAGCCTTGAGTTATATCCAAAGACCCACTGAGTTCCTGGGCATACGTGAGGGGCCTTGGGGAAAGAGAAGAACCCAGTATTGCCAACACCTCTGCTCCCCTTTCCACAGCTCTGAGGACCCCTTCTCAGTGGTGTTCCCATAGGCCAGAGCTGACTCCGCCATTCTGTTACTAGTGGACACCCAAACGAATCTTTTGCGTGTTAAAAATTTGCAGTAATTTTTAGATACTTCGTATTTTAAACAATTTACACACTCTTTTCTGCTCTCATCCACCCTACACAAGGTTAGTATTTGTGTGAGATGTTTTTATAGCACGTAACACTGACCTGCAGAGTAGCTGAGCCTCTGCAGGGTAACAGATGTGGATGCGCTGGCAGGAAGCTCAGATGAGTCATGTGCACAAGGGGAGCAGGTAGGAATCGCCATTCCTCCGATTGTTTTGGCCAAGTAAAGTTCTGAGTTTGAGAGAGACTAGATCATCTTAATTACCGAATACATACCTGTGTGTGAGGCGTAGTGCCAAGCCCAGGATGTGAAATTTAAGGCTAAATCTTGGCCCTAAGGAGCCAGTGATCTTCTTGGATAAACAAACAGGTAAACAGACAACTGTAACACGGTGATGTGAGTTAATGCAGGGAGCACAGGACGCGGTGGGAACCCCAGTGAGGTTCTGGTCCCATTGGAGAGTTCAGAGAGGCTTGTAGGGAGAAGGACGCCTGCTCTGAATTGTGCCGTGCCTTTTGGGGAAGATGTTGTGAGCAAAGATGATTCTGCAGAAGGATCTTTCGCCCAGATACATCCCCAGACCCTGCACAGCCAAGGCCTTGTTTCAAGTCCCATTCACAGATACACAGTCAAGCAGCCAAAGGATTTCCAAAGGAATCCCAGTTCTCCTTCTGTCTCTCAAAGCGTGTTGGAGAAGACCCGATTCAGAACCCACACTACAGTTCTCAAAAGCACCGTTCTCATTCTTTGGTCCCTGTGTTGCTGAGGAGTGTTGTAATGGACAGCTCCAGGAAACTCATCCTTACCTTCCTGCCCCCTCCCAGCCATTTGTTAGGCAGCTTGACTTAGTTCCTCCTGGTAAAAGACCTCCCACTTTCTTCTGGCTTCTGAGGTGCCTTCCTACCTCTTGACCTCTAGGCGAGAAAAAGACAGAATTGTTCTTCAGAGGGCAGGGGGTGTGGGTGACATGGGACGGGAAGATGGGGAACCTGTACAAGTTCATGAATCTCCTCCCTGTCACACCAGGATCCATATTTTGTCTATTGTGTGTCCCTCCCCCCCCCCCGCCTCCCCCCCCCCCGCCTCCCCCCCCCCCCCCCCCCCCCCCGCCTCAGGAGCGGGGTTGAGCTCTGATCCACTTCTCTTGTATTTTCAGGTATCCTATTCATCTCTTTCCCTGTAGGGTGTACCCTCTTTGTGCAGAGAAAAACAACTGTATCTCTAAAGCAAAAGAGGAAGGACACATAATAGGATTAGTATGCTGTGGCTGGTAGGGCTGTTTAGAACTGATTGTCGTGGGGCGATATTGATTGTCTTTGGACAATTATTTCAGCAATGTGTGTGTTACAAGGAGAGCAAATGTGAACAGCTGCAGCTTTCTGAGACCAGTCAAAAGCATATGTCCCTGTTTACCAAACATGTATGGGTAGCCAGCGTATTGAGAAGTTTTAATTTGGGAAATAAACATGCGTCAGTTTTGTTTATTTTTAATTGCTGCTCTTTCCCTTAATAACATTTTGGGCAGATTCCATTGTTTTTCATCATTTTTAGCTTTAAAACCAAGTCCACTTGAGTTTAAACTTCCATCTCAGATCGGATTTGAACTTTTCTCTTGCTCTTCGCCTCCCTGGTCTAAACTTGCAGCCTGAAGAGCAGTGTGGTGCTGAATATATAATCTCTGGAGGGCCAAGAGGGGACCTGAGTACCACACAACTCCTTGAAGTGGTGCTTGACTCCATGTTAAACTCGTGCTTCCTATCTCCTTTTCATCAGTAAGGATAGGCTAGGTTTTGTGGTGGTAACAAATAACTCCAGAAGTCATATTTTTGACTTAAAACAATGAAGGCTTATTTCTCCCTCATGCTACACATTCCCATGGGTTGGTAGGGGCTCTGATCTGTGTCATCCAGGACAGCAGGCTGATGGAGGCTTTCAATCGCTTTGGCAGGAGGAAATGTGTGCAGCAGAGCCTTGCCTTAGCAACGCAGTGCATCTTTAAATGAGACACCTTTTTTTTTTTTAGCAAAGCAAGTCACATGGGCAGATGCCACATCAGTGGGGCAGTTAGGGTGATCCTACCATGTACCTGAAAGGTGGAGAGGTCACATGGTTGGCTAATGACATCAATAACAGCCCAAGAGCTTCCTCTCTTAGATGACTGTCTGCCCCTCAGCCTTATGCTAATAAGGTCCTCTCACCTGGCAGGCGATCCCCGGGGAGGGGTGCACGCAAGATGACTCCAGTTGAGTTGCCCTCTATGTCCTTTTGTTTCCTAAACTCTCATCCAAGATGACTGCCCTTCTACACGGTGGTGGGGAGATGCTTCCCCGGTGCCGCTCTTTCTCTCCATTGGCCCGTCCTCTTGAATTCTTTCCTGTTTGTTCAGTTGGTGACAGGACAGATGGCCAAGCCACTGCCTGAGGAGATTTCCAGTTGGAGAAACAAATATTCCCTTGTAGGTGGCGTCGTTTTTAGGCCCTCTCCCGTGATACCCTCTCAAATTGCACTGGAGAGGGCCTTACACCTCACTGGGAACCTCCCGTGTTCCCAGAGGCTCATGACCACCTTGTCCCCTCTCCAGTCCTCTTCTCCTAGGGCCTGGGGGGCAGGTGAGAGCATGTGGGGGAGGGGTGGGATCAGTTCTGCCCCTTTATGAAGCACTCTAGGTAAGAAGCACTCTTTAACATCTGGAAGCTTGTTGCCTGACACTTTATTTTTTAATATATAGGAATTTGGTGCCAAACTTTGGTCTTAGTCAAGTTTGGGGGGCAACGTAAGTCCCACTCAAACAACACACTCTTGATATAAGGGGCCTAAACCTCTGCTTGGCAACATAGTAGCTCATTGATAAATAGGAAATCTTCCTAGTACATTCTAATTTAAAAATCCTCTGGACTGGCAATCTAGCTTATGTTGGTTAGCACTGGAACCTTTGCTGAATGCAAATTTCTTTTCCTGTTCAAATTAACTAGGGGCTTGAGAGAGTGTGTGTTTAATTTCTTAAAATAAACATTTTATTGGGTCATTTAGTTTAAGTTCTATTTAAAGTGGGACCAGTGATTATTATAAATCTGAATGTCCCTGATATGACTTAGATGCGATTATTTTTAAATTCCCTTCCTATCTGGGATACGGATGCCAGTCCTCTCTCCTGGAGACTTTGAGTTTAGCCACAGGCGATTGGGTCCCAGGCCCTTGTGTTAGGTTTATCTGATCTGTGTGGATGATGCTAGCTCACTAATCTTAGCTCTACAAATAATAACAGCTGATCGTTATTAAGACTTAGTGTGTTTCAACAATAAAGAATTATTAAAAAAATAAAAACAACCACCACCACCAAACTAAAAAGACTTAGCGTGTGTGCCAGGTGCTGTTCTAAGACAGCCTCCTCACCCTGTTGCTTTATGTTACTTCTCCTCTGTGCCTGTGTATACTCCCCCCTTGGCACCCCCTACCCCCCAGTAGCAGGCACTCAGGAAGCATTTACTGGAATGGCAGAAGGACAAGCCAGTGCGGTGTGACCTGTAAACTGCTTTTACACCTCTCCTCTGGCTTTGGTTTCATCTTGATTGATGCTGGCTGATTGGCTGAAGGGGCAGGAGATTTGGGGGCTGTGAGGGATGCCTTAGCCAGCTCCCCCGCCCCACCCCCCCCATGCCCCTTTTTGAGGAAGCAGGTTTCCCTTCCAAGACTAGAAACTTTAAATCCGTGCTTCTCAAACTTTACTATGTATATAGAGGGTGTGGCAAAAGTAGGTTTACAATTGTTCGTATGGAAAATGATATAATTAATAAATAGCAATATAAGAATAAACTCTGTGATTTATGTACTCACAACTGTAAACCTGCATTTTTTTAAACAACAACTTAAAGGATTTAAAATACGGCTGGCCACTGGCAAACCTAAGTCTGGACTCAGTGTTCTACAATGGGGGTGATTCTTGCCCTGAGGTGGGCTAAGAGTCAGGATGTGACAAACAAATGAACACGTCCCCAGAGCCGAAAGGCGTCAGTAGCCGGGCTTTCCCCTTGGCAAGTCTCAGTTCCCAGACAGTCGCTGTCACTGAATGTATGGCCTCTGGCCTTGAGGAGCTCCAGGACTCAGAAGACAGAATTTATGGCTTATATATCTCAGCTTCAGTTTGAGTCTCAGTCTGCAGACTGTCCTGCTTTTAGAATTAAATTAACGTAGAGAGAGAGTGCAAACACTTAGTTTGAAAATCTGTTTGTGTAAACCCACTTTTGCCCCACTCTGCATTCCAGAAGCCAGGCTCAGAACCATCCTGCACCCACAGTTAGATCCCAGCACAAGGCCTGGGAAGTTCAGAGCCTAAATCCATAGCGATCTTACACAACATTAGCCTTTCCCCCAGAACATCTTGCATTCTGTTCTGTTACATTTTTAGGCCTATAGATAAATGAGATAAAATGGAACATAAGCTTAAAAGGCTTTATTACTGTTTTAAATACTCAAAATGCCACACTCTGCCGCAGACAGAGCAGAGTCATGTGGCTGAATGTGCAAATAATTACTCAATTTAATTTCATCTTGCAGAAGTTGAAAAACAAGCTGTAATCACGGTGGATGTTGTTCATTTTATTCCAAAAGCCGCCATCTTTTATGCTCCTGATTGGACTTTCTTCTTGGCCACAAGAGGAGTGGGCTTCCACGCCAGACATGCTAATTCACAGGGCAGTCAGGGGGCAGGCCTAAGCAAGGCAACAGCTGGGTCTCTCCTGAGGCGCTTGTTCTTCTCCTTAAAGAGACAGCGTCCAAGCTGAGCCACTGCCCAAATCCTCCTGCTGGCCTGTCAGTCACACCCCATTGCATTGAGTCCTGGAAGTCCACCGCCAGGAGTCCTGGCCTTTAGGTGAGGACAGAGCCCCAAACCACCCCAAGTTATTATATTCTACCTTTAGCACAGGCTCCCGGACCCCACTACCAGTACTCTGACAAGAACTGGGGCAAGTTACTCAACCTCTTTGTCTCATTTTTCTCATCTGTAAATTAGAGATAGTAATAGAACCTACATCACAGACTTCATATGAGGAATAGATAAGAGCATACATATTAAATGTTCACCACAAGACTTGGCATATATTAAGTTTCCATGATCATTATTAATATTATCTAATAACCTTACAGAGAAGATCTGTGTATTAGTTATCTAGGACTGTATAACAAATCATCCCAGAACTTAATGTCTTAAAACAACAAGCATTTATTATCTGACAGTTTCTACGGGTCAGGAATCCAAACACAGTTTAGGTCAGCGACTCTGCCCACCCTGGAGGGGAGGGATCACACAGGGCATGGCTACCAGGAGGTGGGATTTTTGAGGACCCTCTTGGAGCTCTGCCTGTTACATTCAGAAAAGCCGAAGTCTTCACAATGAGCTTCCAGCTCTTCCTTTTCTTCTTCCCACAGTGTCTGAGCCAAGCACTGCACAAAGGCCCTGGGAATATATTAGAGAACAGAGACATGCCTTTGCTTTCATGAAGCTGAAAATCTAGCAGGGCAAACAGACATTAAAGCGATAAGACAAATTATTGAATTAAAGTTGTGACAGGTGCTGAGATGAAAAAGTACATCATGTAACATTGCAGGAAGAATGCGATCCGTGCAGGATTCAGGTACGGCCTCCCTGAGGAAGAGAGGCAGGCTGAGACTAAAGGACGAGGAAGAGTTACCCAGGCAGGAGCGGGGCCAGGAAAGAGAGCAGAGGTCCGGACACACAGGAACGGACTCGAGGAGCTGTGAGGTTGGACGCATCCTGCACACGGCGGGCTCTGTAAATGCTGCGGTGTCCAAGCAGCATTAAACCGGGAAGTTTCTAATTGGCCCTGTTCTCAACTAAGTGAAATTCACAAAACACAGTTCAGGTGTACTGGCCCCCATGATCTGGGTGAGACCTATGAACAAATGACCACATAAACAGTTAATAAAACCCACTTTGGTCTCAGTCTTCCAGAACCTCAAACTTCCAGTGTCTTGAGGGCTTAGGTTTATTTTGATAATATGTCTGGGCTTCTGTAATAGGACACCATACCCTTAACAAAAATCAGAGATCATTCTGATGAATTATTGCTACCCAAAAGCACTCAGAGCAATAAAGACTCCTTCTCATTCCATTTCATTAAATTCAAAATTTTCCACAAATAATGCCACTGACTCCTGGAGTAGAAGAGAACACGAGAATGCTGATCCTTGGCAGAACTAGACATAAACACTTAAAGATGCTTCTCTGTTGATTCCCAGACACAGAAACAGATGCAGCCCAGTGCGGGTTTGAATAAAAAGTTTCCTCCAAGGCATTCAAATCCTGCCCAATGCCCTCTCTTGCTTACCAGCAACCTGCCAGTTCAAGTGTCAAATAGCCACAAAAGGACACATTTCAATATGTGTGCAACCCTATGCATTTGCACAGGAAAAGAAATTAGCAATCTGGGCTAAAATACTTATGATACATGCCTGCATTGTAATCCTGTTGACAAAGGACCATTTATCCTATCGGCCCTGTGAATACCCCTGTTACATTGCTGGTAGTCAGTACATACATAATAATGCAATTAAAGTTTGGGGGTTGGTGACATACTTATTATGCTCAAAAACTGAGTGTCACCCGTAAGCCAGCTCTGGGAACTGCACACCTCTAACCCCACTTCCCTCGGACCTTACACCAGGATGGAATCCCCAGGGAGAGCCCACAGACAGAACACAGCAGCGGTGATCCAAGTCGCATGCTTTTCCGGGGAAGGAAGGAGGAGTGGAATGAAACAGGAAGGAGGGCTGCCCCCAAAGAATCCCTCTGCCAGGCTGCCCGGCCCACATCATCACTGCTTCATGCATGATGGTGTGGAGAAAGGGAGTCAGGAATGGCAGACCAGGAGAAAACAGCCTCATGAAAGAAAAGTTCCCTAAGCTTTTAAAGTAGTTTTAGGGAACTGCGGGAGACTGGGGCCCCTACATTTAGAGTTTGTTGCCTAGCAAAACAAGCCTCTGTCTGGGAGTTGACAGAACTGGAATCAACTAATTAACTCTCCAGCCTTTAGCAAACACCTTCAATCAAGCAATTAACAAGTGATTATTGAGTAGCTACTATATGGACAGTGCTGAGCGGGCTGTGAGGTCGGCACAAAGGAGATTAAGGCTCATTGCTGCCCTCAAGGAACTTAACATTTTACCCCAAGACAAAACAAAACAAAACAAAACAAATATGTAATAAAACCCCCAGAACCCAGGAATGACTCTTTGTCGTCCAGTCCTAGGGGAGTCGGGAACTAACATTTTAGGTACAGGAGCTTTTCAGTTAGTGCTGTTAAGGTGGAATTGTTCAGAAATACACTTTCTTAGCATCCCCAAAGCTTTTCAAAGAAAACGCACACCACAAACACTGGTTCTGCTGGATATCAATAAGAATTATAGCAAACGAAAGTTGGACGGTCTCATGGTCAATAAGTTTGGAAAACAATGGGTTGAAAAAGTGAATAGGTTTTTTAGTGTAGGACTTCTCAGAGCCTATAAAAACCCAGTGTGCATTGCGAGTGTCTAATGGGGGGATAGGATGTACCTCTCCGGGGAAGCCTTTTCTCATCAGGTCTGTGCCATGTTCTCTGGAAAGATTGTGCTGTGCCCTCCTTTCTCCCAAGTAAATGCTCGTGATGACTCAGCCCGGGCTTCTCGTGAGCCTGAGTCACTGTCGTGGGCTCTGATGGGGATGAACAGGAAACGCTTCCCCTCCACTGGCCACCTTGGCACAATGAGCTGTGTCGTGGCAGCAGCTCCGGACAGCCATGCTGCATGACTGGCTGTGCTGCTAGGGTGAGCTTTCAGAGCCCACAGCCCTGATACACCCGCATCTGGGACCCGGAGGCTGGAACCCGGAGGCTGGAACCCGGAGGCTGGAACCCGGAGGCTGGCTGTGACTACCTTTCAGGACCTAGAACACTCCGTGCGCTACTTCACTGCAGGTTATCTTCCACTCACCCCCTTTAGGGAAATTCCACCTCCGATCAGAGCACAGATGGTCTGCCCGATGTTCCCGGCCCTTCCCTGGCACTGCCTCCTGACACTTGCTGTGGTTCCTTTTGTGACGACTGTCCTCTCTGACCCCTTCTTTATGGAAGGATTTGTGGGCACATCCTCAGCTAAACAATTCATTCCACAAGGGCGGGGACTTTGTATCTCCCTGTGACCCTGAGAAACAAGCTTTTAAGATTTTTGCTGAATGATCAAGAAAAAAAATTAAAGAAAAATGCAAGGTATTGTTATGAAAAGAGGTCAGCCAAGCTTGGTCAGCAGCCTGGCATCAGCCCTCCTGAGATTAGAGCTATGCTGTTCGTCTTACCCCTGGGCGCAGTGAGGGAGGCAAGGCTGTCCCCTGCTGTGAGAAGGCCAACCCCGAACAGTGGTGGAGAGGCCACAGAGGCATCTAGAAAAGGCTCTGAAGTGGTAGCTGCTGAGCATGTACCCGAAGGCCCCAGCAGGCCCTGACAGGGGTCAGCGCTCTCCAAATCCAGTCTGCTGGCTCCTGCTGCCCCAGAAGCCGAGCTGTCTGTAGTGCTTGGAGACTGCCTTGGACCAGCTCGCAGGAGGCAGAGAAGGAATCTGCCTGACTAAAGTCACTGGGCCAGTAGATCACCAACAATGAACAGCAACAGATCCTGGCTTCCTTCCCTCTACTGCCCCATAGAAGGGTCTGCCTGGAGGGAGCTGCCGGAGCTCTGGTGGAATTTCTCCAGCCTCTTGGGAGGCAGTGTGGCATGACAGGTAGGAGCATGGGTCTGAATCATGGCTCTCTGGAGATTAGCCAGCTGTCCTTGGGCAACTTGGTTAGTGTACTGAGCCCCAGTCTCCTCATATGTAAATTGGGTTGAAATACTCCTTTTTTCGTAAGGTTGTTGTGAGACTATATAAGATAACTGCATGAAGCGCTTAGCCCAGCCCTAGGCACATGGTAAATGCTCATTGAACATTGGCCGCTATTAATCACCACTTCCGCTAACTGCTCTGTGCAAAGCTCTGCTCAACTCTCCTGCCCAGGCTGAGATCTCCAAGCCACATGGGTGATTCTGAATTGACCTATTCAAAAAAGGAAAATTACTTTTCACATAATTAGAGTGGTGAATTTTACTGCTCTCCTCACCAAATTATAACACTCCCCAAAGTCAAAATACTTATTTACTGTCTTGCTTTGCCACCTAATAGCTGCAAGAACTTGGGCAGCTTCCTCAACTGTAAAAAATGCAGATGGTAGTAGCACTGACTTCGTTCTGTCGTTGCAAAGGTTAAATGGAAATATATGTCAAATGAGCAGCACATAGTAAATGATCAGACAAGGGTAGCTGTTTACGTGGCTGTATTTACCAGTCAGGAGAAGATCCCCCCCCACACACACTGCTCTTGCTGCCCCAATGTGGCTAACAAACATTGCTGGCAACTGCAGGGCTCTGGGGGCCGGCTGGAGGCCAGCAGTAGTGGAGGAGACCCAGGGCTCATGGCAGCCAAGCCGGGGAGGGCACCTTTCCAGCTGCAAGAAAAACAACACCTCCTCCCCCTCCTCTCAGCGGGTAAAGAAGAGGCTGAGAATGAGGGGGTCAAGGAACTCTGCAGCCTGGCAATCAGCACAGAGGTAATCGTGTGGCCATGGGCTCCGAGAGCACGGAATAATGGGGCAGAATGACTTGTCCAGGCGGGTTGGGCAGGAGGGGGAAGAAGGCAGCTGACAGGTGAGCAGAGAGAAGAGTGATGGAAAGGTCCTCAAGTTGCAAGCCGTCACCCTGGAGTGGGGCTCTCCACAAGGAAATCACCTGGAGAGCAGCTCAGGAGGACTCACTCCAGGAATTCTCGGGAGACTTTCCCGTCATACTAATCGGGATGGGGGCTGTCAGCAGACCCTGTGTGCACTCAGAGTGGATCTTGGGAGCCAGGCATTCAGGAATGGTTGGGTCTGGGGTTGCATTTCTTCAGAGACAGTTTCTGGTCAGACAGGGGATGCTCCTGTCCCCATCTTCCCTTTTGACACCCCCATCACCACCTTGTCTAGAAAGAAGGGAGATATGCCAGGAAAAAGAGGGCCCAAATCTTAAAAGAATGTAGGAGACGATCATGCAGGAAAAAAGTACAAACCTCTCAAGTATACAAAAAATGCTCACTGCAAATTAACACCTCCCTGAGATTCCATGTGTTACCAATCAGGACAGAAACCACAAGGTGATAACCCAGTCTGCTTACTGCCTGGAATGAGGTAGGCACTCACATTGTTGGTGGGGGTAGTAATCGGGGCAACCCCTGGGAGGGGAGTGTAATTTGGTAATACCTGTTAACGTTACCCATGCCTATGCATATATGTGAGCAAATCCACTTCTGAAATGTAACCTACAGATGCAGCTGCACACGAGTGAAGTGAGGTTTCCCTGAGATCATTCATTGTAGCAATGTTTTAAATAGAAAAACGTAAGATAAAACTCCAGTTTCCACCAATAGAAGACTAGGTAAATAAAGTATATGCAGACAATGGAATATATGTAACTTAAAGCAAAAAGAGGACTCGAGAAAAATGGGCAAAATTCGTAAACAGGCTATGGAAAAAGACACAAAATATATGAAAAGATGCATAACTTCACTTGTTATAAGAGGGAGATGTAGATTAAAACTACATTGTGATACTATTTCTTACCTCTCTTAGTTGCAAAAATTCAAAAGCTTCATCTCATATTCTGTCAGTAAGGCTGTGGGAAAGCCACATTGTCTTATGTTGCTGGTTGGAGTGCCAAGTGGCTCACTCCATGGAGGGGGATTTAACTCTGTCTCACAAAACCGCATGTGCTTTTACTCTGACCCGGCAATCCCACTTCTAGGAGTGTACTCCAAAGGTATAACTCCACAAATATAAAACAACAGATGCACAAAGTTATTCACTACCTTCATGAATATGCCAGAAAATGTTGAAACAAGCTAAATGCCCATCCTCAGGAGATTAGCTAAATAAACTACTGTAAATCCACACAGTGGAAAAATTCTGCAGCCATATTACAGAATGAGAAAGATCTTTATCATCTGCTCTGGACTCTTCCAAGGATATATTGTTAAGTGGAAAAATCCAGATGCAAAAATGCAGGTGATACATACATATACACACAGAGGACATAAAAACATGCACATGTATACTTATTTTCCTAGAAAGAAACAGAAAGAAACTAGAAGCTAATGAAAATGTTCCTGTAGGAGGCAGGTGTAACTGAGAGGAAAGGATAGCAACAGGGAGTAAGATTTCTAATACTTCTTTATATAGTTTTGATTTTGAACATGTAAATATTTTACATTTTCAATACATTTTATAATGACAAAAAAGCAAACTCTAAAGTTGAATATAAACACCAACAAACCAAAATGTATATGAAAAAGGTAACAAAACCATTTAGAAAATAAGAATTTGTTCAAGAATTTGAACACACTTTTCTGATTATAAACCCTTTGGGACATAGTTTAAGGACAAAACAAACTGTAAAGAAATCTTGAACTTTACTCTGTAGGTTTGTTGTGCGTGGCAACATTGGTGCTATAATTCCTACTCTTTTGTGAATATAGAATAAAAGAGTAACTGTATTGATATAATTGGGAATCAGGGTTCTCACTGTGGGAAAAATAGAGAGCTTTATGCCATCCAGCAGTGTGGTATTAGTTTTAAATGGAAAGTATCAGCTCGAGTTCACAATTTACATAATTCATACCTTCCTGCACTTAGAGTCTAAGAGTAATGACAAGTCCCAGTAGTGACAAGCACACCCAGCACCCAGACTTTGGTTGCTAAATACCGGTTCTCATTAGAAGGAACAAGGACTCTTTGAATAAATGTCTGATTCCAGGACTGGGGAGGAAGAAGTACAAGATGAGCCTGGAACATCTCATTATGCCAGAAAGCAGGAGAGTGCCTATGGGGATAGAAGAGCAAGCTTGAGTAGATTCCACAGTCAAATTCGAAACCGTTGGAGCATCAAGAGGAATAATGATGACAGCACATCGTGTTACTAAAAAGGTGGGGACTAATGAAGCTCTTCTTTACTGAAAAAATACTAGCTTAAAAATATAGAAAGAATACAATTGGAAAATCACCACTTTCCAGTCCCCGATGTAATGACTGATACAGGCAAGGACCATCAATGGGTGGGAAACCATTCAGTAGGTGAAAGGTTAGGAACAGGATATTTACATGGTCTCAAAATTCTATCCCATGGATTATTTATTGAGGAAGGGCACATGGTGCCTTTGCAGTGAGGAATCTGGCAGATTCTCCCCTGACCAAGTCATCAGACTCATCACGTCCAATAGTGATACAATGTGGCACATTGGGAAGCACATAGCATCACCATGTGGTGGTCTTGTGAAATATCTGATTGTGAAGAAGCACTCAGACTCATAGAGATTGTGGGACATTCAATAGAACAAGTGGCCTCAGCGCTTCAAGTATGTTGTGAACGATCCCCCTCCCCAAAAAGGCAGAGGAACTTTATTCTAGACAAAAGATGATATGGCAACAAAATTCAATATCTGGCTTGATCCTGGAGTGAAAAAAAAGCTATACATGGTATCTTTAGAAAGCAGGAGAAATTTTAATGTAGAGTAGGTAACAGTATTGTATTAATGGTAAATTTCTTAGGTCTGATAATTTTATTATTTAAAATGTAGGGTTGTTAGGAAATGTATCAGCTGAAGTGTCTTAGAAATAAAGATTGAAGAGGTTCTCCATGTCCTAACATTTTAAAAAGTCTCTTCAGAATATTTTACATAAAAAAGCAAGATGTAGCTTGGTGTATGTATAATCCTATCTTGGTTTAAAAAGTGGGGAAGTGGGGATAAATTATACGGTTTTAAAAATATTTTTAAAATTGATTTTAGAGAGAGGAAGGGGAGGGATAGAGAGAGAGAAATATCAATGAGAGAGAAACATCGATTGGGCTGCCTCCTGCATGCACCCTACAGGGGATCAAGCCCGCAACCTGGGCATGTACCCTGACCGGGAATCAAACCATTGACCTCCTGGTTCATGGGCCAGTGGTCAACCACTGAACCACACCAGCCTGGCAATTATACAGGTTTTTTGCTTGTATGTGAACGAGGAATTTTGGGAAGGATATACAAAAAATTAATAACAGTAGGTACCTGTGGCAGGTAGCAAAGAGGGGCAGGGAATAGAACAGGGCAGAAAAGAAACAGGTGGGAAAAAGTGTATTCACTGTGTGCTTTTTAAAATATTTGGAAACATGAGTAGGTATTATCTACTCAAAAAAAGTATACATTGATTTTTAGAAAAACAACAGAACCTAGAATGTGACCAAAATAGGTCAACGAGAGAACTTAGGACCCTTCAGGGGGAGGCCCTGGTTTTTCTAGAGGTGCTAATGCTGTCCTTGGTGTGCAAACCATGCTCTCAGGCGGAGTGGAAGAGAGCAGGTATCTGGTTCAACAAAACTTGTCAAAAGTGTTCCACTTTTGCATATTCTTGTTTCCCGGCAATTCAGCAATTCTTTTTCTAAAACTAATCCTAAGGAAATAATTTAAGGATGAACAAAAATTTGACACCAAAAATGTTCATTGCAACATTGTTATAATAGGGAAAAAATCCCAAATGTAAGCAAACAAACAATACAGGCCTATTTAAGTAAATTACGGTATACTCAGAAGATAGGGACCAAGTGTATGCCAGGCCTCAGAAAGATGTTTATGTAGCATTTTAAAATGAAAGGGCATATGCATTTTATGAATTCATTTAAAATTGTATAGATGTAGGTATATAGGGTGTTCCCCCCCCCCAAAGTGTATACACACACTTTGAATAATTATAAAGGTAGTGTTTATTAAAATACATTTCATTTTCAAAATTGAGCTATTAGCTGTTAAAGTATGTATACATTTTTTGGGGAAGCCTTGTATAAAGGCATAAAGCAATATAGCTGCCATTGTCTGATGAGATTATAGGCACTTAATTTTTTTCCCTTCTGTTTATTTTTTTAATTTCCTCAGAAAATGAGATTTTTTTATAACTAATTTTTTAAAATAGTGAATTTATTTCTGTAAATAGGACTGGAAAGTCCATGTACAGAAAGCTGTGCTTTTAAAAATATTTGGAGACATGAGTCGTTATTTATCTCATTTCCAAATGGAAAGGTACAGTCCAGACACCTTTCCCACCAACGCCTAGGTTGAGAAGAGACTGCAGACCGCTCAGAGTTTGGGGACAGCCGCTGTCTCTCCAGCTCTTGTAACATTTCTCAGTGTAACTTGTGATTGCAGTGGGGTGTGCTGCCCACGGGCTAGGATATCAAAACAAACCTGTCAGCCTGCCGACAACCCCTAAGAGCAGCTCTGCGCAAGAGTAGGTCAGCGTCCGCTGGACCGTGGCAATGCTGGCCTACTCACTCCCCAGGGAACGATCACACTTGAGGGGGAAAACATATCCTCATCTTGACAGAGTGGCCCCTGTCAGCCCAGACAGCACCTGGGGCTAAGGACCGCTGTAATAAGCTGACAGGAGCATACATCAGCATATTTCTGTGACTCTGGAATGAGGGATGCTGGCTTCCTGTAAAGAGGCTGAAAACATCCCAGTTTCCGTCAGCTTGCTGGCTGCCAACCCAGTGAATACAGCGAGGTTTACTTCGTCATCGGCACAGCATGCTCAAGAAGGTAGGTTTGGAGTCCAACCCAAATTTGAAGCTCCCCTTCTTTTCATTAGTTCTTCTATTTGGCAAGTCTCATAACCGCTCGGAGCCCAAGTTCCTCAGGGATCTCTGGAAGAGCTGTGGAGATGATGAGCGTGGTGCAGAAGTTTAGTAATTGGGGAGGGCAACAGTAGGTTTACAGTTGTGAGTACACGTAACGGTTTATTCTTGCATTATCATTTATTGTGTTTTCCATATGAACAACTGGAGACCTACTTTTGCCCACCCTTGTGTAGGTTCTTCCAGAGACATTTTGGAAGACCTGTGTTGTCTGTTTCTCTCTCCTCCGGGTTGCCTGTGCGTCTCTGCCCTCGGAATAGATCTGTGGTTGCATCATAATTGCTTCATGCAGATTCTCTGTGAGTGATGAGCAAATAAGCAGGCATGTACAGACTGCAAGTAAGTGTTGGGTAAAAAACACTGATTGAATGTGTAACTATTTGAAATGTTGCTTCAGAGAAGACCTTATATTCTGGAAACATATCTGTGTGTCCAAGAGTAAAAACTCCTGACAGTTCAACAGAACTTTTCCAGATAACCAAGAATCAAGTCTAGGCTCTTATAAAGTGATCAGTCCACAATTTGTGAAAAGTATAAGCTTGTACATTGGTCTTCACGTTGCTAGGAGAAGGAGTTTGGATGGAACTTGGATTTTATAAGCCAGGGCTCTGCTTTGCCCACGGTGTTCCCTCAGGGGCCACGATTTGATTTGTTTTCAGCTGTCGTGATTTTGCAGCTTTAGACCAGGCATCCTCAAACTACGGCCCGCGGGCCACATGCGGGTGTTTTTGCCATTTTGTTTTTTTACTTCAAAATAAGATATGTGCAGTGTGCATAGAAATTTGTTCATAGTTTTTTTTTAAACTATAGTCCGGCCTCCAACGGTCGGAGGGACAGTGAACTGGCCCCCTGTTTAAAAAGTTTGAGGACCCCTGCTTTAGACATTGGAGGTGTTTTCTAATCTCAGTGAGACCACAGGCTGGCTAAATGAGTCATTGGCTTGGTAGTGTCTTCAGCTATTTAAGTTTGAGGAAATGTGCTCATTTAGATTGGTAACGGATATCCTCTTTATGGAAGTGTTTTACGAACATAACCAAAATTGGTGACCTGGGTGCTTGTTAGTTACTTATTCCCATTCAGTCATGGTCTTGGGCTCTGGTGTTACCCGAGATTCCTGGTTTTCCATGGGCTTGCACGGCACTGTTCTCTCCTGGTTTTCTGACCTGATTGGTATCTCTTTTTGTCTAGGTCCCATTTGTCTCTCAACCTTTAAATATTAGTGATTCCCCAGGATTCCTTCCTTGGGCCTCTCCTCTATTAATCTCTCCTGGATAATTTAAGTCATTAGGAAAGCTTTACATGCTCACACTCGAACTATCTATCTCCAGCCCTGGTTGGAGGCTCATGATACTGATTGTCCAGCTGCACAGTGACATCTCCACTTGCATGTCCTCTCCTTGATGGCAGTTCAAGCACAGCATGTGCCAAACGGAGCTCCTCTCCATGCCATTGTGAGTGGCACCGCCATCCATCCAGTCGCCCAGCACTGTGGGCTCATGTCACCCCTGGGTTCCCCATCCCCAAGCCTGTCCCTTATACCTCCTGTGCTCTCAAATCATCTTTTCTTTCCTGGCTTCTGTCAGTCTCTTAATTAAACCCCCCTTCCCATTTCCTGCCATGCCATCTTCAAGCCAGCTTGCTTCCAGCTCTGTATTTCTGAAATCCCAATATGATCCTGGCAAGTCCCTGCTTAAAATGCTCCAGTGGCTCCCCTTTGTCCTCCAGGAAAAGTCCAAATCTTACTGTGGGCTCTGAGGCCACTGTGATTTGGCTCCTGCTCACCCTTTGACTCCATCTTCCGTCATCCCCTGAGCTGTACCCATCTACCCTCCACCTCAAGCTACCTGTAGTTCCCCAGCCCTGATGTGCCATTGCCCGCCCGTGTGCCTGGGCATGCTCTGCCTTTAACCCAGTGGTTCTCAGCTGCGGGATGTTCCCTGCAGGGGACATTTGGCAGTACCTGAAGACATTTTTGGTTGTCACAACAGGAGTGGGTGGGAGAGGGAGTTGCTACTGGCATCTGGAGACCAGGGACACTGCTAAATGTCCTACAGTGTACAGGACAGCCGCACAATGAATTTTCTGGCCCCAAATGTCAGAGAAACACTCTCAGACCATTTGGTGAGTTCTTTTTACTTTTTCCCAGGTCATGCATAGTCAACCTCTGTAGCTTTTGACTCGCTTTGTAACCTTGGGCAAGTGACCTCACTGCTCTGTCACAATGTCCTCATCTGTAAAATGCAAATAATAATAATTCTTCCTCAAATGTGTGTTGTGAGGATTAAGTGAGTGAAGAGTACATTGGGACAGTGTCTGGGACATAGTAATTGCTCAATAAATGTTAGTTGCTGATATCATTATTATTATTTGATCTATTTTAAAATCTTTTATTTTTTGACCTACTCCAGCAGAGTTGATCACTTATTCCGTATGTCATACCCAGATTGTGAGCCCCTTGAGGAAATGGTCTCTGACTTGTTCGTGGATACATCTCAGAGTCTGGTACAGCCTAGGCACCTAGTAAATGTTTGCTAAATGAATGAATGATTCCATTTGCATATATTTTTATGTTATAAAATCAGAGTTCTCCACTGATGCAAAATCAACGAAGTGCTGCACTGTTAAGCATGGCTTCATAAATGTTATCTATTACCATTAATATATAATCATAAATATAATTTGTAATTATATATCATTACATAATATATACTTCTATGCTCATATAATTCCTAATTTTCAAACAGTGTTTTCTCATTGAGCTGTTTTGGTGTCAACTCTTCATTACAAGTGCGTTTTCCTGGTGAGGGTATGGCTGGGGAAGCAATTTCACAGTAGATCATGGGTCCCTGGGGATATTGGCGTGTGCTGGAGGAGCCCATGGCAAAATGAGATTGCCACATGCACCTGTGTACTGTTTTCCTCAAGAAACTGGGTGAAAACCCAGGTCTTTCCAGCTCACATGGCAGATGTCCACCTCTTCGTCCCCCCCACCCCTCTCCACCCCCTATCCCTGACTCAACATCCCCCTCTCCCTTCTCCAAGGAAGTAGCTGAGTAAAACAGGACAAGTTCTTGGCTATGTACAGCTAATATTATGGTGGAGGAGTTGGGCAATAAGCAAGTGGACACATAAGATTATATCAGAGTGAGGGTAATGTTCTGGAGTGGTGGGGGGGGGATGTTTGTTTATAGGGTGATAATGGGAATCCTTTGGAGGAGGGGACATTGGAGCCAGCCATGGGAGGACGTGGGGATAGACCTTGCCAAGCAAAGGCACCAGCATGTGCAAAAGCTTTGAAGCTGGGATGAGCATGATGTGCTCAGGGAAAGTTTCTTCGTTTCTTCTGGTGACTTAATTGGTTTTTATTTGGCTCCTAATCTGCTTTGTTCATCTCTCTGAAATGTTAAGCATGCTGCGTTGTAAATTACATGTGGACATATTTCTTTCCATCCCTCATCCTTTGCAGCCTCTCTTAACCTTTCAAGAACATTGTGTCTGAAATGAGGGCAATTCATGGCAACAGCTAGCACTTATTAAACCAGCCGCATGAACAGTGCTAGATACTGGTCAAAGTGCTTTGCAGGTATTTCCTCTTTTAATGTACACAGTAACCTCATGAGGTGGATAACACTATAATTCTCATTTTTCAGATGGGAAAACTGAGGCGCAGGCCTTAGTAACTTGACAGGAAGTGGCTGAGCTGGGGTTCTGAGCCAGTCAGCCCGCCCATGAATCTACCCCTTGACCTGTGCACCATCTAGCTTCCTAGTGCTTGTGGCACGCAGGAATAGGTCTGCCCGAGGAGGCCCTTGTCACCTAAGTGTGTGATCTGCAGCCCTGTCTGCACTCAGCCACAGGCGCCCAAGGACCTGGCTGGGGGCTCCAGGCTCCTGCTGCCAGAGCAACAGCACACAGTAGGCATGGCTGCTGCCTCGGGCCTTTCTGGGTCCTGGTTGCTGAGGATAAGTGAGTGTGCTAGTAACTACCAGCACGGGAGGAAGTTATAACACAAGAAATTCCACCAGTGAGAAATAAGAGAAAATAAAGGTGTCTGTGAGGACTCGGGCAGCCCAGGTGCGAGGGAGGCCCAGGTGCCCTGGCCTGTGGGACCTTCCACGTCCTCTCACTCTGACTCAGTGAGGAGGTGCAGGCCCAGGTGGGGCGTTGACCCCTCAGCAGGCAGAGGGTCTTCCTTCTCATTCTACCTCCTATTTGGGACTCAGGCAAGTCTCCTGGCTCTCAGAGCCTCAGTTTTTTCATGTCCAAAATGCCCATGATGCCGACACCTGCCTCACGGGGCGTGAGAGAACCACCAGAGATGATGGGACATGAAAGTGCCGTGTGAGTGATCAAATGCTACAGGAACGGTGGCAGTTTTAGTGTTAGATCAGACAGGTTCGCTGGCAGATGTTTCTGAATTATCCGAGGGTTTCTTTTATTGTCTCTTCATCTCGTTAGTCCCAGTAAGTGAGACTTGGCTGCATATTGCTGTTTCTAGGTTAGGCTAAAATTTTCTTAAAAGGCAGCTCTGCCTTTCCTAAAGCCTCATTAGAGCACAGACGTGGAAGCAGAGCACAGACGCGTGCCTGAGAGCAGCTGTGACTTATGGCCTAACCCTTGCAGAGACTCTCTTATTTGAATTGTGCTGGAATTCCAGCGATCTGACCCCTCTCTCCCCGGCCCTTAACTTCACAGTTAGGGGACTTTTATTACCAACTATGACAGCATTTCAGGGGACTGCCCTCAAAAGTTTCTTTGTTAATGAAGACATTTCTGGAAGTTTTTTTTTTTTTTTTCTCTCTCTCACTGACTGTGTGTTCAGCAAGTTCCCCGTTGCTTTCCCCCCATTTGGTGTGAACACATACAATACCCAGCTGCCAACATTTGGTTGCAAATGGTTTAAAAAGAACCAGAACCTCTATCACTCTGTCTCTTTATGATCTGCCTGAGCGTCACAATTTCTGAGGTCTACTCAGGGAGGTGAAATTTCATGGATCCCCCAAGACATGGATTGATTGATTAATTATTTATCTTAGTTGACAAACATTTATCAAGTACTAATATGTGCCAGGCACTTTTATAGACACTGGAGAGGCAGAAGTAGACCAGACTGGGAAGGTCCCTGCATGTCTGGGGTTAAATTCTAATAGGGAGGTAGGCAATAAAACACACATTTAGATCCATTAGAATTTCTGATGGAGCTAAGTACAACTGAGAGGCATTGTGGGGTGATGGGATAGGTGTGCTGGTGTGCTGCACCTCTTCTGTGGGCACAAAAATAAGATGGTGAGGGAGGCCTTACCGAAGAGCTGAAAGTCCAGTGGAGGCAGCTGAGTTATTCTAGGTAGAGAGAGCAAGTGTGTAGGCCCAGAGGTGGGGATGAACTTGGCCTGATTGAGGAATAAAGAGTCGTACATTGGAGTATATTAAATAGGCAGAAGTGTGGTGTAATAGGTGGGCAGGGCTGTTACCAGAGCCTTTTAGCCAGTGTAAAGAATTACATTTTGTTTGAAATTAGAGATCACCTACTCTAGTCTTCAAGTTCAAGTGTGACCCATAGAGTGAGTGGATTTGCCTGGAGAGTCTTTGTGACCCCGTGTTACCTGCCTCTCTACTGGAGACAGTCCTCTCTGTGTGCAGGATCTGCCTGGACCCTGGCCTTTGTCAGCTGACTGGGCAAATAGCTTTATCTCCCATGGGGTTGGGGCATGTGGGGGAAGGGTGGGGAGTAGCTGCTGAGCCCAACTCCTGACTTCTCTGAGTCCCCTAAGGGCATGAAAGGCTGGTTCTTGCTTCATTCCTTGGACCTAGAAGAGTCTCCCCGGAGGCCTCACATCCTAGGGGCCTTGCTCACCTGTCAGGGAGCTGGTAAAGCAGACAGGGCAGGGAGGTTCAGAAGAGTCATGTCAATAACCTCCTCGCCCTGCAGATGTAGGAGCCAGGAATCCTGAACTTTTGGAGCCTTTCCCCATTCTCCAGCACAGGCTTTCCCCACCCCAGACCATCTTGCGGCTGCTCCATATTGATCTTCCATTTCATCCGTAAACGGACCTGCTCACTGTTGGTGAATTAAATCCACACCTCTTAGCCTGGCCTCCAAGGCCCTTTACAGTTTAGGTCTACTCCCCGCTCCATTCTTCCCCCTCTTCTACACTGACTTGCTCCCACACCAGGCTTGTTTACTTGCAATCTCTAAATACTGCTTGTACTTTATGGACTCATGCATTTGTGCATGCCACACCCCTCTCCTAATACACCTTTCTATAATCACAACACCCCAGGTAAACTTTGAATTTCCAAACCTGCCCTCCAGAAAGCCTTTCTTGATTGATTTAGTGCATGATGATCATTTGTATACTTCTGAGCAGGGCGGTAAAGCCTGTGGACAAGATGGAAATCACACACACCTCTTCAGGTCAGGTTGGGAGTCTATTCTAGAAGAAACAGTCCAGAAAGAGGGAGCAGCACCATTTAAATTTCCAGGTGGTTCCGGTCAGCGCTCCAGGTAATTTCCAAAATGAGTCCCTTGCTGATATGTCTCCTCAGAACTCCAGCTCTGAGGAATGATGTTTTATCTTGCATAGCCTTGAATTAGCTTCTGTCCCTTTGTAGAGTGCAAGGACATCTTGCTCTTGGAACCACTGATGGGAAAACTCCCCCATGGCTTGGAGGTGGAAGTGCCCTTTTGTCTGAGGAGGAAGGCCAGTTCTAGAGATGGTTGGGCCTGGTCACAGGGACTGGCTTGCTGCTTCTGGCATTGACTTGATGAATGTTCTTGTCTCGGACCTCAGGGAGCTTTCCCTGCCCTTGAATTTAGTAATGAGTCTTGTTTTTAGTTCCTAGGGGACTGTGTGCCACATACATGCACACACACTCATCTTGAGCAAGGGGAGGGTCTTTCTTGTTCAATATGCTGTCACCAGTACACTCACTCGGTACAGGGCATTTAACCTGGGCTGCCTGCTCACAGAGCTGCTTACCCACTTGTATTGAGAAATGGCAAGACAGCCAGGAGTGGGGGATATACACTCTTTCCTCCTGTGTGTACTCTGTTTCTCTGTTGGTAAACACCCTTTCAATAAGCACAACCGAGTTTGTGATCTGCCCTTAGGGCTTAGAATTAGTAAAACCATCCAAATTAGCTTCCTCTAATATTCATTTTGGCATAAGCCTATCTATAGTATTTTATGTTATTTTTTTCTATAGTATTTTATATGAGCTGGGGGGGGGGGTGCGCGTTGTCTAATCAGTGTATTTTTGTTTGGTGGCCAAATGCTTCCCTTGTAATCATAGATTACATGTATTTTCTCAAAGGGACATGATATGCTCAAGAATGTTAGATATTATCCTATCTTTATTGGCAAATGCAAGAGAAAAAAATCCCAACAAATGAAACTTACCCCAGGAGAAATTTAGATGGAGGAAAATGAGGTACTTGAAGAACAGAATTTTTTTCTAAATTTTATAGCACCTGAGTTCTTACCATAAAAACTTGACTGAAGGCCAAGACTTACTGACTTTTTCAAGAGGAATGGCTTATTTTGCAATGTAAGGCATCTAGGACTGAAAGATGTTGCCCCAGGCAATATTGAGTGCTTTCTGTTTTTTAAAAATAGTTTCTCTTATTATAATTTATATTCATTGTAGGAAATTTAGAAAATAAAGACAACTTTTGTTGTTTTTTTCCCTGAGGCTCTTCCAGGCTCATTGAGAGAATGTGATCTTGGAGCCATTTTTGCAAATGATGACCAAGTTACAAGCTTCTTCAGGAAGATTTTGCTGGCCCAGTCCTTGTGTCTGCAACTTTACAGTAGAGCATGTCTGTTTATGTAGGTCCTTTGACATCCCATGGCCCGTTTCCTCCGAAATGTACTGTCCTGACCTCTCAATGTGAGTTCAGTCTAATCTAGAATGAGGACTCTCTGGAACGATGATGCTTAGTCCACAAAGAAGCAGTCTCTCCTTAGAAGGCACCTCGATATTTCTCCAGTACCTGCTTCTATTTCCTGGCATTGCACTGACTGCCACCGTTTTCTTTATTTTCAGTAACCACTGAGCAGGAGTGACTCATTTCTGTGGATTTTCTCCTTTTGTGTCCTTTGGTTAATCCCCCACACGTAGCTCCCACTTTGTTTAGAACTGAAAGAGATTTATCTTGTTCAAGGGACAAATGCCTCTTTTTGTTCCTCTGAGATAATTAGAAAAGCCAACACCTTATTGTTGAAATAGCAAGGACATGGTAATTGTGTGAGTGTGGAGTCAAGTGCTTTTTAATCCTTGCATCTCCAGTGTCTTTCACACTATTTAGCACATAGTAGGTACTCAGCCAAGGCTAATTGAATTACTGAATTAAACACTAATGCAAACTTACTGGTTTATTTCCTTGGTACAGGGCTGTCATACAACGTAATTCCAGGGACACCTTTCATGCACACTGTTCCATCTGTGTGACTGAACACAGCCACCTTGTCTAGAAGCAATAGTCAATCCAAGGCAGGAGATTTGAATAGCTTCCTGATTCTTGGTATGGTCTTAACAGTTTCTGGAGTGGCATTGAGTTGGAGTGTTTGGGAACTGCTCAGACTCTCCCACTGTCCACACTGATGAGACTCATTTGTTTCCTCGAGCTCAGGAACATTGTATTCTGCTTAAGCTCATCCTGCACGGATAGGCTTTATCTAAATTCCAATCCATGCCAGCACTGCTTCCACTTCATATCATTCTGCTCCAACCCATTCACGTCTGTTTTCTCTTTGATCTTCCTCTGAAGAATTCATAAGGACCTGTGCAGGTATCTGCTTACGTGTGGGTTTCTACTCAGAATCAGCTACATGTGAAACTCCTCCTCGCCAGTGAAGCCTCATTGTACCTAGTGATTTCTCTATCAGAGTTGTTCTCAGATTTCAATTTCCTCTCTCTTGGATAGCGAACTAAAGTGAGAAGCCCTACACCATTAAATGGGAGGAGTACTAGAAGCCACTAGTGACTAAATCACTTGCAGACTTATTTCATTTTTATTGAATAGTCTCTTGAAACAAAGATTAATATACTCACTAGCAGATGTACAGTTGTTGGTAATGTGTGTTAATAATGAATTTCTTTCATAGACGTCAAACTATCTTATATAGAAGTAGCATATTTTGCATTGTTGTTATGATTTCATAGGTAAAATAAAATTTATACAAATTTCCTGTTGACTTAGGTGGCCAGTTATTGCTTGGGTCCTCTCTAGCATCCATTACAGACTTCTGTTGCAGTTCCTATAGATCATCATTTTACTGGTTATAGGTTCTTGGCCCCATCATTCATTATTATCTCCTGGAGGACAAGGACAGTCTCTTTTTATAAACATTTCCAGTGGTGATAATTATGCCAGAACATAATTCTGTCCAATAGGTAATTGTTGATTACAATCAACAATTAATACATCAAATACATCAAAAGTTTTAAGCTTGTGGGTCAGAACACCTTTGAGTGATTAAATAGGAAGATACTATGGGATCAGGGGTTACTGAGATTCTTTAGCATTTAATATAGTTGGAGAATCAGAAGGAAGGTATAAAGGGCACATTGCCTCTCAATGTACCAAAAGGAGAGAATAAATCATTATATTAGTAAATATTAAAAGATGTGCTAGCAGCTACATAAATTGTGATGCATGAGTTATTGGTTATGTTAGTTTTGTGGTGCTATAAGGTCATATTTCCCCTCCTGTCAAAAGGAGAGCTATGATCACTGAATTAGGCAGGAATCACCACCAGTATCTGAACACGAGGAGAAGCAGCTGAGCACAAGGGAGCCCGATGATCAAGGACCATGGACAGCTACAGAGGTTGCTCAGGCTTAGCCTATGGCTCCTAATGTGACCAGCATGCTGTATTAAATTAGACTGGGAAAATAAATTAGTTCGTGAATTCTAAGCCATGAAGAAAGTTGGTGGCTGGTAGGAAGCAATGATTACATTTTAAGGACAAATCCTACAAGTGTCTCAGATTTTGGGGCTGCAGGTACTAGAGACAAGGAACAACCTGGTGTGGACCATATCAGCACACATACCCATGGAAAACAGTTTCTGTCATTCCATGCTATCTCAGAGCTATGACTTTGGCCACTTACTCTTTAGCATTATCTTTACTAAGACTCAATGGAGCAGCTCATTCTCTTGCATACTCTGTTAGGCCATCATGGCCCCCATGTCCTAGGAGACAAACGCAATATTATACAAGCAGATACCTTAGTTTGACTCAAGCTGTCTGGTGTGTTCAGTGCTGCCCTGGAACAAAACCATCTATAAGAAAGGATCCTTCTTGATGAGTTACTGTGGGACTTGGACAAGCTCTTTCACCTCTTTTGGCCTCACATCCATCTCAGCTGGAGAAAATGACTTCTTTATTGTCCTTAAAATAAGGTGGTATCTGTCAAAGATGTCTTTGAGGAAAGACATTCTGGGAGATTATAGTTAAACAATGTTATCATGAAAAATGGGCACATTCTTGTGCAAGGTGCAAAGTCTGTTGCTAATGCTTCAAAACTGGCTTCATTTCTCCTCAATTCCAAAGCTTAATGAACTCATCATATAAATACTTGAGAAATGAACACATATCTGAGAAAGCCCTTTAAGACAATGGAGGTAAATTTAATTTGGAAAAAAGAGACAATTTTCTTGTATATTACTTCCCCTGGGTTAAAAAAGGAACAGGTAGATTTATGCTTTATCTTCAAGTGCTTCAAATTATGTGTGACAGCTTTTCAAAAAGCTTGTCTCTATAGGCAAAAAACACACTCTTCATGTATATGTGATTTGACAGCATTCTTAGCCTGAGATTGTAGATCTGTCATTTATTACTGTAATTCACCAGTTGTGATTATTTGTTCAAGAGCCTTTAGTGTACATTACCAAAACAAAATTAAGGGAAAACAACATTCTCATTATGCAAAATCATGTAACTTTTATGTTTATTAATCCTTCCATGGAGGAATCAATATCCACTTTTGAATGAGAGTACTCGTCACTGTGACCCCACTCTCAAACATTGCTGGGAGAAAACACTTTGAATTTTTTAAGGGACTCACCTAATTAGCTCATGTTAGATCTCCTTAGGTACCTCCCCTACACTGGCAGGCTTTTGAGGTGCTTGTGTAGATTTACAGGGATGTGACCTTTGCTTCAGAGTCTAAGAATGGTTACATAAAAGAGATTTTAAACACTCATTCGTGTGATTTTCATTAAACTAACTTTCATTAAAAGCAACAACACAACAATCCTCTGACTGTGTTTTGAACTCTCCTAGGTATTTTGGAGGATCAGAATCAACCCTGGTAGTGCCAGGGTTGGTGTAGGGACAACTGCCCTCTTAGACCTCGCTTCCTTTCTGTTGCCAAGTTCTCACCAACACTCATCCAGGGCCAGGTTTTGTTTGTCAGACAAACCAGACTTCAGTTGAACAGACTGCACCATACTAATAGAGACCAATGTGATCCTGTGAAGGCTTATTTTCATTGATCTTACATACTTTCTTTGAAAACACTGTATGGACCCAGATTTTGTTTTTCCTATTTCCCCCCCTGTTTCCAAATAGGGGAAGACATTCTATTCTTGCTTGTGCCATCCTTGTGCACCATAATATTTACCATTATGGAGCATGGTATGTTTGTGCATTAATCTATACACAAATGACTACATTTAGCTGGGAGAAGTAAAATCCAACGGGTAAGAGGACTTTAAACCACAGTCAAAGTAGAGTTCTAAAACCTTGATTGATTTTTCCTTAACTTTCCAAAAGTGATGTCCTCTCCTAACAAAACAGGGCAAAATAAAACACACAATGACATCTTGATCCCCTCTGTATTCCTTAACTGCATTACTGTTGTGATGTTGATATCTATGGTGCAGTAGCAATACTTATTTCTCAGTAGTACTATTAAGAACTATCCATGGTGCTGATAAGATTACACTAAAACTATTCTTGAACAGGAACATAGCCTCAGATGGAATGAAACCTTTTGAAACTTTAGATTCCCGAATGAACCCAGGAATTCTCCCTCCTCTATCTGTTCTCTTAGTATCACATATCAGCTCTTTTCCAGACTTCTGCTTTGGTGGCATGCAGGACTGTGGAAAGCATCTTCCAACTCATACAGAAAATTGGTTGGCAAACTAGAATGCTTCTGTGTGCCACTGAATGAGGCCCCAAACTCCATGAAGACAGATGCTCCTTTGTTCAGGACATTGCCCTGTGTCTTTTAATCTGGCTGCTGTACCTATACAGCAACTTGCACACTGTAGTCAGAGTTGAGCCTCACAGGCAGCCAGCCTGACAGTCTATCCCACCCATGAACCGGCCAACAGCAATCAAGACCCATTCACAATAGGAGGGCTCACATAACCCACAAAAGGGACATTCCTAGGGCACCAGATCAGGAGATCAAGGAGACTATACCACTGGGTCCCACCACTGGGTCCTACTATATAAAGCCACCTTGCAAAGACTGGGAGTTATAGCAGTTCTTTCTAATACATAGAAACAAACACAAAGAGACAGCCACAATGGGAAGACAAAGAAATAGGCCCCAAATAAAACAATAGGAGGAATCTCCAGAAAAGGAGCTAAATGAAATGGAGGCAAGCAATTTATCAGATATAGAGTTCAAAAAATGGTTATAAGGATGTTCAAGGAATTAGTGAAAACTATAACAGCATGTAAATGGATATAGAAACCATGAAAAAGAACCAATCAGAAATGAATAATACTATATCTGACATCAAGAATACACTGGAAGTAAGAAAGAGTAGGTTGTATGAAGCAGAAGATTGAATCAGAAATTTGTAAGACAAGGTAGAAGAAAACACCCAATCAGACCAGCAAAAATAAAAAGAATGAGGTTAGTTTAAGGACCTTTGGGACAACATGAATCATAACAACATCCTCATCATAAGTGTCCCAGAAGGAGAAGAGAGAGAGAGCAAGGGAAAAAGAACCTATTAGAAGAAAAAATGACCATAAACTTCCCTAACCTGGTAAAGGAAAAAGATACAAGTCCAGGAAGCACGGAGAATCCCAAACAAGATGAACCGAAAGAGGCTCACATCAAGGTGCATCATGATTAAAATGACAAAGGTCAAAAACAAAGAGAGAATCTTAAAAGCAGCAAGAGAAAAGCAATTAATTACCTACAAAGGATTTCCTGTTATACTGTTAGCTAATTTCTCAACAGAAACATTTCAGGCCAGAATGGATTGGCATGAAATATTCAAAGTGATGAAAAGAAAGGACCTACAACTAAGATTACTTTATCCAGTAAGGCTATCATTTAAAATTGAAGGAGAAAGAGCTTCCCAGAGAAGAAAAAGTTAAATGAGTTTGTTACCACCAATCCGGTACTACAAGAAATGTTAAAGGGCCTGCTTTAAGCAGTAGAAGAATAATAAGAAGAAACAAATAAACAAAAACAAAAAAGGAAACAGAAGTAAAAGAATAAAATGGCAATAAATATGGGCCTATCTAAAATCACTTTAAATGTAAATGACTTAAATGCTTCAATCAAAAGACATAGGATAGCTGAATGGATCAGAAAGCAAGAACCATATATATGCTGTATACAAGAGACCCACTTCAGAATGAAAGATACACACAGACTAAAATGAAAGGGATGGAAAAAGATATTTTATGCAAATAGAAATGAAAAAAAAGTTGGGGTAGCAATACTTATATCTGAAAAAATAGACTTTGAAACAAAGGCTACAGTAAGAGACAAAGAAGGATACTAAATAATGATAAGAGCAGCAATGCAACAAGAGGATATTACCACAGTCACAGTAGAGTTCTAAAACTCTGATTTTTCCTTTAATACATGGTGTTGGGAAATTAGACAAGTACATGCAAAAAAATAAAACTAGACCACCAACTTACACCCTACACAAGAATAAACTCAAAATGAATAAAAGACTTAAGTGTAAGTTGCAAAACTAGAAAAATCCTAGAGGAAAACATAGGCAGTAAAATCTCAGACATCTGTCAGAGCAACATTTTTGCCGATATATCTACTAGGGCAAGGGAAATAAAGGGAAAATAAACAAATGGGACTACATTAAACTAAAAAGCTTCTGCACAGCAACAGAAACCAATAAAATGAAAAGGGACCCCCTTATATGGGAGAACATATTTGCCAGTAATACATCTGATAAGAGGTTAATCCCCAAAACATATGAAGAACACATGCAACTCAACAGCAGAAACGAACAATCCAATTAAAAAAATGGGCAGCCCAGGCCAGGTGGCTCAGTTGGTTGGAATATCATACAGTCATCCCATACACCAAAATGTTTCAGGTTCTTTTCCTGGTCAGAGCAGATACCTAGGTTGTGGGGTCAATCCCTGGTTGGGTCTCATATATGAGGCAACTAGTCAATGTTTCTCTCTCTCATCAATGTTTCTCACGTCAATGTTTCTCTCTCTCTCTCTCTCCACACCCCCCTTTCCTCTCTCTCTAAAATAAAATAAACATGCCACTGTGGACCGAGAGGTCACCAGTTCTATTCCCCATCAGGGCACATGCCTGGGTTTCAGGCTCAGCTTTTGGTACAAGGCATGCAGGAGTCAGCCAATCGATGTTTCTCTCTCTTTCCTCCTCTCTCAAACAAATAAAAACATACTTAAAAATAATAAAAACAAACAAACCCCTCCCCCCACACACTTATTCTTGGGTGAGGATTTTACACACACACACACACACACACACACACACACACACAGCAAAAGTCCTGAATAGAAATTTCTCCAAAAAGGATATACAGATGGCCAAGAGACATATGAAAAAAATGCTGAATGTCACTAATCATGTAAACTAAAACCTCAGTGAGATATTATCTCACACCTGCCAGATTAGCTACCATTAGTAAATTAACAACAAGTACTGGAGAGGATGTGGAAAAAAGGGAACCTTAGTGCAGTATAGGTAGGAATGCAGAGTGGTGTAGACACTCTGGAAAACAGTATGGAGGGTATTCAAAAAATTGAAAATGAAACTGCCTTTTGACCCAGAATTCCACTTCTGGGATTATATCCTAAGAATCCCAAAACACCAATTTGAAAGACTGTACGCACCCCTATGTTCATAGCAGCGTTATTTACAATAGCCAAAATCTGGAAACAGCCCAAGTGCCCATCAGTAGATGGATGGATAAAAAAGCAATAGTACATTTACAAAATGGAATGCTATGCAGCCATAAAAAGAAGGAAATCTTACCTTTTGTGACAGCATGGATGGACCTGGAGATTATATTCTAAGCGAAATAAGCCAGTCAGAGCTTATTTGATCTCCATATGATCTCACTTACACGTGGAATTAAATGAACAAAATAAACTGATGAACAAAATAGGAACAGAGGCATGGATACATGGGACAGTCTGACAGCTGACAGAGGGGAGGGGTGGGATAGCACTGGGTGAAAGAAGGTGAAGGGATAGCCAAAGAACATACATGCATAACCCATGGACAACAGTGTGGTGATGGCCAGAGGGACGGACGGGGCACCGAGGCTGGTAGAGGGGGCAAAGGTAGGGAAAGTAGGGACATCTGTAATTGCCGGGACTGACCAGCAGACCCTGAGCGATGGATGAATGGATTACTCTGACACAACGTTTGCTGTGAAAGAGAGGGTTAGGGGGCTGCCTGGCTCAAGGGACCAAGCAGCCCAGTTTGCCTGCCTCCTTAGGCTTTTATTGTAACAACAGCTTGAACGAAAATTAACTATTAGGTACTATCAGCAGGGTAAGCATCCTTGAGAAAACACATGTATCTGTAGTGTTTTTCAAACAAGGACGTTTTGCCCTAACTGGTCTGGCTCAGTGGATAGAGCGTCGGCCTGCGGACTGAAGGGTCCCAGGTTCGATTCCAGTCAAGGGCATGTGTCTTGGTTGCGGGCACATCCCTATTTGCGGGTGTGTAGGAGGCAGCTCATTGATGTTTCTCTCTCATCGATGTTTCTAACTCTCTATCCCTCACCCTTCCTCTCTGTAAAAAAAATCAATAAAATATATTTTTAAAAAAACACAAGCAAACAAGGACGTTTTGGAGTCTAAATGTAAATATTCCAGTAAAACACCTGGAGCTCAGACTTGTTGGAAAAGTCAAGGCAGGGGCTGCTGCCTTTGACAAGGTTCCCCCAGAGGCCCCCGGCCTTTCAGAGATTCCTCCTCACAGACTTTCCAGCCGAGTCCCAGGCTTCCCCACACGGAATAGTGTCAGAAACAACAAAAAAACCTTCTGTTAAAAGCTTTAAAAAAGCAAATAAACTTTAGATTCCCATGGCTGGGTTTTGCCATGCTGAAAGAAGTAGCGAATTGAGGATAATTATTTTACTGGTTTGAGTAAAAGAATGGGTTTAGCTTTTAGTACATTGAGATTTTGGGCCCAAGTTCTCTTGGTCTTAGATATTGGGAGAGTTTCTCACTTCTGGGCTGTTTCTGGAGATACAGCTCATGTTTTCATTTTTCCTTTCTTGTAGCTACCCAGGAGGATCACAGAACACACAGGGAATTGACAATTATTTTTAATGAGAGGTGTATATGAAGCGGCTTCCCATTCTGAATTCTCTGCACTGCTTTTTAGTGGAATCGGGGGGGTTTGGGATATACTTTTGGTGCTGTTTGCATTGACAGTGAATTCTATAATCACTTTCTGCCAGGACCAAATGGGCTTTGGTTTTGAGTTTTATCTCAGAAGCATACCGTATTTTGCTAAGCAAAGCAACTAGTTAATGACATTTGAGGAAAACACAAGCCCTCTAATATTTGTCTTTGGTTTGAATGAAGGTGAAAAACATGGTAAGGTGGAAAGGGATTTTAAACGTCATTTTTTTTTTTTACTTATTTTTTCCTAAAACTCAGCTGCACGGGTTTGTAGCTGTACTGGATCCGCAGGCTGCTGGGCTCTGAGGTTCTAAGGAAACAAGGGAGGCTCTTTCCCACCCACAGAACTGTGCTGCTTTGATACCAGCACCAGGATCAAAAGTGATACCCAATTTTATGTGTATTTTTGATTCATAGCTGGGCCCTCGTAAGAGCTAACAGTGTGAGAAAACAGACAGAGGATAAATAATTGCCCAGGTACTAAGGATGCCATGTAAGCAAAGAGCGAAGCTATATATTTGCATCTGAAATGCTACTCATAGCAATACCATTGTAAGAACTATGTCCTGGGAATTGTTTTTTTCTTATCAACTAAGAATTATTACATGAGTATTGGATGAGGCATGTAACCCATGAATATTATAATCTCAAATATTAGGATATCTGCTAGACACATCCAAATTGAAAAGGGGGGAGATCTTCCAGAACTATTATGTTATAAATCTTGACCTCGAATCCACTCTTCTGATGTTCCTAAGTAGGTGATAGCCAACCCAAGTGGGAGAAAGAATAACTAAATCACTTGGGATTCAATGAGCCCACCCTTTCAAAATGGCAACTCCATAAAAACTTGGCAAAACATTCCACTTTTATTTATTTTTTCTGTACAACAATAAGCCAGCAGAATTGACACAAAAATACATTTCCTTGGCTGAAAGCTCATCTAATGAGAATACCATTGTTGAGATAAAAACACACAGGTAGCACATAGTGGTGCGATTATGTTCTGCAAATGTAGGTCATTACATACTGGCTTATTTTTACGAACACATTTTCAAGGTTCTCCATTGGTTAGTGGTCTAAAATGTGCACTTATTATAGTGTCTGAAGTTATTGAAACCTCTAGAACTAGGAAATATACATGCATATTTACTGAGCAAAAAAGTTACAGGACTTACTGAAGGGAACTCATATAAATGGATGAAGTAAATCAATGGATTCTGCTGGCAGCATTTCATACAAGCCAGAAATAATGTGCTGCAATAGGATTAAGATTTCCAATGGAGGCATAAAATGTATGTGCAGGACCGAACACCCACTGAATGAGCTAAGCCCATTTTTATTTCTACATAGATCAAAGGAAAGAGGTTTACCAAGATGAGGCTTGTTAAATATTCAAATGAGAACTAGATATCAGTGGGTGTTGGTGGCAAAGCACATTAGCAGGATTAGCAAAGCTCTTTCACATTACTTTGAGGTAGAATTCAAGAGTCTGATTATGCTTAATGTAATTCCCCTGTGTTTATTGTCACTAAAAAAAGGAAGGAGAAAAGGAGGTGACAGATGTCCTACGAAATTGAATACATTGTGGAAAGTATTGTAATAGCATTGTGCTCACCCAAGATGGCTGCAACCTGAGCTTGGGGCTACAGTGAAAATGTGTACTGTGAGAAGTTACGTTTTGAGAATTCTACACTGTGCTGGAGCGCTTGTGGGAAGCGAGATGGAGTGGGTCACATGTGGATTCTGACTGCAGGGAGCAGGCGCAGAATAAGAACCATACGTAATCAGGAAGAGGGTGCTGTTCTGTTGTAGAATAAGGATCAAGGAGGGAGAGGGCCTAGTCCCGGGGGCGGGGGGGGGGGGGCGGGGGAGGGGAGGGGAGGCTTTGTCAGTGACCTCAGAGCAGTGGGACCTTGAGCAGGAGAAGGCTGATGTCTTGCTGGGTGAGATTGAGCTGGCAGGGCAGGCCAGGTAGGTGAGTGAGAAGAGCCCAGAAGAGGGGTTACGAGTTGGGAGTGTATTTTATTAGTCCAGGTGGGAGAGGAAGAGCGGCACAATGGGGTGGAGGGGAAGATTCGAATGCACAGTCAAATAGTATTGACAGCACCTGGCAGCTGGCAGTGTGGAGGGCTCGTGAGTGAGAGGGCCTATGATTTCAAGCCCAGGGAATGGGGAAGGCAGTGGTGCCATGATCAGGAACAGGGAGAGTAGGTTTGGGAGAAAAGCTGAAAGATGTGGAGCTCAGGTCTGTCTATATAACTTGCGGGGCCCAGTGTGACATTAAAATGCAAGGCCTGTTAAAAAGTTAAACTTCCAAGATGATGACAGTGGAGTCTGGCACCTCCAAGCCCAAGGTCATGTGCGAATGCACAGGCTGCTCACCCAGGTAATAATGCCCCCATCAGAGAAGGAAGTAAGGTATTAAACCAGAGGTGCTGACATGCGTGGTCACACTGTGCTCCTCCTGGGCTCCGTGCCCTGCCCCATGCCAGGGGGTACCAGCACAGAGGCACGCAGCCGGCTGCACACATTGGTGCCGGGTGCCACAGGGACTGGACCAAGGCTGAGGAGGACGGGAAGCACAGCCATCCTGAGTGTGACTGAACCCATTTTATCCCAGTTACTGGTGATCAGCTCATTATCACCAGGAGTTATTCCTCAGAACACCAGGGAACCAGGAGCCCTTCGCTATTTGCCTCACCTGCAATTCCAATGCAAACTATTAAAGCTGAAGAGCCTTTAGAAGGTTCCAGTCTTTATGCCCTTCCCCCACATCAAGGTCTTACTCCCCAGGGGTGTTGCTTGAAGATTCCTTGGGCATTTTGCACTGAGGGAAGATGATACTAACCTTTTTTATTTTTGGATACCTACCATGCGTGTGTCAGACACACTTAGAGAGTGTTTCTGAATGCTACCTTACTTCATTCTTTGATGTGGGCATTATTACCTCATTTTCCAGATGAAAGCTGAGCTTTAGAGAGGCAGGAGACTAAATTCTCCTGGCTCCTGGTTGGCAGTGTTTGTCTCTCTCTGGGACGCTGCCCTCTTTGCTGGCTGGGGAAACACAGGTAGGCTGCTCAAAATCTCACCCAGCAACTTATATGGACAGACCTGAGCTCCACAACTGAAGCTACCTTCTGAGGGAACTACTGGGTTTTGAATGCAGGGCCTAGGGGAGCAGAGTGGAGTGGAGTGGGGGGGAGGAGAGAGGGGAATGGGAGGGAGTGGAGAGAGAGTGGAGGGTAGGTGAGGCAAGGCGAAGTGAGGGGAGAGGAGGAGAGGAGAGGCGCTGAGAATGTTCTGGGGTTAAAATTAGGGTCATGTGGTTCCCATCTCTAACGAACGCAGGAGGGCCTGGGGTCTGCTGGAGGGACCGGGCTCTCTTTTTGTCTCACTGGGCAGAAGTTCTTGGGCCTTTGGGTCAGTTGAGGAATCATTTTCCAGTTTGTGGATGGTGACAGCCAGCAGGCTGGAGGGAGCACGGGGCGATTGGTCCTCCACACATCCTGGGAGACTCTCCCTCAGGGCTTCTGAGCAGCTTCAGGCCTGAGTAGGGCCTAAGGAGGGAGGTCCTAGGGAGGTGGTGGAAGGGAAGTCGGCCATCTGAATGGAAGGGGCTGTCGGTCTCTCTGGGCAACCGGCTGACAACTCAGTAGAAACCAGATCTCAGGCCAGAGTCCTGCTGCCCCTTAGACCTTCCACCCCTTCCAGGCCCCACATTCTGAATGGGGACCCTGCCTGACCTGAAGGGGAACATTGGGAGGGGGTAGAAAGTAGAGCAGCTGCCAAATTCAGGAGGCGTTTGTATAAGTGTCTGCTGAATATCTGAATGTCAGCACAACAGAGAACCTGATTATTTTGGAACCTGAAACTCGTCATTGAATTAATTCTAAATTAGCAGTTCAAATTGATAGGAAAAATAGGTTTTTAAATATACTGCTGTTTGAAAACTGACAGTTCAAGGAAATCTCACTAGTAAAATTTAAAAACATGCCTGATTTTTTCACTCACACGAGCTCAGCTGCATTGGTTTCTCCGTGGTAGTAGTGGTGAGTAGAAAGGGTCTGCTGAGTCCCAGCTGCCCTGGCCCAGGCACACAGGGCCCAGGTGGCCTCTGTAGGGGTTGCACTTCCTTGGAATTCTGTGCAGTTTTTCTCGCCCAGGGGACCAGAAGAAACTGCCACATTTGGGATCAAATGAAGTTTGGAAGAAGCGGGCTGGGCACTGCCTGTTCTCCAAGTGAATGCTTCTCCATAGCACCAACAGGAGGTCAGGGGTGGTTCTTAGTCAGGTGTTGGGGAAACTTGTATTTATGTTTTTAATACCAGCACTTAAGGCAGGGGTGGGGAACGTCCTGCCCATGGGCCATATAAGGTCCGAGAAATCATTTGGTCTGGCTCTGCCAAGGCATTAGGGATGAGTTAATTAAATGTTTGACCATATATAGCAGGCTAATTTTTAAGTTGATAATTTTATATGGCCCACGAATGAAGTTATAAATATCCAAATGGCCCTTGGCAGAAAAGAAGTTCCCCAATCCTGGCTTAAGGTCTACTTGATGTTAGAGACTGAATGTGAATATTAGGGAAAGCCAGGCACCAGGCCGCTGGGCTTTTGAGCACAGCCAGGTTATATTATGTACCTCAGACGTGGGCTGAATTCATGTAGGAATTGTCTGCAGGCATAGATAGAATCCTGGTCATTTCTCTTGCAGGTAGGGTGATAGGCTCACAGATGCCTGAATGGGTGGGTAGGATGATGTAAGGAGGCATTCCCCACCCCTGGACCTTAGATACCTGGGGAGGTGGTGGTGGTGCATGTCACCTATGGGGTGATTTCAAGTCTGTGCTCCATATACTGCCAAGCTTTGCTTGTATTACCTATATGTGCTAGTGGATGCTATTGATGGAATGCAATACCAGTTTATTTAAAAACAGCTCTGCATTACTAGTAGCTTTTGGTCACTGTGCACTTTTTAAAGATTTTTTTGATGTTTAAAGGAGTTTCCTTGTACAACCGAACAAAAAGCACCAATTAGAGGAACGCTGGCTCAGGGAAAAGCCGTCATCCATGCTGTTGGCTGTGGCCTGGCCCGTGCATGTGATGACATGTTTCAGGGAGCCCTGTGGCATTCCTTCAGTGCAGACAGCCTTCTCGGCTGTTGCCCTCCCCTTCCCCACATTAGGCAAGAAGGAGTGATAAGCCTTCTGTTTATGAGAATCTACTTACAAGAATTATTACCACATTTATATACCCTGGATATGAACCAGCATTAATCACAAATCTAAGAGGTGGAAGCTACTCAAGTGTGCAACATCACATGAAAGGATAAACAAAACGTGGTCTATACATACAATGGGATAGTATCCAGTCTTAAAAGGTAGGAAATCTGGCCTGGCCAGTGTCACTCAGTGCTTGAGTGTCGACCTATGAACCAGGAGACCACGGTTAGATTCCTGGTCAGGGCATGTGCCTGGGTTGCGGGCTCACTCTCCAATGTGGGGCATCCAGGAAGCAGCTGATCAATGATGATCTTTCATATTGATGTTTCTCTCTCTCTCCCCCTCTCTGAAATCAACAAAAATATATCTTATAAAAAAAGGAAGGAAATCCGGACAAATACTACAATGCAGATGAAACTTGAGGGCATTGTGCTAAGTGAAAGAAGCCAGTCGCAAAAAAGACAAGTACTGTATGATTCTGCTTATATGAGGTGCCTAGAGTAGTCAAACGCATACTGACAGAAAGTAGGGTGGTGGTTGCCAGGAGCTGGGGGGAGGAGAAACAGGGAGTTATTGTTTAATGGGAACAGAATTTCAGTTTGGGAAGATGAAAAGTTCTGGAGATCTATTGGTTCATAATGTGAATGTACATAACACACTGAACTGTACATTTAAAAATAGTTAAGATGACAAATATTAAAGTGTTTTTTCTTAACCACAATGAATAAGAAACCATCACCTTTTCAGTCTCTAAGCCATTTGACCTGTGCCTGTCTTTAGTCTCTGCCCTCATGTTGGCACATTCCCAATTTTCTTTTACTGTGCCTCTCACATACGTTCCTCCTGTGGGATCCTCAGAACCCAGCTTAGACTTATTTTGGTCCTCTCACCTGTGGCATCCTACAGAGATCAGAGGGAAGACTGACTTCCTCTCTGCCTCCCCCGCAGCCCCCCAGTCTGTGGTGGTTTCTGCTCTGCATCACTGGGTACAACACTGATGTGTTTCTTCTCCGGGGATCCAAGCGCCATGTCATTTTCTGCGCTGTGTTTATTAGTTGTATCACAGGGTTTGGTTTAATTGCAGTGACTTTTCTGTTAATAAATTTATACAAGGTACAGCAGGGGAAATGTCTTTGGGTACTTTCATATCCCCAAAAGGTAACATGTAACGATTTTTCTGCACAATTTGAATTTTTACTGCTAATAAATGCCTGGCACTGCTTTTTGGTGTGATATTTAAGTCCAGAGGGATATCGTGGAGCCTGTGTATACATAATTTAATGTAGAACATAGAATTTTAGTTCTAGAAGGGATCTCTGAGAGTTTTTATTTCAACCTACTCATTTATTATAGAGGAGAAATTTGGGTTCTTATCAAGGAAGTGGTAATGGTGGAGCCAGAAGTAGGCCTCCGTCCCAATCTGTACTGGGGGCTCCTTGTATTCCTTGATGCACCCTCTTGGAATTTATAAAACGATTTAGTGCCAGGTATTGAACACCATTCGTGCCAGAGCATAATATGTCTGTTAGCTTAAAGCTGAGTGTGTCAGCGGCAAGACGTGGCTGTTCACCAGATTTGCAGTCCTCTGTGGCCGCCTTCCCTTTACCCAGCAGGTATACTTCTGATGCCAAGTGCAGAAGTCAGCTTCTGAACTTAATGATTCCAAGGAGCTGGCTGCTTGAGGACTGCTGGCTTAAATAATTTTGAAAATGGAAACTTCTATAACATGAAAAAAATCATCCTTGAATTAACCTTTCTTGGAAAATAATGTTTGCATCCATTTTGACTCACTTTTACCTTTGCTCACTCCAATGTATTTGATATTCTTTTTTTAAATTTCTTTTAAAAATTGAATTTAGAGAGAGAGGAAGGGAGATAGAGAGTGAGAGAAATATTGATTGGTTGCCTCCTGTATGCACCCCATCTAGGGATCGAACCACAACCTGGGTATGTGCTCTGACTGGGAATTGAATCTGAGCACTTTCAGTGTACAGGATGGGACAACAATATCATGAGCTGTATGATATTCTTTAGAGACCTTCTAGGTTACTTTCTATAAGGTTATAAGCTTCCTGAGGCCCTCCTGCAGCCTCTAGCTCATGTCTAGCACACAGGAGAGGTCTTTTAAATCTGGTTGTACCAAGTTTAAGTACACCATTCTCAGGGTTGATGAAAAAGTAAGGTCACAAATAAAATGCAGCTTCCTTAAGCAATGTGAATAGTCTCTTGTAAACAGACAGAATTATTCTGAAGAATGGGCAGAAAATTTATGAAGCAGCTCTAGCAAAGAAAACATAGTTAACTTAGGAGGAAGAGAATGTAGAGAGACGAGGGAAAACACAGACTGTGCAGGGTGGAGATGGGCAATAGAGCTTCCTATTGCACTGCCTGTCTAACTCACAGTGAGCCCTGTCCCTCCACCTCACTCCCCACCATTTGTTGTAGTGGACCCCTTAGGGACCACTCTGTCTTAAAGCATCCTACCCGTTATCTACAGTTGATTGAGCCAAGGATGGGCTCCTGACCCAGTCAGAGTCTCATTTCTGGAAATTTGGACTAGGAACTTAGAGAGAAACTTGGGTGCGTGGGTCTGTGTCATGAACATGGGAGTTGGGAGGGAGACATCTGGTGTCTGCCTAGAGGTGGGGAGGAGGATGGTCCAGAAGGAGAGGAGAGAGATGAGAATAAATAGAGAGATTTTCCTGTCCTTGGGACCCAGCCCCATCCTAGGGCAGGTGACAGTCCTGCCTGCACACACAGCTCTCCTGGGGCTGCATCAGAGCTTCTCCTTTTCTCCTTGGGCCACCTGTGGGTGGAGTGAGGCTGCTGCTGCTATGTGCACCGGAGTGCTAAGGAAGGAAGGGGGCCTCAGGGAGAAGCTAGAGTTCTGGTTGCTTCTCACAGCTTGTTGGAGAGTTCTGAGTTTGATCTCCTTGGTGGCCAGGCTTGGTCCTAGTGTGCCTAGGTCACTGTCACCTCTGCTGTGACGCAGAACCCCCATTCCATCTGGACTCAGAGCCAAGATGGGGAGTCTTTGGCTAGATGCTTACCTATTTATTTGGTGAACCTTGGATGCCTGCACTGCATTCTGCACTAGGTACCCAAGTCCAGTAGCACACGCAGGTGGAGCCCTTGTGACGAGTGCACTGGAGGGCATGGGTAGGACATCACAGAGGAGATAACATGGAGGGGCAGCTGCAGGGACTTTCCTGGTGGACAGTGGGAGCAGAGGTAATGGCATGTAAGGTAGGGAAGAGAACGACACACTTGAGGTGGGAAAGCCCATAGGCTCAAGCAGGTGGTGTTTAAGAGAGAATGAGAGGGAAGGCTTGTTCCCAGGCAGGAGCTACATCATGAAGGTCCTTGTGAACTTGGCTGAGGCTCAGCCTTCAGAGGTTGGGTGACTATACTCAGTTTGCCTGGGATAGTCCCAGTTTATGCTGCTCACCTGGTATAATTATGAACAGTGGTCCTCTTTCATTCAACAAGTGTCCAGGTTTGACAATAAATGGTATCTTCATCCTACTTGTTGGTGATGAGACCCACTGTAGGATTTTAGTCATCAGAGAGACAGGGTGGGATTTCAAGTTGGAGAGATGATTCAGGAGGCAGGGAGCATGACTAGAGGCAAGATGAGTGATAATGAACCTCAGTGGTAACAAAATTGGGGAAGAGAGTATTAATGGGAAAAACCAGCAAGAAGGTACAGAGTAAGAACAGGCTTGGTGGGGTGGTATTGAGATTGGTTTTAGACGTATAGTTGAGGGCACATGGGGCAGCTAGAGAAGGAAGTGAAGTATCTGGAAATAATCGTCTGGGGTCCTGAAGAGAAGACTGGGCTTGACCCAACCATTTGGGAGTCATTAGGCTGTGGGTGATCTTTGAAGTCATCAGTGTGGATGCGACAGACCAGAGAGAGAGTGTGTGTTAAAGCAGAAGAGGAAGTCAGCCCGACTGGTGTGTCTCAGGGATTGAGCGTTCAGTTCTGGTCGGGGCACATGCACAGGTTGAGGGCTCGGTCCCCAGTAGAAGGCGTGAAGGAGGCAGCCGATCAATGATGCTCTCTCATCACTGATGTTTCTATCTCTCCCTCTTTCTTCCTCTCTGAAATCAATAAAGATATATTAAAAAAAAGAAGAGGAAGTCAAGTATTAAGTTTTGGGGATTCCAGAGTTTAAGGGGGAGGCAAGAAAAGATTAGTCTACAAAATACACTGAGAGGACTAGTAGGAGAGGCTGGAGGAAACCCGAGGGCATGGCCAGAGCAGCTGTTACCATCAAGATAAGGTCTAGGATGACTGAGGCACTGTCCTGGGAACTTCATGTGGATGACTCCAAACCTGCAACAGCCTTGCAGGTGGGTGGCATTAGCCACAACTTACGAGCTCAGGTTTAAATAATATGGCCAAGGTTAGCCATCCAGCCACATGACAAATCTGCCTTTTTCCCTAAGCCCCTGTTCTTTTCTGTCACTGTGGTTGCAGTACAGAGGAAGGCACCAGAGCACAGAAAACCCTCCTCCTTCAGGTGACCTCAGCAACTTGGGCAAATGCCAAGTTCAGGGAACTTGACTACTGCAGGTGCAAGTCTGAGGCCATGCTGCTGACCTCCTTTCTCTGCCGGCCCCATGGAGCAGGCCACATAATGGAGGCCTGGATAGGAGGCTGTTTAAATGGAACATGGAAAACAATGCCAGTGATTTAATTGCTGGCATTGTTTTCCGTGAATTGTGGCCAGAAAAGGAGCCTAGCAACAAACTCATTTTCTGTTGGGCACAAGACACAGAGGACCTACTATAATTAGTTCTGTTTTTTTTCCTTGTTGGCAAGTACTTCTTTATATTTTTCTTCCTTGAGTACATGTGGTGGATCAACTTTTATCTAAGGCCCTGGTGTTATAATTGTTTCACTGCATCGAGAAGTGTTTGTGGGGTCATTAGTTTGTGTGAGTGTGGGTACGCACCTGTGTCTAACATTTGCTGAGCACCTACTGTATGTAGGGTAATGTATTTGAGTATTATACATGTATTACATTATTTACCTCTTGGCACAACCCTGTGAGTTAGGTAATATTATCATCTTCATTTTGCTGGTGGAGAAACTACTGAAGGGAGTTAGCAATTTGCCAAAGATCCCTGGGTAATAAGTGACAAATGAAGGATTTGAACCCACTTCTCTTTGACCGTCCCTAGTTATTCTCTACATCTTCCCTCATTTGCTGTGGGCTAGTATCTCAGCCCGTTAGAGTCTCCTTGGCCTGAATTTATTTTGTGTGTGTGTGTGTGTATGTATGTGTTTATGAGTAAACTATGATTGTCCTTAAACATGCTAGCAAGACTGTTTAAGAAGTAACTGGTTGAATGACGCCAGAGAGTTAAAGCCCCTTGTGCAGAGGCCTTCCTATTCTGCAGGGAGTAGCTGAAGCCTGGGATTAGCCGAGGCCCTAGGCACCGTGGATCCCAGTGTCAGGGACATCATCAGGGAGTGAGCACTCCAGACCCAGCACCCACAAAGCTTTGTTCTATTTCTTTTGAGGTGATGAGGCTGTTCTTAGACTAAGGACATTGTGATGCCATTGAACAGCCTGTGGCTTTAGAAGCAGTGGCAGGGCCCTTCCTTCCTGCAAGGACCGTGCTCTCTGGCTCTGCTGGGAGCTCGGCACCTGCCTAGTTGTGAAAAGGTAACTGCTCATCCCGAGGGACTTGGAGTGAGTATCCTTTTAAAAGCCAATGTCTTAACACTTAGACGGCAACATTTCCTTTGTCTGAGGCTTCTTGCTCATGGATTTTCTTTTGTCACCAGGGTGGCTCTGTGCTTTCTTGCTAATGATCACTCAGGAGTCAATGGCCCATGCACGGTGTATTGGCATTGCCACCCATGCAGCATAAGACTCAGCTGCTTGCCTGCCTTGTGTGACTGGAACCCAAGGTCAGGCCTCTGAGGTGATTCTGAAGCGATGCTGTTAGCCACTTCCCCGTATCCTTCCGGTACACGGGTCATCCTGCAGATACACATTTGCTCATTGGCCTGTGCTGAGCAGTGGTTTTAAGCCTGGCAGGTGGCTAAGGCTGCTGATTGGATTTATCTTACTAAATAGTGTGATTTGATAGGAGTTGGAATCACAGACTTTGGGAACTGAAAAGAATCTGGGTTCAACCCCTTATCCAGCAAATGAGAAAGGCTGAAGAAAGGTGGTAATTTCCTTGGCTATGTCTTGAGGAGACTCAAAGGACAAAGCTGAGGCAGCCCCCTGCCTCGAACCCTGATTCTCCTGGGCTCCCACTTCAGATATCTCAGTGGCAAATGCTTCTAAGGCTGGTCCTTTTGGCCAAGAAAATTGGAAAAGAAGATTTTAAAGATACTGGAGAACTCTCATCACTCTTCTGGTGGACATTGGGTGGGTTCCTTCTCAGAACTCTGATGTTGAACATTTGATTTTGCCTCACTCATTTCTATCCAGAGTATTTGTGATGAAGGCCCAACTACTTTCAGCCAAGTGAACGAGGATCAGTTGTCATGTTAGAAAGCCCCCTTGCTCTTCCGGTTATTGCAGAACTATTAGTGCCCTCCGACAGGCATGCAATAAAGGGAGCCTCTCGAGTCTTGAATAGCAGTAATAAGTGCCTCGTTTGCAACCGAGGATTTGCTTGCTCACTCGGCGGGATCTGGGTCAATAGATATTATTTTCATAAGAAATTCATCTTTCTTTTTCATATTAGGCAGGCTTGTTTTTTTTTTCTGGAATTTGCTTTTGGGGCCGTAGGCTTTGGGGAAAAAATAAAAGTGGAAGATTATAAGAATGAAGCTGGGATCATATTTAGGTATAAAAATAAATTGTAACTTCCAGGGATGCAAAGCACTACAGCATTTCCATTTATATCTGCACTTCACCATAATGAGGCTGGGATTCAAAATGCAATTCTGGGTTCTGTGGGGTGATTGTTCATGAGGAAAGGTGTAGCTAGGACTACTAGATGGTACTCAGGGAGGATGGAGGGGCATTTAAAGAGAAGGTGAAGTGCAAGTGGGAGGAGTTAACCCCTGACAAATCAGAAAATTCTACATGTGAGAGTCCCAGTTACCTGATCATTCCTATCCATCTTGATTTTGCTCTTTGATGAACATTCTTCTAAAGTTAAGTGTACATATCTGCCCTATAATTACACTCATGGGCCATGTAAACTGTCCCTTCCCTCCCTCCCCTGTCCATCCTCCTTCTACATGGACTAAATTGCATCTCTCTAGAATTCATGTGTTGAAGCCCTAACCCCAGTGAAACTGTATTTGGAGATAGGGCTTTTAAAAGGTAATTGAAATTAAATGAAGTCATAAGGGTGGGTCCTAATTCAATAGCATTGGTGGTCTCAAAAGAAGAGGAAGAGAGATCTTTTTCTCTCTCTGCCCTGTGAGTACACAGCGAGAAGACAGGCACCTGCAAGCCAGGAAGTGTCTCACCAGAAGCTGACCATGCTGGCACCCTGATCTTGGACGCTCAGCCTCTAGACCTGGGCAATACCTTCACATCATTCAAAATGAGTCTAAGTGGAAAGTTCAATTCCCACCCCATCCCTTCTCCATCCCATTCCTGCTGTTGCTTCCCAGGAAACCATGCTTATTAGTTTGTGTGTGTCCATCCTCCCAGAGTTCTAGTTAAGAATGAAAAGCAGAAATTGATGTGTATCTTACTTCTCCCCACATTTAAAAAGAAAAGGTAGCCTGTTATAACACTATTTTGTCTCTTGCTTTTTCCCCCACTTCACAGTACATCTTGGATTTCCATACCGATACATGGGGAATGTCCTCGTTCTTTATTATAAATAGGTGCATAGTGTCTCCTCTTACAAATACACCATAATTTAACCAGGTAGCAAACCATGTTTTACTTTTTTCTCTCCACAGCTTATTATTTTCTCTGGTGCTAATGATTGTATTGCCTTTTAAAATTTGTTTGGTTTTAAACATATTTATCTAATTTAGTCCCTGAACCTTAGTAGTTTACAAATCCTCTGAAGATACCCAGATGCATCTGGGATTTCCATCAGTTCCCTTCTCCTGAGCAGACCTCTCCTGGAGCCTCTGGCCCATGGCCACCCTGAACTGGTCTCCTAGGCCTGGGCATGGCTGTCATCCTGACCTTGCTTGGCACTATCACCTTGGGGCTCCCTTTGGCTTATTTAGGAGAAGCTCCCAGGGGCTACTTGACTCTTGATTCTCCCTCCCTCTTATGTCTTTCCTGTGTAATCTTCCCTCTCTCAGTTAGTCAGGGTATCACTGGAGTATTCAAACCCATCAGCAAGGCCTGCCATGCTATCTTTAAATATAGTTTGTTAAGTCAAAGTGTGTGTGTGTGTGTGTGTGTGTGTGTGTGTGTGTGTGTGTGTGTGTATTTAAATATTTTTATTGATTTCAGAGAGGATGGGAGAGGGAGAAACAGAAACATCCATGATAAGAGAGTATCATTGATTGGCTGCCTCCTGCGAACGCTACACTGTGGATGGAGCCTGCAACTGCAACCCAGGCATGTGCCCTGACCTGGAACTGAACTGTGACCTCCTGGTTCATAGGTTGACACTCAACCACTGAGCCATGTTGGCTGGGCAGCCAAAGTATAGTTTGAATGATGCATCTACTGTTCTCCACCTCCCCGTCCCTGCTGCAGGGCAGGCCACTGTGATCTGCTGGGACGAGTGCGGGATCCTCCCAACGGCTTGTCTTCCTCCTTCTCTATTTCTCTCCTTACCTCTCCCTCCCTCCTCTTCCTTTAAAAAAAGCTTTCAGGTAGTCAGCCTTAAAAAGGAAGGAAATCCTGACACATGTGACACCATGCATACACCTTGAGGACATTATGCTAAGTGAAATAAGCCAGTCACAGAAAGACAAACATTGTGTGATTCCATTTACATGAGGCACCTGGAGCAGTCAAGCATCAAATTCATAGAGACAGAGAGTAGAATGGTGGTTGCCGAGGCTGGAAAAGAGGGGAACAGAGTTTCAGTTTTGCAAGATAGAAATATTCCAGGGATTGGTTGCACAGCAATGTTAATATAACACTACTGAACTGTAAACTTAAAAGTAACTAAGGTAATACATTTTATGTTTTGTGTATTTTACCACAACTTTAAAAAATCTTATAATGGCTATAGCTTTTCTTTTTTTGGGGGGTGGTATGTGCACAACTCTGTGCACTACAAACTGTAGAATTGTACACGTTAACGGGTGAATTGTATGGCCGGTGGATGGCCTCTCAATACAATTGTCATCTCTTCTATTTCAAACCACCTTTTAAATACCCACCAGGGCTGATGCCATCCTGACTCAGTTCCAAAGGCTAATGTCGTTCTGCTCAAAACTGAAGTTCCCTAGAAAGACCCTGGCTTGGTTTTGCCTACCCCTTGGGAGGGGGTAGAAGGTCAGAGTCAGGCATCGTGGGCAGAGTGTACCATGAGGGACAGAACTACCAGAAGTAGTTGTATGACTATTTTAAGATGATTTATTTTTCTTGAAAATATAAAGTTGATATTGAGCATGAGAGGACCATCATGGTGAGTCTGCTACATGGCCTAGCCAACGCAGGTTTTTAGCAACAAGGCTTTTGAACCCATTTGTTATCCATACACCCATCCATCCATTCTTTTTTTTAAAAAAAATTTATTGATTTTTTACAGAGAGGAAGCGAGAGGGATAGAAAGCTAGAAACATCGATGAGAGAGAAACATCGATCAGCTGCCTCCTGCACACCCCCTACTGGGGATGTGCCCGCAACCAAGGTACATGCCCTTGACAAGAATTGAACCTGGGACCCTTCAGTCCGCAGGCTGACGCTCTGTCCACTGAGCCAAACCGGTTAGGGCCATCCATCCATTCTTGAAAGGTTGAGCCTCTCTTTCAGGCCCGGAAAGACAAGCATAATCTTTCATGATGTGGCATTGAAATTTGGGCAAATCATCTCAGACCTTCCCTTATTGGGTGAAGTTTACTTAGGAGTAAAAATATATAAAACACACAGGAATAGCATAACAAGAATTGTTGCAGAATCCATATGAGGGAAATCACAAAAATTTGCTGACTGACATAAAAGAAGACTTGAATAAATGGGATGTGTGCTCATACCTTCTCTCATTGATAAAGATGCCATTTCTTTCCAAACCCCATTGCAAGCAGCATCTCAGCTGGGGCGGGCGGGCTTCCTTCCTTCCTTTCTTTCTTCCTTTCTTTTTGGAATGTGTCAAATTATTCTCAAATTCTTGAAGAATAATCTGGCTGGAATTGCCAAGAAAATGATTATAATGATGTATAATCAGAGGAGATTTGCATTCCAGATATAAAATGTACTGAAACTATGATAATTAAGACCATGTTGTTATTAGTGCAGGAACATACTGTTGAATGTGACAGAATAGTCTTGAAAAAGAGCTTACTAGAAAGAGGGTTTAGTGCATGGTGAAGGGAAAGGATGAATTATTTAATCCTAAATTTAACTACTTGAAACAAATATGGTTACAGCCTTTCCTCATACAATATACCAAAATAAATTTTGGTTGCATTAAAGGGTTAAATGCAAAAATTACCATCATAAGAAATAAAAACTGTGAAAAATTATAGATGACTTGATATTAGGGAAGCCAACAGAAAGAAAACTTCAAAGGAGGAGGATGACTAAGTACATGAAGTTAACATTTCCAGAAGTCAAAAAACTTACCCAAGAAAGTAAAATGCTGGTAAAAAATTGGAAAAGCACTTAACAAGGGTCTAATTTTGTATATATATATATATACTAAAACCCTAGTAGGAAAATTGGCAAAGAATGTAAGCAGGTAATTAACAGCTAATTCATTAGCTACTAAATAGCTGATAAACATGAAAAAGTATTCAACCTTTCAACACCTCTCCCTTTACTTAAAGAAATCCATGTCATATGATGGTCTGTATGTACGCATTAAGAGAATCCTGTTTTTAAAGAACCTTTAAGATCCTAATGCTAATTGTAATGTTAATAGAAAATGGGACAAAATAGTATATAAAATTTTGTAAAAACGAAGAGAAACATACAGAAAACATTTAATAATGCTGTTGGAAAGAAAAAAATAGTTTTCAATTTGGGCTCTTCCTTAAACCATTAGTAGAAATGCAGATTGGTGTAACTTTGAGTTAAAGCAATTTGGCTGGTCTTATTAGGAAACTTAAAATGTCAATGAACAATGTCCCAGGAGTTTCTCAATCCCTCTGAAGGAATTAATCAGAGATGCAGATATGGGTTTAGGTACAAGGATGTGTGTCAGTTTGTTGATGAAAGTCTTAAACTTGGGAAGAAGCTATAAGTTCAGAAATAGGGGATTGTTTAAAAAACATTACATGTGCTTGATACAGTGTTTAATGATGAATCGGATACAAGATTACAACTACGGTCCCATTGTGATAAAATATATGTATGCTTAGAAAATACATGGGAAAGAAAGAGACCAAAATGTTAATCGTGGTTATGTGTGGTTGGTGGGATTGTTGGCAGTTTTAACTTTCTTTTCTTTTTTATACTTTTATGTGTTTTCTATGTTTCCTTCTTTGAGCATTAATATTAGTTTTATAATTAGAATCTTGTCCTTATGGAATACTTAGTATTTAAACAAGCAAGCCATTGATATTTCAGGAATTACAGAACTTCTTGAGACTATTAATATTTGACTGTTAGCATTCTTAAGAAATGGAGGCAGGAAATCTTTTCTCAACCACTTACAGATTTGTACCTACCTCCTTGAGATCTGATATCGTTTGGAAAGCAGTGAGGGAGTTTCCATTTATCCTGGAGATCTATTGAAGATCATTGGAATGGGGGATATGTTTTAGGAGTTGAAGTAAATTCTATTGTGAAGGACTGAAGATCAATATAGAGATATGTCTTTCTTTTTTTTTCAAATGACAGTTGAAGAAGAAAGATAGATCATTACTCACTGCCTATTTGGAGGCTGTTCACGAACTGCTTTTAAAAACCAGTGCACGGTTCGACACCTTTTCTTCAGATGGCCAGTTTTGGTGGATCTATTTAATTAGATTCCAGCATGGCATTCATGGCCCCAGTAAACTCAAATCACTAAGCGTCATGATTTCTTGTGTGTTATAAATGTCACTAAAATTGCTGGGGCAGAACAGATCATTTCTTTGGTAATTGCAATTTCTGTCATGAATTGTTTCATCATAGTGATTAAAACTTTGAAATAATTTCTTAAAATTGGACTCAATTGAATAATATTTTTTGGCGTTGGAGCTCCTAATTCATTTTTCTCATTCTCTGCCCCCCTCAATTATTTGTGCTAGTTTAATTGCCTTCAGTATAGAGAAGGACATGGGCACAGACTCTCAAGGAGCAGATGACCAGATGTGGGGCTGAGCTCGGAGGAAGGTGGGCCAGTGCTCCTTTAAAAGGGCAGTCCTACTCTGTCTGGTGGGGTACACCCCATCTGCAAGCATGTGTGATGAAGGCTTCTGGTGGGGGGGCTAGGATTGGCATGTGGAGTCCACCAGTAAGGGAAGGCCTTTTGAGGGGTTTGTTGTGGTTCTTTGGCAGTAGCTCAGGTAACAGCAGCATGCAGGAGGTGGGCGGTCTTGGCAGCTGCGTGGGGCCTGCCTACCCTGCTAACCAGTGCTGGAAAATGCCACTGGGCGGATTGTCAGTTTTTGAGAACTTGTGCTTAGAATAGTCTTAGATGCTGAGGATTCAAACGCACATCTTTATCTCCGTCCTCCTCTAGGAAATAAAAATACTACTCCCTTTCCCGTTCGGTATGGGCTTCATCTGGGTCTGGTCTTCCTTGCTCATCCCAATGCATGATTCCTCCAACCAGACACGATGCTTTGCCATCGCGGCTCACACTGCTGTTATTGCCAGCTGGAAATATCTTTAAAATGCCCCGTGTTTCATTCTTTAGGTCTAGCTCCAGTGCCATCTCTTCTTTGGAACTTTCCTCATCTTCCAAAGCCCAGAGCAGTGGCTCAGACCTCTGAAGACGCTGCATTGTTCCTACCTCTCTGCAGCAGGTGTTACGTTCTTCCTTGCAGAATGGCTGTTTGTGGATATCTTTTCCTTTCTCAGGGCAGAAGGCCATTTGACTCATGTCTGGTTTGTTAGAAAGCAATCATGCCCTTTTGCTGCATAAATGAAATACCACTTAGATATGTTGGTTTGGGACAAAGCCACAGTGGGGCAAGCATTGCTGGACTTGAGGGGGTGGGGGTGGTCAGCCAGTGGAGCAGTCTGACAGCCTATGAATTCATAAAGACGGTTTTCTTATTTAATTTCTAAGTTACTTTAAAACTATTTTTATTAATTTTAAAATTAAAAAAATTATGTTAAAATATATATAACATAAAATTATCATTTTAACTATTTTTAAGTATGTTTAGAGACATTAAGTAATAGTCACATTAGGAGAAACCATCATAACCATCCATCTCCAGAACTTTTTATCTAGTGAAATGGAACCACTGTTCCCTTCTTCCCCTAACCCCTGACAACCACCATTCTTCTTTCTGTGTCTATGAATTTGACTACTCTAAGTACCTCATATGAATAGAGTCATATGGTATTTGTCCTCTTGTGACTGTGTTATTTCACTTAGCATAATGTCTTCAAGTTTCTTCTATGTTGTAGCATGTGTCAGAATTTCCTTCCTTTTGAAGGCTGAATAATGTTCCACTGCATTCCACCACATTGTGTTTACTCATTCATGCATTGATGGACACTTGGGTTGCTTCCACCTTTGGCTATTGTGAATCATGCTGCTATGAGCATGGGTATGCAAATATCTTTTCAAGTTCCTGCTTTCAGTTTTGGGTACATACCTGGAAGTGGAATTGCTGCATCATATATGGTAATTTATGTTTAATTTTTTGAGAACCACCATAAAGGCTGCTCCCTTTTTACATTCTTGCCAGCAGTTGTAGTAGCTTCATTTCATAGAAGATAGAGACAACTCCGAGGAATTAAATAACTTGTCCAGACTCATGTAGCCAGTAAGTGAATGAGCTGGTCCATAGACCCAGGTGTGTCTAGTTCAAAGGCATGTACTCAGCCATGCTCTGAGCTGTGTATTCCAGGGCTATGTGGCTGCAGGTTGAAACATCAGGGCTTGGTTTTTCTTACTTAATAAATAGCCTGCAGAGATATAGCTGCTGTCATTGTCTCAGCGGCTCTACAGTGTCAACAGAACAACTCTGGGTCTTTTCCTCTGACTTGCTCACTGCCTCCTGTTTGCAAGATGGCCGTCACAGCTCCAAACATCACACGTACGTGATATGAAGACTGAGAAAAAATAGGGCCAAACTGCTGGGACTGTCTTTTCTTAAAATCAAAGCAAAAGCTCTCCTAGAAGTCCTGGAACAGATTCCTGCACACATTGCAGTGGCTGGAAGTAGGTTGAACAATGACCCCTCAGTAGAGGAGACTGGCAAGTGGCTGACTATTCAGCTCCTGTCCTGAGAGGCAGGAAGGGAAAGGAGTTTGCAATGGCTTTTGAGCAGCCGTTCAACAGCCCCCCACACTATGCACTGCTCCAGGAGTCAAGATTCACTCCTCCCTACTTAGAATTCTAAAGCCCAAATGAGGGTAATTAAGTACCTCTGTCTGATTTTAACTGGAAACAAATTTTACATCAGATTCTTCTCGGCCCAAGGAAGACAAATACACTAATAATAAAAATACCAGGAAAGATGGGTACAGGCTTAAGTGAAATTGCTTAGTAGATTTTGAAATGCTGTACACATGTAGTTCACAGTGGGGCAGACACTGAGTCTCATCCCTGCTGGACCCCAGGGCCTAGCACGGGGCCAGAAGAGTCATGGGCAGAAATATAGGTGCTTATGAAATTGGCTGAAACGTCATTTTAATATGCTAATGTGGAAAAGCTCCAGATACCAGACTTTTCTCCATGAAGCTGTGGCTCTCCGGGCATTGACGAAGTATGAGCTGCACGATGGATTGTCTTTTTGCCCACGTGACACTATGAGTACATTCAAATCACAATTTAAATTTCTCATAAATACATGGCTGGCAGAAATCAGCTAGCCAGCCATGCCGCCTTTTTAAGACGGATCACCTTCCAGGGTCTCTGTGTGCTAATGTTGAGCACACGTCTCTGTGGTAAGATCAGTATCGTGTTTATCACCTTTATCGAGTGCTGCTTGTTGCTGCCCGGTGGGAATCGAACACATGTCACAAGCTGTCCCAGGAACAACTACATCTCTAGCAAGATCCTACACCCAGCACAGTAAACATGCTGCTGCGTTTAATTTCCACCTCAACCTTGTGCTGTTTAAGTGGCAAATCCAGGATTTGAATGAAGCTCTTTGGTCCTTGGTCTCTGTAGTTCAGGTTTTATTCTCTTCTTTGGATGGATTTCTTGCGGGGGTTGGGGGGTGACTTAGATGTCCTTACGGGCTTAGAATTGAGCTGTGGAGTAAGCCTTTGCTTTGACAAATATGGCTGGACTTTGGGAAAGCTCATTCCCTTCTCTAGGCCTCTTTCTTCATCTGTTACATCGGGAGGCTAACGGACTAGCCACATGAGACTTACTGAGTGCCCACGATGTACAGGGGTGTGCTGGGCCCAGAGGACACAGCACCAAACCAGCTGAGCTAGTTCCTGCCTTCACGGGGCTTGTGTTCAAGCAGAGGAAACAGCCATTAAACAAATGATTGCCCAGATAAGTATCTAATTACAGTTGTGATAAGTGCCACAAAGGAAAAGTACAATATAATGGAATTTTATCTACATATAATAATTTACATTTACTCATATAGCATCTATTTACATACATTATGTTGTGTTCAAAGCACAATATAATGTATATGACATGTAACAAGAGAACTGACAGTAACGGGGTGGGGAGGGGGGTGGCTGGAAAGACTTCACTGAGAAAACCGTGCCCTGCCAAGGATGGAGGATGAGGGGGGGAGTGCGAAGTGAAAATGAGGGGCACAGTCACAAAGCTATTCCCAGAGACAGTCTGAGAAAGTTAGAGGAGGGCAAAGGGGGAAAATGATGGACATCTATATAGTGCCAACAATAAATTTAAAAAAGGAAACCATTCCAGATTTAAGGTCGAGACAGCCATGGTCACATGTAAATTTTTACAAGATCATTCTTGTTGCATTATAGAAAACTAGAGGCCCAGTGCACAAATTCATGCATGGGTGGCGTCTGGCTGGCCCCAATCAGCTGGGCCTGTCAGGAGGAGGAGATGGTGTGAGGTTGTCTGGCTGGCCCTGCCCCAATTGGGGTGGGGGGGGCCGAATGGGGGTGAGGCTGGCTGTGGGGAATGGGGTGGGGGTGGGGCCGATCCAGGCCCAGTGGCCTGGGGAGAGGCTATGGGTGGTTGGACAGCTGGCTCTGCCCCTGATGGAGTTGGGGGGCTGATCTGGGGTGGGGCCAAGTGGGGGGAGGGACTGCAGGCCTATCTGGGTGCTGGGGGCCCATAGGGAGAAGGGCCATGGGGTGGTTGGCCGGCTACCCCGCCCTCTATTGGGGTGGGAGAGGCTGATCAGGGGTGGGGCCGGTTGTGGGGGAAGTGGCCGGCCGGCCCCACTCCCCGATCGGCCAGTTGGCTGGCTGCAGTTGGACCGGTTGTTTCTGCCGTTACTGTGTGTGTGTGTGTGTGTGTGTGTGTGTGTGTGTGTGTGTGTGTATGTGTATATGTTGGAGGGGAACAAGAGCAGGTATATGACCTCTAGGGTGGAGGGTATTCCATTGGTCGGGTGAGAGAGTTGCTACTGGCTTGGATTACGGTGGCAGCAGAAGAGAAGGAGAGAAGTTGAAGACCCAAAGAGAAATTCAGGAGGTAGATTCAAATGGATTTGGAGTTTTGCTTCAAGGTGAGGAAATTAGGGTTAAAGAGGTATTGAGACAGTTCTTGCAGTTCTGATTGGTCATCTAAATGGGGGTATCAACTAAAGACCTAAAAATAAAAAGAAAAAGAAAAAAAATGGGGGTAGGATGGGGGTGGGCTAGGGGGCAGCGAGGAGAGGCAAAAGGGGAGCTGCAGGGCTGCTGGCAGGACACTGAGGGGAAGACTTAATCCAACGGATGGGAGAACAGAACTCCCATTCAGTGAACAGATAGCATAAACATTTTTCAGGGAAAGATGCAGAATGAGGATGATGAATGCAAACAGAGTTAAGGGATCTTAGATCCCATGAATCCCAACAAACCATCAGTAAATCTAGGGAACTTGAGAGACTGGCATGGAGAACTGGTTCCGAAGCCTCCATCTCTCCTCCCAGGTGGCTCCCTGCCTGTCCCCCCACCCCCTATGTGACTTTCCTAGTGAACACAATGTGATTGTATCTTAGAATCACCTTGCTTAACACTTCTGAAGGCACATTGTTATCTAAAGGTCCCAACCTACCTTCTCAACTTCACTTCTACCACTGTCCTCCCACTCCCTCCCTCCTCCACATGTGCTAACCCATTTGTCAGCTGAGTCCAGCCCAGGCATAAAGAGATTGGTGTGTCTGGTGATGGTCCCAGGGAGTGGCCTGTGGTAGGTCATGGCTTGTCTTGTCTATGGAAAGCCTTGAAGTGGGCAGAAGTGGAAAACTTCTGGGCTCTTCAGTGCAGGGATGTTACTCCTGGCACCGCAGTGATTTAGAACCTGGAACCTGTACTCTGGCCAGGGTGGTACGACTTGCTAAATAGCCCTAAGAGCTGCCTTTTAAGGTGGCTTAAGTTGATGATGGGCTCTGAGGTAGTTGGAGGTAATAATGAGACCACAGTTCTGAGATCCCTTGCTGTTTTCTTCAGAAAAAGCAAACCATATTTCTTTTTTTTGGAGATGAATTTGGTCACAGAATTCCAGGTCATTCTCTTTTGCCAGGCAGGTTGGGAAGGATGTTTGCATGGCAGCACAGATGGGAAGATATACATGTGAGCAGATGTTAGGCAGTGGGATATATCTGTGTCGAATAGTTCTGCTGTGTCTCCAGCATCATAGACTTGCCATATCAATGGCTTCATGTGACTCTGAAAATAAACAACCAGGGAAGATCAATAAGTACATTAGTAATAAATGTGTCTCCACTAGGTAAGGCCATTCATTGTATTAAGCCCAATCTTAAGTGTTAGTTTAAAATATGACCCTCATGAAAGCATTATAGAAATAGTCAATAGAAATGAGGAGCAGCCAAGCATCTTCATATCTCTAAGTGTGATCTTTCATACTTATGAGTATAGACAGATCTTTTGGTAAACTTTAAGAATATAAAGCGCATATTCATAACATATTCTTTTTAAAAATCAATTTTATTGGGAAATAATTTGCATACAATAAAATGCACTCATTTTAAGTATACAGTTTCGGTTTTAACAACTAGTCTCCCAGCACCAGTAGACTTGTTCTATTTTCAGTCATTCTAGATAAGTATTGTCATATAAATGAAATCATATAGTATGTAATCCTTTGTGTCTGGCTCTTTCTCTTAGTATATTTTTTATAGATTTGTTCACGTTATTGTGTGTATTATTAGTTCATTATTTTTTATTGTTGACTAGAATTCAGTTGTGTTGATATAACCTAATTTGTTTATCCAGTTACTTGTTATGGAAAGTTTGGGCTGTTTCCAGCTTGGAACTATTATAAATAAGGTTGTCATGAGTATTTAGGTACAAATCTTTTGTGAGCACGTTTTAATTTTTCTTGGGTAAAAATCTAGGAGTGGAATTGCTGCGTCATACTTATAGATCAGTGGAACAGAAAAGAGTCCAAAAATAGGCCCCCACATGCATGGCCATTTGATTTTTTAAAACGAAAGTGCTTAGGTAGTGCAATGGGGTGAGGGTAGACTTTTCAGCAAACAATGCTGGAGCAACCAGATATCTGTATGGGAAAAAAATGCATTTGACCTATGCCTCACACCATATTAAAAAAGTTGAAATGTATTACATACTTAAACATAAAAATAAAATATAAAACTATAAAACTTCTAGAAAAAAACATAGAACATCTTTATTACCTCGAGTTAGTCAAAGATGTTTTAGTATATGTGCTGCCGAAGCGAGCACCAAAGATGTTTTAGATAGGAGACAAAAATTAATTATCATATCAGAAAAAAATTGGATTGTGTCACCATTAAAAAAACTTAGCGATCAATGGAACAGAACAGAGAATCCAGAAATCAACCCAAGCCATTATGCTCAATTAATATTTGACAAAGGAGGCAAGAGCACACAATGGAGTAAAGATAGTCTCTTCAATAAATGGTGTTGGGAAAATTGGACAGATACATGCAAAAAAATGAAACTAGACCATCAACTTATACCATACACAAGAATAAACTCAAAATGGATAAAAGACATAAATGTAAGTCGTGAAACCATAAAAATCCTAGAAGAAACCATAGGCAGCAAAATCTCAGACATCTCTCATATCAATATGTTTACCAATACATCTCCTAGGGCAAAGGAAACTAAGGAGAAAGTAAACAAATGGGACTACATCAAAATAAAAAGCTTCTGCACAGCAAAAGAAACCATCAACAAAATGAAAAAGGAGCTCACAGTATGGGAGAACATATTTGGCAATGATACATCTGATAAAGGGTTAATATCCAAAATATATAAGGAATTTATACAACGTAACAAAAGGAAGACAAGTAATCCAATTAAAAAATAGGCAAAAGACCTAAATAGATACTTCTCCAAAGTGGACATACACAGAAGGCCAAGAGACATATGATAAAATGCTCAAAGTCACTGATCAACTGAGAGATGCAAATTAAAACAACGAGGTATCACCTCACACCAGTCAGAATGGCTACCATCAACAAATCAACAAATGACAAGTGTTGGTGAGGGTGTGGAGAAAAGGGAACCCTAGTGCACTGTTGGTGGGAATGCAGACTGGTGCAGCTACAGTAGAAAGCAGTATGAAATTATCTCAAAAAATTAAAAATGGAACTGCCTTATTACTCAGCAATTCCACTTCTGGGAATATATCTGAAGAAGCTGGAAACGAATTCGAAAGAATATATGCTTCCCTATGTCCATTGCAGCACTACCAAGATCTGGAAGCAGCCCCAGTGCCCATTAGTAGATGAATCGCTAACATATCTATTTTTCCTCAGGCTGATTTTAAGATTTTTCTCTTTACCACCAGTTTTGAGCAATTGATTATGATGTGCTTTCACATAGTTTCTTTATGTTTCTTATACTGGGGTTCATTGAGGTTTTTAGATCTGTGAGTTTATGAGAGTTAACAAGATGACCTGAGATTTTATAATATTTAGGAATATATGATTTCTCAGGGTTTCCAAAATAATAGTTAAGTGTGCTAGCTAATGTGTTTTCATCCCATTGAATTAGCAGAGAAGTAAGTGGCTGTGGTTCAGCCAAAGTTTTTCTTTTTTCCAGAAGCAAGGCGGGCTTGCTGCCAGACTCTGGGTTAAGAAAATGAGGGCCTTCATCTTAATTTTGATTCATTCGGGCAACGGAACCGTTAGGGGTTTCCTGCTGTAGCTTTCTAGCTGAGTGCTCATTGGAGCAGAGCTGCTGGGATGTGGTGAAGGACTTGTCTGGACCAAGGAATGATTGCCTGCTTATCCCATTGTGGAGATCCAGGTGGTTTCCTTACAATGGAAGGAGAAGACCAGACCCCGCTGTCACCCTGACCCCATCCGAGAGGTCCCACCCTGCTGCCTTTGGTCATGTTACTCCACCTGGGCCCTTGGAGTTCACAGTTCCCCTCAGCCAGGAGCTTTTAACAGCCCCACAAATATGAGTTGGATTTCTCCTCCTCTCTCACAAATTATATTTAAAAAGTCAGCCCGGAGGGTTACCGGTAGCACTGATTCAACTCAGAAGTATCTGAGTGCTTATAATAGGAAGGGACTGACTTCTGTGAGAGAATTGCAAAACATTGGGACCTTCTCCACCGGTCTCACCCTCTTCCCTAGTACAGGATTTACTCATAAACCTGTATCTACATACTTATCCTCAAATACCCTTTTTTTCTTATATACTTGAAATTAATCCCCCCAAATGCCTCTTATCCTCTAATTAGGACTTAGAAATGTCACCCTGTATCTGTCTTCTCTTCTGGTTTCCTTGTAACTGTGCTGGTTGCCAAATCGGAATGCTTCCCTGGTCCTATGTGAATGTTCACTTGAGGGTTGAGGCCAAATTCAGAATCCAGGAGGTCTGTGGTGGGACAGGCTTTGATCAGCAAAGCCACAGCACATGGGGCAGGCTGTGAGAGCCTCCTTTTAGTATGGTGGCGGGGGAAGAAATACTGGGGATCATCGGTACCAGAATACGCACTATTTGAAGCTCTGAACCTCAGAGGTTAAAATATAAAGTCTTGGAAAATATTTTCTAACACCTCCAGGAATATAGAGCATTTACTGCAGGAATTACTGAAAATGTAAATCTCTTTTGTTGTTTTTTCCCCCCAGTGATGTAATTGATAGCTAGACGCATGGTCGCATCCCAATTTAATAAAATTTCTCCAGCACTAAATCATGACCTGGAGGGTTTTTTTTCGATGTTTCGCCACCAGCTAGAGAACGCCTCCCATTTAGTCGAGGGAAATGTAAACAGAGCAAGCATTCCCGTTTCTTCAGGTTTCAAAATCATTAATAAAGATGTCTTTGCTCTCGAAGGGAAGGGTGGTGAGTAGTCACATTTTTATTCTTCTCCTGAATAAGTGAATTTACCCAGCACATAAATTAGCAAATACATTTTCTCCCCGCAGCACATGTTGACATTTTCCTGCAGATGGCTCAGCAGAAGGGGAGACGAGAAAGGTGGTTAGTGACAAAGGACAGGCATGTTTGGTCACTGTCTTTCGCCACCAGAGACACTGGCCTGCTCGCCCTCTCACCCAGCCCCGGGCTTGCCGGGAGCGGAGAGCTTGAGAGCGCAGACACTGCTGTGAAGGACAGAGTAGGGCCGGGCAGGAAGTCAAATCTGTCTGACCCCTTAGAATTAATTTTCCCTCCTCTATATTAAATTTGCTCATACTGTTCTGAGTTGGACAAAATATAGTCTGTGTTTTCATCCCATTTGGAGTTATTTCTCACAGTTTTAATGCAGATGACTTTTCCTTGAACCATTAGGTAGGGACAGACTGTTGGACCTGCAAGGGCTCCAATTTTGGTTTCAGGCGAATTGGAGGGAGAACAGGTTTTCCCTAAGTAAGGGTGATCTCTGCAAAAAACAATAACAAGAAAACAGAGTGGGTGCAGAGATGAGTAAATGTAGCCTTTTGTCTGCTGCACACTTGTTGGACGCTTGTGATTGACAGACTGGCTGCCTGTGGGAACAGGTGTAGGCTCAGTGTGAGTTGTTTGGTATTTCTGGATTGTGAGCGGTGAAGGTTTATTGAGGTATTTGGGACGGGAGTCTGTCTGGCAGCAGAAGACTTCTGTCTAGGACAGTGAAATCTGGGCGTGATGTGTCTCCTCTTGGGGCCATGGTTCTAGGGAAGCCAAGACTGCAGCTGAGGCCTCAGTGGGAGGGCAGTGATTTGTGCTCAGATGGGATGGAGCTCCGTCCAGGAGCTGGGCATGAGTAGGTGTGACAGAGAAGAACCTTCCGGAAGGCAGGGCAAGATCTGCCAGAGCTACCCAGTAAGTGAATATAAATAACACCCTCTATCCATTCACCCAGTAACTATCAACTCATGTAATTGTTTTCTGGTTCCTTGCTGTCTAAGTGGCAAATGTTGTTGGGGAAATATCCCCCTTTACTTAGCCATCTCCCATGAGCCACCTTTGTCAGGCTTGTGAGCTCTAGTGTAGAAGTCCAGCTAATTTTTTACTCGGGCCCACCTCTGTAGGGCTGCCAGATGTTTAGGCTGGTGCAAGCACCCAGCTGGCAGAAGTTGGATGGCAGCATCAGCTCTGCACCGACCGCTTGTCAGTGAGGTCCTGAGGTAGAATGGGCCCTCGGGGTGCCGGCCTGCGCTCTGATGGATTAGCAGCTGCCTCGGAGCAGAGTGGGGCTCTGTGGTTCTGGAAAATGATTGTGAGGTGAGAGAAGTAATATATGAGGTGGCTATGGGCCTCGCACACTCCATCTTCACGACATGCCGTTATTCCCTCAACTCGATTGTTGGGTGGATCTGGAGTCGGGTCATCTGGAGTCGGAGGGCTCTGCATCACAGAGGCCTGGAGTTCCTCTTTCCCGTGTTCCTCCTCCTTGGTTGCTGCGTTAACCCCTCTGACCTATTCTTTACTGCTGGGTGGGGCTGGAGAAAGTGATGGAGACTTGGGTTCAACATTTGTTTTATGCGGGGGAGTCTAAATAGATTTTTTCCCCCCCTCTGGAGATGGTTAAAGCCATGGGAAGAAGCAAGACTTTGGTACTCTGGGGAATCGTCATTACCTGTTGCATTTGTTTGACTAGTTGCAGTTTGTGATGTTCTCATTTGCATGGCTGGAGCCTCCCGCTCCTTTGTGAGAGCTGCAGGGCCTGGTGGTGGTTAGCCCCGTTTTATAGATGATGAAATGAGGCTCATGAGCGGAAGTGACTCATCCAGAAACACACAGCTGGTGGTGGCAAAGCGGGGAGAAGCCCCAGTCTCCTTGTTCCGAGTCTAGGGGACATTCTAGGGCATCAGATTGGTTGCCCAGAAGGAAGGTCTTAAAATGCCAGTCTAAGTGTCTTCCTTCTTCCTGAAATCTTCCAGGGCTCCTTTTTGCCTTTAACGTAAAGACCAAACTCTTCACAAGCCAAGCAAGGCCCCTGCCTCCCTGTCTGTCCCTGTCAGACTCCCTCCTCATGGCCAGACTCCAGTCCTAGGGATGTGCTCCATCTTGCTCCTGCCCTGGGAGCATGCTCACCCGTCTGCGTCCGTCAGCCTCTTCCTGTGGGTAATTGCAGCCGTCCTCAGGCCCCAGCTCCGACGCCCTTTGTCTGGGAAGCCTTGGCTAAATCCCGATGTGGGTTAAAGAGCTCTTCCAGCTGCTCACACAGCAGCCTGTGTCATTATGCTGCGCTTGTGTGTCCCCCTTGGACACTGAGGGCAGGGACTGTGCTGTTCCGATCCTCAGTAGGCCCGGCACTGTGCGTGGCCCATGAAAAGGGGCCGGGTGCCTTCTCCTGGAATCCACATTGTCACTGTACTGAGGAGCGTCGGCATCTGTGACCAGACTCTGTGTGTTATCCAAAGCAGATGCTAGGAAACACTCTCTTCTGGAGTCCCCACACTTGATATTCGCATCTTCTCAAGGCGGCATTTCTGCCTTTCCCACTGTGTGCACCCCTCGCCTCCCACCTCCGGTCATACACCTCGTCGTAGCCTCTGTCTCCATCCAGGCCTCTGAGGAGGGAAAAGCACTCCTGGGTGCAGGGGTATCTCTGACTGTGTGCTGGGCGGTACCATGAGCACAGGCTAGGCGCTGTCCCCTCCTCCTGTGAGCTTATGCGCAGGGCTGTGCCACCAGCGTGGGCGCCGAGCTTGCTGGCCGGCTCTTGGCGGTGTGCGCTGGGCTATGGCTGTGTGGGGCCCATTCTCATTTGGTACTTTTAGGCTCTGTTAAAATGCAGAGATGTCTTCTTGGCCAATTATCCAATGGACAGAAAACGGAACTTGTTTGGGATAATGAAACTAATGACAGAACCGACTGCGATGATTGTGCAGCCGCCGAGACTGCCATCCAAAAGCACCTCCCCCTGCTTCCTGGAGCCAGGCTGCTCATAACATCTTAAAAAGGCCAGATTGTCACAATAACCCTACGTGGCCATCCATTTCCAAAGGCTGGCTCTTCCTCACATCTTGATCAGTTCTTAAAATTAATTATCATCAGGACCAAGTGCGATGATACCTCGGAAATATCTCTTAAACACTAACAGGCACTGGTGGTTCCCAGATAAGGGAAAATATAGCAGCGGGAAGATGTTGTAATAAACCAGCAGCGCACCTTGATTAAGTGCCCGTGCACGCTGAATAGCAGGAACATGATAATAAGGGTATAAAATGGAAGACTTGAAAAGGCAATAAGGTCTTGGTGCAATGATTCGAGATGCCGTGGAGTCAAGGGGTGGGGGTTGGGGGTTGGGGAGAGTGAAGTTTTCAGGAACGGGGGGAGGGAAGTTTCCAGAAAGGGGGGAGGGGAATTTCCAGGAAGGGGGGAGGGAAGTTTCCAGGAAGGGGGGAGGGAAATTTCCAGGAAGGGGGGAGGGAAGTTTCCAGGAAAGGGGGAGGGACGTTTCCAGGAAGGGGGGAGGGACATTTCCAGGGCTTGAGGAGGCAGCTGGGGCCCAGATCCACTGTGTGATGGCATGAGGAGGCGGCTCATGAGGGTCCAGACCTGGTTCACCTTGGTGTCCCTTCCTCCCACCCCAGTGCTTGGCCCTGGCCTGAGACCTAGGAGTGCCTGGTAAACGCTGAGCCAAGCTCACTGCATCTCCATTCAACCATAAGCTCCCAGGGCCAGGCTTCTGTTTTGCTCAGAATCTTGTACTGAGCCTTGCACTTTATAGATGTTGGATGATTGAGTGAATGGGGTAATTGCATGCATTTCCTTCCAACTTTTTTGATGAGGAACATCAAAAAACAAAACAAAACTAACTTTACCAACCCACCGATTGCTAACCCAATAACTAGTCTTCCACGAGCAGCTGCTATCCATGTAGTTTTTATTGTGTGCTGAGTGCTGTACATGCATTATCTCAACCCTCACGGGGTGGGTACTATTATTATTCCATTTTGCAGAAAGGGAAACGGGCTCACACAGCTAGCACATGGCAGACGTGGGAGGCTGCCTCCTCCAGCTGTCCTGTGCCTCAGCCCCGGCCCACGCAGGTTGGGGAGCCTCGTGCCAGGGTTCTCGGTGCAGCCTCCTCTCCACCTGTGCTCTGCTCCCAGAGCTGGGATTTCCTGGAAGCCAGGGGTCTGTTCAGTCCTTCTCCCCTGGGTTATGAAGCACACACACATTGCCTATGAAGAGCATAACTACTAGGACTTGAGCATACCTCTTTCCAGGCTTTGAATGAGGAAAGGGAAAATTCTACTTGGGGGAATGGAGGTGGGGGAGCATTTTTTCCTGCATGGAGGTGGCGGTGGGTTGTCATGGCACTTTGGAGACTGTATGGGGGCCTGGAGTTCCCTCAGATTCGGAAGTGCCTATGCAGGAGTCTGATGGGCCGTGTTCTAAGGCGTGTGTTTGGGGATGGGGTTGGGAGGGAGCTGGGATTGACCTTCATGGAACATAAGTTGTGCCTCAGTCACAGTTCTGGGACCTGTCCTCCTACCCAGGGTGGAAGGTGGAATTATCCTCCCCATTTTATAGTTGAGGAAGCTGAGGCTCAGAGAGGCTGATAAACATGGGCTAGGCCACACAGCTGGTAAGTGGTAAAGCTGGAGCGTCTGTCCTCAAGTCTGTCTTATGCCAGAATGCATGTTCCTGCCTTGACAGCTTGTTTTACTTTCTCGGGGAGTCAGTCCTTGTTGGAGGCTGGTGTCCTTTATCCTGACATAAAATGAGACAAGGATGGAGCTGCAAGTGACTTGAAAAGTCATGTCGTCTAAAAAGTAAAGTAAGTGGGGTCTAGAGGGAGTAAGTCTCTTCCTTACTCTTTGGCCACAGCTGGGAGCTTAAGGCCTTTCCCCTCTGCCTTTTATTATTATTTTTTCCAATATATGTTGGAATCAAAGAGAAACTGTCCTTGAGGAAGAGAGCAAGGAGTGATGTGTTTCAAGGTCAACACCACTTAGGAAGGATTGCATCCCAGAGGTGGGACTTACAAGGTGATAATGTCACAGCTGAGGGGTGTGGTTCCTTCTTCTTTGACATCAGTGGGCTGAGGATCCGGTTGAGACGTGTGAGAGGAAGCCCAGGCTCCCATCCATGTGTGTCCCGGTCTGTCTGTCTGTCTCCTCTCCTCAGCCTCACTCTCTACCACTTGGTAACAGACCATACTATGATGGTGGAGTGGGGACTGAGCGCTGGGGTACAGCAGTGAATGACACAGACGAAGATTTTATCCTCATGGGACTTATGGTCTAGTAGCAAAAATAGACAATATGCCAGAAAACAAATAAATCATATGTTTTCAGACAGTGGTAAGTGCTAGGGAGGAAATCAATCAGGACAAAGTGAAATAACCTTCCTGGGAGATAAGACAACTTTTGCAAAGGTTCCAAGGTAGCAAGAGCTTGGCCTGTGGGAGGGGAGGCAAAGGAGGCCTGTGTGGCCGGAGCAGAGCTAGTGAGGAGAGAGAGGTGGGTGAGGAGGTGAGCAGGCTGAGAGCCACAGCACCTTGTGCCCTGGCGGCAGGACTTTGGGTGTCCTATGCACGGGGATTTTAGGCTAGGGGGTGATACGTGCTTCAGCTATTCTCATAGCCCCTTCCCCATTTTCTCCAATACTAGTAGGTGACAATGTACTGTTTTCTTGCAAAGCAAAAGGCTTTGAGATCCAGTTTTGTGTTGGGCTGGTGATGAGGTTCTTTGTGTTAGCCGGGGTGATACGAGTTCTTTGCGTGGGTTAGCCTGGATCATTGGTATTTTATGTTGGGATTTAGACTCAAGAAAGTAGTGTTTGTGCTGTTTTGTCATAGTTTTTCCCAGGGGTCCTAGAGGAGGAAGGGAAATGAGCCCAGACAGGATGTAGGCATCCTTGGGTCACCATCTAATGGGACCATCAAATGACTCTCTAACAATCACCACTTCCCTCTTCCATGCACAGCTGTAGGTGACTGCAGGAACCCTGGGGGCCTGGGTCCCAGGTAGGTCTAACTTCTATCGTAAGTCCTGCCCTTTCTCTGTCTCCTGTCTCTTCCCAAGGTCCTCCCCAAATGTGAAATTTACCTTAAAGTAAAAAAGCACAGTGTTGTCACCTTTCCCTAGAGAACAAAAGATCAATTGCTCTGAAATTGCCTGTTCTGCTTGGACAGGAGCTGGTTCAAAGTGACAGCTATGGAGTCGAAGGGAAGATCTTATATCTCTTTTTCCAGACCATGAAATTATGTCCTGCTGCAGTACGTATTTCACTGATATAATTAAGCTGTTAATTCTCTGCGCATTTATTTCCACCATATTTCAGCTGCATACCAGGATGCTGTTAATGTTTCACGGTGGTTAAAGGCAAGACCTCCGGTCAGGACCCAGCCCTGCCACTTGCTAGCTTTTCCCATTTTCTCTATGAGCTCCAGCGTCCTCAATGTGAAATTGATATAACAGCAGAAGCTGGGAGCTAACATTCACACTTAGGCTATTGAAGCACTTACTTGAATAATTCATTTAATCCTCTTTAACAACCCTACGTGGCAAGTGCCATCTTTATTTCCATGCCACAAACACACACATGCACTAAGGCTCAGTTCAGTCACTGGCTCTAGGTCACCCAGCCAGGAAGCAGCAGAGCCGGTACCTGCACTTGGCACTTAACTAAGCGCGCCCACGACCCTCACTGAGGGCCTTCAGTGGAGAAGGCACGTGTGCGCTTACACTGGGCCAGGCACACGGCCCATCACCTTCCTCCTGGCTCCCTAGTTCTGAAGGGTTGTCTTCTTAGAAGCCTTCTGAGGAGAAGTCAGAAGCTTGGACTCCAGATGGGCTTCTTGTCGATGGAGACAGTCCTTGGCACTCAGTGCTCTCCATGGATTATGCGCTAAGCCTCAGGTGTTGACCAGGTACAGCTGCCAGAAAAGAGGTGTTGTCTGGGATCCCTCCCCCCCGCCCCCCCCACTATCATGCCACTGCCTCAGTTGTGGGCTGGCATCCACTCTGCCTGGCCTCACTGCTCCTGTCGGAGTCCTCGCTCACGGACAAACACCTTAGCCCCGGAATTAGTATCTTCCCTCCAGGTGTCTCTAGCACCCATGGCTTTGGGGCAGGCATAGAGCACCAGTTCCTGTGCCCCTGAGTGTGCCTGTCCTGGTAAGAGGCTGCCTTTGCAGGACGCCTGGCCCCTGGGATGCGGTGTCTCCTCAGTAGGATGCTGGCTCCCTGAGTGAGGGGACCGTGTCTTCTCCTTTGCCTCTCAGACTGTGGACATCCTGTCAGCGGGTCCAGGATGGGCCTGGAGAGCAGCAGCCTGCCTGGGCACTGAACTGAGGGTTCTGTTTTCTCTCCCCTCTCAGCTGGCTGCCAGGTTGGTGAACCTAGGAGAGTTTGGGGCTCGGCCGCTGCGGGAAGCCTGTGGGTGACTGCTCGCCTGGTGTGCGTTCCCAAATGTGTGCTGAGGCACCTGGTTGATCCATATCACAGCTGTGGGTTCCTGGCTTCCTTTCCAATGATGGATAAAGACACGTCCTCTTAAATTAGGAATTTAAATTGGCTAAACTGGGAAAGAAACTAGCCAGACATTTCTCTTCCCTCTGCCCTCTGGAATCTGGGTGTTGTTAGCAGGTTTGTTCCTCTTGGTCTGTCCTCCTGGATAGCTGGGGTGGGGAGGGTGTGGCAGCCTGGGAGAGACAGAAGGAGCCTCCTGGGGCCCAGTGGGTATCAGGGCAGCTCGGTGGCTTGTTCATGGGGAGTGCGGTGGGACTCGGGGGGAGAGTGTCTGTGGCTGGGACTGCCCCTTTGCTATCCCAAGAGCACCCTCGTTTCTGCCTGGAGACACGGGAGCATGGTTGCCTCCTTTGCTTTCTACCTCCCACCGCTGGCCCTTCTCCAGCGAAGCACACCTTTCAGACACTTAATAACTTGCACTTCAGCTGATTTATGGGGCTAAGATAAGCTCATTATTCGAGTTGTCAGTAATTATATGAGGGGATTGATGAGGGGATTTCCCTGTTCCTTCCCCTATATCCTTGCAAAATCATTTCAGGTTGATTTTGCATTCTTGGCCCACACAGTGATGGATTTAGGCATTAGTCTCTCTCCGTGCAGGATGACTTCTGATCTCTGCGCCCATCACTTCGTAACAAGCTTGTCGTAGGTGGGGTTTCTGATGACGTTTTCCAGCACCACATGTGACACAGGCTCCCTGCCTCTTGGATAAGGTTGTGTTATCATTATATTCCTAACTATTAAATATTTATCGAGAGCATTACCTGGAAGGACTTCAGCCTTCTGGCTCCTGTTGCTAAATGCTGGCTGCATTTGCAGCCAGGTTCAATGTGAGTGATGGGCATTCTTAAAGGTAAAAAAGCCATAAGCACCTGGAGACATAACCTGTGGATCATGCTGATGCAGTGCAACTCTTCCGATGTTAGTTGGCCAGTTTTTCAATGATTAATTAAGCTGTTAGCATAGGTGCACCAGGGCTGAGAAGCCCATGGGTTAAGTTCCGCCTGCAGATGTGTTTTGTTTGGTGAGGATAGTATGTTAAAAATGCTTTTGGAATTAGTTGTTAACATTAAAAAATTAGCTGTTATCCAAAACTCGATCTACCTGGACTTGTTTTTCTCCTGGGAAGTCCTTAGACATGCTTGCTGGCCACAGGCCTTTATGGAGACGGTTGGCGGCTGCTGCTGCGTAATGGTGGCCTGTCCAACGGGCACGCGTGTGCACTCTGTCTCACTCACCTCCATTTGAACCTGATCTGCTTTGTTCATTGGCTTCATCATTTGCCCCCATCTGGCATTTGGGTTTTGACTCCAGGACCAAACTGGCAAGTGCTGGTGGCGCTCAGTGATTCTCTGCTCACAACTGTGTTGCCCCCGCCCTGGCTCGAGCTGGCAGCTCTGATAGGATTTAGTGCAAACACCTCCCAGTTGGTCTGCCTGCATCTACCTTTGCATCCTCACCGCTTCGTCCACCTCCAGTCTCTGCTCAAACAGAAGGCAGATTGGTCCTTTTAAAACATGTCAGATCATTTCACTCTGTTGGGAACCTTGCTATGGCTCCCCGTTCTCTCAAAGCGCTCGCTGCCCTACGGCCCATCCTGATCTGGCTTCTGCTTACTTCCCTGAGTTGGGCACCTTCTCCTCTCCCTCTCTCACTCTGTTACAGCCACATGGGCTGTTCCCTAACTACGCCAGACCTCAGGACCTTTGCCCAGTGTCCCTCAGGCTCTTCTAGACATCTGCTTCCTACAGGCCACGGCGCAAATCTCGCCTTATCCGTGAGGCCTCCCTTCACCTTGTTGTTATCGCAGCCTCCCCCCACCCTCCTCCTGTTTCTCATCCCCTCTTACCTGGCTCTATGTTTTCTTTTTTCTGTAGACCTATTCCCTCCCAACACTTTAGATGCTTTTATCATCGTGTTTATTGTTTGCCTTTTTGCTCTGCTGAAACATGAATTTGACAATGACAAGGCTCTTAGTTTTGTTCACCATTTTATCCAAAGCATCTAGAGCAACGCCTGGCACGTAGTAGACATTAATGAATGTCTGTTGTTGAAATCATGAAATGTATTTCAAGACTTTCAAGGTGCTTGAAACTTAGAATGGTGGAAATTGGGAGTTGTATTTCTGTCTCAGCATGCACTGTCCAGAAGGTAAGCTCCCTAGAGGAAGGGGCAGTGTGAGTGCATCAAGCCTGAGATGGCAGGGCCAGATTGCTGGGTGGTCACCTCACTCCTCTATCTTTCCTCTGCAACTGAAAATTAAGATGGCAGCATTTTTATAAAACAGAGCAAAGAGGAAACGAAGATGAGGGGAAGGAGAAGGGACAAGTATAAGTGGCTCCAGTTCAGAGGTTATTTAGCTGTGTGACCTGACACATGTTTCTTGGAGTCAGTATTACCATCTGTGAAATGAGCCCGTTGATTTAGATCATCTCTGAGGTCCTCGCAGCTCTCTAGTGCTGTTGATGAATAGTTTCTACAGCTCTTGATACACATGACTGTATTTCTTGTTTAGTAGTAGAACCTCCAGGTAAAAATATGCATGCCTCACCTGTACTGTAGGATTCAGAATTGTTTCCGAAATCTGGATTGCTGCTATTAAAATACACATTTTCTTATGTTTCTTATTTCTATTAGAAATACCTTTGCGGTTCAGCCATTTCCCTGCCTCCACTCAGTGAAACACAGTATGGTTCAGAGTGCTGCCTGACTCAGCATGGTTTTAATGTCCCGGGGGCCAGGCTGAGTTCTGGCCACAGGGCTGCCTTTGGGAGGTCAGCGTTCACCTCGTGGTGTCTAATGTAGTCCTCCAGGTTTTCACCTCCATCCTCCTTACGAATAGAAGATTAATCATGGTCAAATATGAAACCATACAGGCCAACCATCACCTTGGCCAAGGGGCATAAAACACACCTCATTCCCACTCCAGATGGTTGTCAATAAAAAGTGACATTTAAAAATGCTGACTAAATTCAAATCCGTGAAATGCTTTCTTTCACAATTTAAATTCCTTTTTGGGGGATATGTGCAGTCTGTTTTGTTATCATGCCTATAAGCATAGTAATCTCTCAAAACTAGAATATCTGCAGTGGTTGTACATTTTCCTGAAAGCTTTTCCAAGAGAAACCTAATAGCTTCTATTAAAACAAATGGAAACCCCTTTTGACTCAGGGGAACTGAAATAAACAGGCCTATTTTCTCTCAGACACGACAGCGTTGCACTTGTCACATCTTCCCTGGGTTTGGTGCCGGCCCTCCAGGTGAAGTTTTCGTGAGCAGATTGAGCTCCTCAGAGCTCCTTGGGAGGGAGCTAGAAATGCCTCTGAGATAACACTAATAAATGTGCTATTTTGAAATGCTGCTTTCTTCCCCCCGGAAACCTGGCTCAAATCTCGAGATCTTAGGGGGAGAAGAAGCCTTTCTTGAGTGCAGACCCCCCTTCCCCCCAGGAGAGGCAGGCGAGAGTGCAGTGTGTGGGGAGAGGGTATGGAGAGTTTATGCACATATATATACACACATCCATCCACAAGCAGGTCTTTCTTGTGTGATCTTAAGCAAGTTACATAACCTCTCTGAGCCTCCATTTCTCAACTTTAAGATGAGAACAGTGTTAATAGTATCTGCCACATAGGATCATTCTGAGGACTAGATAGGATGATGTAGGTAAAGCCAGCACAAGGATAGCTCTTAGTAAATCTTTGCCAAGTTCCTCCCCCGGCCTCCTGCACGAGACTGTGCCTCATCCTTGTTGGAACAACGAAAAGAGGCAAACTTCCTGAGCACTACTGCTTTTCCTCCATCCGTAGTGCTTCTGTGAATGGGACTTGGTGCACACCTCCCCTGATGACCGGGTCTGTTGGAACCATCGGGGGTAGCCCCTGGTTTCCAGCCACTGGTTGCATGTGGGATTTGCTGCAAGGATGCTCTGCAGCCTCTGTTGAGAGACAGGCCCTCTCTTTGCTCTGCTCCACACCCGTGCACTGATTCTGGCTCCAGCAACAGCAGGCGTTAGGGGTGGGTGGGGGTTTCCAGTGGGCAGTCTGCTGTAGGTCTGTAGTGGCTGGGGAAGGGCGTCCCTTTGGGCAGGGTGAAGCCCCTGCTTGGTCTGGAGCTGGACTTTCTCTCCTCTCTGATCCACCCTTTTCCTCGCTCCTTGTCAGCTGTTCTTAGGACCTTCAGTGTTGGGAGTTTGCCCACGACACACAGCTCTTTGGCTGAGAGCAGCGCTTAAGTCTTCTCAAGAGCCCTCCGAAGTTCCGAGTGCTGTGCTGAGGGCCCTGTGGGGCCGCGCTGACGACCACCATGGTGATCACCCACCACGCTCTCTGTAGGCCTCTAAAGACCAGTGGTTTTAAAAGCTCTTGCTCTTGTAACCCCAAGGCTCCCTTTTCTAGGAAATGCAGTGTATCTTGCAGATTTGCTGTTCTGGCTGGACAGGGTGGACAAAGAGGGACCAGACACAGGTGGGGTTGGGATCCGCATAGTCTCCTTGAAGACCTCAGTGGTCTCCTGGTCCATTTGTGAAACTTCCTGTCCAGAGCTGGCCTGAGCCCCTTTTCATAGAGGCTCCAGGAGTAAGGAGGGTCTTGCCCTGAGTCATTTGCACTTGTCACGGGGACCTTCAGGGTCTGCATAGACTGGCTGGGGTTATGGTGGGCTGGTTAGGTACAGCCTCCAGCTATGGGGACAGGCAACAAGAAGTGGCCTGTTGCCGAAACCGGTTTGGCTCAGTGGATAGAGCGTCGGCCTGCGGACTCAGGGGTCCCGGGTTCGATTCCGGTCGGGGGCATGTACCTTGGTTGCGGGCACATCCCCAGTGGGGTGTGTGCGGGGGGCAGCTGATCGATGTTTCTCTCTCATCGATGTTTCTAGCTCTCTGTCCCTCTCTCTTCCTCTCTGTAAAAAAATCAATAAAATATATTTTAAAAAAGCTGCACTTGGAACACTGTCCCCTTCCACTCTGTGGCCTGCCCCTGGAACTGGCCAGAGTCTGAAGGGTACATGCCGCAGCCTTGTGATGCATGGCTGCCCGCAAGGAGAGAGAGGACCACATATGTATACACACACATATGTGCTTGTTCATTTTCAGTCGTCTTAAGAGCCCACCAGTGGAAACCAGGCCCCTGCAGAGGAGTCGGCTCATTTGTAGTTCAGTGGATGAGACTTGCTTCAGGACGGACAATTTTGAAAGACTGAAAATAATTCTGTTGATATGCAGGGAGTGTTGACCTCAGAAATAGACTGGAGTTTAGCAAGCCTTGTGGTTTCTTTGTTCTTTATTAGAGTCCATTTAAAAAGTAAAACCATTTACAGTTTGAAAGGCTGATTTTTAATCCTTATGTGAAGTTTTCTCTGCTATTGGTGGGGTCTTCTCTGTACAGTGCAAAGGATCAGGTCTCCACCCCAGACCTCATTTGGCTGGGAGCTAAGGTGGTGGTGCTGGATTCCTCAGGGAATAAACATTTGCAATGATGGAGGCAAAATCACGGGCTTTTTTGTTTGTTTCCGTGCTACTTAAATACAGCCCAGCAGTGAAGAACCTGGGCTCTGGATACTCCCTGGTAGGTTTGCTAGAATTAAATGAGCTCTTGCTTGCAAAAGCTTGCTACACACATGCCCAGCTCTCAGTAAGTGTTAGTTACCACAATTACATTATACAATCCTTCCTAGATGTCCCCACTCCTGGTATGTTTTAAACATTTTTTATTTTTTTAATAAACATATTTTATTGATTTTTACAGAGAGGAAGAGAGAGGGATAGAGAGTTAGAAGTATCAAATGAGAGAGAAACATCGATCAGCTGCCTCCTGCACACCCCCTACTGGGTATGTGCCCGCAACCAAGGTACATGCTCTTGACCAGAATCGAACCTGGGACCCTTTAGTCCACAGGCTGACACTCTATCCACTGAGCCAAACTGGTTAGGGCTAAACATTTTCTGACATTACTTTCACATCCTGTGTGGGCTACTGTGACTCAGAAAAATAGAACTTTCAGGAAAAGTGAGGAACTTAAGTGTACATCTCTCACGTGGTATGCATCTTCTATTTGCCATCCACCCGCAGTGAACCCATTAGGATGGTGGTGTTGGTTCGCAGACAGGCCTCTCCCACCCAGCGCCTCTGGCTAGAACCTCAGCCTCTCCTTCGGTTCCTCCAGCTGCCTGCAGTGCCAGGTGGTTGGGAAATCGGCGGCTTGGTGCACGATGCCCCCCAGGTTGGCCTCTCTGCCCTTCTTCGGACTCCAGGCCACAGCAGGTCGGTTCATTAGGCACCTTCCATGAAGTATTTTTCATGCTGCTTGTTCATTTTCAGGAATAAACAGGTGCTAAGGCATTAGATTTTATTGATCACTTAACTAAGGAAGAAATTATGGAAATATGATCCATAAAATCATCTTTAAACCCTGTTTTATCTGCCAAATTCCCAAATTAGAGAATCAATTAGAGTTGTTGAGTATTTGTTTAGTTGTGGTCTCCGGATGACTCCTGCTTTATTTACTCTCATAATTTCCCCAAAGGTTTGTTTCTGTCTTCCTGAGAGAAGAATGTGTTCTGCATATTCCATCAGAAGCTGCTGGAAGGGATAGGGCAGAGAGATAAATTAAGCAGATAGTTCAGATTTGTTACTGTATCTCTGTGAGCTGTGTAAGTTAATGATCCAAGGCCAGACACATTGCCTAAGGCCAGACGCAATCACGCTAAGTGCTGCTTTTCCTGGGGGAGCCGAGGATGGATCACAGTTCAGATTTCCCTGGCCTGTCTCCCACAGGTGATGGGGACCTGCCTCATGCCACTTTATCTTGGACCAAACACTTATTCTCTAGGCACCAATTATTTCAAAGGTAGGAGTTATTGTCATGGTGCCACCTTGTCGCGACCCATCAGCTAATGAGGCTGCCGCACTGAGGTTTGCACATACCCAGAAATTGCAGGCAGGCTGGCTGGCCTCATTGAAAGTCTTGTCAGCTGGCAGAGTGGGCCCACGTGTGGGTGATGTAGGCAGCCACCTCTATAATGTGAGCCGGTGGGGAGAGGGGTTTCCTGGGCAGGTTCCCTGTTCTACCAAAGACTGACCTTACTATTGCCATTCCAGTAGTTCCCTTCCTACTTTTAGGTTCTGATGATTCTCTTCTCTTTGGAAAATTCTCATTAAATATTCATTTGAAAAATATTTAGTGAGTATTTACTGTGTGCTGGGTATAGTACCAGCCTCTGTGGACAGGAAGGTAGGTGTGTCCAAGAAAGCCTCCTGGAGCAGGTAGTACCTGAGCTGAGTCTTGAATGTGTAAGAGAGCCAGGTGAAATGATTCATACTGATTAACTCAATTGAACCCTTTAGAGTCAGGTATTAATGTTATTCCCACTGGATGGAGGAGGAACTGAACCTCAGAGAGAGTAACTTGCCCAAGGTCGAGAACTAGTGTGTGAACTTAGAAAGTGTCTCTCTAGAGCCCACATGCTCAATCACTGTAACTAAACAGTGAACAGACAGGCACAATCCACTCTGACCCAGGGCTGCCCAGGAAAAGAAGGAGGCATCTGTGATGAGCGAGAGGACAATGAAGGAACCTAACCTCCTTCAGGGCGACTCTGTGAGAAGGGCAGCTTGGGGTGAAGAGAAAGAGCAACTTGATCCCGTTCCTTAAGGAGTTCATGACCCAGTTGGAAAGACAAAGCTGGGAAAGCTCTTGTTGACGGAAATACGAGGTCACTACAGCTGTGTGTACAGCCCAGGTGTCAGTCTCCCGGAGATGGCAGTGAGCAATCCATAATCACGGGCATCAACACATGCCCGTGTGGGGCCGCTGTTCTCAAATGTGGAGAGGGATGGCCGGTCCTCGCTGGGTGGGATGCCACTGCCATTTAGAGGTCACAGATGTCCATGGAGCTCCCTGATCCCATTCTCCAAAGGTGTTCCTTGGAAAAGCTTGTCCCTTTGACCTGGCATCCTGGAGGGAGCTTGGAGCAGGATTTGAGTTTCTGGACCAAGAGTCTGGAGACCTTAGTTCCTGACTCTATTGCTCACTTGCTGGGTGGCCTTGGGCAACTTGCTCAACATATCTGGGCCTGTTTCTTCATCTGTCAGATGACAAAAGTGATGGACATGATGTTGATGGTAAGTAGATGTTGGATGGCTTGAAATCTGTCTGTAGATGGGTGATGTTGATGGATATGAAAGTGTTTTCAAATTTCACAATATAAAAGGGTAAGGTTCTTTGCAGAGTACCTTCTTAATGTTATAATACTTTCTCATTCTGCTGGGTAGAAGGGACTAATTCACTGCCAAGATGCCCTTTCTTGGGTGTCACTGAATCAGTCCAGCCTTGTTTTGAGGCCAGGGGAGCCGCTTCACGCACATGGGATTAATAAGGGTGTTACTGCGGATGACTGCTTGCCTCTCTGTGTCTCCCCGGACTGTCCGGTGAGGGGACTGAGTTCTGCCTTGCAGGATTGTCATGAAAACTAAACAAGGTGATGCACAAAAGGCTCCCAGAGCAGAGTAGCTGCCCTCCATGTGGTAACCCACCCCCACTTTGCTCCGTGTGCTCACAGGTGCAGCAGGTGTGGGTCTCCGAGCTCATGTTGAGTCCAGTGTCTGCCATCCCTCTGGGCACCACCATCCTGATTCCTGTCACATTGCTGAATACCTAAATCTATTTTAAAAAATATTTTTCTTTAAATCAATTCTCCTTTCCTTTCACTTTAATCTTAAGTAATAATACATGTGAAACCACAGGTTTAATACACATAACAAATTATTTAAATAAAAAAATTGTATATGTACCTTACTTTGAGAAACACTATGTTCACTGGGCTTGTTTGAGGTACCTTCATGGCTGCTAGGAGTGTTTTCTCTGTTACTTTTCACAGAGAAATGCTGGAGGCGTTGGGAGGTTGGTTGGTGGAGGGGACATTTTTATCTGAGGGAATTTGAGGAATAGGTCTGGCTGAATTGCAGTGGAGACCTCGAATCCAGTTTGGCATTTGGGACCTGAGGTTCAAAATCTGCAACTCTCTCTAGATAATGGAACCCAAAAGTCTGATCCGAGGTAGTCCTTGACAAAGCTGCAAAAATCGAGGAGCATTACAGGCAGCAGAGCAATGTAAGTGTGTTGGAGAGGTTTTCAGAGCTCTGAACGGGTGCCACCAGCATGAAATCATGGCCCTCATGTTGGGGTTGGGGGTCCGAGATCCTCTGGGAGTGACCCAAGTGAATGACCTTTGGCTGACATTCCTATTCAGGCTTTTCTCAGGGGATAAGTGACAGACTCCCACCCAGGGAGAGGGCAAAGAGTGGGTTTTGGGATTGGGCCCCTCAGCTTGCCCCTCATCTCTCAGGCATGCCACCCCACGGCCTTGCAGGGGCTGAGCTTGTGTCTCTTCCAAGCTGCATTGCAGGAATGTTCTGTCTGCTCCAGCAACACCTCACCGCACCATACCGGCTTCTCCTTTTCGTCTGGTGCGCACACAGGGTAGCAGCTGCTTGCAGTCTGTCTGTAGATGGCTGATGGTTGTAATTTTTAAATACCATCCATTGGGAAGGAGTCACCTGGCACTGAGTGCCAGATCTGGTGTGTGAGACTCGGGGAGTGTGCATGCCTGGCTAGAGGGCCCTCCGGTTACCGCTTTGCTCTTCCTGACATAGACCTGCTCACTCCAGATCAATGAACATGCATCCTGTTTGTGAAGGCTGCATTTTTATTCTCATCTTGAGGAGAAATGTGGTTTTAATTCCAGAGATCAGATGAGGTGAGTTGTGTTCATAGGGCTGATAAATCATTTCAAAGAACATTACTTTGGCACATCAGACTTTTGTATGGATTGTGGATGAATTAAAGGAATGGATCCAGATCATGTCAGAAATATTTAACCATTACAAAAAATTGTGGTCTGCAGAAAACAAAATCCAATAAAGCTATAAAGCCGTCTGACCATCCTTCTGAGCTGCAGAAATGCAGTGTTCTGAGACCTTGTCATTGGCATAAACAATGCCACACGGTGGGCCATTTATCAGAAGGAGAAGACCCCAGGATAGAAATGAGGAGGAGAGGTCTGAGTGCTGGCCCAGCTCTGCCCATTGGCCACCATTTGTCACTGGGCAGAAGTCATTTCATCTCAGTGGGCCTCAGCTTAGCTGGGGCATTGACTCCAGCTTTGCCTCTCTCTGGAAAACATGGGCATATCGAAAAGGTATTTTCACACAATGCCAAGGGTTGGTGGGCCTCTTGAAACCCATCATGGGCCTCAGGTTAAGACTGCTAGGTCCACTGATCCCTGAGGCCTCTCTGCTCAAAAGACTATCTGAAAACCCACTTGGCTTTGCAACACTTGTCTCTAGTGGAGGAGGCAGGAGAGCTGGCCCTCGGAGCGGAATTCCTCAGTTCCCATGGCCTCTGTCTCCTGGTTCAGCACAGTGAATATTTATTGAGCACCTTTTGCATGTGAGGCTTTGGGCCAGATAGGGGTGTGTGCAGATGAACAAGATATGTACCCAGTCTCCTAAGGGCCCTGTGGTCATGGGCATTATTGGGGGAGAGCCAGGATTGAGTGTGATTCTAACCTTGTGATGAGTTCTAATTCTGTCCTTTGTGATCCTAGACAATCTACCATGTCAGAGCTTTTTTTTTTTTAGGGGTCAGTAATTCTAGGACTTTCTACCTCTCAGAACTGTTGTGAGAATTGGATATGTTCCCATATTAATTTTTACAAGAATGATCATTAACTGCTGTGGACTGTATTGTATAAAGGGATAAAATTGTAAAACTCCTGGTATCTACTAAGAGTTTTGCAATTTACTTATGGAAACAAGATATTTGCCAATAAAAAGGCAAATAAAAATATAAGAATGGATGACAGGCACACACCGAGAGTTTGGAGAAGGAGGGCACTGCCTGGATTCAGCTGACTGAATGCAGGGATCTACACCTTGAAGGGTTTCTTTTAAACTCCTATTTAGTATATAAATCATCATGTTAACTGTAGAAAAATAGAAAATGCTATTTACCAAAAACAAAGAACAAAGCTAAAACACATACCGTCTCTCATCTAAGCAATTGGAGGTAACCACTTTCGATCACGTGCTGTGTGTGAACGTTTGGACCTTTGGATGTAGGCACATGCATAGAAATGCACTCATTTATTCATTTAACAGCGTTTAGTCAGTGTATATAAGTGTTCCTGGCCTTGAGTTAGGCACTTCAGTCTGTAATGGTAAACGAAGCAGATGTGGTTCCTCAAGGACATAATCCTCTAGGTTGGGAGGCACTTCTTATATGAATATGCAATTGTAACGGTATCTTTCTGTGAATGTAAGTATGCACACACGAGTGTGTTCTCTCTCTCTTCCCCCCCAACCCCCCTCTCTCCCCCTCAGCTGGAACTGTGCTCTATTTATTGCTTTGCTGTTGGTCACTTTCCCTCCATTATGCACTGTGCACTTTTCTCCATCTTGGTTAGTACATGTGTCAGTCATCAGTTGCCCATCAAATAACCAGAGTCTCACTGGCATGCAAGGGAAGCATTGATGTGTGGTGGAGCTGGGGTTAGCTCCTCTTGGCTGGTCTCTGGATGTCTGTGGGTCCTCTGGCTGCCAGGTGGTCCAGGAGGATCTCATCTCCCAGTGTGTCTCATCTCCCAGCTGCTAGCTCAGGGTGCTCTCATGGCCAAGGCACAGAAGCTGAAATGGAAACTCCTGAGTATATTTCAAGCCTCTGCTTTTGTGGTGTCTGCTAACAAGTCACATGTCTGGGCCCAGTGACAGTTTGTGAGACAACAACTACAAGGTGACGTGGTGAAGGCTGCATATATAGGGAGGAGAGAAGAATTGGGGCTTTTAATGCAAGTTGTGCTCATTACCCTTCTTAGTTGCTGCACAAGATTCTACTATGTGCCTGTAGATGGGCGGGGTTTTAGACATGGAGGTGTTTTTTGGCAGGGGTGTGGAGACAGCACTGGATGGGTGGTCTCCCCCATCTCCCGGGAGAAGAGAGTGGAAAGTGTTGTGTGTTGGGAGGGAGAGGTTGGACTTGACCTTGTTGGTAATTGAGGACAATCTCTATATATAAAAGCCTAAGCGACAGGTCACTAGGACATGTGCTGACCACCAGGGGGCAGACGCTCAATGCAGGAGCTGCCCCCAACCTGCAGGCACCTTGATCACCCATGGGGCCTGCCAGCCAACCACTTGGTCCCTCCCCCCGGCTGGCAAGTCCCAATTGCCTGATTGGGGCCAGGCTCCAGGCTGGGATGGGGAACTGGGATTGGGTGGAGGCAGATGCGGGTGGCGAGGGAAGGAGGGGGCGGAGGCAGGGAACCTGATTGGCCCTGATCACCAGCCAGGCCTAGGGACCCCAACTGTGCATGAATTTTGTGCACTGGGCCTCTAGTATAATATAAACAGGGCCTCAAAAGGTAAATCTGAAAGTGATATTTGGCATGCATTTGGGTGATTACAGGCTGGAGAAAGGGAGACAAGTCAGTGTATACTGGATAATCCAAGTATGAGTCAAGAGGTAGAAGGAAATGGGAAAGAATTGGCTAAGACAATTATATTAATAATTGCGATTTTGATTAACTGAATTCTTACTATGTGCTATCAGGTATTGTGCCAAATGCTTTGTGTTGTTATCTGTAATCCTCACCACAGTCCTATGGACGACAATGGAAGCAGTGGCGAAGCAGTGTGCCTGCGGGGTCTGTCCATGGAAAGGAAATGTGAAGAGCAGGGAGGGATGGTGGTGGAGCCTGGAGGCCAGTTTTCATTTGGAATTAGGAGGAGGAAGTAGAGCCACTGAAGGAGTGATCTGACAGTGGGGTGAAAAACACACTGCATTTGTTGTCTGGGTGGAACTTAGTTGTTCTGTCCAGACTAAAGGAAGAGAGTTTTAGGATGGAGAGATGATCTATAGTCAAGAGCAGGAAAAGCCATTCAGAGGTGGAAGGCTGAGAAGAGTTAAAGGATTTGGCGACATGGAGGGCAGTGTGGGTGTGGGGCAGAGCAATTTCAGGGAAGCTGTGGACACAGGAGATAGGTCGCATTGCCACCTGGACAGAATGGCTGAGAAGGACAGCACGTGAGTGTTAGCTCTAGAGCCTGTGCTCAGGGCGCCTGGCATCCAGGACCGTAGTGGCTGGGGGGCCAGGGGACATGTGCACTAGAGAGTGGGAGGGAAGAGGAGACAGTGGGGATGAGGCAGGACGCCTAGAGAGGGGGCTGATTAAAGTAGCAAATCTGGAAGAAGCACATGAAGGATGATGAACAAGAACAGGGGAGGAGGAGGAATTAACCATAGATAGGAGGGAGAGCTGGGTGGAAGCGATCTGGAAAGACAGTGAGTGGTCGAGGTCAGGTGTGACTGGGAGAAAGGGAAGCCTCATTCAAATGCAGGACAGATCAATCTCTGCTGTTACCTTCACTTCCTTAAACTTTCTCAGTTACCCACTTCCCACGCAGCAGGCAGAGGGTCTTTTGAAAAGTAAACCACCGAAGCTATCCCTTGCCCTCAGGACAAAGCCTGCTCTCCTTAGGGTGGCCGGCATGCTGGGTGCCCTTCCTGTTGGGGTTCTGGCTGGTCCTCAGCCACACCCTCCCTCAGTGCTCCCACCCTATCTGTTTCTTTGGCCTGAAGTGTTGGGTATTCAACCCCTTCTCTACCCCCACTTGCTCCTTCCTAACTCCAGGCCTCCGTTCAGATAGTTGACTTCAGGCTTCTCTCCTGCATTTGTCCTCTGGAAAATGCCGTGGTCTCCACTGAATCCCCTGTAACACATGTGGCCCACAGAAGGGGCTCAGTGCAACTTTCCTGGAGGAACTCAAGACTTGTGGTGTCAACACACTAGAAGCAGCCTTGCTGAGCGGCCAAGAACATTTGTGGAGGTGGGATTCGTGCTTCTCTCAGCCTCTTTGCTGTGCTCACCAGGAGAAATACTGTGTGTTTTTCAAGCCCGAGCAACTGTCCTCTGCCCTGCAGTCCTCCTTTTCTCTTTTATTTTTAAAAATGGAAATAGAATAGGCAAAGCAGACCTCACAAGGACCTTGTTCCTTTAGACAAATAGCTGGTATTCCTATTAAAATGGTAATTTTCTTTGTTTAAAAAGGCAGATGCGGTCAAATTAAACTAATCTAATTTGCAATTTTTCATTAAAAATATATGTGAGTTAGGCTGGGAGCTGATTTGGGTCCCAGGGGTCACTGTTGGCAGTCACGGGAACAGATGCCCTTTATTTGCTTATTGATACATACAGCTTCCAGGCAGGCATCCCTTCCTCACATTGACTTCTCCGTGACCTTGTTTTAGACCATGGGGGATTTCTGTCTGCCAACTGGTCTTGCATTTTGCCCTTTTTATTAAATAGAAAATCCCTAAGTACCCCTGGTTTGCAGAGTCCCTTGTAGAGAGAAGAGAAGAAAGGGTCTCCTCTAACTAATAGGAAACACAGGACAAAGACATGGATTTTATATAAGAGGGAGGAAGAATGCAGAATCCTGGGTGAAACTGGAGGAGGTGGAGATATCCTCTGACCCATATACGTGGATCTGGGTGGGTAGCATGCTGGAGGGTGAAGTATCGGGGGACAGTGGTGTTCCTGCATGTTGAATGGGGCCTTGACATCCTCACATCCCAGAATTTGTTGATACCACCTGTAGCCTAGGATTTCCCATGAAGTGCCGTTAAGCATGCCTGAAACCGATATGTCCCCATCTGAATCTTAGCAAGAGTTCAAGTACTCTTGGCAATTAGAACAACACAGCTAAACCAGGTGGAGCCCAAGATGTTGTGATCAGCTGATTTTTCTTTCACACTCCAGACCTGGGGGACTTGGGTGGGATCTGTTCCTTAGCAGTAGTGCTGGCATCTCAGAGACCTGGATTTGAGCTCCGGCCCTGCCTCTTGCAGCATTGTGGCTCCATGTCTGTGAAGTGGGGATGCTGCTGTGCTGAGGCCTGGCATGGCCTGCTCCTTGCAAACTTGGTGCATAGCAGTTGTCATAAACGGTGGCCTATGCCGTCACTTCCAGCTTTGAGGCTGCTTGTTGGGACCTTGCATATTAAATCCACAGAGTCTCAGATTCTTCCTGCTTCTGTTTATCTCAGCAGTGACTCCCTAGCCCCAATGAAGGGTGTGGTCCATTGACTCACTATGCTTCCAGGACTTAAACCAAGTCAAAGCAATATTAGAGCGCAGGATAGAAAGGTTTGGGATCCACAAAGGCAGGCAGTACCTCACAGAAGAGGCTAGAAGCTTCTGAGGGGCCAGCAGGATGGGGCAAAGTGTTCTTTTTTTCCCTCTTTATTGATTAAGGTATTACATATGTGTCCTTATCCTCCCAGGGCTCCCCCCTCCCCGCCACTCTCGCCCTCATCCCCCTGGTGTCTGTGTCCATTGGTTAGGCTTATATGCATGCATACAAGTCCTTTGGTTGATCTCTCCCCTTTACCCCTGCCCTCCCCCACTTCCCTCTGAGGTTTGACAGTCTGATCCATGCTTCTCTGTCTCTGGATCTGTTTTTGTTCATCAGTTTATGTTGTTCGTTATATTCCACAAATGAGTGAGATCATGTGATATTTATGATCTTAGCATAATGCTCTCCAGTTCCATCCATGCTGTTGCAAATGGTAAGAATTCCTTCTTTTTTTACTGCAGTGTAGTATTCCATTGTGTAGATGTACCACAGTTTTTTAATCCACTCATCTGCTGATGGGCACTTAGGCTGTTGCCAAATCTTTGCTATTGTAAATTGTGCTGCTATGAACATAGGTACGTATATCCTTTCTGATTGGTGTTTCTAGTTTCTTGGGATATATTCCTAGAAGTTCCATTTTTAGTTTTTTGTGGAAACTCCATACTCTTCTCCACAGTGGCTGCACCAGTCTGCATTCCCACCAGCAGTGCATGAGGGTTCCTTTTTTCTCCACATCCTCACCAGCACTTGTCATTTGTAGATTTGTTAATGATAGCCATTCTGACGGGTGTGAGATGGTACCTCATTGTTGTTTTGATTTGCATGTCTCGGATGATTAGTGACTTTGAGCGTGTTTTCATATGCCTCTTGGATTCCTTATGTCCTCTTTTGAAAAGTATCTTTTTAGGTCTGTTGCCCATTTTTTGATTGGGTTGTTTATCTTTCTTTTGTTAAGTTGTATGAGTTCTCTGTAAATGTTGGAGATTAAACCCTTATCGGTGATAACATTGGCAAATATGTTCTCCCATGCTGTTGGCTTTCTTGTTGTTTTGTTGATGGTTTCCTTTGCTGTACAGAAGCTTTTTATTTTGATGTAGTCCCTTTTGTTTATTTTCTCTCTAGTTTCCATTGCCCTAGGAGCAGTATCGGTGAAGATAATGCTTCAGCATATGTCTGAGATTTTGCTGCCTGTGGATTCCTGTAATATTTTCATGGTTTTTCGTCTTATGTTTAAGTCCTTTGTCCATTTCGAGTTTATTTTTGTGTATGGTGTAAGTTGGTGGTCTAGTTTCATTTTTTTGCATGTTTCTGTCCAATTTCTCCAATACCATTTATTGAAGAGACTGTCTTGACTCCATTGTATGTTCTTGCCTCCTTTGTCAAATATTAATTGAGCAAAGTGGTTTGGGTCGATTTCTGGGTTCTCTATTCTATTCCAATGGTCTATATGTCTGTTCTCTTGCCAGTACCAGGCTATTTTGAGAACAGTGGCTTTGTAATACAGCTTGATATCTGGTATTGAAATCCCACCTACTTTGTTCTTCTTTCTCAGGATTGCTGCAGCTATACGGGGTCTTTTTTTTATTCCAGGTGAATTTTTGAAGAGTTCGTTCTAGGTCTGTGAAATATGCTGTTGGCATTTTAATGGGGAGTGCATTGAATCTATAGATTGCTTTGGGTAGTATGGAAATTTTAATGATGTTGATTCTACCAATCCATGAACACAGTATGTTCTTCCATTTGTTTATGTCTTTCTCCATCTCTTTTTTCAGTGTCCTGTAGTTTTCCAAGTACAGCTCTTTTACCTCCTTAGTTAAGTTTATTCCTAGGTATCTTAATTTTTATTTATTTTTTTTTTGGTGTGATGGTAAATGAGATTTTAAAAAAATATCTCTCTTTCTGTAAGTTCACTACTGGTGTATAAAAATGACATAGATTTCTTGGTGTTGATTTTGTATCCTGTTACATTGCCAAATTCATTTATTAAGTCTAATAATTTTTGGATGGAGTCTTTAGGGTTTTCTATGTATAGTATCATGTCATCTGTGAATGATGACAGTTTTATGTCTACTTTTCCAATTTGTATACCTTTTATTTCTTCTTCTTGTCTAATTGCTATGGCTAGCACTTCCAGTACTATGTCAAACAGGAGTGGTGAAAGTGGGCATCCCTGTCTCGTTCCTGTGCTTAGGTGAAATGGTTTTAGTTTTTGCTTATTGAGTATGATGTTGGCTGTAGATTTGTTATACAAGGCTTTTATTATGTTGAGGTATGATCCCTCTATTCCCATTTTGCTGAGGGTTTTTTTTTTTTTATCAAGAAAGGGTGTTAGATTTTGTCAAATGTTTTTTCTGCATCAATTGATATGACTATGTGGTTTTTATCTTTCAATTTGTTTATGTGATGTATCATGTTTATTGATTTGCAGATATTGTACCAGCCTTGCATCCCGGGATAAATCCTACTTGGTCATGGTGTATGATCTTTCTGATGTGCTGCTGGATCCGATTTACTAGAATTTTGTTGAGGATTTTGGCATCTATGTTCATGAGGGATATTGGCCTGTAACTCTCTTTCATTGTGTGGGGCAAAGTGTTCTTGAAAGTCTAGGAGCTCTTGGCCCTTCTCGTAGTCCTGTGTGATGCTAGGGCTTCAAGGAAAGGAAGCGCTCTTGTGCTATTTTAAAGAGGCTGGTATTCTTGGAGCTACATGTTTTATTTGGATTATCATTTGTAAGCCTGTGATGAACCATCTCCCAGGAAGTGTGTGCCATATGCTTTACATGGACCTTTTACTCCCTATCTCGATTGTTCTTTGGAATGAGCCAAAGGTATTTTGCTGTAGCTGGCCTATTTTCTTGCCCACCTAAATTATGCCAATTCATGCAAAGCACGGCATACGATGACAAGTGAGCGGGCTGCGGTGGATTCTCTCTTCTGCAGCCCTGTCCTTGTCGGTGTCACAGCTGCGGGCATTGGCAAGTCCTCGCGAAGACTTTCTTTTCCTCGTCAGCGTTTGTGTAAAATTAATTTTGACCGTTTTGAAGAGGTTGCCAAGCAGTCAGAGAGTTTTGCAGAACAGAATCTATAGCCTGGCAGAGGGGCCCAAAGCTTCATGTGACATGTGAGTGTCTCAGCAAGATGGGAACTGGGTCCACACTGTATGGAGCTGGAGGGCAAGAGCAGCCATCATGCCACTGGGGAGACCTGGATGGAGCCCTGGTGCTGAGCCTTGAACGCTGCCACAGTGTGGGGGCTTTAAGGACAGGAGATGGCATGGGTCATTACAGGCCCACAAACACTAGGCATTTAGCTGTATGTCAGGAAAAATCATAGTTTTTTTTTTTAATTCTTTATTGTTGAAAGTATTACATATGTCCCCTTTTCCTCCCATTGTCCTCTCCCAACCTGCGCCCACCCCGTAGCCCAGCCTTCACCTACCCCTCTCTCCCATTGTCTGTGTCCATTGGTTATGCTTATATGCATACAAGTTCTTTGGTTAATCTCCTATCCCCTCACCCCCAATCATAGTTTTTTTAGAATATAATTTTGTGACCTTGCTTTTGCTCTATGGCAGTGATGGCGAACCTATGACACGCGTGTCAGCACTGACAAGCGTAGCCATTTCTTTTTTTTTTTAAAATATATATATTTTATTGACTTTTTACAGAGAGGAAGGGAGAGGGATAGAGAGTTAGAAACATCGATGAGAGAGAAACATCGATCAGCTGCCTCCTGCGCACCCCCTACTGGGGATGTGCCCGCAACCAAGGTACATGCCCTTGACCGGAATCGAACCTGGGACCTTTCAGTCCGCAGGCCGACGCTCTATCCACTGAGCCAATCCGGTTTCGGCCAAGCGTAGCCATTTCTGATGACACGCGGCCTCTGAGGTTTATTAAATACAATTATGTATAACAATTATACATTTATGTTATTTAAACTATAAATATCGCGAAATAATGTTTTTTCCTCAAAGTGACACACTACCCGAGTTATGCTCAGTTTTTTGGCGAAGTTTGACACACCAAGCTCAAAAGGTTGCCCATCACTGCTCTATGGGATGCTGTGAATTTATTGTTAACCCACCCCCATCCCCATGCCCCTTACCCTGGAGATCACATCAGAAAGCCTAGGAGGAACTTGGCTCAGCATCTGAAAAGGATGCCAGTGTTTGGTGGGCTTCTCTGCACCCAGGGTTTGTGCAGTGTGTGTGCCTTCAGTGAGCATGAGCGCAGTGCTTTCCGGAGGTGAAACTCATCTGCTGGCTGTGGTTCCAGGAGGGACGGGTCTGCTTACTTGTGTTCTATCCCTTCTGTGTGGACCTGGCACACAGTAGGAACTCAAGGAATACTTTCGGAATGTGTGAATGAACAGACTTTCTATTTATTGATTGGGTTTCATATTATAAATATTTCCTCTATGCCATTGACAAATAGTTTTGTTTTAATTGCCCCTATTTCCCCCTTCATTTTAAATGTACTTTTAATTGATCCTGGTGGACAAGGTAGGACATAGTTCAACAGCCCAAGGGGAGTAGGAGTCCTGGCTTCTGGTCTCAGCTTGTCCCGTCCTCTCTGTGGGAATGGATACTGAGTCTCGCTCATCTGTGTGTCCTCAAAAGCAGAGGTCACACAAACTGCAGCCCAGCACCTGTTTTTATAAATAAATTGTCCTGGAACACAGCCATGCTCCTTCGTTGACACGTGGTCCAGGGTGGCTTTCATTGCTATAACAGTTGAGTAGTTGCGACAGAATCCATATGACCCAGAAAGCCTAAAATGTTCACTGTCCGGCCCTTCGCCGAAAAAGTTTGCTGATCTCTGCTAAGAGCACCCAGGGGGTGCTTGGCGCAGGGTTGGTGCCTGGCAGAGCGTGTGGTCAGCAAACACCTGAAGAATGGATGGATGAAGCAGTTCCTCAGTCTGCAGGTGGAGTGTTCGTGCCCAAGGACTGTGGAGGGGGTGAGGTTGTGCACTCAGGGCCAGCACCGCCTCTGAGGGCCAGGGGTCTGCACAGAGGAATGGATGGTGGAGTGTGATGTGGCACCTCGATTGGATCGAGGTAAGGAGTGGTGGGTGGTGTTTATTTATTGAAGCAGACAATTGCTGAGCACCAACAATGAATCATTGTTCTGGTTACGGCGTGTGTGCTGTTTGCTGCTTATTCTTTGCCATCTGTGTTGTCTGAGGTGTTTATCACATTCCTGGCAGCTGTAATATTCCTGTTCCTCCGACATTCATTCACACGTCCAAGGTCACATCACGAGCAAGTGGCAGAGCTGAGACCCAGGTCTCTCTCGTGGGAGCCCCTGCCACCACTCCCGACACCGCGTTCCCTGCACTCCCAGCGCGTGTCTTCCTAGCTGGTACAGGGCTTGTAATCTGGAGGGGATCTGAATGGTCTCAAGTGCTTTTTTGGAATGAGGAGTGAGGAGGGCTTCCTGGAGAAGCAGATAAAGTGACTGTGATAATAGTAACACATTATTGTTCACTGTGTGCCTGACACCATGCAGAGCATGTCACAGACATTCCCTCTGTTAATCTGAATAACGCTGTGTGCTAGGCACTAGAGGGCTGAGCTGTGTCTCCCTAGAAGATAGGTCTAAATCCTAACTCCTGGTCCCTGTGAATGCGACCTGCTTTGGAAGTAGGGTCTTTGCAGGTGTAATTAATTTGAGGGTCTTTGATAAGACCATCTTGGATTTAAGGCACTAAATCCAATAATTGTGTCCTTAGAAGAGAAAGGGGGGGTGTTGACACACAGGGGCGCAGAGGGCCTGAAGGCCCTGTGAAGACAGCGGCAGAGGCTGGAGTGATGCCACCCTAAGCCAAAGAATGCCCGGGACTTCCAGAAGCGGGAAAAGGCCAGGAGAATCCTCCCCTAGAGCCTTTGGAGGGAGCATGGCCCTGTGAACATGTTGATTTTGGACTTGGGGCCTCCAGAAGCATTAAAAAAATAAACTTAAGTCACCAGGTCTGTGGTCACTTGTGACAGCAGCTGTAGGAAACGAATGCAGGCCCAATTGTCCTACTGAGAGACGTTGAGCTAGCTGCCCAGGTGGCATGGTGGTGAGTGGTGGAGCTGGCGCTCACACCAGGTTGGTCTGCTTTAGACAGCTGGGCAGGGTTTGGGTCAAGGGCAGTGGGTAGAAACCGATGAGCAGACGGTGATGGGCAGAGCCCCACGGGCAGCTCGGGTGTCGATTCTAGGTGAGCATTGTGGTTATTTCTCTGAGGCCTCGTTCCCAGCCTCAAAGGGCAAGGTACCTGTCTGCCTCCTGTGTCCCCACAGGGCGCTTCCCGGGCCATATGTCCCTGCTGTGCTGACAGCCCATGGCCACGGCCCTCATTCCTGGAACAGAGCCATGTGGTTTATGCCAGCTGGGGACACAGAAGGCAGCCTTGGGAAAGGTGGCCTGGATCCTGACCGGCCTCCTGAGGCACCGGCCACCACTCCAGGAGAGAGGGCAGGAGAAGGGGGCTTCACTTGGTTCTTTCCTGGTCTTAGAAGGAGCTGAGCTTGGTTTGGCTGGTGCGGAGGGAGCTAGTTGCTGAGTGTCAGTGGGTGCTTTGAATGTTTAAAATTGCTACTCGGGGAAGTGAGACGTGGGACACACCCCAGCGCCTGAAAGATTGAAGGCATTTCCTGAGCAGGAGATGGTGGCTGACCTTCTCCCCAGGCTGCAGCCTCGGAGAGCCTGGCTAGGGGCCTGCTGTGCAGAGGCTGGACTGAAGGGCACCTGCTGTCTGGCCTCAGGGCCTTCATGTTTTAGCTGTGGCTCAGGCTCCCCCAGTCATCAGTTCCCTCTCACTCTGGCTGACCCAACTCAGGATGCTCCCCCTAGCTGCACCTGTGCCACTGTCCTCTTCAGCCTTAGACTGTGTTTCCCAGCGGCCGGGGCGGGGGCGGGGTGGGGGGGTGGGGAGGAAGGAGGAGTCACCCTGACTAGATGGCATTGGGAAGCCAGCCTGCATTCATGAGGGTAGGAGCGTGATTAGAGAACTTTCAAAGGTTCCTTCCCATCCCCTCTTCTTGGGCTGCTGATATTGTCAGAAAATGGATTAGTCAGAGCAGCTGTGGGAACGGAAGGCTCTAAGGCCAGAGTTGGGGGGAGGAAGGGGCGGGGTAAGAAAGACAATTGGAACTGTCGTTGTGGGGTCCTATCCTGTGCCAGGCAGTGTGCTAAGGTTTTAAAAAAAGCTTTGGTGTTTTGTGTGTGTATGTTTTTATTTAAGGTAGGCATCACAGCAGCTCTTTGCGGTGTTCTCCTATCCCCATCTATAGGAGGCTGAGGCCTAAGTGACTGAGCCAGGACTCACAGTGGGTGGCAGGGCTGGGACTGGAGCCCAGGGTGTCTGTGGCTCAGAGGCTGTGCTCTGAACAGTGCTTCTGCAGCACAGGTGCTGTCTGGGAGGGCGGCCAGGTGGGCACTGTGGGCCGCCTGGTGGGGCAGAAAGGCAAGGGGACCATCTATGCTTATTTCATAGTTTTAACCAGTCCTGACCCAGCAGGTAATCAAAATTCTGAGACCTCATCATGTCACATATTTTCATTTGAAGGTGAACATGTATAAACTATCCCCCCTCCCCCCACCACTGAGCAGTGCTACCCACCCTCTGTCCCCTGGAGTCCCTCTTCCTGTGCCACAGCCTCTTCCAGAAGCTCACTCTTGCATGTTAGACACATATACACAGACCATTTGATTACCTGCTTAGGAAATGAACGCAGAAACTATTGTGATGACTATGCCAGTAAAGCAATCTCACGAGTGGATTTTCTGTTGTGTTGCCTCCATTTTTAGCTATGGGTGCTGTCTAACCTGTCACATGACCTCTCCCCACATTTCCGCTCCCCCAGCCCCCACCCTCTCCATTCTATCCTCGCTGCCCCTGGTGGATCCTCACGGAGCTGGGTGGATACATCACACCACAGATGGAGCGTGATTCATGCACATGGCATTTGCTCCACCACGTTCTCTGTCTGGTGAGTTTATTTGGTGTGGGTCTTAGGGAGCTGTTATGTGAATATCTTAGCGGAGAAAAAGGAGAATGATGAATGCTTGGAAAGCTCTTCCCTGACATTCTAATTCTCCCTCACTAAGTGTTAAAGTGGCAATATTTAGTCCGATGATGCCGTCTGGGCCGGGAATTGGTTTAGTGCTCTCCCCATTGGGCTCATGAATTGATCCACCACCAAGGTCTGAATTACCTGAGAGAGGAGTTTACAAGTATTTGGACTCTGGAAAGCGAAGATCGTCTTTAGTCCCACTCATCCCACAGTTTCTGTTATCATGGCAGGCCCTGCCTTGTGACTTGCATGATGTGTCATTGAAAAATTTCACATTCGTATCAGATGTGGACTTACTGTATGATTTGTAGTCATTAAGCCAAAGAAATGAGCAAAAAGTTAAGTCATTGGCTTGTCTTAGGTGGTTCTAAGTAGCACCGTCTGCAGGTGAGAGATGCTGTCCAGAGTACTTGCCGCTTGGGAAGCAATAATTATATTAAGAGACCTAGTCACTTGAACAGTGTTTTTTGAACATTAAACCCTCCTAGTTTGTTAGTCAAAGCTACAGGATGGCACAGAAACACATTTTCCTATTACCCAGGATTTTTTTTTTCTTTGCAGTAAAGATAAATTTGTATATGTTTGATCTCTCTCGTGTTCATAGGAGTTTAAAATGATTCATTATGATGAAACTCTTTTCAAATGGTTAGTCTGTCTTTGTTGTGATGGAAAGCTAGAATGAGTTTTCATTCTAGTGACTTTAAAGCACAATCCTGACAATGTTAGTCCCAGGAAGAGGAAGTGGGCTGGGAAGACTCCTTGCTGACCCTGACATAGATGGCACCCCAAGTGGGGAGGCGTGCCTTTGCGGTTAGATGGTGCTGGGAGAGTGCTCTGGTCTCTCTTAAGTTTCTGGGAGCAGAGGCTTGCTCAGGTTCTTGCAGGAAAGCAGGGCACACTGCATGGCTAAAGTGGGGGGCAGGGGCCCAGGCTCAGTTGTACAAAAGCCACGCTGCGGAGAACGGGGAGGTGGCCCTGGATACAATGGCCTCGTGGCTCTGCCTCCATGGACCCCTCAGAGTAGAACACGTTGTCTTCCTGGGGCCTCCAGATGCTGACTTTCCTCAGGGCTCACATTCACGAGGAACTGAGTGAGGTCTGGTATCACGGGTTGCTGGCTAGTCTGCAGAGGACAGCCTTTGCCTCAGGCACTGAGCCCTGGTTTGCCGAGGCCTGAAGGACTGCCTGGTAGCAAACACACTGGCCTGGGGTCATGGCACCCTGTCTGGCCTCTTTGCTACAAAAGGAGGCCATCAGCATGTAGCTGTTGGCAGCAGCATCGCCTCTCTGGCTCCTATAGGGACTCTGACCTCATAGCCCCAAAGCCCTGGGAACCCACGCACCTGCCTGTGACTGTCACGGGCTGGGTGTCCCTCAGGCAGCAGCTCCCATGAGGAACAAAGCTGTGATGTAGAAAGAGAAGAGGTGACTGTGTTGTATTTCTTCAGCTCTGTCTCACGAGTCTCCCTTAGTCTTGCCTGATTTCCTTCCCACCCTGTCTGATTTCTCTTTAGGATAAGGACTCGCCCAGCTGGCATGACTCAGTGGTTGAGCGTTGACCTATAAACCAGGAGGTCATGATTCGATCCTGGTTAAGGCACATGCCCGGGTTGCAGGGCTTGATCCTCAGTGGGGGGCTTTTAGCAGGCAGCTAATCAATGATTCTCTCTCATCATTGATGTTTCTATCTCTCCCTCTCCCTTCCTCTCTGAAATCAATAAAAAATATATTTTTAAAACAGGATAAGGACTCAATGTCCTCAATTTCAGCACTGATTTGGTTAGTTTGTTGACTTGGGAATCTGTCCATTGTGAAGACCGTCAAGGGGTTTCTTCTGATAGAAGAAAACCCTGAATTCTGCTACGACTGGCGGTCATGCAGAAGCATAAGAAGCAGCCCCCCTCCCACGATTTATCTGTCAGGTGATTTAATTGCTTATGTCTTGCCTTGTTCCAAAAAATTTATTATTCCACAAGTAATACATGTTCCTTGTAGAAATTAAAAAAAAAAAGTAACAGGAACAAATTGTTTCTTGATACTTGGAGAACAAGACATCTTACATTAAAATTTTTTCTTCATGTTAAATCCACTGTAAGCACACTTCCTGAGATAGATGGGAGGCCAGGCACCAGGCATTCCTCGAGGCTCCTTCCCTTGGGAGAGACTTAGGAGATTCAGGAGGAGGGAGGGGACCCTGAGGCCCCGTGTTCCCTGGCACCGAATGCTCCGTTCTCATGGGGATCCACAGGACCTGTCCCACACAGGTTCCTCCCACACCAGGCCCAGTGGTCCAGAGGAGTCAGGCTCACCTTTGGAGGCCTCCACATGCTCATCCCTGCCCAAGCCTACAACCTGTGTGAGGCCACGCCCCGAGTCAGCGCGTGAGTGCCAGTCTCCATCTCTACCCTCTGGAGATGTTCCTGCAGGTGATTTTCCTTGTCCGGCCAAGAAGTCAAAAACACAGAAATCGGGAGTAGGGCTTCTCCTCTGCCTCTCAGTGCCTCCCTTCACATGCTGAAGCCCTCAAACAATAGCGTTCACTGTTCTGTGGAGCAAGGACAACCCAGATCTTTTGGAGTTCAAAGTAGTCTCTGCTTGGTGGGTGAGGGAACCAAGGTGCCATGTTGATGAGCATACTGCAGCAAAATCGAACAAATGAACAAAAAACGCCTGTCGAACTCTTAGTAATGTACCCTTTTCTGTACGAGGACAGAAAAAGAAGTCATAGCCAGTCATGGTTCTGTTACTCATGCTTCACGACTGTTGAACATTTTGTGTTGACCGTTTCTAGTTTCTAGCCTTTTTTTTTTTTAAATATTTTATTGATTTTTCACAGAGAGGAAGGGAGAGGGATAGAGAGTTAGAAACATCGATGAGAGAGAAACATCGACCAGCTGCCTCCTGCACACCCCCTACCGGGGATGTGCCCGCAAGCAATGTACATGCCCTTGACCGGAATCGAACCTGGGACCCTTCAGTCCGCAGACCGACGCTCTATCCACTGAGCCAAACCGGTTTCGGCCGTTTCTAGCCTTTTTAAATGCACATATACCTTTTTTAAGTGCACCAGAAAGGCTGGGGACAGAGATCCAGTACAGAGCAGTATTTTATAAAGGAGAAATGAGGGGAAAACAGAGCATGGAAATAAAATCAGTCCAGCAGTTACTTTCCCCATAAGGCTTAGTTGCCTCTCCACCACAGAAGGGGCATTCTCTGAAAAAGGACTCTTCTCCAAGGAGCTTTGAGGGGAAACCTGCTTGTATGGCGAGTCTAATTAGTTTTTGAAAAGGCCCCTCCCCTCAGATCCCAGGGGAGCTCCACGGCTGAGGCCCGAGTAATTGCTGAGCCACAATTCAAATCGGAGTGCGATTGCGATCAGACCCAGCCGCTCTCATTACTCCTTTGCCTCTCACATCACATCTACTCACATCGGCAGCAGCAAAGCTGAGCACACAGGCTGGGCTGTGATTCTCGGCAGACCAGCTCCACATTTTTGTTTGTTTGTTTTTTTAAGAAATTAAATTTATTGAGGGAACATTGGCTGATAACATTATATAAATTTTAGGTGTACAATAAATTCAGTATCTGTATACTCTGTGAGTGTCGCCACCCAAAGTCTAGTTTTTTCTGTTACCATATATATGACCCCCTTTACCCATTTTTGCCTTTCTCCCACCCCCTTCCCCTCTGGTGAGCACAATACTGTTATCTATAGCTGTGAGTTTGTTTTAGTTTTGTGAGTTCCTTTGTTGATTTCAGAGAGGAAGGGAGAGGGCGAGAGAGAGAGAAACATCAATGATGAAAGAGAATCATTGATCAGCTGCCTCCTGCATGCCCCCTACTGGGGATCAAGCCCACAACCCAGGCATGTGCCCTGACTGAATTGAACCATGACCTCCTGGTTCATCGGTCGACGCTCAGCAACTGAGCCACACTGGCCAGGCCATTTGTTACTTTTTTGTTTTATTTTCCATATATGAGTGAAACATAGAGTTTTTGTCCTTTTCCATCTGACCTATTTCACTGAGCATAACATTCTCAAGATCCACCTGTGTTGTCACAGGTGTTGGAGAGGGTGTGCAGAAAAGGCAACCCCATGCACTGTTGGTGGGTAGTAAATTAGCACAGCCACTATGGGAAACAGTATGGAGGTTCTTAAAAATTAAGAATAGAGCTAGAATTACCATATGATCTAGCTTCACTTTTTTTAAAAAAATTATTGATTTGAGGGGAGAGAGAGAGAGAGAGAGAGAGAGAGAGAGAGAGAGAGAGAGAGAGAGATATTTGTTGTTCCACTTATTTTTATGCATTCATTGGTTGCTTCTCATATGTGCCCTGACTGGAAATCGAACCTGCAACCTTGGCAAATCAGGACAAGATTTTAACCAACTGAGCACCCAGCAGGGCTCTAGCTTCACTTTTAATAAGCAAGGAATGCAGGAGAGAGGGGGCTGCCAGGGGAGGCGGGTGGCCAGGCCCCGTCTGTGCTGCTCTCATCCTGGGACCAGGAATACCTACGGCCCTGGGTTGCTTTCCAGCCGTAACTGGGCAGGTCCCAGGCTTTTATTCTAAGCCCAGCTTGTTCCCAGACCTGAAATAATTAGAAACAAGTATGTCCAAGGTGTGAAAGCCTGGTGGCCGCTGAGTTCCTTTTGTCACACATGCCCCTTTTACCTCCTGTACTCGGTTGTGTTGCTGAGATGGCCAGAAACAGTTCTATTGCGTTGGGTGCTTTGGAGATTGCTTTTGAGTTTCTTGTGGTGCCTTCTGAAAAGGCCCCATGCTCCTGGGCGCAGAGGAAGGGAACAATCTTCCAAGTCCCTTTGAAGCTGCCGCTGTGGGCTTTGTGCTCTGTAGACATGTCTTTCTAAAATCAAATTGTGCGTCTCCCCAGCAGGGAGTGCTGGGGTAGCTGGAGGTCACGTATGATCTGTGCAGACCTGGAGCAGGAGATGCCTGCCAGCTAATTCCACTGCCTGGTGTTTTATTGTTACGGCAGAAGTTTTGTTTTGGGGTTTCAAAAAGATCCTTGTTGTTTTTATTTTAACAGCCAAGATAGGCAATGGCCTTCTTTCTTATATAAGTCTGGGTTAGGTTCTTACCTAAAGGCAGGATCCTGGATCAAATAACTTTTTTCTTGAATTTTTGTTTTATATTTTTATCATGGTAGAATACAGAAAAAGTACACACCTTAATTGTATAGCTCAAAAAGTGTTTAACTCTAATATCCCCCGGGGCCCTAAGATATAAGAACATGTCCAGCACTCCCAAAGCCGCCTCCTGCCCTACGAAGCCAGTACTCCCTACCGAGGGTAACGCCGTCCTACCTTTTATTCCACTGATTAGTTTTGCCCGCACTTGAACTTGATATAAAAGGAATTCACCCAGTACATCTTCCTCTGTGTCTGTCTTCTTTCATCCACCATCTCTGTGAGATTATCACATTGTATCTACAAAGCAGTCCTTTTTCATTGCTGTGTTATATTCCAATATTTGATTTCATTACCACAATTTATTTCTCTATTTTACTGTTAATGGGTATTTGGCTTCTTGACAGTATTTTAGGCTTGGCATAGGAGTCACCTTTTGATAATGGCCAACATTCATTCCAGTAATGTAAAAAAAATTAGCAATGGTGCTTTCTTTTTTTCAAATGAAATTTTGTATGGAGTCTATTCATAGTAAATAGATGGAATATGCACTGTTCCAATGAAGTTGGGGGTTGGTTGAGCCCCAGCTTCTCTGCCTTCCCTTCCCTCTGGGGTGGCCCTCGGTGAGGGTGGTGTAGCTCATAGGTCAGGTCCTGGCCTTTGGCGTTAGACTGCCTGCCTGCTTTCCCCTTACTGTGCCTCCTTGGGCAAATTACTTAACCTCAGTTTCCTTATCTACAAAACGGAGGGTGGAAAAAGGAGTGCTTACATCAGAGGGTTATTGAAAACATTGACTAAGACAGTGCAAGGCACGCACTGCGCACAGCGTTGACATTTAGCAAGTGCTTCATAAGTGGGTGGTTGAGCGCTGCTGCCATCACCGTAGCCATGCCGTGTCCATCCCACAGAGCCCAGGGCTCCCTGGAGACCACTGCAGGCCCTGGACGCATGCCCATGGCAGGATCGCAGCCCTTATTCTCCCTCCAGCCCACGCGGATGTGTGACCCCATGGTGCGTGGGAATGTGTCTGAGGCGCTTTCCCTGCTAATTTGCGAGCATTTTGGAAGCAGGCACATTGCACCTCATGAGGCCTGGCAGAAAGCGGGCACACCTCTTGGTTAGTGGGTTTGAATCCCCTGCACCCACCTTGTGCCATGTACCTGGGCTTGGTGGGCTGCTGATCTTGCTAAATGAAGACTGTGTGGGGCTCCATCCTTGTGGCAGGATGCCTCCTGGCATGAATCCAGAAAGATGTTTGGATGGAAAATGGAGCCCTTCCAGGCTGTCTCCCACCCTGGCTTCCAGCCAAATGGGACTTTTGGAGCCAGGCCCAGGCCCAGATGTAGCTGGGAGGATTAGATGTAACTATTATTACTGTTCATAATAACAATAGCTAATGTTTACTTAGTGCATACAATCTGCATTAGATGTGCTATTTAATTGAGTCCTCACAACAGCCCTGTGAGGTAGCTGCTGTTATTCTATTTGTTTATACGTGTCCATCTGCCCCGCTGGGCACCTCCTCCTCTAACTAGAATTAAGTTCCGTGGGGGAGGAATTTATTTTTCTTTTCTTAACCGCCGTATCTCCAGAAGCTAGAATAGTACAGGCTCAACACATATTTGTTAAATGACAAGTGGTCCTCTCTACTGAAGAAGAAGCAAGTGAGGCTCAGAGCAGTTAAATGTCTCACCCAGGGTCACACTGGCAGTGAGAGGCAGAGCCAGGCCTGTGGGGTCCTATTGCCAACTGAGCCCCTCAACAGGAGCTGGAGGCCGCTCCCAAGGCACCGGGGTCATCCACTCTGCTGGAGTCTTCCCAGTGGCTGCACTGCCCAGGCTGTGAGGGACCTAAATGCAAATGACAAGACCATGAGAGACCTTCCCAAGGAGAACACACAGAAGCAAAACCCACAGAGGTCCAGAGGAACCATGGCGGCCACTTAGCAGCTCTCCACCCTCCCTGACCTGGGGGCACCGACTGCCTGTGCCACTTGGGGAAGCTTCTCAAAGTGGTCAAACGGAACTGGGGCCACTGTCTCAGTCAGCAGTCTGCTCAGGCCGCCGCACCACAGACGCGACAGGAGTTTATTTCTCACAATCCTGGGGGCTGGAAGTCCAAGGTGGCAGGTGATTCGGCTCCCCGGTGAGGTCCTGCTTCCTGTCTCGTAGGTGGCCACCTTCTCACTGTGTCCTCACTGAGGGCAGAGAGAGGGAAGTAGCAAGGTCTCTGGAGTCTCTTCTTAAAAGGACACAAATCCCATCCCGAGGGCCCCTCCCAAAGGCCCCACCTCCACATTCCATCATATCAGTGGTTAGGCCTCAGCATATGCATTCTGGAGAGGGATACAGTTCAGTCCACAGCAACCACCAACCTGGCAGGACTAACGGCCCCGTGACTACAGCTCTTAGCACAGAGTGGAGTAATGCCCTGCCATGGTGGCTCATTGCTAATCTGCTGGTTCTTCTGGCGACCAACACAGGGCGGTGCCCCGGGTGAATGGCAGGTGGAATGTCTCCCAGTCCCTAGCCTGCCTCCCCGTGCACGAGGACCAACTGTTCTGCACCTCCTCCAGCACTCGCCTCCCCTGGCCAGGACAGAGCGTGACTTGGAATTGAACCTTTTCCCTCCAGGGGTATGAAAGGAAACGGAAAACACAAGAGACGTGATTAAATGCTAAGCTGGTCATCATGCCACGATCCGACAGTCACAAGTGGACCGAGTCCGGCTCTTTTCCACCTCTTAATCACGTCCCTGCCAGATTTAAAATGCAGTGAACATCAATGAGAACAAATGCTAATAAGGCTCTAACAGGCATCGGATGTCAAGAGGTGAGGAATAAGCCTTGCATATTTTGACTGAAAGGGGGTCAAAGAGGAAATAACCGGGATACTAAATAGAAATCTTTTATTCAAGGGGAACAGCTCCCCTGAAAGGCAGCTGCTCCGATCAGTGACACGCACTCATTAAAGAACGTGTCCCGCTCAGTGTCCTGCGGCAGCAGAAACACCAGCTCCGTGACATGTATCTCTCCTGGCATCTGGCTAACGTGGTAAATGACCAGGAAATTTACATCCGGCCTAAAGGAGAGATGAGGTCCTTTTCTGACACACAAGGTCATTAGAGTTTTGGCTGTCTTGAAATTTCTCCAAGAGAACACTGTGACCTTGGAAATGTCATGTCGAATACCTCCTTTAAGCAGCGCTGGTGAAGTTAATGCATTTGTCAAGTGTCTGGGCTGCATTTTTCTCTGCCTCTCTAGGACCTCAGGAAAGCCATCCTATGGATGGACTTCAGGCCCCTGGAAGAATCCCATAAAATTTCCTGGCTGAGATGACAGACAGACAGAGTGGGACATATGCCCTCTCCAGTGTCTTAGATGTTCTGAAATACCCAGTCTGCTGCTGCTTGGAGTTTCCCGATTAAGAGAGAGATTTGCTTTGAGTGTAATGAGGCAGCATAAATCATTAATTTTATAATCAGACAGTCCTGGGTACAAGGCCCAGCACCCCCACTTGCCGGCTATGAAACCTTGAGCACGGTCCGTATCCTAAACCCTGGCTGGCTCCATTGCAAACTGGGAGGCCATTGCCACGGAAAGAACTTTACCTAAAGTGCAAGCCTGTGGAAAGCACTTCATAAGGGTTAGCAATTACAACTGGTTTCATAAAAAGTGTGGTTTCACTCCAATACAAAAGTCCAAGTAGCCGGATAAATGAGGAAGCCTCGGGTCTTCTACAAAGCCGTTTGCAGTAAGCGGTCATCCCTTTAGGTGACAGGGTCTATCATGAATTGTACAAACCTCCTATCATAAACACAGCTGGGAAGCTGAGAGAAGCAGGACTCGCTGTAACACTAGAGACCCCGAGATCATACATAACCTCCTAGAAGGAAGATGAGTTCAGCTGCAGCCCTAACCCAGACCCTTCCACAGCCCACGTCCTCCTCTCAGCTTAGGTTCCCCCAGGTGACAAGACGGCGATGCCCTGATTGCGACAGCCTCTGAGGTTCCTGAACCACTTGCTACACGCCAAGTACAAGCTAAGCGCTTTTCATCATTTCGTCTTCCCAACAACTCACGAAGGGGCCGTGGCCAGCCTCAGTCCAGGTCAGCACTGTCCAACAGAGAGGTCATTTGAACCACAAATGTGAGCCATGTCTGTCAGTTTCATTAAAAGGTAAAAAGAAAACAGGAGGGATTTAATGTTTTATTTAACCCAACATATCTAAAATAGTATGTCAACATGTCATCAATATTTTAAAGTACTAACGGTATATTTTACCTTTCTCCCCACACTACTTTACACTCATAGAGCATCTCAATTCAGACTAGCTTTACAGAGTGCCCAGGAGCCATGTGTGGATGGTGGTCACTACCCTGGACCAACCACGCAGGTCTAAAGAATGAGGACGCACATGAGACTTGGCCAAGACGCCGCACAGACCCAGGCAGTCTGCCCAGAGCTAAGCTCTTGGCTGCTGTGCTGTCCTGCCTCTCATTTGCTTAATCCATTAAACCCCACATGCCTGACGCCCAGGACCTGTCCCAGCAAATGGGCTCCATCCCTCGTTCTAAGGCCTGCAGGCCAGTCCCTTCCTGTGTGCCCAGGGAAAGCGCAGGAGATACCTGGGACGTCACTTTCAAAGAAAAGACCCTGACAAGGCACCGTCTCTAAAACCTCCTAACAATGATCCCAGGGCGAGGAGACAAGCACTTTTTAACAGCATCCCCCTGATGTCAGAGGGTAGTTTCAAAACTGTCAAAAAAAGTCCAACTCTGTGTCAGGAATTCCCGGAAAGGGAAGAGTGTGTGCTAGAGATTAATGACTGGGTAAGGACTCCATGGTAAAACAGCAGAAAATGACGATGCTAAGCACAGCAAGGGTGGAGCAAGCGAGGTAATAACACTTACATGGGAATGGGTAAACGTGTATGTAAGAGGAGACAGCGGGAAGTGGATAAGCAGCAGGCGAAGAGGACACTCACCAGCCTGCATCTCACCTCAGAGAATCCCGAGTGGTCTCCTCACAGGCACAGAAATTACTCCGGACCGAAACTCTGCAGCTGTAAAGTGTGGTGTAATGGCATAATGGTAATTACTTACCACAACTTGTACTGCAGTGAAAGTGCCTTCAAGAACCAATATGGCTCGAAAGGCCTCCATGAGACTGACACCATCAACAGAGAGTTCCCAGCCCAGGGTCAGCTGCTGGGAGCAGCCAGTGCTCGAAGAGGAAGGGGCAAGCCCCCACCTGTGAACTGCTTTGTCCTGAACGAAGCACAAGGCTGACCGGGGTTTAGTTGCACCTCCTGGTGGGTGAAGGTGGGTTTCAGCTCCTGGCCCCCTCCCGCTCAGCCTCCCTGTAGAATGAGCCGGGACAGAAATGCCTGTCCTGTGCCTGCAGCACGTGAGTGAAGGGCCAAGCCTGAGGCCATCGCCCCCCTCTAACCTGCCAGGTCACCTGGGGGTAGTGAAGGCCTGGATCCATACAGGTGAGAGTCAGGAATGGCCCCTGCTTGCGCCGGGTGGCATGTCCTTGTTGAAGCATGCTGGGTTCATTTCCAAAGGGGTGACAAATGCTGAGCTCAGGGTACCCTCTCTCCATCCCACTGTGACTGAATGAATGGAATGAGTGAATGAATGAGTATGACAGCCAGGGATGGAAACCAACTGAGGAGAGAGGTGGATGGAGGGAACCACAAGTCACTCCCTCTTCCCTTCACATATGTCTTGTGAACAAGGGTCCCCAGAGAAGTCTTCTTCCCTGCAGCTGGCCTCCCCAGAGACCCTCCCCACGGGGGGGGGGGGGCATTGCCCTGGTCATCTGGAGCAATGCCGAGGGGGTCTCACATTGTCCTCCCCAATACAGGCCCAGCTCAGCCCTCTTATCAGCGTGGCTGACACCACCCATGGGTGCCCAAACCTCTGCTCTGCCCGAGCACCAGGCTAGATGGGAAAGAAGGGGTTAAAGCCTGCAAGTGTGGGTCTGTTGTACAGAGCAGCATCTAGGTCATTCCTCCCACACAAAAGAAATGAAATAGAGCTAGCCCGCCGCCGCATGAACCCTCCGCTCTGCAGAGGAACGCCGGGCCGGGGCCAGGCCATTTTAATAAGATACAGCAGGATTAATAAGGGAGCAGAGCTCCTCCTGAACACGCAGCCCTGTGCACGGTTGTGGAGGGAGACTCCAGGGCAGAGGCAGAAGCAGTGGGCACAGAGGGCTGTGGGCGCAGGGAGGTGGCACCAGGGCAGCAGCCCCAGACAAGGCTGGCTCCGGAGCTTCCTGGGAGGAAGGGTGGCACACGGCAGCGCCAAAACCTGGGCCCAGCCTGAGTGTGGAGAGAGTGAGGACTCCCTGTGGCTGTGTGTGGAGTGGGTGCTCTGTAGTCCCCTGAGCCCTGCTCCCTAGTGGGCCGGCTTGGATTTAGGTTGCGCGGGACCTTTGCATGTCTGTTCTCCCTGCCTTGATGGGTCTTTCCAGTCTCCACCTGGGTGTCTCCTGCTCTTCCTTCAGGTCCCATTTCTTGGGGGGAGCCTTCCCAGACCCCAGACTAGGTCACAGGTGCCCATTGTCCACTCTCAGGGCCCCACTATTCCCTCCTTTGTGGTGCTTTGCCGAGTTGTAATTTTGCCTTAAGTTGTGACATACCCCTTACCTCTCCCTCTTGGGTTTGCTTGGTTTATTCTCCTGAATTTCTCTGCTTGTGCGTTGGTATGTTCATGTCTAAAAACAATTCTCCTGGCTCTGGCTCAGCATCAGCTTCTGGTTCAAAAGCCCACCATTAGCGGACCCCAGTTTTCTTAGCAATTAGGTGCAGACATTTGAGGGAGAATTGGGTCGGGTTATTTCAGGCTGTTGAATGTGTTTTCTAGGATCAGGTGTTCATCCCATTTCACACAGTGTTTTCAGAGGGTCCTGAGGCAGTGAAGGTGCGTTTGGGAGGTGGCAGGGGGGTGGCAGGCATATGGGCTGATATCCCCACTGCGGTTTCCTAACCAGAGGTGGGGCATCGCCCCCTTTGTCCAGACCTCAGTTACAGCTCATTTCCTGCTGCCTCTACCTCCTACCCATGACTTCGAGGGCAGGGAGGCACCACGCTCTTTATCTGAGCATCCCAAGAACTCGGTACAGTTCCCAGCAGGTATGGGTCAAACAGTAGGAAAGAGGGAAGAAGATATAAAGGGGGATTTTCAAACTTCTTGAGCTGAGAAACTTTGTTGGGTTTATACAGGTTGGCATGAAGGACTGTGGGCAGATAACAATGGGGAGTTAGAAGGAGCTGAACAGTAATGGGACAGTAATGGTGATAATAGACGCATGCGTGTCTGGGTACTTCTGATGTCCTCCTCACTGCCTTGGGCTGGGGAGGGGGGAGCCAAACCAAGAACCACAGGCGAACTCCCTTCTCCTGTATCCAGACTTGATATAAGTAAGTGTGATCCAACTCATCTGACTTCATCTACTTTAAAACATATAAGTAGGTGAACAAATAGAATAAACAAGAACACTCAAAGCACAGCATCACGGCCATTTGATGCAAATTGTCACAGTGTGCTTGTGCCCTGGCTCAGCAATTTAAGCAGTCTAAGGTCTGACATTTAAAAATTGCAACTACAGTTGTTTGCTATTCTCCTCATTTACTGGGTCTGACTTTTTGTTGTTTCACTGACAACTGATGGCAGCTAGAGCACCTGTCTCCCTTTCTCTCACCGTTTCTTCGAGCCACGCTCTGTCCCTTCTGACTCGCCCCTGGATTTCACACCGCGGGCCTGGGATGGACTCCGCTGTCCCAGCAGTCCCAAATGCAACTCCTGCTCAATCACTTATGTCTCAGCCCATCCAAAGGAGTTGTGCTACTTTGACAAACAGTTGCCTGGTGGCAAGTGGCAAAAATTCCTTTCCAGAAGGTAGTCCCCACACGAGGGGCGGGAGGAAGCGGGACTCTAGCTTTGGCCTTCTAGGCCAGCAGGCCCCACTCCCAGCCTGGCTCTGCCACTTGTTGGTGGCATGGCCATGGCAAGTTTAGCACTGTTTTCTTGCTGAAAAAAAGGGGTGATAACGCCCATCTCATAAGCTGTTGTGAAGGTTAGAGGCAATCTTATATCTCTAGCACCACACCTGGTAGTGAGTGTTCAGAAAGTGGTAGCGGTTTGTGGTATTATAGTCTAGCTTATAGATTTGGAGGATTCAGTTACAAGTTTTCTATTTTGAAAATATCAAAATTGTCCTGTTACCCATCCCAGAACTTAATAGGGTTGAAAAATGCTGCCTTGTCCCTGGAGCACTTGGAGAGTATTCTTGGCGAGAATTCAGTGAAATTCTTGATTAAAGTGTACAGATCTTTGTCTGTTTGCTCACTGAACTCTGCAAAGAGCTCTCTGGGGACCTGCCCCCGTCTCTGCCTCTTTGGCATCGGCTGGGAGTCCTTCCCGTGCTCAGAGCCTCGGCTGCCTCTATGGGGACAGTTGTGAGCATTCCCTCTCCCTGGTGCCGCCAGAAGTTTGGGGACTGCACTTTTGTGTGCCGTTGTATGTGAGCACTGCTGTAGAAGATTTAATAAGGTCGAACCTAACACATGTTTGAAAACTGTATAAGAAAACAGCTTTAATTGCATGAGCAATATTTAAAGTGCCTGCTAAAAGTACAGTAACTTTTCTGTCAATAGTAGAAAACTTCTGAGCTACGGAGAAATGGTAAAGCATGATCCAGGGCTCTCGCCCATCTTAGTGCAAGTTTCCCTGAAACAGATGATTCATGTAACGAGAGTGGAGTAATTAACATGAATTATGGGGAAATTATTCTAAGACTTGAATGTCTGATTCATGAATGGATTAGGAAACAGATTGCTCCATAATTGCATTTTTTTTAAAGGAAGAGTTTAGCTAAGATCCTCAAAAATGAGGTTTCCCCCAATATTGATATATTTTTAAGGAGATGTCTTGGGGTCCCTTATTTAAAGAGGGGAAGCTTGTTGTTTTCAGGGCAGAGGGGTTACCCATTTCTGGCAATTTCAGAGTAGAATTCCTCCCAAACCTTCGTCAGTTAGTAGGGTGAGAAGGCCAGAACTCTGCCTTGAGGGGCGGACCTTGGAGTCCAGGGCCTGTGCAGAGGGCTGGGAAGAAACCAGATGAATTCCAATTGGCCAGAGACTCCTGTGTTGATGGAGGGAAAGACTGAGGCTCTCCTTGCCTTTCCACCAGCCACAGCACTACCCGTAGGAGGGTCTTAGCAGAGATCCCAGGCTGAGAATTACAGCCAGGAGGAGAGGGGGTGGCTGAGCAGGGGAGCAGCTGCTGAAAGCTGGGTGTTCTGCACTTGCAAACATGGGTGAGTGTCCTCATCAGAAGCCCAACTTGAGGTCCTGCTGTGTGCCCAGACCTGCGCTGGGCACTTGGACTCTAAGTGGAATCTCAGGTTATTCCTCTCTGTGAGGCACTTGCGTTCCATTGGGGACTATAGAGAACGGGATGACAATTAATAGTTAGCACTAATGAGCAGTTTGAATGCATCTAAGTGCCTCATCCTAATGGGAGGCACCAGTATTATCCCCATTTTGCAGATGAGGGGATTCAAGGCCAGCAGTAGGTGATTGAGCCACACCTTGAACCCAGCTCTGCACAACTTTAAGCCTTGGCTCTTAAGTCCTGCTTGATTCTAGGTATAAAAGTGTTGGGCACAGTCCCAATAATATAGGCCTTGGAAGGGGGGTGTTCAAATTTTGCCCTTCTTATATGTCATCACTATAGATGTTGGTTGACTAAGTGGGTGAATTTGCCCTGTTGTCTGTCAGGTATGAAGAGGCCTGTGGGACCTCTGTCTGAAAGCTCTATAGCCTGTGCATGTCCATCTCTCACGCAAGTACTTTATTGAAACGACTCTCTTTTATTTGGTTTTGTGTGGCTTCTTTTTTTAGGTCACTTTTGTAGCAATGACAGATAAACCAAAGTGGCAGTAGCACTAGAAATAACATGCACAGGTTCAGACTGGAAACTGCAGGATAGGGCTGTGCTATACCCTGAGTCTGAAAAGAATGGAGGGTGATTGTGCTCTTGTTCTTCGAGAACTTGACATGGTGGTAAATTGTGTGCACGTGTGTACACATGTGTGTGTGAGTGTGTGTGTGTGTGTGTGTGTGTGCATGTGTGATTAATGTTTGTGCTAAACTCAAGGAAGATGATGTTTGGGCCTTCTGAAATGTCCAGGGAGTATGTGTGTATGTGTGGTGGTTACTTAGTTCATTCTTAGTAATGTAAAAGACAGACATAATTATTGCCTTCCCGGAACCTACTGTCCTGATTGGGAAACAAATCAGAAATGAATATTCATCCATCTTATTATTGGATCACAATCGCTGTGAAGGAAAGACCCAGGGCCACAGTAAAGGAGAAAGTGATGCAGGTAGAGGGTTAACCTAGATTCTTGTCAAGGTGGTGGCCAGGGAGACCCTTCTGAGCAAGTGACAACTGAGCTGAGAGCCACAGGTTGAATAGCTGTTAGCCAGGTAACAAGAAGGGGTACAAACATTCCAGGGAAGGGAAACAGAAGGTTCTTGGAATAGGAAAGAGGCCTCTGTGAATGGTGTGTAGTGGGCAAAGGGGAGGTGGGGCGAGATGGACATGGTGAGGGGGCTTGGGTACTGGATGAAGGTGAAGTGGACTCAAATGGAGCTGGATTTGCCTGACCGTGGACTGATGACATAACCTCCTGACTAAGGACCTGTGCTCTTTTTAAAAGTGTGCATGAAAACACCCGCATCTCAAGGTAGCCATAAATAAGGCTAAAATCACAGAATTTGAGTGTTTAGTCCCATGAACCCTGGAACACTACAGGTGCAAAAAATAATTTCTCTTCCTCACTCCCTCAGCCTTGGAGTTGAGGAAGCAGCCACAGGTATGCAGGTATTTGTAGGCACCAGAGAAAAGTGCTTACAAATCCTCCTTTAACCCATGTCCTCTTCCGATTAGGAGGTCCCCAGAAAGGCCTGTGGAAGGGGAGTGTGGGGGAGGGGCAGGCTGGGTGTTCACTCTACTAATTACTGCTGGTTAATAAGGTCAGAGTTTATTCTAGAGTGGGAAGCAGGAGGTGAGGGGCTTAGGGAAATAAAGAATGGCAGGGGCTGGGGCTGGAGGTGGAGCCAGGGCTCAAATCTGAGGCCCTTTCGTGTTGAGATGGGTCAACAGAATCCCTGCTGTGCACTGGCTGCTCACTGTGACTGCCATCCACACTGGCCTCTGGAAGGGAAGGGCCTCGGGGCTTACTCAGAAGGTGGATTTGTGCATCTGCAGGCTGGTCCCTGGTGCCTGGCATGCCCGCGCTGGCTTTGCAAGACAGCCGTGCCTTGCTTCCGTAGCTGTTCTTCTTTATTGGAAAGTCATTCACAACATAAGTCCTAGTTTCTTGCTGACTTAGGTTATTTCAGAAAGTCTCTATTTTAATTTAACTTTCTGTCCTTTATTTTGTATCTACTATGTGCCTGCTGCTGTGAATATGACAACGGACATACAGTCCCTGACCCACGTTGTCTCCTAACAGCCCGAGGACGGTAAGGATCCCTAGGTTTGTTTGCAGGGAGGTAGCTGAGGTCTAGGTCACATAAAGCTCGGACTTCCATCTGGGTCTGTTCTGTGCTCATAACCATGGAGTAAACTGTGACCCAGGACAGTGAGTGTCTGGCAGGGCTTCCTCATGCTCTGTGACCCTTGGCTTCTGCACTCATACCTTGTACTAGTAGATGTACAAACCAGCTTTTAAAAGCTCCAAGGGAACTCACTTCCCAGCGCATCTGTGTGTAGAGGGTAAACCCTTCTGTAAAGGGGTTAGGTACATATGATGCGTGTCTGTGCTGTGGGTGTTCCTGACACCTACTTTGTTGCCCTGGGACATGCTTGTTTTGGGGCTAGGGTGCCGCAAGGCTACTTCATGGTGCAAAGGCCCATCTTAAACTATGAAATTCAGAAGGCCAGGTCTGGATCTTGCTCATCCTTTGTCCCCATGCTCAGCGTGATGCCGGCACAGGATGTACTCAGTATGACCTCATGGTAAAGAGTGGGCTAATCGGATATGGGGATGAGTCAAACCTGGCCACTTTCAGATGACAGAGCCCGGGCAAGTGACTTAATCTCTCTGAGGCTCCCTGGGAATTCAATTGGAGATTTAGCAATGCTGCCAGGCTAAGTCAGGGGTTGGCAAACCATAGCCCTCAGGCCAAATCGGGCCTGCTGCCTGTTTTGTATGTAGAGTTTTGTTTGAACACAGCAGTGCTCATTCTTTTATGTGTTACCTGTGACTGCGTTTGCATCACAGCAGCAGAGTGGAGTAGTTTGGCAGAGGCTATAGGGCCTTCAGAGCTGGCATTTCTACCATCTGACCCCTTACACTAGACGCCTGCTGTCCCCTGTCCCCTGTGTGAGGCCCTGAACGATTGATAGCTGCTGTTGTCACAGTTGTTGTCTTCACCGATAGCTTCAGCTCCTTCTACTTCTTCCATAAGCTCCTTTGGAGCAGTGACCTTCTGTTCCTTTGAGCTTTGGGAGGAGCTTTTCACTTGCTTGGTTTGCGAGTCCCTTAGTTTTGATCTTCATGGCTCTCAAGATTTGGGACAGGTTCCTTCCTAGCCTTTTCCTCTTCGTCCGGTGATTCCTCAGAGTTTGTGGTCTGTCCTCAGAGGTGGCACTTCCTCCACCTCCACTCTGAAGAGCTCTCCTTTCTGAATGGCTGAGGTTGACACACGCTTCACGGAGCCCCTGTAAAATCAGCTGCGTGTAGGGGAGCTTGTGAGTGAGGATTCTTCGTGCTTCCAGAAAACCTGGAGGGATGTGAGCACCTGAACTCAGAGCACACAGACCCCGACTGAGTCCTAGTGCCCTGCTTTTATGGGAGAAAATCTCCTAAAACATGGAGGTTCCCTTTTCTTACAATTTTTTTTAATGTAATTTCATCTTGGATCATAAATGTAACACATGCAATTTATGGAAACATGGGAAATGAAGGAAGCTGAAACAATCAATCCTAATCTTACCACCCACAGCTAACCATTATTAGCATTTTTAGCATATTTCCTTCCAGATTCCTAATCATGTGTAAATGTTTACATAATTGAAATCACATTGTTTATATAATTTTATTTCCTTCATTTTCACTTATTATGTCATAACCATTTCCTCCAACATTGACTGTACTTCAGAACCATCTGACTTTCATCTGTGTGTGTACACATGCACCCCCCACCCACCCGCTCGCCTGCGCAGGCATCATCCATCATCCACTTATCCGTCCATCGAACAGATATTTCCTTAGTGCCTCTTACTTCCCAGACCTGGTGCTAGGTGCCAGGCATGCAGTGGTGAGCCGCCGAAGAGGCCTTACCCCTCCCTTTACAGAGATCACAACCCAGGAAAAAGTCGAGAGAGATAGTTATTATCACACTCTCTTATCTTAGACGGCTGTGATAAAATACCACAGACTAGGTGACTTAGACAATAGGTATTTATTCCTCACAGCTCTCGAGGCTGGAAGTCTGAGGTCAGGCTGCCAGCAGGGTTGTGTCCTCCTGTGGTGCAGGGAGGAAGCTCTGATGCCCCCTCTTCTTGTAAGGGCACTGACCTCCTCATGGGCGCTCCTCCCTCGTGACTCCTCTTTTTACCGTCACATTGGCCCCTCTTTTTACCGTCACATTGGGGTTAGGGGTCCAACATTTGAATTTCAGGGAAACACAAACATTCAATTTATAACAAGCATCAGATGATAATGCGTTAATGTGGGGGAAATAAAGAATATGTTGGGTCATCTAGAGAAGGGACCCATCACTGCAGAGGAGCAGATAAGCTCCCCAGAGGAAGCTAGTCCCAGGCATGGTGGTCATCTCTGTGGAGGAAGTGCAGGAATCTTGATCTACAAGTTCTTGCTGTCATGGTAGACAGTCTTCCGAGAAAAGTGCACTTGAATAGGATGGAAGGAAAGAAAATTAGTAGTGACCCCCAATATTGCTGTACTATGTTGTTATCAAGACTGTCTTCCTAGCATGGAGCGCTTTAGAATAAAGGGGCACTGCAGAGATAAATGCGGCAGACTCATTGGGGGATGTTGAGCTTATTCCTGTTCCCAGAGAATCCCCTTCAGCCTCAGCTGCCTCCCTGTAAACCAAGGTTAGGAATCTTTACTGTCTGGGGGCTGTTGGGAGACAGCACAGGTGACAGGGACTTAGGAGCGCATCCTACGTGGGGAGGAGTTGGAGATGTTCTTGCTTTCTGAAGATTCAGCAGCACTGCTGAGAAGTCCTGGTGACTTTGGAGATGATGGAGGTCCACGTGGGTCCAGATGGCCAATGGATTAATGTGCAAAGGCTGCATGCCTTGTTTAGCAAGGGCAAAACTCAGACCCGGTCCTGTTCCCAGGTTCTGAGCTCACAATGCCGCCTCCTTCTGCCTTTCGTCTTGCTTTCTGCGTGTTTGTTTTCATGTGTTTCCCCTGAGGAACGCGTTGTGAGAGAAGGCTGTTGTGACAAACTGATTGCACATTGAATTTGCTCATTTAGGTTTGACAGCTGAGCTGGGCCCTAGCGTGGTGCATCTGTAACAAGGGAGTAATGGCACCAATTGCTGGTTTTCCCAAATCCTCCCTGAGTGATTGAAATGGAAGCTGGCCCTCTCTGTTCTGTGGATGTTCAGGGATGGAACTGGTCAGGGATAACCTGTGGGTACTTAGTGGTGCATTTGTCACCACGAGGATCTCTGAACTTGTTGCAGGGTGAATGTGTGGGTCATAGCCATCTTCCAGAGCGGACAGGGCAGCCACACAGATAGTGCAAGGCATGTAGGGAGAGCTCAGCACTATATTATGTCTGTCACATAGGGAAAAAGATAATTCAGGAAATGTATCTCCTCTGTATATTTCTTCTTGGCTTTTTACTTTTACCCACGTTGGGCAAGCATATAAATATGCTGACTGCATTTGCCCCTTAAATATGGAAGGCAGTGTTTTCTAAAGATGCCTTTTCATTAACAAAGGCCTGCAAGCAAGGTAGACTCTAACAAAATTTGCATTACCTCATCTTCATCTGTAAAATGTGGGAGTGATCACTGCCCTGCAGGGCTTACTGTTAGGGTTAAATTAGAGTCCATGCCTTTGACCCTGTTGCCTTGTACACAATAAGTAGAAGCTATTATTTCTATTGCTCTAATAGCTAATTTTGATTCAGGGTTCAGAGTGATTTCTCTATATTAACTCTCTTAGCTGATTCTGTATGCTCCGGAGCACCTGTATTTTGGTCTCTAATCAGAGATGGGCTGTCGACGAGAGCACATGCCCACCCCTTGCTCCCCTTCCTCGGTGCACCTGCTGTCCTGACGATGAAAACAATTTCATAACCAAATGAGAGTACCACTCAAATGCGAGTTTCCAGTTCAATTCCTAGATTGCTTTCTAAGATATAGCATTACGGCAATAACCCACAGTTTCATTCTTAAGAGGGTCCTGTGCCCCAGTTCGAGGGAGAATTCTGTTTTCATGTGGACCCAATGCTCAAAGAGATTGCTCCTAATATAGGTCTCACACCACTGGCTCCCTACTGGGCTTGATTTATTTAGGCTTCCTTTGAGGCTAACTGGCTGTGATAGACAATTTTTAGCCTCCATCCCAGAGTGATCCCCTAAGAGGCTGTCCTCTGTTCTCCCATGCTGCAGGCTTTGTGATGAGCTCATACTCTGAGTGCCACCCGAAAGTGTCTATTAAATTGGAGTTCATTGGTATCTATATTCTTGATTTGATCGTGTTAAGTCTTGAATTATTTTCCAGGAGGCATAGAAAAACCCTTCAAAATTTTGATTGTATAATCTGTTTGAACACAATCTCAGAAAGGGTTTAACCAAAGAATATCAAACTCTGATATAAACAGTTTATCCAAAACCAACAGAGAATTTCTCTTTAACATACAGCCACCTGGAGCATTCAAGTTTTGGAGGAAACAGTTGAAGATCTGTTGGCTCGATTGCATTTCTTATCATGGTTGGTGGAAACTTATGGCTGGGGAGATATTATTGGAGGCAAAAGAAGGTATCCATCTATTTATCTGTCTGCCTGCCTACCTACCTACCTACCTGTAAAATTTATTTCATGAAAGGGAACAGAGCTAAATGTATAGTACAGGTGAAGGACAAAAGAGCGATGCCAGGTAACCTGTTTCCCTTTCTGTCAGTTGGGCAATGGTGTTGGCTGAACCGCACCTGGACACAGTGGCTTCTGCTGGACACACTTGGCAGGTATGAAGGGAGGTAAACAGATGTTTTGCCTTGGGAAAGTGACTGATCTGATTCAGTCATTGCCTTGTGATATTGCTCATGGACACAGCCTGTACCCTAGAAAGCCCCTTCATCCCACCCCTCCCTGCTAAGCAGGCCTGTTTGGTTATGTGTTGCTCTCTGACTTCTGCATTGGAAAACCTTCAGGAGTTGCAGTGGTTGGTACAGTCCTCAGGAAGGAAGTTGGGCTCCGGAAGTCTTTGTCATAATGTGAAGCTTCTTTTCTTTTTTTCACATTTGTATCTGAGGATGAGGTGCGTCTGACAATGATTCTTGGTTCCTAGAAAGATCCATAAAGCTTAAGTGGACTGGTACCTGAGAGTTATAATATTTCACTCTGATGGAGGGTGAATTATTAGTAGGTTGAGGAGAGGAGACTGCAGGGTCCTAATTATTCTGTTGTGAAAGAATGAGAAAAATTCTATTGCCTTCCAACTTCGCAAAGATTCTGTGAGAATCATTAGTCACACGAAGTGGAGACATGCTGGCTTCTTTAAAGGGAGTAGCACAAGTACACCCGATCCCAGCAGTGCGCTGGGGGTTGCATCATGGCCCCGAAAGTAGTTAGGAATGCTACCCCATTTGTAGTTCACCGTATGTGCATGCAGTTACACGATGGGGGCCCTTTGCTTATGTTGGTCCTTCTTCTCAGAAAACCTTTCTCCTTGTCTGCCTGGCAAACTCCTACTCATTCCTCAACACCCAGCTTAGGCACCTCTTTCTCTGTGCAGCCTGCCTTCCTTGACTCTTTCCCCCAAGGAACAGGGCTGATCACAGACTCCTTTGCAACCCCACTGACCTCGAACATACATTAGTTACATACAGTTCTCACCTCCTCAGACTGTGCCTGGAACAAAGAGGGCCTCAGGGCTACTTTGTTTTGTAGTGGTTTGTTTGTGTGAGCACCACCCTCTGGCTTGTGAACACCCTCATCACAGAGAGCGTGTTCTCTTAATCTCTGTGTCCTCAACAAATAGTGCAGTACCTGGATCATAGCAATAGGGGTTCAGTTGTGCTTAAGAGAATGCATGGAGTCAGCACAGTGGCCTGCGAGAAGGATGTGCTAGTGCTGGATGGCAAACTCGAGGAATCGTCCCGCATTGGATTCCACTGTAGGCTCTTATCTTCTTTTCAGGAGAGCTCCCATCAGGAGGATTGAGCTGTGGGCCAGCAAGTCAGTTCTTTGTGTGGACTTGAGGGGAATAGTCTCTGCTAATTAGCAGGTCAGCAGTAGGCGATGTTTCCCTTTGTGCTCTTGGGAGACCAGACAGACTCCATGATAAATGCACCCTGTGGCTGTGAAGGTGGGCCAGCTCACAGGGGTCTGGGTGGGAGCAGGAGCGGGCTGAGCACTAGCCCCAGGATGGACAGCTCAGGGCTCGCCAGTGGTTTTAGGTGGAGGGAATGGAGTCCATCTGCTTGGGTCCTGGCAAATAAAACCCCAGCAAAAACAGAGCAAGGGCTTTGCTTTCTAATGTGATGCTGGGCACATGCCCACTTCCCTTTTAAATGTCCCACCAAGTTCCCTATATGTCCAGATGGCAATTAGCGGGTGAATAATTTATAACAAGACATCTTATGCATTATGCAGGACAGATTTAAATTATAAATTGGCCTCACTTGGCAGTTTAGGTGGACTTTGTGGTGATGGGCTTGAAAGGCTAAATTGTGGCTGAGTTAGTGTCACCGAGATGGAAATGAGATGGTTGGCCTGGTCCCACCTTCATGGACAAGATATAGTAAGTGGAGGAGATCCCAGAGCTCAGGCGTGGTGACTCAGTTGAGCCTCTTCTGTGGGTGTGAGCTCAGGGCAAACTGGCCCAGGCACCTCAGTTATTGTCTCTGCAGGGCACAGCTTCCTTCCCCCAGGAGGGGGTAGAAGGAGTCACAGCCAGAAACACTGAGCCTCTCCCTGAGCCAGCGGCTTTCCCAGGAGAGGCATGCTGCCCCATGCAGGTCGTGTTCCAGGTGGGTGTTCTAGACTCTCCAGTACTCTACCTGGGGGTGGGGAGTGATCTGAGCTAAGGGAATCAGAGGGACAGGAGGGCAAGGGATGCTGCCACAGAGGAGTGTGGAGGATGCTGGGGGCATAGTCTGCCATGCTTAAAGGTTCATTACAGGGTCATATCTTTGAAACAAACGGGGGAGTGAAAGGCATGGTGGGACACTGCTGATTCCAGCACATGTCCAGGACAGTCATCGCAAACATTTACTGTGACTGCCCTCCTCAAGCCCTCACCAGCTCTTTGAGAATACACTACTGTTCTCCATTTTCAGAGGTGGGAATGAAGATGTAGACAAAATCACTTACCCAAGGAGACACAGTTAATAAGTGGCAGAGTTGAGAATAGGAAGCAAATTGCTCAATTACTAAAATATTCAGGAAGTGCCTCCTGGGGGCCAGACCCTCCCCTGGGTGCTGGGGGATAGTGGAGACCAGGCAGGCAGACTGTCCTCAGGAAGGTTGCCTCTGGCGGTGGAGACAAAATAAAGCACCTGATATGTGTGGCCCAGGCCCACTCTCTGAGCATTATGCTGTATTGATTAGACAGTATGTTCAACACTAATCGAAAGCCCGTGGTGTGGCAAACTCTCTGTATCATGAGAGGTGTGCACAGAGGTGAATAACAGTCCTCCCTTCAAGGAGCCTGGAGTTGGAAGATGTGGGCAGACGTAGGCACCCAATGAGGTGGCACAGGGCAGGGAATCTTGGAGAGGCCTCCATGGGGAGGCAGCTCCAGGCAGCGGGTTAGGATCCCATGGGGAGGCCTTGGGAAGCACGAGGATGTTGGATCAGGGTGGTCTGGTTTCAGAGCTCTTGGATGTCTGCACTTGGGTGAAGATAGTGGGAGTGGGAAGAAAAGGGCAGACACATGAGCTTCTTGGAGAAAGCATCCTTAAACGGACGTTGAGCAGTCAAGCGGGCAGTGCAGGATGGGAGGGACAATGTGGCTCAGCTTGGCCACATGGTGTAGGCGAGGCCAGCAAGTGTCTGTGGAGTGGGATACGGACCAGCAATGAAAACTTGGGCGTTCCCACGCGGAAGTAGATGGGCCTGCCAGGGAGAGAGCCTGGGGACAGAGAACTGGAGAGGGGGTCACTCTGCTGCCCCTGCTGGACCTCGAGCTAGCAAGGAGTTTTAGGTCATGAACTTGCGCTCACCGAGTGTGCTGGGTTCTGGGGACCTTTGGTTTGTTCTTGCTGCCGTCTCTATTGGTCAGATCACAAAGTCATTCCCAGGAAGGATCTGGCAGTAGATACTGAGTTCTAATGGACTTAATAATCTGTGTCTAATAAACGGGCCGCCTTATCTGATCAGAGACATTTGTTTCTGATGTGTAAGAGAACCCAGCTGCTGAGGTGTTCCATGGCCAGCAGAGGCTTTGTGATCAGCTGCCTTCTGGCTTACTGGGAAGAAGCCAGTGTGTTCACTTCTCATCCTGTGTTCCTTTTGGGGAAATTCCATATTTCATAGTTGCCCTCAGTCAGTCTGTCTTCTCTGACTTGACCAGAACTGCCGCAATGTTCCATACATCCTGTTCGCTGTGTAAATGCCACCAGACAGCCTACAAAAGGATTCTCTGTTCCTTTGTAAATAGAGAAACTGGTAGGTGTGTGTAGGTGTAAAGAGAGAGGAGAGTCTAGAGATGGGTCACTGGAAGGCCCTGCCCCTCTACCTCACACGGGCAAAATAATCCTCTACCTCTCTCTATCTTTGTTTTGAACTAGAAAAGCTACTTCACTTGTGTTTATAATAACAAGCTCTCCTCGGCTACAGCCTCTAGGTGTGTGGTATGACTGCTTTTCTCAGAGAACTTCTGATTTGAATGTCCCCCGTTTCTCTCCCCCTCCACTTCTTGCCCCCTCCCCTACTGCTGCTTGCTGAGTTCCTGTGTATGTTGTGCTGGGCACTGTTCTCACTCTGTAACACTGTGGTCTGGTCCAGCCAGGGGGTTACCTTTAGTGGAAGTCACAGTTCTAAACATAAATGATTAATTACAACTTGATGAAAAATATAGAAAATTATTTACAAATCATGTGTCCAAGAATGGAGCATCTTCAGCAGTCATGACATATAACTGCCTTGAGGCGAGACACCATACATCCTATTTGTTTTTCTCCCCCCAAAATATTGACTATGCTTGGGGCTCATTAAAAATTTCATGAGTGATTAACAGAGATGTCTTTTTAGGTGCAATTTAGTTCTGTGTCTTGAAGAAAAAATCTAATTCATTGAAATATTTACTGGCACAACAACAGTAATAGTAGTTGTCATTTGTTGGGGGCCTGCCATGCATCTGTTCTCATTCTAGATATTTCTCCCACCTGTACTCAAACCTTCTCAACAACCAGCAGGGCTGGGTTTTAGACATGAGGAAGAGAGAAGGCACAGAGAAGTTAAGATACTTACTTCAGGTCACACAGCCAATAAATTGCAGAGAGGGTTCCAACTTGTTCTTTCTGATTCCAGAGCCTGAGCCAGTCGTGTCTTTCCACATCGCCTTGCTATTGATTGACCTTCAGCTCTTTCCAGAGCCTTTTGTTAGGAAGCTTCTCAAGCAGGTTCTTAGTATGTCTTGCAGAGAAATTCTGATTAGAGTCTGATTTAGGCTGTTGTTTCTTCATGGATGTCATGTAATTTTGACTTTGATGGGCCCTACTTATATCAGGGCTGTGTAGATAATTCTATGCATTTACATGATAAAATTATGTCATTTTAGTGTTTTCTTAATCATTTTTTATTTTTCAATTACAGTTGACATACAATATTATATTACTCTCAGGTGCATATCCCATTGATTAGACATTTATATAACTTACTAAATGATCATCCCAATAAATCTCATACCCATCTGACACCATACAATGTTATTAGAATATTATTGACTATATTCCCTATGCTGTACTTGACATCTCCATGACTATTCTGTAACAACAATTTGTACTTCTTAATCCCTTCACCTTTTTCACTTATCCTCCCAACCCCCCTCCCATCAGGCAACCATCAAAATGTTCTCTGTATCTATGAGTCTACTTCTATTCTGCTTGTTCCTTCATTTTGTCTTTTTAGATTCAATTGTTGATAGATATGTATTTATTGCCATTTTATTGTTTATGTTTTTTATCTTTTTTTTTTCTTCTTCTTGAAGAAGATCCTTTAACATTTCATGTAATGCTGGCTTGCTGGTGATGAACTCCTTTAGCGTTTTCTTGTCTGGGAAGCTCTTTACATGCCCTTTGGTTCTAAATGATAGCTTTGCTGGGTAGAGTAATCTTGGTTGTAGGTCCTTTCTTTTCACCATTTTGAATATTGCTTGCCAATCCCTTCTGGCCTGCAAAGTTTCTGTTGAAAAATCAGCTGACAGTCTTATGGGAAGTCTCTTGTAGGTAATTAACTACTTTTCTCTTGCTGCTTTTAAGATTCTCTCCTTGTTTTTAACTTGCATTTTAATTATGATGTGTCTTGGATTGGGCCTCTTCTTTGGGACTGTCTGCACTTCCTGTACACAAAGGCTGCTGACATTTGCCATGTTGGGGAGACATTTTATTTTTATATGATTGTGGCAATGTATGTGAACTTACTGCCCTCTGATGTGGTCACCTCTTTTTAATAAATAAATAAATAAATAAATAAATAAATAAATAAATAAATATTGATTTCAGAGAGAAAGGAAGAGGGAGAGAGAGAAACAGTAATGATGAGAGAGAATCATAGATCAGCTGCCTCCTGGATTCTCCCAAATGGGGATTGAGCCCACAACCCAGGCATGTGCCCTAACCTGGAATTGAACCATGACCATCTGGTTCATAGGTTGATGCTCAATCACTGAGCCACATCGGCCAGGCATGTGGTCACCTCTTGAATAGTCGTGGCTATGCATTCATATCACTGGATGTCAGGTGTTTTTGCAAAGAGGATGGCTGGTGATGAGACAGAACCAGGAGGGTGTTGAGGGCAAGATACCGGAATTTCTTCCTCTCAGGGAATGGAGGATGTGATAGTTCCCAATCTGGATTGTGGCCCAGCTAGTGTTCTCCTGTCAGGAGGAGGTGAACAACAAGTGGATTGTGGTTTTAAGAAGGACCATGGAATAAAACAAAATGACATGACAATGAGAGTGTCTCCCATAGAGGTTGCTTTCCACAAACCAGCCTTGTTGTCACAGCCTCCTCCTGTGAAGAATCTGTTGTGCTTCCGTTTGATTGATGAGGAGACTGAGAGGTGAGCACCCTGCTCCCGCTCACAGCTGGCGGGTGACAGTGTCGATGGCCTGGCTGAGCTCTTTCCATGGCTCGTCTGCTCTGCTGGGAGGGGGGAATCCATCCTTTCCTGGCCATCCTGTTTCCATCCCCACATCATGCTTCTCGGATGCTCTTGTCTTCCTCTAGATTCCACTGACGCTTGGGTCATCTCAGGTGCTGTGGTCTTGGTCAGGTCAGGCTTGTTTTTATACCTATTTTCTGTCACAGATGTGTCCACTTGGTGAGTCTGCCACTGAGTCAGAGTTTGAAATTATGACCTCTTTCACTTAACTGGGTCCTGATGGAATCAGCTGCCCTGACCTAGAATGAAATCCATTCTTCATATGGACTACAAGAAAGCATGCATCTTGGTAAGAGAGAAACATATGTTCCTGCCAAATGACTTGAAGACTGAACAAATGCTTTTAGTGTATTGGCACTTTCATGCCCACTTTGATGCCAAGCTTTATATATATTTTTAATTTTGATTTTTTAAAAAATATTTAACATTTAATAATGTAAACTAATGTCAAATATATTTAAACACAAAACATGTAACTGCATGGTTCTAAGTAGTATTTTAAGCCAATATGTTTAGGTAATGTGGATGCTATGAATAACAATAATGCCTAAATAAATTAAATTTCTTACCTCTAATACACTCAATAGCAGTGCTATTTCTCATAGTAAGAGCTGTTTATTTTCAGAGAGAGTATACCATCCTCTAGTTAACTGGGAATTACAGATTTTCTTTAAGGTATTTATTGTCTTAACCATTTTTAAAAAGCTTTATGATTTTTGAGGTTGATCAGGCTTATTCCCTAACTCCCTTAATGCCCAGCTCATCCCTGACATAGGAGAGTGCTGTTTTATAAAAATAGCTACCTACGTGCCTCTGGGGAGAGGGAAATGGATGTGTATATTGCTTTTCATAACAAGCCTTGTAGAACTGATTAAGTCGTAGCTACCATATAATGGATGGTTAATATGTGCCAAACTCTGTGCTGAGAGTTGTACTTAGATATTTTTTCATTTAATCTTTTAAAAAAAAATTGCTGTGAGAACACACATGGAATCATCCTCTTAACAGATTCTTGTTTACAATATGCATATATTTTTTACTTTTAATGACACATTTTTCTGTGTTTTTTGTTTTGTTTTGTTTGTTTTGTTTTTGTACAAGAAGTCCCACATTTTCATTTTGCAATTGAAGATTGCTTCTGTTGAGAACAGGAGGATAACGAAGCATGAACCAGATAGAGCTGCCCCTTCGCTCTGCCCCCTGAGGCCACATGACATGCTGGAAGTCCGTATGTGGGCACTCTGATTGTCAGTGGCCACTGAGTCCCACCATTTTCTGCCCCCACCTCCTGGGTGGCAGACACGTGAAAGAAGCAGTGTTGCAGCCCTGACCCATCCACCCCGAGGTGAACACTACCCAGCGTCTGTGGTTGGTGCCGTGTGGTACCAAGCATTGCTCAGCCAAATCCTGCCAACACTCCTGACCCACAGACCCATTGGGGACAACAGATGGTGTTGTTTAAACCAATAAGCTTTGGGTAGTTTGTTATACAGTCAAGGATACCCAGGACCCTTCCCTTCAGACCTTTCCTCTTGGCCTCAGCAATGCCGCCCTCCTGGGGCTTCTCCCACCCTCAACAGCCCCCTCAGTCTCCTCTTCAAGTGCTTCTTCTCTTGTCTGCCCCTGAAGAGATGATGTCCTAAGGGTTCTCTCCTCAGTGCCCCTACTCTCGTCCCTTGAGGCGATCTCATTTACATCTGTGGCTTCAGCCATGCTGTTCTCACCCAGCACCTGAGCTTCAAACATGTTTCTATTTCAGCTGATAAAAGAACACTGTCTCTTGACTCTATATTGCTTGGACACATTTTTCTTCTGATCTCAGCCCCCATGAATGGGGATAGTGCACCCTCAGCATGCTGACAACTGGGCTTAGCATCTTCCCTTACTTGCATGTTAGAGGATGAATTGTGTCCCTCAAAAAAGACATGTTGAAGTCCTAACCCCTAGTACCTCAGAATGGGACCTTATTTGGAAACTAGAGGCCCGGTGTACGGATTTGTGTACTGGTGCGGTCCCTCAGTCTGGCCTGCGCCCTCTCACAATCTGGGACCCCTCGGGGGATGTAGTAGTGTGCGAAGCGGCAGGTGGCCCGGGAGGAGCCCAGGCCGGGTGCCACTCCCACTCATCCCGCTCATTCTGGCCCCGCTGCACCTGCTGCCGCTGCAGTATGCAGTATGGTAGCATGCTGTCGTGGAGGCGGGAGAGGCTTGCGCTGCCACAGCGGCGCTCGCCAGCCACGAACCTGGCGTCTGGCGCCCACCTGTCAGCTGAGCGGCACTTCCACTGTGGGAGTGCACTGACCACCAGGGGGCAGCTCCTGCGTTGAGTGTCTGCTCCCTGGTGGTCAGTGTGCATCATAGCAACCGGTCAAACCGTTGTTCGGTCACTTAGGCTTTTATATATGTAGATAGGGTCTTTGTAGAGGTAATCAAGTCAGATCATTAGGGTGGGCTCTCACTCCAGTATCACTAGTGTTCTTATGAAGAGAGTGAATTTGGACACAGAGGTAGACATGCACAGAGGGAAGACTATGGGGAGAGACACAGGGAGAACGTCATGTGAACATGAAGGTAGAGATTGGGGTTATGTGCCTACAAGCCAAGGAATTCCAAAGGTTGCCAGAAGACCATAGGAAGCTAGGAGAGAGGCCTGGAACAGGGCTTCCCTCAGCCCCCAGAAGGAACCAGCCATGCCTAGGTGGGTTGGACAGCCTCAGTCTTGGACTTCTGGCCTCCAGAACTGTGAGGCAATACATTTCTGTTGTGTAGCCACCCAGTTTGTGGTAGTGGGTTACAGCAGCCAAGGAAACTAATATACTGCCCCCTCTACCACCCATGCTGTAAACTTGCCCCTTCTCCTACAGTCCGGGTCTCTGTGAATATCTCCCTCATATCTGCATCTGCTCAAGCCAGAAACCTGAAATTTCAGCTCCCAGGGACCTGGCTGGCTTGAAGTTGGTGCTCAATAATATCGGCTGTTTAAATAGATGCCCTCAAATATTGCAGGTCTCTTGGCAATTACAGATAGTACCCCGAGAATGCACAGAGTTGAAATTAAAAAGAGATACAAACCCCAAACATCTTTTATATCCACCCCGTCCCTCTGTACTTCAGGTTTCTGAGAGAAACGATTGATTTCTTCTCTCAGCCATGGGGCAGGCATATATTGAGAGCCACATGTATGTAAATAAGGTCTCAGCAGCCTGCCTGCCTTTCTATTCTTCAGAGAAATATCGATTTGGACTTGGGAGAGTTACCTAAAAGTCCTCTTTTCACCAGTTTCTTCTTCATTGTGTACGACCTGGAACCAGCGCGTTCAGTGCATTGAGTTACACGTTGTGAGCTTTGTAAGGAGTGTTGCTAGTTGGGCTGAGCTCTTTGTGAAGCTCAGGACGAGGGCAGTTCCAGGGCTGTGTTGATCTTAGCCGGTTATTGAAGTTGTTGCAGATGCTTACCTCCATTTTCCCCATTCAGTGACAGTGAAATCGCTGGCCTGCAGAATTGAGTCAGGTTTCCAAAGAGATGTGGTGCTACTCTCCTCTTGATGGTTTTTAAATAAGTTCCTGTGCCCCATCCTTTCAGAGCATCTGGCTTATCCTGGGCAAGGGAGGAGCAATAGGATTGTTGCAATTTTATTTTATATTGAAACTACTTCAATGCATTTCCTATCCTTGGTCTGTGCAATTTGTTTCTTTTTCTTCTTCTTCTCCTTTTTTGTCAAAGAAATTATAGTTGTGTGTGGAAGCCCCAAGCAGGGCACGAAGACATCAAAGTCAGCCATAACCATAAAAAGCACATGCAAATCTTTCACATTAATAATTCACAGTTCAGCACAGGCACTGTGGCCCCTGACTGAGACTGCAGCAAGTAGCAATTTGTTTAGCTTTGGTAAAGGGCACAAAATCACCAAGTTCAGATGTTCTATTTTAGTCTTGCATTTGCTCTTTGGATTGGATTCAGGCAAATAATCAACTTTATAAATGGATATTTACATATTCATCAGGAAGGTCTGATCTGTAAGGGACAGTATTAAATTTGTGAACGTTGTCAGCGTCATTATCTTCTGTGGCCTTAGTGAAACTATTATCCAAACCCTGAATTCCTGAGTGTCTACCTTCATCCCCTCCACCTTCCTCATTTATATTCATTCTGTAACAGTTTACTGAGGGCTAACTTGTGCTAGATTTGGGTTTGGTGTTAGGGATGTACAGTGAACAAGATGAGCGTGGCTGCAGTGTTCCAGCGTGGCCTAGACGTGGCCCAGACGTGGCCCACAGCCCAGCAGCGGTAGCATCACCTGAGAGCTGGGTGGAAACCGGGCAGCACAGGCACCACTCCAGACCGACTTAATCAGTTTTAACAAGATCGTTAAGTGATGCCACTTCTTATAGAAGAGCAAATGCCCATTCCGTGAGTGATTATAACATGGTATGAAAAATGCTCACTGTGGGGCATTGTGAGTGGACAGAGCGGGTGTCTGTGCTAGAATGGGAGGGCCTGGGGGAAGGCTTCAGAAGGAAGAGACAGTTTCCGCTGAAATCCGAGAAAGAAGCACGAACCAGCAGAGACTGGGTGGGTGTGTGAGCTGTCAGGTGGCATGTGTGCTCACACTCTGCGGGCAGCGACGGTGGTCTGTGTGGCTGGAGCTCAGAGCCCAACAGGAGGCTGAGCAAAGAGCAGCTGTGACTTTTTGGAGAACTTTAGGCCCTAAAACAAGGAGTTTGAACTTTCCCTAGGAAGTTGCAGGGAGCCACCGAGGCATGTAAATGGGCTTGGATTTAAAAACACGATGGGCTGCAGTAAAATCACTTTCACTGCAGTGTGGGAGATGGGTTGGTGTGGGGGAAGTGGTGTGCCACTAGGACTAAGACAGAAAGCAGGGCTGCGGGGGGGGGGGGGGGAGGGGGGATGCCATGAGACAGGCTTAGGAGGCAGAGCTGGAAGGGTCTGGGGAGGGGGAAGAATCAGGGAGCATTCCCAGCGGGGCTGCGGGGGGGGGGGGGATGCCATGAGACATGCTTAGGAGGCAGAGCTGGAAGGGTCTGGGGAGGGGGAAGAATCAGGGAGCATTCCCCCGGGAAGAGCTGTTCCCTGGGGCCCAGCACAAGGTCTGGGTAACCTTTTCTGACTCTCTCCTCTATAGACCATCCCACAGGCCCATGCCATGTGAGCTGGGCTATTTGCCTCCTCCCCTCTGTCCCCGCTCATCCCCATCTTGAAGACAGGGCCATGCCTTGCACATTCCAGTTTTCCTGCTGAGCACAGGGCCTGGCACTCAGTGCTGTCTGGCTTCTCCTCTTGAGCTGTGACCCCCTTTTCCCAAGAATGTGCCCTTCGTAGGATGAAAGTGATTCTTGGAGGAGCATTGGCGGGAGGGACCTGTGTCTCCCTGTGGGTTTGTCTTTCATTTGAATGATGACTCCTGTCTGTGTGATGTTCCACGCTTCAGGCAGCATTTTCGTAGCCACCGCCTCATTTGCATTCCTCCTGCCAGCCCTCTGTGCAGCCTTGGAAAAGGTTGTGTGTTCACAGCTCAGTGTTAATCAAGCGCTGATTGTCTCAGCCTTTCTCTCTGCCCTGTTCTGACTTCCCGCCCTTTGACTTGGGAGCTGCAGCTGGAAGCAGGTGGGGCCCCCACAGTGCAGAGTTGAGTCAAATTGATTCTGCTTATTTAGGTGTTGGCCATTCTGGAGCAGGATGGTGGAGGAAGAGGCTGAGTTAGGAGGGGGCCAGGTTCCCACTCACTCTGTGGCTCAGGCTCCCAGGTGGGGATCACCAGGCAGGAGGAGACCACGGGAAACGCCAGCTCCCAGCCTTCCTGGGCTTCTCATTGGTTGGGGTCTGCACTGCTGAGACAGGAGCCCAAAATAACCTGGCGCAGGAGAGAGGAAAGGGAAGCCTTACTACATTGCCTCTCGCCTGTCTAAAGGAAGAAAGAGCATTGGGTGGAACCAAGTTGGGTTTGAATCCTGCCTCTGCTACTCCCTAGCTCCATGGCCTCGGCAGCTGTTAGCTTCTCCAAGTCCCCTTCTTCATGATAAAGTGATGGGGACAATCTCTCTCACACAGGCGGTGAGCACCAGACAGAGATGAATGCTAATCAGTGAGATGCCCCAGTGTCTGGTGGAGCGCCTGGCACAATGCTAATACATTTGTGCCCTTCATCCTCCTGTTAGAGATGATGTTTCCGATGTTTCCATCAGACAAGGGAGGGCATCATGCTATAAGTTTTTTTCCTATAGACAGAGTTCTCAACCTTATTACGTAAAAGAAACGTCAGGAGTTTGTTAAAATATACATTCCTGGGCTCAGCCCCCAAAGGGTCCGATTGATGTGTAACGGCACCCGGTTGATTCTCATACGGACCACATTTTGGAAAAGTCTGGGATGGAGCCAGAGCTAAAGAGCCACTTAGCCTAGGTCAGGGGTCGGCAAACTCATTAGTCAGCAGAGCCACATATCAACAGTACAACGATTGAAATTTCTTTTGAGAGCCAAATTTTTTAAACTTAAACTATATAGGTAGGTACATTGTTATTAACTTAATTAGGGTACTCCTGAGCTGGCCTTTGCTAAAAACTCAAGGGGCCAAAGAGCCGCATGTGGCTCGCGAGCCGCAGTTTGCCGACCACTGGCCTAGGTGTTTGCTCCAGTGGATTCTGAGTTCTGCTCCAGAAGTACTGCGGGGGTTCTCCAGAGGGAGGGCCTATGATTTTACCGAGCTGCTGGCTACTCTCAGGATAAAGCAAGTATGGGTAACACTGGGCTAAGGGATCCAGGAAATACCCACCCCTGTGGTGGTATTTAGTGCAAGAGTTTTAAGCAGCTGGGGACATGTTTAAAAGGCAGACAGGTTTGGCCCACAAATGAGTACAGCTCATCAGGATAGAACGCTGTCTTCCCTGAAGGGCTGACAGCTAGGACTGTGGGTGCCTCGGCCTGGCTAGGTTGCAAATCATCGAAACCAGCCATGTGTCCTTGTCTGTAAGAACAAGGCTGTCGGACGGGATACTTGAGTCCTCCCAGCTCTGAAATCATTTGCCTAAGAGATTCAGCACAAGTTAAATTAGGCAGAGCTCAGTATTTGTTAGCAGGGTGCCCCCAATGACTGGTGTTTGCATTCCTTTGCAATGTTGCACTATATTATGTGAGTTTATGCCTTTTCTGTATTTAATCCATGTTGCTACTTAACTCTGGTGGTATTTTTGTGAGGAAATATAGCATATGTGGTCCATGAGACTCTGCCTAAGAACTTTATTTAATGTGTTTGTTACCCAAGTCAACATCACTGCTACCTGGTGGCAGCTTCCGGAATTGCAATAGGAAATAGTAAAAACCTATATGAAAACAGGGAAGGGGAAAGGTCTTTTGTTTGTTTGCTTTTGTTTTCTTTTTTCCTTTTTTCCTCCTTAACAGTTAAGTACCATGTCAATCACCGGTGACTGACACTATACCTTCTGTCTGGAAGACAAAACAGGCTGGGCGCTTAACGTGTTAAAGCAAATTTCCACTCTAGACCAGCTGAAAAGGAATGGCTGGGGTTGGGATGCAGAAACTTGCATTTATAGTAAATCCTTCATGTAAACCTTATGCCCATGGTCGTTTGAAAACCTATTACTCTCTATAGCAGGGTCTCTTAACCTCAGCAACATTGGCATTTTGGACTGGAAAATTCCTTATTGTGGGGGGCTGTCCTGAGCACTGCAGGATGTTTAGCAGCATCCCTGGCCTCTACCCACTAAATGCCAGTAGCACCTCCCCTCCCTATTTGTGACAATTAAAATGATCTCCAGACAGTGCCAGTGCCCCTGTGCCTATGGGGGTGGCGTGGGGGGAGGAGACACAAAATTACTCCTGCTCTGACTGTGCCATGAGCATCCAGCCCATTTCAATGACAGTGCATGTCACAGGGTCACTAAAAGCTGAGATATGTTAACTGTCTTCACAGGAGGTTATTAATGCAAATGTAAGTGACTTCTGACTTGTGGAATAAACATCTGGCTTTCTGACCTCTGTTTTGTTTTTTAAATAATTATTAAGAGAGTCCTGGAGGTGGATTGGCATTAACGACTCCCCACATGGACGGGCATCTGATCATCCACACGGAGGCCACACATGTGCCTTCCTCTGGTCACATGTCAGCTGCACACTGCTGGGGCCTGGGAGCCTGCAGAGCCAGTGGGGGGAGTGTAACCTCTTTTCTCAGAGAGATACTGGAGTTTTGTTCTGTTTAGTGTGCGAAATATGCTTCTGTACAGCAAACACATATGTGAAAAGTGTTACAGACGAGAGTCACTGTGGGCAAGACAATGTACTGGCATCTGTGTGGACCACAGTGTGGTTAGGTGAGCACTGCTAAGCCTGTTCCGTCAGGTGGAGAGGACTGTATACCAGGCCAGTCTCTCCCAGAGGTGAACCTGGGGCTTAGCACCTCCAGGGAGAGTCAGTTGACTGGGGGGCACCTTGTGCTTCCTATAGCAGGGAGAGTGGGGCCTCCAGTCTTATTCAGGGTCAGAGGCAGACAGGAGAACCTGTCCAGGGTGAATGACTGGGCATTGTAGAAGGGAGGGTTGGGACTGATGCTAAAGAGGATTTGTGTGAGTAGGCCTCCTGTTTGAGGTGGGCTTTCCTGTGCCAGGGCTGAGGCCTGGAGCCTCCCGGGGGGAGGGGAGTTTAAGTAGAGGCGTTTGAGTGGGTTGGAAAGAACAAGGCACTTTCCTAAGGCTGTCCACCAACCCTCCATGCGACCCTGGGGAAGCCCCTACCCTTTGGCCTCGCTTCGTCTGCTGTTGAATGGGTGTGCTGAGCATGGACGTCTCCAAGGCACTTCCAGCTCAAAGAGAGTCACCCACCGAGCTCTGATGCCTGAAAGCCTGTGTCAGGAATGAAGTTGTTTTGGTTTATTACTTGGTCCGGCATCAAATCATTTATCTAATATTAGTTGTTATATTTTTGTGTGAATGAAGTTCAGCTCATTTCCCGAGACCGGATTTGTCTGAGAGAGGAGCCTATAGACACGGCACTTGTGAGAGGGTCAGATAAGAACAAAGAGTGGGACAGAAAGGAGGCACAGAACGGGCATGACACTTGTAGGCCGGAGCGGATAAAAGAAACTTCTCCTGCCCAGTCTTGCCAAAGGGCAAGGTTCTGAGTCCTTTCGGCCACAGTTCTGTCCTATCTGTGAAGAGCCAAGCATCTTCCATTTCAACCCACTCTTCTTCTTGGAAACTCTAGAAATATTTCTTTATTTTGAATAATTGGTGAGGATCCTCATTCCCCTCCGGGGCCTCCTGGCTCTGTTGTTCATCATTTCTGCTGACGTTCCTCTACTGGGCAGCCACGTTATTTGCTCCTGAATGGGAGGAGGGAGGTCACAAAAGTGCCTGTTGAGATGGTTACCAATTATTACCACACTCAGTGGACACGATAGAGGTGAGCTGGGCCACTAAATGAATTTTTTATTTACATTTTCAAGTATTCATGGTGATCAAGATATTGCTTAGCGACATAAGGAATAAAATGCTTTTCAGAGTCTCAATTTTATTTTCTCCCATGGAAAGCAATTCTTATTCTGAGAGAAACATAGGTGGGAGTCAATATAGGCAAAAGGAGAGATGGCGCACACAGGTGAGGAGGATCTACCTCAGCCACCGTCCTCGATGGCAGCGCTTTGCAGTGCTTTCTGTGGAACACAGGTCCCTCAGAATGCTCTCTGGATAAGAGTTTGCCTGATCACTTAAATTATTCAAACCTTCGGCCACCGCACAGGGTTGGCCAGGCCCTGTGTGCCCACCTGCTGCAGCCCTGGCTCCACCTTGGCGAGTCACCAAGGCCGTTTTCAAGGTAAAGGAGGGGAGAAGGTCGGCAGTAAAGAAACTAGTGGCCGAGTTTTCAAACCAGTCATTCTCAACTCATTTGGCCACAAAAGCCTTTTGTTTTCTTCCCTTGACGCCTTATTAGAAGGAGCACATTTTTAGAAATGTCGCTCCATGAAATGGTTTTCTCCTGCGGTTAGCTGTTAGCACATCATGTGAATGTGGGGTTTTTAACCAGTTAACTGCCACGCGCCCAAAACGGAAACCATCCTCACACGCCGTGATATTTTGAATTTAATTAAAAAACGAAATTTGCAATGAATATTATAAAAATAAATATATTACTCACAATTCGGGTGTTCTTGAATATTTTCAGCTGGAAATTCTCACGAAAAAATGATTTTAAAGTTGGTCAGGGCTGCCATTTAGGGAAAACGTGTTTTTTTTTGGTTTGTTTTTTTTATAGACGCGTGTGGCGTGTGGGGAAGGTCAGCAGCTTGCGTCTACAGAAGCTTATGGTGTACAATGGGTTGAACCTGTTGGAGCCACCGGGTGGGGATGCGGGGCCCTGGGAGGTGTTGTCTCTTCTTTGAGCAGGAGAGTGAGGCTGTGCTGGCACATCCAGAGTCGGAGGGTCTGCACAGGGCCTTGCATAGGAGCTCAGTGAAAACGTGTGGAACAAGTGAATTAAAGAAGGTTTATTTTAAAATTCTGAAAGTCTTATAAGACTCTGATGGTTCACCCCTAAAACTAGGGAGCTGGCACATTTCATTTTCCTTTTTTTTTTTTTTTTGCCACGTTTTTTTCAAAGCTGAGACCTGAGGATGGCACCCCCAGGCCTAAGCCATCTTCCCCGCAGCATCCTAAGGGCCCTGGTGTGCTGGGACACCTGTTTGACCGCTGGGGCATCTTGACACGTACGAAGAGTAAAGGCCTTGGGAACAGGTTTTGCTTATCCTGAGCCGACCTTAAAATACTGCTGCATGGACAGCAGGCTGCACGGCACCGAGCACGCGCACATTAGGAGAAGACAGACCTTGCATTTGTCGCTGAGACCTTGCCTCCAGGAGCATGGCGTTTCTGCCGGGTGTGAGCAGAACAGGATGCTGGGAGTTGTCCCCCTCGAGGAGCCTGGATGTCACAGCAAGTGCAGGAGTAGAGCATCACACAGGTGGCCAGACACCCTGACTGTCATAGTCATTGGGTGCCCTGGAGCTAGACTTCAGTCCCGAGGGAGGTGCAATGGGCACAGACTCTGGTGTCTGACCTGGACATAAGGCTCAAATCCTGGGACCTTGGGTAAGTCACTCGACCCCTCCGAACTTGGTCTTCTTGCTGTAGAATTAGGTTAAGACCTGCTACCCATCCAGTTCCTCACTACTCTAGCACAGCCTGTGAGAAGGAGGATGTTAGTGGTATTTTGCACATGAGGAAACTGAGACTCAGGTAAAATGACCTGCTCCGGTCCTAGTCGGGAAGCAGCCGAGCCAGGAATCCAGTGCCAGTTCTGTTGATGCTCCAGCGTGGCACCAGCCACTCTCCTATGTTGCCTCTTACTAAGGACCTGCTTAGCGGGGAGCGACCAGCTGGCCAGAGGGGTCATCCAGAGTCAGAGGCTGGGTGTTGGGAGGATGACCCTGCTCCTGTGCGGGAGGAGGCGCTCCATCCCAAGTGTTTCCAAGGCCTTTCTTCTTGTAACGAGCGATGCAGGATAAGATCTCTTTCAGCAGTGACAGCTGCGGATTGAAAGTCCCTTAACTGCCTGCCTTCTCCTGTGTGTGTTTTAACTGAGTATTGTTGTTGTTTTCCGTTGAAGTAGTCAGTAAAGGAGAATTTACGAGGAGCTTCTACTCTGTGTGCTGCCGAGAACGTGGCCCTTGTAAATGTCACGGCTCCTGTCACCTGGGAGTCCAAACGTACTGCATGCAGGGACGCTTTGCACATCAAACCCGAGCTGCGCCCCATCGCAGACCTCAGGTTTGCGGGTTAGAGAGGACCCCCCTCAGCTTAGCCGCACATCCCAGGACTTGGGGATTTGCTGTTTGTCAGGCCCAGTCGATTCCTCAGGGCATCGTTCCCCAGGCCAGAGTGGATCTGGGCTCACAGCCTAGAAGCAGAATCATGGCTCCCCAAGCGTAATCTGGGCATAGCCGCCCACTCCTCGCCTCTGACCAGCCCCAACACTCTCACACCATTTCTCAGGACTCTCCCAGTCTCGTGAGACAAAACTCTCATTGGAAAAAGGAAACAAGAGCTTGAAGACAAAACCAAGAATTCCAGAGGTAGTTCTGCTTGCTTTAGGGTCACCTCAATGTGGGGTCTCCCACACGTTATGAGGCCTGGCTCCCACTTTCCGTCTCTGAGCTCCGTTCCCACAGGCACTGGGCCGTTCTTGGGCAGCCCGTGCCCTCTTGAGGCTGAGCTGGCTGCGGCAGTTCCAGGCTCAGAGCCGCTCACATCTACATTAAAAATGCCGTCCAGTCGTCCTGGCAAAGGTCTCATTGCATTTCATTGTCTTGATTACATCCTGTGCCCATCCATAAACCAGTCGCTGTGGCCAGGAAAATGCAATGCATCGGTTGGCTCTGATCTGGGTCACATGCTCCATCCTGGAGCTGGGGTGCAGTTTGGCCCAAACCCAAGAACTAAAGGTCTAGGAGAGCTGGTTCTGCAAAGGAAAGAAGGGGAAATGGGTGCTGGTGGCATGATGGAAAACTGGTCACTGCACTTGCTGTTCTGCTAGCTCTCGTTGGTCCCCTGGTCACCGGCCTACTCTGGGGTTGCGTGTGCCACTGGAGGAGGGTCTGTGTGCCATCAGACCATAGTCCAAACGCAGCGATGTAGTTGTGCCCTGGCTGCGTAATGCTGGGAGAGAGGCCTGCCCACAGCCCCGGCAGCTATGGTCTGAGTGGGATGGAGGGTTAGACAGTCAAACCAGACTGCAGGCCCATCCCTGTGACAGCCGAGCGGCACTTCTTGGAAAAAGGCTGACAAGCTGAGGATTCACCCTCCAGGTTTCCTACTGGGTCAGGTCAAGGAAACCTGTTGTTTGCCTCAGTGTAGGAACCTCTTCAAACCAGCAAACGGAAGGAATGGCCTCCCCTGACCCTGGTCCTCAGTCTTAGCACATGATGGAGAAACTCCTGTGTTAGCATCGCACGCAGTATTTATCGTTTTAGAAAATTCTGTATCAGCAAAGTACCTAGAGATCCAGTGTCCGGTATTAATTCTGAAGGATGGAAAATCATTAATTGGGGCCAGTAAGTCCTCTGTTATAGTAGGACTGTGCACTCCAAGAAGATAAAGAGCCCTTCTCCCGGGAAAAAGGGTACAGCTATGCCTCTCCTGGGCTGGGATGGGCACTGCAGGGCCCGTGCCCGCACTGAATTGAATCATATGGATTGGAATTTGTGCCACAGTATTAACAGGGAGCAGGTGAACGTGTGTGTAAAATATGGCTTAACTAACATTTGCTTTCCTTGTGCTGAACCCCCGCAGTGGTCCAATGAGGAGAGGGGTGTGCCCACTTGAACAGGGAGGCCTTAGCTCTTTCAGGCCCCCGAGTTTCAGCATCAACCAGGGAGTTAGGGATCTGCTCAGTCACTGGGCCAGAAGGGCTGTGCTTTCACCCACTGCTACGAGCTCTCCAGTTATGTGCCCCGGGCCAGTGACTTCATGGATGCACTACTGAGTACGTTTCATTTCTGAATTGTGAAAGCAGGACATGTGCATGGTCAAAATTTGAAGCACACAGAGATGTAAAGGCGAACATTAAAATCACCCACAATCATTTTAGTACGTTTCTCTCTTGTTCTCTGATGCCTGTGTGGGCCAGTATGTGTGTTTAGTAAATTAGGAGCATGTGACTTGATATCTGGCATTCTGTTTTGTTGTTGTTCTTTCTACTTACCATGTTTCCCATATCATTAACTACTCAGTGAAAACACTTTTATTTTATTGCTGCATAATTTCATATCATAACATTAGCCCACTTTAATATTTGTAAAATTTTAGAATTGAGCAGCTACCACCACAATCATTTGAGAACATTTCCTTCACCCCTTCCTCCCCCACATCCACCCACATCTCTGTCTCTATAAGGTATCCTTTATGGATGTCCCATATAAATGGAGTCATCCCACATTCCGTCTTTTGCATCTGGCTTTCCCCCTGAGCTTCATGATGGCACCCTGTCACTGAGGGGGTTCCTTTGGGGGCAGCACTGAAGTGCCGCTGGCATCGCACCGGAGTTTGGTTTGAGCGGGCCCTGCAGCCTGCATGTTGTAGGCGTCTCTCTCCCAGAGAAGGCAGGATGGAACAGTGTCTATCTTGAGGATGGGGTTGGATGCCTGCCTAAGGGCCAGGAGGGCAGCGATTACAAATGTTAACACAGTTGTGAGGAGAAAATGAGGTGTCTGAGTCAGCATCTCGTTGACCTCAACAGAGCACCTCATTTTGGGGCCAGGATTATTGCTTCATTCTGAACCAAAGATTATGCTGCAGCTATTGATTTTCGCCAGGAAGGTTATCTTTGAAACCAGAAGGGCCAGAAAAACATTGTCTGCTTTGGAGAGAATGGGTGGTGACCGAGCAAGGAGCACAGGGACCTAGTTCTGTGACAAAATCCTCCCATGTGCCTGGAATTTAAACATTTTTGCCCTTTCTTTGCACTCACTGAATTGGAGAGACCTTCTCAAACCATTCCCTTTCTTACATGGAGCTTAAAGGACTCCCCCCAAGCCTTGCTGGCATGTGTACAGCCTGTCTGCCTTCAGACAAGTGGGAGTGATGGCGTTTCTTTCGGCTGGAACCTTGTTCCTGCATTTCACAGAGGGAAGCTTTCTAAAAGCCACCTCTTCCATTTATCTCAGCAGAAAAGGAAGTTGTTTGGATATTCATACAGTTTATCATTTTGAATCCAAGTTATGTATCTATATTGTTTGGAGGCAAGTCTCTCTCTCAGAATCCATCTGCTCTTGTGAAGACAATAAATTTTTGTAACTCACAGTGTGCGAGGCATGTAGACACGGGGAGGGTGGGAAAAAGGCGGGGCTCCCTTGGCAGAGGGCCCGTAGAGTGCGGCCCTGTGGGCTCTAAAGGGGCATCTTTTAAACTCCCCCATTAGGACAGAAGCTATTCCCTACTTCACTTTAATCGTGATGCTTTGCATGTGATGTTTATATATCCTCCCAGTCCTGGTTGTTTGGTTACTTTATTTTTTAACTGAATAGTAGAGGCTGTTTGGATTTCCTCACAAACAGATGCATCTATTGAGAAAATATCACACTTGCACTGAGTGTGCGTGGAAACCTGTGCATTTACCGATGCAGCATGCATGTGCTGGCTTTCCCCAAGAAGCAGGCCTCGGCTTTGACGCGATCACGGTTACTGTTTATTTGTTTCCAGGAACTGCGGGCACCTGGCATACTGCACGAACCTGCCAGTACCAGGGTTTGAGCACTGGAAGTCTGAAGGATCTCTGCTCTCTTGGCCCACAGATAAGGTTTTCTCACCTGTGCTTTGAGATCCTTTGTTTAACCAGCGCCTCGGGTGACCACTGATGCTGGTGGGCAGGGGCCTCACACAGCTGCTCCGCCTGCTGACCTCTGTGAGTCCGTGCTGCTTTTAGAGCCCGGCTGAGGTCCCGTCTCCCTGGGAAACCTCTCCTGCAACCTCTGGCACGTCCTCACCCTCATTTTTTATTGTGTTCGTTATTTGTGATGCTCACTTTGCACTTATCGTACTCTGCCTTGGACCATGATTTCAATGTTTGTCTTAGTATTTGCACACCAGTTATATGTTTACAAAAGAACCACCTTCTATTTGTATGACAGTTTCTAGTTCGGGAATACTCTATGTGGTCTCTTAGCTCCTACAGAGCGCAGATCTTACTCTCTGCACAGGTCTCGGCACCACCTCCCCGTCCCACCCAGCCAGCCCACTGTGGCTGAGAAGGCCCGTGGGGTTGGCTGGCCAGTTGCTGCAGCAAATGGATAGGACTTATGAGGATAAGCAGTGTTCTCTCAGACATCCAGGGGGTCTTTACTGAGTGCTGGTGGGTGTCCTTGGCACTCTGTTGGGTGCAGATGGTGAGTGAAGCAAAATCCTCAGCAGAGAGATGTGCCACACACGGACCTCTGCAGAGAGTGATAACTGGTGGCTGCTGTGAGGGACTGAGGGACCGGACATGGGAGGAAATGGGACTGCCCAGTGGGAGGCCTCTCAGGCGAAGGAGCCTGTAACCCGGTCTGAAGGACATAGGCCAGTCCTATGGAGAAAGGAAGAGTGTTGCTGAGAGAGGAGGGAGAGGGGATGAAGGAATGAACATCTGTAAGGTTGGAGGGGAGCCTGGGGGCTAGAGAGGGGTCCAGGCGGGGAGAGCCCCTGGGGCTGAAAGGCTGTGCTCAGCAGTTTCCATAACCAGCATCTGGGGGATGCTGCCTTTAATGTGGGGAGTAATGTGATCGGAGTATGTCCAACTCTCTTGTATACAAAACAGCCCTGTATCAACAAGGAAGGTAAATGGGGAGGAGCCCAAAAGGCGGCGAGGGCTTAGTGTGGGGGTTTATGTCTGACTGGTACGTGGCTGAGGCGGCTCTTTGGAAGCCAGCTCACCTCCGTGGGGCCTGGCTGTGGGGCTGTGTGCCCAGAGAATGAGCTGGAACCTCTTGGCCAGCCCTGGGTAGGTCCTCCAGTGGCAGGAATTCAGATCCTGAGGCTGGAAGACATCCTTTGGTTCTCCTTGTTCAACTTCCTCATCTGAGGATGACATGAGGGGAAGCAGTTCTCCGGGCCCCGTAGCCACAGCCTCACCCTCACCCCAGACAGAGGACTGAGCAGGCCCGCATCCTCAGACACGTGGAGTGAAGGTGACTGCCTCGCTGAGCGGGGAGCCTCTTTTGAACCCTTCGGGAACCATAGTGGATGTCTAGGAAGACCAGAGCTTTGCCTTCTGACAGATTAGGAATCCTGACTCTATCACCATTTGCAGGTAATGTGACTTTGGACAAGTCCTTGAATCTCTAGCCCTCACCTGTAAAATAATAGCATGGATAGCCACCTTGCAGAGATGTCAGGTGAATTCAGTGTATAACGTGCATAGTTCTTTTCACAGTTCCTCATGTAATGGGTGCTCAGAACATGGAATGATGGCCATGTGTATGGCTGATTTGTACTTGGAATGAGACTCCCTTAGATGAAGGCTGTAATTGTCAGGGTGAATGTTGGGCTGGGCAGGTCTCTGCAAAGATTTACAGACCCTTCCTCCACAAATTGAGGGGGTCTGGTGGAGTTCACTGGTAGACGGTGAGCTCTCACAGGCCTCACCTCCATCTCTGTGTCTCCGTGGCCCGTGCCTGGCATGCAGCAGTCACTCAGCATGTGCTTGTTGAAGTGTTGCGTCGATGAATGCTTCTATTAAGAACTTAAAATAGGCTACATACCCAAGTACCAGCCCTGCGTTCACATTCATTTTTTATTTCTGCTTCTCGCTTCCCATGTGAATTTGTCACATGCATCTGAGGGTAGGTTTAGAGCAGGTTCATGCCTTGAGATCTGAGAGAGATGTGGCTTTAAAAGAAGTGTCAATGTATTTAAGGAGTGAGTTCCACTGGCTTCATCCTAATCTGACCACAGAGGCAGTGCCAGTTTGCATTTCGGTTGAAACTGCTGGAAGGCGCTGGGAAACGCAGGAGGATGTGGGTATGCGGCCCTCATCTTAAAAGTTACCCACAACTGGGAATTGCAATTGCAGTTTCCATTCCCACATTGTCTGGGATCTCCGACTCAGCCAGCCAGCCAAACGTACCGGGAGCAGAGATAGAGGGCAGGGAGGTGGCAGGAACATAAATATTATGAATTGGGCCCATAGGTTATCTCCTGGCTCCTGCACTTTGGGCAGCTCATCGTGATGAAAGAGCTAATTTTCGAAGCAGCAGCCTGGCGGGAGGCCTCGCCAAGCGGGTGATGCCTCAGCCCTGCTTTCCGTGCAACACGCAGTAATGGCTGACCCGGCTCCAGCCCATGGCAGATTCACCCTCACCGAGCCTCTCCTATAGACAGAGAGATGGGAGCTGCAAAAAAGTTTCTGACCCAACAATGATTTGCCCTCCTACCACTTGTTCAGCCTCTTCCCAATTCTGCTGTGGAGTCAGGAAGATGAGAGGGCTGTGGGGACACTCTGAGTCAGCCATGGTGAGGCCCTCCCAACATGCACTGAGGGGTGGTGTTTGTGCTCAGAGGGATGCGCTGCGTTAGAGGAGCCAGGAAGGCACTCCCTGTGGAAAGTGCTGCAGGGCAGGCGAGCAACTGCTGCCCTGGGACCCCCTCGCCCCCCCAGTTCCCCACAGATCCCCTTTTATTGTTTAAAGAAGCACTTCTTCAGGTCACACATTTCCCTAAGGTTAGTTTTAAAAACTGACTGTTGATGCCTAATGTCTAAACAACGCATGAAAAGGTGCACTGTTAGTGAGGGCTTTAGCTGGACGACACTTGGCAGCTGTATTAGTCGGGGTTCTCCAGAGAAACAGGACCAATAGGATGGAGATAGCTCTATCTCTATCCATAAAATAAGGAATTGGCTCAGGAAATTGTGGCAGCTGAGAAGTCCCAGGATCTGCAGTTGGCAAGCTGGAGACCCAGGAGAGCTGATGCTGCAATCCAGTCTGAGCCTGAGGCCTGCGACCCCGTGGTGTGAGTCCTGTCCAAGAGCTGGCAGTTCCGAGATCCAAGGAGATCCCACTTTCCACTTTAAGTGCAAAGGCAACAAAGGACCCATATCCCACCTCAAGTAGCTGGGCAGAAGGAATTCCTTCTTATTTAGCCCTTTGTTCTATTCAGATCTTCAATTGATTGGATGAGACCCACCCGCCTTAGGCAGGGTAATCTGCTTTACTCAGTCCACTGATTCAGGTGTTCATTTTATCCAGAATACCCTCACAGACATACCCAAATGGCTGGAAACCCCATGGCCCAGTCAAGCTGATACATAAAGTAAAATTAACCATTATAGCATCCAAAGGTTGGTCTGGGGGCAGCCTGCCAGCTTAGAGGATATTTGTGACTTTATATGTAATCTCCAATTCCCCAAATACTTGCAAGTAACAAAATAATTTTTTTGAAAGTTCTGTGGCATATGGAGGTAATACAGTTTAGAGGTAGTGATGCAGAAGGCTTGGGTTAGTGTTAGTGCTATTGGCTTGGGTTCCTGCCACATACCATTTATGTGATCCTGGCAAGTCTTGTAGCTTCTCTAAACTTCATTTATCTCAGCTGGAAGTGCACATGATAATAGCACCTGCTCCTTGGTGTTCTTAGGAGTAAATAAAGTAACACCTGGAGAGCGTGGTGCCATGGCCCGTGGCATGCTGGCTGTTGTTCCAGCTGTGTTCTGCACTGGGGAGGGAGGTAAGGACCAGAGTCAGTATTTATGAAGGGAACACTGTGTACCTGGTGTGGTGTCAAATGCTTTTCTCTGTGATACTCCCTCGTGGTCTGTCTGGTTAGGAACTAGGTTCAGGTCTTAGTATCAGATCTCTTCTGTGCCCTACAGACCACGTGGATCAGGTTTGCTCTTCTGAGATTTGTGTTGGTCATTTACATGAGATGAGATTTATTCTTTTTTTGTGGAGGAGATAGGTCATCCTTGGGATGGCCTTGGCCAACCGCCACTGTTCCCAGGCCTGTCCTCATCTTGCTATCTCTGTCTTAAGAGTGCAGAGGAACCCTAACTGGTTTGGCTCAGTGGATAGAGCATTGGCCTGCAGACTCAAGGGTCCCAGGTTCGATTCCAGTCGGGGGCATGTACCTTGGTTGCAGGCTCATGCCCAGTAGGGAGTGTGCAGGAGGCAGCTGATCGATGTTTCTCTCTCATCGATGTTTCTAACTCTCTATCCCTCTCCCTTCCTCTTTGTAAAAAAATCAATAAAATATATTGAAAAAATTAAAAAAAAAGAGTGCAGAGGAATATTGGGGTTAGAAGCAAGGGACTTGAGGCCTAGGGATCGAGGGATCGAGGTCCCTGACTGAGGGACTCTAGCACTTTTGCCCTCCTGCTGGGCTCAGTTTACAGATTCCGAAAATTTCATATTCACTGGTCACTTCAGTCTTGTTTCACAACTGGTTCTCCGGTTGCCAGAAAGGAGTCCAGCTATCAGTTGGATATCAGGCAGCAGGAAAGGCTATGATGAGTTGCTGCTGTTTCCACCTTAAATGGCATCATAGATGGACATGCACAATGGATGGTCAATTCCAAGTTGTGATCTTAAAAATCGGAGGAGTCTCTGAAGGAGCAATACATTCATGTTCTTTTTCTCTTGCCAAGGCATTTGCTCCTGTTGCATTACCTCGAAAATCTCGATTACGTATTGCCCAAGTGGGAAGACCCACGATAGAAAAGGCCTGTGGGCGTGGCTTCCCAGCAGCTCATGCCGGCAAATACTATGTATATGTGGCAAGACTTGTCTACTCTGATATTTTAGTTCATTTTCTTCCCAGCACCTGCGGGAACCTGGTAATTTTATTATTTCCCACCTTGCAGATGTGGAAATTTAGGCACAGAATAGTTATTGGATTTACCCAAAGTTATACATCTTCTGGAAAATTAAGGCTTGTGTTTGAAGAATATACTGGCCTATTGGGATAGGAACCTCCGGGGAACCATTTAAAGAGTTGTGGAAGGCTGGCTACCGTCCTCCGTCCTGCGTGTTTCCTTCCTCTTTTCTGTGAGATTGAGAACAGGTTTTGCAAGTTGTGGTGTCTCAATTCCTCATGACAAAATGGGTATAGTTGTGTTGGCTTTTGCCAGTGTCGTGGGGGTATTTAACTTTATTATGTTATATTTAAGATTTATTTTTTTATTCTCTGGGTGGTTAAGATGATAAAAAAAATCTATATTATTATATTAGAAAAATAAAAGATTACTAGAAAGTTTTAGTAACAGGTTTTGGCTAATATCAGTTTGCATTCTCGGGATATACCAAACCATAATAATTACAGCTGACACTTACTAAGCGCTTACTCTGGGCCAGGATGCATATTAGGTGATTAACTAATGAAATCTTTAATAGTTATAGTTATTGGATTTACCCAAAGTTATATGCCACCCTGTATGGTCGGCACTCCTGTGGCCTTCACTTTACAGTTGGGAAGTGGTGAAGCTGGGACAGGAAATCACCCTGATTTGGGGGACGTGTGTTCTTAACCATGGTACCCTGTCCTTCCCACGACAGAAAGCATAACACTCGGGCTTTTGAAAAGTTCGACTGAGTCAATGATGAATGCAAATGATTATTTTTTTAGAATGTAGGTGAGGTGTATTCAGGGTGAGGTTCTTTTGAACAATACCTCATCCAAAATAATGAAGCTTAATGCAATATGTATTTAAATGCACCCCATTTGAGGACATCCCAAGATAAATTACTTGGTTGATTTTTACAATGGGCGTGAACACAATGGAATGATAGATGAGACAAACTCAGGTAATCTCTGGATTAAAATTCTGAGCAAAGAGCGTCTTTGGAGAAAGGTTGAATCTCCTGATAAGCTCCAAAGGATATTTCCACCTTACTTAAGAATATGTGTTGGCAGCTTTAACAAGATCTTGGCACATTCTAATTTGAAATTTATTATAAGATGTGTGCATGTTTAATAGGGGCTTAATTATTCATACCCACAGCTTTCTGACAGTAACTTACTTCAGCTGTAGATAAATTCCTGGTGCATTGGGAAATACTGGCTTCTACTGTTGATAAAATCCAGTGAGAGGAAAGTGAAATGCATATGCAAGAAATTGCCCAGGACCACCAGCTCCACATAGGCAGGCGGCCTGGTTCCCCGTATGGGATTGCCAGCAGAACTCTTCCGTGCCCCTGGCCTGGGAGGCAGCCCGTCCTGGGAGGAGCCCAGGCTCTGGAGTCAGGCTTACCTGAGGCCAATCCATTTATGTCCTAAGGGTTGAATTCCCTTGGGCTGATTTCTTAAAGCCTCCAGGCCTCAGCTCTTTTGCATGAAAAAGAGGGTCCCTAATGCCTCTCTGGAAAAGTTGATGCAAGGCATACTGGCCAGTATTGCTCAATGGTTGAGCGTCCACCCATGAACCAGGAGGTCATGGTTTGATTCCCGGTCAGGGCACATGCCTGAGTTGTGGGCTCAATCCCCAGTAGGAGATGTGTAGGAGGCAGCTGATTAATAATTCTCTTTCATTATTGATATTTCTGTCTCTCTCTCCCTCTCCCTTCCTCTCTCTGAAATCTATAATAAATAAATAAATGAATGAATGAATGAATGAATGAATGAATTGCAGTTAAAAAAATAAAATTGATGTGAGGCTGAATGGAAACATCTGTAAAGTAAGGAGCCCAGTACCTGGTGCAGGAAGCATTGAAGGGAAGCTCCCTTTCCTTTCCTCTTCTCCCACCATCTGTTCCTTTGAGTCCATCTGTCCAAAGCTCTTGAAGAAAACACAGTGGTAATTATTTTCTATAGAAAGGAACTATGCGTCAGTGAGCTGCTGATGAAATGTAGGGAAATAGGCATGCCCAGATGCTGCTGATAAGTCTGAATTGGCACAGCCCTTTTAGAGGTCAACTTGTTGAAAGCCATTGGAATAAAAGGGCTCAGGGCCTTTGTACTTCTATCTTCTCTGTGTGGAACTCCTTACTCACACTGGTCCGAATGGCTGGTTCACTCTCTATTTCAGCCTTTGACTCAAATGTAAACTTGTAACACTCATCACTCTATAGATTCTTTGCCCCGCTTGGTTTTCTCCATAGCCCTTAATACTCCCTGGCATCGTTACATGTCCATGTATGAGTTTGTGTGCCCATCTCCCCCTCAACTGTCAGTTCCAAGAAGGCAGGGTCTTTGAGTTGTTTCTCGCTGCACATCCAGTACTGAGAGCGCTGCTGTGTCTGGCACAGAGTGGAAGATGGATAAATCGTTGTCGAATAATGTAAGTACAAGGTACTGCCTTGAAGTTCTGTTTGTGAGACACTCCATAGAGCTGGGCTGGTAGCTCTCAGGAACCACATTTGCACTATTAGTCTGAGCAAAGGTATAGGTGCTCTGAAGGAAGGGTCTGAACACAAAATCTGGCTCCCTTGACAAGGAGGGGGTTGGGTGCTTTGTCCTGGTTCAAAGAACAAAGGACAGTGAACTCAGGTGCTAGACATCCAATGGCTTGTCTATGAGAGAAAGGTGAAATTGTTCTGAGTTGAGAGTTTCATACAAGGGAGGGCTTGTGTGTTTTTATATAGCAAAAATATATTGAGAGATAGTACCATAACTGATTGGTAAATAGATTTTTTTAAATCAAGACTATTTTATTTTCACTATTTTAAATTACATAAATTACTAAATTTTTAAAAAAGATTCTAATATTGCTCATAAGCTAAAGTATCTTTACCACCTTTTATCCCAGTTGCCCCCACCATCTTCTGCCCAAATGTCAGTACTGTTATCAGTTTGCTGTATGTACATCCAGACATACTTTTGTGTGCTTCCATACATACATGTCAAACTCAAGGTCTGAAAGTGAACTGGAAAACATTTAGCTTCCTCAATGAGTGCTGACCCCTCATGCTGCTTCAGCTTTGAGCCATCAAACTTTTCCTTCCTTTTTATTGAATTTACTAGTGGCACGGATTCGTGCACATTGAAAGGAAATTAATTAGAAGAAAGATTCATGTGATAATTACGTTATTGCAAAAAATTACATGTCAAAATCCTATATAATAAAAGGCTAATATGTACATCGACCAAATGGTTGCTATGACACACACTGACCACCAGGGGGCAAACACTTAATGTAGGAGCTGTCCCCTGGTGGTCAGTGCGCTCCCACAGGGGGAGTACCGCTCAGCCAGAAGTCAGGCTCACAGCAAGCACAGCTGCAGTGGTGGGAGCCTCTCCCGCCTCTGTGGTAGTGCTAAAGATGTCCGACTGCCAGTCCCCGCAGGGAGTGGGCCTAAGCTGGCAGTTGGACATCCCTTGAGGACTCCTGGACTGTGAGAGGGTACAGGCCGGACTGAGGGAACCCCACTTCCAGTGCACGAATTTTGTGCACCAGGCCTCTAGTAGAGTATTATAGAGTTAAAACACATGTGCGATTGGTGCCAGCAGGAGCTTTATATGTATCATACATGTGTAAGTCAATGTTTATTTTTAAATTGCCAGTGTGTGTCATATGTACTGGCTGGTTGGTTGGTTGGATGGTTGGTCACTTAGCCTTTTATATATGTACTAGAGGCCCGATGCACAAAATTTGTGCATGGGGGTGGGGGAGTGGGGAGTGTCCCTCAGCCCAGCCTGCACCCTCTCCAATCTGGGACCCCTTGAGGGATGTCCGACTGCCCCTTTAGGCCCGATCCGGTAGGATCGGGCCTAAAGGGGCAGTCGGACATCCCTCTCACAATCCAGGACTGCTGGCTCCCAACTGCTCACCTGCCTGCCTTCCTGATTGCCCCTAACTGCTTCTGCCTGCCAGCCTGATCACCCCCGAACCACTCCCCTGCCAGCCTGATTGATGCCTAACTGCTCTCCTGCCAGCCTGTTTGCCCCTAACAGCCCTCCCCTGCAAGCCTGGTCACCCCCAACTTCCCTCCTCTGCTGGCCTGGTCACCCCTAACTGCCCTCCCCTGCAGGCTTGATCGCCCCCAGCTGCCCTCCCTTTCAGGCCTGGTCCCTCCAAACTGCCCTCCCCTGCTGGCCTGATTGCCCACAACTGCCCTCCCTTGCAGGCCTGGTCCCTCCCAACTGCCCTCCCCTGCTGGCCATCTTGTGGTGGCCATCTTGTGTCCACATGGGGGCAGGATCTTTGACCACATGGAGGCAGCCATCTTGTGTGTTGGAGTGATGGTCAATCTGCATATTACTCTTTTATTAGATAGGATATAGATTGGAGTTACACTGGTTAACAAAATTATACAGGTTTCAGGTGCGCAATTCCACAACACATAATCTGTACCCTGTATTGTGTTCAGCACCCCAAGTCAAGTCTCTATCACCACACTTGTCCATGTCTGTTTTTTATCTTTTATTTCTTTTTGTTCAATCTTTTCACCCTATCCATCCAGGCACCCATCCCCTGCTGTCAGCCTGTGTTGCTATTTTGCTTGTTAGTTCATTTTGTTCATTAGATTCACATTTCTATATGGCTTAATGATGGTAGTGCTTTCTGAATCAGATGGGTTTTCTTTTTCTTGCCTAATTTCTCTGGCTAGGACGTCCAGTACTATATTGAATGGGAGTGCTGAGGCTGGGTATCTTTATCTTGTTTATTATCTTAGGGGAAAAGCTTTCAATTTTTTACTGTTTAGCATATAGTTTTGGACTTTTCATATATGGCCTTTCTTATGTTGAAGTAATTTCTTATGTGTTTTTATCCATGAAAGAGTGTTGAATTTTTGTCAAATGCTTTTTTTGCATCAATTGAGATAGTCCTGTGATTTTAATTCTTTATTCTGTCAGTCACATTGGTTGACTTACAGTAGTTGAAACCTTGCATGTGAGGGATAAATTCCACTTGGTCTATGATCCCTTAATGTGCTGTTTAATTCAGGTTGCTAGTATTTTGCTTAGGGTTTTTGCATCTATAATGAATAGATATATCCAATAACATCATGGATTTTGGCCTGTAGCTTCCTTTCTCTTTCTTTCTTTCTTTCTTTCTTTCTTTCTTTCTTTCTTTCTTTCTTTCTTTCTTTCTTTCTTTCTTTCTTTCTTTCTTTCTTTCTTTCTTTCACGAGGTAAGTCTGCCTTTTATTAGCTACTTGAGAGGGATGAAGCGGGAGGAGTGGGTGGCCCTGATGCCAGGCCTGTCGTGCTTCACTGGCTTGTAGGTGATGGAGAACTCACCCAGGTAGTGGCTAATCATCTTAGACTTGATTTCCACCTGATTGATGGTCTTGGTATTGTATATGCCCACCATGTAGCTCTCTTTTCTTATAGTATCTTTGTCTGACTTTGGTTTCAGGGTAATGCTGGCCTCCTAAAATGAGTTTGAAAGTGTTCCTCTTCAATATGTTGGGAGAGTTTGAGAAGGATTTGGGTTAATTCTTCTTTAAATGTTTAGAATTCTCTAGGGAAACCATCTGTTCTTGGGCTTTTCTCTTTTTTTGGGAGGCTTTTGATTACTGATTCAATCTTGTTACTCATGATAGGTTTGTTCAGATTTTCTATTTCCTCATGATTCACTCTCGGTGTGTTGTATGTTTCTAGGAATTTGTTCATTTCATTTAAGTTATCAATTTGTTGGCTTACAGTTATGCACAGTACTCTTTTATAATAATTTTTACTTAAATAAAATCAGTGATAATGTCCCCACTTTCATTTCTAAATTGAGTCTTTTTAAAAATTTATCTTTATTGTTGGAAGTATTGCAGATGTCCCCTTTTTACCCCCATTGACCCATTCTAGCTCTCCCCCGCTCCGACCCCTCTTGCCCTAGGCCTTCACCATACTATTGTCTGCATCCATGGGTTATGCATATATGCATATAAGTTCTTTGGTTAATTTTTCTTGGTTTAGCTAAAGCAAGCATGTCAAATTCATGGCCTGCGGGCCACATGCGACCCACAACAAATATTTTTGCAGCCCAGCCAATATAACGATATCTAAGAAACGTTTTAATAAAAATGTTGTAACTTAATTTTTACAATATCCTGTTATACATAATTATTAATAATGAACTACAACGTTCGCTAATGACTGATTACTATAATCGTGTTGCATTCATTTCCCTTACATGCCTTACGTGCAGGCGCACCATTTCTCTCCAATAATACTAGTAGCGAATATTTTAGCAGCCGATTGCCATGTCATTAGTCTTGTACTGACTTGTTTGGTGTGCACAACAGGAAATATTTCACTTTCGGAGAACAAGAAAAATAGGTTTATTTGCATTACACTTATTAATTTGTGCAGTTAGTGTCTGGTAAGTTAATGTTCAAGAAAAAGTATTAATTTTTATTAAAATGTTCTATTATTATGTGTTAATAACTACTCATTTATATCAGCCCTTTGTATTAAGCCTGTATCTTTTGAAATAAACCTACGTTTCTATGAAAATTGAAGCTTTATTTTATTTTATTTTTTTGCGGCCCACATAAACTTAAACCTTGTTTATTTGGCCCGTGTTAGCCTTTGAGTTTGACATGCCTGAGCTAAATGTTTGCCTTTTGAAAAACCTGACTCTTAGTTTTGTTGACTTTTATTTTTTTTCTTGTCTATTTTATTTCTGCTCTAATCTTTATTATTTTCTTCCTTCTGTTAACTTTCTTAGTTTGTTCTTTTTCTAGTTCTTTGAGGTGAATGTTAGGTTGTTTGAGCTCTTTCTTTTCAATATAGACATTTACTGCTAAAAACTTCCCTCTTAGTACTGCTTTTGTTGCATCCCATAAGTTTTGTTGTATTGTGTTTTCTTTGTCTCAAGATATTTTTTAAATTCTCTTTTGATTTCTTCTTCTTTTTTAAAAAAATATATTTTATTTAATTTTTACAGAGAGGAAGGGAGAGGGAGAGAGAGTTAGAAACATCGATGAGAGAGAAACATCTATCAGCTGCCTCCTGCACACCTCTACTGGGGATGTGCCTGCAACCAAGGTACATGCCCTGGACCAGAATCCAACCTAGGACCCTTGAGTCAGCAGGCCACTGAGCCAAACCAGTTAGGGTTTGATTTCTTCTTGAACAATTGTTTGCTCAACAGTATGTTTAGTATTCTCATATTTAAAAAAAATTCATTTTTCTTTCTGCTATTAATTTCTAGTTTAATTCCATTGTGGTTGCAAAGATAATTGGTATGATTTCAGACTTTTTAAATTTGTTAAGACTTGTTTTATGACATAACATATGATCTACCCTTGAGAATATCCTGTGTACATTTCAGAAGAGTATATATTCTGTTGCGGTTGGGTAGGATATTCTGTATACGTCTGTTAGGTACATATGGTTGATAGTGCTTAATTCCTCTGTTTTCTTATTAATTTTCTTTTGGGGTGGTCTATTAATTACTAAAAATGGAGGATTGAATTGATATCTTAATATTTGTGTTGTTATTTCTCCCTTCAGTTCTGTCAATCTTTCTTTCATTTATTTGATTTCTCTGATAGTGGATGCATATAAATTTATAACTTTATTTCTTTAGTAAATTGACCCTTTTATTGTTATATAACGTTCTTCTTTGTCTCTTGTAGCTTTTGATATAAAGTCAATTTTGTCTGAGTACAACCATCCCAAACTCTTTTTGTTTACCATTTACATAGAATATGTTTTAATATTCTTTCATTTTCAGTGTTTGTTCTAAAGTGAGTCTCCTTTAGTCAGCATATGGTTGGATTAAAAAATACATTTAGAGACTGTCTTTGGGGAATTTAATGTTTACACTTAAAATAATTTCTCATAGGGAAAGACTTATTGTTGCCATTTAAAAATTGTTTTATGTCTGTCTTGTAGCTTTTATGCCTCTCTTTTTCTCTCTTGTATCATGTATTTGTTTTATTATTTTTTGTTTTTGTTCTTTTGTAGACATGCTTTTCCATTCTCATTTTCTTTTGTGTATCTTGTATTGGTATTATCTTTGTGTTTACCATATGACTTAAATAAAACATAATTATAATAATTATTTTGAGCTGGTAACAAGTTCAAACATATACAAAAACTGTACTCTTTTATTCTTCCCATATGCTTTGTATTATTGATTAGAGGCCTGTGCACAAATTCGTGCACCAGTGGGGTCCCTCAGCCTGGCCTGAGGGATCGGGCCAAAACCAGCTCTCCAACATCCCCTGAGGGGTCCTAGATTGTGAGAGGGCGCAGGCTAGGCTGAGGGACCCCACTGGTGTGCGATTGGGGTCGGGGAGGGAAGCAGGAGGTTGGCCAGCCGGGGAGGGACCGCGGGAGGGCTCCAGGGTGTGTCTGGACTGTCTTGCTCAGTCCCGATCAGCCGGACCCGAGCAGCAAGCTCAACTGCTTGTCGGAGCATCTGTCCCCTGGTGTTCAGTGCACATCATAGCAACTGGTCGACTGTCTGTCCCCTGGTGTTCAGTGCACATCAAAGTGAGTGGTTGAGTGGCCTTAGCATATCATTATCATATTATACTTTGATTAGTTGAATGGCTGACTGGACAACTGGACACTTAGCATCTTAGGCTTTTATTATATAGGATGGTACAAATTACATTTTTCATATTATGCATTTATTAACTTATTTTTATAGTTACTTTTGTACTTTTATTTTTAACTCCTATACCATAATTAAAGGTGATTTATGCATCACCATCATAGTATAGTATTTTATATTTTTGTCATATTTACGGTGAGCTTTATACTTTCATATGTTTTTGTGTTGTGTCTAGCATCCTTTCATTTCAACTTGAAGGACTCATTTAGCTTTTCTTGTAATGCAGGTGTAATGGTAAAATACTTGCTTAGCTTTTGTTTGTCTGGCAAAGTCTTCATTTCTTTAATTTGAAAGAGTTCTGCTGAATATAGTACTTTTGGTTAGAAGTTTTTTCTTTCAGCATTTGGAATGTATCATTCCAATGCCTTCTGGCCTGCAAGCTTTCAATGGATAAGTCTACTGATGATTTCATTGTAGTTTCCTTTTACATGGTGAGTCATTTTTGGTGTTTTTAAAATTCTTTCTTTGTCTGCCTTTTGACAATTTGATTATAATCTATCTTGATGTGGACTCCTTTGGATTTACCTCTTGGACTTCTTGAATCTGGATGTTTTCAGCCATTATTTCTTCAAATAAGCATTTTGTCCATTTCTCTCTCTTTTCTTCTTTTGAGAATCCTGCAGTGTGTGTATTGGTTTCTTCATGGTATTCCATAAATCCTATAGGCTTTTTTCACTCATTTTCATTGTGTTTTTTTTCTCTCTGTTAACTAGATAATTTCAAATGACCTCTCCTTGAGTTCTTTGATCTTTTATTTGCTTAAGTTGGCTGTTGAATCCTTCTACTAAATTTTTAAATTTATTTATTGTGTTCTTCAACTCCAGAATTTTTATTTGGTTCTTCTTAAAATTCTCTATTTCTTTGTCGATATTCTCATTTTGTTCATGCATCATTTTCCTGAGCTGGTTGAGTCTCTTTATTAGGGTTGAATTCTTAGTTAGGTAATTCATATATCTATTTATTGAGGGATGCTTTCTGTGGATTTATTTTGTTCATTTGATTGGGCCATGTTTCCATTTTTCTTTGTGTGCCTTATAACTGTGTGTTGGGATATATGTATTTGAATAAAACACCATTTCTTTCAGTCCTTACAGACTTGCATCATACAGGGAAAGAACTTCATCAATCAGTAGTGCTAGAGATTCTGGGAGTCTCAAACCTTTCCTGGAAGTAGGTAATCACTGGGCTCGTGCATATAATTTCCCAATTAGAGAGGTTTAACAGTTTTTTTAAGGAGCTTGTTGTCTCTTGATTTCCTCTGGTGTCTGTCTGTAGCACTGCAGGTTCTCTGGGTCTGCCAAAAGCCACTAAGCTCTCTTTGTTCTCTGTGGCTCCCAGGTACTCAATGTTTGCCAGGTTTTTTTCTGTGCTCTGAATCATATGAGATGGAAACCAGTCCCTCAGGCAGCCCTCCAAACATTTGGAATATTTTATGCATGTTTCGCTGTTTATTTTTTCACAAGGGAAAAGCCACAAGCTGGGCATTTTCTCCCAATTTCAGTGAGCTGTGTCGGTTTCTGTTTGCAGTATTACAAGTTCTCTGGTGTTTCCATGAGCTTCTGAGCTCTTTCATGTTCTCTGAAGCCCCCAGGCACACAAGGTATGCTGTTCCTCATCAGTGTTCTGAGACAGGTGAGACAGAAATCACTCCTAAAAAGTCAGAGCATTGGTATATATTCCATTTTTCTCTTTCCCTCCCCAGGGAGAAGCTACAAGTTGGGTATTTCTTCCTAATTAGGAACAGGGTCAGGTTGAGGGGGAGGGCCTGACATGGTTGAAATGAAATGACTTCTCTTACCTTTTCAATGCAGCTGTTCTTGGCTTTGGAGTACTGAGATTTTCTAATTGGTTTCTCGAGTGCTAATAAAGGCTTTTTGGACTGTACATTAAGTTGGCATTTCTGTGGGGGAATGAAGTTAGGGGTTTCCTGTTTTGCCAAAATGCTGATAGCATTCAAACACAAAGTATTGTTTTATGGCATTTCCTAAAATTGTAGCCCAGCATCACTCTGGTGGTGGTAGAGCTAGTTTCATAATTGATATTGTTCAAGAAACCATTTTACAAATTTTAAAATACTTTCTTTTCAAGGGATGTCAATTTATTATGATTAGTAATAAACATATTGGAAGAATGTGTTGCCTGAAAGAAAGGAGTGATGAATGGCTTTAAATTAATAGGGATTTTATCCAGTGCTAGGCATATACTAGTTTTGCTTGCAAATCAATTAAAGGTTAGAGGAAAGCTCAATCATTGTACTCTCTCTGGGTTTTTCCTTACAGAGAGATATTCTTCCAAATACAATTGTGCTGGGAACCCATGAATCCTGAGTTATTTTGGGGAGAGGCAGCTTAAAATTTATCTGGGTAGTTTTCATGATGTTTCAAACAGGCTCCATAAATTTTGTGATCTATGGCCTTGGAATTTGTCTGCATGCACTTCCTCCTTTCTCTGAGGAAGAGATTGGAGAATGTTCAACTGCTGAAGTGGAGAACGTGACTTATACTATTTAGCCAACTGCATTGGCTGGCAAATTTTATGCCCATGACAGAATGGTATCCATGAAACCTCCCCGTGACTAAACAGTCTATAAATGAATGAAGCTTTATTTCCTGCAGAGAGGCAGGTGAATCAGTCAACAAAACCACATTATTGAGTGTCTCTGCCCTTGGCAGCATGTCTTGGGGTTAGGAAAAATTTTATCTCAACCAGGTGAAGTGTCCAACATTGGCCCACTCTGTGCTTTCCCAAGCATGTTCTGATTTTTAGAGTCCTAGTTTTCAGCTTAAGCATACTACCTGTAACAGAAGGAGAATTCAATAATAGGCAATGTTTTTTTTCATCTTTGAATTCCTTTGTGGTCAGGGATGGTTTTCTTAGTGACATCCAGAATCTGTTTCTCTTCCCACTTCAGATCCAGTTGGCCATCTAAACAATTATCTGGTTCACCACTCACCAGAAACCTAATTATAGAGAGAACCACCTGGAGCGCTCATAGCTGTTCTCAAGGTATGGAGAGTGGTTCCCAGGAGAGAGAGCTGAGAAGACAAAGCCCGTCATGGCGATCAGGTGGCCCCTGGAAATAGGAATTCTGCTTGACATTCTAGACAATAGAGCCATACTTTTTTATTATTTAAAGACAGCTTTTTCCTTTCTTCTCAGCTGGTTGACAGCTAGCAATTTAAATGAGCTAGGTTATGGCTGGCTGCAGAAATCCTCCTCACTCTAACCCTGTATCTATCCATCAGGTACCGTGCAGCACTCCACGGCGGAGGCAGCAAGGGGACAGCTCATCAGAATCACCCCAGTGGAATGTTATGATAGAAAAGGAGAGGAATAGATTACATATTTATGTAGTCTTTGACAATGCAGTGGGACAGGAAGATTGCTTGTAACGTATGCAGTTACATTAAATGACTATTAACCTTCACTGGTAAAATGTCTGGCGAACACGTTTATGCCTGTGCCTGTTGTGTGTGGCTTGGAAAATTAATGAGACTTTAAAAATAATCAAATGAAAAGTATTTGTTACCCTAGGTTCTGGTGAGCTATCAAAACAAAATAGGGAATAACTCACAAAAATAAAGTGTCTGCCAAGAGAAAGGAAAATATAAATTGTGGGGTGGGGGAATTAAGATATGCAGATCTTGGAAGTGAGTTTCATCTGATGGAGTAAAAGGAGGGAATGTGCCTATTGTAACTCAGTTTCATTTGTAGATTATGGCTGGCAAATTACTCTTTTGTCATAAATGTATCATATTCTGGAGAAAAGAGGCAGCCTTTTTTGCAGAGATGTTTTATTTCTGTGGATGTCAGACTTTTCTCCAACCTGCTGACCTGTAGGGTTGGTTTGCCAGGTGTGGTGATGAATGGACTTTCTGAACTGAGCCTTCACTTCCTGAAACAGGATGTTTCAAAGATGCTCTTTTGACAAGGTGAGTTTGACCGTGCTGAAGGTTTAGTCAGTCACACCATTAAACTTAAAAATTTTTTTTAAATTGATTTTTGAGAGAGAAAAAGGGAGGGAGGTAAGAGGGAGGAAGAGAGAGAGAGAGATAGATAGATAGAGAGAGAGAGAGAGAGAGAGAGAGAGAGAGAGAGAAGTGAGAGAGAAACATCAATTGGTTGCCTCCCACACATGCCCCAATTGGGGATCAAACCCACAACCTGGGAATGTGCCCTGACAGGGAATCGAACCTGTGACCCTTCAGTGCATGGGAGGATACTCCAGCCAATTGAGCCACACTGGCCAGGGCACACTATTAAACTTTTTTTTTAACATTCTCACCTGACTTTAATGAAACCACCCCCATCAATTTTTGAAACTCACCCATTCTAGATATGCTGAAGTCCACATTCTACTCAATATCCTGAACCAAAGCAGCAGTTATGAACATCAGGGATGAAACAGTGGAGCCCCTGAAGGTTGGAGACTCATTTCATGGCCACTAGATAGGAGGGACAGGAGATAAGGGGTTCAGCAATTTCACTGTGTGAGTGAGGAACAAAGGCCTTTTTTTGCTCCCCATTTTAACATTTTTTATAAAGTCCTTCAGGTTTATCTAGCTGTAGTGTGTGGTAGGGAGGGAGACAAGGGCTATAGATTGGTCACCAGGGACTCCGTCTCTAGGATATCAACGTCCAACTCTGCCAACAGAGATACTCTACTGCCCCAGCCAGCAGTGCAGTGAAGGAGCAGTCATGTTGTACCCAGAGCCCTCTGAAAAGGGTGAGTGGGCCACTTGGTTTTCCTGGCTGAGTGACCATTCAAAGCCCTTATCAACTTGGAGAAAAGAGTAATCCTCTGAAGGATCCACCGTGTCATCCTCTTATACGACATGGCACTGGTGTGTGTGTGTGTGTGTGTGTGTGTGTGTGTGTGTGTGTGGCTCTTTAATGCATCTCCTTCAAAGGCAGGTGGATTTATTCATTGGCAGACATGCAGCAGGCCCACACGGAACACAACATCATCTTATCCTAATTGTTAAATAAGAAAATGACATGTTGTGAGTTTGGCCAATTGATCTGCAGAATTCTAGTTTCCTGCAATTTAAGACTTTGTCCTGGGGATGAATGAAATATTCAGAGGGCAGAGGAGTGAGAGATGGAACCTGCAGGGAAGAAAGTAGTTAGAATCAAGTTAGGCAGGCACAGTCCTGCATTCCATTCGAAGCAGATGTCAGTTGGTAGTGATGGACTGTGTGAGTCCTGGTCCTGGTCATAGTCCTGGTCCTGGTCGTGGCCCTGGCAATGAGCAAGGAGGGTGTAAACCTGCAGGGTCCTCCAGCCTCAGCTCTTCAGGACTGATGCTTTTCTCTGAATTTCCATGGTATCAAGAACTAGGAGGGAGGACTCAGGACATAGTTGAAGAAAAGAAGATTGGCTCTAGTTAACTGAGCCTCCAGGGATTCCGGTCTCTCCTCTAGGAAGGTGGTCCCCTTTCCAGCAGCCTTGATGTCACCAGAGCTTATGAGAAGTGCTGACTCTCGGGGCTCCACCCCAGCCCCACTGAATCAGAATCTGCATTTGAACTAGAGGCCCCAGGGATCCAGAGCAGAGTAACCTCTGAGAGGCACGGAGGGACAGGTGGCTATCTGCATTCTTGCAGCAGATCTTCCTGGGCCATAGCCTAGCTGCCCTGCTGGTTCTGGACACAACAAGAGGAGACAGACTGTGCCTGGTCTCAGGGAGCTTACCGTCTAGAAAACAGGAAGACAAATAATCATAAAAAGAGATAAACTGATCTCAGAGGTGTGTTCCTGAGAGCCTGACGCTGCCAGTGCTCCGGGAGGACACCTGGTGTTCTCTGGTGGCATGTGGCCTGGCGTGAGGGTCTTCTTTTCCTCCTGCGTGAAGCAGAGGGGATCCTAGGTAAAGTTTTCAGGCTCTCTCAGCTTCTGTTTCCTTTTCTTTGTTAATCCTCACCTGAGGATATTTTTTTCCATTGATAATTAGAGAGTGGAAGGGAGGGAGGGGAAAAAGAGTGAGAGAGAGAGGGAGAGAGAGAGAGAGTGGGGGAGGGAAGCATTGATGTGAAAGAGACACAAGACACAATGATTGGTTGCCTCCCACACCTGCCCCAACCAGGGCTGGAGATCGCACCTGCAACCCAGGGACATGCCCTTGACTAAGCATCGAACCCGCGACCCTGTGGTGCACAGGCTGATGCTCTATCCACTGAACCACACTGGCCAGGGTGGCTTCTGTTTCCTTTTATACAAAATGCAGGGAGAAAATAATGTCTGCTTCATAGGACTAAGATCATTCAAGAAGTTTGTGAACATCTATTTTCTACCCCAAACTGTACTTGGTGTGGAGTTGAAGACAGGTCACAGCTCACAGCCTCATGGGAATGACAAAAGGGATGAAGAGAGAATTACAGTCCCATGGAATATGGAATGGGGGGACTTGGGGGGTGGAATTCTATCCAGGGTGGCTCCTGGAAGGCCTCCTAGTGGAGAGCGATGGATTTTTAGCTTGGACAATGCAACTGTTCATGGGCATAGCTCCAGCTCTAGCTTTTGTGATTCTTTGTTCCTCTCGGAGCTGCATGTGGCCTTGATAAACTCCTGCTGAGGGAGTAGGGGGAGATGGACTTGGCGGGGCGAGCAGGCCAATGAGGCTCTGATTTTAGAGGAGCCGCAGGATTTCGCCAGCAGCTGGGTTTAGTGCATGTAGCATCTCTTTCCTATGTTCCTGAAGACAGCTCATTTTTGTTGGGTATTGAGAACAAGCCGGGAGACAGCTTTAAATGTGCTGACCACACAAAAGCCAGGTAAAGATGGGGGGCTGGCTGGGGTGACCTGGGAGCCTCATTGATGGAGCAGTGCTTGGTGCTGAGCCCAGGAGGAGATGGGCTTGGGAGAAAAAAGGAAATAGAAAAGGGGGTCCATGTGCTCTAAAACTTGAGCCAGGCTCCAAAACCAATGGCCAGAGATTCTATCTGGGATTAACAGACATGTGACAGATTAATACTAACCACCTTTCATAGAGAACAGCATGTGTGTGTCAGGCATTGTGCGGGGTGCTTTATATATGGCGTTTCTAATTAATTTTTCAAAATCCTTGCCAAAGCAGCTTTTATTATCCTTGTTGTACATGTGAGGAAAGTGAGGCTGAGACTCAGGAGGGCCCTGAGGGCAGAGCTGGTTTGTCAGACAGCAAGTTCCGTCCTCTTTTTCCTGTGCTGTGTGCCAGCTTTACACCCAGCCCGGAGAGGCTGGTGCGGTTGTGGAGTGCAAAGGTGGGAGTGTTGGTGAGGCGAGATTTTGGAGTTCTTTGAACTGTTATCACGGAAATCAGGGTTATCCCAGTATCCCACTAGGAAATGATGTTTCCTTGTCCTAGTCACCCCTGAGCAGGGAGGGGCTGGGGCCTTGCTGAGCAGAGGAAATGAGGTGCGGGCTGCTTGTCTGCAGAGGCTGTGGGGAGCAGAGAGAGGCCCTCCCAGGGCTCTCCATGCAGACTCTGGAGGGGCTGAGAACAGCAGAAGTAGGATCAAGCCCCAGGGCAGGGAAGCCTGAGGCCACAATGAATTGAGATGACCCTGGGACCAGCTCCCTCTGAGAGAGGCTTCATGTCTGCAGGGGATGTGGCAGGATCCACCTGGAAGGAAGCTCCATCTCTCCCTGAGGGGAGCCCCTGACGATTCTGCGTCTCCCATGGGACACCTTGGCAAAGAGGCTCTTCATCTCCCCCGGATGTGGAACCACAGAGCCCTGCAGCGAAGGCCTGGGAGCAGCAGGAAAACTTCCTGTTCCTGGGGGCTGCAGGGAGCAGCCTGTAGGGCATGGTGGGCTTAGATGTGAACAGTTGTTTTCCAGAGCATCAGTGTTTGTGCGGGGTGGCAATGTATTCTGGGAGCTTGGAGGAATGGGCTCAGGTTCATTTGAGGGGATAGAAGGGAGGCTGGAGCCTGTGATTCTCTTCCTGAGGTGGGTTGGGTGACTCAGGCGCCCCGCCTGCTCTCTATTTCCAGAGACTACGACTTGCAGCAGGTGAGGCACCAGGGTACTCAGCAATAAGCCATAGTTGGGCTCTGCTCTTTCTCTCTTCCCCTTCATCCCCCTGCTGAGAATGGATGGCAGGGGCACATTTTGGCCCAGGACAATTAGGCCCCACCTTCTGTTACCCCATGTAGGTAAGACTTTGTTCTATCGCTGTGTCAAGCTTTGCTCTTAGTCTAAGATGCTTCAAGGGGAAGACAGTAACCCAGGGTCCCCTGGGTTGGGATTCATGTTTAGCGGACAACAACAACAACAATGACAAAAGGTCTGGCCCAGCTTCCCTGGTGCCTGGTGGTAGTTCTGCCTTTCAGATCCATCCATAAGTGGACATTTCTGCTTCAGGGGCATTTACTCGTCCAAGAAGGCCTCCTACCATAGATATAACTCCTGTTGGAGTATTTACCAGGTGGGGATGGGAAAGAAAGATGGGCTAGATTTTGGAGCAAAGAAAGCGTTTCTTCTCCCATCCTCAAGACTTTGAGCTCTGGTGGGCTCCTCCACTGTTCCCTGCACCCCATCCCCTGGCGGCCGGGAGCCCAGTCTTGCTCCTTCTGAAAGAGCAGATTCCCGCCCTGCACCATCGGACAGCCCCGGTGGGTGTGGGCTCCGGCGCAGGCACTTCTTTTCTTGGTAGAGTTTATTCTATAACAAAATCTCTGAACTTGAGTTAAGGATAAGAAAACAACAACAAAATCTTGCTCTTTCCTCACTGGTGTGGTGTAAAGGGCCTTGAGTGTTCATGGCATGGTTTTGCCCAGGGGTTCAGCGATTTTCTGCTTTATTCTCAAACTGTCCTGTAGGAGGCGCTGACTGGCCGAAGAGTGATGCTCTCATTTGAGTGTTGCAAGGATGAAACCCAGCGGATACATGGATACATGACCCTCTGAGGTCATGAGCCGAATCAGACCAGAGCCGGGGCCAGACCTTGCTCTGGAACCTGAGGTCTTCTCCGGCCACTCACAGCTCTGGCAGGATACTGCCCGGAGCTTGGCTGCTGGGATGTAAGGAAGCCGGGTTTGGATACTAAGCCATATCCTAGGGGTTTTCTAGGCACTTTTTGAAATGAGATGTGTCTAGGATCCCTTTAAAATAGACGCACCCACAAGAATAGGGATATTAATGCAGCTACGTGTCAAGCAGTGAAAGGGGCTCCACATTTTCAAATAACTGATCACCTGCTTTTTCTGGTTTGGGCATAGCAATGGGAGACTCACTTTTGTCAGAGAGTGACACCTAATGAATTCAGACGAACTAAGTAAATTAGGGCACAGATGAACATGGTGATACTAGGCAGTCACCAAAATGATGCTGTAGAATATTTTAATGCCATGGGGAAGGTTCATGCTTTATTAAGTGTGAAAAGCAGGTTACTAGAGTGGGTGCAAAATTACCTTATTTTTTCTTGTCATTGAAAAAAAGTTCAAAAAAAGACTGACAGGGCAGGTATCAAAATGTTAACAGTGGTTCTTCCTGGAGTTCGGTTTGCAGGTAATTGCTATAATTTCTTATTTTTATATATTGTTATTTTTAGTATACATGTGGCATTTCTCAAATAATAGGGGGAAACGGCAATAAAAGTGTGTGTGTGTGTGTGTGTGTGTGTGTGTGTGTGTGTGTGTGTAGAGCTTAGATTTGTGAAAAAGAGGGAAGAGTAGATACTTTGAACTTATTTGGGAGTACTGGGACTAATTACCTATGCTTACAGATTCAGCGAAGTGTGAATAACCTTATCTTTTCTACAGGATGGTTGTAATTACCAAATGAGAACGTCCTGTGCGAAAACTCAGCATTTTTTTTATACTCTCCAGGTATCCAGGTAGCTTTAATATACGGCCAGGACTGAAAACCACTCTTTAGCATGGGGCTCAGGAATAGACATCAATATGGAGTCCTCCTCCTCCTCTCCCACCCCCACCACCAAGCTGAGAGAGAGGGAGGGAGGGAGAGAGAGAGAAAGAGAGAGAGAGAAAATATCTAGGGTGGGCTTAGCATGTAGATACTTATAAAATGGTCAGCCATCTTTTTCTGAAATCAGTGTTTTACTTCTGGTTACAATAAAACCATGACATTCTGAAGTAAATGAGACAAAGAAATGACTTTGAATCTGTCCCCTTCAGACGAGCTGTGTTTGTTAATCCAACATCAGAGGTACTATCAGAGGCCTGAGAGATTAGTACCCACTTTGAAACATGTGCTTTTTAAGATTTTTAGATCAGCCTGTAGGAGGGTTGCCCTTGGGTGAGAGGAGGGTCCCTGAGACCCCTCCCCTCCGGAGCAGTGCTGTTTGGGAACAGAGCCATCATGGTCCCTTCTTATAGGCGCCCAATTGATTTCAATGTCAAGTCGCCTGCATCCGGCCGGGGAGGCAGCTGTTCTCCTGTTCAGTGTCGCAGCCTCTCATTTCTTGGGTTGCTCTTGCAGTATTTCATGGACATTACTTAGTAGAAAATAGCCGTAAATGTTCGCTGAATTATTAATTCCTTAATAAATTCATTAAACTCTTGGTGCTTTGTAGTGATTGACGATGGGGGCCCGTCCCCCACTGGAACCCTCGTTCTCAGGCACAGATCCCCACTGCTGTGCAGTGGAGCGGGCAGGGAGGGGGATGCTGATGGAGGGTGAGAGGGCACAGCTATAGATTTTTGTGCAAATTCTCCTTTCGTCACAGGGAGAACGCTCCACGGAGGCCAGCTCATTGAATGTACGTTACTGTTTTGATGATTAATGATTCTGGCGTGTTGATCCACCCTCTTTTCTTCAAAACAATTATTTCAACTGTAATCTCCCCTGCGGAATTGCTTCTTCTGGTTAACAAATCAGCAGGCAGCATAAAATTCTTAAATGAAGACGACACCAGCGTGGCTCCACCTGGGTGCTGCTGTGCTGTGCTGTTTGTAATTGCACTGAGGTTCGCTTGCCTTTTTTCCTGAGCTGAGAAAAGACTTGATGTCATTCATTTGAATGGGAGGACGACAGTTACTATTTGTAGAGCCCTCCCATGCCAGGAGCTGTGTTAAGCACGCTGGATGCATTTTCTCATTTAATCTGCATAAGAATCCTCTTAAGGAAAGCAGTAAAAGCTTGGTCATACAGACTTTGCTCAGCGAGGCTCAGTGGCTTACCTGAGGCACGGAGCTGGGCAGTGCCGCTGCGCTCAACACACAGGGCAAAGTCTGTGCTCTTTCTAGGCCTTTGTGCCTCTCGGGTTGTTGTGCAAAGAGGCAGGCAATTTCATGTCAGGGTTCCTCCATGACCAGTTTGGTGACATCTGTGTATAAAAAGGGACATTGAACAACCTGTTTACCTAATTGCCTTCAATGTGTGAGCCCCTCTACTGAAGGCTGGGCCATGAATGGTGGGGAGACCCCACTCTCTGAGTCCCTACTTACTTGGCAGGCATGATACTAGATACTTTTCTGGAGGTTTTATTTAATCTTCACGATAATCCCGTGTGATGAGTGTCTGTAGCCTCAACTCACAGTTCAGTGAAGGGGAAGGATCTGCTTGAGGACACAGAGTTTAAGTGGCAGAGCCAGGATTTGGATTTATGTTCGAGCTTCTCATAAACAGATAGTTACCATCAGTGGGGATCACGCCACAGCATGCTCCGCCCATGGTGGAGGACAGTGCATTTAGCAGGCACTGTGCTGCCTACGTGTGCCAAGAAGAAGGGAGCAGACTCACTCGACAAAACAGCAGAAGGCTGGGAAGGCTGGGAGCTTCTGGAGGAGGTGATTGATTTGCTTCCTGACGGGAGGGAGGGGGCGGAGAAGTGGGTGATGAGAACAAAGCTCTCAAGACCAGTGTGGAGTGACCAGGAGGGGCCTGTTCCCCGGGCAGGAGTTCTGGCAACTCTGCCGTCTTCCACCTCATCGCCGTGTTAGCTTCCTGTGGGCTCCTCGCTTCACCCTTCCCTTCCGCCAGGAGCAAGGTCGGAAGGCCTTCTCCACTCGGAGTCTCTGCGTTATGCAGAGAGACAGCGGGATGCCAGTGGAGTAGCTGATCCATCACTTCTTCCTGGAGATCGATCTCTTTTTAGATGACATTTTCCCCCAGAATAGAATGGACTTTTTTTTTGCTATTCTGATATAAAAGTAATTCATACTTATTACAAAGGAATCAAACTCTTCAGAAAAGCACAAAGAAATAAAAAAAATCCATAATCTTACCACCTGGAGATAACTTGTCAAAATTTCATGTATATTCCTACAGTCATTTTTTTAGCATATATATGAACATCCCTCTCCCTGTCTTTTTCTGAGTATGATACTGTTTTACAGTCTACTTGTTCCTTTAACCATCGCCCTCAGTCATCTTAATATGTCAGTACATTCACCACTTTTCTAATGGCTGCTGAGTGCTCCATCGAGTGGTTGTATAACAATTTTTCTCTAGATGGTGTATCGGTCAGGGTCCAGTTAGGAAAACAGAAACCACTTCAAGTGTTTTCAATGGAGAAATTTAATACAGAGAGTTGGTCACGGAGGTGGAAGAGGAGAGAAGAGCAGGAAATTGTTCCTCTCCTGGGCTGGGGGCACACGGGAGGCAGTGGTGGTACCAGAGGTCAGAAGCCAGGTGAGGGTGAGGGTGGCCCTGGTGAGGGTGGCCCTGGGTGAGCGAGGACCACGGGATTGGAGTCATGCTGAGATGCCACCTCAGCAGGGAGAGGTGGGCAGAAGCACCCTGGCCCATCCCTGTTCCCTGCCCTCGAACATCCCACCTGGGTCTCCCATCGGACAAAAGGGCCTTGCTGCAGCCAGAGGTCAAGAGAGTTGAGAAATGTCTTTCCCTCTGACACAGAGCAGAGGAAGAGCAAGGAGTTGTTCTGAGATCAAACAGGCAAGTGACTGGCACAGATGGGCATTGGGTAACTTAGTCCAAAGGTTTTACTAACTGCCAGCACTGTGCTTAGCACCGTGTGTATTATCATTTTCATCTTCATGGCTCAGGGAGCAGCATCCCATTTCTTCTTTTTAAAAAATATTTTTATTGATTTCAGAGAGGAAGGGAGAGGGAGAGAGAGCTAGAGACATCAATGATGAGAGATAATCACGGATCAGCTGCCTCCTGCATGCCCCCTACTGGGGATCTAGCCCACAACCTGGGCATGTGCCCTTACTGGGAATCAAACCCTGACCTCCTGGTTCATAGGTCAACACTCAACCACTGAGCTATGCTGGTGAGGCTCCATTGCTTTTAACACTTACCCTGTCATTCTGTAAATACATACCTTGTGTAGTGCAGGATGTGTTTCTGGAGATGCATGTACTCACTGAGGACACAGAGTTTAAGTGGCAGAGCCAGGACTGAGTGAGCACTCCGCCAGGGTGGTACCTGAGTCACCGCAGAGATGTGTTCTAGTCTTCAGATGCTGGCTCACCCCTCAGTGCAGTCTTCCGGGCTGTGCCGGGCATCAGCTGTGCTTACTGCACTCCCCATTTCTGACCACTGTGGGCTAGTCCACCAGGCTGCAGCGGTTCCCATGGTGTCCTCCCCAGTCACCGAGGTGTCACTGATCCTGAAGGGTCCGCTCATCTTTGCTTCTTGTGTCCTGGAAGTTTTCATCTGTAAGACTTGCATTTTATCATCCTTTGCCAGATTCTTCCTTTGCTGTATACCTTTTGCCAACCATTATGGGTGTAACCCACCATGAGTGAAAACTGTCGACCGGATCAGCTCACAAACTCCATGGTGGAGAGGGAGGCCACAGCCTGCTCAAGATTGCATTTCTAACTCTTAGCACAGGACTTGGGAGAAGTGACAAATATTTATTAACACGCTGTGGGGTGGAGCCACTCGAGGCGGGGAGGCTGAGCACTGGCCTGCGGGTTCAGTGGTACAGAGTGTGCTGTGTCCCTGGCTGGGAGCAGAAGTAGCTCTTGGAGGAAAAGAGGTTTATTAAAACTGCCCAGTTGGGGCTTATGTGAATATGTGATTTCGGTTGTTAGAAAGATTTCAGAGGCGGTGGTTAAATGGATGGACTCTCGTTCCCATCAGCAAAGTCCCACTTCCCCTCCAGTCTGTGTACCCATGACAACAGGGACCTCATCTGTCGGTTTTTGCTCATGATTGTATTTCTAGCTCTTTGCATAGGACCTGGGAAAAGCAACAAATATTTATTTGGGACTGAGGATACAAACTGGCCTATAAGCTAATTCCATTTTACAGTCAAGTTAGATAACCAGGAAGTGACAGAGTTGGACAAGGATGAGGTCTCTCTTGGCACCTGAGGGGTCCTGCTGAGGAGTGTGTGTGCCCCGTGCATTCCAAAGGCTCCTCACTTTTCCAGGTTTTGTGGGGCCTGGAGCTAATACAGCATAGGGGCCCTCCTTATGAAAAAGGACACAACATTATATATACAAACTTAGGAGTAGAATTATTTGTTGTTTAGGCTGAGAAAATAAATCATCAGAAAATTACAAATTTAAAAAGAAGCTGACAGACATGACAAACATGATCCAGTCCGGAAAAGAGCAGATTTATATTATAAATTAACCACTGACACACCTCTGTAATCAATTTCTCCTGTGTGGTGGTTGGTTTGTTTTTGTTTTTTTTTCTGCATGCTCTTTGGTTGTCTCTTTATATAACATTAATTTCATAATATTTTCTACAGAGAGATTAGAAAGATAATTCAGTCTTCCCTCTAGCATGGCTGATGAAATTTGTTTTTTATTTTTGATGATTGCATGAACAAAGCACCTGATTTCTCACACAGATATATGCTACTCACTGTTGTAATGTATTCCTCACGCTCAGGGATTCCGAATAACCCTAGGTCATGTGACTCCCACCAAGATGTAAAGGAATGAAGCATGCGCGTTTGTAATTAATTGCTCATGCTTCATTCTCGAGGGTGCTCCTGGTGGGAGAGAACTTGCATTCTGAACAGGCATTAACAAGCACTGTTTTACGTGGCTGATGTCTCGCTGTCTTGAATTTGTCTCTGTATGTTTAAGACTTTTTTCTTCTCTACCCACATACTTCAGTGCTGGGCACTGAGGGACATGTTTCTATCTTGACATGACTTTTGGTCCTGTTCTTGCGTGTCACCAGGACACCGTGTGCATGGTAACACTCCTGAAAGCCATTCCCAGACCACTATACTTGTACATAGACATGCCCTCAAACTACCTAATTCATCCCAGTAACTTCTCCCTGCACATATCTCCACTGATTCCTCTTAGCGTGGGGTTCCAGTGCTAGCTGGAGCAAGGTAGAATGTGACAGAGTGGAATTTGGCATGGGAGGGAGGAGAGAGTCTTAATTGATTGTGGTAAAATCTTACTTTTGCCCATTTTATGCAAATGTATGTCCACGTGAGCACATGGCTAGATCCGACACAAGGTTTTGGAAGGAGAGTGTTTGAGAAGGGTCCTTGAGGCTTATTACCTTCCCCAGCACACCTGGCTTGAGCCTAGGGGGATCTCTAGGTCCTTTGGGCTGCTTTGGCTGAAGTTGTCATGGAGCACTTGGATTTGAGCTGGGCACTAAGGATATAGGACTGGGAACAGCCTATAGGGAGGAGCCCTGTTTTTATAGAAGGTAATGACTAAGCAGTCAGTAAGCAGCACAGACAATGAGGTGGAATAGCATAGAGGACAGGAGTGGCCATCTTGAGACCTGTCCATGTCACCAATAGCAGTTAATGAGCTGCTGACACTGAGTACCTCCTGTGGCTGGTACTGTACTAAGAGCTGCTCAGCCCTATCTTGGCGAATCTCCTTGTGATGCATTGAATTGTGGCCTCCAGAAGGATCTGTTGAAGTCCTAACCCCTGGTATCTCTGAGTGTGATCTGATTCAGAGTGTTTTTGCAGATGTAATCAAGTTCAGATAATCATTCCTTTCCTACCTTCATTGTCAGGTGTGGATTCAAGCCTTTGAACATCAAGGTCATTAGAGTAGACCCTGATCCAGTATAGCTGGTGTTCTTGTAAGGATATAAGAGACACAGACAGAGACAAAGGAGGGCACATGCTGTATATGGCAGAGGCAGAGACTGTGGTGCTGCAGCCACAACCCAAAGAAAGCCGGGATTTCCGTCAAACACAAGAGGCAAGGAAGGATTCCCCTCTACAGGTTTTAGGGAGAGCATGGCTCTGCCGACACCTTGATTTTAGAGTTCTAGCCCCCCAAACGGTGAGATAATAAGCTTCTATTGTTCTCAGGCATCCAGTTTGTGGTATTGTGTTGTAGCAGCCCTAGGAAACTAATACACTCCTCAACAACCAAGAGCTAGATGACGTTATAGTCCCTGCTGGCTGAGAGGGAGCTGAGGCACAGACAGGGTAAGTCACTTGTTGAGGTCACACAGCCAGTCATGGTAGAGCCTGGTCAGCGTCTCTCCCCTCTGCTCTAGAGAGAGGCTATCCTGGTGGAACCTGTGTGACCAATGGGTCACTGGCCAGAGCAGCATACAGACTTTGCTCCTTGGCGAACCAAGACAACCTGCCTGCTCACCATCAAGCTGGGAGCTGCTTCCCTCATCAGCTCTGCGGGTTCCCAACATCACAGGCCTCACCACAGTGCCTTCTGGGGGGGGGGGGGACTTTCCTAATTTGTTGTCACTATAAAAATCCTATTCCCGACTGTCCCACACGTTCTGCAGCACACATAAAACTGCTGCACACGCAAATCTGCTGAACTTGGCGAAGAACGTGCCTTCCCTGTGAGGAGAGTCTTCTAGAAGTCTATGGAGCCTACGAGGAAATGCAGCTGCTGCAGGGCTTGTGTATCCCTGTTAACAAGTTTATGGCAAACCTGCTGCTCCAGGGCCCGGGAGAGGTGCTGTGGGAGGTGCCAAGATAAACAAAACTTCATTCCTTTCCTACCTTCAGTGTCAGGTGGGGATTCAAGCCTTTGAACATCAAAATCTAGTTTCTCATGAATAAAAATACTTCGATATTTTTTTTATTGTCAATAATGGTGTCTTTTCCATTTTCAGTTGGTAAAGGCTTTAAGGTTTAAATTTTATTCTCTTTGGTTTTGTTTACAGTTCCTGTTTCATGATTCAATAACAGTATTTTCACCCACTGTATTTATTGAGCACCTACTTTGAACCAGCCCTGTATCTGTTCTGAAAATAGAGTGGTGGAAGTGTGCGGAACAGTTGACCTTATAACTCCCCCCGCTTTTATGCACTGGGACACGTGACAGGGTAGGAAATGGAGATGCACTATTGAGTTCTTTAACTTGAGTCATGAACTCCTAATGGATGTGAGAGTTTATGGACACATTAGAGGGTGTACAAACCCCTGAAACTATTTGTGATGCATTTGTATAAATATGTGCTTTTTATTTTTCTTGGAAGGGAACATATAGTTTAATTGGACTTTCAATGGGATCAAAAATGGTTTAAAGGAACCTTAAGGTTAACTCCTTTTTTAAAGTGATCTTCTACAATATGTATGCCCTCCCACAATTTATCTATTCAAAACTATTAAAAATCTAATTTTATTTTCCCCTTTGCCTTTATATTGGTTCTAAAAGGTCCATTTCCATGAGGTAGGGCTAGCCTGAATTCATGCTAGTCTGTTAATAGATCCTGCAGTGATCCAGTAGTAAGTTCAGGTGATTTGTAGGATGCCTCTTCAAGAGCTCATTCAGTGTTATAACAGTTGGAAGCACATTGTTTTAGAAGCATCACGACCCCAGCACTATGGGCCACCTAGAGTGTGCGCATGGATGTCAGTCACCACTTACAGCCCTTGCCACCCTCTCAGCATTTAAAATATTTACCTATGACTCTGAAACCATACCTCTTAGAGAAAATTTGTGAATCTGGACTTGTCAAAATCCAAACTTGAAATCAGACTTCTTTTTCTTTTTTTAAATCTTTACCCAAGGATATTTTCCCATTGATTTTTACAGAGGGTGGGAGGAAGAGAGAGAGAGAAACGTTGAGGTGAGAGAGACGCCTCCATTGGTTGCTTCCTACACATGCCCCAACCTGGGGCCGGGGATTGAGTCTGCAACCCATGTATGTGCCCTTGACCAGAATTGAACCTGGGACCCTTTGATCCGCGGGTCAATGCTCTATCCACCAAGCCAAACCAGCTAGGGCAGACAGATTTCTTTTATTCTCTAGATTGTCTTTGCTTATGTACAGGAGATTGCTAGTAAATTGTGTGATTCTTCTTCCTTCTGTGCCTTCAGTAGTCCTTGCCAAAAATGAGAACACACTTAGCACAATAATGATGAAATATTTGAGTGTGCTCGCTGACAGAGTTCCTAATGGTCTCAACCAGACTTTATGCCTAAGAAAAAGGAAATGAGATATTGCTTTAGTATTTACTATTGTTCCAGAATAGACCGGGAGAACTGATGGTGGAGGTGGAAGGGAGGTTCACATGGAGCTATTCCTATTTCTGAAGGCGCTCAAAACTGGTGTTGGCAGAGAACATTGCTACTTATAATCCTGCCCCAAATAGTCCCCCCTGTGGCTGCCCCTGGTGTACATAGTAGGATTGTCACGAATGCCTCTTATTTCATACATTTTTTTGAATAATGCAATCACTAATGGATCATGGACATCCATGGGCGGCTTTAGGGACCTGCTGTTTGATAGATATCTAACAGCAGATCCTGAAAGTGTGAGTAGAGATGAGCCATTTACCTTTATTGGTGGTAAAGGGGAGGTGAACATTCCCAGGTGGGGGTTCCAAGGTGGTATCAGAATCCATGGGAGGCATGGATAAGAGAACAAGGGGTTAGTTAATGGACTGGAAGTTTCTCAAGGATATATCTCTCTTCCTTGTTTGGTTGAAGATGAGCCTATTCTTTAAACAAGACCTCATAGTTTTAGACTAGACGCCTAAAGAAGTTTATTCTCTCTGAGAAACAAACCCATTGGCTTAGGTGTGCCAGAAGAAACTAGAAGGGAATTGGTCCTTGAAAGAATATACTGCAGTTGGTAAAGTTTGTATTTTGCTTAAGGGAACTACCTAGTTACTGGAGCATGGGGGAGTTAGAAGTCAAGCAGAACAAAACAAAACAAAAAACCTGTGCTATTAGTGAGTTGAGAAGTTGGAGGACAGAGTTCAGAGTTGCCATAACAACAGGAAAATGAAGGAGGAAATTTTAGAAATGAGGGCAACCATAGAAGGGGGAGCATGAAAACTATTGTTAACTTTGCTCAAATCATTCACTGACTTCTGAGCTCACATAGAAAAAATAGGAATGTATAAACTGTGGCTAAGAGACAAGACAAAGAAACTGACCCTGAGATGATCCAGATGTTGGAATTAGGAGATAAATGCTTTAAAGCAACCATTATAAATATTTTCAAAGATTTAAAGGACAAGGCAATCTTAATGAATAAACAGATTGAGGAATCTAAACAGAGAAATGAAAACTACTTAAAAAATGAAAATTCCAGTTTTGAAATGTATCTGAAATTAATAGTTTATTAGATGGGGTTAACAGCATATTAAAAATAGTAGAAGAAAGAGTCATTGAACCTGAGGTTAGATCAAGTAAAAATATATCCAATCTGAAAAACAGAAAAAAAGATAGGAAAAATTTAACATAGCATTAGGGATAGTGGGACAATATAAAATTCCCTCATATGTATGTAATTGGAATCTAAGAAGGAGATGAGAGAGATAATGGGGCAGAAAAAATATTTGGAGAAATAATGACCTAATATTCCCAAAATTGGTGGGGAAAAAAATCAACTCACAGAGACAACAAGTTCAAACCCAAAGCAGGATAAATACAAAGAAAGCTGCCCTTTACATAATAGTCAAAGTATTAAAAACAAAGAAAGATAAGTTTTGAAAGCAGCCAGAAAGGTTATAATGACATAATACATATGGTGTAAATAATGATATTAAAAGACTGACACCTTATTAGAAGTAATGGAGACCAGATGACAATGGCATAACATTTAAAATACTAAAAGAACAAGAAAAAAAATCTGTCAACACTTAAGATCTGTATTCAACAATCGTATATAATAAAAGCCTGATATGCTAAGTGTCCGGTTGTCCAGTCATCTATTCAACCAATCAAAGCGTAATATACTAATGATATGCTAAGGCCGCTCAACCACTCACTATGACGTGCACTGACCACCAATGGGCAGACAGTTGACTGGTCGACCAGTCACTATAATGTGCACTGACAATCAGGGGGCAGACGCTCCAACTGGTAGGTGAGCTTGCTGCTGGGGTCCAGCAGATTGGGACTGAGTGAGATGGGCTGGACATGCCCTGGAGCCCTCCTGAAGTCTCTCCCCGGCTGGCCAATCTCCCAAGTCACTCCCTCTCCCTGAACATGCACCTCTGGGGTCTCTTGGCCTGGCCTGAGCCCTCTTGCAATCCAGGACCCCTCGGGGGCTGTCAGAGAGCCAGTTTCTGCCTGATGCCACAGGCCAGGCCAAGGGACCCCACTGGTGCATGGATTCATGCACCGGGCCTCTAGTAATGTATGTAAAAATTAAAGTGAAATATTTTCAGAGAAGTAAAAGCAGAAAAATGTGTCAACAGCATAATTGTATCATAGGATATGCTAAATGAAGTTCTTCAAGTTGAATGGAAGTGGCACCGACTGACAACATAGATATACAGGAATGAATTTATATACATAAACAGTTATACACACACACACACACACACACACACACACACACACACACATATGAAATATAGCTATTTAAAACAAAAAGTAAACCACTGTTTTGATTTATAATATATGTCCCTTTGGGCTATTGTACATGGAGTGTGTGCCTTTGTCATAAAATAAGACTCGAATTTCAAAAGATTGAAGAGTTTGTTGTCAGACCACAATGGAATTGAATTAGAAGTCAGTGTTGAGAAAATCCCAAATAAATGGAATTTAAACCATGCTGTGTCTTCAGTCTCCACAGGAGGTCTGGGAAGGCCCCTTTTTGGTGTCCAAAGCTACAGGATACCCTGCACTCAGGGTTGGTTAGTCCATCACAGTGAGAGGGAAAGACAGTGGCATCACCAAGTTCTCACTTTTTACAAAGTACCTTAGATGCATAACTCATGTAATCCTTATAGGGCTATCCCTGTGTGAGAGCTAGGATCAAGTGACTCACCCAGCATTTCATAGGTAGGTGGGAGAGCTGAGGTGGGGCAGGTCAGTCTGACTCCAGAGGCCCTTCCCTGGGCCACATTAAAGTGTGCTTCCCTTCATCATATTTGTATAGTTGCATTTCATTATTTCGTTTCCTGATGAGATTTTGGATAAACAGGTAAAAATCTGAGGGACCCCACCCACCCGTGCAGGAATTTCATGCACCGGGCCTCTAGTATATCCTATATAATAAAAATCTGTTTATTGTCTACCTTTACATCTTACATCTGTACTTTTGCCACTTCATATAATTGTTATGTTTTCATTAATATTAAGTATTCACAGAAATCTTTCTTTCACACCTCAATTGAAGGGACCTGCTGATCTCCTAGATTTAGGTGAGAGGACCTCTGAAACACATGTATATATGTGCGTATGCACATATGTGTACATATGTGTGTGTACGCACATGGGTATATGTGCATGTATAGATGCATGCACACACATGTATTTACGTATATATGTATATTTTATACAAATAACATACAAATTATATCTATACTAATAAAAGGGTAATATGCTAATTAGACTGGGTTGATCGGACATCTTCCAAACTTCTGACCTCCTTCCGGACAGTTAGGGGGCAACCACGCTGGCAGGGGGGCAGTTAGGGGGCAACCTGCCTGGCAGGGGGGCAGTTAGGGGGCAACCAGGCCAGCAGGGGAACAGTTAGGGGGTGATCAGGCCAGCAAGCAGAGGCAGTTAGGGGCGATCAGGCAGGCAGGCCAGTGGTTAGGGGCGATCAGGCAGGCAGGCAGGCAGGCGAGCAGTTAGGAACCAGCAGTCCCGGATTGTAAGAGGGATGTCTGACTGTAGGTGTGGACATCCCCTGAGGGGTCCCGGATTGGAGAGGGTGCAGGCTGGGCTGAGGGACCCCCCCCCCCACCCGTGCAGGAATTTCATGCACCAGGCCTCTAGTATATCTTATATAATAAAAGCCTAATATGCTAAGTGTCCGGTCATCCAGTCAACCAATAAAAGCATAATATGCTAATGATATGCTAAGGCTGCTCAACCGCCCATTATGACATGCACTGACTACCAAGGGGCAGATGCTCTGACTGGTAGGTTAGCTTGCTGCTGGGGTCTGGCCCATCGGGACTGAGCAAGATGGGCTGGACACACCCTGGAGCCCTCCTGTGGTCCTTCCCCTGCTGGTCAACCTTCTGCATCTCTCCCCGGCCCTGATTGTGCTCCAGTGGGGTCCCGTGGCCTGGCCTGCACCCTCTCATAATCTGGGATCCTTTGGGGGATGTTGGAGAGGCGGTTGGCCCGATCCCATAGGCCAGGCCAAGGGACCCCACTGATGCACGAATTTATGCACTGGGCCTCTAGTTATATATATAATATATATATTTGTCTCTTCTTTGGTCTTTCCTTAAGGTTTTCTCAGGTTAACATTCTTTAAGCAGGTTAACCCTGCTACTCTCCCTTTTGCTGGAGGGCTCAGCTACCTCCTGTCAAAGCTTGGGGTGGAGGTCCGTGCTCTTTGGCCTGTGTGCTTCATCAAGGCCAGGTCCCAGTCCCTGCTGTATGTGACTGTGTCAAGTTCCTGCCTGGTGTTGAGTGCACCTTTTAACCTGTCTCCCTGGAATGATGAATGGTACTTGTGGAGCGTCGGGCACCTCCACTAGAGGAGAGCCCTAAACTGGGATTTATCTGTGCTTGTCATAGATGAGTGCTATGCATGCAGGAGGCCTGCGTAAGTGTTGGGCCAGTGGGAAAGCCTTTCCATCTACAGTTCACCGGGCAGCACTGCTCACAGTCAGACAGTACTGCTCACAGCCCGGATGCACCTTTAGTGCACATCAGTCAGCGGTGCCATCCTCTAACTGCCCATTGCAACTTCGCTGTTGCCTGGACACCCACCCTGGCTGCTTTGCTCATAACTCTTATAACTAGAGATTGTGTCCTTCAACTCAGCATAGGCTCAGATTTGAATCCTGGCTTGACCTCCATCTACCTACCTGATGTGGCATTTGAGAGATCATATTGCCTTTCTGTGCTTTAGTTTCTTTGCCTTCTTAACAGGAATTATAATAAAGCCCACCTTCTGAGTTGTTCAGAGATTCAGTAATGTGATACATGAGGGAAATCCCTGTGTAAAATGAAGCCATATCATTGTGCCTTTGTTGCTTTATATCTGATTTAACCCCACTGATATTTGATTGATATAAACCAGAGGCTGCTTGCATCCAACAATACCTTTTAATTTATCAGTAAAAATGCATTATCTAAGCATGCTTGGTTGGTGAAGTAGAGTGTACCCCCAATTCCCTGATGCCAGCATTACAAATAATGTTTACAGTTGGCCTTTATTGGAGGGCAGGGGGTGTGTAGCTACTTTGGAAAGTACTGGGAATTTTCATCCTTAGCCTCTGCTGCAATTGTAAAATTATCAGAAATAATGGAGTTATATTTCTTAAATGAAAGAAGTCGAGTATGAGTCATTGGCTGGCCCTGTGGTGGAGCTCCTTGGATCCAGGAGTTGTGAGGAAATACAGACATGATCATTTCTGTGAATGGTAGAGAGTAGGGGCAGATATAATACTTTGTGGAGGTGATGCTATTAGGGCTAGTGACAACTGAGTAGGTTTATGTGAAGAACATTTATTGATTTACTAGAGGCCCGATGCACAAAGATTCATGCAAGAATGGGCCTTCCTTCCCCTGGCTGCTGTTACAGCCTTCGCTCTGGCCGGGAGCTGCCTTTCCGCCTTCCCACGATACCTAGAGGCCCGGAGCAGCCAGGGGCGGTGTGGAACGCCCGCTTTGGCGCCTGTGTATGCAAATTAACCCACCAGCTTTGTTGGGTTAATTTGCATACTCACTCCTGATTGGCTGGTGGGCATCGCGAAGGTATGGTCAATTTGCATCTTACTCTTTTATTAGTGTAGATAACTGCAAGGGATATAGATGTGTATTGTAAAGTATTGGGGAACTTTTGCTGTATATCTATGTACTAATTCAGAGTATTTTTACTGCATGTTTCCTTTGGACCAGGGGTGGGATAGTATCAGTAAACAGGATAGTATTCCTCTCCTCATGTAGCTTAAGTCCCAAGGAGAGCAGAGGCAGACAGACAATAAATATCTGATAAATACTACAGTGAAAAAGAAAGGGAGGGAATCAGTACCAAGAGTAGTAGCTTGTGGTGGTAAAAGAGGAATTTATAAAAAGGTGATAGTGAAGGAAGGACTCATTTATAAAGGATAATTGAGCAGAAATATCAAGAAAGACTAAGCCATGTCAGTATCTGAAGAAAGAACATTTCGGGTTAGAAAACAGCTAGTGCAAAGGTCCTGAGGCAGGAGAGTGCTAGGTTGCTGTAACAGAAGGAGCAGAGTGAACACAAGGGGGTGCTGGAGAGTAGGAGAAGCAATGAGGGTCAAGTTCTGCAGTGTGTGGTTGGCCCTGGAACCTTTATCTTTCTCTGTGATGCTGGGTTTCTTTATCTATAGAACCCTACATAGGGATGCCAATTGATATGTAAAAAGTCATTACAATTTTAGGAGCTTAGGGTAAGGGAGTTGATAATTCTGTTACCTTTTCTTTGTGTTTTAAGTCGAGCTCATTTATTGTGGAGGCTGCATATTGTAACGGAAACAACATGGGGTTGACATTGTAGGATGTGTGTTCAAATCTTGACTCTGTCCTATGTAGTCCTATGACTTGGACTTTGGGCACATCATTTAGCCTCTTTGAGCCTCAGTTTCCTCCAACATAAAACTTACCTGATAGAATTTTTGAGAATAGTAAGCACTCAGACCATCCATATATATATACATATATATTTGAGAGGGTAAGGGTAGGGGGAGAGAGAGGAGAGTTGCTGAGAAGCCAAAGGTAGAAAGGAATATGGTCTAATCTAATCAAATTAACTTCCAATTTTTTTCCTTAAATGCTGCTGTTCCATTTAGAGCTACATGATTCAATAAATAAACCAATAGACACGTGTGGCCACTTAAGTTAAAATTAATTGAAGCAAAATAAAATTAAACATTTAATGCCCCAGTCATACTAGTTATATTTCAAGTGCTCATTACCCACATGTGGCCACTGTGCTGGGCAGTGCAGACGACAGATCATTTCCATCGTCACCAAAAGGCCTATTGGGCAGTGCCGTCTGGGGCAGGGCAGACCCCTGTTTCTCCTGGGCTCTCCTCCAGGTATGTGGTGAGGTGCGAATGCCTTTCCTTGTGGTGGCGTTTCGTAATGCTGTCTCTGCACCTCTGTGAGCTGATCACAGCCACTGGGGAGCGGGTGGGGTGGGATTTCTAAGCCCTGTGACAGAGTTTCTAAGTCAGACTTTTCAAAGGCAAGGCCGGGGATCACTCTTAACCATTCCCTCTGCAATTCCAGTGCAGGCTAAAGTTTTCAATTTGCGTCTCTAACGGGCATTGTCAGAATTAATTAGGTCACGTTGAACATCCTAAGATGCTTTGATGATGAGAATTGCAGAATAATATTACTAATTGCATATCTCTTTGGCGAGTCTGTTGCCTTCCTCCTGGTCCACTTGAAATGAGACTAATCTGTTGGGTTGTTAGCTCCTCCAGATGCATTCCATGTACACTCATATGCCCTAGCTCAGTGGTCGGCAAACTCATTAGTCAACAGAGCCAGATATCAACAGTACAACGATTGAAATTTCTTTTGAGAGCCAAAATTTTTAAACTTAAACTTCTTCTAATGCCACTTCTTCAAAATAGACTCGCCCAGGCCATGGTATTTTGTGGAAGAGCCAAAATCAAGGGGCCAAAGAGCCGCATGTGGCTTGCGAGCCGCGGTTTGCCAACCACTGCCCTAGCTGGTTTGGCTCAGTGGATAGAGCATCGATCGGCCTGGGGACTGAAGGGTCCCAGGTTTGATTCTGGTCAAGGGCACATGCCCGGGTTGCAATCTCGGTGCAGCCAATCAATGATTCTCTCTCATCATTGATGTTTCTATCTCTCTTTCTCTCTCTCCCCCTTCCTTTCTGAAATCAATAAAAATATATTTAAAAATAGTTGTCTACATGGTGTTTTTTTGTATTTCAACATATTCCTGAAATGAATAGCCCTCTGTGTTGGCTTATTAGATTTGTTTATGAAAAATAAGCCTAATACCCAACGGCCTATAGTAGACACTGAAAAAACAACCCACAAGCCAATCAGAGAATTCAGTTAAATAACAGTGGCCACAGTTTCCTTACAGGATTGTGCCAGATGGGCAGTGGCCACAGGGGATACCTAGACCAAGAAGATAAACAAGATTAAAATGAAATTATTTCTCATTCCAAGTCTGGATTTTCCACTGTGTTTGCAGCAGCGACTCTGGGGAAACAGCCTGCGAGGAGTTCACTGTCGCTGCTCGCTGTGTGTGTGCGTGTGTGCAGCGATAAATCAGTGGATTTATGGATTTAATTTCCTCTTCCTATCTGAAGATGGGGATTTAAAAGTTAAGGTGTGTATCTACAGGTAGTAAAATGCCATTTTGTTCTTCCTTACTGGCTGAGTCTTGCACAGAATTAAAATTGCAGGAAAATCTCGTTAAAGATGGGTCAGCGTTCATTACGCCGTGGAGATTCAGTTGCAGTCGAGAGGCCTGGCCGTGCATTCAGCTTTGCCGGGGAAGGACTGCGTTCTGACAGCGGTTTGCTCTGGAAGAGGATGGGTGGCTCAGTTGCTTCCGGTCATGTCTGCACCCCTGGTAGCTGCCCCAGCATTTTGGTCGGGCTCCCCTCCACCTTTCCTTCTCTTTACCTGTCCCAGTGCGTGGGGACAGCACAGTTTTCTCACGGAACATACTGCCTTTCTTTCCTGGAAGCTGAGCAAGGGTCGGGGGCGTTAGCTTAAGATGGGTTCCCACTTGAAACCCTCTTTAGAGGTAATTCAGACTGCTTGGCCTAACCCTCCGTTCCCCCCCGCCCAGTTTGCCTTCACTTGTTTTGGATAATGTCCCTACATGGTCCCTTATTCAGAGACCTCTGCTGTGTTAGACTCTTATGGTTGCAAGGGAACATAACCCAATTCAGACTAGCTTAAGGAAAGCCGACTTCTGTTCCACATAACTTGAAAGTCAGGCAGGGCTGCATCCAGGGCACGATCCCGCTTTCTCTCCACCTCTTGGCTGCAAGCTCCTTGACACGCTGGCTGCATTCTCAGACACGGTTTTCCCGTGTGTCTGGGAAGATGTTCTGGGGACGTTCCCAGCCAGCTCTTCCTAATAGAGTCATGCGGAGAGAACAGATCGGTGCCCTGTGTGAACCGACCCCAGTTCATTCATTTGGCTATGGCTGCACGTTTGAGTTGCTTCAAGTGAGGGTCCTTTTGAGTGTTGCTGCTTATGAACATCGTTGTTTGTGTCTTTTTGTAAATCTGTTCTCATTTCTGTTGGGTGTGTTGCTGGGGTGGAGTCTCTGGGTCAGGAGGTATCTGTGGAGCAGTGTTCTGAAGTGGCTGTACTTCTACTCTCCTGTCAGCAGTGAATCCGAGTTCAGGTCCTCGGCTACTTTTCCTACCCTGGGCCTGGTCATCGCTAACACAGAGAGGCTTACAGTTGCTCATGTGGAAAATCATACAATAATTAAAAAGTAACAATACAGGAATAAACTCTGTGTTTCACGTACTCACAACTGTAAACCTACTTGTAGATTAGCCCTTCTGGTGGAATATTTCGGCCGAGGGGTATCCTATTGTGTGAAATGCCTGTTCAACTCTCTTGTCCCTTTGAATTGGACTGTTGTCTTTTTCTTATCGATTTGTATACAGTCTGTGTATATTCTAGGTGGAAGCCATTTGCTGGTTTTAACTCATGCCCGTATCTTCTCTCACTCTGTGGTTTGTTTCTTTCACTCTCCTTATGGTGTTTCTTGATGAGGACGATGCTTTATGAGGTTTCTCCTTTGCTTAACCATTTCCCTCACATATTTTAAAGCAACATCTAGGAAATAAGATTTCCTGCTTCTGTTGAGCAGAGTGTACAGCTCTCTGTGGCTTTGTTCTGGCTTCAGCCAACACATCTCCAGCTGGGAACCCTGTGGTCTTTCTTCCTGAATTGCTTTTTAAATGATAAAACAGAAGTACCTGCCCTCACCTCTGCCTCTGGCTTACATGTTAGAGTTTTTGTTTTTTTTCTCTTCTTTTTTAAAGACTCTAAGTCCCTGACTCTTTAGACCTGTTTTAAGACTGTGGAACCAGAGAATTCTGTGTTTTAAAGAAAAGCAACAGGCCAATCAAACATTCCCTTTAATTTTTTTTCTCCTAAAATGGTAATATGATGGGAAGGCTTTGAAAAAGAAGAGGAATTGAGGGTTAAAATGCACATAAATGAGAATCATTTATTAAAAAATAATTCTACTTTTAATGGCTACTCATTATGAGCACTAGTCAGTCTTTTGGCTAAGCACTTTCCACAGATTATCTCATTTAGACTCTGTAAAGTCTATGAAGTTGGCCCATTAACAACCTCATTTTATAGATTGGAAAGTGAGGTTCTGTACCTCCAAGGTCACACAGTCAATAAAATGGGAGCCGAGATTCAAAGTGGGCTCTGTTGGGCTCAGAGCTCAGGGCTTTGTCTGACTGCCCTGCTGGCGAAGATGCATCCTTGCTCTTTACAAATTGGATCAAGCCAGTCACACCACATTTCAGGCCTCCTCCTACCAAAAGTTCAGAACTGGTGAAAAATTGGGTAGCTTCTCCTTCCCCACTTCTCCATCTCAGAAATAAATCAGCGAGGCTGTCTCCTTTTAAAGTTGTGCAATATCTCCTCATTCTAGAAGGTATTGCATCTTGTTCCCTGGTGCCATCAGGAGGACCTAGAAGTTTTAGGTAAAATATGGTGGCTTCAAGGCTTAGCAACAACGCGGCCTAGACTTATGTTTGTAAAAATTATCATGTGTCCAGGTTTCCCTGTTCAGTGTAGCCTGATGTCCAAGCTGAGCAGCAAACCTAGGAGAGGTCAGTAATTAGATTCTCAGCTTCCAGATCCTCTCTTTACTCATTGGTTGAAGACTCTTCCTTTCTAGGCCACTGACCAATCCTCACAGCTCTGAGGGTGGGAGATGGCCCTGGTTGGGGAGATACGACACTCACTGGGGAAGCACTGAGTAGGACTCAGGCCTCTGTGCTGGGCTTTTTATATTGTGGGCAGCTTATTGTCAAGACTTGGGACAAAGTTAGGGTGGGATATGTCCAAGGGCTCCCAAGTCTCTTAGATTCCTGGTTTAAGGGAGTGACAGCTGCCATTACCGGTTCTTTCAGAGTGTCAATAGCACTGTGCCTTGAGTAGCACAATTTACCACAGTTGATTTAGAAGCTACCTGTACATTGTGGAGCCTTGTTCATGGAAGCAGAAAAGCATACAGAGGATGGGGGCTGGGCCTGGCTCCCTCTCGTTGTGTGATGGAGGCCCCTTCTGTGCTCCGAGGGCCATAGCAGTGGTGAATTCAGTCCCTCAGGGACTGGTGTAGCTCAGCGCCTTGTCATTTGTGGGTGACTCTTGCCACTTTCCTTTTCTCCTTAACCAGAGGGTCTTGCCTTCCTGTGCTTCCACTTGACTATTGATTACCTCTTGCAAAGGGACTTCCCTTTACTTTTAACTTGAAAATCGTCTTTTCTCAATTTTATGGCTTGTGACTTCCACCCGCCCATTGCTTCTCTCCCCATGTAGGTAACCCCTAAAGCATAAACAGCTGTTTTCTGGGTAATCTTCCACGTTGCCTTTTGAACAATTTAGCAGTTGCAAGGGCCATGGGAATGACTGCCCTAGCCCGAGCCAGCCGTCCATGGACATAACCGCAGTGGCAGCATGAAGATGGGCTGTTCAGGGAGTTCAGAGCTTAGTAATTGCTGAGAGCAATTTGCTTTCTCTTCTCATTAGTGTCTGTCTAGAGACAAGTGCAGAATCTTTAAGGGGCAACTGAGAGCAGTCTTGTCCTTAGAGTTGGAGGTGCAAAAAGGAGGGGGAAAAACAGTTTCGTTCACTGGTTAACTAGTCTCTAACAATTTAACTAAGTTTTTGCCCACTGAAGTCTCGGGAAGACACGGATACGTGTATTTTTTTCCAGTTGGGTAGGGTGTAAGAGAAAGGACGTCTCATGGGCCCCCTTTCCCAGCGCTGTCTCTCGTGGAAGTGTCGCCAAGCGCTGAGGCAGAGCCAGTCCCTGTTTGCAGCACCTTCTGCAGCATGTGGCTCAGCTTGCCTCTTGCAAGTTTTGACCACAAAGTCTGTGCCCAGGAGGTGGAGTGTGGGGCATGGCACACCTGGCAGTCTCAGGGCTGGGCCCCGCCGTCTTCTGCTGGGGACTCTGGGCAGAAACAGTTTACATCACGACATCTGAAAGTCTCCTGATGATTGGGAATGGGGAGTGGTGATGGCCTAGGAGGCATAGGTCAGGGGAACTGTTGGGGGAGGAGCCAGCAGGGGAGCCCCTGAAGAGCAGTCACACTGGGTCTCGCCCATTTTGCTTTCTGGATAAGAGTCTCTTTTTGTTGAGGCTGGAACCTATACCATATAAACCTCAAGATGTTAGGGAAATGCTCCTGGCTTCCTTTAATAAACTCTTAGGTAAGTGATCAACAAGAGAGTCAATGAATGTCCATTGATCTCAATAGAACTTGTGTAAATCGTCCTTTCAAATACCCATTTTCCACCATTACCACCTTTTGGAGTAATGAAGCCCATTAATTCATACTGTGTGTAAAACAGCGGTCTTTCTCCTTACTGCACAACTCCATCCTGAGACTTGGGGGTGGCGGCGAGTTTGGTTTTCCTTTGTGACTGAGGCTTGGTGCCCCGATGCCTTGTCACTGGCTGCCTTGCCACCTTACTCTGTGAGTCTACACACTTGACTCTATTCTGTCTCCACTGTTGCAGGCTGCAGGCTCCTCCCACATCCTGCCCCATCCCCAGGAGGTACCCAGCAGGCCTGCTGCAGCCACCCTGGGGAATTAGTGAGAAACAAGGAGGGGTCCTCTCTGGTGGGTGCAGCCCTGCTCCCGGGTGTGGTTGATGCAGCAGTGCACGTGGGACTTCGGCCCCCTCCTTCCTGACCAGGCATTCTGTACAGTGAGCAGGCTGTGTGACCACCCATGGCGAACCCATGGGCTCTCACATGTGAAGTCCATGGCTAGGGCTCCATACACAATAGACATCCAACAGATATTGGTTCCTTTGGCACCCCTTCTTACCCATCCTAGAAATTCACTCTTGGCTGAAAAGAGCGTTGCTGAGTTTAGAGTGTTTCTGGGGCATGAGATATAGTGGGAAGTATATGATCTTTGAAAACCAGTGGGCCGAGGCTTCAATCCTGCCTGGCTTTGCCAAGTGTGTGATCCCTAACATATTAGCACCTCATTCGCTTTGTCTTTAAAATGGGACGACAAACAGCATCCACCACATAGGATGGGGGAGAGCATGAGAAGTGGTCTGCTCAGAGCAGGGCAGTGAACAGCCTGCGGGCAAACCCAGCTGAGGTCAGTAGTTTAGAATATTCTGTACATTTTTAAAGAAGGGAGGAGAATGTGTGACAGAGTCTGTATGGGCCCACAAAGCCAAAAATATTTACTCTTTGGCCCTTTATAGACAAGTTTGCCGACCCCTAGTTTGGAGGGTTGAGCCCCACCTGGCACTGGGTGGCAGCTCTACACAGGGGTTCCCCTCTTCATCTGTTACAGCTCTTTCCCCAGGGTTCCTCCTGCCTGAGCACTTGGTGCCAAAGGATCCATCACCAAGATCAGCCAAGAAGGCTAAGGCGGGCCTCCAGTGGACACTAGCTCAGAAGGGAAATCGGTAGCAGTTCTGTGGTTTACAGCTTTTCCCGCCTTTCAGTATATAACCCACTGAGGACCACGGGTGCTTATGGTTGCCCCAGGTGTGGGTAGCTTTCGATAATTTCTAATAAATCATTGTGTTTAGGCTGAGTATTGGTAGAGCATTTTTCTGGCAGTCTTTATACCAGTTATTTATTTTCTTGGAAGTAACGTAACCCAAACGGCTTGGTAATGAACTGCCACTGTTGTTACGGGACTTGTTCCCATTATGGTGGGAAGATTTATGTTCCCAGGTAGATGGTGGTTGCGGGAGATGTAAGAATAATGTGGTCCTCTAAGAGCAGAGACGGCATGAATAAGCACAAAAGGTCTGGGGAGCTGTGGTCCAGGATGTGTCCATAACTTACTCAGTATTCTCTCCAGTCCAGCCATTCAGGCATAATTGTGTGGGAGAATGCAAGGACCAGCAAGAAGGCAAGCAGGGACCGAAAGCGTATTTGTACCTGATTTAGTAAGGTGGACCCGGGTTTGTCACAGTGTGTGCTCACTCAGACGAGTGCCGAGAAGCCGCCATTGGGCTCACGCTGCTGCTGGGGGAGGAGGCATATTAGTCGGGGTGGCTCACAGGTCACACTGCAGACTGGTGCCCTCAGCAGGCGGGCTCACTTAGAATGCGAATGACGTCTCATTGGTGAGACTCCTGCTTCATCCTCTGTCCTCCAGCCCAGCTCCATCCTGGCCACCACGCAGAGGTCTGGTGTAGTATGTTCCTCCTGGGATCTCACTTCCTTTCTTCTCTATTTCCATACTCTGGCTTCACCCATCTCTTAGCCCTAAAGGCTCAGCTTCCCGGGGCATTGTCAAGGGTGGGCCTTTTCCTTCTAAAGAATGAAGTTACCAGTTGCCAAGAGAAGTCATAATTTCTTCACATACCAGCTCTGATTCAACCATAGCTGGTCTGAGCTGGTGCTGTAGGGCTCCTCCTTTGGGAGATGGTAGTCCAGAACTTGGGGAGGTGCTTGGGCACCTTGGGGGCTGGGCAATTATGGTGTGGAAAGAGGCCAGTACTCTGCAGTCTAACAGAGCTAGATTTGAATCTGCTGCTTTTTGCTGTGTGACCTGGAACCATTTACTTAACCTCTCTGAACCATAGCCACCTCAATGGTAAAATGTAGTGGATACTGCCATCCTTGCAAAGCCATTGTGATGATTATGAGGGATATTCAACATAAAGCTGAGAGCACAGTGCTTTGACTAGTGGTAGATGCTCAAAAGACATTCATTGCTTCCCATCATAGGTTCAACACAGGCTTGAGTTACTGTCTTTTGAACTCCATTTAGAAAATGATGGGGACCAGCACCCCCCTAAGACCTGAGTCCTTGCTTTACTGCCCTCTGAGTCCATTGCAGGTCTGTAATTGAGCACATTCTTACGTCATCCATGTTCATTTTCCTGGTCACTGTATCTCTTCCCTTCAAGACTATTTGCAGACTCTTTTCATTCCCCTTTTCTCTCTCCACCAGTTCTTAATCCTCCTCACCTTTCATCGTTGCCTGGACCTGAGCTGACAGGTGGATCATAAATTCAGGGGTCAGCCAAAGCCCTCTCCCCACATGTCTCTCACCTTTTCTGTTGTCAGAATTCTGTCACCTCGAACTTGGATCCTTTATTGAATGTGAGTGGCCTGGGAGCTGGCACGGTCCACTTTACCTGGCTCTGAAGGAAGGGTCCAGGAGCAAGTATCGATGAGCGAGCGTAGGGGAGACAACCACGAGGGCACAGAAGCCCTGGTGGGCCGGAAGGGCTGAGTCTCTGAGGACAAGCTTTGCCTCAGTCAGAGTACCCGTGTGTAGGGAGCTCCATCCCCACGAAAAGGCAGTAGGTGCCTCGGTGAACCTCGATTTAACACTGAGAACTGGCCCTTATGTCCTTCCTGGGGTTACTTCAGTCTGTGCCCTGCAGACACCCATGTCTGTGGAGGGCACTTGCAGCTGAATTCTGAAGGGGCTTTTCTAGAGCTTCTGCATTTATCCAGAGCATGAGTGGTCGAAGGACCTAGCATATCCCTTGTTAATTATCAGCACTTCTCACGGTGTCTCTAGTCAGTGGAAACTCCTGGGATTTCAAAGCCCTCCCTCCCCCAAAAGGAAGTGGATTTGGTGCAGCGTTACCTTTGGTGCTTGGTGTGGTACTGGGCACTGCCCAGGCAAAAGTAGGCTGCAATAGCATCTGAGAGGCACCATCCCTACCTGGCAGGGAGCCCTGTGAGGTGAGGAAAGGACTTTTAAAAAAAATTGATTTGAGAGAGAGAGGAAGGGAGACATGCACAGAGAGAGAGAGAGAGAGAGAGAGAGAGAGAGAGAGAGAGAGAGAGAGAGAGAAGAGCAGTGATTTGTTGTTCCACTTACTATTCACTGGTTGCTTCTTGTATGTGCCCTAACCTGGGGTCAAACTAGCAACCTTGATGTATTGTGAGGATGTTCTAACCAACCGAGCTACCCAGCCAGGGCCAGGAAGGGACCTTTAATGGCTGACTTAGAACCTGGCAGCTCTTCCGCAGGCAAACGTGTGAGTTTGTGTTACCACCTTATTACAAAGGCACCAGCTCCTGCTTGTGGAGTCTGTCCCCACTGGCAGCAGGAGTGTGCGTCCCATCGGGCGCTGGTGTAGATGTTCCCGCCAGCACACTCAGCTGGTTGGGTGGACTGCAGTGGCAGCCACAGGTAATGAGAAATCCATCATACACGCTGTTGCTTGAAGCTCTGGATCACATGCCTGAGCTGTGAGTAATGTGATTACTTAAGTGGCATTTTATTTACGCTTTCACACAGAGCAGTGGCTGCTGCTTTTCCAAAGCAGCCATCACCCAGGTTAGATTTCTTAAAAGTCTCTGCAGAGTCCGGATGGCAGCATCGCAAATATCCTAATCCAGACGACACTAGTGGTCTGTGCTTAAAACTCTGTTATCAGCTTAGAGCAGGAGATACTAGTACACTGAGGTCAATTTAAAAATACAGTTTCCATTTTTGGTGCATACTGCATGCTGGGCATTTTGCATATATGTCTCAAATAATCTTCCCAGTAATCCTAGTAAAGTAGGCACCATGGCCCTCATATTACAGGCAAGGAAACGGAAGCTTGCAGAGATAGAATTGCTTGCCCAGAATCATTTAAGCAATGGGTGTGCCAATGTCAAGAGAAGTTACCAGTTAAAAAACTGCCATAGGCATTTATGTTTTCTTATGTTTCAGATTGGGAAGCAGAACCATTGATTTCAGCTCCAAGCTGGGTTAAGAGCTGAGTTTTGTGAAAAGAGCGGTGTGAGAAATGGACATCTGAGGCTTTGATGGACAACACCAAAGTAACCCATGCAGTGTTGTTCCCAGATAGTTCCAGCAGGCAGCCCTGACAAGGTGTCTGCAATCCTAGCCCTGATGTGTGTGTCCTGCTGGGAAATCAGATGAGGTATCTGAGCCTCGGATGCCTTATTAAATGGAGCCACAATTTGGGTTTGTAGCAGGAGCTGTCACCGCCTTGTGGACAAATGTATGATTTCTACTGTGAGCTCTGGGCCCTTCTGCATGCTTGTGGCAGGGGCCATGGCTGTGCGCAGTGAGTCAGCTGAAGATCACCCCCTGCTTACTCCAGATCGCTCATTCCTTACTAGGGTAGCAGCAGTGTCAGGACAAAAGGAATAAATGAATGGTGCCCTGTGTGCCAGCCCAGAAACAGGCTAATAATAATGGTCTGTGGTTCCATCCAGCTGCCCGGGAACGTTTCTAGTCATTGTCCTAGAGGTCATGGCTCAGGGAGCTCTTCCTTTTCACTTCCCACTTGCTTCAGTCTAAGCCCGTGGTTGGCAAACTGCGGCTCGCGAGCCACATGCGGCTCTTTGGCCCCTTGAGTGTGACTCTTCCACAAAATACCATGACCTGGGCGAGTCTATTTTGAAGAAGTGGCATTAGAAGAAGTTTAAGTTTAAAAAATTTGGCTCTCAAAAGAAATTTCAATCGTTGTACTGTTGATATTTGGCTCTGTTTACTAATGAGTTTGCCGACCACTGATCTAAGCTGTTTGTGTGCATCTTACTGCAGATTTTGGTGCTGTGTATTCGCATGTAAAAATGATTGTACCTCTCTGGTCTAGTGTTTCCCTAATACAATGTTAGGGTAATGCTGTCTTCATGTTCCCTATTTCATGGGACTTCCAATGAATGGGTGAATGAATGAATATGAATGAGTAAATGGATGAGACAACATACAAATACATGAAATAATCCATGTTAATTTTTTAAAGGTTGAAAAATAATTAAAAAGCTAGAAGCAGAAAGAAAATTCTCATATTCCCCCAACTGTTGATAACCATGACCATTTTGATTTTTCTATAATCTTTTTCTGCACTGTTTCTTATTACATTGTTGGGTCAAGGGCAATATTTAAGGATAGTTGAGGTACCTAGAAGATGTGACCATGCAACTGACTAAATAGGAAGAACAGTTTTGATGAATAGCCCCACGCTCTCCTGGGTAGCCACGCTGTCCTGGCTCCGTGCGTGGTGGTAGCTGTGGCAGCTCCCTCTTTCCTTGTGGGCCTCTGGGGAGGTGGCTGGGCACAGAGAGTGTGGTTATGGAGTGGATGAAGCAGTCATTAGGCATCTTTGGTTCTCTTTACACTTCTTGATTTTCTGTTTTCTTCCCATGTTTTTGAACATGGCTTTCTTCTAGGAGTCTCTAATATTTATGAGAAGCTAATTTGACTAAAGAATTTGATCTAAGGAACTTTTCCCCAAGAAATTCACTCTTAGTCGCTCTGGACATCATGTGCAAAAACCCGGCTAGACTCTTTCTTTAATGTTTGTAGGTTAGTTAATAGGAAAGGGACATAAAGATCTAGGACCTAGTTATGGTTTGTGTTCCTATTAGGTGCTCACATTTAAAGCAAAAGCAGCTTATTGCTTCTGTCTACCTTGGTTTCTTCCAGCACATTCTAGTCTTGCTAGTCTGTGAAAATTGCTCCTACTTTATTTACACAGAGCTTTCTGGCACATTTGATTTATTATTTGACATATTTAGAGTCATTGAATTTTAGAGCTGGCTGGGACTTCCATTATTAACATTCCTGTTATTCCCCCAAATAATAAATGACAAGAAAGTGAAACAATAAAAGTATTACATGGCTTCTGCTGGCTGTATGCTCCTCCACAAGAAATAAGTATATCCTTCTTCATGTGTGTTTTGTTACCATATAAATGATCTCACCTGATAATTTCCCTCTGGGGGCTTTTGATCTTAAATGATGAGTACCAGGGAATTCTGGCTGTTTATCTCCACTCCCTACACCTGTTCCCTGCAAATAAGAATGGGGCCTTCAAAGGCTCAGTGAGAACAGGAGGCGATTAGTTGTTACCAGTGAGCAGGCATTGGGAGGGGGACCTCCAGGGTCCTGCTTCCCAGGCATGGTCACAGGGCATGGCCCTTGTTCTCAGGGAGCTAGCTGAGAACAAGTGAAAGATATTTAATTATTTAACGAAGTAAAGGTGCAGCAAGCCTATGTCCCTGTAGGATGGAGAGAAGGACACACACACAGACTAGCTTGTTCCACTTGTGGTCCCTAATGACTCACACATGTCCTTCATAGGTGGCATGGCAACCCCTGCCGATGGGGTCTCATCCCTGGCATGTTACACATGGGTCAGTGTGGCTGCCCTAGACATAGTGGCATTGCTCAGCCAGAGCGGACAGTTTGTAATGATGCCAATGACCAGCTACAGTAGCTGTGGAGCTTCCTAGTTCCAGAGCAAAGGGTAGACTGAGTGTTGTGGTGATGGAGCGTTGGAAGATCCTGAGCAGAGCTGGCCGGTGTCTCCTGTCATCTTGTCTCTGTGGCTGCACCTGGACTTAGGCTTCTTTGCTTTTAGCTTGAGCTGAGGGCTGTCGCAGCAAAGACTAGGCTCATGAGCTGCTGGTGCTGGTTCCTCCACCTGCAGGGCCCTGTCCCCTCCACCACACGTTCCTGGAAAACTCCGTTCCTCAGGACCAGCTGAGTCCCACTTCCTCAATAGAATCTCAGTAGAATCTGCCCTGGCTTTCAGGAATAGTTGGTGGCTTCCTCCTCTGTGTTCCTGTAACTTTTATTTTTTGTAATGACCACATTACCAAGTAATATTATGCTTCATCGGCTTGTATTCCAGGATCTCTCTCCCCTAGTCAGACTGTGGCTCCCAGAGTGTAAGGGCTGGGTGCTACTTGTATCTTTGTCTAGCACAGGGAAGATATATAACAAATGTTCCATCAGTGATCATTGTGCATCTGTAGACTGAACTTCTTCACTGTGTCCGTGGCTGCATGTGGCTTCCTCTAATCTGTGCCATACTCAGCCTAGAGTCCTTCAGAAAATACCAATTGATAGTGTCAACCTCCACGTAAGCCCTCCAGTGACTCCTCAGTGCTTACAGATAAGTCAGCCTGGCTCATGGGTCATTAAGATCCTCAAGCCTCTTGGCAGCTTCAGCCTTGCACTCTCTCTGGGTGCCCCAGGCCATAAATGACCACGTCCAGATTGTAGAAATTCCCTTGAAGGGGAGAGGACAGCCAGATGTTCATGGAGTCTCCTGGTAGTGGGGGAAGAATTACCAGTGGGGAATTCACACACATTGCTTTTTGCATGAAGACAGTTCCACTGTCCCTCTGGGCTCTCTGTCTAGTCACATGACATAACTATATCATCTACTGGACCAAGGGGCCATGCTGGGGTCTTATCTGTAGCTGCAAGGGTTCAGGAATCTGGAGAAGGGATGAGACATTAATGAATTGAGAGACTAGACATGAAATATAAATTTGGGAGGCATGGGGGAGCCAGGGGAGGCTCCACTTTTTAGTGAAGTGGGCTCTGTGAATCTCCGGACCCAGGGCTTTTTATTCACACATTTCTCCCTTTAGCAAAGCAGATATACATATCAAAGGTAAGGTTTGGTAAACAGTAAAGGACCATCAGGTAGGGGCAATTGCCAGCAGCAGGTAATAACATGCAGACTTTCAGCCCTGCTGAAAGAGTCCATTCAACCTTTTGAGGACTTCTCGCATTTATTATGACCCTCTGGACTTAGCCTCCAGGAGGGCCAGGTGAGCAGCTTCCCAAGCGTGGAGCCTTGTGGTTGTCTCTCCAAGTCTCCTGAGTCCACCAGTCATCTCTCTGGCAGTGCTGGGAGTGAGAGACTGTTATGTCAGTCACTGAGTTGCACAAATTCGAGTGGAGTGAGAGGAAAGGCAGCTCATTGCCATGGCCCAGTGCTCCTCGGCCCAGAAGTCTGTGGGAGTGGGACCTGTGGAGAGTGTTCAGTCAGCCTCCGGGGAGTGTTTGGCTCCTGTGATGAGTTCTGATTTTCACCATGGCTATGCCTCAGAGAGGGGTGCCCACTGTTCTCCATGGAAGCCTTGCTGGTGATTGTAGTGGTGGCTTGTGGCTAGGGAGTGTTCCCTGCACTGGCTACCTCTCACTATGGGGAAATGTCAAATGAGCACTTTCCGATCCTGACACCATTGGCTTGAAGTGGACAAAAGACCTTGAGCAGATTTATTCCCAGTGCTTGGGAGGAGAGCATCTGCTGTGTGAGTGGTACAAGGGCAGGGCCTCAGCATACAGAGGAGGGTGGGCAGGGTGACTGCTAGGATACTTTCAGGGACATAGTGAAGCGAGTCTTTATTGCTACCCTTCCCAGATGTTCCCTTGAAGCAGAGGCTGAATGACAGAGCTGGGAGGACCTGAAGCAGTCCTAGCTGTGCAGCTAATGAAAATTTCATGCAGAGTCTGTGGCTGTAGTTCCCAGAGCGGCAGCTGGTGCCAGAGCCACCACTTCCCCCATGCTGTGCCTTGATGTCAGCGTTGGATGTTCTACTTTGAATGGGGCTTTAGGGAGTGCTGGTGGCGGACGGGTGAGTGCTCAGCCAGGAGCACATGAAGGCAGAGGGCTCCTGGGGCCACTGCCACAGGGCTGAGGGCCATGTTCTGAAGCCCCGAAAGTCACCTGGGTCTGGGTGGATTAGAGTCAGGTGTCTTGCCTGTTTTCCAAGACCCAGGCACGTGACAGGTGGTTTAGCTGTTTAGTCTCACACAGACTTTGTGAGGCAGGTGTTGCTGTCCCCCATTTCACAGATGGGAAAGCTGAGGCGAGATACGAAATCATGGCAGTGGTAGAGAGGACTTCTTGGGAGGTCTTTGGTTTATGTGCTCATCTCCTGTCCCATGGCATCTCTTGCCAACATCATCACAGGGCAGCCGACCCATGTCCTCTCTCCAGGGAATACAGTCTCGCTGCTCCTCTCTTCATCGAGTGCCATGGAGGCGGTGTGTGGTGTTTAGAGCCTGATCTTTGGAGTTGGGCAAAACTGAGAGTTCAAATCCCTGTCCTGCTTCTCACTAGTGATTTCGTCTCTCAGCTTCACTTTCCCAGCTACCGCACAGGGTGCTGTTTGTGCCTATCTCAGAAGGTCATTGTAAGGGTTCAAGGAAATAAAACACAGTCAGGGCTTAGCACAGTGCCTGGCACACTTTGAGCATTCAAAAATGGTAGCTGCTATTATTACCATATGATTTATTGCTATTATTACTATGATTTACCATATGATTACTATTAATGTTACTACTACTTTTATTACTTAGTTTGATTTTAAATTTTTTATTTGAACCGGAACTTGATGCAAGTCCTGAATCTTGCATCAGATTCCAGCTCAGCTATGGAGAGCCAGGTCAGAGAGCCTGCTTGTTCCTTGGGGGCTGAGGGCCCTAGTGGATGTGGGGTGAGGATGTTGGGCCGAGGTCTGCCGGTCCTCCTCCTGCATAACTTGGTCAGTTCTTCTAAGACCTTCCAGCTTCATCCCGGCTGGTCCCAGGTTCTGGCTCCTGCTGGACTTGAGGTCACTCTAAGGGAGTCATCCATCCCTTTCCTCAGAAACCTCCAGGTCACAGAGGACTAAGGTTTCCACTCAGAGGGGAAGTAGTTGGGGAGTTGTAGCCCAAGACACTGGCATAAAAAAGTAGCAGAGCTTGAACTGTTTTCTTTGCTCACTGAGTACCAGTTGACAGTGGGCACTGTGCTGGGCCCCGGGGGGTTGGTGGTGAAGATGCCCAGCCCCTGGCCTTCTGGGTGGTGAGTTGCAGGAGTACTGTGCCTGACGAGTGGGGGGGCCAGTGTCTGTGGGGGAAACCACAGGGGCTGTGGACAGCACAGCAGAGCTGCCCCAGGCGGCAGGGAGTGGGGACAGGGAGGCTGCCCCTGGGAAGCACTATCTGAATCAGGATTTGGTAGAGCAGTGAATGTTTAATTACTCAAGGAGGCCGAGGAAGGGAGATTCAGGCAGAGGAGGAGCAGCAGGTTCAGAGTCTCAGAGGCCTGAGAGAGCCTGTGAGCTGGCCTGTGGGTGCAGGGAGACGGGGAGGCTCAGCAGAGACTGTACCACGCAGGGTCCTGGGAGCTGCTGCTGGGCTTGGCCTTAGTCTGGGAGCTGGAGAGACAAGTCAACAACTCGAGTGTTTTAGTGGGGGTGGAGGAGCGAGGGTGTGATGTGATGTGGGCAGACTGTCACCGTGGGAGCAGTGTGAACAGCTTGGCAGGGCTGGAGGGAGGCAGAGGCTGGTTCGGGCACATGGCAGTGGCAGTGGCCCTAGGGAAAGCTGTGGAGGCCTGACCTGAGGGAGAGGCTGTGGATACAAACCAGGGGAGACGTGAGGTCCAGGAGGGAGAGGACTTGGTCATTGTCTGGGTGGCAGAGGGAAGGAAGAGGGAGGATCAGCCCGAGATGTGGGTTCTAGATGGGCAGCTGGGTGAACTGAGCTGGGGAAGCCTGGGTGGGGTGGGGGGCAGGGGATGGCAGGCTTGGGAGTGGAAGATGGAGACAACTCTGGAAGCTCCAGGAGCTGGGGGGAAGGCCTCTGACGGGCTGCACCTGGTCTGCTTTTTGTGGTAGGTCTGAATCCCCCCCCATCACCTCTAAGTCACTGTGACTGGGTTAGTGTGTGGCTTCCTTTAGCCAGTGAGGCTGCACAGTAGAATCATTTGAGGGCTTTAAAAAACCCCATTATGGAGATCGCAGCCAGACCACTGAGTCAGCCTCTCCTGGGTGGGGCCTTGGTGTTGACCCCCTTGACAGCCAAGGATGAGAACCACTGCTCTCCCAGTCCTGCATTCACGCCTCCTGCTAATGAGGTCGGGGGTATGGGCTTTTAGTCTGGGGAGACACCCCTGGTCTCAGTCAGTGGACAACTGGAGCATCTTATACCCATTCATGTTCCCGGGAGAAAAAGCCACATGCAAAGCATACTTTGGGGAAGAAAACTCAGACTCAGTTTTTCTCTTTGAGAAAAGAACAAGTCAGTGGGTCACTCCCCCACCCCCATCATAGATGGACAGACAGGGACAGACAGACAGTCCCCAGGAAGGGGAACTCTTTGTGATGATTATAATCTTTAAATTGGCTGGAGGTGCCATGACAGTCTCATTCATTTACGTAAAAGGTGTCCCCCCAGAATGTGTGCACACTTCACCAGCTGATAGCTCAATTTTGAAAATGAAATGTATTTCAGTAAACACTTTATAATTATTCAAAGTATGTGTATACATTTTGGGGGACACCATATATTTTTGAGACCATAAATCTGTGTCTTTCTCAGGTTTTAGACCTCTATGAACTATTTTGGAGCTTCAAGGCAAAAGAATTTATTTGCCGAAATGTAGAAGGTCTATTACTGTTGACCTCTGACGTCATTTTGGGTTTTTTATTGAATATCACTCTATGTCACAGGAAATTGTTCATTTGTAACTCTCATAGACACTAATCATGGATTAACCATAATTCTGGTAGCTGTTTTACAGTAATGACATAGTCACCAGAGCACACTCAGATTTCTCCCCACTTCCGGTCTTCCTCCCCATAACCTAACGTTCTTTCCCAGGGACATAGTGAATGATGGGACCTTTTCAAGGGAATGATGGTCAGTGACTTAAGGAAAATATCTGCCTATGACCTCTCTAATGTTATGATAACATGACAATTTAATGCAATTATAAAAATGTTCACATTCCTTCCTATTGTTTGATGTGATTCTCTTTTTCTCTCTCATTTATAATGCTTTCGTACTCAGGAAGTTGAGGTATGTGTTTGCCTTTTCAAATGTATGTAGACATAGTATCCAAATGGTTGCTGAATAAAATGTAAATTTTATTCTAAATCCTAAATCTCAGTGGTAAATATTTGTTTTAGTTCAGTGAGCCAGCACGCATGTATTTATTTTTCATTGGTGTATCCAGGGGCTGCAATTTATCAAATGCACATAAACAGTCCATTTGCTGCTTTATCTTTTCTCATTAGTTACAGTACAAGTATGATTGTCAGTTATTATCCGTGTTTTACTGGTGGGTTATTTATTGAGAGAGCAGAGCAACTGACATTGTTATTTTCGGAATCAGTTTGTCTGAGGCCTGCAGGACTTTATACAAAATGTCAGAGCAATTCATCACAGAATCACTCTACTCAGGAGGAGAGTGATTTAGGGTGTGTGTACAGCATATGCCCACCTGTATGGACACACACCCAGTAATAGCTATGGGACTTCCCAGGGATACAGAGATGCTAAAGCTGGCACAGCTTACTTATATTTTATACAATTCAGCCAGGACTTGCTGTGTGCTTGTCACTCACTCCTGGTTGAGACAAATGAGGTTCCCATTTATTTTCTAGGCTGGTATTTTGTATTATCTCAGGTAATATTCAGATGAAACTGCAGGGTTCAAAAAAACGTAGCTAAAATATTTATGAAGGAGAAATAATGTTTCATGTGAGCTAAGCATCATTGACTTGTAGTATCTGAAGGTGTAAGGTAGATGATATATTACATCACCTTCAGAAGAAGCAAGAATAAAGCAGCTAGACTTCAAAAATGGCTTCCGTTGGGTTCTGCCACCCCATCTGTTCCTCAGAGGTGGCTGTGACAATCTCTAAGCTGCGATAAGCACCCCTCAAAAGGCAAGGCCCTGGGGAATGTTCGAACTGAATGGCATCAGCCATTTGGGCTGTGGGACAGTGGGAGAGAAATCCAGGCTCCCTTTCAAAATGGGCTGGAACCATAGACTTCCCATTGGGCATGAGCATCTATGATAAAGGGACTAATCACCCAAATTATAGCAGGAATGTTTTTGCCTCATTTGGTATTAGGGAGGCTTAAAGGTTTTATTGCAAAAGGCTTTATAGAATAGAATGTTCTTTGGCATACATGAATAGTTATGTACATACATCTATTAAACTATGTACTGATAAACATTCTTATTAATATAATATAGTAATAATAATGTGTTACATATGTATATATTTTAAACAGATTTCCTTTCCATGAATGCTTATCAAAATGAATTATCTCTAAAGTAGTTGAAAGCCCAGAGTTACTGGATGCCAACAATTTCACAGGGTTCAGTACTATGTCAGAAATATATTTATTTAGCAAAATAAATGGAGAAATATGGTTTTATCTATATCGATCAGTTGTGAAAGATTAACAGAAAAATTGGGGCCTGGATCATTCCCAGTCTTCCATTCTTCCACCACCAGAACCACCTCCTTTTGCCTCATCTAGACATGGAATGATTTGTCACTTCCTTACTGTGACTTTATTTTAAAACATATATTGATTGATTTTAGAGAGAGTGAGAGAGATCTATTTATTGCTCCACTCATTTATGCATTCATTGGTTGCTTTTTGTATGTGCCCTGACAAGGGATTGAACCCAAAACCTTGGAGTGCCGGGACGATGTTCCAACTAACTGAGCTACCTGGCCAGGGCCTTCATGCTGACCTTTTATGCCTTCTTACTGCGACTTTATGTTGCCCTGAGATATTTCATAATGTCAGACATAAGTCACTATGCTCAAGTTTGAGACGGCTTACATGTATAGGTTCTCCCAGATTTTAACAGTTGGTAATTTCCATCGATGCAGTGGCACCATGAAGTGGGACCAGCCTTTCCTCGTATGGGTCGGATTTGGTGGGAGGCTGCTCTCTGCCCTCCCAGTAGAGGCCTGACCTAGCGACTGTACGGGGAGGCCCCCAGGCTGCCCAGGTGCGGCTGCACTGCCAGCCCTCAGTCCTGCCGGCCCTCACTAATGGGAGTAATTGAATTGAAGAAATTACTGTATGTAGATTTGTGTCTTTCTATTTAGGCTCATGTTTTAAAAATGAACTGTTGCTGAGGTCCTTGCAAGTCATTTTTAAAAGCTTCATCACCAGATGATAAAATCACCAGTTAAGAGGTCAACTCAGACAGGAACACATTTCCTGGCAAGTTTGATCTAACACATCTGACATGCTTTTTAGCTTATCTGCATTTTTATAGACCATAACATTATTGGGCTGGAAGGGGGATCAGATGCCAGGGCCCCTTCAGCCCTGCGCTTTTTTAGGATCCGAGTAGCCTTTGGGGTTCATGTAGCAGGAACACACGGTGATACAGTACCGCATTGAGATGGTGTGCGGGCAGGCACGCTCCTTCCCAGGGTGGGAATTGTCCCTGTCAGAAAACTGATAGGACTTTCAACAGGGTGGGAAGTCATGGCTCTGTTTTAGGAAAATGTAAAATATACACCATATATTTTTATTTAGATAGAAAATAAGAAAAAGGCTGGGTGCTGCCTCTGGGTGTTAGGTCTTGGGGAAACTACCAGCCTGGCAGGGCAAGTGTTGGTTCAGGCCACAGGCAGCTGTCCTTGAGTCCTTGGAGCATCTGATTGCTGAGTTGGACTCAGGGATGAATACATTCTCAGGAGGCGAAGCCCTGGAAGAGGAATTCTTCTATCCTTGGCCTTTTCCACATGGGGTTGGAAGCTGCCTCACCAGAAATACCGCCATGCAGAGTGAATTGATGGATATAGCCCTGGCCTGCTTGGACTTGCCCTGTGTGCAGGCCGGTCAGACCAGCTAGTGCAGTGTGGAAGGGTGCTCCGTGTGTCCAGTCTTCTCATACTCAGGCCTGCTGCAGAATGCCCACCAAGAAGCCCCTCCTCCATGCTCACTGACCACACCCCAAGTGGGCTCGGTACCCAGAGTGCTTCCCACGTGTCCATTCCCGTGGCCCCCGCTTGGGGTCTCTCTCTCCGCTGCAGCCGAAGCAGTTACACCCAGGGTTTCATCAGCCCCTGGCTCATTGGTGTTTGCTTTGGCAACCCACTTTCCGAAGGCAGCGCAAAAGCAATCAGATGCAGGGCATCACTTCCTCTCCCTGCGTGGCCTTGCAGAGCAGGGGCTGTTTGAAGGACTCACTTTGCATAATGAGCTTTCACTCAAGGTGCACTTTCACATTTTGGCAGCAATTAGGCAGGGTTATTACATTTCAATGGGTTTCAAATGCTCTAATGCAGATACCCGCTTTTACAGCCTTTATATTTAAAACTATGACTTTCCCCCAAGAAATGTGTAAAAATGGCAATTACGGTTAACCTGGAGAAGTGACAAGGTCCGGAAGCAGGCTTCACAGCCCGCCCAAGTTACAAAGCGTGTTGAAATCAGTAGGGAATATTCAGTTTTTGAGGCTTTCTCAAACCTTCCTTCGACATCGGAGAGAATGTGACATGTCAGACACACGCCCTAAGTTCCCAAGGACTTCCGTGGATTAGAACAGCGTATTCAAGTAGGAAGCAGTCACAGATTCCACGTTGCCATTGGACACCGACCTCTGGGTGTGAAGGGGCATTGATGGACCACAGTCGGAGAGATGGACGTTTTGTTATTTTTGCCTTCAGTGTGAAGATGAGTTTATCCTGGCTGTCTCTCCTCCTCCCTGTGAGCAGCAGAACGTGTTGGCACCATGCGTGTGCTAGGGCTCAGAGCACACTGGCCATCACACGGAGAAATGAGGTGCTACATTTTCCACTTACCAGCCAGCCCTTACCTTAGAATCCGTTAACACTGGCCGCTGCGTTTCAAAGCACACAGTTCCAAAGATTCAGAATCACCGGTGGAGAGAGGAGGCAGGCGGGCTGCTTTCAGCTTTCTCGGTGGTGTCAGGGTGCAGCCCGACAGACTCCGTAACCAGATGGGTGAGATGGCCAGGGATGCCACAAAGTACAGTCAGAGGAAAAGGGACCGATTCCTTGGAGTTAAAAATAATTTAATGGTGAGTCGCCAGCATCCAGAGGACCCTGTTCATGTTTATTCATGCTCTGGAAAATGGAATCACTGCCCATGAAGCAATATGTTCTGGTTTTACTCTAAATCCAGTTTCCTAAAATCTATTTAAGGGCTTAGGTGAACTCAACTAGGATCTAATAAGGCCAGGTAATTGCACAGCATAGAGGCCAGTACAATTCACAGGAGATGGTGTCAGAGATAAACTGCAGCAGGAGACAGCATGGACAATAATTTAAACTAATTGTGCACTTTGATGTAAATTAACTTCTCTGGAAGAGAAATTGAGGCCTCGTTTTGGACCACTTGCTGAAAAATGTCTGCAGCATTCAGAGTACCTTCCAAAAACACATACGGCAAATACTTTGGGTACAGTCAGGAGGAAATTAACTGAAAGGCGGGGGTGGGGGGGCATGCCCTAAAAATTGTGTGAGGATGATATACAAAGGGGAAGCCTCTGCAACTTCTGAACTTCTTCGCTTTGCTAACACCTGGGGGGGTGGGTGCTGGGGGTTGGAGAGAGAGAGTAGAAAGTGGTGGTTTGGAAGGAAAGGGTTATTAGATGTGGGGAATAGATTATGTGTAAGTATGAAGAAGTGAGTGACCCAGACCCTTGCAATTTTAAAGTAATGGAGTGTCTAGCCTCGGAGCACAGACCGATACCAGCTGCATGCAAGGAAGACATGGTTATGAATCAGCCAGATTGGCCGGCCTTTGTTTTTGTTATCTTAACACACTGAGAACAAATGGTGTTAAGCTACATGTAGGCCTGTGGTTAATCCTGGCATTTGAATGGCTCTGTTTTTAGGTTTAGTGAGTGCTGCAAACCTGGAACTGCACACAAGTTGCACGTCTCCCTGTAAAAGGAATGTTGACAGTTGAATTATCAGCTCTTACAAACAAAGAGGCTTAGTCCGTCAGGAGCGCAGCGGGGCCGCACCTGCGGTGTAACTGATAGCACACACACCTCGCGCTTTTGGAAGGTTTCTCGGTTTCTCTGTCACACTGAGGAGAGCGCTGCTGTTTCCACACGAGGCTGAGATGCTTTTGCCCTTCCCAGAGTTGCATCCATACCGTTGGAAAGACAAGAATTGGGAAAGTAAATTGATATCATTGATTGCACGTTAATGTCTGTTTGGGGAAAGGTTTCTCAGCCTATTGTTTTCCTTTGTGTCTGGGGAGGTGCGGAGAAAGGCAGCTTTTAGTGCAGTATGTGAGCAGCTTCCTGAACTCTGACCTTTGTTTTCTATTTTTCCCTTATATAGGATGATTATTTCAGGAACTGGAATCCCAGCAAGCCCTTCGACCAAGGTAAAGGATGCACTATTTCTTGCTGTCTATTTCATGGAACGCTGTCTCCTTTTCCTTGCAATTTCTACCAGGCCAGCTGGCTGTCTTACTTCACTGACTTTGGGAACTGAATTGATTGGGGTGATAGAAATTGTTTCTATCAAATTTGTTGTTTGTTTGAAATTGCCTAAGACAGACTAAAAAAAGATTGTAATGGAATTGACCCAAATAATCATTGGTTGCTTTTGTTAAAAAAAAAATAGTAAAATGGGTATCAGGCTAATGGTGCGGTGTTGGTCTGAATCCAGTGATTTCGTTCATGGGAGAGACTGTGCCTGAAGACGCTGCTAATTCACAGGAGCCATAAAAATGAAACCTTCTTTTTAGAAACAGGTTAATCCTGAGAGGCTTTCAATGGCACTAGTATTTTTATTTGTTAAAAAACGTCATCATAGTTTCTAAATAGACGTCTGTGTCTGAGTTGGCTCACTGACCATTTGGGATTAAGCCTGGTCCTCAGAGGTCTCTCCCACGCACACCAGAGAGCCAATCTCCTGATGGCATTGTAACCACCCCCGAGTTCTCCTGGGGGTTAAGACATAGTGAGGACCTTCGTGAATCAGCTACCTGTTCCTGTCCTTCCATGCGTGGCTGCTGCTGGCTCAGACCCTGCTTGCTGAAAATGGTGGTAGGTTATTCTTTAAGTACATACATACTATTGAAGCTGAAACTTGGAGGATGAGTTCCAGTTTTGTAGTTTGAGTATTTAATGTCATCATGATGGTCTACGTGACACAATTAAAGGAAGTCATTGACATGTAACAGGGTAGGAGGTGCTGCCTTCACTTTTGTCATTTTGATCTCTTCTTCTTCTTCTTCTTCTTCTTCTTCTTCTTCTTCTTCTTCTTCTTCTTTCTCTCTCTCTCTCTCTCTCTCTCTCTCTCTCTCTCTCTCAGCTCTGGTTTTCTTATAAGCAAAATTGGTATTAAAATGTCCGTATATGTATTTTAGCTTGTGACTTCAAGAAGGTAGGGCCACATTTTATTTATTTATATATATATGTGTATATATGTATGTGTGTATATATATATATATATACACATATATATATATATGTGTGTGTGTGTGTGTGTATACACACACACACACACACACACACACACACTAGTGGCCTGGTGCATGAAATTTGTGCACATTAAAAGGGAATTAATTAGAGGAAATATTTTAATATTGCTATTTGCCCTTTCTCTATAATAGAAGTGTCTGGCCAGCCCCCCCCTACCCCATTGGGTGACACCAAGACCAGCCGGCTCCACCCCTGTCAAGCCCTACCAGGCGGGGGACACAGCCTCATATCCCGGCACCAGGGCGGGGGGCGTGGCCTCAAGTTCCCTGGGGCCAGCGTCACGGCATCATGGTGTGATGACATTTGCATATTAGCCTTTTATTATTAAGATATTAGAGGCCTGGTGCACGACATTCATGCACTGGGGAGGGGGGGTCCCTCAGCCCGGCCTGTACCCTCTGGCAGTCCAGGACTCCTTGCTCCTTACCACCTACCCCTCACTTCTCCTTACCACTCGGCTTGCTGCTTCTTAGCACTGCCACGGAGGCGGGAGAGGCTCCTGCCACCACCACTGCACTTGCCAGTAGTGAGCCCGACTTCTGGCTGAGTGGCACTCTCCCTGTGGGAGCGCACTGACCAGCAGGGGGCAGCTCCTTCATTTAGCATCTGCTCCCTGGTGGTCAGTGTCCATCATAGCAACTAGTCATTCTGGTCGTTCCACCGTAATAGTCACTTAGGCTTTTATTGTATAGATATACACATTCCTTCATTCTCAAACATTGATTGAAGTATTACTGGGTACATAAACACCACTCCAGGATAGTCTGTTGTTAATGGCTGGGATGTAGGTGGGTGTGGGGAAGCATTGGGTCTATAGGTGAGGGATTGTGTGTGTGTGTGTGTGTAGGGAGCGGGTACCAAGGAAGACTTACTTTGGAGGAGCTGTCTGGGCTTATACATATCTTAGCAACCTCCAATGGCCTCACTCCTTTCACTGAGTAATGACTGAATCATCACAGTAAATCACATTAGAGCACTTGAAAGTATTTGTAATTTAGTTTAGAGATTTTCCATAAAAAACGGTCAAAATTTCTAAACAGGCCCCTTTGAAAGGATGTACCTTCATTTTGGAATAACACTCAGATGCAGAGCGAGCAGCATGTGATCTGTCTGATGACCACGCCCCTCTGTCAACATCCCTGCCAGGACTTTGCTTCTGCAGCTCCCTCCACGGACAGCACATGCAGTGCACGGGTGCTTTCCAGCCCAGAACAGAAATGTGTTCTTGTCCTGTAAGGATCAGTATTGCCTAAGTCACTGCCAGATTGACACTTCCCAAGGCTGCAAACAAATACAAAAACTTTGCCCAGGGAACATATTCTTACTGTTACTGATACACATCGGAAAAGTAATACGTGAAGGTGGGTCTCACTTGCCCCTTGGGGATAGAAATGGTCGCTTCCCTTGACTTGGGGGTGAACACAGAAACCAAGCACCAGAAAGAACATGGTATTTTAATCTGTTTAACAAAAACAAAACAAAACAAAAGAATGATGGCAACTATTTCCAACTGAGCCCTGCCCCCTGCTCCAGCTTTTTCTAGCTTTGTGGACTTGAGAGCCAGATCTGCTTATATAAATCCTCCTGGAAAACTTCATGACTTTATGGGGTATAATTGAGGACTTCAGCCGAGAAGCCCCACTTTGTACCTCAGGTATAGCTGCTGTTGGCTATTTATATATAGAGCCGTGGGGAGAGGAGGCAGATCTGAGAATAGCCTTCGTTTAAAATATCAGCCCCAGCGGTTGTCATCAATTACATTGTATGCTGCTCAATAAAAATGGGAGGTTACTATATCAGCGCTGACACCCTTGCTGAAATATAAACCACAGGCATGGAAGATGCGGAGCGTTTCGTCTTCCAGAAAACAGGAGGACTGCTGAACTCCAGGGGAAGGTGCCCGGGCCCCTCCTAAGCTAAAAAAGAATCAAACGTGGTTAAGGTGGCTTCGTGGTTGGGGAAAACGTCCAGTTTGCAGAAGTGGAGCTTGTTGGAAAGCGTTTCAGAGTTTTAGAGGATAAATGTGGGCAGGGATGGAGGTGGAAGGGGCCTCACGATGGGGGTGGGTGAGGAGTGAAATGAAAGGGAAGAAAAGGGGAAGGGAGACTGCGTGGGGAATTCTGGTGGAACATAGTCAGAAAGGTGGAGTTGAGGCAGGTTGTGATGAGCATACCAATCGTGAAGTCTGGACTTTGTTTTATTGGCACTGGGGAGCCATAGCATGTTTGTGAGCAGAGGAGTGACATGATGAGGGCAATATTTTGGAGGACTTAGTCTGATGACTCAACAGCCGTGAATAGGGACTCAAGACATGCCTGCTAAGTGATGCCCCTCCTACAGGACTTTGAGGAAACTCTCCACTGCATCATTCATTACCTCGGAATGTGGTTTATTCCAAGGCGGTCCGGCTTGCCATTCAGTGTTCAGATTGACCTGTGAAATGCCCGTGTAGCTCCTGATTGCCTGAGGTGTTGGTGTGAATTAGTTAGGGCACTCGTTGTAATGGTATTCAAAAGGGTTTGACTTTGTGTGGTGGAATATACAGATGATGTGTCATGTAATTGTACACTTGAAACCCCTATAATTTTGTTAATCAGGGTCACCCCAGTACATTTAATAAAAAAGAAATAGTTACCTGTACTTGCCTTCTCTGCTTAAGGATGTTTACTGAACTCTGAACAGCAGGGCTTCATAGAATGAGCACTTGTCATGTAATTGACTCCAAGGCAGTCAGCAGGAAAGTGCCTCAGCTGCCAGGCTCCGTCCAGAGACTGAGAATGTCTTTAAGTTATTATCTTTAAGCAGATCATCACTGCTTCTGTCAGTGGCCGGCAATAGCCATCGACTCAGGCTTCTCTAAGAAGAATTCTTTCTGAGATTTGGGTAGAGTAGGATACCCTTTTTGATTGTAATGATTTCATGCAGAATCTCACAGAAGGGACAGACAGGAGTTGGGAAATGAAGGGAGCAATTAACTCGGGTGAGGACTTTCCTTTGTGAAATCCACAGCGACAGACGCCTACAGAGCGAGTGGGGCAGGCTGCACAGTTTGAGAGGGCAACGGCCGGTGCAGTGGAAGTGGGTGTTGAGCAGACACAAGGCTTATGCTGCTGAAAGTGGCTTTTTCTTGACCTCCCCAAGCAAAAGCCCCTGGTCAAGTAAGTGCGGGACATACCCTGCTCTGTTCTTCCCTTGGAGATTCACAGTGTAACGTTAGCAATTCAAAAGCTCTAACAAGTCTTTTAGTAAAAAAGCCCATTTAACTTGCCATTTTCCAAATTTGCCTTTGACCACATGTTTTTATTTGTTCACGCCACACATCTCAGGCACCCAGAGAAGTCAGTGTATTCTGTGGGATACACTCTTGTAAGTGCAGGAGGGGGTTTTGGGCTGTGCAGCCAGATTCTCCAAGTTTAGAACTTGACTGTGCCAGTTACTAGCTGTGTGATTCTAGGCAAGTTGCTTAACTTCTCTGGTTCTAAACCTTCCCATCTGGAAATGGCAACAACAAAAGCATCACGAGGGTTAAATGAGTCAGTATGTCTGGCATATAGGACATGCTCTCAATAAGTGCTGTTTTAGCAAGTAATTGGCCTTTATACCCACCCCACCCTTCCTACCAGCTGCCCCTCCTTGGTGCTTCCCTCCCTTCCCACTCAGGGTTTTCCTTTCTTCCTTTCTTCCCTCTGGGGCCTTCAGAGTTGTCATGCTCTGAAGCTCTCAGGGCCAAATTGGAGCTGGCCTCTTTTATATTAGGCAGGCCACTGTAGTGGTGTACCCCAGTTCCTCATTATAGGGGTTCAGGAGGTTCAGGCTATTAGTGTGCTCATTCATTTATTCCACAAAGTTACCAAACGCTCAGTATGCAAGCCCACGGTGAGACATTCCAGGTTATCGATCATGTCATCCATCTAAGGTCTCACACAGGCTTCATGTGTGTAAGTGCAGTGGTCCCCCTGCCCAAGACCCCATGGATGCCTGAAACTTAGGATCGTACCAACCTTATATATACTATGTTATTCCCTGTACATACAAGCCTATGATAAAGTTTAATTTATAAATAAAGCACAGTAAGAGATTAATAACAGTGACTAATAATAAGTAGAACAATTATATACTGTAATAAAAGTTATGTGAGTGTCCTCCCTCTCTCTCACTCTCTGATAACTGATCTCATACCTGACACAGCTAGTGGGCAGGTAGTGTGCACAGCATGGATATGCTGATAAAGGGATGATTCATGTCCTGGGAAGGACAGAGTGGGGTGATGCAATATTTCACCACTCTACTCAGAACAGCATGCAATTTAAAACTTATGAATTGTTTATTTCTGGCATTTTCTATTTAATATTTTCAGATTTTGGTTGACTGTGGGTAACTGAAACCATAGGGAGCTAAACCACGGATAAGGGGGTACTGCTGTACTGGCGGCAATGGGGCAGGAGCAAGAACTAGTGGGGAAGCAAAGTGGGGTTGGTCTGTCCGCTTTGAAGTTAGATCACGTTGAAAGTTTCATCTTTCATCTCTGCTGCCTTTGCCTGTTTGCTTATTTTAAGGAAAGAAAATATCAGCTTTAAGGTTGAAATCCCATGGGTGCCCTTCCTTTAATCGATTTCCCACTTTCTTTTTCCTAAAGGTGACGGTATCATTAACATGCTTTTCTGTCCATGTTTTTCTATTTTCATGTCATACAGGCATGTCTACAACCAATATATTACATTATATGATGTGCAATAGAAATCAATGTTCTTTTACTCTAACATGTTTATCTTACTGAAAATTGTTTTAGTGGTTTGTTTGTTTTTGATAGTTGTAGATCTAGTTATTTCCTTTATACTGTAATATTCCTTTATGCTACAGCGTATCCACTTATTTCCGCCTTGGCAGACATTGGTGTTGTCTCCATTCCTTTTGCTGGTTGGGGCTGCTTTTTTGCAACATTCCTCACACAGTGATGGATTCTCCCATCAAGAGTGCGGTGCCCAGCTGGGGCCGAGGTGGGACAGGACTCTGCCACTGTTAAAATGCCTAACTTCAGGCAATCATGTGGCCTCCTCCTACTTGTTTGCCCATCTCTGAAATAAAATGGGTGGACTGGATGGTTCCTGAGGTCCTTCCCATCTGTGATAGTGGAGCTGTCGTGGTTGCAGGCAGCTTAGAGTCTGTTTATGTTTTCCTCATAAAAGAAGGAGAAATGAAAAATTTGAAGCCTGAAGCTCTTATTTCAAAGATTACAGTTTAACCAATGAAGTATGAATATAACTTCAATAAAAACAATGGAATTAAATGGGCCTTTTGACCATCGGGAGTGGGGAGGGAGCAGCTCAGAATCAGAGCAGAAAAGGCCAAAGTTGAGAGGTACTTTCTCCTTCTCTCTGAGTCCAGTGGGCACTGCCCGGTGTGGACAGAGCAGGGTTCAAATCTTGGGCCTCACATTAACTTCCTGCAGACATTTGAGTAATGTGCCTTATCTAGCCTTCATTTTCCCATCTGTCAAGTGGGGCTACTGAATCCCCGTCTTGTAGGGCATTTGTGAGGATGGAATGAGATCATGTTTGTGAAGGGCCAGGAGCTGGCCTGTGGCATGGGCTCAGGAAACCTCGGTTTCTTCCCAGCTCAGTCAGGTTGCTTGCGGGCTCTTGTTCCTCATGGGGTGCCGAGGGCTGCGTCATGTCATGTTCTGCTTCCCCTGGCCTCTCTAGGAATCCCAGTGCCTCTGGAATCAAGAAGCAAAAGCCACCCTGGGTTGTGTTCCACGCTTTGGGTGGAATAATAGGGAGTCGTGACAGGTAGTAAAATTCTCCTTGTAATTATGGGGCACTGCGGCCTTCTATTACTGTGTTTAAGAGGTTCTTCTGGCATGAACAGATCCATTTTAAAGACATGTTTATTACCTTTCCCCCAACGCACAAACTGTAGTGTTAGTTTTATAAAAAAGGAAAAAAATCCTCTCTGTTATTCCACCTGCTAGAACAACAGCCCCTGAATTAATTATATTGTATTGGTTGAGTCCTAATGAAACAGCCTTGGTTTGAGGAAATTCTCAATGGGGAAAAACTGTCAGTTGAATTTTAAAGCCAATCAATAACGCTGTTTAAATTTTTCTCATTTGAGACTGTTGAGTGGATTAGAGCATTTTCACAATAGCAAGATGGCTGCTTGGAGAAACTTGGAATCACCTATGTCTCCATAGCTCGTATGTCTGAGGTGGAGTTTTCTTTGTTAAGGTCTTCAGCTGTGCTAGGTAGCAGTTCATTGCTGGAGGCCTAGGCCTAGCAAATGTTTGTTTTGCCCTCATAACCATGCATGCTGAGCTGCAGTATGATAAATTGGAAAGGCTCTGGGCTTTGCAGTCTCAAAGATGGGGTTCAGTTCCAAGCTCTTCCCTTTCATAGCTGTGTGTACTTAGGCAAGTGCTTAACTTCTCTGAGCCTCAATTTCCTTATCTGTAAAATAGAAATGTTGGCATTTATTTCACCTATGACATGGATATAATGCCTGATCCAATCTTACTGTAATGAACATGATAAAGTCAGTAAGCTTTGTTTTTGTTTTTAACCCTCACCCAAGGATATTTTTTCATTGATTTTTAGAGAGGGTGGGAGGGAGGGAATGGGGGGGGGGAGGAAGAGAGATAGTGAGAGAGAGAGAGAGAGAGAGAGGCAAGGATGTGAGAGAGACACATTGATTGGTTGCCTCCCTCACGTGCCCTGACTGGGGCTAGGGTTTGAACCTACAATCCAGGTGCCTTCCCTTGATCAGAATAGAAACTGAGACCCTTTGGTATGTGGGCTGATGCTTTAACCACTATGCAACACAGCCAGGGCAAAGGCAGCAAAGCTTTGGTCAACGATGGAGGACTAATGCTTTGTTTTAGATTTTCAGATTTGAAAGGATCTTAGAGGAAGTTTCTGTTGTGTCCACTTACCCATCCCTGTGTGAACTGATTGACCAGTGAGTTGTTCACTCAAGTGCTTATGACCTAGTAGGTGCTGAATTGGTTACATGGAGGAACTAGGAGGGGGAATGTGGCAAAGGCTTTCCTAAGGATACTCACTGTCTATGTAGCTGAGAGAGAGATAGAGAAAGAGAGACAGAGATATAGAGATAGAGAGGGTGTGTGTGAGGCACCACACAGAACCTTGTAGACTAGGGTTCAGGTGAGGGACATTAGTCTTTCCTGGGTAAGGGTCAGGGAAAGGTTTTTAGAGGAAGTTGACCTGGGAGCCTTTCTAAAGATGGGTAGATGTTTGGACAGTCAAGCCAATTTAGAGCTTCAGTGCCATGCATTTGAAACTAACCTAGTCCTCTGAGTGGGTTCTATTATCTTTGGCAAGAATGGCCGGGGGATAAATGGCCCTCATGCCATGTCTTATCTTGCCAGAGCCGCAGATGCAGGCATAAGTCTCCAAATGCAGTGCGATTTCTCAGTGTCGCTTATGGAGAAAGAAGTGTTAGCGCCTCACATGCGGATGCTGGACTAAAGGGGGACGAATGGGGAAGGACATGGAACCTTTGTCTTCACACAGAAGCCCCTGGGGGCCTGGAGGACCAGATTAGGCTGGTCCCTGCTCATGAGGAGAGCCCAGTTCCAACATGAGCACTCTTGTCCAGCTTCCAAGGCTAGAGCCACAACCATGGATCCCTTACCACAGCCCCAAACGGCATGCTTGTCCAACTTCCTGTCTTCTACAGCTGTGTTGTTGGGGAAATCTGAGTGCATGCAGGATTAAATGTGGTTTTGTTAGCACATCAAATAATGACTCCCTGGATGTTTAGGACATCATGCTATCTCACCCCAAAGAAAAGACTCTGCAACTGTCAGATAAAGCGGGATTGTTATGTGTTTGGAGGGTGTGTGGCTAGCGTTCACATCTGGTCAACACTGAGCAGGTTTGCTCAGGAAGAGAAAGCGGAGGGACCATCTGCCTCCATGGACATTAGGGCTGAACGTCAGACCACCAGGCTGGGGTCACGGTCAGAAATGATAATGCCGGCTGTTGGCATAGTCATGGTATCGGAGTTATTTTTTTTTTATATAGACTATTGTCAGTAACTGCTGTGTCTTTTATTTACATTCTTCTTCTTTGCTCAGCATGTTTCCATTTTTCTTAGAACCCTGCTTTCCTACATGAGTTTGATTCTTTCAATACACAAAATAGAAAGTTGTCTGGGTGGTAATTAAGAGAACGAATTGGAGTTATCTCTTAGCTATTTGACTGCTCCTTTAAGAGTTTGGTATAATGTTATAATAGTTAGCAAATAGCTTGCACATACTCTGTTTCCTCCACTTTATGTATTCCTGGCCTCTCCACGTGGCTGGTCCAACTCATCCTTGAGGTCTCAGTTTGTGTGTCACTTACTCAAGGAAACCGTCTCTTACTCCTAGACTAGACTAACTTGGCCTAATAGTCTCTCCTAATAGTCTGTGCTTTTCATTGCCACACAGTTGTAGTTTAATAATTTTAAGACTTATTTACTGTTTGTTTCCCTAGCCAGACTCTGTACTTCTGTATTTCCAAGGCCTAGTGTAGGATCAGACACAAAGTATTGAGTTAATATGTGTTGAAAAATCATAATCACCATTTACTGTGCACCTACTGTATGCTAGTACTGCCTATTCCTCTTTTAAAAACTGTGTATGTATGCACACATAATCTTTGTTAATACTGACAACATCTCTATAAAGAAAACTCGGTCACTCCCATTTTACAACTGGGAAACTGGGTTCAATGTTAAGTGTAAGAATGTTCAGCAGCTTTTAAATGTTCAGGATATTCATACCTAGTCATCTGGGAAAATATCTTAAAGACAAAGAGGCTAAAAGATGAGAACATTTTCTCCTTGTGTGGGCAAAGTTCAGTAAGGTTTGCTTCAGGGAGCAGGAGGTGGGGAAAAATGATGAGGAATGAGAGCTTTACTTTATTTTTTTAAAAATAATTCTTTATTGTTGAAAGTATTACATATGTCCCCCCTTTCCCCCCATTGACCTCCTCCAGCCCCCCCCCCCACCCCTCCAGGCCTTCACCGCCCCATTGTCTGTGTCCATGGGACATGCATATATGCATACAAGATCCTTGGTTGATTAACTCCCACCCACCCACCCTACCCTGCCTTCCCTCCGAGTTTCCGCACTCTGTTCCATGCTTCCATGTCTCTGGAGTCACTCTGTTCATCAGCTTATTTTGTTACTAGATTCCACATATGAGTGAGATCTTCATAGGATACTTGTGTTTCTCTGACTGACTTATTTCTCTTAGCATGATACTCTCCAGGTCCCTCCATGCTGTCTCAAAGGGTAAGAGATTCTTCTGTTTTACTGCTGCATAGTATTCCATGGTATAAATGTAGCACAGCTTTTTTCATCTACTGATGGTTACTTGGGCTGTTTTCAGATCTTAGCTATTGTAAATTGTGTGAGAGCTTTACTTTTCCAATGACTCAGTAGTTTATAGGTCAGTGGTTCTCAACGTGTGGCCCCAGACCAGCTGCATGGCATCACTTGAGAACAGGCCAGAAATGCAAATTCTCCAGCCTCACCTCAGACCTACCAAATGGGAAGCTTCAGGTATGGGATCCAGCAACCTGCATCACCCAAAAACAGCCCGCGGGGGGATTCTAATGCACGCTCTAGTTTGAGAACCTTTGGTGGAAAGGAAAGAAGATGGGACTTTACTTTCTCATGTTGCCATCCCATTAGATGGGATCTGTGATATGTCACCTGATGTCTCTAGGCCTCAGTTTCATTGTCTGTAAGATAGGGATAGTGACACCTAACCTGCAGAGTTGTTGGAAGAATCAGTAAGCTAATGTAGGTGAGTGTGATTTGTACAGCATTGATCAAATAATCAAGTTGGGGTATGCGTTTGCTCTGATCCTCTTGGGCTGGTAAATATCACCATCACTCTCTTTAAGGGTGGGCCTATGAGGCTACTTGGGTTCTCCTTTTCCTGAAGAATAATACAGCCTATTCCTTACTGTTGAGGCCATTCCATGCATCTCCCCGAGGACCTCTCAGCTTCCCAAGGCTCTGTACATGGCAGCTAGAAGCCCATGTTGGCTGAAGGGGGAGGATTGTGGCTAAGGGAACAGCCTGGAAGGCTGTGCTGTGAAACTGACCCAGGGTCCATGCAAACGACCTGGAAGGCTGTTTTGAGACAGCAGGTAGTCATTACAGGTGACAGGTGACCACAACCTGAGTGTGGAGACTTATCAGTAAAGGTGATGATCATTGTGATTATAGCTAAAAAATTTGGTGACTAACGTGTGACGGGCTCAGTCTTCTTTCATATAATTTCAGATCTCATTAATTGGCCCAAGTCCATCCCCTGCCCGGACCATTGCAATGGCTCCTAGCTATCTTCCTGCTTTCAACCTTGTCTCTCTTCAGTCTATTTTCAACACAGCTGCCAGAGGGAGCCGGTTAAAATAAAAGTCAGAGGAGAGTATTTCTCTGTCTAAAACCATCCATTGTTCTCTTATCTCAGAATCAAAGTCAAGGTCCTCAGAATATCCTGGGAGGCTTGACAACATCTTTCCCACTTACCTTTCTGCCCACATTTCCTGCCAGTTTTCTGCTCACTTACTCTACTCTTTGGACAGTCATGCCTCCTCGCACCTCAGGCCCTAGCTCTTCCTGGCCCTACTGCACAAAATATATTCTATAGAGATGCATAAGCCTTTTTCTTTTCCCTCTTTTAGGATTTTAATGAAATTAATATTCTAAATTGAAGTAGGAAGTTATTTGTTTGTATATACCAATATTTTGTTTTTTTAAATGAGTATTTAATGGTTGTAGCTCAAAGCCAAATGTGACTTATTTTTATCCTAATGACTTCTGCAAAATAGCCACCATTTACTCATTGAGTAAATGGACATAGTCTAGCCAGGGCTGGCTGCCACTCTAGAGGAGGCTTCCGCAGCCTCCGCTGCTGACATTGGTTGGGTGACTGTGGGGGTGTCCGGCGCAGTGCAGGATGTTAGCAGCATCCCTGGCCTCAGTTCATTAGATGCCAGCAGCACCCGCCCCAGTAGGAAAGCCAAAATAAGCTACAGACATTGTCCAATGCCCCATAGGGGGAAAATTACTCTAGCCACATGAAGGGTGTCATGAACAAAACCCAGGCTTCAGAGCCAGACAGGCTGGGATTCAAATCCCCGCTCAACGACCCCACCACCTAAGTAAGCAACCTTGGGCAATGAAGAAGGTGAGAAACGGGCTCAGGCTTTGCTGACAAATTGGATGCATCAAGGAAGCCTTCATGGTTTTGTTCTGAAAACTAGAAGCCTATAATGACCATTTCTGAAAGAGAGAGGATTGCTGGAGAGACATCTCAATCATGGACATACTGAATTTGAAATGTCATTTTCCATTGTGGCTAAATATTGCCCGACTCTCTTAATAACAAAAATAAAACAACCTCAGTGTTATAATGTTAACAAAGACTCTGCCTCTTGACTTGGTCTTATCAAAGACTCTGACCATGCAATCAGATTGAGTCACTCTCCTACTTAAAACTATCCAGTGGCTTCCCAATGAATTTAGAATAAAATCTAATAATTCCTTACCACAATCTCCAAGGCCCTTCCTATACGTCCTACCTGCCCAACTTACCTTGTAACACCTCCTCCTCGTACATTATACTACTTCTATAGGGGCCTTATGTCCGTGTTGTGAACATGCCAAGACCATTTAGGTCTTAGGGACTTGCTACTACTGTTGTCTCTTTCTGGAATACTCTTCCCACTGTTTTTCTTCTGTACCAGAGACTGTGTGATCAGTCAGATTGCAGCCTTCCTGTTATTTCCTCAGAAAGTTCTTTTGTTATCATGGTTATCTTCTTAGCCTTTCTCATCCTCTGAAGTTGCTCATTCATTTATTTATACATTCATTGATTGTCTCCCCCTTCCTGCCCCATGAGCTATCGTATCTGATTAGTTTGCCACTGTATTCTCGGCATCTAATACAGTGTCTGGTACACATTAGGCACTTAGTAAATATTTGTTAAATGGTTAAGTAGAGATAGGAAGAAAAGGATGAGGTGGAGAGAGAAAACCCTGTTCTCTCTTATAATCAAATATGTCTTAATGTTGGCTAAAACTTTGCCTCCATTGATGAGTGCATTTCACACATTGCAAAGTATTTCATGTGGGATTTTGTATTAACAGTACAAAATCAATAGGTCAGACCATCCCCATTTTACATAAGAAAATGAGGCTCATAGGGACCAGGTAACTTCCTTGTGCTTACTCTGCTTTTAAGTGACAGCCTGATCTAACCTTGAATCTGTGTCTCCTGACTGAATCTGGTATTCTTTCCGTAGACCGCGGTGGTAGTTCTCTGTGATACCGCTGGCACTGCTATCGTCTCAAGAGGCAGCATGTAACCAAACGGGTCAGATTAAATTAAAAGTAGTCTCAAATTTTGCTGAGTCTTTGTGTAATTTTAGAACCACAATCAAATTTATCAATATCTTCTGGCTCTGGTATGTTTAAATAACTTTCTTTAATTTAAATACATATTTCTCAGACTGACTACTGGCAGTATAACTTGGAATACAAAAAAATCTCCCAGGGAATACGTTCCTTTTAAAATTTTTGCCTTATTTTCCAGTCTCTGGGGGCTTTATAATCATTGAGAGGCCTGAATTCATGTTAGTTCCAATATGTTCACCTACCACAGCACCTTCCACATAGCACTCAGAGCAAGGCGAGGGATTGTGTCGTTTCCACCAGGGATTGGGCAGAGCTGTACAGAAGGGGTCCCACTACACAGGCTCTTTCTGCAAGTCTGCTTCCTGTCAGTCTCCCAGGGTCAAACAGTGCACATTTAACACAGGTGGGGCTTCCGGGCGGGGGTGGGGGTGGGGAGGAGGCTCCTCCCAGGAATTCATGACTTCCCAGAGCCTTGACATTGACACTTTAGAATTCTTTGCCTTCACTTATGTCACTTCCACAAACATTGTGCACAAAACTGTGTGTGTGTTGTGGGGGATGTTCAGAGATGCAAAATCTAGTCTCTGTTCTAAGAAGTGTACAGTTTAGCATGGAGATACAAAACTTACTCTCAAACAACTATAAATCAAAGTTGAATTTGGAGTAAATGCAGTCTAGAATGTATAGTTAACAGCTGCTCCTTCGAGTCAGACAGTTGGAGTTTGGGTGCAACTCTACTGCTTGTTAGTTAAGTTGTTTTAGACAAGATACTTAACTTCCCTAAGACTTGGTTCCCCCATATGTAGCATCAGGGTAACAATACCTGTGATTGCTTTCATGATATAGCTATGTAAATGGGTTAACATAGTTTGGACCCATAGTAAACGTTCCGTAAATGTTAGCCTTTATAATTTTTATATATCTCTATATATTTTTTAATGGTTTCAGTTCTCCCTCTGCTCTTAATAAGTGACTGCATTTTACTTTGAGGAAATACCATTAATAAAATTGTGAAGTAGAGAGAGTTCAGGATGTATGGGGAAGTGGCCAGTCCCATTTTGTCCAGAGTCTGGGATCTGTGTGAAGTCCTAAAATATAAGGGATAAATCTGGATGGGTCAATTAAGGTGAAGCTTGAAGAGTTTTGATTGACCTTGTAACAAGCCCTTCTATATACCCCACACCTGTCTATTTGAATTGTGCACAAATGAGTGACCAGAAAAACGAGTTATTTCCATTTGTTTGGATTCATCCTTTATAGTGTGAAGAGAAAGATGTATTTTCTTAGCATGTGTAGGGTAACATGCTTTACACTCAGTGATTGTTCAATAAAGTTGGATGTTGACTGAGTAGATGATAGTGATGGTACCCTGAGTTGCTTTCTTTCAAGTCAACACCCTCGGGCTCTTTCAAATCAAACAGAACACAAAGGTGCCCTATCAAAAACTAGAGAAAACCCTGCAGACATAAAAAAACCCCACTTAATTTGAAATGCCAAACATTTTCTTTAAAATACCCTAGTCACTGTTTAGGATGCCTTGCCTAGAGTAATTTAGTGGTTCAACTTTTTTATCCTTTGTTATAATGTTTAATACTATATTGTCAGGTGATGAATCAGAGGGATAGGAGTTTACAAATCAGTCCCTAGGGACTTTACATTCCATCTTTCCAGGCAGCCTGGTGTGATAGGCCTCCCTTAAGAAAACTAGTTCAAAAGCTGAGAAAACTTTGGCACAAAAAGAGGAACTATGAGCTAGGACACTAGCGGCCAAGGAATAGAATGGCCCCACAGCACTCACATAGTTCATGTATGAGGAGCCAAGAATTCCTGAGTCCTAGGGCTGGATGTGGGCAATCTCTCCTGTGGCTCCATGTGTGGTATTCATCTAACCAGAACCTTGGCTGAGGTCTAGGAAACACCCCGTAATGAGCTGGTGTGTGCTCATGCAAGACTGGACCTGGGAAGAATGCAACCTTGCATGGCCTCTGAGCAGCAAGAAGGGGCCCTGTTACCTCCTGAGGAAGAAGAGATTTTGGAGGAAAAGAAATCCCAGGAGATATGATGAACAGAGAAAGAATGAAGGAGCAGTTCCTAGGACTTGTCTGGATCCATTGAAAGGGTCAAGGAGCTCAGTCCACATTCAGGAAGAGCCAGGCACAGAAAAGCAAAAAAATCCTTATTACTCCTGAGAACAAGTAGTAAAATTACTTATTGCCCACCTCCCTCCCAAACAAAGCAAATTTACAAGGTCAAGAAAAACATAAAAAAGCTATACGCTCATTTGGGCACATCACAAGCATATAACTGATGTAGCATATTGAAAAAGATGATAGCCTGTTTCTTTTTTTTTAAAGCTTGGCTTTTGGTTTGACAGTTTTACATTCAATGTCTTATCTGTGCGTATGCATTTACCTTGCTGAAAGGGATCATTATGCTAAGAAACGATCTATTCTATTGGTATTATTTATTAAGTAACTACTAATACCACTTTTTATAAATGGATACAATTAAGTCATAGACTGGCAGCTTTTGCTGAAATTCTCCCTTCTCCTTTCTGAGCTTATTCTAATCTCTGACTGGAACTTGTGAACAGCTGTCTAGAATTGATGAGATGACCCCGTTTGGGCCCCAATCAGCTCAGCAGGAGAGACGGTCATGCTTAGGAGCTGAGTGTCACTGATGTAGGTAAAAGTAACAAACGAAAGTGCAGTCGAGGGAAAAGCTCACAGGCTAATCCCTCTAAAGACTGCCTTTACACAGAGCTGAGACTTTAGGAGGGAAATGTTAAAGGAAAGTAATTACTAGAATAATAACGTATACATGTGGTTAAAACACTCAATGTACTGAAAGTAGGGAGCTTTCTTCGAAGATTAGTTTGAAACATAATGTGCCAAAGGCTCCCCCTAAGTGTTCCCAAGCTTGCATGCTCCCTCTCTGCCTCCATAAAGGGTAAAATTTGCCCCCAAATATTACCTCACCCTTTGTACCCATGCAGGATGTCTTCCATTCAGAGGTTTCAGTGTCTTCACAAATGTAAATCAATAAGTCTCAGCATCACTTCTGTCCACAGAGATGGTTCATTTAAGTAACACAGAAATTCACCTAATGGCCTACTCAGGGTCACCTGACAAGTCCTTTGTGTCATCTGGTATTGGATATTCAAAGTGAAAAAATACCTTGCAGCCTCAATACAGTTCCAATCTTATTGCATCCTTAGCAAGTACCACTGGAAGGATGAATCATCTTCCTTCATCTTTACAACAAGGCTCCTACCACTTGGCCTTCCTCAGTCTCACCAAGAGACCAAATTCCTGGGAACCCAGACTTCAGCCCTCCTCTTTCCTATCTTATCTGCCCCCAAACCTAAGTGAGGACAGAACATGACTGTTTTTTAAGATGTTTTAGGAATCACTGTGATTAAATAAATAGTTGGTCATATTTTCTTTTGTTCCCCAAACTCATTATTAATCCAGTGAACAAATATTGACTAAATACTTATTGTGTTGCCTGCCACTCACTGTGCTAGACACAGAGAACGCTACAGTCATGCTCCTCCCTTCATGGGAAGGACAGACGGTAAACAAGAATCAGCCACACTGTGGTCAGTGCTATGAAGATGACAAATGTGATGGGCTGGGTGAGGCAGGTAGGAATGGAAGCTCACTAAGCAGGTGATATATGAACTCAGACCTGGAGCATGAGAATAAGTCAGTCCTTCCTTCCTTCCTTCCTTCCTTCCTTCCTTCCTTCCTTCCTCCAGATTTTCATTTCTAATAAAGTAAACATCAACCTTTAATATTCTATATATTTAAAAAAAGCTCTTTGGTAGTCATTTTATTTTTTTACCAGAGTATAAGGATCATGGGACCAAAAGGTGAGAAAACTACTGTAGTTCATTCCCAACCATGATTAGTTCATTTTTGCTCTGACCTGATAAGGTGCCATTGTGATCTGATTGCAAACCACTCCTATATAAGGTGCTGGCTGAGCCCAGGAAGCTGATTGGTAGTGAGTGGTTGTTTGGACGTGGATTAGTGGATTGATTGGTTGTTGCTTTTTACCTCTTCCTTCTCCTTCTCATTCTCCTCTTCCCTTCCTCCTCCTCCTCCTCCTCCTCCTCCCCTCCTCCCACTGATCCCCTTCAGTGGGAACAGATATCAAATATTTTTTTTATAACACCATGGGTGACTTCTTCGAAGACACCTCTGCCAATGTGGAGTGGCACATTGGCAACTATATAATCCTCAATGACATCGGGAAGGGCTCCTTTGGCGAGGTTAGACTGGCCCGGCACATCATGACCAGCACGGAGGTGGAGTGAAAATTGTGAACTATGAAGATTCCTCAGATGTAGCCGAAGAGATTTATTCAGTCAAAGAACTGAATCATCCAAACATCACTAAATTATTTGAAGTGATTAACACCAAGCACCAAGTCTACATGTTTCTGGAATATGCTTCTGAAGGCACGTTACATGAGTATATAAAAAAGTGTGGTCCTCTCTCGGAGAAGAAAGCGCGAGCCCCATTTCACTAGATCCTCTCAGCAGTCCATTACTGCCATCAAAAAAATATTGTCCACCGGGACATAAAACCCGAGAACATCCTTCTAGACATGGGGCTGACCATCAAACTGGCTGACTTCGGACTGGGTGAAGTATTTATGGAGGAGAAACTAACCACCGTCTGTGGCACTCACCCCTACATGGCCCCAGAATTGTTCCGGCTTGAACCCTACGAGGGCCCGAAGGTGGACGTCTGGAGCGTGGGGATCGTGCTGTACAACATGTTGACTGGGGTTCTTCCGTTTGTGGGCAAAAACTTAGAACAACTCACGGAGTACATCTTGAGCAGGGTCTTTTTTATTCCTTATTCTCTCTCAGTACCGTGCCACAAACTATTACAGAAAATGATAAACATTGACGCTGGCCGAAGACCCACCCTGGAAATTATTATGCGAGATCGCTGGGTCAATACTGGGCAGTCAGCGATAATGACACCCTACATTGAACCACCCTGGACTGACTTAGACCCTCAGGTAGCCCAGATCATGAGGACCTTGGGCTATCAGAAGGAGGAAATAGAAGAATCCCTGACGGGGAGAAAATTCAATAACATCATGGGGACTTACCGGATTTTAAATATGAAACTGAACATCGGTGCCCGGAAGATAAAGGTAAGGCCCTGCTCCTCCTCTGACCCCAACATGAGACTTTCTAGAGCCCAGGGGATGTGGGCATCAGGGAAGAAGGGCAGAGACCCTGTGACTCCACCACCGAGCCCAGAATCCAATGTGCCCACTCCCCCAGGCAGCCTTGAAGGGAGCAGCACCACCAGTTGCTGCAAGACCACCATGCCCTCAGGAAGCATGGGAGGAGGGAGCACCACCAGTTCCCCAGGGAGCCTGGAATGGAACACCGACACTCCACCAATTAGAGTGCAGGTGAGGAGGATCATCATCCAACCAGGCAGCGCGCAACTGGGAAGGACCAGCCAGCCAGGAAGCGCGCACCTGGAGAGGACTGGCCAGCTGGGCAGCACTCATGGGAAGAGGACCAGCCAGCCAGGAATCACGCACCTGGAGAGGACCGGCCAGCTGGGCAGTGCTCACAGGGAGAGGACCAGCCAGCCAGGAAGCGCGCACCTGGAGAGGACCGGCCAGCTGGGCAGCACTCACGGGGAGAGGACCAGCCAGCCAGGAATCACGCACCTGGAGAGGACTGGCCAGCTGGGCAACGCTCCTGGGGAGAGGACCAGCCAGCCAGGAAGCAGGGAATTAAGGAGTCAGATACTCCATCGTGACAATAAGATTTTCCCTGACACCCAGAGCAGCAGCAGCCCCAGAAGCTGTGGTGGAGCCCCAGAGGAAAGAAACAATGACAACTGTCAGGCTGGGCCATCTTATGAGGGGACCCCAGCCTCTTCCTGTGGAAAGAGCCAGGGCCGGCAAGGGGTGGCAAGAAGGGTCTTTGGATTTTTTTTTTTTAATTCCTGTGTTGCACAGCAGGACCTAGAAAAAAACACATAAAAATAACACAGGTGGCACCTATGTGATATTCATGAGTGGACAATGCTTGGCCAAACCCAGGCAGAATGTAAGAGAGGAGGACAGTTCACCGGTCCAGAGTGCAAGGGGAAGACAGTTCACTTGACGAGGGAAGGAGAGGACAGTTAACCAGGCCAGAGCACAAGGGGACTAGAGTTCACAGTTCACCTGGCCAGAATGCGAGGGGGACAGTTTACCACACTTGCCTCAGCCAGAGGATGAGGAGAAGACAATTCACCACCTATCACCTGACCAGATCATGAAGAGAAGATAGTCCACTTGGTAAGAGAATGAGGGGGACAGTTAACCACAGCTCACTTGGCCAGAGCACAAGCGGAAGAGAGTCCACTTGGCCAGAACACTGGGAATTTTTTACTCGGCCAGAGCATGAGGTTAAGACAGTTCACTCAGCCAGAACATTGGGAACAGTTCACTCGGCCAGAGCACAAGGAGAGAACAGTTCACCACAGTTCACTCAGCCAGAGCACAAGCGGAATACAGACCACTTGGCCAGAACACGGGGAACAGTTCACTCATCCAGAGAACGAGGCGAAGACAGTACATTTGGCAGAGCACTGGAAACAGTTCACTCGGCCAGAGCACAAGGCGAAGACAGTTCACTTGGCCCGAGTTTGGGGAACAGTTCACTGGGCCAGAGAACGAGGGGAGGACAGTTCACCACAGTTCACTTGACCAGAGCACAAGCGGAAGAGAGTCCACTTGGCCTGAAGACTGGGAACTGTTGACTCGGCCAGAGCATGAGGTGAAGACAGTACACTCAGCCAGAGTGCTGGGAGCAGTTCAATGGGCCAGAGCATGTGGTGAAGACAGTTTACTCGGTCAGAACGCTGGGAAAAGTTCACTCAGCCAGAGCACAAGGAGAGGGCAGTTCACCACAGTTCACTTGGCCAGAGCACTGGAAACAGTTCACTCTGCCAAAATGTGAGGGGAGGACAGTTCACTACAGTTCACTCAGCCAGAGCATGAGACGAAGACAGTTCATTCAGCCAGAGTGCTGGGAACAGTTCACACAGCCAGAGTACGAGGAGAGGGCAGTTCACCACAGTTCACTTGACATGCCATAGGTTATTTTTAAAAATCCTGATTTCATTGTTAAAATGTGAAAAACAATAGCAAATTCTGAGTGCTGTTCACATATTATTACAGTCAGTTTTCATAACTCTTCTATACAATTGGGACTACTAATGAATGCATCTATTTTATAGTTAAGGAAACTGAGGCTCACTTAAGTTGGTTGTATAGGGCAGGGTCAGCAAGTGTGTTTTATAAAGTCAATATTTTAGGCTTATGGTCTTTTTCAGTACAACTCACTCTGCCTTGTAGTATGAAAGCAAATGATGATATGAAATTAATAGGTGTGGTTGTGTAAGGGCAGCTTGAGTGATTGTAGGGACAGTGTAAGGACAGCTTACCCCAGCCCCAGCAGTGACAGGATGCTTGCTTATCTGTAATCAGTCTAGCCCTTGCTTGCTACACCGTGCAGACCTACATACTGGAACAATAAGTTTGCAGAGATTTTGAACCGAAACCAAGTCCCTAGGTGCTGGCAGCTGGTGTCAGCTAGGGGACTGTTATAACGTACTTTTAAGCAAAATTGCTTTTAGAAAAACCCCCACCTAGACCCAGAAGCAAGAAACAGAATCTGGGAATATATATATATATATATAACTGGGTTCAGCAGAATAGATTTTGCTCAGCTTTGTTTACTGATCCCCTGAGCCAGCAGTGCTGCTTTTGGAATAAAGGTGAGTTTCTGCATCTCCCGAGTGCTTGGTGTTCTGTCTTTGGTTACTTTGCCATAGCAGTTGTGTTCTAATAAAACTTTATTTATGACTACTGACATTTGAATTTCACAAAATGTTCACGTGTTGTGAAATATTAGTTTCAAGTTGTCAGCCACTTAAGTATGTAAAAATTATTGTTAGCTTGTAGGTCGTACGAAAACTGGTGACAGTTCATACTGGCCTTAGATTTCTCCCCTGAGCCATAGTCCTTAGCCCTGGTTTAGAGTCATCTGGAGTCAGGGTTTTAATCCAGGTATGTTTCCACAAACAGCTTTTAATCTCCACCATGTTGTGCTGTGTAGAATAAGGAGAGATAATTGATTGTTAACTTATTTTAAACACAACCAATCCCCCGCAACCCTCCCACCCCACAAAAAAACAACCTTGTACTAAAAGTACTATGTGCCTTAATTAGGAAGTTTATCAAGTTTTTCAAGGAAGGTATAATTTTAATTTTCTCTGATCCTGCTTCTTCGTAGCTCAGTGTTAATTATAACTTGAGGAGGCATTTTGGCTTTTGAACTGACAGCTTGAAAATGTAGTTTTAAAAAGTGAAACAAACATGCACATGGTGTAAAGAATTGACTTCAAAAGTGTATAAAATCAAAAGTGAAGTCTTTTGGTTCCCTTGTTCCTTTTTATCCCATAATTCTTCCCACAGATCATCACTGTTAGCAGCTTTTTGGGCCTCCTCCTGACGTGGACTATGTGATTACAACAATGCATTTGTCCTGGTCCATTTTTCTCTGCATACTTGCTTTTTCAGTAAGATCTTAGAGAACTCTCATTATCAATTCATTTGTCAATACCTTATTTTTAGTGGATGCATAGTATTCTATTGTATATGTATTCCTGAAGTGCTGCTATTTATTTAACCATGTTCCCATTTTTGGATTTGAGTTATTTCCAGGTTTTTTAGTTATTGCTCAAGGTAGTTCATTGAATAGTGCTGTCAGTCTATCACACTTCTTCTGTATTTCTGCAGGATAAGTTCATAGAGATGAAGTCACTGCATCAAAGGAAATGTGCATTTTTGATGGATTAATGTTTTTCTTTCATGAAATTTCAAACAAATTATCTGCTGGAGCCAAGAATATCCACAGAGAACAGCATTACTAGAGGGAAAATGGATTCCATCTGCTCCCTGTAATTTTCCATTTATTTGTTGTTTTTTGTTTGGTGAGGGAATAGGTCATGTTTCATCTTCAAAAGAGTTGGTAGAGAATTTATACATTGTGACAGTGAGGTTTGGGGCTCCAGGTCTTCTTTGACTTCCATTTAAAGAACAGTCATCTTTTTCTTAAAAACATAAGAAATGTGCTTGAGGCCTGGTCAGGATTCTGTAATGGGAAGCAACAGTGATTTGGGAAAACTGTAGTTAATCTCCATGAATTAATTTTTCTTGAAGTCTAAGGGAGAATACTTAATAACATATATGTTAATTGATGCCAATAATTTTGAGTATTGACTCTGTCCCAGCTTCTGTACTAAGCCTTTTATATGAATTATCTTTTTGAATGTGCAGTGACCTTAGAAAGCTGGAACTATTCTCATCCCTATATTCAGATGAAGAAACTGAGGTTCATAGAAGCCCAGAATCACATAGCAAGTGGTAAGGCTAGGCTTTGAACCCAGCACTGATTGCAAAACTCCTGTCTTTCTTTTTTAAAATACATTTTTATTGATTTCAGAGAGGAAGGGAGAGAGAGAAACATCATTGATGAGAGAAAATCATTGATTGACTGCCTTCTGCACGCCCCCCACTGGGGATCAAGTCCTCAACCCAAGCATATGCCCTGACTGGGAATCAAACTGTGACCTCCTGGTTCATAGGTCAACTCTCAACCACTGAGCCATGCTTGCTGCACCAAATTTCCCATTCTTGATCACCAGGTACACTATTTTCTATCACTAGTCATCTAAAATTATTATATATACCCTGTATTTCATCATAGAGGTTGGTCAGTCAGTAGTTATGAGGGAGCCCATGGAAGTAGATGTTGCTTCTGCCTCCTTTTTCATAGTTGATGATGGAAACAGGCTTTTCTGCTAGACTGAATGCATAGGACAGCCAACCTCCCATAGCTGGCCAATCTCCTGCAGTCCCTCCCCCCAACCCGGCTGGCCCTGATCGACCCTGATCGCGACTGGGCGAGACAGCCCCAGTCAGTCCCTGGTCAGGCCAAGGGACCCCACCGGTACACAAATTCATGCACTGAGCCTCTAGTATAAGGATAAACCGCAATCACCATGTATGAGATGCTGTGCAGGGGCTGCCCCCAAAGGCAGAGTTGTTCCCTGCTGTTCCCAGCAGGGTTTGGTACCTCCCGGAATCTCTTTAGGTGTGTCGGTTGTGTGGCTAGTTGCGTCGAGCTCTACTGTGGTCTGAAGCCCACAATTGGTTGTGTTGGTTCTGGTCCACTTGGGCCTGGTTAGGTACAGGTAGATGTCAGATGTTGTGTGTAACCAGTCTTGGACTATCTGTCTGGAGCTACCACACTGTTCACTGTTTGTGCCTGTGTCTACTGGGCCTGGGTGTACGTGGGAGGGGTCAATCTGCATGTAAGGATTGGCTTCCTTCACATTAGAGCTGGGGCACATCTTTAAAAGGACTGAGGCTCCCTGAGATCAGCCTCCACTTGTCAGCTACTTTGCCTCCCCCTGAAGTTGCCTTGTCTTCCTCCAGAGCCTTCTGAAGAAAGACTGTCGAGTGGGCCCAGACTGGCTGGACCCCTCAGACCCTTATACAAACTGTGAACTCGGTAGGGCAGGGCAGGGCAGCCGGGGTTGGAAGGATAGGGCTAGTGAATCCCCCACTTGGGAGTCATACCATCAGGCACTCAGTGAGGTTAGAGTTGCTCTTACTCCAGAGCCAAACCACTCAGTCTCTGTCAGAGTTTCCACCTCTATTTCTCCCAGTGTGGCTGTGGCCAGTTGTCCTTTCTGTAAGAGCAATTTCAGCTTGGCGGAGCAACAGGGTTCAGGAGGACAGATGAAATAGTTTCTCATTGGTATAACGTCAGCCCAGCCTGTAGAAGGGGGTCTAAACACTTCATCTGGGTCGCAGACAGTATAGTCTCTGAAGGACTCACACCTTGAATGTTTCAGCTCTGAGCTGATCTCCCTTCTCCCACAGGACTGAGTCTAGCAGGGCAGGGTATCTGGGACTTGGCAGGGCAGATCCAGTCTCCCATTGGAGGTGGTGCCCAAAAGCTTGTAGGAGGGGGGCGGGCACTTCTTCCCCTTCCTAGGATAGGATGGACTGAGCTCACAGGGGAGATAGAAGGGCCCACAATCTAGCTACATACGCCAGCTCCTGTCCATCTGGTTCCCAGACAAAAGCTTTCCTGGGACACACTCTCCAAAAGTCCCAACTCTGCATGGCACTCTGGTCCCCTGTGCAGTTGAACTCAGCAGAACAGAGCCAGCCAAGTGATGCAATATATAGGGGTGGGGGGATGCCTGCTGTGTTCTTGAGGTGGGGGAGACAAGCTTCTCTCCAAAACCACACAGTTTAGTTACTGTATGACTTATTGCCAAGAGACTCCCCAGAAAAATAGGACCCCCAAAGTCACTAGTGGATGTAGCCAGCAGACTCTTCTTCAGGACTGAGCAGGCAGAATGGCCTCACTAGCAGTTGGGGACAGTGCACTTCCCAGGGTGGTGCTGTAACAATAGGGGTGCTCGTCCCCTGGAAGGTGGATCTTCCAGGGGGACTGAATCCCCAAGAATTTTCACCACCAGGTACAATACGGACTTCTCTTCCTGTCTCTTTTGCTCTGGGGTTGGGGATCCCTGTGTGGGGTTAGGAATCCAAGCTTCTGGAGGGAGGGAGGTTTGCAGTTGCGCTATCCCTCTGGCTTCTCAGCCACCGCACGGGGGTGTGGAGGATAGACTGACTGTTTTTGCCAGTCTCTCTGTGGTGTCTTCCGTAAACCCTTGATTATAATATTTCAGTTCAGCTAGCCTTCAGTTGGTTATTCAGGTTGATTGCTCTATAGTTTAACTGTAAATCCAGTTTGGGGCCTGGAATAGGTGAGTAGCTTCCACCTAGTCTACAGGCATCCTGGACTCTCTAAGTTATCTTTTATTTAAATTATTTGAGGATTATTTTGATTTGCTCAGAGTTTATAAAATCATACCTTTAACATTGTTATCCTTTTTTACCAGTCATTTTCTTTTATTAGATGCAGGTAAACTTCCACGCTATGGGTAAGCTGTAAAATTTGTGTTTAAAAAATAATTTGTCAAAGGTCTTTGCTTGAAAGAATGTGACTCCTCCATTTGGTAGAAGGTTGATCTTTAGTTCCCGTGTTGGAGGGCACCCGGTCAGGGTGACAGGTCCTGGCAGGGGAGCCTGTGGTGGGGACAAACCTGCCCAGGTGCCGGCAGTTGCTCTGAGCCTTGCCCAGTGCAAACATTTGCAGTCATAAATGTAGGCCCAGCAGCACCAGTTCCTTTCTTCTGGGTGTGAGTGCCTCCCCTTGAGGATGGAACAAAACCTTGATGACCAGGGTCAGGTGCAACTCTGTCTTCTGGCAGGACACTTCTAAATTAAGACCCACTGCTCAGTTGGTTGGAGTGTTGTCTGATACACCAGGGGGTGGCAAGTTTGATTCCCTGGTCGGGCATGTGTAGAAGGCAACCGATCTTGATGTTTCTCTCTCACATGATGTGTTTTGTTTTGTTTTTCTCTCTCTCTAAAAATCAATTTTAGCCCTGCCAGCATGGCTCAGTGGTTGAGCATCAACCTATGAACAAGGAGGTCTTGGGTTCAATTTTCGGTCAGGGCACATGCCCAGGTTTCAGGCTCAATCCCCAGTGTGGGGCATACAGGAGGCAGCCAGTCAATGATTCTCTCTCATCGTTGATGCTTCTGTATCTCTCTTCCTCTCTGAAATCAATAAGAATATATTAAAAAATCAATTTTAAAAAGTTTAAAACAAACAAAGAAAGAAAGAACCATTCACTTGACTTTCTTGTCATTTTAAAGTTAAGACTGCTCACCCTATTTTTGGTAGTTTTCTCAGAAGTCCATTTATCCATTTTGGTGTAATGGCTTTGAGAAGACACCTAGACATCAGCTCTAATTTATGCTTATTTAAAAAAAATACCTTACAATTTTTTAATACTTCTTTTATGTGTTTTTCCTCTTTACATCCTTCATTTGATAAATCCCATAGTGGATGCTACAGGCTCACAGTTACCCAAAGAACAGTGTGTTTCCTGGGGCGCTCTCTCTCCTGGTCTCAGCCTAAATCTGAATTTTGTAGATGTTGAAGTTTGGTGTTCATTTTCTGTGTTTACCTGTGTGACTAGCAGTCTCTCTAGGTCCCTTGCTTTATGCTTTTGCATACCTGTATTGAACGCAATAAGGTGTACAGTCTCTTTATAGCCACAATGTTATTTTTACACACCTTACTTTATTACACATGAAATGAAACCATCTCTGACTTTTTTTATACTCACTGAATTTTTATTAGAATTATATCTGTCATCAATAATGGCATAAGCTGCAACACCCTTCTCTGGAATATTTCCCGAGATTGCTGCCACTGTTTGGAAAGAGGGCTGTTGCCACTTATTAGAATTGGTTTCATCTCCATTGCTTTCATCTCCTTAGATAATCCTTTAATCCCCGTTCATTGCCCACAGATTCTGACTCTCCTTGCCAGTGCCATTGCTACAGCCCACAGAACTGTGTGGTGGGTGAGGCTGGCCTGCCAGTGTATCAGTTTCGAGTCATTACAGAATCATTAGTTCTGGTGGCTGCAGTGATGAGAACTGGAGGTCTCATACCTGAGGCCAGCTGTGTTCATTCAGAGTAAAGGACTTAGCAGCTATGTATGCAACCAGAAAATTGAATCAGCAGCACCATCAGTGCATTAAATCATGGCATTTCCTGCAGAATTTCTGTAAAAAATGTAATAGTCAATTTGGCCAGAATCATTTCTCATCCAGGTTATTTTAGGGTCTTTTGGCAACAGTGGGAAATAGGATGTTTTCTCCATGAATAAGGCTTCCATTATCAGAGACTTTAAACCACTTTGTTCTGGTTGGTACCCACATATGAATATGGCAGTCCATGTTTAGGTACTGATATTTTTTTGTTTGTTCCAATTTTGGAAAATCACCTTCTTGATGATGTCTTTGGTCTTAGGAAAATGAGATTGAAAAACACAAAAAATACATTAAAAATATGAAACATTAGCCTGCCTTTGACATTTGGGTGAGTTTCACTGTAATTCTGAGAGATGTAAAATCACTCCCAATTATGTGGTGTCCTAAGACCTCCACATGCTTCCCGCAGCTGCTTGCTCTTGTGAAAATGGAAACATGACTCAGGAAGCATCATTGGAGACCTCTGGTTTGTAAGTGGGATGAGGCACCTTACAGGGCATGTTGGGATGGATAACAGTTTTTAAAAGACCATCCCACACACAAAATAAATAAAAGATCATCCCACAAAAGATGATCGATTTCTTTCTTACTTTGTTTTTATAAACTTTTTAAAAATTTAAGTATAGTTTGCATATAATTATATTGGTTATATTAGTTTCATGTGTACAATATAGTGATCAGGAGACTTACAAAACAAAAAGATCTGACATTACATCAAAAGGATAAGGAGTGGAGGGAGGAATCAAAATGTCGTGTTTTCAGAATGTGATTGAACTTTAGTGCCTGACAGCTTAGAATAGATGCTGTAGATATAATGAATATATATAAACCTCATGATTAACCATAAATTAAAACTATACAAAAATTTGATTTTTAAATAAAGTTTTTAAGTAGGGGATACATTCAAATGGTTCAGAAATGAAATTAAGTAGGAAAGAATACATTAAAAAGGTTCCTTGTGCCCAGTTTTCTCACTGTTATTAGGTTCTTGTATATCCTTCCAGAGATAATTTAAGCATTTATTAGTTTGTATGTGTGTGTATTCTTTATCTCATTTTTAAAAAACAAAATATAGAATATTATAAGCAATATTCTGTATCCAGCTTTTTACAAATATCAATATATCTTGGCGATCATCACATATCTGTGCATGGAGATAAGTGTTGTCTTTTTTTTCCCCTCCCTCCCTTTCTCTCTCACGCTTTCCTTCCTTCTTCCTCCTCCCACCTCTTCTTCCTCCTCTTTTTCCTTCTCCTTTTCTTCCTCTTCCTCCTCTTCCTATTTCTCCTCTACCTCTTCTTCTTCTTCTTCTCTTTCTCCCCTTTTCCTTCCCCCTCCTTTATGGTGTTCCAATGTATGTACCATAATTTACTTCACTATCTCCTGTTGATGGGCATTTGAGTAGTTTCCAGTATATTACTGTCATAAGCAGGCTGCAATGAATAACCCCTGTTTCTCTGTCTTTTCACACATCATAGCAAGTTCCTCAGTATGCTAAATTCCCAGAAGATAGATTCCTGGATATATGATATGTGGGTTGACAATTGCCAAATTGCTCCTTCTGCCATCAAGTATTTGAGTAAGTATTTGAGAATGACTGTTTTCAAACATCCTTGCCAGTTGGTATGGCTATTCAGATCCTTTGCCCATTTTTCTGGTAGGTTCTTGGTCTTTCACTTGTTCATTACTAGGGACTTTTTAGGCATTAGAGAGATTAGCCCTTTGCCTATAATTTTCATACATAAAAGAAAATTCCACTGGTGGTAGTTGCCTTTTGACTTTGCTTATGGTATAGTGTCACATCAAAGTTTTATTTCTGTGTGTTTATATTTGTTGGCCGTGACTTTTATGGCTTCTGGGTTTTCAGGCATGACTCAAAAGGCCTTTTTCCACTCCAGGGTAAATAAGGAATTTTCCCATGTTTTTCTCCCATTATTTATTTTTACACATTTGGAATTTATTTTGACATATGCTATATAATATAGAACCAACTTTTTTCTTCAGACTCTGTCCAATTGTCCCTACATTACTAGTTGGATATATATTCCTCTCCTACCCCCCACCCACTGTTATGAGATGCCAGTGTTACTGAATACTGAAATCTCTCTTGTATTTGGATTGATTTTTGGACTTTTTTGGGGTCTTATTTGTTTGTCTTTATAGTCACATTCCAGCACCAGTGCTTCACTATTTTAATCATTAAGGCTTTATAATATACTAGAGGCCCGGTGCACGAAATTCGTGCACGGGGGCAGCGAGGAGGGTGTCCCTCAGCCTGGCCTGCACCCTCTCCAATCTGGGGCCCCTTGTGGGATAACCGGCAGTTGGACATTCCTCTCACAATTCAGAACTGCTGGCTCCTAACCGCTAGCCTGCCTGCCTGATTGCCCCTAACTGCTCCCCTGCTGGCTTGATTGCCCCTAACCACCTCTGCCTTGGCCCGCACCCGGTACCCAGGATTCCCTCCTCCAGCCGACCACAGGCACCCGGGATCTGGGCTTCCCTCCCTCTGGTCAGCCATAGGTTCCCAGGCTGGCTGCAGCCTCAGGGGATGGTGGGCAGGTGGCTTCGCCTATGCTGCAGCTGCAAGTGCTGGTGCCCAGGACCGCAGGGTGGGCGGCTTCTCTGTCTCCCAGGCCACAGCCAGCCACAGGTGCTGGTGCCTGGGACTGCGGGATGGGCGGCTTCTCCATCTACCAGGCTGTAGCCAGCTGCAGGTGCTGGCGCCTGGACCGCAGGCGGGTGGCTTCTCCATCTTCCCTCGGATGCAGTGGTGGCAACTTCTCCGGCTGGCTGTGGCCTGGGATCATAGGGCAGGTGGCTTCTTCATCTCCCAGGTTGCATCCACCCTCAGGTGCCGGGGCCCGGTTTCTTAGTCTCCCCTAGGACGTGGGGCGGGTGGACATGGGGTGGGCGGCTTCTCCAGCTGGCTTCTCCATGGGGCAGGTGGCTTCTTCATCTCCCAGGTCGCATCCACCCTCAGGCGCTGGCACCTGGTTTCTTGTCTCCCCCAGGACGTGGGGTGGGCGGCTTCTCCAGCTGGCTGCAGCCTGGGATCACGGGGCAGGCGGCTTTTTCATCTCCCAGGTTGCATCCACCCTCAGGCACTGGAGCCCGGTTTCTCAGTCTCCCCTAGGAAGTGGGGTGGGTGGACATGGGGAGGGCAGCTTCTCCAGTTGGCTGTAGCCAGGGAACACAGGGCATGTGGCTTCTTCATCTCCCGGGCTGCAGCCAGCTTCAGGCACTGGCACCTGGTTTCTTGTCTCCCCCAGGATGTGGGGTGAGCGGCTTCTCCAGCTGGCTGCGGCCTGGGATCATGGGGCAGGCGGCTTCTTTGTCTCCCAGGTCGTATCCACCCTCATGCGCTGGGGCCCGGTTTCTCAGTCTCCCCCAGTACATGGGCAGGTGGATCTGAGGTTTCTGGTGCTGGCTGTGGCCTGGGATCACGGGGAAGGCGGCTTCTTCATTTCCCGGGCTGCAGCCAGCCTCAGGCGCTGGGGCCGGTTTCTCCAGGTCGTGGGGTGAGCAACTTCTCCAGCTGGCTGTGGCCTGGGATCACAGGGCAGGTGGCTTCTTCGTCTCCCGGGCCGCACCCAGCCTCAGGCGCTGGGGCCCAGTTTCTCAGTCTTCCCCAGGACATGGGGCAGGCAGACGTGAGGCTTCTGAGGCTGGCTGCGGCCTGGGATCATGGGGAAGGCGGCTTCTTCTTCTCCCGGGCTGCAGCCAGCCTCAGGCACTGGGCCCAGTTTCTCAGTCTCCCCCAGGACGTTGGGCAGGCAGACGTGAGGCTTCTGCTGCTGGCTGCAGCCTGGGATCACAGGGCAGGCGGCTTCTTGGTCTCTGTGGCTGCAGCCAGCCTCAGGCGTTGGTGCCTGACTTCTCCAACTCGCACAGGCCTGGAGTGGCTGGGGGGCGGGGCTGCCGCCATGTTTTTGGTATAATTTGCATACTCACTCCGATTGGCTGTGGTCGTAGTGAAGGTGCGGTCAGTTTACATGTTTCTCTATTATTAGGTAAGACTAGAGGCCCAATGCATGAAATTCGTGCAAGAGTAGGCCTTTCTTCCCCTGGCTGCCAGCACTGGCTTCCCTCTGGCCCTGGGACCTGGGCTTCCCTCCGGCACCTGGGACCCGAGCTTCCCTCCAGCTGCTGGCAGGCACCCGGGACCCAGGCTTCCCTCACAGCCCTGGTGTCATCTGGAAGGTCGTCTGGAAGGATATCCAGAAGGACGTCCAGTCTAATTAGCATATTAAGCTTTTATTAATAAAGATTATATTCCCTGGTGGGGCTGTCTTTTCTTGTTAATTTTCTTTTTCAGGGTTATTCCCCTTCCCTTGATAGTATTATGTATTTATTTTTCTAATATATTTAAGGATAAGCATATATAATTCACAATCTAAAAGCAATGTTTTCATTAGGAGAGCATTATACTTATAAATTACCTTAAGAAAAATGCATGTGTCTATGAGTATGTCTTCCTGTCCATGAACATGGTATATCTTCCAGTTTGTTCAAGTCTTCCTTTGTGTCCTTCGGAAGGGTTTTACATTTTCTTCTTAAAGGACCTACACATTTCTTATTTAGTCAATTCCTTAATATTTTATTTCACGTGTGTCATAATAAATGGAATTTTTTCTTGGAGTAGGCCTCTGAGTTGGTGAAGGTTTGTACATAAGGAAGCTATGGATATCTGCAAGTTAATTTCATATCTTTCTGAGTATCTGAGTTGTCTTGTGGTTTATGATAGTTTTTTTTTTTGAGGGTCTTTCTAATATATAATCAGCTTATCTTTTAATAGCCCTAGTTTTATCTAGTCCTTTGCAATTTTTATACTTTAGGTTTCTCTAGTTCCCCCTCATACGATGTGAAATAATAGTGGTGATAGTGAGCACTCTTGTCTTGGTCCTGATTCTTGTTGGCTTCTAGCCTAGTGTTGCCCTATTAAATATGATCCTAGCTTTGGGGTTGAGATGACTATATTTTATCATGTCAAAGAAGTATACATCTATTTTTGTTTGATTGATTTTTATTGTTGTTGTAAAGATTGGTTGTTGCATTTTGCTCAATATTTTTTCAGTGTGTATGAGATGGTTACATGATTTTACTCTTGAGCTCTGTTTATAGGATAAACTAGTTTGATGGATTGACTAATATTGGGCAATCTTTATATATATATGTATATATTGATTTCAGAGAGGAAGAGAAAGGAAGAGAGAGATGGAAACATTGATGATGAGAGAGAATCATTAATCAGCTGCCTCCTGCACACCTCCTACTGGTTATCGAGTCCACAACCTGAGCATGTTCCCTGACCAGGAATCAAACTGTGACCTCCTGGTCATAGGTCAACACTGAATCCCTGAGCCACTCTGGCCAGGCAATATTGGACAATCTTTGCATTCCTTGCTTAAACTCCATTTGGTCATGATGTAATATTCTTTTATTATGCTTCGAAATTGTGTGTGTTAATTTTTTGCATTGGTATTTATAAAATGAGATTGGTCTTAACTTGTCTTTTATGTATAATTGTTATGAGGTTTCACACTTATTTTTAAAAGATTACCTTTTCTAAAAATTTTACGTTGTGGACAAGATTTTAGGAAGCATGTTTGGCTTGAAGGGAACACATAGTTTCAAGGATTGCTTAAGAGTATGTTCATATATGTGGGCACAAATTTAAACTGTTAATGAAGATAAAGTTTGTCTCCTTGGGGAGACAAAGTATGGAAAATAATTTCTTAACATTATATTCATATTAATACAAATTAAGAATAATTATTAGTTAACTAGTTAAACTAATTAGTTAGCTTAATATGTAATAAATTGGCTTTATGTATATTAGCTCATTTTAATTATCTAAACAGTCCTGTGAGAAATTGCTTTTAACTTACAGAAAAATGACTTTGAAGAGGTGAAGATGATTTGCCCAAGGTCATGCAGCTAGTAAATGGTGGAATCATACTTTTAATCTAGAATTGTTTCACCCCAGAGTCCACATTCTCACTCACCAAGCTGTATTGCTTTTTTTGTTTGTTTTGTTAATCCTCACTTGAGGATTTTTTTTAATTGATTTTTTGAGAGAGTAGAAGGGAGGGAAAGAGAGAGGAGGAAAGAGAGAGAGAGAGAGAGAGAGAGAGAGAGAGAGAGAAACACATCAGATTGGTTGCTTCCTGTACTTGCCCCAATTGGGGCTGAGAATCAAACCTGCAACCCAGGCACGTGCCCTTGACCAGCAATCGAATGCATGACCCTTGGGTGTGCAGGATAGTGCTCTAATCACTGAGCAACACTGGCCATGGCTGTATTGCTTTTTAATAAATTTGAATTCTTATAAATAATAGAAGTTAGAACACCACTTCCTAAAGCAGTGGCCTCAAAGTGTGGTCTCCAGACCAGCAGCATCTGCATTCCTGGAGAACTTGTCAAAATGCAGATTATCAAGCTGCACCCACATCTCCTGAGTGAGAAACTTCTGGGAGGACGCCCAGCACTGTTTCAGTAAGGCCTCCAGGTGATCCCAGGTACATACACTAAATTTTGAGAAGTCCTTCCTTCAAAACTGTATGCTGTACTTCTCTCCTTCAGTCTGAATGTTAGGAGTTGTTAACTTGTTGACTCTATGAATAAGAGCAAATGTTCTTTATTTCCCTCCATTTACTCTCCAGAAATGAAGGCTAATTGTTTGTTTAACTCCTTAGGGCTTGTTCACAGAAGGGAGTGTTTGCTGAGCTTAGCTCCCTGTGAAACTTGTGAAAATTAAACACTCTGGTGAAGTGTCAATAGATCATCATTGACTCACAGCCTCTGTCCAGGCAGAGGTCTTAAGCAAACTAATTAGACTTCATTTTAGGAGTGTGAGCAGTCACAGAGCAGCATAATTTTTAAACGTGTCCTCTGTGCATGATGCTTCTTCCTGGAACTGACTAGATGGGGGAGGCAGGCCTGAGGGCAGGCTCCCAGCAGCCTCCGTGGAGCCCCTCAGATAGGCATGTGAGGCCTTTGTTCTGTTTCCTTGAATGAGTGAATGCCAGGAGGAAGGTAAAACCATGGCGGGCTACCCATTTGACCTCATCTCCACACAATGCCACCAAACTGAGGAAATCATGATAATCTACTTCACTTAAAAGGCTCCAGCCAGTTAGTGCCTTCTATGCAATTGCCAGTTGCGAGCTCTTTCCTTCTGGGTGCAGAATTAATTTCACTGGCATCACTGATTTATAAAAGGCAGGCTGCTTGCCAAGTAATTGGGTCAAGTCATTGTAGAGGCAACTTGGCTGTGAGCTAGAGCAGTGCTGAAGTGGTTTCCAATAACATGCCCCTCGTCCGGCACTGGTTGTCACCTCAGACTAATTCGATCTGAATGGAGTCCTTTTGGGGCCATAAGGATGCTGTGGTTTACCAGTGACTACGCACAGTTTGCTGCAACTAGCTCTTAAAGTATCTTCACGTATCTTGTCAACTACTAGGAGCTTCCAGATTGATATACTTCTGTGCTTAGTAGATATTTCCCTGGTGTGTGTGTGTGTGTGTGTGTGCGCGTGCGCGCGCTCACGCGCGTGCGCGTACACAAACACACATACACACACACACACACACACACACACACGTGTGGTGGGTTAGGATTGATGTGCTAAATAAAACATTTCCTAGAGACTGCAAGATGTGTACCTCTGTGTGAGCTGACTATTAAGTAAACCACTCCGCCTCCCAGCCCCCACCCCAGGTCAGAAATGACCTCACCTGCAGTCCATGTCTCCACTGACAAAGAGACCTGAGGGCTGGAGACTGGGATGGCTGCACATTCGTGCATTTGTGCCCTGGCTGGGTCTAACATTTGTGGGACCTGTGGCAAGAGTATTAATGGAGGCTTACATACCCTAAATAAGTTATATATAACCAAGCAAGCGTACTGTGACACTGTAACCTTCATAAAGACCTGAGATGTGACACCATGGAGAGGGCACCCCTTCTCTTTCCAATCTCAGCTTCGTTCTTCTCCACCAAGGGCCTCGCTTGCTTGCAGACACCCAGCCCTCTTGTCTGAACTCTGATCATAACCCCCTCCTCACTGCAAACCTTCTTAGACCTAGAAAGCCCTCACTGGCAGCCTAGACCACCTGGAATGGAGAGATCTGGAGAAAAGCCCCAGATAGGCGCTGGAAGTTGGCTCAAGGCCAGTTGGGCAGCAATTTCTGATTCCAGGGACTGAGGACCTGGCCAAGAAAGGGGAAGGCAGGGTCTTGCAGGCACTTCTTTCAGCCCCCAGAGACCCCACCCCGCGACAGGTACAGCCAGGCGAGGGCCAGAGTAAGGGCTGCTCTGCCTGCGGCTAAGGATAGTACTGACCTTGGGAAATGTTAGTTGTGTTTCATTTATCTGGGGCCTCAGTCAAAGGGGAGGCCTTAAACATAGGCTGATCTGTTACATTCCCCCCATGCTGACATTTACTTTCCTGATGATCACAAACTGAACCATCTGTGTGAGCTTCATATCATGCTTACATGTTCCACCTTACACACGCATACTGACACTCCTCGCAGTCATATCCACATTCTCTTACACATACACTTGGAAATTGTCACTGTCTTTGGTCTGTCCTACTATGGCATCCATATACCTGTCATAAGTCTTTACACACATAGGTGTATTCACACAGACACGTGTACCTACCTGCCTTGCACACATACACACACACACAGACACACACACACACACACACAGACACACACACACACACACAAACATTTACTTGCACACGTGCCTCCAAACCTAGCCTTCTTTCTGCCCATACTTACTCCTCTAATGCGTAGTTGCACTTGCTTCATCTGGGATGTTTTTCCCATCAGCTGTCATCATCATTGGCATTATCAAGGATCTGGTTGAAACTAGCAGCTAAAATGAGTCTTTAGGGTTTTAGATGCAGTTATTTGATTAAGTGGATACTGATCATATTGCGTTTACTGATGACTGTGTGGTGACCTGGACGCAAACCCCCACACGCCTGCTGTGTTCTATAGGTGATGCCTATCCCCCAGAGTGCTTGGCCATGGCTCTCTTGTCTGGATGTTTTAGGAGACGCATTCAGGATTGCTCCTAGCATCCCATGTCATAGTCCCCTTGATACAGAGAGGCTCATGCCGAGAAGACTGAGAGACCGTGGCCTCAGCTCCCAGGGGCCAGTGATTCAGCCCTGAATGCCTGATTCCAGTTCACCACCCTCTGCAAGGCTGATACAGGTAGCTTCCTCCTTTATTCACTCCCACGGCAGTACTGTCCCTGTGATGGAGCAGCGTGTGCAGAGTGAGACACTTCCAGGTCCTCAGTATTTGGGCAGAAGCCCTTCACTGTCAGTGTCGTTAATGTCAAAGTAAAGGCTGTCCAATTGTGTGGTGAGAAGTTCTTGTTGGAAATACGTTTGGGATTTAGTGGTAAAATTATATTTTATTTTATTTAACTTTTAAAAATGAATTTTTATATAAAAATAATCTTGGATTTATAGAAAAGATGCAAAGATACACATACAGAGAGTTCTCATTTGACCATTCCCCAGTTTCACCCATTGATGGCATTGTAGTCATCAGAACTGGAAACTGGTCCTAGGACCTGTGTGCTCAGTAAGCTCCAGCGTGTCATCACTTGGTAAAAGTAAGATGTTCCAGTCTCCTCCTGCAAAGCTACTCTTTCCCTTTCCCTGCTCTCTTTTTGGAAGCAAGTCATACATCTAGCCCCCCCCCCTCAAGTGGGAGGGGGAGCCAGGAGTTAAGCTTCTTTCCAGCAAAGAGTGATATATACATGTAGTACTTGGAATTCTACTAAAGGGAGTTTTCACTCATTCCAACTTTTTGCAAGATATAAAGGTATTTTATGCAACTTCTGGTTGGGACAAAATGGCATAGAGTTGTTTCTCCCGCTAAGTGTGACAATACATCCTGGAAATAGCACAAGACATAAGCAGAGGAGAATTCTGAAAGGTGGCGAGAGGACGGTGAGTGGGTTGGGGATCCCAGAGTGGAAGAACAGCACAGCAGCAGAATATCTTACGTCATCTCCCCACAAAGCCCAACAGAAGAAGGTGACTCAGGCATTATTTCCTGATCTACAACTTAGGTTCAGAAAGCAACCCAGGTACCAAAGGCTTAGCCCTCCCATGATACCACAGGAGTCCCTTCGACAACATTAGGTGAACCCCAAACCAGCACCTTGGTTCCACTAACAGTGGGGCCAAGGAAAGTATTCTCCTTCCCTGCTGGGCCTGTTCCCACTGGGGATCCCAGTTTCACTTGGGCCCACCCTTCAAAGAGGCCCCTCCACACTAAGTGACCTGGTCTGAGAAGCTTTTTGAGCCCTGTGAGCCTTAATCACTGTGAGATGTGCTTCCCCTACACAGAGACACCTGGTGGCTGAGGGATGCCCACCACAGTACTCCGTCAGGGACGTCTCTTCAACTTCATGGGCCCAGCTCCCCTTCCCAATCAAGAGAGACCAGTTGTCCTGAACTGGGAAAGCCTTTGCCTGAGGAATGAGACAGTCAAGTCAGTTCTCCCCACTTTTATTTCAACATAGTACTGGAAATTCTAGCCATTGCAATAAGTTGGGAAAAATAAATGGAAGACATTGGAAAGGAATGCCATACTTCCACTGTGCCTATTTGTAGATGGTATGGTTATCTGTGTAGAAAATCCCCCAAACTAATTTTTAAAAACCTCCTAGAATTAGTAAGTGAGCTCAGGTTGCAGGATACAAGATAAACACAGAAAAATCAATCACATTTCTGTATACTAACAAGGAATAGGTTAAAATGGAAATAAAAACACAAAGCTACTTATGATCATTCCAAAGAAAATTAAATGTTTATGTGTATTTATTTATAGGATCTATATGATGATGAAAGAAAGCAAAGTAGACCTAAATTAAGAGACATATCTTGTTTCATGGATTAGAAGAATCAAGATACTAAGCATGTCCACTCTCCAGAAACTGATACACAGCTTTAAAGAAATTTTAATTAAAATTCCAGCAAGTGTTTTTGTAGGCATAGATAAGGTTATTCTAAAATTTATATGGAAAGGCATAGGCCTTAGAATAGCTAAAATGATCTTGACAATGAAGAATAAAATAGCAGGATTCTATCTTATATTAAGTATTTTTCTATGGCTACAGTATTCAAGACAGTATGGTATTAGCAGAGGGCTAGACACATGGGTCAATGGAACAGAATAGAGAACCTAGATAGAACCAGACAAACAGGCTGACCTTATTTTTGACAAGGTGTAAAGCATTTCAATGGAGCAATAGTAGCCTTTTCAACAGATGGCGATTCAGCAGTTGGATATCCATAGGCAGAAACATGGACCTCAGTCTAAATCTCATGCCTTATATAAGAGTTGACTCAAGAAAAGGACCAGGGGCTTAAATGTAAAATTATAAAACTTTTAGGGGAAAAACAGGAGAAGATGTTCAGGATCTAGGGCGAGGCAAAGAATTCTTAGACTTGACAACAAAAGCATGATCCATAAAAGGACAATTTGATAAATTGGACTTCATCAAAATATTAAAAACTTGTTATCTGTAAATGACCCTGTTGGGAATATGAAAAGAAGAGTTATAGACTAGAAATATTTACAGACTATGTACCTGACAAAGGACTAGTATCTGGAAGACTTAAAGAACTCTCAAAACTCGAGTAAAAAAAAAAAAAGCCAATTAGAAAACAGGCAAAAGACATGAAGAGTCTTTGCCCCCAGACAACTTACAGAAAGCAAAGAACCCCCTGAAATGATGTTCAACATCATTAGTCATCAGGGAAATACAAACTGAAATAGCAATGAGATATCACTTCACACCAATCACAATGGCTAAAATAAGACATATTGCCAACCCAAATGCTGGTGAGGGCTGAAAAACCTAATCACTCACAGTTATTGGTGGGAATGTGAAATGGTATAGTCACACTGGGATGCAAGTACTGTACAACAATTGCACTCTTGAGCATTTATCCCAGGAAAATAAAAAGTTATGCTCATACAAAACGCCTGTACACAATAGTTTTTTAAACATAAGAGATTGTTTTATGTGAATGACCAAGACTGAATATATAGGATATAATCAAAGTCAAATGAATTCTGTAACCATTGACTTTATAAGCACAATAAAAATACACACCTCACATACAGAAAAAAAAATAACAGTTTCCAAATGGCCAGATAAATCCTGCCAATTTTTTTGATACTCTCTTTTTTTTCTCCCCAGTGTTACTGAGATATAATTGTCTTATAACATCGTGTAAAATTAAGATATCACATGAATATTTATTGCAGCTCTATTTGTGATAGCCAAAAACTGGAATCAGGCCAGAATTCCTTGTGTGGGTGAATTCAGTTATACTCTGGTACAACCATACCTGGGAATATACTTGACAATAAAGTAAGAGTGCGTTAGTGATATACTAGTATGCAATGATCTGGATGAATCTACAAAGAGAGATTATAAACCACTAGAGGCCCAGTGCATGAAATTTGTGCATGGCGGGGGAGGGTGGGGTGGTCTGGGACCCCTCTCCAATCTGGGACTCCTCGAGGGATGTCCGACTGCCCATTTAGGCCCGATCCTACCGGGATCAGGCCTAAAGGGGCAGTTGGTCATCCCTCTCACAATCCAGGACTGCTGGCTCCCAAGTGCTCACCTGCCTGCCTTCCTGATTGCCCCTAACTGCTTCTGTCTGCCAGCCTGATCACCCCCTAACCACTCCCCTGCCAGCCTGATTGATGCATAACTGCTCCCCTGCCAGCCTGATTGCCCCTAACTGCCCTCCCCTGCTGGCCTGGTCTCCCCTAACTGCCCTCCCCTGAAGGCCTGGTCACCCCCAACTGCTCTCCCCTCCTGGCCTGATCACCCACAACTGTCCTCCCTTGCAGGCCTGGTCCCTCCCAACTGCCTTCCCCTGTTGGCCTGATTGCCCACAACTGCCCTCTCCTGCTGGCCATCTTGTGGTGTCCCAGGGGCAACCATCTTTGACCACATGGGGGCAACCATCTTGTGTGTTGGAGTGATAGTCAATTTGCATATTACTCTTTTATTAGATAGGATAGAGGCCTGGTGCACTGGTGGGGGCTGGCTGGTTTGCCCTGAAGGGTGTCCCGGATCAGGGTGGGGGTTCCCTTGGGGCGTGGGGCTGTCTAAGCGAGGGTCCTGTGGTGGTTTGCAGACTGGCCACACCCCCCAGTGACCCAAGCAGAGGGCCTGGTATCTGGGATTTATTTATCTTCTATAATTGAAACTTTGTAGCCTTGAGAGGAGGCCAGGGCAGGCCAGGGTGGGCGAAAAGCTTGGCTTCCTCCACTGCCAGGGCAACCCAAGCCTCCTGCTCTCTCCAGCTATGTGGCCGCCACCATATTTATTGGATTAATTTGCTTACTCCTAATTGGCTTGTGGGCATGGCTTGTGGGTATAGCGGAGGTATAGTCAATTTGCATGTTTATCTTTTATTAGATAGGATTATAAAATGTATGATTTCATTTATATAACATTTTCAAAATGCCAAAAGTTTAGAAGTGAGGGGAAGATTAGTTGTCCTCAGTGGTGGGGATACTAAATGGGGTCAGTGGCTATACATGGTGATAGCAGGGATCCTTGTGATGTTAGAAATGCTTTGTGTTTTGACTGTGTATCTGGTAGGTACATGAATATATGCATGATGAAATTATAGGACTAAACACAGACACATATGCATATATATACACACATAATATAAGTAAAATTGGTAAAATCCAAATAAGATTGATGGATTGTATCAATGTGAAGGTCTAGTTGTGATCTTGTTCTATAGTTTTGCAAGATGTTACCATTAGGTGAAATTAAATTAAGAATATATGGGATCTCTCTGAAATATTTTTTACAACTGCTTGTGAATCTATAATGATTTCACTAAAAATTCCAAAGAAAAAAAGTACATGGAATCAGGCTTAACATATTTTGAAAGCACTAAAAATGATTAAATAGATCCCTACTCTGACTTTTTCAGCAAAGGACTGAGCTATATGCCATCTAAAATTTCCATCCCAAGGTTGATAGAAACTAATATATATCTATTTTGTTCCGATTTAGTGATTAGACAATGATATTTTTATTTTATTTTATTTTTTTTTAAATATATTTTATTGATTTTTTTACAGAGAGGAAGAGAGAGGGATAGAGAGTTAGAAACATCGATGAGAGAGAAACATCGATCAGCTGCCTCTTGCACACCCCCTACTGGGGATGTGCCTGCAACCAAGGTACATGCCCTTGACCGGAATCGAACCTGGGACCCTTGAGTCCGCAGGCCGACGCTCTATCCACTGAGCCAAACCGGTTTCGGCGTCAATGATATTTTTAAATACATTTTTAGAAATGAAGCAACTTTTATTTTTCTTCCTACAAAGTACTAAAGGTTCATTGTATTTGGAATTTCCAAATAAGCCCCCAAAATAAAATCAGCATTACTGTGTGTTTCCTTTTTAAGAGACAGCTCAGAATGCCGCTTTTTCTTTTGCTCTCACTGGTTCCTCCTCTCATTCATTTTGCTGTGAGTGGTGGGGTGACCTTTCTTTCCAAGGAGAATCCAACTGAACTGGGCCTCTCTTTCTTCGGGGATGCTAATGGTTTGAGACAAGGCTCTTTCACAAAATTATAAAAGCTCACTGCTCATAAGATGCAACCCAGTATGCTTCCTGCATGCCCTTAGCAGCTCTGAGCTGATATTGGGATACCTCCAGGGGTGCCAGTAGATACTTGTATATAAAGAAATACAGGGAGAGTTTAGGGTCCAGTGTATCCAGTAGCCCCTCTTGTTACAAGAGCTTCTCCCTTGCTTCTTAGGAGTGGAGCACTGGGGAGTCTTGGATTGCCTTTCCCTCAGAGGCCACTCTACGGCGGTGACAAGCTGCTTTCAGCCTAACATGCCTGTCCTCTGAGCTGTCTGTCCTGGACATCTGGTATTTTGTCTTCTCAGAACAGTAGCCATCTCCTTTTCCAAACTTGCCTTTCCACTTCTGCAACCTTGTGATTCAAATGCGAGTGTAATTTTCTCACAGAATTGATGCCTCTTGATGACACGGGAGCCTGATAGCTGTCAGAGGTCACGCTTCCATGACTTTGTGGTGGACCAGCCCCTGGCCGTCACCCCCAAGACCAGCCACTCTTTGAGCTGTTTGTTTATATGAGCTGGTGAGGTGTGTTCCTTGGTTTAGCTCATATGTTGAGTTTTCCTCATATGCATTCAAGTGTCCTGACTCATATTCTCCCCAAGATCAGTATCTATTGTTTCCTTCCTTTATTCCCCCCGATATCCACTGTTCTTAGCTATGGAAGGAGAGGGCAAAACAAGCACATCATTTCATTTTGTTCTTTCCATTTCCTGCTGTGTCCTAGACAAGATCAGTTGAAGGTTCCCTTTGCGTGTCTAGCGGGATCAGGAGCTTCTCCAGGAACCATCTCATCAAGTCTCCCCTTTAATCAGAACTTAAAAGGCCCGGAGTAGTGCAGTCCCGGTGGCTCCCAGCACCTTTACTTGCCACGTAGGAACTTCTCTTGTTGCTAAAGGGATTGATGTCATCACCCAGACTCACTCCTCACAAACTCACGGATCCAGGCCGATGAGTGATTGCAGAGGCATATTGAGAGTGTCCCTAAATTCTGACATTGCTCAGAAATAAATCCATTATCTGAGCAAGAGCTGCTTTATAGTAATTAACTTGAATTTTATATTTGCATATGCTTTCTGCCCCCCCCCCCCCAAACATATGAAAGTGTTGATAGAGGTGATTTTTAAAATTTTTGCATTTTTGTATTGTAATTTCACTCACGTACCATGCAAGTGTATTTTGAAGATTCTTAGTGTTTCTGTCAAGTACTGGGTGGGTCTTAAAGAGGTGCTTCTGTGGTGTGTGCAGGCTGAGGGCTGGCTGGCCAGCCACAGAGCCACCTCTATAGCCGCACCCTCCTCAGTCAGGGATGTGGGTCAGGGATGTCAGTCGGATGGAGCCCTCTCTGCACTGTACCAGTCATGGGCCATTGGTTAACGTCCCGAAGCTTCTTGAAGTCATTCATTCTTCTCACATCAACTGTCAATGGTCAGTGAGCCCCACATTGCTCTCTGCTAAAATAGGCTGGTTTGCTTACCATTGCATTTTGGCCTCAGCAGCTTTGTTAAGGAAATGGAATTGACACTTTTTCTGGGTTGGATGTGGATGGGGAAAGGTCCAGATTGCAGAATTTGGTGGTTCCTGTTCATAGTCATGGCTGCCTCCTAACACCCTGTGGACCATGGAGGTCCCTGTGGAGCAGGATAACAGAGACCCAGAGCGTGAATGGCTAGAGGCATGCTCCTGTGCACAGATCAGGGAGGCAGTGGGCTTTATTCTAGGGTGGATGCTAGTATTGGCTGTTACTTCACTCCTAGGAGCCCCATGATAACTTGCCCTCACCTCTGTTTGCAAAACCCAGAAATCTGCTCTGCGGCTGTGGTCTTTATCCTAAGAGCGTTGTGGGTTTGGACCTTCGCCTAGCTCCTCACTCTATAGATATTGCTAGCAGGCTTCTTTTTTTTTTTTTTTCTTAAGTCAAAATGGAAAGCCCTCAGGCTTCTTTGCAAATCTCAATGCCTGGTAGCAAGTTGGACAATAAATGCCAATTTCCCCAAAATTCTTATTTTATTTTGATGATACCCGAGCCAGAGGATCATCAGGATTTTAAGACCCAATGAAATCATCTGGGTTAAATTATAATGTGGCAAATCATTCAACTCTCTATCCTTAGATAGCTTTTTTTCCTGGGGGCAAGGCCCACTGATGGGGCTAACCATGACTCCCTGGTCTCTTTTAGTGTTTTGATTTTTGGTAAGCAGGACAATCATTTCATTTCTCTCAAATGAAATCCCACCTGGAACCAGTACATACAATGGATTAAAGCAGCATTTCTAAGGTTAGCTTACCTCTTGCATTCTGTGCTAGGTTCTGGGGCACTTCCTTGGGAACCCCGGGGCTTCAGGGTTCCTATTTTGAGGGTTGCTGGATTTGAGGCCATCTGCACTGCCAAGGGCTGAGGAGCTCACATAGCACAGAGGTGGCCTGGAGCAGGGTCTCGCGACTCCCTGCATGTGCTAGGAACTTCATTTCTTGCAGCTGCTCTGGAGCCCCTGCTGTGTTCTCTGGTCACAAATCTTGAAAGAAGTCCCCAGTCAAAGTGCCTCATTTAGCAGATGGACAAAGGCAGGCTCGGACAGAGTCAGGGCGTTGCTCAGGGTTAGCTGTTCACTCATTTTTTAGTTCCTTTGTTCATTAATTTATAAATATTTTCTGAGCACCTATTTCACAGCTTCACAGTATTCTGGAGATAGCCTGGTCAATAAGTGTGTCTTGAACTCACAAAGCTCACAATCTGGATACAAATAATTATCAGAAACGTGCATGCTTTGATGGGGAGGTACGGGGGCACTATATTAGTCAGCTCAGGCTCCTACAACAACACACCGTAGACTCGGCGGATTAACAACAGACACTTATATCTCCCAGGTCTGGCAGTCCCAGATCAGGGTTCCGGCAGATTTGGTCCCTGGCGAGAGCTCTCTTCCTGGCTTGCAGGTGGCCACCTTCTTGCTCTGCTCTCTTATGCCAGAGACAGAGCTCCAGTGTCTGCTCCTCTTCTTATAGTGGCATTAGTCCCATCCTGGGGACCCCACCCTTATGACCTCTTCTAAATCTACCAAAGACCCCCCTCGACATTGGGGGTTAGAACTTCAACGTATGAATTTGTGTGTGCGCAATTTGGTACATAGCAGGCACTATGGGGCAGAAAGTAGTGACACTTAAACTGATACCAGAAGTGTGAGTAGGAGTTAAACACACAGAGAAGGCAGGAGAGGCAGCCTTCCAGGCCGAGGAAGCAGCCTGTGTTGAGGTTTAAGAGATGGAGGAGTAATGAGCCCTTGGGTGCAAGTGCCCAGAGCATGAGCATGGAGGCTGTGGAAGCTGTGGAGGCGCGTGATTATACAGGGCTCATGTGCCACGTTAGAGGGTCTGGACATGCCCTGGGGGAGGTGGGAGCCTTGGAAAGGGTAAAGCAGGCTGAGGTAGAGACAGCCCTCTGTGCTGCTTCCACAGCCTCAGGGACGCTGCCTGTGTATGTGGCATCTCTTACTGAGAATAAATGTGGATGCCTCTGCGGCGCACGCTTCAGCCCTCAGGGCAAGAAGATCAAGCCTCAATGAACGGGGTAAACAGATTAATTTTGTCAATAGTTTAATTCTGGTAGCATCTGAATGACATTATAAAGAGTGCAGTGGCATTTCTACTGGAAATGTCTGCCATCCTTTTCTCCTTGATGTGAGGAAAAAAAGAGCTTCCCAGTCCCAGAAAGAATTAGCCTGAAATATGCCCATCAGTGTCCCTGAGAAGGAGCCCTGGGCTGCGGGACCGTGTTAACAAGGAGGGGGAGACGACCACTGAGCAGGGGGTGTGCAGCCCCTGGTAATCTTGTTTCCAGGAACCACCTGGATGTCTGGGTTGTGCTGTGGCCTTGGGTCATTCCCACAGTGTAAGTTACCGGAGCCGGCCGGGCTGCCTCCAGGTAAGATGCCTGCCACGGGCATTCTTGAGGATCACCTGGGTGCCGGTCCCTGGTTTCATCAAGCGGTGGACTCCCTTTGGTTCTGTGCTTTTCCAAGGTGGCTTCTGCATCCATGTGTCCTGTCTTAAATTCTGAAGCTTGTCTCCTGTTTCTCTTTCCTTGAGCACAATGGTTCTCAAAGTGTGGTCCGTGGACCAGCACATCCGATCTGAAAATTCTTGAGTCCCACCTCTAACATACTGACTCAGCATCTTCTAGGAGGGGCCCAGAAGCCTTGCAGGTGATTTGGATGCGGGGTCTGTCTGGGAGCCCCTGCTTCAGCGGATGCGTGTGCTGGGACATCGCACTCCAGGCCATAGCCGCAGAGGAGCCTGAGGAGGATCTAGGTTTGTGCTGGAGTGGGGTGCACATGTCTGGCCATCCAGGGAAGGTTCTGTGCAGGGACGTAACTACAGCGAGCACCTGGGTGGGGGCTGAGTGAGGATTAAGGGCTCTTCAGACCTATTAGTACCCAATAGCGATGCTGATGATAGCTAACTGAGCATGCATGGAATCCTGTCACTCTGCCAAGGAGTGTGTGTACTATCCCATTGTATTCTCACAGTAACCTCTAGGAGGTAGTCACTTTTACTGCCCCCTTTTATAACGAGTGAAAGTGGGGCTTGTAACATGTAAGTAACTCTTTCGGGATCACCAGAGTAGAAGGTGGCAGAGATGGCTCCCGAGCACAGGTCTGCGCTGTCTCCGAAGCCTTCGCTCTTGCTGGCAGAGGGCCAGCCCGCTTCGCGGTGCTCACATCCCTGCAGCCCTGGGACGGCCACCTTCAGAAATGCCCAGTGTCCTTGCTTGGCTCTTGGGCTGCTTTGGCTGATGGGTTTCACCGGAGAGCTTGTGAAGGGATTTGAAGTACATGATCTCCGTTCCGAGAGTAACTTTAAAAGCACAAACAAGAAGCAAGAAAATGAAGAGAACTGTATTACACTTGAAATGACCATGTGTGAACAAGTGTCTGTTTAAATAGGCTGGCACTAACCTGCACGGGGAAGACTGGCTGATTGTCCTCCCTGGCTTGGCAGCATCCTTCCAGAGGGCCAGGCGCATGCGACCTGCACATCTCAGTGGACTTCCCTCTTGTTAAAGGGGCAGCGGCAGTGATTTTAGTGTACGTGAGGGGAAAACCCCGGGCTGGGATTTGGAAGCCTTTGTGCGGCATGTGAGTGAGGCTGCTGTTTTATTTGGCTCAGCAGACAGTTTCTGGATCTCCCCTTGCTGCCTCCAGGGTGAACTGGGAGGCTTCTTTCAAGTTTCTCACTGGCTCTTAAATCTGTAGGCAGGTGGGTGCTTTGGGACTCAGATATGAACTGGCCTTTTGATTTTGCACCAGCTTCCTTTTCCCGCTGACGTTCTTTAAGGATATTTGTTTGGCTATGTCCTCCTTACAGACCACAATTTTGCAACCTGCTCCTTGAAAGCATGTCACTTATTCCAAGGAAGAATCTGGTTAAATGCACAGTAAACCACAGGTACCCATCCATCCTGCCTACATGGTGCTCAAATCTCTGACCACTGAGCAGCTCACCATTTCCAGGTTTGTACTGGAGACATCCAGCAGGGAACTGCGTTTCCCTGTGATTTCTCTTTCCCAATTAGCTTGTAGCCAAGTTCCAATAATATATTAAGCCGGGAGCTTTGCTTGTTAATTTCCCCATAGAAAAGCAGAGGCAAAGCTACGGGGAGGCTGAGCTTCGCTTAGGAACAGTGCTGAGCTATGCTGTTCTTCCTTTCAAATCATCAGCTGCTCCCTTGGCGGATAACTTGGGCATCTGTAAAGCTGCTGGAGTGTTACAGGAAGAGGGAAACTTTGCAGCAGCTTAGTTAAGGGAAACTGTCTCTTGAGTAAACCTGATGAAGTACATCTTGAAATTTCTCTTATTACCCAGTAGGTGGGTACGCTAAGGTGGTTTGGCTTTTTCAGATTCAACTTTTGCATAAATCTCACTTTAGTATAAATGGATTCCCACGATGTCCTTACACTCACTAGTTTCATATCATTGTTCAGCTGTTCCCTGGCAGACAGACATTCTGAGCTCCGGCAGGGCCTGCCAGCCGCGAGTTCATCTTGATAAAATCATTACCTTTGCTTTTACAGCCTTACATATTTAAGCAGTTCTTTGAACTTTCAGTGCATTTTATTTTGCTCATTATTTCATAAGCATGTGTGATAAAATGAGAATAAGGCTTAGGGCTCATAAAGGTGGCGATAACATTGGGAATCATTAAGCATGCCCCAAATGGCAAACCATTTGTCTCAAATGGATGGACATTAGAATTAAGACAGTCAACTGGGTATTCAATTGTAAGAAAAGAGGAAATGAAAGGGCACGTATGAACTGCTGACAATATGTCATCAACGGTGGTATTTTAAAATGGTGTCATTAGGAATTTCATGATGATTTCCAATACTTGGGATTGGACCACTCCTTCCCCCTTATAATATACAGATCAGTTGTTTGACCATCACACTTTTTATCCCCCCTCCACATTGTAGCTGTCCTGGGTTGTAGGACTGTCCTTTTAATTTGTCATCAGATTCCATTTTTCTCATATTGGGGTTACAGATCTCATTACCAGTCACATCGGGAGGAAAACTGAGAAATTAATAGAAATGGTGTTTTCCTCCTATTTCCATCATCTGTCCCTTTCTGGCTAGTCTTTGCTCCCTTTTCTAACTTCATTTTTCTCCATCACGCCATACTTAATAAATGACACATTTCATTTTTTGCTTATTGTCTGTCTGCTACCAGTAGAATATCAGCTCCATGAAGGTAAGAATTTTTGTCTATTCATTGCTCTAGACCAGTGTTTCTCAATTCATTATTCTATTATAACTCTTTTAAAGAGGCATTTTAGATATGTTTTTCCTAAATTCCCCCTCCATGAAATGTTAATACCACCAATATAACTTATATCTGTTTATGTGCTATATGTATATCCGTGCTTTATGCATAAAAAGAGAAAATTTTTTCATCCATCAAAAACTAGTTTTCACCCTGAGAAGCAATGTGCCCCCCTTGAGGGTGGGCGCTCTGGACCTAGTGCCAGCATGGGCACCTGGGCCCAGCAGGTGCTCAGCAATAGCCTCCTAAAATTTCACACTTTTTTGTATGTTTTGTGGGGTTTTTTGTTTGTTTGTTTTTGCAGTAGAGGCCAAACAGATGGGTGAAGGGAGTTCTTCCCACAGTTGTATCAAGTCCTCATTCTTTCTATGATCACCCAGGAGAAGGAAAGCTCTACTGAGGGTCTTAATTAAGCCTATAGACAGTTATCCTTGACTAACAATGCAGAAACAAAAAGGCAATGCACCAATTTAACAACTGCTCTTAACTAGCTACTGGCATTAGCCTGGGTTCCCACTTAAGCTGTGATGCTGAAACTGACCTGTTTGGTGACAGAGTCCCCAGTGGTGGCCTTGCCCAAACAGGTGTTTTCCGGTGTACTCCACAGCAGCGGGGAGCCACACACAGGCACTTCACCAAATCTGCTTAGTATGCTCTGGCCTCGTGCATGTCTCCAGATGACTCGACAGTCTGTAGCTTCTTTGTCCTTCCCGATGCCTATGTATATGGCATGATAAAAGCCAGCAATTTCTGTTGCATTAAATAAAACAAAAAAAAATATGGAGGCTCCATGCTGTGTGATGGGAATAGTAATAGAAGCAAGACAATCGGTGTGTATCCTTTAGGGTGCCAGAGACCAGGATGACCCTACCCTCTCAGAGCGGAGTCTGACCAAGGCTCTCCCATCACGCAGGCAGACCCAGTGCCCGAAGCCTTAGGCAGGGGTGGGTGCTGTTTCCTGAGATGCCTCAGGAGAAACATCGTGTGCACATTCCCAGGAAGGGCAGCATTCACTCATCATTTTAAATAGCCTTGTTTCTCCATAGAAATATTTCAGATGCTAATTTCCTTGGGGGAGGAGATCAACATTCAGACCTACTTTTTATACTAACAATTACAGGAAAATGTGAATATCCATATCAAAACGATTTAATTACAATCTAAGCAGATATCATAATGAATGGTTCCAATAGTCTGACCCTCGTGGCTATAATAATAATGTTACATTCCTAAATTTAGGATCTATTGTCATCTCGGTCATTGGCTGAAAGTGAAAAGACTTTGAAAATTTTAATTTGCTTTGCTGGGGCAGATTCCTTGAAATGAGTGTGTCATATAATACTGCTTTGTAATTCTCGTTTTGGTGGGGTCAAGGATGTTTTTACACCTTACAGAGCTTTGTCATAGTCAGATGCTCCTGCAAGTTTCTGATGTTAACCTGGACTTTTATAACATAAAGCCCTGTGTTTTTCTTAGTAACTACAGGCATTATTTAGAGAAATAGTGGGTTTGGATCCAGACCATCGCAATAAAGTGAATATTTCAATAAGCACATCACATGCATTTTTTGGTTTCCCAGTGAATTTAAAAGTTATGTTTCCACTATACTTAGTCTATTAAGTATGTAATAGCAGTATGTCTAAAAAGAGCAATGAAAATACCTTACTTGAAAAATACATGGTTGCTAAAAGTGCTGAACATCATCTGAGCCTTTTGCAAATATGGCATCAATATATGGCTCAATGCAGGGTTGCCGCAAACCTCAACTTGTAAAAAAGACCATGTCTGTGAGGCGCAACAAAACGGGGTATGCCTGTATAACTGTTTGGCCATATTCCTTAGCATGGACAGAAGTTAAAAAGATGTGTTTATTGGAAGGCATTGAAATCAGGCACTTAAAGTGGAAATTTCCAAGGCAACAAGCTATTTAGAGGAACCTTATGGTGAATCCTTTTTATATCTGCATGCCTCTCCCTATATATGTTTCCACATAGATATTAGGGCTTTATATACCAGTTTTTCTTCAAGTGAGACATACCTGTCTGAGTAGATGTGTTTCTGTTGCCCGTGTCTCTGTGGCTGTTGTTTTATTGTAGTGGGGTGTTAACTGCAGTGAGTCCTTTTAAAGGAGAATAATTGCAAAATGCTTTGATAAAACATAGATCTTAAGTCAAACACCTTGATAATAAATTTGGGAGAATTGTTCACTTGAATTTCATTTGGATGTTACATTTTTCTACTCTGGAACTGTCTTCGATGGTTGAGGAGTCAGCATCGAGACCAGCAGCCTTCATTTACTCGATGACTTATTTGCTCACACATTCATGTGATGACCACTTGCTAAGCGCCTACTGTGTGCTGGTCTCTCTGCAAGGCGTGGGGAAGCAGAGATGAATGGAACTCAGTCCTGGCCTTCAGTATCCTCACAGTAGAATGGAGATTCGTGTAGTCCACACTTACACCAGGCAGTGGAGGTCACTTTGGTTAGAGACCAGCTTTAGGTGCCAGCCCTAGGTGACCTTAGCCAAATGACTAATATCCTCTGGGACTTAGTTTGTGGGGTTATAAATAGTACCAACCTCACAGGGTTTCTCAAGGATTATATCACCTAAATCCATTCAAGCTATAGTGCCTGGCACCTGGCAATGTCATTTCTGTACGTATGGAGAATGACTCACAATGCATCCAGGGACATACCACCAGGTAGGGCAACTCAAGTAAAAGGGTCACTTGCATGCCCATAGAAAAAAGATGGAAAGAGCATTGTCTTCTTCCTCAGACTTACTGAAATAGTACTTTGGGGGAATGAAGAATTGTCAGTATGGGAGGTGTGGGATGTGATTTTCAAAAATTAATTTATGTATTTATTTAGTGTGTGTGTGAGAGAGAGAGAGAGAGAGAGAGAGAGAGAGAGAACAGAGACAGAGATCATTTTGTTGTTCCACCTACTTTTGCATTCATTTGTTGGTTCTTGTGTGTGCCCTGACTGGGGATCAAACCTACAACCATGCCTTATTGAGATGACACTCTAACCAACTGAGCTACCCGGCCAGGGCTAGGATGTGATTTTGAAGTTGTTTGATTTTGTCCTTCATTGCTCTGTCTTTGCACCCCTCTTCTTCCCCTCTCCCCCCCAACATTAGCTCTTACTGCTTTGCCCAGAAACACTGCCTGCTTGCTCTGCATATAATTTTGGATGAGTGATTTTTATACTCTTAGCATCATTATTCCTGTCCACACAAAGAACACAGTGTATTTGCATAAACAGGCCACTGGACAAATTGGTAGGTGATATAGCCTTTCCTGGACACCAATTTGTCAGTAGTCATCCATTTTGGAGAGACTCCAGGTGAGCTTCCAGGGAAGGAAGCTTTGCATCATATAGGTTCCTTCTGATGTGCCCCCTTAAGAGTCCCCTCACCCGGGGGGTGAAAAGGAGTGCCTTGGAGGAACCCTGGATTTCTGCCCCCGAGGAGCCCGCCTGGGCACTGCTTTCTTCCTTGTCAATGATCCTTCATATCTCTATGCATGCCCTGCCAGGCACCTGGCAGCTGGTAACACGTTGGGTGGTGCTGTCTGGGCTTCCCACCCCCACCTCGGATGAGGTGTCATGAGGAGGCACTCCTGGGAGGGTCTGGGACCCCTTGTCCTGCACGCTGCGGGGGAAAGGGAAGAGTTTGGCTGGTTCCTACCGAACCTGGTTATGGGAACTCATTTCTACTGTGTCCCGGGAATGGCTGGCTGGCTCCTCCTTTTGATGTAGCTGAGTCATATAACTTGTCAAAGAGAAAAAAGAAAATCTAGTCCTCCCAGAAGGAATTAAATGAGAAGTGTGATTGTTCTTTTGTTTAGTTAACAAAATGTCTGGGATTTCCAGTTCAAATATTTGTTAGCATGACATAGAAGTTAACTTGTCATCTTTACAAAGTACTCATTTCAATCAGAAGTAAGCAGAAATGCTGTTCTGTAGTGGGCCTCTTGTCGGATGGGAAAAATTCTGTGATTGATTAGCCATGTCTGCCACAGGAAAGGAAAGGCTGAGTGGTGGCATAGCTGAGCCAGGTAATGACAGAGCCCCTTCTGCCTCTCACACTCTCTCCTGTGTAGTAGCATCAGAGAGTTGGGGTTGTGCAAGTGCAATTGGACAACACAGAGGCTGGAGTGCAGTTGGAGCCGTGCAGCCTGATTTCCATCCCAGCGCTGCCACTTATTAACTAGGATACCTTGGATAAGGTACTTGTCAGCTTTAAGGGGCAATTTCCTCATCAGCAAAAGGAGAATGCTGTAGTTGTTACCTCTTCAGGGTGTTAAGAGGGTTGAGTCAGGCATTTTTAAGTGCTCTGCATAGTAGGTGATCAATAAAAGTGTGATTGGGCTGTTATTACTGATGTAAGAAGCATTGTTAGGACTTCCTCCTGTAAGAGGTAAGAGTGGCCAACCGCCAGGCAGTCTTTGTTTCTGAACTGCCGTGGATTTGCCCGCATCGTGGGTGTGGATGACACCTTCAGAGCAGTGCGGAGGTGTGCTGGCCGACCTTGGAAGGGGAGTCCCATCTTTACATGGGACATGTGCACTAGAAAGGCTCACAGAGGCCATGCTTTTCAGGTGGGAACCCGGAGGGGGAGGGTCTTGTCCTAGGACACCCGGGAAATGCAGGCCAACTGGGTCCTGGCCCTCTGTCCCTCTCCTCAGCTCCGTGGCCCAGCAGGGAGAGGAGCAGACACCTCTGTGTGATGGGTGCTCACGCAACCACTGGCTCCGGGGAACAATTTAAAGGGAAGCCACATGCTGCTTTGTAGTCATTGGAAGCATATTTACTTATTCATTATGTTTGAGAAGAGCCTCCAGTGCCGGAAAGAAATGTTTCAGTCAACTGAGTTTTATTTTCATTGTCGATTTATCTTGATTCCCCGTGGCTTTCCACAGGCCTCCTGTCTCTTGTCTGTTCCCAGTGTCAAGTCTCAACTCTTCTTCAGGGTGACACCTTCAGAACCTCGCCTTTAACCCACATCCCACCACCTGGGCTCCCTCTCCCTGCCCTTAAGCCCCCAAACTCCTGCCTGATGCCTATTTTAAAAACACATTTGACCACATGTGCTTAAAACTTGGCTCCTGTGGCCTCCGGCACTCTCCCCGCCCCACCCTCCTTCCCCCAACCCAGCCCTACCAAGCTGCATTCTCCAGGGTCGGGGGAATGCCTTCCTCTCTTTTTGGAGTGCCTTTTCCCTGCTCCATTCCTTGTGATTTCCTGTTTATCCTGAAAGACAGCTCAAATGTCCCCTCTTTTAATCCTTTCCCGGTGATGGCTTCACAAACCAGCGCCACCCCTGCCCTTCCAGGCAGCATTGGGTGGGGTTTTCGTCTGCTTTACTCTTTGCTCTCATTTCATATTTGCTTTTTTGTTTGTTTGTTTGTTTTTAAACTAATGTATTCCATGATCCTTAAAGAAAATAATGCTATATTATACAATTCTTTATTCACTATCATTTGCATAGTGGCTCTCCTGAAACCAGTATTTAATAAACGTGTGAATGTCTAACTTATGGACTATAATAGCTACTGCTGGGCCATCTCCCAATATCTCACCTGACTATCTGGAGATTCTCGTGTGGTTGTGTCCATTAAGATCTCATTTGAAAACTGAGAAAACTGAGGCTAGAGATCATAATAAGTTGTCTATATGACACTGCTAGTAAGGAGCTGAATGCAGGATGTGAGATTTCAGATCCCCTACTCCTTATTTTATGGTGAATGAAAGTCACAACTGGTGACTGATCTTTGTCCAACATGGTCTTCACCTGCCAAATGTATTGTCATTCTCCTCACCTGTCTGAGTCCTTCCTGTCATTTAGGGTTGACTTCAGTGCCCCATCCCCTTGCCATACCTTGGGTTGCCCTACACCAGTGGTCGGCAAACTGCGGCTCGCGAGCCACTTGCGGCTCTTTGGTCCCTTGAGTTTTTAGCAAAGGCCAGTTTAGGAGTACCCTAATTAAGTTAATAACAATGTAACTACCTATATAGTTTAAGTTTAAAAAATTTGGCTCTCAAAAGAAATTTCAATCATTGTACTGTTGATATTTGGCTCTGTTGACTAATGAGTTTGCCGACCACTGCCCTACACTCACCACTCATTTGATAGGGAGCATTTTGTGCTGAGTCATCTTTTCATGTGCATTTCAGTGTAGTACCTGTCTCATTTGCTCCTATAAGAGAGGGGCCATATTTTGAGTTTGAATGTGGATTAAGCCCCTGCTCTGCCACTTGGGCCAGCTGCTGACCTCTTTAAATCTCAGTTGTTCTATTTCTAGATTAGGGAGTTACCTGTTCCCAAGAACTTGAAGCTAGCCTAGTGTCTGGGATTCACCTCCAAAAGGAACCTCATGGGTCAGATCAGAAATGTGCAGTCATTCCAGAGATTCTTTGTTTCCAGATCTGCAAAATTTCACTGACCCAGATCCCTGCAGAACTTCCCACCACAAATGCTTCATGGTAAGCGGAACATGAGCCACATCACTGGGAGGTTGAGGAGTGTGGCTGGAGTGGTCTTCCACAAACCTTTGAAGTCTTAGTTTTATCTTAAAAAATTCATACACATTCTGAACTCTGTCCCTTAATGTGTCTGTGTTTATTTTGGTGTGAACATGTGTAACATTACCACCCACTAACCTCACATTGCGGAAGGCGCTCATCAGAGCTGCTCTCCTTGCCCTGCACACTGGGGAGGGTTGAGCCCTGGCTTTCTCTCTTGTCCCCGAGAGCTTGTTTGATGTGAGTCTTCTCTGGGTAAGTGGGGGAGTCTGATCTCAGGGCCCTGCGGAGAATGGTTCTCCCTTGGCTGGCTCAAGGCCTAACCTTGGTGGAGGGTGAGGTCACCAAGGGGATGAGGCTGCTTAGAAAATGATTTACCTCTTTGCCCAGCAGGAAACCAGTTGTAGGTCCGAGATGAAAAAGCCTATGCAAAGCTCGGTTCTTGGCACATAGTAACTGTTCAAAGATGTTGTTTTCTCTCATTGAAATTACAGACCCTCCCGCCCATCCTCCACCCTCAGCTCATACATATTCAGTCTCTTCAGTGGGCAAGGCTTTATCTTTCAGTTGCATGAGTCATAGTGCTTGTTACTGGTAATGCTTAGGACGTGGTATTCCTTTGGTCTGCACCTAATTAAGGAATAAATATTTATTTTTCCCTTGGAATGGAAACATTGAGTTGTGTGGTTTTTTTTAATTGGGGAAGGGCTTGCTAATTAAAACATATATTTGCGTTGGAATGGAATATTTTTACAACATAATGATCATGATTTAACGTGCTGTGAATTCTGCCTCACATCATCTCTTATTCAGATACTGACTTCCTTCAAAATTCAGGTCCAGTGTAGTTTCCTCCTCAGGCCCAATAATCTTTCCCTCCACTGCCTGACACCTGCACTCGGTGTGTGAGGCATTGTTTTTGTCCATCTTTTTATGCCTTATTTTTTGTGCTAATTGGTTTGAGGGTATAGACCGCAGCCAACAATACATGCTCATTAGGTCATTGGACATTTTGTTATCGAGCGATTGCAATGTGCCCTAAGTGTTCCGGACTCTGGGAAATGGTGACCCAGATAAACATGACCCCTCCCTTCCTCTGAATGAGAAAACCATGCCCGTCTGAAGGCACTTTCAGTCCGTGAGGGATGACATATCTTTCTGGTGTTCGAATAGTTCTGGTGTGGCAGCATTGGAGAAGGGCTCTGGGTTTGATTCTGATAGACTTGGGTCGGGGGGGACAGAAGTAAGACAGTGAGAAGATGAATGCTGTGACATGGGGCTCTGGGCAAACCCCTCTATCCTGGCTGCCTTGCCAGTGCTGACTGGGTCCCCTAGAACATGAAAGCCCTGGGACCCACAATGATGACTTATTGCAAAGGCTTACTTGACCTCTCCAGATGCCCCCGCCCAGATTGGGTGCCCAGCCTGGATTAGAAATATGCTTTTTGTACTGTGTTCTCTCTTATACCTCCCTGAGTTAATAAATAGAGTTGCTGGGAGACTCTAAAAAATAGAATGCTTCAACTCTTAAAATGGATCATCTGAAAGCATTTCAGGAACCCATGACATGGCTTGGTCGTAACTCACCACGTCTAAGATGTGATATTGCTCCAAGAGCCTCAAGCTAGTTTACTCAGCTTGAGCCTGGAAGTAACAGCAAGCTGGGAGCTCTGCTTCTTTAGACCATCCCATTTCCAGTATTTCTTTGAGATGAGTTCATATAAAACTTGGGCCAGTTCTTTTGCTTAGTGTGTATGTACACGTGTCTATGTGTGAAAGAAGGGAAGGTCACAGAGCATAGAATGAAACTGAAACTCACTTAACTGATTCATACAACTGATAGCTCCCATTCCTTAGCTTAATTGTCTATGTAGAACACGGTGGAAGTGCCACCCTAAAATTCTGTAGAATTGGAAAGCCATGGCAGAAATGAGCTATCCTGGATCATGTATTTGGTTCCAAGCTCCTTCAGTTCCTAGCTTTGGAACAAAAACTATCAAATCTAGTTGTGTTGGCAAATACACAAATTTGAAAAGGCTATAGTGGAACATAGAAAGAGTGAAGGTACTTGTGTCTGAATGCCCAAGAACATACAGGATGGACTTATTACAGTTAGCATTTGGAAGAGTTCACATTTTCCTGCATTTCTTGTGGTTTTATGTTTGTGTTGCAAAGTGTATTAAGTGCATCTTTTTCAACTTGATCCCAGGCACCATATGCTAATAGGCTGTTTGAATCAATTTTCTACCTTCTACTATCACATAACTTGGCTGGCCATTCTCAGGCTGGAAGGCTGGGTTCTTGTTTTGTATCTGATTTGACTGACACTGGGACTGAGCTCTCAGGGGGCTCGTAATGGAAGCAAAGCAATATGTGGTTAGTCTGATTCAATCAAGCCCAGTGCCTTCTCATCTGTCACACAAGCCACTCTTGCGGTTCTCGGTTCAACAAATTATTATGAAAATGGTTTCACATTTGCTGCCAATGGTAATGTTGCCTGCCTCCAACTTTGGGAAGAATATTTACAGTGTTCCTATCAGTTTGAGTCATATCGGAGCAAAATCAAAGTGCCTCCATATCTACTTACATTGAGAAGCAATTCATTTAGCGTGTGTGGGTCATGCAATGCTGGCTCTGGTGCGGCCTGGTTATTTAGGGCTTTGGCAGCCTTAATAGCTTTGAATTACCTAATGGAAAATGTATTTGGGAAATAGGAAATAGTAAGCAGTCTTTACGAGTAATTCTTACATTGGGGTGGGATTTGATATTGAAAGGGAGAAAAAGTTGTTGCTGTCACATTGAGGTGGCTCTGTACAGAATTTGTTTTAAGCCAGCTCATCAGGTTGAAGGGATGAAATGACATTTATTACGTGTGCCCTTTGAATTCTCACAGCAACCCTATAAAATGGGAATTATGATCCCACGTTTGTTAATGAGGAAATGGAGGTGGGAGGGGTCAGGAAATTAGCTGGTGAACTGACACCCCATCGGGAAGGAATGAAGCTGGGTTTCCCACTCCCACGAGCTACCTCCACACCCTGTTCCTTCACGCAGGTAGAATTCTGCGGAGTTTATCTCCTCTTTTAGGGAAGCAGCATGGAGTTGTGAAAAAGCTGAGTCTCTCCCCTGTATGAGTATGTGGCCTGGGCACTATTTTTTCTTGTTACTTTTTAAAATTAAATATATTGAGGTAACATTGGTTAATAACATTATATACTGTAAATTTCAGGTGTACTTGATAATATGATAACTGTTTATTGTGTGCTCACTGCCTAAAGTCTGGTTTCCTTCCTTTACCATGTATTTGACCCCCTTTACCCTCTTCCTTTTTTCTTGTTTTTTAAAATATGTTTTTATTGAAGAGAGAAAGGAAGGGAGAGGGAGAGAGAGAGAAACATCCAGGAGATATCTATCAGCTGCTTCTGCACGCCCCCTACTGGCCATGGAGCTCACAAGCCAGGCATGTGCCCTGACAGGGAATCAAACCTGTGACCTCTTGGTTCATGGGTTGATGCCCAACCAGTCAAGCCTCTTCCTCTTTTCTTAATCTCTCTTAGGCTGCATTTCTGCATCCATGAAAATGGGGACAATATCCCCAATTCACTTTGTCGTCCATGTTAGTGATACTAGGATAGGACAAATGATTAACATGGGCGTGTCCGTAGAGCAGCCTGTTCTGCCAGCCACCAGAGTCCTGTAATTGCTGAACCCATTTTTTCTCTCCATTTGCCTTAAACGGGGTGGGGGTGGGGTCTTTTTCTGGTTAAGAAAGAGACTAACCCAGTCAAAACAATTAAGGGCAAAGATGATAAGGCATTTAGATAAGGAGTGGGTGAGGGCATTGGGGGAGGGGGTGCATGTAGCAAGGCCGGCTCTTCTGGGAGAGTGAGGGGAATGCATGGGAAAGGAAGGGGTTTGATCAGTGTTGCTGGGGACTGTATATGCCCATCCTTTTAAAATGCCTTTCAGAAACATGAAAGGGTGGAATTCCTTATTTTAAGTTAAATGAATCAGCTATGCTCTGATTTAAAACCCTGTAGGATTTGGGATTCATAGGGTGTGCTAATAATTAAAGACAGTAATCACAGGAGTAAATCACAGAAGCTACAATCAGTGTTGGTGGGGCGTGTGCTGTGCGGGCCCAGCGCTGAGGCCTTCCCCTGCATTATCGATTGGATCCTCAGCCCAGGAAGCACCTGGCTCCGGGCCCAGCACTTCCTGTGCTCAGGAATGTTCACCCCTGCACCCCTGACACCTTCCCTCCATCCCTAAGTCACAACACAGGTTAGCCACCCCTCCTCTGTCCCTGCCCCTGCTGCAAGCTGTCCTTAACTCAGCACTGGAGGTGTCCCATTTACGCGCCACACAGGGAGATGAGGAACCAGGTGACCTGCAGTAAGCCGGGTTAGTCTGAGTGAAGTGCTCTAACGGAAGCCTGCACTCTTTCCTGACAGTTAAAAACGGTTTGATTGAAGAGGTCACGAGGGGTTCATGGCTCTCAGTTTCTCCATTTGTGCATCTGTAAACCACGCATCACCACCCCGTAGATGTAGCAGTAAATCAAGAGAGCGTTGGTGCTGCTATTTTGGTCCCAACGTGGAATCGCCCCATTGGAAAGGCCCTCAAGCCATGGGACTGCTCTGGGCCTGTGGGTGCCCTTCGTAGGGAGTGTGGGTACAGAATGACAGCTCTGCTGGCCTGTGACAGGCATGGTAGGGACTCATCGACAGGCCACTCAGAGTCCCCAAGCTGAGTACCCAGACCCTGGACGAGAAGACTCTGAGACCTGGGACTGGACCTGCGGATCTGTGTCACTTAGGACAAAGGACTGTTAAAAAAAAAAAAAAGGCAAATATGTATGTCCAGGGACAGCACCCAGATTCTCATGATCCTGATAGGCTGGTCCGTGTCCCGCTCTGCCTGCTTAGTCATTGTGTCCCTTTGGCAAGTTCTCGACTCTGGCTCTCAGTTTCCCCACTTGTGAAATGGGGTTGATTGTCCTGTCCTCATGGGGCATTTGAGGATTAACTAGAACAGCCCAAGTATATTCTGGAAGATGTTGTCTGGCACGTAGTTAATGCTAATACATGCCAGCTCTGAGGATATTTATGTGACGTTTCTCCTGCTTATATTAATTATGCGGGTTGTAACATATTAAAAGCAACTTTAATTTGTAGGATTATATTAGCATTTCCTAAATACACGCGCTAACTTGTATCTCATAACAGCCCTAAGAGGCAGTTGGTGACACAGCCGAGGAAGCAGAGACCCAGAAGGGCAGGTTCCTCTGGTGGCCGCTGCTCCGCCCACTCTCTGTGCCTCTGAACTAATGTCCCCTGGCTTGGCTTTTCCACACAGCAGGGCTCTCACCTGCCTCTTGGTGTGCCTGGCAGCTTGTGCAGTTGGGGCGCCCTTGGGGGATGGCCGGTGAGCACAGCATGGTTGTCTGCGAGGCCAGTGCAGCCTTGGACACAAGTTCTCAGGCCGCTGCCCAGCTCTGAGTTCTTGGGAGCCCCTTCCAATAGCCTAACTCTGTGTGCTTCCACTTAGGCTCTGACTTGGGGCTTCTTCTTGGCTTCTCGGAATCCAGCGCTCTGGCAGCCTTACAGGGACGTTCAGGGGGGGTTTGAACACCGCTAGTGGTTCTTCTAGAGCAGCTGTCACCAACCTTTCGGACCTCACAGACCACCATTGGTCCACGGACCACCGGTTGGCGACCGCTGCTCCAAAGGTTTCCTTAAACCAGCAGTTGCCAACCTTTTGGACGCTATTCTAGAGGATCTTAAAGGGTGATGCCTGTGGAATCTTGCTTTCCCAGTTCATGTGCTGCAGGATAATGTTGGGGTTCTGTGCATTTTCAGGTCTGCCTTCCTGGGTCCTCGTCAGAGCTTTGCTATTTGTGGAATGTTTGACCTTGGACATTGTGCACTGACCCTTATTGGTGTCTTAACATTCTCCACTCATTGGTGGCAGCAATAATCCCTCTCTCATAGGGCTCTGGGGAGGCCTGGATGAGTTAATGCAGGAGGAGTACTTAGAACCGTGCCAGGCACAGCCAGTGACCTGTGTAGCTTAGTTGTTCATTTCTTCTCTTCTTCTCTTTCAGAGGCTAATAATGTAGGCCAGACTGGCTCAGGGACGTCCTAGTCTGTGTTTTCTAAACAAGGGAGCAGGTCTCAGCAGTGGCTGTGGCTTGATCGTGCATCTTCTCTAAAACTGAGGCCAGGAAGCCAGGTGCTGGGATGGGGGGGGGGGGGGCGCGCGGGGAGACAGTGGGGCACCTGCAGTCACAGCCTCAGGGACAGTCGCTGAGGTGACAGCCACCTGCCAGGTTGTGCAGTCGGCCCATCATCTCCTATGAACACTCTCAGGGACCGGAGCCTCGTACTCACAGGGCAGCAGCTCTTTTGAGACACTGAGAGGTGTCGACTGCCTCATGGTTCCACTCATAGGGTTCTTCTCTTGACTCTGAGCCATACAGAATAAAGTCCAAATCTCTCTGCCCCATGACAACACTTGAATAATCCATCCTTTCCCAAGTCACTCCTGCGGGCAGGATACGTGCTCAGTGCAGACAGTGAGTGAAGAGGAATTGCCCGCTGCTCCGTGAAGCCTGCAGTTGGGTGGAGACACATAGGCAAACCAGCCAAAGCAGCATTCAACTGGAGAAAACTGTTGTAAAGAAACAAACGGATACTATGGCTGGCATAAATAATCTCTTTGGAGTTGTTGGGATTCTCACTTCTTAGGAGGAAATGTTTCAGTCGTATCCTGATGACAAGGAGGGAGCCGGCCAAGCACAGGGCCAGGGAGTTGCCTGTCGTGCAGAGGAGTGGAACAGTAGTGTTTGAGGAACAGAGGTGGTGCTCCTGGAGTGTGCTGAATCAGGGGACAGTGGCGGGATGTCCCCTCCCACAGGGGCTAGCAGAGGCCTGTTTGGGACTTGAACTTTACTCCAAAGGTCGTGGGAGCCATCAAAGGCTTTAAGCAGACATGTCTGCTGTGGGACGGAACTTGGTTTTGATGGGGCTGGAGAGCGACACAGGATAGGAAGTGAGGAGACTAGTTGCAAGGTGAACTGCAAGATCGCAGGTGAGCTGGTCGATGGCAGCCCAGGGCAACGTGGGGCACGAGGGGTAAGTTTTAAAGGTAGACTCCCTGATGCAGAGTAATGGGTTGAGCGAAGGGATGAGAGAAAAGAGGTGAAATTAAGGATGGCTTCTAGAGTTCTACCTTGACCACCTTGACCATGAGGTGGGGGATGGTGCATTTATCGGTGACTCTTGGAAAACGATTGATGTGGTTCCCTTCCATCAACCTGCTGCCTTCTTCCCAGCAGAGCGGAGCCACGTCTGGTGGGATGGTGCTTTCTCCCAGACAGTGTGGGGATGCACACAAATCTCGGAGTTTGGTTCGATCAAGTTTACAAAAACCTCTGCTCTTGTGAAAATTGTTATGCAATTGGATAGACATTATTAAGAATAGTAAGAATACATTTAAAAATAATAGCTTCTAATGTTTATCAAGCCAGTATTGAAGACTTGGTAGGCATGATATTAACTGATGCCTTATCACCGACCAAGTGCTAGTGGTCACGATTCTCATTTTAGAGAGGAGCAGACCACCTAATTAACCAACCCAACACCACCTAACAAATGCATCAAATGAAATTGAAGCCTCAGCTCATATCCACTAGCCTCAGCTCATACCCACTAGCCAGAGCTATTCCCCCTGCTACTAGCATTCCATGTTTCCGAAGAATTTACTCCTCCCCCACCCCCACACACTTTAGGAGTGGTAGCACATCATTAATCACATCACTTACGAGGGATTTTCCATAATGTTCCTCCAATCAGCCTGATTAATTTCTAAAGGAGAGACAGTTAGGCAAGAGTAACATACTTCTGATCTACGCAGTTTCTTGTTTACACATGCAACGTTAAAAGTGCCTTATAAATCAAGAGTTGTAAGCCAGGTAGAGTAAATACTTTTTGTTGATGAATCGGTGAGATACTTTAAATTCATTTAAGCAGCATCATATGCAAAATTCTTAAGAATTAGAGAGACTGATTGATTTTCTCATTTAGCTAAAGTGTGTATTACCCTTCGGGTAAACATGGTAATGTCATCCTAAGAAAAAAAAGGTAGATAGCAGTAATGATAAGGAAATCAGACACTGAACATCAGTAATTAGAAGCAACTCTTGGACTTCCCTGGGGAGGTAGTGGTAAGATGCTCAGGCCTGGAATCTGTTGGGTGCCCTTTTTACGTCAAGAGAGTAGGTCTCATGCCTTCAGTTTTGCCACCTTCATTTTGAGAAATGTTCTCGTCCCAAATGGGCAATGATACTGAAGCTGTCATAACCAGAGCAGGCACCTCTGTCCTTCTATCATGAGGCTGAGCAATCATTTTTGGGCGAGGGACATTCAATCATCCTTTTCTGTCAAGCCCAGAAAAGTATTCAGAGTTTATCAGCCATGTCCACAGTGTCAGTTACCAAAGTTAGGGCATTCAGAGACAGAATGTCATCAGTTAGTTATTTGTTAAACCAAGGTAATCATGAGCCTAAATGAAGTTTCATTAAGGGTAATGTACTCATTAGGCATAAAATGGCTTGAAAAAGCTTAACTATCATCGTTTCTTAGAATAACTCAAACCTTGGCTAGGAGTTGACTCTCACCCTTGTGCAACAAGCAATCAGCATTTAATTAGTTGAGCACTTTGATTTGTTGATTACAGCGCATCCAGGACCTGAATATGGATGGCGTTCCCCCAGCAGCGTGTTCAGCGCAGCAATGCTTTCCTGAAGCTGCTTGTCCGGCGAGTTTCAAAGGCTCCCAATGAATGTGAATGTTTGTGATTATGTATAGAATAACTCTTCTGTTCCCATCCTTAGCCTTTACAGAGTTATTTTTGAATTTACGGTGGCCTGATTTTTAAATCCAGGAAAAGAATGCTTTGCTGTTATTTTCCTTTTCACAATCCGAACTCTTCCAATGGACACATCTCGCCTGTGAACATCTAGCTCATGCACAAATAGAAGAAAGGGTTTTCGAACTCAAAGCCTCTAAATGCTGTTCCACCCAATTTTTACTCATTGCTTCTCCTGGAGGCATTTACATATACTGGAAACACCAAGAAATTGACATGCCATGTGATTTAGGTATGTATATTTTTGTATCATCCATATCAGGATGCATAAAAGTAGGTCTCAAACGTAACAGAAAATCAGCTTGTCCTGAGCTTTGGCTTTGCTGGTTTGCTATATTGCATAATGCCTCTGGTTTCCCCTTTTATTTCCGTTACAAAAAGAACATTTCTTCTAATTCTCACCTGAGGATATGTTTCTATTAATTTTAAAGAGAGAGAAAAGGAGAGGGAGAGAGAGAGGGAAAGAGAGAGAGAAAGAGAAAGAAACATCGAAGTGGGGGAGAAACATTGATCTGTTGCTTCCCATACACACCCCGACTGGGGATCGAACCCACAATCTAGGTATGTGCCCTGACTGGGAGTCAAACCTGCGACCCTTCGGTGCATGGGATGATGCTCCAACCAACTGAGCCACACCAGCCAAGAAGAATGTTTTTAAAATTAAATACATATTAGCAGTATATTCACATTACAAGCATTTTGTCTGGATGGTGGACCACCAAACAACCATACCTTTCCTCACTACTGCTTTCTGCATTTCACTTTCTCCTTTTCACCTGCCATTACCTGCTTCTCTTGGGTTGCGGTCGGAAGACGTGAGGATTTACTGCAGCTTCTAGAGTCTGGGCTGACATTAGAGGCTCAGTCACAAGAGTGGGATCTGGTTGACTTGGAAGTGATGCATCCAGTGACTCAGAGCCTCGTGCTGCTCACATGATTGGCAGCATTGTGCCTGGAAGCCGGGAGGGTCTCTGTGCCATGCAGTGTCAGGCACAGACCGAAGCTACTGGTCAGGGAGCAAGGCACGGGAGCCACGTCTGGCCTCTGTTGGGTTGAGGGCTGTGTGGCCTGCTACAATGCAACTTCAATCTATTCGTAAGTCATATGGGTTTCTCTCTTAATGTTCCCCTCCATGGAGCCAAACTGACTGTATTTACAGCAGGTTGTTTAGAGCTGAGGGAGAGTTGATGCTATGAAAATAATGAAGAAAAGGAGATGGTATGTATCACTCACCATAGCCTTTGTCGACATTAGGATTAGCCTTTCTCATTGGGGTACAAAATTGCCTTTTGTTTTCTTTCCACTTTCTAGGGGAAAGCTTATACAGCCTTACTTGTTCAAACGAAGTGTACACAAGGTATTTTCAAATGTCAACATCAGAATTGGCACCGGGTCTAGAGTACATCACAAATGTGACATCTCTGGAACTTAGTTAATAAGGTTCTGTTTATATTAGCAGGGAGAATATTAAAATTCTCCTCCAAACAGCTTGAAATGTTATAGTAGCGTTATTTCTGAGGCATAACAGGGACGAAGCACGTTAGTAGTGCAGAAACAGCTATGTGGGGTGGTCTTCCTCCCCACTTAGAATTCAGGGATGAGAATGGACATTGTGAAATTGCAGGAATGCTCTTTGGGGCTGCTTATTAAAATTCTAACACCGCTCCGGAGCTTTGTAGTGAATTCAGTATCAGCTGTAATCCTATTAGGCCTGTTTTGTTTTTTAATCAGCATTCCATCCAGGGGGTCCCTCCTTGTGCATCCTGTTATTCTGCTGGGCCAGCCCTCTGCTCTCTTTTGTTCTGATGAATTGTCTGTCAATCATATCTCTCACTTGCTCTCTCACTCACTGTTGGGCATTGTCGTGCTGATTCCTTTTTCCCTTCCTGGGCCAACTCAAGAGGACAGTTGCCTTGATGTCTACATCTCCCCTCCCTTGCCGCCTCCCCCCCCCCCCCCCCCCCCCGAAACCTGTGGTGGCTAACTTGTATGCTGCATCGGCTGCATTGTAAAACAGAGTGGGCTTACTAAATAGATCCAATTTCCATTCATAGTGTCACCATCTTCACCGCTTGATTCATACTGACAGTGTTATAAACAGAGGCCTTCTTATAGAAATAGTTCCAGGTTCAAATTCCAACCTGGGAAACTTTCTAACTACTCTAAGCCTCTGCCTTTTTTTATTGTAAATGAGGAATTTGTTTATCTATCCATCTATGCATCCATTTATTCACTGAGTAGCTAAGTACCTATTACATGTCAAACACCATGCTTATACTAGAGATGTGACAGTAAATAGATAAAAATCTCTGCCTTCATGGAGTCTAGTTTCTGGTGAGGGAGATAGTCAACAGTCAAGCTCAGTAAGTAAAATCTAGAGTCTCTTAGTATAAGTGCAAAGAGAAACAAATAAGCCAGGGAAAGGGGGATATAAAGCCGAGAGTTGATATTTTATTTATTTTGGCTGGATTGACATTTTAGAAAGGGCCAGGAAAGGTGTCACTGAGAAGGTGACATGAGCAAAGTCGAGATGGAAGTGAGGAGTCACACGAAAGGACCATTGGGAGATGGAGCAGCAGGCACAGTGGGATAAGTGCTCCTGGCTTGTCTGAGGAATCACAGGGATGTCTGGAGGAGAGAGCACGGGGCATTGAGTATTGGGAATGAGAATATGGGCCATGCAAACATGATAAGGACTTTGACTTGACTCTGAGGAGGATCAAAGGCAGGAACAGGAGCCCACTTAGGAGACTTGTTCTGGCACAGTCTAGCGGATGGTGGCTCGGACCAGAATGGTGGTGGTGATGGCGGTAAGGTGCAGTTGAACTCTGGCTGTATTTTGGTGGATTTGCTGAGGGACTCTGATGGGGAAGACTGTGGGAGGAGATGTTCTGCCAGGGGAAGGACAGGAGTCCACCCTGGTACATGTTAGAAGTTCAGCTGTTGATTGTTGGATATATTGATCTGTCAGGGGAAGGACCCAAGTTGGGACATGTGTAAGTTTTGAGAGTCAGCCTGTGTTTGGTGTTTGGAACCTTCAGATTAGATGAGATCACTTTGGGAGGGAGTGTAGGCAGGAAGGCAAAATTTTTTCAGAAAACTTCAGATTAGATGAGATCACTTTGGGAGGAGTGCAGGCAGGAAGGCAAAGTTTTGTTCAACAAATTAGCTCTGTGGTGACCCAGGCACCCAGCAGGCTCTTTCCTGACCAGAGAACAGAACGAACCTTGGTTTGGGAGAATATCAGTGAGTGAGGTGCTGGGCCAAAATGGTCTTAATGATGCCAAAGACATGTCTCAGGTTGACATCATGTTTTCGGCTGCACTGGGGTCTTCCTATTAAGGCCCAGCCTGGCTCTGTGACAGGAGTTGTCCAAAGGAAGGCAGCAGTGGCACGTGCCTTCCGGTCACAATGGGACAGCATCCTCTGACTCAGGTTGAAGATGATCTCCCCTCCCCCCCCCCCCCCCAGCTCAGTGTGAATGATGTAAATTTCAATATAACAGTGGACTAGAATCCACAAGTCAGAGATAAATCCTGATCGCCATTGGTGGGTCTTTGGCATGTGGCTATAGCAGCAGCACAAAAAGTATTATTCTGTAGATGATGCTGGGAGATTTTGCAGAACACTTTACAATAGACAGTTATTTCACTCAACCACTAAAACACATTTATTTAGATTGTTGACTATTTATTGAGTAGAGTTATGTATAAAAATTAGAACACACAAGAGTTAGAAGAAGACATAGTTGAGTTTTTATTTAATTCTAAGAATAGTAGATTTTATAAGTAAAATCAGAAGGTTTGGCTACACTAACATTAGAATATTACCTGTCAAAAATAAAACAAGACACAAAGCAAATTAAGAAAAATATTGCCACAAGCAAGTCAAACAGATGCTAGCCTTAGTATATAAAAAGCATTTATAAATTAATAAAAATACTAAAACTTTGCTAAACAAAGGCATGAGTACAAAATTTCATAAAATAAATTAGACAAATAATGAACATGTAAAAATATTCAACTTAATTAGCATTCAAAAATGTAAAATAAAAGAAGATGCAGAGTTTTTATTAAGTCAGTGTATATATTTTTTAAAAGATAATACTCTCTTTTCTCCCTTTGACACCTCTTTCTTTATCCAGCCTCTCAATATGCTAAGCACTGTGTTAGGTACCATAGTAAGTCTGGAAAGCAACCTATCATATATAGAGAATTTAAAATGAAAATTCATGTGCTCTGTCAAACAATAATTCATTTGTAGAACTATGTCCTAAAGAAATAATTTGAAATGAGGACAAAGGTATATGCAGAAATACATTTATTGCAGCATTATTTATAAGACCAATATTTGTCAAAAATGATTATGATGGATTAATTTTGGTATGGCCAATGATTATGATGGATTAATTTTGGTATGGCCATGTAATAAAATATTATATCAGGTTCTTAGTAATTATGACATAAGAAAAGTAAAAACATCAGAATACAACAAAGTTTGTATTATATAACCCTTCATTTATAAAAGAAAAATATTGGCATGATTATTAGGGCAATACACTAAAATGTTTTAAATGGTTATTTATGGATAGTGGCATTACAAATTATTTTACCTTCCCTATTTTTGTATCTTTCTGATTTTAAAATGTCTCAACAATAGCAGTGATGATGACGACTTGAGTGACGTTTGCTGCATCCTCACAAGGTGTCCGGTGCTGTATTAAGAAAGAACTTCCCATGATTAACTCACTTCATTTCCACATCCAGGCTATGAGCTGGGAAATACCATCTGTTTCATGAATGTGGAGACTGAACTCTGGGAAGCTGAGGAGCTTGCCCCAGGCCAGACAGCTGTGAGGAGGTGGTGCCGGATTTGGAACCATTTACTGCATATTGGGATGTGCTACTCCAGACTGCTCTCAAAGAAAATGTGTTATTGTGATCATCAGAAAAGTTTTAAAAAATATGGTGCACTCCCAGATTTGATTTGAAGCTTGTGTATTTTTGTGGAGAAATAGTATCAGGTGTTTTATCTCATGATGGAAACTCTGTGCCAGGCATGCCAACACATTCCCTCATTCATCTTTCCAGCAGCCTTGGAAGGTAGATACTCTGATTCTTATCCTGCTTCATGCGTGAGAAACGGACCCACAGGCCCAGCGACTCGTCCATGTCGCATAGCTGATGCTCAGCGGCACCGGATCCAAAGTCATTCCGCTTCCTTTCCAAGCAGGTGCTCTCATGCCTCATCCTGCAGAGGGCCAGGATCTCTCTGAGAGTGTTTTCTGAGCAAGATCTCCTTAATGGCGCGAAATCCAGCAGGTGTCAGCAGTGTGCTCAGGACAGCCACTCATTCTGATGCCTGGGGTCTGGAGCTGCTGTACCTTCAGGGTCCCGAGTAGGTTTGGGTAGGCGGTTGGGTAGATTCATGCCTCAGGGGGTTCCAGCAGTTTCACAAATCAATGTGCTTCCCACAGTGGTCCAAAGGGCGCACCTGTTGCAAACCCCTGGAGGCCAAGAGTCTTTGACTCAACAAATACCCACCGAGCTCATAGTGTGTGCTGGGCACACAATAATGACGGAAACAGCCCAGCGCTTGCTCTCCTGGAGCGTCCACTTGTGTAGCTCTTAAACAGGAATAAGTGCCAAGTAGGTACACCATGCTGCAAAAGGTTATGATAGGAACAGGTGGCCTGTCTAGAGATGATCCCGGAGGGCTTCCCTGAGGAAGTTGCACTCAACTTGAGACTTAGAGGAGCCGAATAGGTAAAACAGGGAAGGAAGGGCATCGCAGTTAGAGGGAACAGCATGTTTACATGCCCAGGGTAAGTAACGGGGGTTGAGTGTAGGCCACAGTGCAGAGGGCATGGGAAGCGTGGCAGGAGGTGAGGCGGAGGGGCCAGCTGGAGCCAGACCTCCTGGGGCTGCGCAGGCATGTGAAGGAGTGCTGTCACTACGCTGGCTGCAATGGGCGCCCGCTGAGAGGTGTTCAGGTGGCTGTGGAGGGTCAGATGAAAGATTTGTGCTTTGATAAAGCTCCTGCTGCCTGGTAGGGGTGCGGTGATGTTAGGGCTGGATCTCAGCTAGTTTCAGGGACACCTGGATGCTTTGGTAAGATACCTTTAAAAATAAATTGACATTAGGCAAAGCCAGAGCATAGCAAACTTACCTTTTTAAATGTCTGTGAAACTGATGTAAATTAGTAAAAATAAAAAATTGCTAATGGCCTCTGGGGAGGCAAGTTGGCAGGGTGGTACCTGACTTGAGAGAGCCTTCCCTGGAATCCGAGCCATGTAAACGGTAGAGAATCACTCAAGCTGGAGAGATACGTAGTTGTCACTCAGTTATAACTCAGGGCATAGTGGAAACCTACGCCCAGGTGGGCGTGCTTTCTGTGGAGGGGAACTAAAAGAAGAGGCCACATGGGCTTATTTACTTCAGTTTTCTAAGAGGGTCATTTTACATTGTTAGAGTGAGAAGAAAACAGAAGCAGTGATGGATGGCCCCTTCGCTGCGCGGAGGATTTAATCACAGACTGCTGCCAGCCGTTCTGTCTTCCTAATGCCCACGCTGGTCGTGGTGGGCGTGGGAATCGCACGGGAGAGTGTGGCTGCTCTTAGCACTTTGTTTCCACTGTGGTTAAGCCTGTCAATGCTGGCCAGGCAGGACTGGGCCCTCGTGCTGCCATATACACTATTAGAAAGCCCTGACTAGAAATGGGGAGTGATCTGCTGGGGATGGATCTGGTGGGATCCACCTTTCCACTGAGTGCTGATTTTCCTGGGAGGACAGTGGTCAGCAGGGGCCCAGAGGTAGAGGGAAGAGCTATCCTCCTAGAGGGAAGAGAAGTGAGGCCTGGATTAAGGAGCAGGGCTCTGAGACTGGGGAGGAAAGACTGGAGCCAGGAGGGAGGAGGGAGTGTTCTGCTCTAACACTCATGAACAAATGAGGATGCTGCTTTTCTCCCTTTGGAGATGACAAGAGGGTTATTATTTTTTTTCAAGGCTTCCAAAAATTAGGTTGCCTCCAAAAAAAAATGGGAGAGAGAGAGAGAGAACGACAAGAGGGTTATTAATTCCAGCACAGAAAGGGAAAGAAGTCGCTGTTGCATCCATCTCCTTTCCCATCCCTCGGTGAGACTGTGTGGAGTGGCAGCCAGACTCTGTCCCTGCCTGCTGGGAATATTCGGTCTGAAGCGGGCACATTAGCATATCAGATACACTGAAAACCAAAACCCTGAGCAGCCTGTGAATTCAGTGAGCAATTAAACACTTTGCCAGTCTGCCCAATAGAGTGAGGTGTGCACAGGGTGGGGGTGGGGGCTGTGCCAGAGCTCAGAGCTGCCTGTGGGTGAGAGGAGCAGAGCCCAGGCTGTTTGAGCTCCCAGTTTGGGGGCTGGGAGAGCCTGAGGTTATCAACATGAATGCAATGTCATCTCTCACTATTCTCTTTCCCACACTATTAAACCTTCCTTTCCTAACATATCCTTAAAGGGGAAATAAATTACCAGCATCCTGTACCTATAGCCGCCGTGTTATTACCGCTAATGTAACTTCTCAGGGCAGCCAGGCGCTGTTCATATTTCATAGTCATTTGCACCCCCAAAGCTATATTGAGCTGTTAAGTATTCATTTACACCATGTACACCTCCCATTTTTTTTCTGCTGGTTATACCCAAAGGTTTGGGGGCAGAATTAAGCATGGGCTGCATTACTACTTGGGGCTGCAGCTCTGTCCTTTCTTAATTGGGCTATTTCATCAAAGGCAGGTGCCAGGCATGGCTTATGAAAGAATTCTCAGGATTCTTACATTGATGACCCGTATGGATCTGGGAAAGGTCTGTGTTTCACTTCATTTGCTAGGAAACGGTGCTGGGGCAGTTGGTTTTGCATGTCCTGGGGTTGGCCCGATGTGTCTCCTCCACTGCCCTCTGCCTACTCCAGTTACTCTAAGCAGGAAACTGGGCATCACAGTGCCTTCTCTACATCCATCCACTCCCGCCATCCTAAACGTCCCATCCACCCAGGGCCTGTTGGTCACCTCCAAGACCTACTCAGAGTCCATCCACTTCTCCTTATCTCCCTCCACCCCTCTTTCCTGGACTATGCAGTGACCTCCTGTTCCTGTCCTGGCCCCTCCAGTCCATTTGCTGCATTGAATCAGAATTACACTTCCTTTTTTGTAACTGATATATTTTAAAATATACCTCCGTATCCGCCTACCAGCTTTAACACAGCCTTATTGGCTTCAGACTATCTCTATCTATAAAAGCCCAGCAACCGAACGGCGGAACAACCAGAACGACCGGTTGACCAGTCACTCTGACGTGCACTGACCACCAGGGGGCAGATGCTCAATGCAGGAGCTGCCCCCTGGTGGTCAGTGTGCTCCCACAGTGGGAGCACTGTTTGGCTGACCAGGATGAGCGTCTGCTCCCACAGTGGGCCGATCCCCACAAGCCATGTCCCCCACCAGTGCATGAATCCTCTGCACTGGGCCTCTAGTTTACTTAAAGAAACAACAGCATAGGTGTGTTAGTGAAGGCCCTGGATCCCATTCCCTTCTTTTCTCTCCAGAGGTAACTACACTCCTGGATTTTTCATGCCTCTGCATATATTTTTACCATGTTTATACCTATAAGTAAATATAGAAACTTTTTTTGCATGTTCTACACCTCAATTAAGAGGTATCACACTGTGCTTTTCTTCATCTCAACATATTTTTGAGGTTTATCCATGGTGATTCATATAGTTCTAACTCATTCACTTTAGCTGCTGGTCTATTTTGTTCATCCTTCTGTTAATGGATATTGAGTCATCTTTTCTAAGTATATATTTTAAAATTAATTTTTAGATAGAGAGGAAAGGAGAGGGAAGAGAGAGAGAAACATTGACGTGAAAGTGCAACATCGATCATCTGCCTCTTCCATTTCCCTTACCAGGGATGGAGCCCGAAACCGGGCATGTGTCCTGACAGGGAATTGAGTAAATGACCTTCCTGTGCAGAGGACAATGCTCAACCAACGCTCAACCTGAGCCACACTGGCCAGGGCTTGAGTCATCTTTTCAAAGCACAAATCAGATAGTGTTTCTGCCTTGCTTACAACCCTTTAGTTCCCCCAGAGGAGGCTGTCCCAGGCTGCATGGCCTCATTTGTCTGTGCCCACACTAGTGACTCAACAGCCCAGCACAGGCAGACACTGGGAGGAGAGGCAACCTCAGGAAGCAGAGAAATCCTTTTAACCTAGGCCAGTGGTCGGCAAACTCATTAATCAACAGAGCCAAATATCAACAGTACAACGATTGAAATTTCTTTTGAGAGCCGAAAACCCGACTTCGGCACATGGGCAATGAAGTTTCAATCACACTGTACGTGCATGCCTACACGTGGTATTTTGTGGAAGAGCCACACTCAAGGGGCCAAAGAGCCGCATGTGGCTCGCAAGCCGCAGTTTGCCGACCACTGACCTAGGCTAACTCTAAACCTGACTTTATTCCTATCTGGCAGTGGCTCCTGGTGACTACAAGGTAACTGTTGCCCTAGGCTTTGGGTCTAGAAAGCTGGGTTTATGCTCCTTAGATGCCTCTCTCACAGGACTCCTTCCTCTCCAGTCTCTCCACGCCAGAGGAAGCCCTGGGCAGGAGTCTCTCTGGGCTTGTTTTTATACTTTTTGCTTTATGGTCACCCCTTTCCTCTATCTCTTCCATAGGGGCAGATGGTGAGTGTGTTGCAAAGGCACACACTAGGGAGTTTCTGGAGCCAAGTGCCTCAGCTTTAAGACTCATGGACCTTAGGGACTAACTACTCCCCCAAATCCCTGCACCCCCCATTGTTTCAGGGACCTTGTCTAAAGGCAGTCCGTGGTTCAGTAGCTCATAGCCTGGAGCTCAATGGAGGGGCTGGGCCTGGAGAACTGTGTGGGAGCCCCCAGCATGAAGGGGCATTTGAAGGGTGAAGTGTTGCTGTGCCCTTTCATGAAGAGCATGCGGGGTGGGAGAGACTCGAGGAGAGAACCCCAAGAAGAGCAACATGGAAGGAATGCAAAGCAGGAGGAGCACTCACAGGAAGCCAAGGTGTCAGAGGTGGGACGTTGACTTGGAAGGGCAGAATCACTGTATTGTGGAAACCCGTTTAGCATTGAAGGCAGACACAGTTGGGGGCCAGTAGGGGCCAAGCCAGATGAGGACTTAGATGTGGCCTTTGGAATTAGTAGCCAATAAATCTTGGTCCCTGGTAGGAGCAGCTTTTGTGGAATGAGGTGATAGGGAAGAAAGCCTGAATGGAGGGCCAAGGCAGTGGAGACGGGAGGACTGGACAAGGCAGAGACGAGGACCAGGCTCAGAGCCGTGTCCCTCCCCACGCTGGATGCCTAGGATTCGGAGGTCGCTGAAGGAAATGCGGAGAACACTTGGCCCATGGACAGGGTGTCTGGTTGACCCCATGTGTGTCAGATAGGCCTGACCCAGCCACTGAGCCTCCACATAGTTTCTAACAACCATGGCACCCTGCCCACCCCCAGGCCTCCTCCTTGCCTGTTGTCCTGTGGGGCTGGAGGAAAGTTACTGATGTTCTCTTGTGCAGTTGGTCCAGGGCTTTGAAGGTGTTTTCTTGGATAGAATTGAGTCCTTCCAGAACACTGCTGGGGACAGCAGGGACAGTCCAGACCATTGGAGCAGAGCGGAGATGGTCATTATGCAGCTGCTCCCGAGGAGGCCCTGGGGAAGGGTGGCTCACGAGGTGTCCTGCCCGACTCCCCAGCCTCTGCACGCTCATCAGTGTCACTCCCCACACACTCCTCAGGAAGGGTGGCCGTGAGGAAAGGGGCTGAGGGGCTGAGGGTCCAAGGGTGGTTTTGTTGAGGGTGGGGGGACTTGAGCCTCTTCAGCGGCCCTGACTGTGGATCTGGACTGAGGAAGGTGGGCATGTGCCTGCGAGGACAGCGACATTTTGGATCCCCCCAAATCACCTATATTCTGCTGTGCAGATAAATGTGTCCCCAAAGGGAACTGGCTTCCACACGCCATCCCCACCTCTGCCCCTTCGGCAGACTTTGTTTTCCATGACTTATCAGGAGGGAGCACTGCGCTTTGTGAGTGCCTGCCTTGCGGCAATCCCACATCCATTTTGTTTTCAATTACCAGACAGGCCTGGAAGGGCCTTATCTAGTGGAGACACCCCGGCATTTTCCCTGTGCCGCGCTTCCCTGCAGCCCCGCGGGGGCCTGCAGAGGTCTGTCCCCTGTGTGATATGGCCTCCCCTGGGCAACCAGCACCACCAGGCCCATCACCTTGTCCCACGACAATCCCCACGCAGAGTCCAGCTCATTTCTCTCTGAAAATGGTGTTTATTTCTTCATTTTATCAAGGCCTAAGAGCCTCCGAGGGCCGTGGGCCGAAAAATGATTGTTACAGAACTGTCAGGTATTGAAGTCATACAAGTGTAGCTAATTTGTCTGCTTCTATTTTCTGAATTAAAAATAGAAGCTCAACAAATTAAAATAATTGCTAAGACTCCGTTCAGTGCTGGAGTCGGTGCCATCTGCTGAGAAATTTCAGGTCTGGCCATGGCCTGGGGCCCGCGGTTTCCTCCCGGGGGTGGCCAGGCGGCGGGGGCAGCCAGTGGCAGGGACTGGAGAGAAGGTGGCCTTGGCCCTGGAGCAAGTACGTTTTGAAATGGATGGAGTGGAACTTATGTAATGCCTGCCGAGGCCTCCGAGGCAAATAAAACAAGAAATAAAAATATCCCTGACCACAAGGACACAAGAGCTGCAGTTTCTCTTCGGTTCTGTTTCAGCCTCTCCATGGCTTCTCTCCTCTCCCTCCCCTAATAGCCTTTCGCCTCCTCCTTTCTGCCCTGCCTGCTGCCTCCGCTCTGCTGGGTCCTGGAGATGCAGTGGTCAACAAAATAGACAAAAACAGACAGAATAATCACCAGAGAGAGAGAGAGAGAGAGCACATTCACACAACTTTTATTCTAGTTTATTGTTGTACTTGTTCTATTTTATTATCAGTTATTGCAGTTAATCTCTCACTGTGCCTAATTTATAAAGCAAACTTGATAGGCATGTGTGCATAGGAAGAAACAGTGTATAGAGAGTCTGGTGCTACGTATGGTTTCAGGCATTCACTGGGGTCTTAGAAGGTACCCCGTGCAGATAAGGGCAGACTGCTGAATGTGTGTTTACCATGATGGAGAATGAAGGAGACTGAGCGGCATCTCGGGGATGGGGTATTTATGACAAGGCCAGGGGCATGACAAGGATGTGGCATGAGAACATCTCTAGGGACAGGGCTGTGAGGAGCAGCATCTCAAGGCCTCCGAGCAGGAAAGATATGGAATCCTCTGGAAACCAAAGAGAGGCACTGAGGGTGAGGCTGCGGGAGGGGAAAGGCGAGATGCAGGAGGCTGGTGCCAACAGGCTTCCTTCTCGACTCTCAGCAAGAAGTTAGTCCACTGCCGTAGTGCTGTCCGCCTTCCATCCTCAGCCTGAGCTGGGTTTTGGTGCGGCCGCCCTAGTAATTCTGTGCTGGGCTGTGAGGGGCGGGGCCTCTTGTTTGGTTTCATTGGTTATAGACATGGGTGTTGACTTTATTTGAAGCCCTGCCGAGCTCCAGCCCACAGCTTCGGGAGGGAGCCCCTTACTCTGACCAAGTGTGCCAGGCTGGGTGGCAGATGCCAGGAGCTGATGGATGTTCCGGAGCCGGGAAAGGGAGGGAACACGTCTGGTCAGGTGCAGCATCTGTGAGGCCAGAAAGAGGAGGGCTTTTTGTGGCTGTACAGGAGGTTCAACCAAGGGCAGAGGCATAAATGTCCCTGCACCAACCTGTGCCTGCCTCAGGGGCACCCTTGAACTCTGGCTCACTGAACTGTGTCTTCCCGTGACCTTATTTTGCAGACTTCCTAACCACAGCTGTGTCCCCATGGGAGAAAGCTAAACCCCAGACACTTACTGGAGAATGCACACTCTCCATAGCACTTAAAGAAATCAAAGCTGTGTTATAAAGCTCTGATAAAGTTTGCTCGTCCTGGGGACACCTTCTGTTGGTGGTCACGGGACTAAATCTTAGGGCCATACTGCCATCCCATGGTAAGGACATCACAGTAGCAGATACACATTCAGTAAACACCAGGTGCCAGCCACTGTGTAGGGCATGTGGTGGATTCATCTCATCTGAGGTAGGTAATGTTCATAGTGCATGTCGTACTAGGTATACCAATTAATAATGGTGGATTTCATAATCAAAGAAAACATGATAATTTCAAGAGAAACATCAAAAGTGCTTTATTCAAAGTAATGTCTATTGCTAGCTACACATTTTCCCCATCTTTCAGGTAATTTGTGGATACCGTCCCAATAGAACTTTTCTTGTTTTGAAGCAAACCATTCAGAGACCCAATTTTCCACTTCTTCATATGTTTTGAAGTGCTGCTCAGAAAGTGTGTGTGCCATCGCTCGGAATAAGTGGTAATATGAAGGAGTGAGGTCTGGTGAATAGGGCCAGTGGGTTAATACTTCCCAGGCAAGATCTTTTAACGTGTCTTTAACGGGTTTTGAACTGTATGATGGTGTGTCATCATGAAGCAAAATTACTTTGCCGTGTCTTCTGGAACATTCTGGTCGTTTCACGATCAAAGCGTGTTCAAATTGATTATTTATTGTTGGTGGCGATCAGTATTAACAGTTTCATCTGGTTTTAGAAGCTCATAATACACCACACCTTCCTGATCCCACCAAAAACAGATCATTGTCTTCTTTCTGAAGTGATTTGGCCTTGCAGTCGATGTTGATGGTTGACCTGGATTTTAACCCATGATTTTGTGCATTTGGGATTCTCAAAATAAATCCACTTTTCATCCCCAGTCACAATTCGATGCAAAAAAGACTTTCTTTCGTGCCGTTGAAACAGCATTTTACTGATGACTTTTCAGCTTTCCATTTGTCTTTTGTTCAGTTATGTGGCTCCCATTTCCTTCCTTTAAAATCTTTCCCATTGCTTGTAAATGATCGGAAATTGTTTGCTGAGCAACATTTAATCTTTCTGCAAGTTGTTTTTGAGTTTGACATGCATCTTCATCCAATAATGCTTGTAATTGTTGGTCTTCAAACTTTTTCGGTTGACCTGGATGTTCTTTGTTTTTCACATCGAAATCATCACTTTTAAAGCATTTAAACCAGCGTTTACAAGTATCTTGAGATGGAGCATGTTCACCCTAAGCTTCCCGAAGTATACGATAACTTTTTCTTCAAAATAAAGTAATGAATTAAAACTTCCTGCAAATGCTCTTTTTTTTGGCACAACATTTGACATTTTTAAGCGTAAAAATATCTATGATGTTATCACCTCCAGCAAATTAGACATATGAAGTTTTGAAGCTTGTTGTCAATACAACAAAATAGCATACATACCAAATTGCATATATATCAACATATGCAAAACTCCATCTATTGAAAAAAAATCCGCATTATTAACTGGTACACCTAGTAAATACAGAAGCTAAAGCACAGAGAGGGGACTAGTGACCTGCTCAGTCAGCCGCTGGAGAATGGGAGAGCTGGGATTTTCACCCACACAATCTGATCCCCCTTTGAGTCTTCCTGCCCGCTGGTGAGGATGGGCTTCTGAGGAGTAAGTGACTTGCCTTTGTCTACACAGCCAGCAAAAGCCGGAGACTGGACTTCAGTGCAAGCCTGAGGCTTTCAGCCTTCCCTGAGGTACTTATTCTCCAGGTCCCTGGTGTCCCAGAGCAGTGATTCCCACACCCCGCCCCTAGACCAGTGCTACACAGAATGCAAAAGAGTCACCGGAGAACTTAGAAGTGCAGACTCTTAGGCATTGCCGCCGATTTGGATTCCAGGAAGTGAGGTCTGGGACTCCACACTGTCCTGTAGCCAGGTTTGGGAATAGGGACCCAGATACTTGCTCTGAGTGATGGTTTGCAGTCCAGGATGCCTTCCATGTCTCTTTTCCTGACGTGCATTCATGTAGAATTGGCGATTCCTCCACGTGTGACCCTGGGCAGGTCACTGTCACACCACGTGCAGGCTTTCACACCCGCCCCCTCTCCTGTCAGATGCTCACTGAAGGCAGGTGCTGGGTCTTATCTTTTATACGTCGTCTCTGCCACACGGTGAACACTACATGAGGTTTGTGGCATTACGGGATGTTCCACAGGATGTATTCATTCAGGACAAAATGTCATGTGTTTACATGGAGAGTTGTCTGTTCTTTCCTTGTCAAGGTGATGGGGATCTTAATGGGGTCTTGTGTCATTCATACCAAGAACACAAGTGCTCGCACCTTGCACATAATAAATATCCTAGGAGTGGTGTCTGAGATTGTGGGGGTGGCCCTACTAAACCATTCACATCCCTTGAAAATTGATGACATGGCCTGGAAGGTGGTTAGCCAGCATCGGGTGTGTGGATCTACAGAGGAGAGCCTCTGGAGCTAGGTGCTTAGCCTGATGGTGCCACAGCCGGCTGTACTGGCCATCTGGGGACCTGCAGCTCAGGGACTCTCGGCTGAGCCCCTGTAGCAGGCTAGCATCCCTGCGCTGCACAGAGCGGTGGTCAGGCCACTCTGCCCTCTTTTGAGAAACACAGACCCAGAGGAGAAATGTCGATGCAAAGGTTACGAGTGACCAGGGAGGTCATTCTGAAAAGTGCTCGGAAATCCAGACTGGAGTGAGGGTGAATCCAGACTGTGTCTCCAACCTCCAGCAGGTTCGCCTCACGAGTCTCCCTCATAGTAAAGCAGGGATGGTGATAGTGCTTGTCATACACATGCAGTAACCCTGATGAATCCTTGTTGAGTGACTAAAAGCTGAGGCCTGATCAGGAAGAGCTTCCCAGAGGAGATTCTGAGTTGTGTTTCAAAGGACAAAAGAGCTTTAGGCAGGAGAAGAGGGCACTTCAGGTGGAGGGTGGTGTGTGGCAGGTGAGGGAGGCACAGGGAGTTCACTGGTTACTGAGGCTTAAGGTTTTGGGTGATGCTGGAGAGACAGCCCTGCTGAGCGTTTTGAACTTGACTCCGGGATTGATGGTGTCCATGGGAAGATGTTATGCAAAGGAGTGCTGTAATGGGGCCTGTGTTTGTATATGGCCTATATAGAGAGTGGTGTCGAACATTTTAACTCTGTGTTAATCAAGCTGTGGGTCTCTTTCCATGACCACTCCCTTGCAAAATTATTTACAGATTATTGCCCTCATGTCCCTTCTAGCTGACAGTGGAGGTTTGGCGGATGAGTGCTTGGGGACTAGAATACTTCATGACTAGGTCTGGACTGCCATGTCCCACGGTTTCCTGGAGGATGAAAGGGACTCATCAGGCAAATCCTAATCGGATTTCCCAGGCAGGCATCTGGCTGGTTTATCTAGATTATCATACATTAGCCTCAGCTCGGAGGACTTGCGATGGCAAGATTAGCTCACACTTTGCATTTGCTCTGGGAGTTGATGCACCAGCAAGTGTGTTTGTCAGCTAATGCTCCCAAGTTTCCAGCCTCCATGGGGACGAGGCCTCCAGCTCCGCTGAATGTTTCGTTCAAATGCAGCCAAAGAAAGGCACAGGCTGACGGCAAGCTGACGCTTCTAGGATCGGGAAGTAGCATCAAGGCCCTTCTCAGTCTTGCCCTGTGACTGTGGCTCTTGTTTTCTGAAACCAGCTCAGAATGTTCATTTCTGGGGCTGGGATTAGAGGGAGCCCCATTCTGTGAGCTGCACCTCAGCACCCTGAGGCCTGGTGCTCCTCGTCCACCCTGACCTAGGGGCAGATGCAGTGAAGGACCTAGAGCTGATCCCCCTCCTCAAACCCTCCCCAGCAACTCAGGGTGGCTCTCGCAGAGCGTGGAGCAAAGCCCAGACTTACAGCTCCGTGTTCACGGTCCTGTTCTCCTTCCAGACTAGTCCACCCTCACGTACACCCTGACTAGAATGCTCCACACCATGTCTCAGTTCCTCTCCTGCCCATGTTGATCACGCTGCTTCTGAGAAGAATGCCTAGTTTCTGCCTGCTAGAAAACCCACATGCTCCTTAGTGCCCCACATGATGCTGTTCCTCCACGGAGCCTTCCCACTTCTGCTGGTTGGCATCGCGTTCCCACTCACTGTTTGCAGACTTGCGTTACAGTCATTGGTGAAGTTGGCACTTGAAGTGGAAGATCCTTGGACCTTGAGGTCCCCTTGACTCCCATCTCTTCCCCCAGTGCCCAGCCCAAGACCTCATGTGTGTATAGGGTTGGAGTCCATTCCAAGCCCAACCTGACCATGCCATCCGCAGGATCACACGTTATTTCAGCTTTTCCTTTCAGGGACCAGGAGAGTGAGCAGCTCGTTCTTGGCCCTTTTGTGATTTTCCATTATCCCATTGCCTGGTCTCTGGGGCTTTCTATTTTGAGACTGTGATCCTCAGCGTGTGGGAGTGAGGAGAGCCAGGAGCGGGAGAGGCCCTTAACAGGTCTGACCTGAATATCCCAGCTCACCTGGCTTCCCTTCAGCCAGACAGTGAAGTGGTGGCCCTAGCTGGAGGCATCAGTGGTGGCCAAGGGAATGGGGCCGGGAGTCAGACAGCTCCTGGGAGCAGGGACTTTGGGAAATAACCCCCACACCCGGGTTCAGGCTTAGGAAGCTGGAGATTTCTATGAGTTTGATGTTGTCCCCTATAAAATGAGAGTCATAATATATAACCCAGAGTCACTGAGGAATAAGATGGTAATTCAGCTAAGTTACTTCAGAGTCAAATATCTCTACTTCCTCCCTACCTCACCCCAGTCCTCACCTCCTATTTAAACCGGTCCAGGGAGGACTTACAAGCATTATTACAAAAGGCGGCATGAATTAACAGCAGCATCTTACGCTTGCATCTTGCTCGCTGCTTTACAGAGTGTGTTATGCTCAACTCGCTGCGTGCTCTCATGTGCTGGATGCCCGGGTCTGGGCCAGCCGTGCGGGAGGGTGAGAGGGGGAAGAATGGGAGCTCTCGCTGCTGTAGGATCCTGCGGATCCCAGCTCAGGTGCCCAGTGGCTCTGTGGCCTCGGGCAAGTGATTTAACCCTTCTCAGCCTCAGCTTCTTCACTGTAGAATCGAGATGTGGGTGGTCATTCTACAGCATTATTCTGAGGATGAAAGGAGCCAGTTCCTGTAAGGATTTGATGTCTGGCATCTAGTAAGGACACCGTCCATGGCAGTGAGGGCTGTGGGGGAGGAGGCAAGGCATAAGGCCTCCAGGAGTGTGGGGCACAAGGCGGTAGAGGCCCTCACCCACAAAAACCATGTGAGGTCCAGCCAGTCCAGTCCTGGTCATCCCGCCTTCCAGCAAAGACAGGGACCTGCCCTGACTCACAGGTGCCAAGTGGTTGCCTCGCATTCCTGCTGCCCAACCTGGGCAATGTACTTCCGTCTGTCTCCGCTGGGGCAGGAGCAAGCGGGTAATCTGCTATAGTGCCATGTAGAAATTGGCTACGAGGAGGCATTTGGGCTGTACCAGCGATTAGAAACAGGTGTCATGAGAAGGTACCCAGTGCTTTCAGGATGCCCCAGCCAAGCTCGGAGGGAGCAGGACACCCCTGCAGGCCCGCAGCCCTGGGTGCCTGTGATTCACCCTGCGTGACCACTTAAATGTGTCCATTCGCTAATTGGTGGCGTGTGCCCTATTAAAGGGAGCATTGGCTGTGCCTTTTCTGAGACAGAATCAGGGCTTAGATCAGGTGCTCTCTCAGGAAGTTAGAGCCGGGCCTTTATTTTTAGATCAAATGGGGGAACGGGGACAGATATCTTTTTTTTCCCCCACCGGGTATGGATGGAAAACTGGTTTCTTTAAATATTCTTAACCCATATGAGTGTGGTTCTTAGCAGCCTGGGGATGGAGTCTGCTTTTTCTTCACAGTCTCATTTTTATAATAGAAAACTACTTTTAATATTGGAGGAGAAATAATAATACTGGAGTTTAAACAGCCTGCATGACTGTAGAAATGCTTCATAGCTGGTCACTTATTAACCAGCTTGGAAACAAGAGTCACCATTCCCTACCCAGCGTGTCATCATTCCTCTGTGCCTGTCTTCTGGGCCAGGCTCTGGGCCGCTCCTTGGGGTACTCAGGCCTTTGTTAAGGTTACACTGGGCTCTGGGGATATCGTGGTTTGCACAACAGAAACTGCTCTCCTGAGCATACATTCTACTGGGAGAGACAAACCAGAAAATATCAAATAGTGCTAAATGCTACAAAGGAGAGCCAGAAGGTCTGACAGAGGTGGCTTCTTTAGAGGATCCTTAGGAGACAGGGAGAGGGGAGTGACAGGAAGGGCCAGCCATGCGGTGACCCTGGGAGAGTGCTTCAGGCCGAGGCCCTAAGGCTGGAGCCAGCGTCCTGGCACAGGGGCAGGAGGAAGGATGTTGGGGGGCTGGGCCAAGCGGGCCAGGGGTCAGAGATGAGGGCACTGCCCAAATCGTGTAGGGTTTTATAGGCCCTGGTAGAGGCTTTACAAGTCACTGGGGAGATTTCACTCCGGAGAGGGCTAGAGTGGGATTCACCTTTCTAAATGATGACTGGCTGACGTGCGGCGGGATCACGGGACCCACGGGGAGTCCACGTAGGAGGCTGCTGCAGGTGTCAGAGAGGCGAGGAGGATGGAGAGAGACGCCATGTGTAGGGCATGCTTGGGAGGAGGGCCGCAAGACGGATGGATGGCGTGGTGGTAGGAGGTGAAGGGAAGGGAGGAATCAAGGTGGTCTCCTAGGGGTCTGGCTCCAGGGCCTGTGGGTGCTGCTGTCCTTGACTGAGATGGAAAACATAGGATGAACAACAGGTTTTATGGAATCAAAAATGTTGTATTTGGAAGTTAAGTGTGAGCTCCCTCCTGGACAGGTGGGGATGTCAGATCAGCCGCCAGTCACACAGTTGGGCGCTGGGAGAGGTCAGGGACCGAGAGGAGGTGCAGCTCTGCCCTCAAGGAGCCCGGTCTACTCCGAAAAGGAAAAGCCGTGCTCCTCCTTCCCTTTCCTAAGCAATGCAGCACCAAGGCGCCGCCCATTTCCCCTCCCACAAGCTCAAGGGTCCGGAGGCACTTGCCTTGGTTCCAGAATTCACTGGTGCATCCACAGGGGTGGGAATCTTGAGGGCACAGGACCCGTATGGGGATGGCTCCAGCTCTGCTCTCTCAGAAGGCGAGCTGGTTGGGCTGGTCCTAGACTCTGTCTCCTCCAAACTGTAGAGAAAGGACGTTGGGCTCCTGAGTTTGATTCTTGCTCTGCTACTGAGTTATGCAAAAAGCCAAGGCCCTTGACCTCCGTGAGCCTGGTTTCTTAATTGTGCTGCGTGCAAATGATGCTTTCCTGGTGGGAGGTGGGATGGCGTGGTGCACCACAGACATCACCACCATCACCCTCAGGGAATGGTGCCGGAGGCGGGGCTCCTGTGACAAATAATTGGAACAGTGGAGAAATTCTTTTGTTTGTCCATAAAGCGTGTGTTTTCTGTGTGCTAAGCACAGGGGATTGAGAGGTAAACAGATAAAGTCCTGTTCTTGCTGAACTCGTGTTCCAGGAAGGGAATCAATGGTAAATAATCAAACAAAGAGATGAGCCAATTTCTGGGCAGTTTCATCAAAGCAGCGGGGTGGCTGGCTGCTTCTTGGGGGAGGCATCCTGGCTGCCTGTTGGGCAGTGATGTGGGCTGACCAGTCTGAGGGCATGGGGTGAAATGGCCCCAGAGATTGCTCTCTCCAAAGCTGCTGCCTCCTCGCTCTGCTCACCTGCCAGCGGTGTGCAGGTGGTGCCCCGAGGGAGCCGTGGTGCAGGCGCATTTCCCTCAACCTGTGCTCCTGGAGGTTGTTTCGTGTCCTTGGCCTGCTGGCCACACCTGTTCTCCCCTGTATGGCTCCACGTCAGACAGGAGACTGTGGGGTTTAGCTGACTTCCTTATTTAAACCCCATTTGGAAGGCGTTCTGGTTGCTGCTCCCCTTCCCTGCGCCCTCCCTTGCATCCTCCGCAGACATCTCCATTCCCTCTCCTCCTCCTCTCTCTCTGCTGGCTGACACCAAAGATGTTTCTTTTTTGGTTTTTAAAGGCTCTTCAAAGTGAATGCTTGGGGCTCCCCATCTTCTTATCTTGGAGTCCAATAGCATTTTTGTGGAAACTATTTTTTGAGGTGCATTCATGTGAAAGGGAATTTTAAGCTTTATCTTACAAGCACTCCATTTTCTCTCTCCTCCTCCCCAAACCCTTACATTTCTCCCCTCCCAACCTCCTGAAGGCTCTTTTCCCTGAGTGTGTTGGTCTGTTCTTTCCTTATCTGTTTTTCTCCTCTCCTCTTTGTCACTCCCTCCTGACACCCCCCTCTTTCCCTCTGAGTTCCTCCCAGGTTTTATCTTATCCTTACTTTCTCTCCCTCCAAGCTGGACACATGGAGCTCCTTCACCCAGCTGCCGCCAGGAGCTGTTTCCCGGTGAAGGGGTCTCTGGCCCCCCGCCGCCCTCACCGCTTTGAAGATGCCTTTGATAGTGTGGGGATGGCCCCTGGCACACCTGCTCCACAGGACACCCGATTTGCCTGCTGGCGGAAGTTGCCCTGATTTCAAAGAAAGCAAATGTTGTCTTTAACTCCTCATGGTGGATTTTCTCTGGGAGGAATTTCTTCAGATACTAAGAAAAGTGCACACCCACCATTCAGTTATGGAGGGGCAGACACTGGCCTAGGAGCCCATTCATTCACCACCACCGCTTCTCTGGGCGCACTGCGTCCAGCCTTCTGCTAATTCCTTCCGCCAGGCTCTGGGGATTTACTCCTTCCTATAAGGGGCAGTTCACGGCTTTGGGGGCCACTGGAAAGTTCCTGGCAGAAGAGGACATGATCTGCACCTACAAAAAGGGAAAGCAAAGGAGTGGTGGCTGTGCTCTGATGTTGTCAGACCCATCGCTACCCCTGACCACTCCCCCCGCCCCGCCACCTGGAATGTCCCTGAGGAGAGTGTCGCAGGAAGGGGATGCATAGTCCTTAGGATCGCATCACCGATTGTTGCATTTGATTGATCACAGGTTGTTAATTAGCTCCAGGTGCAGTGTGTGAGCGTCATTTTTCTTTTCTAGCCACACCAGCCTCCGCCTGCCCTTCTGCTGTGGCTGATCTGTATTGATGAGAACATCACTTTGGTTATTGCCTTTTCTGATGAAGGCATCATCTTTCTGAGGGCTCAGGTGCTGGGCTCTTACAGTCAATTTTAATTATTGATGAAAAAGGTGTTTATCTATGCAAATGTGTGCATATATACAGAGTGAGGGCAAAAATAGGTTCACAGTTCATATAGGAAATAATAAAGTGATGAATAAATAATAATACAAGGATAAACTCTGTTCTGCATACTTACAACTGTAAGCCTACTTGCCCCACCCTATGTGTACACTAACTCCCGACGGGCTGTGGTAAGGGAGCCCATCAGGATTTGGAGCCCTTCAGTTACAGCATCTCAAGTTCATCCTACCAAAGTCCAGATGTCCATGGAGATGCACAAGGATCTTCCCAGCCTCCAGGGCTTGTGCTAAGTCGTGTCACACCACACTTATTGTTGTGTTCGTTGCCAAGTGGGGAGCAGGGCTCCTTCCCCCAGCGGTTGAGGAATCAGAGGAGAGCCCTTGCTCTGAGCCCATTCAAGGTGGCCTAAGTGCCTAAGACAACTGAGGACATGCTGGCTATCTTTGTGATGAAGGAACAGGATCTTTCTTCCTGATGACAAGTGAAACATCACTGTGGGATTTGCTGGGTGCTTTTCATTTTATGAGCTTATAAAGCAAGATGGGTTGGTGATTTTAATAGTTGTTGCCTTAGATTTAATGCAGTCATTAGGAAGACTGGGTGAAAGTCTAACACTCTTGGCAGTCCCCTGGGGTTCATATCCAGGTCCAGAAGTTTCTTTCTATGGCATTAGTCAGCATCAGTTAGATGGGCAGTGCATGCCTCCTGCCTCTACTAATATTGCAGATACATTTTAATTTCATTGAGAGTTTTGAACCAGTTATGCATTTTCCCCAAAGGAGCCACTGATTATTGCTCGTCATTAACAAATGTGTGTGAGTGTCGGGGGGGTGGTGGTGAGAGGGGGAAGGCGCGTGCGTGTGCGTGCCCTGATGTATATCCCCATCCCCCATACACAGATCTAAATCATGGTCATACAGAAGGGTGGTTGTTGGAGAATTGATGGGGCAGGAGGGGAGGGTTTAGGAGCTTTTTTTTGAACCCATTCCATATGCCAGGAACCTCTGCACCTCTGTCACTCTGGTACAGCTACCTGAGTCAGGACAAGAGGATAGGCAAGTCCTGTCCCAGGGCGCAACACCACATGTCAGGACCACTAACTGCAAAGGACAGCTAGGACATGGTTCAAAAGAGTGCAACAGATCTGAGTGTGCAGTTGGGAATTAGGACATATATGAAAAATAATTAGGACTTGTAGCCTTAGGAAAGGAAGCCTGCAGGGAGACCTAGTAATTGTCTTGAAGCATATGAAAGCCAATTATACCACAGAGTTAGGTCAGCTTGTCTCTTTCCCATGGAGCAAGGAGAAATATGTTTAAGCTTGAAGATGAAGGTTTCAGCTAAATGTGGATTGTTACCTGCTGGCATGAGCTGCTGCGGAAGAGCTGGCATCAAAGTGGGAGAAGGTGCCCCCTTTCCAGGGGGAAGCCTAGGCAGGAAATGGGAGTTGACTTGGGAACAGTTTAGTTTCTTTTTTTGTCGCTGGGACTTAGGATTCAAAAGGTGCCATAATATGTGCCTGAGAGTAATTATGAGGTGGCATAACTTGGTGGCTAGGCTGGACACAGAAGCTCCTGCATCTCTTAGAGTAGGTTCAGATCTTACATCTGTCTTTTACTCGCTATGTAAATAGGGCCAGTTACTTATCTCCTGGGCCTCCATTCCCTTCACTATAAAATGGTAATAATCATTCTCACTTTGGTAACAGGCGTACACAGAATTTAGGAACCACCTAACACAGAGATGGTGCTACATATGTGGTAGCTAGATATTCGCAACAAGAAATGTTGCTTAGCCTTTACCTTAAAGGAGTCAGTAACCTAGTTAAGGAGATTTGATAAATGCGCAGATATTTGTTCAATAAGCAGAGCCAGGCTAGAATTTCGAGGATCCATATGTAATTCAAAATACAAACAATGCTAACCTACAAATAAATGCAAAAAAGACCAGGATAGTTCTGATGTTTACCATGATTCTGCGCCACAGCCTGGTGGTGTTGAGTTGTTTTTCTCATTGGAATTGCAGTCTTATAAAACATTGGTATACTAAGCACATGCGCAGTCGGCTGGTGGGATAACCCAGCCCCAGTGATGAGATGGAGTAGCAAGTGTATTGCATCTTCAATCTCTCTGTCAACAAACAGCTCTCGAGTGCTTGATCAGGCCACATCATGGTTGTAAGAAGGAGACACCAACTCTGTTGATTTAAGAAAGCTTAAGAAAGAGGTGATTTATTAGAAGGATGGCAGCAGCTCAAAGAAGGCTGGGGCTGGGAGTGGACACTGGGTGGAAACTGAGGGCTCTGCAGAGAGTCGAGCATTGGAAATGGTCAGGTCCACGTGCTGTCACCTTGGCTGAGGTGAATTTGATCTTTGGATTTTATCTGAGTCATTCTCCGAGGACTCCGTGCTCAGGGAAAAGAAGTGCCCGATTCCTTCACCCACAGGTGAGAGGCAAACATCAATGGAAGCTTCATTCCCACTCACACTGCACACAGTTGGGAGACCGGGTGCTAGGAGGAAGGGAGTTAGACATTGGACAGAGAGAAGGGACCCATCATGCCTTTCCCCGGCCGGGTCCTGTGCCCCACCAGCGTGATAGTCAGCCGTGGACTCTGCTGGCTTGCATTCTCCACTGGTTTACCTGTCCATGTGTTTTCATCTTGTCTCTTCAGGGGCCTCTAGGTTCCATGAGGGCAGTGACCCCAGTTTGTAGGCTTTGTATCCCCCAGTGTGGCACTCAGTGAAGGTCTGGTGATCTGCTAATCAATTGCATCACTGTTTATTGGATTCTGAAGTGAGTTCACTTCTGTCAGCACAAATAGATGATGATTGGGTGTCCCTGGGGTAAGGAATGAATATTAGACATTGGGAGTGTGTACTTAAAACTAGAAATAGCTCCCTGGCCTCAAAAATTCAGCACATACATCTGCATGATTGCCAGCTGAGCTCCAGCATCAGGTACTGTAGACCTGGGTCTCCGGTGGAAAGGTTGAAAAACAAAATAAACTCATCCCCTCGATTGCTTTGTGAAATAATGCACAGATGACAGTGCATGAAATATTGATGCGCAGAGAACTCGTCCTCCTGCAGGGAGAGGGGCCTCTGGATAATTGTTTTTTTCTACATGGGAGCTGAGACAGTTTCTATTTCCCTCACCGCATCTAGCCCTGTCTATTAATGGAGAGATGGAACCAGGTGGGTCTTGTTTTGCAAATCCTAATTATGCTGCCATCACGGAGGCATCCAATGAATGGAAGGGCACAGCGAAGTATCCGCATATTCACATAAGAGAGCTTCCTCTACCTATGGGTTAAGTTTGATGGTCACTCTGATTGTCTTTTTGGAAATTGGTAGAATGTTACTAGGTTAGAAAAATCTCTGACAATGTATATCAGATTGCTTAAAACCCAAATACCGTATTTTCCGGCGTATAAGACCCCCGAATTTTGAGATTTTCCTGGGTTAAAAAGTTGTCTTATATGCCGGAAAATACGGTATTTTGTTTTTTGATCCATCTGGAACATTCAGAAGTGATTTGGGTTGGTGTTGAAGGCTAGGGCTGCATTAGGGGTGGTCAGGGTTTAAATGAAATCATCATTGAGTTCCTTGAGAAGGATGGTGTGTGTGTGTTTTAACCTTTTGCACTCGGATGTCGAGTGTGACTCGACACAGCATTAGAATAAAGGAATCGAGAAAAAAGCAAGCGAGTGCAAAGGGTTAATAAAAGTGAAGTATAAAATCCTGCACTTCAACCACTGGGGGCTCAGGCCACTTGCTGGCCAGGGTGGCTGACTATCTGGGTGATTTAACATGTGAGACGTGTGCAGCACACCGGCATCTGCTATGGTGCTCTTAATGTGATTTTAAGTCGCAATAACCTCAATAATTGGAGGCACCAGACAACATATGTTTACCAGAAAGGCATGCGGTAGTCACGTGGCCCTCTCAGATGGGAATAGCAGTTCACACTGTGGCTAAGAGGCGTCCGCTGCTGAGTCCAGCAAGTCTAAGACCACTACTGAATGCTTACTGTGTGCCAACCTGGCATTTTCCTCTTGTCTTCATTTTTATAAACTTTTTCTCACTTGTAATTTTTTTGACAGCTATTTTTGTCTAAGACTGAGTTAAAGCTGGATGTAAATACAGACAGCTTAAGGTTGCCCAAAACCATGGGTGGATTTTCCTTTATTCAGCAAACATTTACAGAGCACCCTCATGAGCTAGGTTCTGACCCTTCACGTCACGTAGCCTTATAGCAATGCCTGCCCTTTGTGTGCTGGTTTCAGGAATGTTGCCTCACAGTGAAGCTCAGCAAACAGTTACTGAGTGCCTGCTCTGCAGTGGGCATGTGGAGGCCGTGGGAGCACAGACTTGTTTTCTGCCCTCAGGGAGCTCACACTCTGGGAGAAAGATATGTGGAATGGTAACAGTATGACCATGTGACTCCCCGGCATGGCGAACTGAATGTGGGCCACAGGAGGCTGTCCAGAGGTGGGCCACCCAGGGAAGAGCAGGTTGTGGAGCACAGCTGGTGATGCCCAGGTGGTGGTGCCCACAGGAGGGTGCCCGTTCACTCCACAGGATACTCCACCTTCTGGTCCCCTAGAACACATACATTTATATCCCTGTGGTGGTGACAGTCCCGTGGCTGGTTCCCTGTGTGTGTGTGTGTTAGAGCACAGTTAGTGGTGAGGACTCTGCAGCTACCCACAGGAGGGTCTGAATAAGTTTATTACTCTGTGCACTTAAGGGCCTTTCATAGCCTCTCTGCACTTCAGTTTTCTTATCTTTAAACTGGTGATAGTCATAGCACCTATATTAGTCAGCCCAGGCTACCATAATAAAATACTGTAGACTCGATGGCTCAAACAACAGAAGTTGATTTTCTCACAGTTCCTGGGCTGGAAGTCAGAGGTCAAGGTGCAAGCATGGCCAGGTTCTGGTGAGATCCTCTTCCTGTCGTCACACAGCCTCCTCTCTGAGCGCACGGGGAATGAGTGTGAGCTGGGGAGCTCTCTGGTACCTCCTCTCATAAGGGCACTAATCCCATCGTGAGGCCTCCCCCTCACCCCCTCCCCATGACCTCATCTAATTTGAATTACTCCCAAAGGTCCCATCTCCAAATACCATCATGTTTGGTGTTAGAGCTTCAACATGGGAATTTGGAGAGGGACACAATTGAGTCAATAGCAACACCTACTTCACTTGGTGGCTGTTGGGTAGTGTTTGCAGAGAGCCCAGTCAAGTGCCTGGTATGTGGTACTATTCTGTAAACGTTAACTTCTGCGTTGCCTGGGTACATCTCTTCCCCTATAAAATCTTAAGCACCTCAAGGCCAGAGCTTTCTTAAATGATTGGTGAAATGAGACTACCAGTGAAAGGAGAGAAAGAATGGACAACTTGGACTGAGAACAAAAAATAGATTTGAATCTTGGCCTGGTCATGTTCCTACTGCGTGACCTAGGGCAGGGGTGAGTCGAGCCTCATTTCTATTCTGATTAGTGAGATGAGAGAAGTAACTCTTGCTTCCCAGACTTCTGGTGAGGTTTACATGAGATAAACCATGTGAAAGCACGTACTTTCTGGTACATGGCAGGTGTTCCGTAGATGTTGGCTGAATGAGATGCTCCCACATTCATTCAGGAAGTGCTCATGGAGCCAGCAGAGTTGGTCAACTTACGATCTGTCTCTCAGGCTGTTCTGATTGTACTGCTCCTCATGTGGGCTTTCTTGGGTGTGTGCCTGAGACATTTCATGAGATTCTTGACAAGGACTAAAAAAATATAAAGATAAACTTAATCTGGTAGAGAAGTAATGACTTAGATCCAATATTCACAGAGTAAAATGGGTTTTTGTGAATGTTCTTGGTCCCATTAACAAAATTTAATCTAGTGGTGAAAATTTATGGGGCAGCAAGCCATCTGTCTTGCCTGATGGTGTTCAAATGAATACTTCATGTAACCTCCCTGCTTTTCAGAGTTTAACAGTGTTCGAACATTTACATTTCAAACAAGGTGGTCCTCACACCAGAGTGTCTTTTTACGGTCTGTAAGAAATGCATGAGTTTAAAATATATGGGCTGTTGACAACTTAAATTTTCTGAGAAGCCACATTGAACAGAAAGACATGTAATATATATTAATGAGGATAGTGGTTTGGTATAGACCTTATGGATAAACTGCAGGCATGCCATTTAGTCCATGGTAGAGATACTTGAGCCATTGTAGGAAGTGAGTCACACATTGGCATTGATTGGCCACCATGCTGACTAGTAGGTCTTAGCTCTGAAAGCTTAGAAAGTCTTGATGCCATAAGCCTAGTCGTTAAGAGCAAAGAGTTTTGAGGGAGACAGACCTGGGTGTGAATTCTTCTAGCTATGTGACCTTGGACTAGTTATTTTACATTATTGAACCCACGTTTTTGTATCTATAAATGGAGGTACTAACACCTAATCACAGGTAGTTATGAAGATTTAATGAGATTGGAAAGTGCTGGGCACAATGTTCTACACCTATTTCTATGTCAATATTGGTCATTATTACTATTACTATTGTATTACCTAGTGATGCATTACTAGGTAATTACTGGGTAGTGTAATAGTGACCTATGAAAGTTTTAGGACCTGAAGCAAAAATGTTGCCTCATCCTAAAACATCCTTTCTAAAGGTACTTAAGGAGTTTGCCTTTTTGTAGGTCCTTGAGCCCTGGAGAGCATGTTAGGGTTCCAGACTTACATTCAAATTCTTCTTATCTTTGGCCTTGCCTCTTTGCCTTTCCCTGGTGGCCATGCCTACCACTCTTGCAGGCATCACTAGGAAGTAAGTCACATGGCAGAAGGCACTTTGACTCTCCCATTCACTACTCTATTTCCAGCACTTAAACCAGTGTCTGGCACATGGTAGGTGCTAAATACATATTTGTTCTTGAATAAGTCTATTGCCTTCTAATTTTCAGATTGTGCATCTGGTTCCCTTTTGGAACAGAAAGGTCTCTTCTAGCTTCCATCTCTCTTAACGAAGTTGAAGACCAATGATAGTTTGGGAGCTATGCTTCCTTTTCTCTTTTTCATTTAGACCAGCATTACTGAGTAGATGGAACGATGCGGCTAGGGTATGAGTCCAGGTTTCTGGTTTCAGCTGTGCAGCTAGTTTGTTTATGAACATTAGAAAAGTCAGCCTTCCCTCTCTGGACCCAGTTCCTCAAGAGCACCATGGGAAGACTGGTTTGTATAATTTCTGGAGGACCCTTCCCATGCTGACCTGGGATAGGTATGCTCTCTAGAGGTTCTTTAGGGACAAAGCCCATTCTCTTCTTCCCTCTTCCTTGTGCCTCCAGGTCCAGCCAGGCTCACTGACTTCCCATCCCTCATATAGAAATGGTTGTAGCATCAAAGAATGCTGTAAACAATGGCTCCTCCCAACATGCCTTGTCTATCTAAGCTAGGGTATCACAACATTTTGGCCCAGATGATTCTTTGTTGTGTGGGGCTGTCCTGTAGATAGTAGAAAGATTAACATCATCCCTGACTTCTACCCACTAAATGCCAGAAGCATCCTGCCCCGCTTCCCACATCAGTTGTGACAGGCAGATGGTCCCCAGACACTACCAGATGTCTCCTGAAAAGGCGGGGGGATATAACCCCTGATCTAAGCACATATTCTTCCTCAGTCTGACTTCAGATGGCATTCTACAAAGCCAGAAGGTTTCCTCAAGAGACTAGAGAAATGGGAATATATATATATTGATCAGAGGCTCCTTTTCCCCTAGGGATGGAGGAAAAGAGAAAGAAAACAACTTTCTCACAAGCTTCAAAGAAAAAAATATAAAGCTAGCTCAAACTATTGTGCCAGGAACCTGGATTTACACAGAAAATTCCATGTATAATATATCACTGATGATGAGGCTAGGAAACAACAGCTCTTAGATATTAGACTATGACAGCGATTAGATCTTATTCTTACATCATGGAAATTGGGGAGCTATGGCACTGAATACTTGATGGAAGAGATAGGCTTTTAAAATTTCCTGTCTTGCTTACATCTTAGTTGTTGGCATGTCTGAGGGATTTTGAATGAGTAAACAGTTTGGAGAAAATAGCATTTTCCGTGGTGCCAGGATATTATAAACAATGTGCTTATTATAAACTTTTTGATAATATTTTGTCAACAAAAGTGTGATACTCGCTGCTCTGAGAGAAGTAAAAAATATTTATAAGACAGGAGCTTACAATTTGGTAGGTGACACAAGACAAAAACTGGTAGAAACATAAATCAGAATATAAATCATAACTAAATTTACAAATGGAAGCCATTATGATTTTACAACATAAGCAATAATTGCCATTGGAGTCCAAAGAAATACATGTGTGAGCGCGGGTTGATGGGATAGGAGGTTTGCCTTTGTCTGGGGGAGAGTGCATGGGCTCCAGAGGAGCACGGGATGCCTGATGTACTTTGTGTGAAACTTTGTGAGGTTGAGCATGAACCTGGTCAGCTGTATTTGGAGACTGCTGAGACAACAGTCACTTGACATCAAGTGTCAACTCTAAGGGATTTCTTCCAGTGGCTCCGACTACTCAAAGCAGAGGTGGTCCCATTTAAAGAGGCCTTTATTTTCTTGTCTCATATAACACCTGAGGTTGATATTCTTTGAGGTATCTTTCCCAATGAAAACCAGGCATTCTTTAGGAATAGTGTATCTCCATCAAAAAAAGTAGAAGGAAGTCCTCTGGGTGGGCCCCTGGTGGCCATGTTTGCTCTCTAAGAGCTTCCCCCACACTCAGACCACAGTTGGTTGGGTCAAGGTGGACACCTGATTCCAGCTGGACTGGATTCTAGGCTGAGAACTTGGATTTAGGACGGAGAGACACGTCAGTCTGCTTATGTGACTGGAGCTGTGTCTGCTAATCCAAGAGCCTCTGCCACCATCATTCCCTTGTGAAGCCCAGAGAAGCTGCTCGAGAGGTTGGTGGTTGCCTTCTCTGAATTAGGCCCCAGGTGTTCTGGTCACTGATCCCCCTAAACTAGTCATCACAGGGCTGCCTGGTGAAGGATGGGGTTTGCCCAGGAGTCTCCTCCTTTTTGGTGGGAAATGGGCAGCCCTGCCTCGCCTGAGCCCAGTGGGGAGAAGATTCCATGTAAAGAAACAGGGTCCCATTAAGAAGGGGGATGGAAGGATTGAAAGTAAACATCATTCTGGGTCTCACATCACAGAAATGCACATAACATTTTAGGTGCAGGTTTTAGACCCTCTGAAGCCTGTCCTTTTACCCGAAGGAATTTCTATTTATTCAAATGGTTTCCAATGTTCGTGCCCAGGGAATGGACGCCTGTGGGCTGTGATGTTGACAGGGCATTGGTTGCAGACCTAGCGACAAACAGGAACCTCTGCAGAGAGGGAAGCCTGTGGAAGGTGTCCTCCTCCGCCACATGGGATACTTAATGGTGACAGCCCCACCGGGAAAACCAGGGGAAGAGGTCCCTCTGGCGCCCCTGCCATAGAGTCACCTCTGGGACCTGACAGCATGAAGACTGATGCTCAGCGCAGTCAGGACTCTAAGAGAAAGGCAGAGTCAAACCTATTAGGAGGGGAACTCTCCAGGGCAGGGATTGCTAAGTTAATCACACAGATGTGAAAATTCAGAGGAGGAATAATTAGCCTGGTAAAGCTAAAAAAATAGTTATCATGTTGTTTGGCAAACACTGAAATACATGGACTAAAAACTGCTCTTTAACTAAAGAAAACTAACCCTTATAGAACATTTCATCCCAGTTGTCTTGGGAGTCTTTGCTAAGTGACGCCAAGTATAGAATTTGAATGGTGCGGTTGTTTATTTTGTGAAGAAAAACTATGTTTCTGTGGAGCAATGAGTGGTAGAAACAGCAGTGCCTTTAGGGAGCAGGCAGGCAATTAATGTAGGAGAGAAGGAGAGAGGAAGGGACTCGGGCCAGACAGGTGCACAGAGAGAAGAGAAGACGATGACGAGGCAAAGGGAGCAGCCGTGTGGGAATGTGGGAACGCAAGCCCACGTGTGGCTAGCACTTCCAATTAAAGTAATCCAGAAATGTGTACTGGATTTTTCTGAGATATTTTCTCACTTTTTTTTTTATTTCTAGCAACTTGCTCAAAACTTTAAAAGCACTGTCAGAGTGCACCTGTGGGAGATGGGGCCTGGGCACGGGCTCTGTGGCCTCAGGTGCAGGATGACTCTGGTTCCACTTCTGAGTTCTTGCCCCGCCCCTTCCGGCTCTAGATGCTGCACAGGTGCCTTGTCCTGTCTTTACAAGTTCCTCCATCGTCTTGGCTGTACAACAACCCTGAGAGTAACACCTGCCCCACGGGGTTGCGGTAAGGATGCCATGCAATCAGATGTGGCAGGTACCTGGCAGCTCTCATGGGTCTGTAAGCATCACAGATAGGCTGGGGGATAGGCTCTCTCTTGTTCAGCATCTGAAATGATGCCCGGCACGTAATAGAACTCAGTGAGAGCCTGTGCTTAACAAATAGATGAATTATTGGATGTCAGACTGCTTTAGAGTAAAATCTGTTCTATTGATTCCCTTTTTGAAGTCAAGGGAGAGAGTTGCTAAGGGGATGGGTTCCCATAAGGAATTGTCCGCTGAGAGATGAATATGCAAATTGTGAGGGAAGGCATGAGCTGAGATGATATTTATGACCCTGGAAGCCCACAGTAGCAGGTCCCAGCTGAGCACATGATACCATGTCCAACATGTCACTTCATTTTTGCAACAACGCTTGGTGGCCATTCTGCCACAGGCCTTCCCTGCTTCTCAGGATATAAAGTTGCTTCTCCTGCCTCCCCATGAATATAGTTCTGGGGTTCCTTACTTATGACTCCGGGAATTTCTGCCTTATCTGATGAAGCTCTGCCATACTCTATTGTTAATGCCATTCCTTGAAACAGTAGTAAACTTCATCTAAAATGTGGTCAACTTGCAATTCAGAAATAAGTTAAAAATTATTGGGCTGCTTCGTCAGTCTGCATTCAAAATCCTGGATTTGGTCTCGGCTTCCAATAAGGGCAACCTGTTTGGAGGGAGGAAGATGGCCCGACGGGTGTGCCTTTGTGATGGGCACTTGGACTTGGCATCAGGGTCCTCTTGCCCTTGTTGACTGGGCAGGGCCCACGAAGCGACCAGACGGAGTTGTTGTTTGTCAGAGGAAGGAACACACCAGGGAGATTTGTTGCCCATTTAAAAAACGATTGGGCATGAAATGGAGACTGTTTGGATTACACAGAAACACATCCTCTCATTAGCTTTTCAGGACCACAAAAGGCCTGATGGCGCTTCAGTCCCAGCCAGTGGGATCTGATGCCAAAAGTCTCTGTTACACATTTGCATAGGGAAGCAGTGTTTCGGGAAAAGGGATCTCCTTTATTTCAATGTGTTTTTTTCTCCTTTCATTCTGTTCTGTACATTTCAGAGTGCCCGGTGTCCGTTTCTAGCGTGACCTCACTGAATGGAGGGGCAGCCTGGGTGATGATGAAGGCTTAGTGTAGCAAGCAGGTTTCTGATGCAGGGCACGGTGAGGGTGCAGTCCAAGCTGACTGGGGAGCAACGGGGGACCATCACTGGAGGGGCTGCTGAAGAGAACAGGACCGTGTTGGCAACAGAGGCGGATCACTAGAAGTCTTCTGGGAAGTAGAGGTTCAAGGCAAGATTATATCAGGCTGTGCCTTGGCTTAAAGATGCCCTGGTAGTGAAACCTGGAGAGGAAAAGGGGTCCAGTTTGGATGGGGGTAACTGTAGGGAATGTTTAAGGAGAATCATGTGAGAAAGAAAGGAATTAGCAGTTAGTGAGTACTTGCTAAGACCAATGTTCAGCATGTGACACATTTTTTCATCCTAACCACCATGTAAGGGAGATGTTGGCACTCACCTTCATAGCCCAGAGAGGCTGCATTATATGCCCAAGGTCATGCAGCACCCAAGGAGCTGAGCTCAGCTGTGGAACTAGATTTGTCTGGAGCACTAAGTTCATGCTCATTTGACCTTTCCATATAATGCATATCACACACATTGGTGGTTTGTTTACATGAGCAAAGACAGTTTCGAGAAAGCCTGAGATCTTGGTTATCTCCAGCTATTCACTTTTAGCTTCTTTTAAAAAATATATATTTTATTGATTTTTTTACAGAGAGGAAGGGAAAGGGATAGAGAGTTAGAAACATCAATCAGCTGCCTTCTGCACACCCCCCATTGGGGATGTGCCCGCAACCAAGGTACATGCCCTTGACCGGAATCGAAGCCGGGACCCTTCAGTCCGCAGGCTGATGCTCTATCCACTGAGCCAAACCGGCCAGGGCCACTTTTAGCTTCTGAAACCTGAGCAATAGTTAGTCAAGACCACTGCTTTGAAGTAGAGCCCCTGGCCCGCCATGGTGTGGTAGTGTTATGAAGGTGAGTCCAGGCTGGGGCAAGGCCAGCATGTGGTTGCTAATGCACCTCAGTTAGACCTCCACATGTTGCTCAGCTATCTGGGAATCATTGTTTTAAGGACACACATCGAAGAATTGGCCTTTCTAGAGGTAAGTCCTGGTCCTACACCAGCTGTGTGTCCTTGGAGAAGTCATGCAATCTGTCCAGACCTGTTCCTTTGCCTAATACTCCAGGGTCACTTTCCACTTGGGTCCCTCTACTAGAATGTTTCTCAACCAACCTTCAAAAGTTCTCCCTTCTTGTCAGATTATGTTTTAAATGTCAACTCCTCAGAGAGGTCTTCCCTGACTACTTAATCCAATGTGACCACTCAGGAGCTGTCTACTGTGTAACTCTTTCAAAATTAGCTGCCTATCTTATGTATCTTCCTAATTCCCTCCTTTCTTCGTTTCTTTTTCCCTCTCCTGCCTGCCTGCCTCCCTCTGCTCCTCCTTTTCTCCCTCCCTTCCCTTTCTTCCTCTCTTGTTATCCCCTCTACTAGAATGTCTGCTGCTTAAGAGCAAGGGCTTCTGTCTTACCCACCTCTTGAATGCCCAGTGCTTAGACTAGTACTTGGCATGTAAAATTAGTTTCATAAATGTTTGCTGAATTGGTGGGTTAAAGTCTTTCCTATGTTAAATATGAATGGGTTAGTCTGGGGGCAGATGCTCAGGGGACCCTTCTAGCTCTGAATCTCTGTGACCTAGAAATCCCAACTTAAAACATTCATCCAGAGAACTCCTTGCACAGGCAGTTTATTCTGCATTTACTGAACATATCTCTCAGAGCAGACACATGTCAGGGGACTTGGGGTTCAGCAATGATGAACCATACTTGGTCCCTGGCCTCACAGAGAAGGATAGAGGATTGACTAAGTTCATGGGCCAGGGGCCATTCACACACTCATTCAACAAGTGTCATTGAGCCCCATGGTATTCCAGACACTGTTTAGGAGCTGAGCAAGGTTAAAACTGTGAATTGCTCAGCTTATTTGGAGGCACGTGGAAAAGTATTTTAGCAATGAGTGAACAAGCAAACAGAGGAACAACACGAATACAAGAGGCTTTACTGTTTAGGTGATTCGCAGGCAGTGGTGAGGAGCACAGGCACTGTCTTTGGTCACATGGGGCTTCTATTGGATTTTGACAGACTTGGAGTCACATCCCAGCCTGGCCACTTATTATTTGCATGATATTTGGCAAGTTCTGATTTTTTCCTCTCATCTTTCAAGTGGAGATAATATTGGCCTTATAAGGTGATCACAAGAATGGACTGATTCTTTGTATTGAACAATGAAGTCTGGGCTCTAGAGGCATGAAAGCACAGCAGCTGTTTGAGGTTTATGAGTTGTTCAACGTAAATAAAGGCAGGGCAAATATTGGAGGATGAGGAAAATATAGGCTGGGAAAGGAAACTCAATTCTGGCAGGGAAGTTTCTAGTAGACACAGTCGTGAAACTCTTCTTAAAAATTAGAATTCATAATTTTAACAAACACAAGAACATCAATTTACCTTCTTAAGTGAAAAGAATTTTACAGCCATTATGGTATTTAAAGATGACTATCTCCCTGCTCCAACTTACCTGCTGGGTTCTCAGTATGTATTGCTGAAGAATGAAAATGAGATGTTTTACTCTTTGTGTTTATTCTATGTTCTAGGAAACCTCATTGGTATTTGCCCATTATTTATCGTTGCCTCTGTCTTCCATGCACAGTTAAGACCTGATTTATATTTTGTATTAGCACTCTATGCCTTATCTTAGAGTAGTGCAAGGGAGGCAATTGGCGATTGAGTGGCACGTTGGTGAAGAGACAGACAGGAAAGAGAGCTGTTTGTGGGCAAGGTTAAAACTGTGAATTGCTCAGCTTATTTGGATGCACATTGGAAAGTATTTTAGCAATGAGTGAACAGGGTGGGATACAAGCCAACTGAGAAACAACAGGAATGCAAGAGACTTCAATGATTCAGCACTTACTGAACCCTTCAGTGGGCAATGCAGCCATTCTTCTCTCAGCTTGAGGTAGTTTCTAGCAGCTTAGAAGGTACCCCAGGAAACCCAAGGTCCAATCAGCATTAACTTTGTCATGATTGCTTTAATGGTATCAGTTAAGGAATGGAATTTAATAACCTTGGGAACCATCCCGAGGAAGCAGAAATGAACCTTCCCTGATTGGAGAAAGAAAGGACTTGGAAATGAATAGTCTCCAATTACCCATTTATAAATCCAAAGCCAAATGTTTCCGAAAAATTAACAGTGGGAGGGATAAAAGAAATAGCAGCTCTAATTTTGATATTCATACCTGGGGAGCCACGAACACTCTGTAACTCATTAGTAAACTTCACCCAATGCTTGGCACATTGAAGGCTCTCAAAAAGCTCTGAATTATGCAAGGATCTATTTGCTAAAAAAAGCCAAGGTTTTTCACCAGTGGGCCTGAGGTCCCTGGGAACAGATGGCATGGGGATTCTGTTCCAGGGCACAGGATACATTTTTGATTAACCAGCTTTAACTGGAACTGCATTCTGGTCCCACATGAATGAACAATTTGCTTCTGAGGGTTCTTTGTATGTAGTTTTGCTGCTATTGATTTTCCATTTTAGATATCAGTACCCCGGAGAGCTCCCTCATTTTAGGGCCGTGATTTTCAACTGCTGTGCCACAAGAATTTTTGAAACATGCAATATCTGACTGTTGAGTCAGGGGCACTAACCTCTCTTCCTTTAGATTGTCAAATCAAAAAATGACAACAGCCAACACAACAATAGCTGTCCAGTGTGAATGCCCTGTCTTGAACCAAACATTTATACATCAGTCGGGTTGCATCTTATTGGTCATGTTGTTTAATAAGGTTGTATCTGATTGGTTAATTCTTTTTTCGAATATATTTTATTGACTTTTTACAGAGAGGAAGGGAGAGGGATAGAGAGTTAGAAACATCGATGAGAGAGAAACATCGATCAGCTGCCTCCTGAACACCCCTTACTGGGGATGTGCCTGCGACCAAGATGCATGCCCTTGACCGGAATCAAACCTGGGACCCTTCAGTCCACAGGCTGACACTCTATCCACTGAGCCAAACTGGTCAGGTTGACTGGTTAATTCTTGATACCAGAAATCCTTATATACAAGTATAGGCATCTGATTTTTTTAAAAAGTCACTTTGGAGCAAAAAGGGTAGGCAATTACTTTTTTTTTGTAAATCAAAATTATGCCTATTTTTTGTCAGATTGGTAAAAAATATATTTTTTCATATGCTGCATAATTTTAGTAATGAGTTTATGTGTGCCATGGGATGAAAAGTTTGAAAATTTCTGTTCTAAGGTCCTTTAAACTTGGTAAATGCTTTCAACACTTCTTAAACTTTTCTACCAAAGAACCCCTAGTGGTAAGTAAGAGCAAGCACCTCCTCTGAGGGCCAGGGGGCAGAACCCACCTTGAGCACCTACATTTTTGAAGTCTCTTTTAGACAGATTTGTATGAATTTTACAGTCTATTCCATAGTAGTTTTAAGTTACCTACCATCCAGTAAAACAGATGCTGCAGGAAGATCCATGGTAGATTTTCATTACCTCTATCCCCACTTTCGCCGATTTTTTACTTGTTGGGGAAGAGGCTGGTGAATGAGCAGCACGATGCCTCTTCACTGAGGCTCCACGCCTTCCGATGCTGCACTGTGGGAGTGACAGCCTCATCCAAGACTCTGAGAAGTCACATGAGCATCCCTGTCTCCAGCCTGGGGGAGGCTTCGCTGTTCCAGTTTCACTCCGCACCTGCCCTCTCGGCCTCTGCAGGACAGGGCAGGAGGCAGTCCCATGGACAGGCGCTGACTGAGGATTGGAACACCCCAGCCTTGTACACCAAACCTGCCCTGCAGACCCTTGCCTGCCCATTGTCCCCAAAGTGCCCCCCATTACCAACCTCCCTGGACTCAAACCCTTGTTTTGTCTCAAAGGGTTTGTCAGATTCCTTTTTCTTAATTATTCTCTCTTTTTATTTCCTGGAATACCAATGGTGCCTGAATATAGGCCCTTAGGATACCTTCACACTTGCACTTCATGACTCTCCAAGAGAGGCTTTCAAAGCCCAAAGACCTTCTTTCAAAACAAATAAACAAAAAATAACACACATATATAACCTGTAGGCTTGTGTATAGGTTTTATTGTATGAGCTCTTAGTGCACGGAATTTGGGGGTGGGAGGGGGTTGTTAACTCTTCATTCCCAGACTTTATAACCTGAGATGAGACACAGCAGAGCACGGCTCTGCTAGAGATGTACGAACTTCTTAGTTGTCACAAAATGATTTTAGCAGTGGTGTGGATCTAGTTAATCAGCAAAAGTTGTCTGGGTAAAGTGGACCCTGATATTCAAAATGAAACTTGAATGTTTCTTCTTGTGGAGATGAGTCTACCACCTGGGATTGTAAAGGCTGGATAGCATCACAGCTCCAGGATCTGGAGTCTCTGAAATGTCCAGGGTTCCTTGCCCTTCACGCACATCCACTTCCCTATTTGGAGAGCCAGCTAAAAACAGCTGGTGAGAGTGATGGGGATGCTAACTGACACACACTATGTGCCAGGCCCATGCTAGGCAACGCTCAGGCATTATCTGATCAGATCCTTACAACAGTCTGGTGCAGAAGATCTGTCTGTCTGCACCTGTGTGAATCCTGAGGCCTGAGTAATCTATTAAGGTTACATCGGCAGGAGGTGACTCAGCTGTGCGTCTCCCATACCACATCTCTCTGACCCACACCCATGGGCTTGTTTCTTCTAGGTGGGTGCACTTAACCTTTTTCTTGAAATTTGTGGAGTGGCTGAGTTTCTCCATTCTCGCATGATCAACAACCATGGCTGCTAAATAATGGCAGAATTATGCTCATCAGCACCAAAGGAGATAGTTCTCAGGATGCCTTTGGTCTGGGAAAAGCTCTGTGTTTTATAATAATTTTAATTGCATTGAAGTGAAGCAAAGATAGAAGAGATGGACTTTATGAGCTACAACACGTTTAAGTATACCTTTTTCCTGGAAATACTTTATTTTTACTGTGCTATTAATGTCCTCTTATTCTCCTAGGTTATAGAACTGGTTCTTACGTAGTTTAAGTAATTCTCCCTTTCTCCTTTATTCATAAATGTCTTATGAATAATTTCTGTCAATTACAATGAAATAGAATCTAAGCTTCTTTACTGTTGTAACATTTTAATAATTCCTGGCCACTTTGATGAATGAGAAGGTTCAGACTTATCTGTGGGTGGTGTCTTGTTCCTGTACTGAGAATAGCGGCAATTTTCAGGCCCTGATATTCATACTGCTCTGCCCCGTCTGATGCTGGGCATTGTGTAGCTCCCATCAGTGTGGCCCTATGCACGCCTCATAAAACCCTTCACAGAAGGAGCCTCATGGGCTACCCGGTCCCTGGCAGGTGTTCTTTCCTCAGCTGTGGAGAGACTATGTTCACTGGGCATCAGGATTCCCTGAAGAGAATTTTTGACTTGTATTCAGTAGAAAAGTCACATAATTTTATTCAAATATCCAACATCTAGCTTTGAGTTTGGATAGTGCCATGCTTTCTTCACAGTAAGAGGTCATTTCTGGGATGCTGTGGGTGGCATGATTCTTTGGGGAAGTGACAGAAGGGTTAAGTATGCTACTGCTTGGTACTGTAGTCATCACCTTTATCCCCCTTATAAGCTGTTTTCATGACTGGCCAAGTGGCTCTGAACATCAGCTTTTACCCAGATTAAAATCTAGATTTACCAGCTGTGTGACCGCAGACAAGTTACTTAACATCTCTGTGTCAATTTCCTCCTTGCTAAATCAATAATAAATGAATCCATTTCCTCACTGGTAAATTAGAATAATAGTACATTATTCTACAGGTTGATGGATGTCACTGTCTCCTTTGGCAGCTCTCTAATTAAGTGATACATTATGTAATAAAATGTTCCATCCTTCCCCACCTATCCACTTAGTTCTTCTCCTGGCCTTTTTCCTCCTGTCCCCCATCCCACTTTGAAAGGGAAGTTGGTTTATTGGTGAAAACATGAGGCCCCTTGTCTTCACCATCCCAGAGCAGCTGGGAACAGGGGAAGGTGTGAGATGACAGCTTGGAGAAGCAACGATTGGCTGGCTGAGCTAGTAAAATTTTGTGGTCTGTGATTTTATGGAGCGTATTCCCCCAGCTATTCTCATAAACCTGTCTTAACACGTTCTTTTCTAATGATCGGGAAGGGTGAATTAGCCATGTTTTAGAATGTCTTGTTTTGCATGTGAGCAGAGGGACACAGCTCTTCCTGGCTGCTGCCTTTAGTTCCACCAGGCATGAGTGTCCTGAACTCATAGCTCAGAGACAGATGCCGGCATCTCACAGGGCTGGACACTTGCTCTTGCCCCTGGTGGACGTGACTTGTCATTGTCTCCCTGAGTCAGACAAGATTCTCCAGGAAGCAGGAGACTGATGTTTCTAGAGGAGTCGGGGGGGGGGGGGCAGGCAGCATTGGTGTTGGTGGGGGAGGGGAGTCTAAATTCACTCTCGGGCTTTGCAGGGTAGGCCCAGGAGACAGAGGACAAACAGGAGGGGAGGGCATTGGTGTGTGAGTATGGGGAGGCCGGAGTGGCGCTTCTTTTCAGAGCAGCGTAGTTGGAAAGGGAAAGGACATCTACAGAAGTAAACAGAACTGGTTTTGAGTACTGGCTTTGCCATGTGGAGTCAGAAAGTTCCTTAGCCATTTCAAATCCGTTTTCTCATCTTTAACTCGCTTTTTTCATGCATTGTAAACATCTACTTGTGTTAGAGTATACAGACCGACTTTCTCCTTTATAGCAGCTGGATAATACAGGGCATCCCAAAAAATGTATACACACTTTGAGTGATTATAAAGTCAGTGTTTATTAACATACAGTTCATTTTCAAAATTAAGTGTGTATACATTTTGGGGGGACACCCTGTATTTTATAAGCGCATGTCTTGTAATTAGGGTAACCATTTCCCTATAGATGGTGTATGGACTGAATGTTCGTGTTGAAACTTTAACCCTCTCTGAGGCTATACTTGGAGGATGAGGTCTCTAAGGAAGTCACTGAGGTTAAATGAGGTCATAAGGGTGGGACCCTGGTGATAGGAGTCCTTGTAAGAAGAGACATCAGAGAGCTCGCTTGCTCTCCTGGTGCACCTAGAAGAGGCCATGTGAGGGCACAGCAAGAAGGTGGCTGTCTGCAAGCCAGAAAGAGAGCTCTCATCAGAAAGTGACTACATTGACACCCTAATCTCAGCCTTCTAGCCTCCAAAACTGTGAGGAAATACATTTCTGTTATTCAGTCCACCCCATCTGTGGTATTTTATTATGGCAGGCTAAACAGTCTAATACAGATGGACATTCAAGTTGTTTAAATTTTCCCTTATTATAGACCAGTAAGATGCACATTTTTGCCTAAATCATTCACTTGGTGAGTCATAGGATATTTCCTACCCTTCTTTCCTTTTGTTATTAAAATGTTTAAATATACCCCAAAGTTGAAGGAATAATATCATAAACTCCCACACACCCATCCAACTATATTTAACATAAAAAGCATGGTTGAAAAATTGACCTCCAAAAAAGGCTGTTAATAGTTGATATTACCCTACAAAACACACACACACACACACACACACACACACACACACACACACGTGCGTAGCACTCTTCGTTTTAACACAGAAAGAAATGAGTCCTCGGGGCCTTGTTTTAAAGGGAAAGGAAAGGTCTCGTCCCAGGAGGGGTATCTTTGGTCAGATGTGTACTTCCATCCTGTGTCCCTTTGTCCTTGTCTGTCCCAGGTCCTCAGGCACTCCCCTCCTCCCCTCCCTGGGCACACATGTGCAGCCATCCCCATCACTTAACTGTCTGTCCTCTTTAGTCGCGTGGCCAATAGGCCCCTTTGTTCAGCCTCAGAGAACTTGGCCCACCCCTTGGTTTGAAAGCTGAGAACAGTGACAGGCTGTCCGCGCTGCCATTCTTCTCTGGTTCCAGCAAAATACTATGGGTGGAATCTTCTATTTTTTATTCTGTCAGGCTCTACTGAATCAGCCAGTAAACAAGACCCTCTGAGTGTGTGTTTTGGGGGTGGGGTGGAAACAAGATGCATGCACAGGTTACCATGGGGACAGACAAGCTGTAATAAATGTTTGAGATCTGAGCTTGCCGAGGTTTTAACAGTTTAGGGTAATTTTGTTGTCAATCATCCATTAAGTCACTCCTAATGAGTCACTGGGAGTGTCTTTGCTCTTCACAGGAACTTCAGATGAGCATGATTCGGGCAGAGAGCAACCTTAAAAGCAATAAGGAGACAACAGTCAGTCATTAATTTGTCGACTGTTTGCAAATCGAGTGGCCTTTTTTGTCTGAGCAAGTTTCTAGGGGTCACTAGAGTGGACCACACATTGACAGGGCTGTTTTAGGCTAAGTCTTGGCTGATCGGTCTTACCATCTAGCTTGTTGCCTCCCAGAATTCTGTGCAGCTAATGTCCCCAGAGAGGAAGCATGGAGGTCCCCCAGAGGAGGAAAGCAGGCAACAGGGGCTGAGCACTGGGACCTCCACTCTGACCCCTGTCTCATTTGGAGGGTGAGGGTGTGAGCATATAAATTCTTAGCAAAGGGCCACTTTCCACATAAAATGTGTGTAAAGGGTTCTCCCTTCCTACCCCTTCTACCACAGAGCAGGTGCCCACAGACACCCAGCATGGGAGGGTGTCGTCACGGTGGGGCTTGGGAGCGGGGCTCCAGTGTCCTCACTGATTTTGAGGCCCTCTGCCATGAGGCTGCCACGCTTTCCAGCCTCCTCACTCACCCTCCTGCTCCCGGCTCTGAAATGCTGCAGGTCCCAAGTCTGCTATGGTTTCTCTTTCGTCTGGGAGGGAGCTTCTTTTTATCCAGAAGGTTCTTCCTCAATCTATTCTGAGGATTAAGCCCACTTCTCCATAGATGTCAGTCTCCCCAGGAAGTCTCCCCTGACCCCTGGAAAGGCTGGATCCCGCCTGCCAAATGGGCCTGCACAGAATGGAGGCTCTGCAAATGTTAATGGAATAAACACAAGCATGCATCACTCCCCCAGGTGGCTCTCAGGGACCCCAGGGCAAAGCACAAAATGGAACATCCTCTCCCCTCAGCATCTCTGAGGGGGTCCCGGCTGGGCTGCAACAGCTGGGATGGCCCTTTGCCTGTGAGCTTGCAGGATGTGCCCAAGGACTGCGAAAAGGCTTGTGTTAGGATTTTAAAACCAGTGTAGCTAATTAAAAAATAACTCGAACTGAAAACAAGTTCGGAAACAATTAGGATAATTAAAATATCACTACAGTACCTTAATTGAGACCAAGCAGTGAGCTTAAAGAATAAAATTAATTTTAAATTACACGTAACCTATAATTAATTGGCTTTTGAATTCAGTGTTTTCCTGCTCAACAAATCTCTCTAAATTAATTCTTTTTTTTTCTCTGAGAAAAGCTTTTGTAAAAAGTATTAAAAAATTAATTGGACATGTATCATGTGCCAGTTGACACTTGTTCATGGGCAGGAAAGATAACATTGACCTCCTGTGGGTATCTGCTCTGTGCTAGGCTCAGTGTCCTGTTTAAGTCCAGGTAAGTCCTGCAGGTTATTGAGACAGAAGAGGCACAGCTTTGCCAACTTACGGGGATTGCTGCATCCCAACACGAGGCATGTGCTCAGTGAGCAAACGTTGGCGCACAGTATCCGGAAATCATTGGCACCTGGACAGGAGCTGGTCGGGCGTATCCCTGACACTCAGCTGGTCTCGCCCCTTCCCTCCGCACCTGCCCCATTTCCCGGCACCTTATTAAAGAGCCTCTTCCACTTACTATTCTGATGCCTTATCATTCCCTTTAGAAGTGGAGCCACATGGCTCTGTCCGAAACGTGTGCTGGGTGCTTTTCATAAGTGTCACCTTTCAGGAGTGCCACCTGAGCCTTGGGGCTGCTGAGAAAGCTTATTGAGGCCGCATTTAAATGGAACCGACACATTCCTTTCACCATCCACATCCCCTTTAAATCCCAATGTTGCTGTTTTTCAAAACAAGATGAATCCTGTGATTAAATAAACTCTGACAGCTTGATCTGTTACTGTTTTGTTGTTCTGTGAAGTTCATTTAAATAATTCACATACGTGTTTGAAGTATTCAATCCCCGATAATTAATTTTAGCCTACTTGATTTTTATATGCAAATTGTTAAGGAAGTATGCATAGAGAGTTAAATAACTGATGATTTTTATTTAGTATTTTTTGTTAGAGTTTTCTGTTTATTTGTTTTAGTAATGCTAGCGTCAAGCATGGGGCGGGGGGAGGGGGGTGACCTAAGGTACTAGTAGCCTAATGGTAGGGTGACAGATGGCAAGGTTGCAGAAAGAAAATGGAACAGCCCACTGTTCAGTTGACTCATGTGGGTGGTGGCTGCATTAAGAGGGAATATGCAGGGGGCGCACTAGCCCAGAGCTGGCACCCCACCTTCTGGGGTGGTGTGTGAGCGGCCCAGCCAAGGCAGCTCAAGGCCCCTGGCTGCCCCTGCTTTTACCCCTTAACACTCATTCTGCCGGAAGGCCTCTCAGGAACATGGTGCATCTGGCTTTATATTTGTTGTGAGGTGAGGGCCACAGCAGCTTTTAAAAGGAGATCCTAGCTCTGATTGGTGTGGCTCAGTTGGTTGGGTATTGTCCTGTGCACAGAAGGTTGCCGGTTCGATTCCTGGTCAGGGCCCATGCCCAAGTTGCAAATTTGATCCCCTGTTGGGGTGCACGGTTGGGGTGCACGTGGGAGGCAATCAATCAATGTTTCTCTTTCAAGTCTCTTTCTCTCTTCCTCCCTCCCTCCATCTCTTCCTCTCCCTTCCTCTCTTTAAAAATCAATAAAAACATTTATTTTTATTTTTTTTAAAAAGGAGATCCCAGGTGATCCTCTGCTGCTGGCTTGTGGTGGTAAGAGTTTGGGTCCTAGAATCCCCCACCAGGTGTCAAATGCCCTCTGCTCCTCTCACCGGGGACTTCTCTTTCAGACCTTTATTTGTAAAATGGGCATATTAGCAGCAGCTTCCTTCTTGGGTGTTGTGAGAATGAAATATGGTAATCCAATTAGAGGGCTTAGTTCACTGCCTGCATGTCAAAAGCACAGGGCAAGTGTTAGCTATTGTTCTTGTTGTTATGGAGGCTTATTATTCACTCTGAGAACAAAGGACAGACACACACTAAATTAACAAACACCTAAGATGTCTGTGCTGAGCACTTACATGTACCATGTCTTTTCTAAGTACTTACAAATATTAACTCATTCAATCCTCGTGACAACCAAAAGCAACAGTAAGTACAGTTATTACCCCATTTAACGGGAGAGGCACTGAGGAAGGGAAAGGGTGGTAAGCAGCAGAGCCAGCATTCAAACTCAGAGAGTCTGTGTTCTTCCCCATGAGGTCAGCTGACGGACATGCCTTGGGACTGCACGGTCCAGTGAGGCCCTGCAGGCCGCCGTGTGGACATGGCATGCTTGTGAAGTTGGCTGCAGAAGCAGAAAGAAGCTCGAATTGGGCCATAAAGCTTGTCACGTAGGACTGCAGGTTGTGGCACTGTCCCTCTAGGCCAGCCTGTTAGTCTCCATCTCTGAGCTGTCTCCAGTGAAAACCCCAGGGTTAGGTGGCACCTGCCAGGGAAGCCTCGGCTGGCACCTATGGCCTGGCTGCCAGTGGTCTGGCCCCAAGTTTCTTCAGATCCGTAAGTGTACTTCATCCTGAGGTGGTTTGGCGTGTGAGAAGGGGCAGCTAAGGGCCAGGGTGATCCTCATTAATTGTCACCTGGTCATCAGTCTTCATTGTGGGTTCAAGTTTGGATGTGTCTTGGAAAGTAATCAAAGTTAGTTGGACTGCCACCTGGATTGGTGGGTGGGGGACAGGGCGGCCTGAGACACACCAGCATTCGGGCTTCTTGTATGGAAGTCCCCAGGACCAAGAGGGATCCACCCAGAAAGCCCAGCCCCAGAGGACCGTGGACAGACCCAGAGTGCAGGAGGCAGCTCTCAACTCAGGAGCTCAGAGCGAGCCCTCTTTCCAGGGGGCTCCATGCAGCCTCTCTCTTATCTGGCAGCTCATTTCCTCCTGCTGAGCTCCAGCAGGTTCCTGGGAAGTAAGCTCTGCCAGGTGGCTCCCCTGGGACCAACCAGGACGCAGCCTTGTTGCTGACCTGACTGGCCTAACCACTCACCTGGCTTCTGTTTCCAGCGCTGAGGCTGCTGCGCAGAGGGCGCGCCCTGAGCGGTGCAAGCGGCAGAAATGCCTTTGGATGTTTGTGTTCAGGTCCCTGGAGACACTCCCAGCAGCCATCGGAGGAAAATGGTACTGAGATTCTAGGCCTGGGCCGGCTGAGGAACAATGATTGTCTGTGTGCAGGGAGATGGTGAGGGTGAGGGACCCGTGGTGGAGGAAGGATGACATTTCTCCTGGCAGTTTTGCTATCCCTGCTCTGGAAGCTGATTTGTTTAACCAAATGCTTGGTGGAGAGGACGCGGGGAAACTCCCCTCCCCAGGAGAGCAATCATGAGAGAGCTTCAGCCTCACAGGCGTCAGGCCCTGGAGCAGGGAGGTGGCACAATGGTTTTTGCTTTGCAGAGACACCCCTGTGGTCACTTCTCTGCCTTGATGAGGAGCCACCTGAGCAGGTGGGTGCTGATGAGCTGGGGCCTGCTGCTCTGCCTGTTCTAGGAAGTGTTGCCTTGTAGGAACTGCTGTCCTTAGAGACCCTTTCTCAGTGGCTTGGTTGAGTCAACTCTCCTCGCTGTCATTATTCCCATGCATAAAGCTCACTTACTAGTCAGATGGAATATCTTATGATTGCCCAGACATGCTTCCCTTCATTGGCGGATGTGACCACCCGGCCTCGGGTGTCTTTTCTCTCTTTGCTTTTCAAATTCCTGCCCATCCTTCAAAATCCAATTCACATATTAATGCTTCATTACTCCTTGCCCCAGAAATTGATCTCTGTTTTTCTCTCCAGCTCTGTTATCACTTTACATGCCCGTCATGGCCCTTATCTAATTCTCCCTGCACAATAAATATTTATGGGGAAGCTTTTCCCCCTCCCTATTGTATTGTAACTGTGTGTGGCACAGAACTGTCTTGTGCTTCTGGATGTTCGTCACAAAACTTAAAATAGGCTTATTTATGCACAGCGTCCATTGGATTGAGCTGAAGTCCCTGAAGAAACAAGAACAAAAAACTCTGTCCTCAAGGACTTTTTCTGTTGTAGGAAATAAGTAAAATTAGGCATGGATGAAGTCATAAAAAGCAATGGCAGACAAACAACCAAAGAGGGAAAATAGCTCTTGGTCCTTAGAGCATGTAGGATTTAGAGGATTTTAAAAGTAATTTCTGCCAACGATGAAGATGCTGCGGGTCCCCATGGCACAATGGAATCACTTTCCTGATGTGAAGAAAACATGTGCAGTAGACACAGAATTCCCTCGTGTCGGTTCCATTCCAGTCTCCTCCAGCCTAAGAAAACAGTGCAGAGTGCAAACTCATGGTGTGTTTACATCCCACTCATCTATTTGAGTAGAAATAGAAATTAGATGTTCCCTGGAGGTCCTAACCACCCATTTCTGTTCTTTTTTGCCTCAGCCTTGGACGCATCCAAAGACCCCTGTCTGAAGGTCAAGTGCAGCCCTCACAAGGTGTGTGTGACCCAGGACTACCAGACGGCCCTGTGTGTCAGCCGCAAGCACCTGCTTCCCAGGTAAGGCAGGAGGTGGGGGGTGCTCTCCACCTGCTGGATCTGGGGGTGCGCCATCACTAACTGGGGGGCAGGAGGCAGAGGCAGAGCGGGTGCTTGTGCTGTGGTTTGATATGGTATTTGGTATCTGGACTCCTGCTATGGTTCTCAGACACAGATTTGCAAAGAATGTCAATATCGTTATTTCCTTTACATCAACTTTACTTGACTCTGAGCCCTTATCTGAGCAGAGGAACAGAAAACCCTTGCTTGGTCATTAATGGCACTGTCCCTCCTCCCAGAATGACCCCAGGACCCAGGAAGCTTGTAGCTAAGAAAACACTGGCGGGACCTTTAGTCTCCTGGTTGCCACTGACATGACCACCAGGGACTGTCTGTGTCATGACCATATAGAATGTGGCATCTTTGTCTGGCTGGGTGCCCAGCACACCACCATTCCTTCTGATAACGTGTCTTGCTCTTCCCACAGGGGGCAGCGTCTGATAGTCTCTCTTCCCCAGCCCAGGGGACATCTCCCCACTGTTCTTCAGGGTCCTCAAAGCCTTTGCCTCCCCCCACCCACTCCCAGCATTATCCAGCCAGTGGGCGTAGGCTTTTACAAATGACAGAAAGAGCCTTTGATTTCAGGCTACTTCTGCCTTCAGTCCTGCAAAGTACTCCCAGCAAGAAAGCAGAGACACAGACCCAAAAAGCAGGCTTGTTTTTAGGAGTGGGGTTGAACGTGTGGTTGGGGGGAGAAAGGCGATTTCAGTGCCTATGCCGCCCCTCTCTTCACACTGCCTGGACCGCAGAGAGGTGTGTGACGGCCCAGGAGTTATGACTCCGGTTCTAGATTCAGCAACTTGTGAGGAAGATGTTTTAATTTCCCTCAACCCTCTCCTCGGTTTCCTCTGATCCTGCTGAGGAGCTCTGTCCTCAGAAACAGGGTCCAGCAGGAGTGACAAGAGCAGAGCCTCCCCGCCCTGGGCCTCTACAAGCGTGGTACCTGCAGCCGCAGGCCTAGCCTGATGGTCCTCTCACAGCAGTCAGCCTTTGTGTCTGTGAGACCTGGACGCTCTGCTGCTCCCTCAGACAGGAGTGCTCCTCCTGGAAGTGAAGAGATCTCACCCCAAAGCCCAAGCATGTGCCCGGCATTGAGCTCAGCACCACCATCCTTGAATTCTGCCAGCCATTTTGCCAAGTGGGTGTGTATTTTTGTCTTCACTCTAAAAATGAGAGAACTGAGGCAGAGAGAGGTGTTGGCGATTTGCTTGTATATCTAGTGAGCAGCAGCCGTGATTCAAACCAGGGCTGTTGAGCTCCACAGCTTACGTTTTTTATCACTACTTTGTGTTGGCCTCTCCATGGACCTGTCCTGTCTACCCTCATTCATTGTCCTCCTACAGAAAGGCACGGAGCACCTACTGTGTGCCAGGTTCACGCTAGGCCCTGAGGCCAGAGAGGTCAACAAGAGACCCTGTTTCCACCCTCAGTGAAAATAAATTTTGCTGTGGAATGGGATATAAAAAATAATTTTTTATTGGAAATTCCTTGTAAGACATACATACTCTGAGAAAACTATCCTAGAGTCTCCTGACACACTTGATTTCTTCTTTCCCTGAAGGAGGGACGATATGTCCTCTTTTGCTGCAAATTCCAAGTACACTTTGGGCCAGTGCTCTGGGTTGTTTAGCCACCTGGTTTTGTGTGTGTGTGTGTGTATACGTATGTATGTGTGTATATATATATCTACATGTGTGTATGTGTGTATATGTGTATGCGTGTTTGTTTGTATGTGTGTGTGTGTTTGTATGTGTATGTGTTTGTATGTGTATGTGTGCATGTGTGTGTATGTGTGGGGTGTGGAGAGCCCATTACCTGTTTCCTCCTGGAATACAGCCCTTTCTGGAAGTTCCAGATAAGAGATTTTTAGTTTTAAGCTCAAATCTCTTTGAGACAGAGGCAGGAGTCTCGTTGGCATTCAGGTAGATCCAGGTGTAAATAGTGGTTTTCTGGGCACACCACGTGTCTGTGTTGGAAGCACCAGCACATTCTTGCTGTGTTGAAAGTGTAATCCTCATCTCCCACATCTCCTGGTGACCACAGACTTGCAGTGGCTAAAGCACGGATTTGGGGATGAGACCAATCTGGCCTCCATTACAAGGTTGGCTGCTTCCTAGCCATGTGATCTTAATTAATTACTTTACCTTCCTGAATCTGTACTTCCTCATCTGTAAAATGGGTTTAATGAAAGTATTTACTCCACCCCTCTTTTGTATTTGTTGGAATACGTCCTCTAGTAATTCTTGCAGAGAGGATTTATGGGCAGTAAATTTTACTAATCCTTGCATAGGGTATTTTGTGTGTATGTTTGTGTGAGAGTTCAATAAGGTAAAGGTATATAAAGCACATAAACTAGTGTCACATAAATGATAGTAATCTTCCAGTTACTAAAACAGTTATGATTAATAGTTGTTATTATTATCTGATTCATTCTGGAAGGTCAGCCAGAAAACCCCAAAGTTGCATGCTCACTCCAGGTGCCTTGCCCCTCCCCAGTCTGATTGGAAACCTGTGAGGTTTAGCATGAGGATCCCAGTGTCCTTTCTGCTGCCCCTTTTGTGACTCAGGAGGTAAGGACTAAGACGATGACTCCATTTCTGATAACATTGCCTATTTGTCCATTGGAAAAACAGCCCAAAGAAGAGGCCGATGGAGGAGGCATGCCACTCCATTCATAGCATTTGGGAGGTGGCCTGAACCCGGGAGGCCCTGCAATGGTGGTGGCTGTGGCTGTGGCTGTGGATCCAGCTTCCCTCCTCTCCCCCTCAGAGCCTGAATTACTCCGCCCGCCATATCAGCCAAATGCATACCTCTTCTTAGGGTCTTGGACACCTTCCCAGATGAAACATCTGTCTTTCCACATTATACTTCAGGGGTCCCCTCTGACCATGGAGACCATGTTGACAACTCTATCTATTCATCAATCAGGGAAGTAATCTTTCTCTCTGAGAAACATCTGTAGGCAATTCCATCAGCCAATCTGGCCTCTGCAGCAGCTCAAGAGGCAAATCCCGCTGCCAGGCAGGCAGGAGTGCACACACACACACAGAGAGGCGGCTGGACCAGCCGTGGGCTGATTATGAGGCTGCAGACTTAGACTGCCTTTGCAAGCAGATTGAGATAAAAGGATGGTGAGCACATCAGGGAGAGAATTTCATTAGCTTTCCTAGCTGGCGGAGCTGGAGTGAGTGAAGCTAGTGGTTTGGTACACAGGTCTGTGACTACAGAACTCAGGGCAAGCAATTTGGGGGTGGAGCAAGCCAGGCAACCAGCCCTCCCTCTGCTGTGGTTCTCTTTCTTTATCAGGCTTGTGTTTGGTTTTGTCTTTGGTTTCTCCTAGCAGCTTCAGCTAAACTCACATTCTCTTTGGAGACTTTTCTTTGGAAATTCTTTATTATATCTCTTCCTGCCGTTAAGCTTGGAAAGAGGGATTCCTGGCAGTGTGCTCACCTTTCTGGTTCTCCAAAAGGGGCCGTCCATGCACTAAAGAGCATTGTGAAGTCGGCTTGGAATCGGGAAACCTTCTCTTAAATGACTATTTTACAATATTGCAATTTTTTATAATGATAGATGATGCTTGTTACAGAAAACATAGAAAAGTAAAAAGAAACAAGAAATAAACCATGGTCATATAGTCTTAAACTAGGAATCAAGACATTTCAACCTATTTCCTTCCATTCATAGTTTTTGCCCAGTGGTTTGTTTCTGTCAAAGCTTGATTATCAGGTGGTGCCTATATAAAAATTCATATTGTTATTATTTAATTCTCTTCAGTTAATATTTATAAATGAGTATTTTTATGATTCTACAAACTAATAAATCATAAATATAAGAGCAAAGGCTATAAAACGTTTAGAAGAAAACAAGAGTAGTAACCTCGGATTTGACAAAGATTTCTTAAATAAGACAAAAACCATGAACTGTAAATGCCAAAATAAAGCGATCAACAAATTAGATATAATCAAAATTAAAAACCTTGACCTTCAAAAGACACTGCTATGAAAGTAGAAAGATAAGACACACTGGGAGGAAATGTTTGCGAAACATATGTACAACAAAAGATCTGTGCCTAGAATGTGCAATGAAAACATAGGTCCATTCAAAGGCTCACTCATGAATGTCCATAGCAGCTTTATTTGCTGTAGCAAAGAGCTGGAAACAACCCAAATACCCATCAACAGATGAATGGATAAACCAAATGTGGTCTCTCTGTTATAATGGAACACTACTCAGCAATAAAAAGAAGTAGGCTATTGATACCTCTGGCAGCATGAATGAATGTCATAAGTGTGCTGAGTGAAAGGAGACAGACCAATTTTAAAAAGGAGTATATATTCTATGATTTCCATTTACAAGAAAGTCTAGAGAATGCAAGCTAATCTGTGGTGACAGGAAGCCTGTCATTGGTTGTCTGGGGTACCTACACATTCTCTAAAGCTTAATAATGGAAAATGGGTCCTTAGGGAGACAGTTAAATCAAACTCTGGTCTTCGATGCCAAAGATCCCCCTGGAAAATGGGTTTGTTTGGGGAAGAAGAGTCTTTAACACAGCCATATGTTATTTTTACTGACTTAGGTTTTAAAAAATATTCTCCTGGGTCTTCTTAAATAAAACACCCTTATAAGGGACAGAGGGGTGGACAGAAAGTCACACGACCTGCAGAGGGCTCTGCTCTCCGGGATTTGCTGCCAGTCGGGATGGCAAGGTCTGATTTATTGTTCTGTGGGCAAGAGATGGGCCGGGCGGGGGGGGGGGGGGGGGGTAGGGGGAGGACTTCTCCCTGCAGAGCGCTAGACATTGATTTTACCTCTCCGTTGCCATTGATTTTTATTTGGAGAATAGAAAATTGAAGCATTTGTTGTAAGCCTTCAGGACAAGCCATATTCTCAAATTCTGCAAGTATATTGTGAATAGAAGGAAAGGATGTCAGAATGGGACTTTCAATATCTGAGTGTACCCTGGAAAGCCTTCTGGGAACGGTGGGAACTGACCTGTTTTTAAATAAGGAGCCAAAGTCTCCGAGGGCTAGGCCTCTGTAACGGAATGGTTCTTTATCTCCACTTTCTAATTATCTGGAATAACAACGAATTCTCCACACCAGCAAAGAATTCCGATTCAGTGGAGGTTGGTGGTATAGTAGACCAAACTGAGCCCCTTCTGTCTTTTATGTGAACTTGAAAAAAAGAATCAAAGTGTTTGAGGTCAGAGAGAAGTACATCACAGGATGTGCCTCAAATACCAAACTCTCAGAGGATATTTGAAAGGATGATGGCTATTTCATCTCAGTTTTGTTTTACAACAGAGCACTGCCTCCTGCTTCGGGAGCTTTGAATGGGCTGATTATACATACACATATCTGTCTCGGTGTGGAAGACACATGGCCACGTGCAAGATAGGTGATTCCTAGGTGCCTGAATGGCTTTCTGGTGCTTCACAGCTCAAGGCATTGGTAATTACCTCAGTGTGATCGCGTGCCCGCATCTCCTAGTGAGGTTTTATAATTTTGTAGCTTGCACCCTTTCTCCAAGGGGCTCCTGCATTGCCTGTATTCTGCTAACCTCTGTGAATCTTCATCTGCCGTGCTGTGAGTCCGAGTGCTAATGAGGGTTTGATGCTATTTCTAGGCTGTGTGTGGAGGTTCAGATTGGGGTTGGACCCCACTTTTGAATCAGTCTCCTTTATAAGCAGAAAAATCATCACCGTGGTCTCTCTTACCAATACCTGCCCCTGGGCACTGTGGAAAACAAAGGGAGGGTCGGTGATTCAAGAGGTGCCACTTACTGACCACCCACCGTGTTAGGCACACATGGCAGGAGGGGTCTTCTGACTTTCCACAACAGTTAGGTCTGCATTACGATCCCCGTTTTTTCAGATGAGGCTATTGAGGTCTTTAAAACACTCCCGGATGCACAGGGCAAACAAGTAAAGGGCAGATCTGGAACCAAAATGGAGGCATGCCACTCAGCCTCCCTGCCTTTGGGAGTCCTGGGCACGAGCTCTCACTGGCTGGTTTAGTGTTCCCTGCCCTGCTGAAGCCCCCCAGCCACTGGCCACTGGGCTCCTGGTTCTAGGGCGCCACTGCACACAGGCCTGGGCCCCTCCCACCCAGCTCCTGCTCCTTAGGGAACAGTGGGTGGGGCCTGGGTAGTAAACCTGTTTCCTCCTTTCTGTGCCAAAGCAATAATTCTGGGTTCATTATTCCCCTTTGAGGGTGTTTTTTCTTTTTAAAGCAACCATTCAAACCACATGTCACTTAAACATAGAGTGTTTAATTACGTTAAACTGCACCTTTATTTTTTTAAACAAGGAAGCACTATATGTATCTGCCTGCAAGGACCCAGCTGCTACTGGGGCTCACTCAGCAGGATTTCTTAACTCCAGCAAGCCATTACTTTCTCTGTTCCTTTGTTTTTTTCTGAAACTGAGGGTATTGATTAGAGAATCTTGATGACAAGAGCAGCAGAGAGTAAAAAGCAATTCATAATGGAGATGGGAATAATTGTGTGGAATTTTTAGTCCCGTGGAGCAGGGGCAGAGTGAGAGGCAGATCCTACACTGTGAGGCAAACTTACTAGGCAAGTTTTGCAAATGCCTTGAAAAATATATCAAAATCATGCCTGCCGGTAAAATTTACCAGATCCATATCTTGCCTGCCTTGTTTTTCTTTTCTTTATTTATTTAAAAACAAACAGACAAACAAAAACTGAGGGGGTCTCTCACTAAGTCTAATGGCCTTCTACCCGACTGGGCAGTTTCTGGGTGTGGCTCCCCAGGACCGAGCCTCTGCCCTCCCCGAGCCCTCTCCTGCACCCCTCCAGGCTGTCATCTCCCCCTCCCAGGCTGCACTGCTGAAGAAGGCCCCCCACAGAGGGGGTTCCCATTTCCAATGGACCCCAGAGGACTGGACCATTGTCTTTTTTTTGAGCCATGTTCTATCTGCAGGAGATTGAGTTGTTATGGTGGAAATCCCAGAACGTACGTGTGCCCAGGTGCCAAGGTGCAGGGAGCTAGAAAACCAGGTGTCTGTGGGCTGGGAGTGGCTGTTTCCAGGGCCTGGGACTGACTTAGCACCCTCCCTGAACTCTGGAAAGCACTGAGTGTGGGCCCTGCTCAGTGGTTCTGCCCACAGTGACAGGGCTGCTGTTGCTCTGTTTATAGATGTCTTGCCTATCAAGGGATGTAAGAGGCATCAGATTTCAGTGGATTAGGAAGAGGAGGTTGAGGTGGGTGTGCCAGTTTTGAAGAGATAATCACTAGGGTCATTTCCACCAGGGCTCAGGGCTGGCTGGGCAGCACACAGGTGTGAATCATTATGTTAGCACACCCATCCCTGAACAGTAAGAAACACTCACACTCAAGCCTCCCTGCAACTCACTGAAGAGAGTAAGGTGCCTACACATTCTAGGAGGAAGTCAGAGCATCCGAGGTCCAGGTGGAGCAAGGCCCATGTGCTCACGAAACACATCATCATCTTTTACTAAAGTGATCAGATTGTATTTTCCCTCTTTCACTGACTTCTGTTTTAATTTTTGAAACCTCTTTCCTTGGCCTTTGTTATTAATAAATCTACTGTGGCCTGCTTTCGGCTCTGCCTAAACTCATTAAGATCCCAACACTCAGGGTTTCATTTTATATCAGATTAATTCAACCAATGAACCGTGAAAGGCATTCTTTATGGGTAGCAGGCACCACAGTAGGGCCCATTTGGGGCACTGACCAGGCGGGTTCTGGGGCCAGAAAATGGACTCAGGATGATTTAGACGGACATCCAAGGCTATCTTTAGAGTACTTTTGTTTTAAATGGAATGTTCTTAAACTAATGTCCTGCCTTTAATGTTCCTCCTAGAGAGAGTGGGCAGAGGGCAAGGCCTTCACACACACAGGGACAGCAGAGATGAAAGTTAATTAGTTTGGGGACCTTGGTACCTTTCTGAGGCATTCTCTTAAATGACAATGTCCGTGGGCACACACTGAAAGGGATGTGGCTCTTAACTGAGGAGTGAGAGGCCTCCTCCGGCTGCCTTGGCCGTGACTCTGCCTCAGCTGGAGGGGCTGGTGTGTCCTGCTGCCCGACTGGGCAGTTTCTGGGTGTGGCTCCCCAGGGTGTGCCAACCCCCCTTTACCTGAGGGGGGGTGGAACCTGGCTCAAGCCGCACATGCCTATGAGGAACTCCCAAATGGAAGGCAAAGGGACAGGACCCCCCTCCGGTCTGGAGCAGAAGCCAGGCGAGGCCATCTGTCAAGACTGTGGTGGTGATGAAGGCCTTGGGGGCTTAAGTCCCCCCTGCCATCATTTGGGCAGGACTAGCTCTCAGAAAACACCTCATGTACATCAGTGATGATGGGTTAAAGGTCATTAACTCAGACTCCACTCAGTTGGAATCTGGTATTTTCATTTCACAGGTATCTCTGGTGCCTTCCACTTGCCAGACGCTGCTCTGTGTTTGGAATTCTGTGATGAAGGGACTAGGTCTACCCGGGTGGAGATTAAAGTGTGTTGGAAAAGACAGATAAAAAGAAACTAAGCATCTAATATTGTGATAAGCATTAGGCAGGATAAGAGCAGAGTACATTAAGAGAGTCACTTTAGGTTCATTGAATGGGGGAGGCCTGTAGGGGAGGGGAAAGGTGACGACAGGTGCCCACTGAGCAAAGGGCCAGGAGATGTGTTCTCAGAGGAGGGAACAGTCTTTGCAAAGGGCTTGAGTCAGGGAAGAGCAGTGGTCGGCAAACTGCTGCTCGAGAGCCGCCGCGGTTTGCTGCTCTGTTAACTAATGAGTTTGCCGACCAATGCTGTAAGGCATTACCCTTACCCAGAAGTTTTGACTTCAGGTTAAAGACATTAGTACATTATTAAAATGTTTTTTAAGTGTTTTTCCCTAAGCCTTGGTGTCCTGAGGAAGTGGGAGGAGAGGCCAGTGCTGCAGTGACACAGTGGCTGAGAGGGTGTGGCTGCATGAGCTGGAGAGGGGGCAATGCCAGGTCCTATAGAGCCCTGAGAGTCATGGGACAGGTTTGTCTCTCAGGCCACTCACAGGGGGACATCTTGTGTGACTTTAAGCAGGAAAGGGACAGAATCATGTGGCTTAGGATGGACTGAATTTTCTTGAATAATTGCTCTTTAAGCCAAATGGTGTGCTATGTGAAAGAAGCTGGAGGGCTTTAAAAACTGCACTGTGGGATTGTGATAGGAAAAGCAGTAAGCATAGTGCTGGCACATAGTAGGTGCTTAATAAAGTTAGCTTCCCATCTGAGCCTCTAGTTCCCCAAGGAACAATTAGTTGGGGGAGCAATCCCTGCCAGCCTCCTGGGGTTGTTCAGGCTACATGGGCTCGAGTGTGCAAGCCCTGTTGTTTCACTGTCCGGGGTGGTGTCGGTTGTCATGATTGGTAAGTTCTTTAGGGACAGAGTACACACTCCCCTCCTTGTTCTGCTTCTCCAGTTACTTGGAATGCCCCAGATGCCCTCTGGAGTGCAAGCTTGGTTCTTGGCAAACTGTAGGGGCTCACGACATGTTAGTGGATGTATGAGTCAGTCAAGTCAAGAAGGTAGCTGGAGGTGCAGGGGCGGCGGATGCACTTAATCAGGAGCTCTGATGGCTCAGCTGCGGCACAGAGCAACACTCCGAGTCAGGGTCAGGTTGTTCATATGAGGGTCGAGGTGTGCCCCATTTTCCTTTGTTTTTCTCATAGGACCTACCACATTTCTGAACCCCAGAAATGCTCAGAAAGTGCCTGTGAACTTCACAGGGCAAGTGGAGGTAACTTGTCAGCCTGGTGTGAAAGTGGCCCTGTGTTTAGGAGAGAGCAACATATTTCAGTTTCTGCCCTGACCTGGGGGCCTCGTTCTCTGGGACCTTGTCTCTCTGCCCGCCCTCTCTGTGTGCTAAGTGACTGGACACATCTGAAGGTCGGCTGTCTGGGGCCACAGGCGTGGCCTTGGTGGTGACAAGTTGTCATCTGTTTCATTGACCCCTGAATCTCTCAGAGCTGAAGGTCTGTGTTGCTCAGAATGCCGCAGAATGGCCTTTGAATCTGCCTTCAGGAGGAGGAAGGAAAAGGACACATGCCGGGCACCTCTCTCCTGGCCATGGGACACCGTGTTCCACTGCTCCCCCGCAGCGCCTCTGAGACCGGCTAAATCCCCTCCCACTCCATGAAGGACACTTGCAGCCTCCAGATCTCTTCTCTCTGAGGCCTAACTCCTCTGCCCTGTGGCCATGGGACTGGCCCCTCCTGCCCTTCAGACTAAGGCATAACAGGACTGCCTGTAGCCAGAACAGGACCGCTCAGCCCGGAGGAAGTCTGGGGGGGCAGCGGGCAGAATTCTTATGGACCCATCTTCTCTGTCCTGGGGAGAACCCCGGTGCAGAGGGCCTGGGTGATGAGCGGCCCTCCCCCTTGGGCTTGCAGCTGCTGTCTCCATGTGTGAGTATACCTGAGGAATATACCTGCAAACTGATCAGAACATGCGGAGGTGACATTTGATGTCCTACTAATCTACTTATTCTCCGACTTAAGCAGTTTCCCCATGTGCCTTTTTACTCCCACTTCTGTGATGGGGCAGAGTTGGTGAGCTGCTCTAACCGGCTCTGTGGCTTACTTAGGGACCTTCAGCGGTGTATCCAAACACTGCTTCAGAGCAGCTCCCAGAGCCATGCCGGGTGGGCATCTGCAGATGGGGGTTGGGAAGTGGAGCGGTGCTCCCTGTCGGGTGCTGCTGATGGGCGCATATGTTGGCACAGCATTTCTGGCGGGCATTTGGGCCTCATTGGCACCGTGACTCCATTTTGGAGAATCTGTCCCAGGGGAGTGAATACCGATGCACACAAAGACTTACGTGCCAGGATGTTCAGTGCACTTGATCCACTACTAAGAAATGGGAACTCCCTCCACAGGACACACCCACAGGAGAATGCCTGCACAGAGCACAGCGTGCCTTCTGTGGAGCCCCCTCCTCAGGGACGAGGCTTGGACTCCCAGCACTGGGCGAGCCAGCGCCCTTACGTTGAGTCAGAAGGTTTTCTGCGGGTAACTTCTACACATTGGTCCTTGGCCTGGCCCAGAAAGTTCCCCCCAGTGAAGGCACAGAGGGGAGCGGGAGCTTCTCTCCTCCAACACTGAGTGTGAAGGAAGAGTCCTGAGCAGGGAAGAGGCAGGAGCGATGTGGCTGCACTGCCTTCGGCACTGCTGCTGCTGAAAGGCCCAGGGTTGATGGCTTGTGGGTGTTGGTTTCAGCTGCAGCTCCTGGAATGCCGTGTCTCTGTCAGCCCTCCGCTTGTCTCTGGGCCTGTCCTGGGAGCAGCGCTGTCCCGACGCTGTCTGTGTACTTCTGCTTCACGTTGCTGGCTTGTCTCCCTAAAGGAGATCGTGTGCAGCCCTCCCAGAATGGGCGCTTTGCTGCTGGTGACTAGAAAACAAATGTGGCTCTTTTTTCTCTCATGCACACATCCCGTAATCATTAATGGACCCCCAGCCATGCAAGCACATGTTTCCTCAGATTATAGCAGCCGAGCCCCTGGTGGAAAGGCGTGCGCTGGCCCTCAGCCCCGTGTGTGCACCTGAGCTTACACACAATTAGCCGGAGGCTGTGTTAGCAAAACCCTCAGTCTTCCAGCCCTCCTGGGAAGAGGCAGGAATATGAATACTCTGGAGGGAGGCAAGATGAAATTCTTAGTGTTGGGCTTGCTTGATTATCATTTGCTTTTTCCCCCAATTAGCATGTCTATTGTTAATTCTTTCAAGGTCTCAGGGTTACAAAGGGACTTTCTTTCTTGGGCTAGAAAACAAAGATGAAGCAAGAAACCAAACAGGGATGCCAAAGATCAGTGGGCAATAGTAACAGTGTCTCTCCTGGCCTCTTTTAGGAAGTAATGGATTTTAAAACAGAGTACACTGCTTTCCATTATCCTCAGGGAATGAAAAAGGAAGCTCCACTGTTCACTAGCATTTCCCTAATAGCTTGCTATTACACTGCTGGCTTGGCACTTACCCTTAACGAAGTGGAATTCTAGTTGGTGTGTGTGTGTGTGTGTGTGCAGACTGTTTTCACATGTGGCCCGGTGGCCATGCTCATTCCACCAGCTGAACTTTGGGAGCCTCTGGTGCCATTGGCCTGATCATCACTCTCTTAATGGAAGGTGACTGCGAAGGACACAGAGTCTCCAACCAGTTAGTGGAATTTACATAATCACATCAGCCTGCTAATCTTCATGGGCTGGTCAGGGAACACGGAGAGCTTTGTGAGTTGAGGCTAGAAGTCAGTTTGGGTAGGATCCCTGGACATATATATCTCATTTCAAGTATCAGGAAACCTGGATTCAAGTAATGTTCAGAAATGCGTGCGACACTGAAGATCTGGGCCTGTGGTCTGGCAAGTTCATGTTCTTGTCCTTTGCCCATTGACCACATAGCTTTTCAATGTAAAATGGTTTAGGGCAGTGGTCGGCAAACTCATTAGTCAACAGAGCCAAATATCAACAGTACAACGATTGAAATTTCTTTTGAGAGCCAAATTTTTTAAAGTTAAACTTCTTCTAACGCCACTTCTTCAAAATAGACTCTCCCAGGCTGTGGTATTTTGTGGAAGAGCCACACTCAAGGGGCCAAAGAGCCGCATGTGGCTCGTGAGCCGCAATTTGCTGACCACGGGTTTAGGGGATCCTGAAATTAATAGCAGCTCTCTTGCCATGTAGCGATTTTCTTGGATAACTTTGCCATCTATGAGAATTTCTGGTGTCTCAATATGTGAATACGAATAAAAACAGTTTAGGTAATATTTACCCTGAATAAATTCAGCCACTCAGAGTAATATGATCATATGCTTAGGAATAATTGTTCTATGTAATGTAGGACATAGGAAGCACATTTCATACAGCGATACTAGCATTCTTTTGCATTCTTTACCTAATTTCTGGCACATAATAGGTACTTAATAAGTGTTTGTTGAAATACAGAGATTATCGCTAGAATCCTAACCACATTTGGATTATTTAGATGTTCTGTTTTGATAGCTTTGCTTAAACAGACCCTCAAAATATAGTTACATGGAAATTTAGTTCCAATTGGTTGATCTGACCCCTCTGTCTTCAATGAAACCTGTGAGGATTGGTTGGAGAGCTCTTCTCTGGGTGGACTCTCCTCTTTCCAGCCCCTTCCTGTGCCCAGGAGGTCTTTCTTCTGTTCCAGCCACTGTGGCTTCATAAGCACTACAGGAGAAACAGGGCCTGGCACATAGCTGTGGGTGGGGCGACATGCATTTCTTTAAAAATTCTGAAAATGCATTTTTTTATTAGACTTTAATAAATGAGTCCAGCAATATATGGCCGTAAGAGAGTTAAATGAGAGAGACACACAGCGTCACAAAGCGGAAGTTCCCTTTCTCATAGCCTCAGTCCTGCTTCACCGAGGGTGCCTTCCATGTTTGGTGTGTGCCTTCTTCATCCTTTCCAACTCATTACACATGCGCACACAGGGCTTCTGGAAACTCTCACCTGACCATTGTATCCTCTCATCTGTGAAGAGTGGGTGCTTCCCCAGCTGACTTGGCCATTGCCCAGCTTTGGTGAAAGGCGGTCGCGAGGCTCAAGTTGAAATGAACCTTAGTCTGCAGGTTGACATTCCCTGACATTCCCATACAACAAAGAGATGTTCATGCTCTTGGAATTGCATTCATACTTGGCACATATCTTTTTGATGGCCCCAATTCTTCCTAAAAATTTAAAAACATGCACTTGTCCTGTGGGTTTGAAGGTGCTTTAGAAACCTGGCTTGCTAATAGTTGAGAAGCATGTCTGAGGGCTTTCTGGTCCCTTCTGATTTGTTTGAGCCTTAACCTGGAACACATCATGAGCCTCACCCTCCTGACCTGGGGCGGGTCTGACAGCGTGAAGCCACATGAAGATGCTGGCTTTCCTGTGGTTGAAATGCCACCTCTAATCAGTGGATGAGTTAGTATTCCACCCTGATAACTGGGGCCAACCTTGGGAGTGTGTCCTCTCCCATCCCCATAGGTCTGCTTTGCTCATGAAGTCTGAGGAGTAAATGAGACACTTAGTGTAAAGAGCTTAAAACAATGCCTGGAACATGGTTAAGAGCTCAAAACGTGTTTGTTGTTATTGGTGGTAGTAATAGTACTACTATCAGCAGGATAGTTAAGTCCTCAATACAAGTTTAGCTGCTATTATCATTATTACGTATTTCTCCTTTGAAATTCCAAGCTTCTCTAGACAATGTGTCTCATCCCAGCTGCGTGCCCAGAAGCAATGAGGACACCCCTGGGAACTGCATGGAAAACAGTGGCTCTTTCTCGAGATGTTCTCTAATAAACATCTGTTTGTTAGGAAAGTTGGACTCTCTTTGGACAGGATCTCGTGTCTGGGACCTTCATTTGGAAAAGGAAGGAGTCATGAGCCTATAGCTACCAGGGTGGAGAATGTCTCACGTGGGAGTTTGTCTCTCATCAAAGCAGCTTTTGTAAATGACAGAGGCCATTATGCTCTTCCTGTGTAATTTTATGACTTAGTATAATGACGCCAATAACCCTAACAACAGAGGAATTATAGCATCATTTTACTATTCCAATGGCTAACATGTTTTTCATTTCAATTAACATTCATTATTTTGTCTCCAGTTCAAAAGAGCCACCATGTCAACTAAGTATCTTCCATCCTTGTTTTAGAGCAATTACTTCTGATTTTGCAAACAAATTCAATCTTGTTTTTGAATGGACAGCTTGATACTAACAGGCAAATAACATGCAGATCATGCTGGCTGCCAGCAGACGACACTGTGGGTACAGGAGAGAGTTCTTGGGTGGGTTCTCCCTGCTTCTGAGCTGAGAGAGCAGAGCAGGTCCTGGGACTGGTTACGGAAGCTGGGTTTTTCCTCCTGGAAATGGGGATGATATGAGCATTACATGTGAGGAATCAGAGGTGTGTTTAGGGCACTTGGACTGTCATGCAGTGGTCACACAAAACAGCTGGAATGCTGCTGTTGCTATTCATGATCTGCAATCATTCTACTCTTTCACCAGCTGTTCATATGCAGAGAAAACTGTCCTATTTAAACTTACCCAAACATGTTAGAATGTCCAATGTATTGAGTAAAATGAAAGTCCCTTCTTCAATAAATGAAGGGGGAAAGTCAATAATTCTACTATATATACTCTTTGCAGCTTCAGCCCCACCACATCATTAAATATTGTTGACACAGATTAATTTCATCCTGTGAGATTAATGTCAGGAAATTTACACATGCATATGTATTCGTTACTGGAAAAATTGCTCTGACATCTCTGTCCTGCCACCGTTTTGCTGTGGGCCCTGACTGTGGTCCTACTCTGCCCACGGCCAAGCAAAATACTGGGTCACAACTGATGTCATCAAAGACTCTCTTGATGGGAAGAGGTAGGCTGTGGGACTTGCCCTGGTGGGTGAGAGTAGGAGCTCTGAGTGAGGAGCGGCAGGGTCCAGTGGAGACAAGAACAGGAAACACTGCTGTGTGGGCTTGAAGGTTCATGCTGACAAGTCCAGGAACCAGGACAGACGCACCTTGGGAAGAGCAGTCATGATCTGGTCAGTCTTGCTTGTTGCTGTTGCCATCTTATTAGTGTGTGTGTGGTCCAGTCTGCTGCCAGTGATGAATTGCTCCTGTAAATAAAATGAATATTAATGCATTTATTTGCATACTATACTTCGTAAGAATCCTCTGTGTGGTGCTCCAGAGAACAGTGTTAGAACAGAGTAAGTCTTTGACAATATCAACATGTGATTCTGTGCAATGCTGTTACCTTACTAGAAAATCCAAATGTCACATTATTTGAGTACGATCCAATAATGCTTGCTGACAATTTCCAGAGTTTGACTTCTCACTCTAGGCTACATTTCTTTATAAATACTTCTAAATGTAATATTTGTTATAAAGACATAAATAAAAGGTTGTGAAGAATGTAGAAAAACTTATTATTTCAGTAATTCTTTGGAATTCTGGGGAATTCAGATTTCTTATTCTTGAATACAAAAACATCAGTGCCTGTTGGCAGTTTGGAACCTGCAGCTTTGGAGGCATCCTGATGTCTGGGGTACAGGGGAGGCTCCGTCAGCTCTGGGGTGCATGGGGGAGCCCCTCCACCACTTCTCAGTTGTCTTTAGAATCTTTGCTAATGGTTCTTTTAAGTCTGAGGTAGGATTTCTGGAAACAAGAGCCTGTTGAATTCTTGTTACTTAACATTCTATTTTTGCCCTCTAGTGAGTGCTAATGATTTGCAGAAATGAAAGGAGAAGTTCTAAAGTCTAAGTGAATAAATTCACTTATTTCACTGAGCAAAGCCATGTGTCTCAAGGGTCAATCTTGTTTCCAAGAAACAGAAGCACAAAAATGATTATGGCCCAGCTGCTACCTTTGAGAAGTGCACAGTATATTGATGAAAATAGACATGAAAAGAACTGCTTTGTGCTGTAGTGAATGTCACAGTTGGGTCTGAACATGGTGCACTGTTGAACAAATAATGTCATGGTTAATTCTACTTGGGATAGGGCTCACAGGAGCAGGAGAGATTGCGTGGAAGACAGTCGATTTGAAACTAGAACAAGGGACAGGCTTTGCTATGCAGATAGAGAACATTTGCTGAGTTATATAGACTTGAATTTGCATGACACGTGTAAGAGACATATAAGTGGTTGATACTTCACTCTTCATTGACGCAAGTGTGCGTGTGTCTGTGTGTGTGTGTGTGTGTGTGTGTGTGTGTGTGTGTGTGTGTGCTGGAGAACAAGGCAGAGCATTCAATGACCCTACAAAAGTAGGCTCAGTCAGTTTAACACCAAAATTAGGAGCTTAGCCTATGCCCCAGGAGCTGGGGAGAAGATGAAGGTTTTGAGCGTGGGAGTCACATTAGCAGATTTGTATTTAAGAATCATCACTCTGCTTCACAATCATAAATGCTGGTTATTTTGGTAGACTTTTAAAAAAGATTGAGAATAAGCAGCTGAGCCAAAGAGAATAAGAAATGCCGGTGATCGCTGATTGTCTTCTCTCCATCTTGGGGAGTGGGTCGGTTGGGATTTCTGTGCAGTGCTGTCAGCAGGGTGGGAGGTGTGGCTGCTCCCAGCACCAGCCAGGCTGGGGTGGAGTTAGGGCTCCATAGCTGATGGAATGGATGGCGGAACCTTCCTTCCAGACCAAATTGTTTGTGTCACTCCCACTGATGAATGTCTGTGACATTGGGAATAGCAATCCCATCAAGATACTTTTACCGGATTTCACTCTTCATTGACTCAAGAAGTGAAATATCTTAGAGTCAGAAGGCTGAGTCCCTTGCCTCAACTGGGTTGGTTATTTTTTATGGTTCACACTGAATTGTGGAGATTAGAATATATACATAATAACCAGGGAAGTTGTACTCGATGGGCTCACGTGTACTTGATTATAATGTTACATAACTTGGCCTCTAGACAGAGACCACAAGTTTGGTTGCCATCTCTACTAGAGTTCTAGTGAGGTAAGGAACACCTGGGTTTGCCCCGCGAGAGCAGTTATGCTTGTTTTATTAAATCTGGGCAAATTCCGAATGGCTTGGCCTTTGTACTTCTAGTTCTCAAGGCATCATAGGAGATTGTCGAGCATGATTCCTCTGGCATAGTTCACAAACACTTGACCTTGGATATGGGAGCTTATTGCTCTGCTGGTGTAGTGCCAGGACAGTGTTTCAAAAAGCTTACTTACAAAATGGAGCCCTGGTGATGAAAGTACAGATGCCAAAATAGGGAGTTAACAGTCTCAGAGGGCCTTGACTGGTGTGGCTCAATTGGTTGGACTTTGTCCTGTGCACTGAAAGATTGCTGGTTCAATTCCTGGTCAGGGCACATGCCCAGGTTGTGGGCTTGATCCCTGGTGGGAAGCATGTAGGAGGCAGCCGATCGATGTTCACTCTTTCACTCTCACATTTCTCTCCTTCTTTCTCTCTCTCTCTCTCTCTCTCTCTCTCTCTCTCTCTCTCTCTCTCTCTTTCTCTCTTCCTCTCTCGCTCAAAATATTTTTAAACTCTTAAAAAGAAACAGTCCCAGAGGAGCACAGTCATTTCCAGGATACCTTCAGTCTGACAAATATCTAGAAAGTAACTTTGCCATATTTTTGTGTGATACCAGGCAAGTCACTCCCCAGCTATGTCTCTGATTCTTCAGGTATAAAATACAGTATCTGCACTGGATTAGTTTTAAGGTATTTTCTGGTCCCAACAGGCTGTGATTTGGTCATTAACTGCTGAGTAGCCGTACAGGGTCAGCACTCGGGGACCCACCCACTCACCCAACAGGGACATATTGAGTATCCAGGATGTACCACGCCCACTAGTAAGCATTGGCCAGTAAACTTAATGGTGAGGTTCAGGTCCAAGACAGGGATGACCTGTCATTAACTGGTGATTAATAGCTGGTTCCATCTTTCCTCCAAGCTGTTGGCTCAGTGTCCACTTCTCTCTCTACTGCCTTTGGCTAAGCTCCTTCAGGTGTCTTTCCATCATTGCACGTGCCTATGTCTGTTCCAGCAAAGCTGCCCCCTCTTTGGACTTTCTAGCCCCTTCCTGGGAGTTCATAACAAGAATTGCTTCAGCTGTGGACTTGTAGCTCGGGACCGACCCAGGAGAGGGCTGCTAGACGCCACAGCTTCTGCCTGTATTTCTGATTCATTATCCATGTCAGACAATCTGCTGTGAGAATGATGACAAATGTGTGGTGTTCTGCCGAGGGAATCGTGTCCTCTAAGATTAACCTATGCTGACAGCCTACTTGGCTGCTGCTCGGAGTCCCATCACCCACCCTGCCTTCTTCAGTAGTCCAGAACAAACCTGAAAGTCTACATAGTGTTTGGCAAAGGATAATAGGAAACCTCATATCCATTTAGAAATGCAAATAATAGATGTATTTATTTCAGACAGAGAGGTGTTTTCTAACTCCAGAGCCCAAGCGTTAACAGTCATTCAGGACTATCAATGTAAAGCACTTCAAGGGCACAGTCATAGCCTGACAGTCCACAGACACTTGTCCTCTACCCAGAACACAGGCCCACAGTGATGAGAGTCACTCCTAGCAGTTTGCTGGGAGAGCAGCTTCAAGTAAGAGAACCAGGGTGGCGGTTCCTGCAGCCTTTCTTCCAGGGGTTTGTGATAAGGGATGGGGTTCCTTCCATGGACACAAGCCATCCTACTAGCGCCATGTATCATTCTGACAAAGGTGAGGACGCGGAGACTGGAACTGGCATGAAAGACTAGAATTCTGGTTATTTTTGTAGTTGAAAGTGACATCATCTCAGAGCCTCTATCAAATGGCAAATTGGAAGCTGGACTAAAATTGCTTCAAAATGTACCCAGAGATGGTTTTCCACAGCTGTGATGAAGTCATTGGTTGCGTTTGGAGATGCATTTCTAGCGGAGATGCTTGCTGAGTCACCTGTGTGCCATCCCACTCAAAAGCTGCTGGTCAGCCCCGGAGGAGTCCGAGGCTTTGGGTGCTGTTTCCAGGCACCTGTGATTCGCCCTGCACTGGGGGCTGGTGGCGGATGGAACCACGCTCCTTCCTTGTTCTTTGCGATGTATTGCGAGTGGCTTTTCACACCAGGAAGTGATGTTTTACAACATTTTAATGGCCACGTCGCCTTCCCGGTCCATCTGGTGGGTTGAACCTAGGCTTGTGGAGCAGTCTCCTGCCCCCACCGCTGAGTTGGAACAAATGGAAGTGCTGGCTGCTTGACCAGCCCTTTTAGTTATTTGGCCTTTATCCAGGTTCTTGGAGGAGAGAGCCATGGGTATGGGAGCTTTCATTTACTTATCTCCTCTTTTTTCCACCCTCAGGCAAAAGAAGGGGACCGTGGCCCACAAACACTGGGCGGGACCTTCGAATCTGGTCAAGTGCAAGCCCTGCCCCATGGCACAGTCGGCCATGGTCTGCGGCTCCGATGGCCACACCTACACCTCCAAGGTCAGTCACCTTTGTCTCCTTTGTTGTGAGAAATACTCCATGTCTGCTGGTTCTGACAGGTCTCCGCGCCCAGACTGGCCCCGCCGTGTGAAGCTCCATGCCACGTGGGACCCTGTCCTTTAAAGGCTTCCACATGAACACACTGTCAAAGAGACAAGTGAGATAACAATGTTACCTCCTATGTCCTGGTGTGAGGGAGACAGGGTCAAGGGCCAAGGGGAAGGGGATTCTGAGAGTGGATGTGATCCTGAGGTTAATCCAGGGGAGCTTCCTGGAAAAGGTGAGAGAGAGCAAGCTGTGCCAAAGATGCAAGTCATGCAGCTCGGCTGATGAGAGCAAAGACATGAGGGCAGCCCGGGATGCTGCCCAGAGGACAGCATGGTGACGGGAGGAGTGTGACGTCAGCACACCCTTCCGCTGCATCTCTTGCACATCTACATGGCATCCAGCCCTGCATCAGGCCCCGAGGCTCCGGCCATTGTTCCTTTCTCAGAACCTCAGGGGCTTGCAGTCTAATGGGGAGGGCAAGTGTGGGACAGGTCATTGTAACTCAGACCTTTGGAAACAAAAGGTGGTTTCATAGGAAAGGGAACTGGGGGTCCAGTGGATCTATTTGTTCTTCTGGGAAGGACGGGGAAAGTCTCAGACGAGGGGCATTTCATTTGGGCTCCAGCAATAGGCCTTTTGAGCAGCTGGGGAAAGGGATGTTATCAGGAGAAAGGAGGAAGGAAGCAACACTTCCTTCTCAGAACTTCAGACTCTCTCCTTGGGGTAAAGTTGTCCGTTTGTGTGGGGAATGGGTAGTCTCACTGGGATACTGAGTTAAAGAAAAGGAAACTACAGAATGGACAAGAGTTTGCTTATTTGTTCTCGTATTCAACAAGCATAAGTCAGCACCGCCTTAGTGCCCGACACCGTGCGAGGCGGGAGGAGTTGGTGTAGGGGTGTCTCTGGCCCCAGCCTCACCACTGTTCTCTCTCCTCCCGTTTCCCTGTGTGAGGTTCCCTTGCTGAATGGACTCTAAGGCTAGGGAGAGTTGCTACAGGAGACACCCTGGTCACTTATGGCCACACCACCATGTGGTTCTTGGGCTCAGGGATGCAGGCCATTCTGTGGGGCCCCCTTCTGTCCTGACCCACTGCACACACAGCGGACAGCATTGTTCTCTGTGACCCCATCCCCATCCCCACCCTGGTGCACCCTCCTGCCTGCTGCCCTCAAGGCTTATTTCCAGGCTGGGCCATGCTTTCCTACTGATTTTGTGTTGCACAGGTCAAATATCTTCATTCCTGAGTGTAGAGTTTTATCCTCTCAGATTTGCACATTTTTTTAAATATATTTTATTGATTTTTTACAGAGAGGAAGAGAGAGGGATAGAGAGCTAGAAACATCAATGAGAGAGAAACATCGATCAGCTGCCTCCTGCACACCCCCCACTGGGGATGTGCCTGCAACCAAGGTACATGCCCCTGACCGGAATCGAACCCGGGACCTTTGAGTCCGCAGGCCGACGCTCTATCCACTGAGCCAAACCGGTCTCGGCAGATTTCCACATTTTTCTAACCAAAGGGAATATATTTAACCAAACAGGCATCCATTGAAGGGATGTATCTTTGTACCCACCCATGTAATCTGCTTTAGGACCCCCCACTCTACACACACACGTGCCACACACACCTTCCCCCACTCTCCCTGACCTCTGATAGAATCGAAATTTGAAAGTTTGTAAAAATGGGGCTTTCTTCTGACCATGTGACCCCTTCTGGAATAGTTGATTTACGAGGGGCATTGACTGGATTTACAGGGGGCATTGATGAATCAGTTCTGTCCCCCACTCCACAGACAGATCAGGCCACCATTGCCTCTCGCCTGCAGCCCAGCTCCCAGGTGTGCACAGCCTCCTGGGGCCGCTGCTGAAGTGCAGTGATGATGCCGTAGGGCTGGCATGCGGCCTGAGAGCCTGCATTTCTAACACACTCTAGACGATGTCCATGCTGCTGATCCAGGAACTACACTGGGGAGGGAGCACTTCAGTTTTCACAGGTGCCTCCTAATAAATCTGTTTATCTCTAGTTTGTCCTTCCCCTGTCCCCAAAGTCCATTTCCACATGATCGAAGGGGCTGTGTAATTCTGTAATAAATGTCTGTCATGTGTCTCCCCCACTTAACATGCTTGGATGGCTTTCCTCTTGCTGCTAGAACTAAGCAGACCCTTTGTCGTTACTAACAAAGCCCTTGAGCCTGTGGCTTTTTTATTCCATAATCACTTACCATAGAAAAACCCTTCCTTCATTTGTTCAGTAGTGAGTACTTAGAGTTGTTCCGGGCACTGTGCAGACCATGGCGAGGTTCAGTGGGAACGAGACAGACACCGTCGGAGGTTATAGTCTGGTAGAGGAGACACAAAAGATAAGTCAGCAAACAAGCAAATGTGTAATTTCAAATTTGGGTTAGTTTTGAAAAGGAAATGAGCATGGCACTGAGAGTGAGAGCAAGAGAGACCTGAATTATAGGGAATGGTGAAGGAAGGCCTCTCTGGGGCGGGGGGGGGGGGGGGGGCAAGAATGTTCCAGATAGAGAAATAGCATGAGTCAAAGCTCTCAGGCAGGATGATATTCTTGAAGAACTGAGAGGATGCCCACGTGACTAACAGTGAGGCTCTGGAGAGGCACATGAGGTGAGGGTGGACAGGGAAGAGACATTTAGCCAAAGCTGAAGGGTGAGCAGACAGTTGAGTAATGCCAGGCTCATGGAACATTTGTTACTGTATAAGTGCCTTCTTGACCATGTCTGCCTTAACGCAAGATCCTAGAGGAAGACACCATGTCAGTTACCACCTTAACCAGACACAGGACACAGCACATAGTGGGTGCTTCACAAGACACAGTGCACAGTGGGTGCTTAATAAGATCATGGACAAGACTGGACCACCAGGGACACTAGCTGAGAAGGAAAAGAAAGATTCTGGTCTGTGCAACCCATTAGGGATTTGAGTGAACGGACTGATGAGAGCTTAGCGACTGAGAAAAATTAGCCATCCCCATCAAGGAGCCAAGTTGCTTAGCTAAACACCCAGCCTGGGGTTCAGGCAGAGAGTCAGAGGCTCCTTGCAGTGGTTCTCTCTGTGAAGATCCAGCATGTGCTGCTCAAATTATTCCCTCCAGCTCTGGAGTAAACTGTCTGATCCTTGAGCCTGTGATTGGGGACGAGCCATGAAATGTCAGTGAGTGATGAGGGCTGTTTGGGCAAGCGGCATGTCACACATCAAGCCCCAGCAAAATCCTGCCCGCTTGCCTGTCCCTCGTTCACAGAAGGAGCTTAGATGCCAGCGCCCCATGGCCCCTGAGCTACAAGGAGCAGTGGTAACCCATCAGACATGGAACCCATCAGATGTGGAACCCATCAGACATGGAACCCATCAGACGTGGAACCCATCAGATGTGGCTTCAAATGCTGTCAGTTGCCCAGGGAATGTCTTTGGAAAGTCTCACTGGTCAGGGCCCCTTGCAGTCTGGGCTGGAAAGTTGGCTTTTTGTGTTTGAGAGGCTGCTATTTACAGATTCTGTTAAATGGCTTGTGTAAGAGGCAGGTCAGGATGTGGAAGAGTCCTTTGCAGTGACTCCTGAATCTTTCGAAGAGCAGTGACTTCCAGACACCACTGGGCAGAGCCCTCGAAGGCCCTCCCTGCATAGCCTGCTGTTCCTCTAGTGTCCTTGAATTCCTACACCAGCCTGAGTCCTCAGATTCCAAGACCTGCTCACCGTCTGTTCCTGGAGCAAAAGAAGAGACCTAAAGCCTTCTCACCAGAAACTGTAGTGTCCTTCTCCTCGTTCTCCATACGGGTGTACTGAGGCCCAAAGAGCCAAAGACAGTGGCAGGGTTTGACATCCATATCTCCTGTCTGGATCTCACCCACTTCTGTTTGAAGTTAAAAGGTGGGGGAGGGTGGTAGAGGGAAGGCATTGCAGTGGAAAATGCTGTTGGTGTTGGGTTTTGGCATTAGTCTCCTAGTTTCTGTCTTTTATGAACTTCTAGAAGGTTGGCATTCTCTTTTACCTAAAGTAATGAATCAAATACGACTTGATCAAAAGGCATCCACTGACTGCTAAAGACGTCGGAAGGCCGGGGCAATTCTAACTCCCATGGCATTCAATGTGGCTTCCTTCCAAGGGGAAGTGTTTCCACCTGGTTGGGTTTCTTAATGGGTGATTTCGTTATTGCCCCTTAATCCATGACCACTTAGTTATGGAAGTTTAAGGGGACAGTTTAATCTCACAGACAAAGCTTTTGAGGACCACCAGTCAGTGGTCAGTTAAAAGAGTAAATGAGTTAACTATCAATGAACAAATACCTTTCCATCCTCTGCAGTTAGGGCCTTTTCTGTGTCAGTGGGTCAGGAAGCAAAGGACAGATGAGACCATGATGCATGGTGATTTGATATTATGTCAGATTCACAAGAGTTAGTGTTGGCAGAAGTATATTGCAGCCCAGTCCCATCAGCAAGGACCTGGCGCCTGTAATAAATGATCATAGTTCCCAGACGACGTGTTTGACCTTTCACAGATGGTCCAGAGGCTGAGGGAGCACCATCAAGAGCAGGAGGGAGCCTGAGCCCCAGCTCTGTCCTTGATGCCACTCTTTGTCCTTGGGTCTCATCAGACTAGCTTTCCTTCTGCTCCTAGAACTGGGGGATGTATTTAGGACCCTCGGTCAGTACCAGGGTTTTTCTAGGGCCGGCACCAGCCACCATTCAGAGCCCTGTGACTCCCCCAGGATGAGAGGCAAAGTGGATCAGAATGCACAGTCTGAGATGAAGGAGTATAAGATGTTACATGGCAATAAATGTTTATTGAGACTCTATAAAGTATAACCCATAAAAGATAAGGAACAGAAACCCCCCGCTGGGAATAGAGAAGTGGAGGCTAGTGCCGCAGCCGGCCTGAGAATGTGACAGAGATGCTGCCCCTTGGCGTTGATTCTAGGCAGTAAGGATCACTCTGGTCGTTTAACTGTCCCTGATGTCACATTCTCCTGCCAGGAAAAATGAAGTAGGTAGTCCAGACACTCAGTACATGGTGGTTGAGTCTGCTTTACTCTGTGTCATGCATTGCACTGAGTACTGAGGATGTGACAAGGGGCAAAAGAGAGAAAGTCCCCATTTTCATGGAACTTACAGGGAAGGTGGACAAGTTGAAAGGCAATCTCTTTTCATCAGAATAGGGGCACTTGGTGTGCTGCAGGACACGGAGCAGGGCCCCCTCAACTCCCGTGGTCTTCCTAGACTAGAGGAAGTGGTGATTCTTCCTAGAGGAAGTGATGATTCAGTCGAGATCTTAAGGCTGGAAGGAGTCAACCAGAGGAAGAGTCGGGCAGAGGGTAGGGCAGCTCATTCATCCCAGGGAAAAGGGGGCTGATGAGATGAAAGGAAGCATGTCCCCTTGAGGGAACCATGACAGTGTCATTGTGGTGGGGTCACGTGTGGATTGGGGGCAGGTGGTTGACTAGCTACAGAAATGAAATCAGGCTAGAGAAGAAATCAGGGTCCCTTTTTCAGGGCCTCGAAAGCCACATGAGGAGTTGGACTTGACACTCAGAGCTTCAGGGACGCTATTAGGCATTTACATTTTTTAATGGACCTACACTGACTGCACAGTGGCCGAGGTTGGGGGCAGGACTGGAGGCAGGGTGACTGTGAGGAGCCTGCGAGGGGAGCGAGGCCTGGATTTGCATCATGTTTGCAGAGATGGATTGAAAACAGTCTAAAGAGGCACTCAGGAAATCGGAGCTGATCTCGGGGCTGAATTTAAATATAGAAAGTTATGTCATCTCTGAGCTCAGCAGAAGGGCTTCTTCACCATCCCAGTCCTGGTGGGACTTGCGAATCCGCCTGCCAACAGCTTGTGGCCTCCGTGGGAACCAGCTGGGACCTGTCATCTGGGAACGTCTTTCCTTTCTCTCCCATTAGCCACACGGAAAGATGGAAGCTATGGGGTCCTGGCTGCCAATTTCTAATTTTGCCTGTAAGCAGCGGAAGTTGCTGCTGCTGACTAGAATCTGGCCAGCCCAGACTTCAGGGGGGCAACTTTAGCCTTCTCTCCAGAGGGAAAGCTGTTCTGGGAAGTGTGAGCAGATAAGGAGAGGCGCTGGGGTTCTGGAAGTTCAGAGGGAGCAGGGGTGGAGGTCCCCGCTGCTCCAGCCCCGGCCCCACTGGTCTCTCACTGCCAGGTCTCTTTCAAGCGGACTTCATTGCCTTCTCCCCATCTTCACCCAACCACAGCTCAGGTGTGAGGGCCAGGATTGCTCATTTTCCACCCAGAAGCCCAGGGTGCCCAGCCTGACCTCTGAAGAAGGGGGCTCTCAGAGGACAGCTGGAGCCCTGAGAACCAGCCCTGTTCTCGGGCATTAGCCTGGCTGTTGGTAATTAGAAAATAAGCATGCAAATACCCATCTTCTCTCGCCCCTCCCCACCACATTTACTTCCTTAATCGCCGTTAAACAATTAGCAAATGGCTCATTTGTGTCTAGACACAGAGGAGAGATGCAGTTAAGAACTGCTGTGGAGGAAAATGCTCTTCTGCGCGTGCACGCAGTGGGCAGGGGGGAGGCGGGGGGACTCACTCTACAGGGCTGGCATTTCTTTCGACATATTGTCGCTGCAAATTATATTATTTTCAGAGTCATCTTAATAGTTTCCAACAATTGCTACCAAGTAAAGGTCATGTTTGAAGTTCTTGGCAAACGGAGTCTCTGTTGGCCGCATTTCCCATGAGCAGGCTTACAAATCCATGCTCTGGTTAGAGCAAGTCCAGGGCATGGATTTGTAAGACATCTCGAGATAGCTTCCAGCTCAGTATGATTTCTCAATCCCCCACCCCCAGACTTTCGGGGCCCTGTGACTGTGACAGGCGTGGGAGGGCTTTATGTGTGGCTGCTCTTTGCTTTTTTGGCAGAGTTGAGGCTGTCAGTGTATTTCCAGGGATATCTGTAGACAGCTCTGCCTCCATAGAACCTGCTGGGTGAGAATTGTCTCCATTTGCAAATGGCTCATGGGTGAGGGCCTGGCTTCTGAGAAGCAGGAAGTGAAGTGACTGGAAAGTGTAGGTGGGAGGCTTGCATTTGCACATGTGCCCAGGAGAGTGGGGCACAATGGCAATATAACCACCCAGGATTGAGAGGACTAGCGATGATTAGGGAAGTCACTGGTGCTCCCATCTGAGCAGTCCTGTGAGGGACGGGAAGTAGCAAAAGTCCCAATGCATCCCTGTGCTCTCAGGCAGTAGGAGAATGGTGTCCTGTGTCCACAGAGCACATGGAGGGAGAAGTCAGGTAGCAGATTTCATTCTTTTGATTTTCTGTTATTTAGAAAAAGCCAACAAAAGAGGTATTAGGACTTTGGGGAAATACTCAGTGCCATCTAACCAACACTAAGCATTTTTGTTTTATACATTAAACAGTTTGGGATTTGAGGACAAATCTCCCATGGCCGATGCCCCAACCTTGCCTTTTCCCCTGAGGGCTTGTTCATTTTCAACCTCCTTCCCTCAGCCTGGGGTAGCCAAATATCATTCGATAATGAGAGCTAGTAGTCATACTATGAAAACCCTCAACTATTAGTTTCAACAGAGTTATTACCCTAGTTTCATTATCATCCTTTTATTCTTCTTCATGGGGTTTTTGGAAAAAACAAGTATGAATAATATTTAAAATATTAATTGTGTATTATTATAGGTTCTGTTTTCTATAACAAAAACCCAAATGAAACAGAATCTTAAATAAGAAAGTTTTATTTATCGCTCATGTAGATATTCCAAAGACAAGCAGCCCGGAGCCCATACGCTGCCTGTAGACTGTCAGTGACCAGGATCCTTTTAGCTCTGATCACTCTCAGCAATTGGAATTGTGAAGCTTCTGTGTCTGGGTCCAAGATGGCTGTTGTTCTCCATCAGCGGGAAGGAAGGAAAGAAGGGAGGGAGGGAGGGAGAGAAAGAGGGAAGGAGGGAGGGAGGGAGGGAGGAAAAAGGCACTGTCCAGAAGTCACCATGGGCACTTTGGCCCACATCATACTGAGTACAACTTAATCACAAGGCTACCCCAAGCTGCAAGGGAAGCTGGAAAATGTAGTTTTTATACTGGGAACCTTTGTGCCCAGCTAAATTTGAGAGTTATTTTATTAAAGGAAGGATAGAGTGGATATCCTATCTAATAAAAGCATAATATGCAAATTGACCATCACTCCAACACACAAGATGGCTGACCCCATGAGGACACAAGATGGCCACCACAAGATGGCCAGCAGGGGAGGTCAGTTGGGAGGGACCAGGCCTGCAAGGGAGGGCAGTTGGGGGCGATCAAGCCTGCAGGGGAGGGCAGTTAGGGGTGACCAGGCTGGCAGAGGAGGGAAGTTGGGGGTGACCAGGCCTGCAGGGGAGGGAAGTTAGAGGTGACCAGGCCTGTAGGAGAGGGCAGTTAGGGGCAATCAGGCTGGCAGGGGAGCAGTTAGGCATTAATCAGGCTGGCAGGGGAGTGGTTAGGGGGTGATCAGGCTGGCAGGCAGAAGCGGTTAGGGGCAATCAGGAAGGCAGGCAGGTGAGCAGTTGGGAGCCAGCAGTCCTGGATTGTGAGAGGATCGGGCCTAAACGGGAAGTCAGACATCCCTCGAGGGGTCCCAGATTGGAGAGGGTGCAGGCTGGGCTGAGGGACACACACCCCCGTGCACGAATTTTGTGCACCGGGCCTCTAGTTGGGGATATTTAGCAGTCCCCATCATAATAATATTTTTAATGATAACAAAAGCAATCACAAAACCACAGGACTTAATTACTGAACACACATTAGGTACTATGACAGTGTGCTAAGTGTATTTTATTTCCTCTATTCCATCTAATTCTCACAACAAAGCCATGAGGTAGGTCTGTCATTAGTCCTAAGGATGAGGAAACGGAAGATACAAAGCTTTTCCAAGGTCAGTGCAGCTTGTGAGTAGCAGAACAGCTGCTTGAACCGGGTCTGTCTGGCTTAGAATCACAGCCTTTCCTTCCATGAGTGAAAAGCCGTCTGAAGAGGAATGTAACATGCCAGCTGTGTCATCAGGATGCTTTTGATTTCAAGTGACAGAAATATAACCCAAACTTAGCTGAATCCCAAAGCGAAGATTTACTGGCACATAAAGCTAGAAAGCTCACTGGGGAAGGCAGGCTCCCGGGAAAGAAGGGGGCATTCAGTGTTGACAACACTCCATTCCTTCTGTCTCTCATTTCTCTGTCTCTGCTTGGTGCGTGCCTTCCTTCTGCAAAGAGGCTTTCTCCCCTTGGCGGAGAATATGGATTTAGACAGCCCCACATTCATGTGCTCCTAACCTAGAAACTCCAAAGAGATTTACCAGGGTCTGTGTTGCAATGCCAGGAATGGATTCCAATGGTCTCTTTCTGAATCATGTGTTAATCCTTTAATCAAAGACCATGGTCACCCTCTTAACCCTTATCCTTTACTGTGATTCAGGGTAGTATTTTTTACCAGAATAAGAGGGAGGGAAAGAGTATTTACTGGACTGAGGAGAATTTTAAAAACATAATCACCTAAAACATAAAATACTGTTGATTAGCCTCAGGAAAGGCTCTAAGGCAAATGATGCTGGCTTGGACCTGGAAAACTGTATAAGGAAGGCATGCTGTTTCTCCGAATGACAGGCATAGAGGGGCATGTATGACCAGTGTGTAGCAGACGTATTCGTTACCTATTTAAAGAGAAAGTTCATCTAAAATACAGTAGATTCAGCATCGTTGTAATTCCGAATTTTTAAAAAATATTTGGATGTTGAAATATTTCCTTCTGATCGCGGGGCACATCTGTCGTTGGTTCTATTAAGCATTTATTTCTTCTTGGAACATAGTCTTTTTGGCTCCCAAGGATAAACTTTCAGGCAGAATGGTTATTGTGACATTTTCAGAAAGCACAGATGTTCAAACACCGTCCGTGGTGAAAATGCAGAATTTATACAGACTTCTTTCAACATGCAGATTAGCTATGAAGTTAGAGCAGCAGAAAGCAATTCGGCTAATTATTCTACCACTTATTTCTATGTCCTATATGCAAACATGCATTTAACCAAGATTTGAAGAATAGGTTTTCATTTCATTTTCTTAAATGCCCTGAGTAGAATGCCATGTAATTAGTTAGCGCTTTTGTTAAAAACACATTAGGAAGAATAACCTTCTTGCTGTCGGTTCTGTTGAATGCACAATTAAACCATTTGATAAAGCAATTACCTGAGCACAATGATGCTCATCCTCACCTCATCAGGAGATGAAATTAAGGATCAGGTGAAATTGCAATGCACACGAGATCTCTCCGACCAATGCTGTAGAAGACAGAGAGGTCCCTGGCCAGAATGAATATGCACAGTGCTAAAAATCTAATTAAGTCATTACAAACAGGTTTCATTAAGCTCATGATCATGTTGCTTTTGTTTTTCTTTAAAAGAAACAAATAGAATATTCATTCCCTCTTGGCACACTGCTCAAAAGGGCACAGTCAGATTTCCTCACGACATTTTCCAAGAGAACCTTTCATCACCAGATATGGACAGTGCTCACAGAAGCTGATCTCATTTTATGGGCGCAAGACTAGGACCTGTATGTTATGTGAGGGAGTGAGGGAATATTAGCTGAGTTCGCATTTACCAGGAATTGACATAGAAACTGCATAGTGAGAGAAATGGCTTTAATGATCCTCTCGCTTTTACCAGAGCAAGTTGTCATTTTTGTTGTTGTTTTTTCTTTATAAACCAAATGAAACATTTTGGAATCTTTACATGGAACTGAAATGCCATTTGTTCAAGGGTGGCTTTCCTCAGATGCTGGGCTCTGTGCAGGAGTTACTCAGAACAGCGGACCTTCAGCAGCAGGGAAGATGCTGGGTCTGAAAGAGCAACTTTTTTCAAGTTCTCATCCAAAGGCACTGAGGACTGCTTTGGAATCCGCTCATCCCTGAAGGCGGGCTGCACTTGGCAGCCAGACAAGAGACCAGAGCTATGGGAACCGGGGAGCCTGACCAGAGTGATCATATGGAGCTCACTCTCAGGTTTTATTTCATTTCTCCTCTCCCAGTGAGACCAATAGGTGATAACTTTGTAAGTGGGGGTGGGATGTCCCCAAAGTGTTTCTGAGCATGATCGGCTCCATCTCTCACATTGTCTTGCACGCTTCCTGCTGGACACTCTCCAGACTAGCCACGTGGCCCCTGTACCACACCAGCACAGCCCATCTCCCTGGCACCAAACCACGGTAGAGGTGGAGTGGAGAGGACACACTGCTTTTTATGCATTTTTAAAATATATATATATATTTATTGATTTCAGAGAGGAAGGGAGAAGGAGAGAGAGAGAAAAACATCAGTGATGAGAGAGAATCATTGATCAGCTGCCTCCTGCACGCCCCCTACTGGGGATCGAGCCTGCAACCCAGGCATATGCCCTTGACCAGGATCAAACCCATGACCCTTCAGTCCACAGGCCGACGCTCTATCCACTGAGCCAAGTCGGTTAGGGCTTGTGCATTTTAATGCTTGCAACTGGATAGAATGGATTGAGCCTCTTACCCACATCCACCCCACCCCCACCTAAAAGGAGTATTCCTGGGATTTCAACTTCAAGGCTCAGCCTAAACATCATCTCAATGATGCCTTCATGAGCTCTTTGTGCCCAGTGAGGCCATTTCTTCCCCCTGAGCTGCAGTAGCACCGGGTTACATAGTTCTGCTGAGGCTTTATTGTACCACATTGGAATTGTCTGTAGATAAACTCTGTGATACAGAACTCCTAAATACAATAAACGTCCTTTCAAATAGCTGAGCTTGCAATGTAAGGGACGTCCCTGGTTGGGGGATGGGGAGAAGGAAAACCAGGGTGGATACTGACCACAGATGGGGCATGGAGCAGGAGAGGGTGGGCTGGTCTAACCAGCAGGCTTTGGGGAAACAGCTGCCTGCACACTGTAGACAATGCCGCAAGTCCTTACGGGTGGAGCTGAGACCCCACACATAAGTCTAAAACCTTCATCGTGTTCGCCCTGAGTTAAAGGGTGGGCTTGATAAAAAAAAAAGAAAAAAAAAGAAAATCTGCCAGTTAGTAAAGAAAGCCGTCAAGAATGCTTGTCAATTTCAGCTTGGACTCTGGTTAGAGAGAGAAAGGTCACCTATAAAATGTTTTAATGGAGAACCTGCACTCTTTCATATTGGACAAAGGTGGTACACGAAACATTTAATGACCTATGTAGGACACAGATGTAAATCAATCAGAGCAGGTAGCGGCTCTACCCTGTGCTATGAACTACTATGTGGTTCCGGTTTACAGTCTTTGTATGGCCCAGGAAACCTGAAGTCGGTTAAGGGACTTAGAGTGGTCCTGGGTGGGGGACGCAGCAGGCTCCTTGGAAGAAGAAAGTGTAAATCCTCTTTGGAGGCCTGAACAGTTAACTCAAGCTTCACAGGTTTCCCTCAAAACCCTGACAAAATGACTCATAATTCCTTAAAGCACAGAAGGAAATAAGCCACCATGAGCAAGAGGAGCACAGATAGTAAACAGCACAATGAGACCCCCAAGAACTTGAGATGGACTTTCAGGTACAGAATTTAAATTAGTCAAATGTTCAAAATGTTTATTAAAAGGACAGTTTAAAACTTAAATAATGAATGAATGATATACTATCAGAAATACCAGATCCATCTGAAATTTCTAGAAATGAAAAATAGAATCATTAACAGTGCATTTTAATGGAAAAAACACATGTACACCCTTCACCACAGGACACAAACCAGAGCTCCAACTCCTTATCCTAAATTTTGCAATTAAAACCAAGTAAACACATATGTCTGTTCAAGCCATATTTCTGGGTAACCTGTTCAATACGGGAATTCTTTACAGGAGTGTAGCTAACAAATGCAGAAGTAATGATAAAATTGGGGAATCACCGTCGTTAGCCTCTAATGACATAGCTGATGGAGGTAACAATCACACACGGATGAAGTCATTAGACAAAAGGTTGATGAACTTCAGGCTGTCGCTGCCTGAGCCCCCTGATGAATCCTAGAATCGCGTAAGTGGGCAACAGGCGTTGTTTGTCCTCTGGTGTCATGGGCGGGAAGCACACAGCGATTCGTGTGCTTCGTAGATGTATGAAGTAGTTTTGCCAGGAGTCAAACCTACACCTAGTCAAGCCTACAGCTCTAATTTCCATTTACAGGATGTGCAGGGGTAGAGAAATACGTTACAGGAGGCCACACAGAGGCAAACAGACAAATTCAGAATGGACTGTATGGGGGTGTGGGTAGGGCGGGGTGCAGAAAATGGATCCAGTTTCTGCATGGGAAGTGAAGTAGGAGACACAGCCACTAGGGAGGTTTTGAACACTGGTTAAGTCCAAATTGAAACCAAGCAAAGTTTAAAAAGAAAAAGGTGTTTGGGGACTTTCAGGAAAATGGATTATGGACTGACGTTAGATATGGCAATAGCATTGTAGTTGAATAAGAAAGATACATTCTTAAAGAGATATATTGTGAAGAACATAGCAGATTTGCTTTAAAATAATTTAGCAAAGAGTGAAAGTGTACAATCAAGCAAATCTGGAAAAATATTGAAATTGTTGAACTGATGTTATGGAGATTCATTGTACTAATTTATCTTTTTGACATATATTCAAAAATTTTCCTAAATAAAAATTTATGCTTATTGAGTAGAGAAACTAGTTCCTGTTAACCTTATCTCCAATGTTGAAAGCATAAAATGAGTACTAGTGGAAAGAAAGAAGGAAGCTATATTTGTAGGAAAAACAAAGGTGATAAATTTGTAAAACTATAAAAATATATACCTCATAAACTAAAATATAAAACCTAAAACTGTAAAACTTCCAGAAAAGAAACCAACAAAACAGTAAAAAGTCTTTGTGACCTTGGGTTAGGCAAGTATTTCTTATATACAACACTAAAAACATGATGCATAAAATAATAAAAAAGATACTTATTTTTCAATTTTGTCCTTGAAAGATACTGTTAAGAGAATGAAAAATGAAGCCTAGGAGAAAATATTTGAAAATCATATATCTGATGCAGGACTCTTGTGCAGAATATATAAAGAACTCTCTAAATTCAGTAATAAGTAAACAAACAACCTAATAAACATGCGCAAGAGATTTGAGCAGACGTTTGACTAAAGATGATATGTGGATGGTAAATAAGCACATAAAAAATTCTCAACATTGTTTGTCATTGAGGAAATGCAAATTATAACCACTACACTAGAATGTCTAAATTCTAAAAGACTGATTGCATTAGGTGTTGGCCAAGGTGTGGGAGAACTGGAACTCTCACAGACTGCTGGTGGGGATGTAAAATGGTCCAACCATTGTGGAAAACAGTTTAGAAGTTTCTTTAAAATTACCGTAGGATGAAGTCATACTAATTTTAGGCCCCTGCCCAAGAGAAGTGAAAGTCCACATCCACAGGAATAGTTGTTCATAAATGCTCACAGCGGCTTTATTTGTGATATCTCAACACTGCAAACAACCCAAGTATCCACCAGGTGAATGAATGCACAAATGTGGTATATTCATATAACTGAATACTCCCCAAAATAAAAAGGAGTGGACTGCTAATGCATGTAACAACATGAATATTAAAATAACTATGCTGAGTGAAAGCCAGACAAAAATAGTACATATGTTTTGTTGACCTAGAAAAATGTAAACTAATCCCTTAGCGATGGAAAGAGAAAGCAGATCAGTGGTTTGCTTGGGGGCCGTGGGCCTGTAGGGGGCAGGATTGCAAAGGGGCATGAAGAATCTTATGGGGATGGTGGTATGTTAGTTAGCTTGATCATAGTGATGGTTTTATGAATGCATGGGTATTTATGTTTATCAAAGCTTTATGAAATTGTACCCTTCAAATATGTATAGTTCTGTGTAATGCAAATATAACTCAATACAGCTGCTTAAAAAAGTTTTTTTTTTTTTTAAAAAGACCAGATCTGTAGAGTGTCTCAAGGCTAGCACATTCTCCATTACCCACATTTGTCCCCAGGTTTCTCTTTTTTGATGCCAGTGTTCTCCATCGCTTAGGAAGATCCCACTTTGCAGCCTCAGCTAGGTCAAGTAATGTCAGAGTTGATGTTTTTCAAAGATTTTTCCTGAAAACATACATTGAAAGACAAAAAGATGAAGTTACTTGAACACTCAATCACTTTGGAGTCTCCTTTCTAGAGACTCGTCTGCACTTGAACTGTGTCCTGGATTTTAATATCCCTTTAGGTACAGAACCTGGTTTCATTTGTTGGCGTTGCTCTTCTGCATCTCTTTGAGAAGCAGAGGTCTCAGGTGACTGGGCAGCAGTCAGAAGATCCACCCAGGGAGTGACTGGGATGGCAGAGGACTCCTGGGGTGACCAGTGACCTCATGGCCTTTCAAAGGCTGCTTGGGTGGGAGGGATGGATAAGGTTCTCTGTGCAAACCATATAAGTACCTGGGAGACAAAAATCAGTGGTCAGGGCTGGTGAGGGAAGAATGGCAATTCTGATATGGCTCCTGGGACTGATGTGACAGGGAACAAGGGGGATGGTACCTCTGAAGGCCACGTGGTTGGCAGAGGCTACTTCACCGTTTGGCTCTGCATGTGTCAGTTCCACTCGCTGATTCCCATTCAGACCTCCAAGTCTGCAGAGTTGGGGGAGGCCTCAGCATTCCTGGTGCCTGCCTTGGAACCCTCTCAGATCATCAGGCACACCCCCCATATACCAGGGCCACAACACCAGACTCTGGTCTTGTCCCCAAGTTGTTCCCTGATTCTGGGGAAGACAGATGTGTAAACATAGGCAGTCTCCTAGGCCAGTGGTCGCCAAACTCATTAGTCAACAGAGCCGCAGTTTGCCGACCACTGTCTTAGGCCAGCCAGGTAAGGAGTGTGGTAGAGGCATGGACAAATTGAGTGCTGTGGGGGACGACAGAGGAAGGATGACCATTCAGTGTCATGGCTGAGAGCTTGTCCAGTGGAGCTGGATGGCATTGCCTCAAATCCCTGGGCAACCTCTAAGCTAAGTGATCTTGAACAAGTCATGAAGCCCCTCGGTGCCCCGGTTTCCTTGTCTGCACAGTGGGGATGATGCTGCCTAACTCAAAGAGTTTTTGCAAAAGTTATGTTAGTGATTATATATTAAACTAGAGGCCCAGTGCACAAAAATTGTGCACTCGGGGGGCCCTCAACCTGGCCTGCACCCTCTCGCAGTCCGGGCACCCTCGGATGATGTCCGACTGCCACGGAGGTGGGAGAAGCTTCCGCCACCACTGCTGTGCTTGCAGCCATGAGCCCGGCTTCTGGCTGAGCGGCACTCCCCCTGTGGGAGCACATTGACCACCAGGGGGCAGCTCCTGTGTTGAGCGTCTGCCCCCTGGTGGTCAGTGCACGTCATAGCGACTGGTCATTCTGCCATTCGGTCGATTTGCATATTAGCCTTTTATTATATAGGATTCTTAGAATAGCATCTAGCACATAGAAAAGCCATCTGTAAATATTATTGCCCTCTCCTCAGGCATCTGAAGGACCTCTTCTAGAAAACCAGTTCTCGCCCAGCCGGCATGGCTCAGTGGTTGAGTGTCAACCTATGAACCAGTAGGTCACAGTTGAATTCCTGTTCAGGGCACGTGCTCGGGTTGTGGGCTTGATCTCCAGTGTAGGGCATGCAGGAGGCAGCCGGTATATATATATGAAACCAGTTCTCTCTCTGGCCCCAGTGGCCCAACTTTGTCATTACTTTCCATTTTCTTCCTGCCGTCGTGTCTGCCTCCTCCTCCTGGGCAGGTGGATTGTTCCACATTCTCAATAGAAGGTGGAATGGTGACAGTGACAGTGGCACCTTCAGTGGAGGACATACTCTGTAGCAGGCACAGCTGGCATAAGGATCTGCTTACTCGCTCCTAATCCCATGGCAGCACCAATGTGGTAGATGCTCAACCTGTCGGTGTGACATGTTACTCGGGGCCATTCCCATTCATTCCACCAAAGCATAGTAAACATTAGGCCATAGGTATTCAAGTGTGGCTGAGATCCTGCTGGTGAAATCAGGTGAGCCTGAGCAGAACGGTCTTGCAGAGATGGCGAGGGGGGCAGGACAAGGACACAGGCCTGCACAGCACTGCAGGTGGGAATGTTTTTGAGCACTCACCTTTTACCTGACTCATCCTGACATCACTTCATCCTCACTCCACTATTCATTCACCTATCAAATGCTTGTGAGCCTCTTTGATGTGCTTGTTAGGTGAACAGGCACTGAGGCAGGAGTGCTGAGCTGGCTGCCCTCTCTAGAGCATAAGTAGCTTTGCTAGGATGTCAGGCCAGGGTGCACACACCGCTGGGACAGGACCCTGTGGGAGGACTAAGTGATCAGCTTTGTTGTGGCTTGAGCACTTTGGGCCTGGAGGGAATGTGACCAAGTCCACCAGGTATGCAGAGGCGACAGATAACTGGGCTTAGGTCTGCTCCTTCCCGGACAGGCAACTCCTCATAATCATATGTCCAGAGACCAGGACCGGCTCCAGGGCCCCTCTCAGGGGCCAGTCTGTGTCTCCTCACCTGGGCTCATACCCATCCCCCATCTGTGGGCCACTGTTAGATGTGATCCACACCAACACCAGTACCAACACCACATCGCGTGTTTACCTTGTGCCACCTGCCGTGCTATGCCATGGCATGACAAGGCCTTGCTTGTTTCTCACGCAGATCTGTAAAATGGACACTAGTATTAAACCCCTTCTTAAAATAATGAGGAAAGAGAGACTCAGCTCCTAAGTGGAGGATCCAGACTTCACCATAACATCACCCTGACTTACAAAGTTCACCGTCAAACCCCAACACGGCAAAGTTGATGTGACAACCACCCGATTCAGATTAACCTGGGAGGGGTTGCATTCAGTTAAATTGGTGAGAAAATGGGAATTTAATGATTAATCATTTTAAAGAATTTTTTTCTCTTAACTTTCAAGAAATCCTGTGGCTGCAGTCTGCAGGTCCTGCCTTGGACCAGCTCGTCCATTTCTTAGCTGCAATGCGCTGCTGTGATGATTGTTTCACACGTGTCATGAGCAGCCCTTCCCCAGGTAGTTGAAATGTCCTTTCTGAAGTTGTGTCTGTGTCAATTCCTCTCCTCTGGTGGACACTTTCTTTCCCAAACTGGAAAGTGGATGACCACAGGCTCAGCTCTGAATGGCCTGCAGGGCTTGGTATCTAGTAGGTGACAACTGACCCTGTTGGCACCACCTCTTTGTGGTGCTTCCTGCCAAAACTCATTCAGAGTGTTTGTCATGGAAACCTGGTTTAATTTTCTGTCTTTTATAAATTTAATTTTTTTTTTTGTCAATCCTCACCCTAGGAAATTTTTTCTCATTGATTTTTAGAGAGAGTGGAAGGTAGACGAGAGGAGAGTGAAAGAGAGAGAGAGAGATGGAGAGAGAAACAATGAAATGAGAAAGACGCATCGATCAGTTGCCTTTGGTAGGCACCCCGACTGAGACTTGGGATGGAACCTGAAACCCAAGTATGTACCTTTGATCAGAAATCAAACTCTCGACGCTTCGGTGAGTGGGCCAAATGCTCTAACCACTTAACAACACCAGCCAGCCAGGGCAAGTTTTTGTTTTTTCTATCTTGGGCAGCACTCACTGTTTTATTTCAGCCATGTGAAAAGACTGGAGTGTTCAGCCATGGAAAATGAGCAAAGCGTGTGACTGAGCAATTTCGGGGCCACTGCAGACAGTGGGGGCTGAGGATGGGGCAGGCCTGGGCACCCCCATTTTTGTATCATATAAACAGAGCTGACTTGTCACAGCTCTGGGTGCCAACAGCGCCGACAGCCTCCCAAAGTCTGGTCTTCTGGGTGACTCCACCTCCTCAATGGGAGCAGCTCCCGCTCCCTCCTGCCCTCCCACCGCCCACCCATGTTCTCTGTACTGTTGGGAGCTGGTGCGGTGGGAGGGAGGAAAGGTTCCTGAGGTTACTTGGTTTTCACAGCTCACAGGTTTTCTTGATTGCATGTTTCATAGATCCACATTTTTATCCCTGTAGCTGTCATTTTTCTTGACCTGCTATTTCAGTCACTCAAAACAGTATTACTGTATTGCTTTGGAATTTCTCAGGCTTTTTTCCTTCATAAAGTTTCCATCAACCTATGGAGAATAATAGCTAATGATAAGAATGGGGAGCCACGGCTGACTTTACCCGGCTCCTGGCCGGCGGGCTCTCAGGAATGGGGCCGATCAGGCAAGCACAGTGCCTACCCTGTGCCTGGTGCCATCCTTGGCTGGTGCTGCTCACCACCGAGTCTGGTCCTGACAACCTGGGTGAAATAACTCTGTCCTCATTTTTACAGATGAAGAAATGACACTTACAAAATGGGTTATTCTTTGACAATCCCTACCTTTGTAAGTGTCACAGGTGGATCCGAACCTAGATTTCGCTGAGCTGTTTGGTTTCGGTCTTCTGTCAAGAAGTATTCATCTTTCCTGTTTTAATGGCAGTGAATAATAATAGCATGGTGCATTTATACCATGGCTTCTGAATGGCCTGCTGCAACCATTCACTCAGCTGCCTGATTGGCATCTCACCTTCCTCGTGGCCAACCAGCTCCTGATTCCCCTCATCCCCCAGGGCCACTCAGGCCAAAACCTGGGAGTTGACCTGGACTTCTCACTTTCTCTCATGCCCTCCAGCTCCCCTTCAGCAAGACTCTTTGTCTTTACCTCAACACCATGTCTGATTTGACCTTCCATCACCATTGCTGTTCCCATCACACTGGGGCCACTCTTTTCTTGCACCTGGACCACTTCTTGGCCCCTCCCTGGTCTCCCTGCTTCTGTCAATGCTCCCTGTGGTTGGTCCTCACAGAGAAGCTTGCACAATGCCTGGCACAGAGAAACAAATCAGTAGACACTTAGCTATTGGAAGGTAGGGGGTGGAGGTGGGGGAGCTCTGAGGCGGGGAGGTGAGCAGGGACAGATTGTGAAGGTCTCTGTGGCCTATCGAGGGACTTGACAGAACATGGGAATGTGAGTTTGAGGTGTCTCTAGGCATTGGCATGATTGAGCACTTTGGGGGTTCTGTTTTGTCTTGGTGGATGGGATAGCTTTGTGAGTAAATATAATAAAGAAGCTCTAAGGTCAAATGAATCCCCATATGTAAAGAGTTTTCAGTCTTGGATAAAGGGATTAATAGACCTCAGTTCTCCAACAGTGCTGAGATGGCAGGAGGCTCAATTAAATTAAAGGTTGCTGTCCAAAGGATGCTATTTTTCTGTGTCCTTACCCAGAAACCAGGAACGGAGAGGCTGCCAGGGGCACGTCTCTCAGCAGGTGCGCACAGGCCCTTTCCAAGTACAGCCCAGGGCACGTAGCTGCCTGGTATTGACGCTTTTTATGAAGGAATTATTCCTCAGCTTCAGCTACAGTGAGGCTTTTGTCATTTCAGTTTCGTGTAACCACTGGGAGTATCTTCTCGTCCTGACATGGCACTGTTTTGCTAGAGCCGTTACTCTATGTCCACAGCACCTGCTACGGTGCCTTGCAGCTAAGAGGTGCTCGGTAAATATTGGTGGAAGGAAAGGATGGAGTAGAGAAGAGATGGCCCTTGGGAAGGTGGAAGAAATGACTGGCAAGCTCCCAAGTTTAAAGGCACAGTCCCCACACACGTAAGGAAACTGGTTTGTTAATTTTGCATCTTGGCACCCATTTGGCCAACTTCACCAGGCCTTTCCCCTGTGTCCTTCTGCTCCTCGTTGCCACTGAGCACCGAGGGGTGGGAAGGGAACCTGTGGCGCCATGTTCATTGCTCCCGTGTTGCCTTTCCCCCCTGGGTCTTAGCTCAGTTCCAGGTCTGGATAAGCCTAGAAGGAGATGGGGAAGGAAGGCTAGAATCTGAGCCTGAGCCACAGAGTACTGTCAGAACGAGACACTGCTGCATGACTCCAGGTGCCTGAGAGTCCCCGGAGAATCAAGTTGCATCTTGTCAAACCCCTTGCTTTAAAAAGCCCAGGGGACAAAGGGATTTTTCTTTTACAAAATCTGCCTATTCTGTGTGTGCCATGACCCTCTTTCTCTCCCGGCTCAGAGACAGTGGAGCACTTGAGAGATGCCTCATGCTTTCAAGATGAAACTCTGCATAGCATTCAAACTTGGCTGGATCTGCCCTTTCCATAACTTCAGCCGGCAAAAGTGCTTGCTGTGTTCTGGTCCCTGAGCTTGGCTGTGCCGTGGGGAGTGGGGAGCCAGGCTGGGCACGGCACCTGCCCTTGAGGAGCTGGTAGTCTCGGCTGCCACTTGTGTCTGCTGGCTGCACAGTTAGCTGCACTGGATGGAAGCTCAAGGGTCCTGAAGCCGTCTACATCTGTGTGCCACACGCCTGCCATGCCGGAGGGAGCAAGGCCTGGATGTGCCAGGGGCAGCCCAGCTGGTGAAACTCGCTGGGGTAGAGTGTGCTCTGAGGTGGAGAACAGCTTAGGGATTCTTCTCCCTCTCCCACGTGTCCCGACTATGGATGTCTTTCTTGCCTAATTGCTTCTCTGTGAGAAGCTTGGAAATTACACAGCAATTTTGTTGACAAAAGAATGAACTTCAAATGGCTGTTTTGCACCAAGTTGTTTGTTCTTGAGGCAAGCTCAACCCTTTCTCAGTGAAATACAACCTAAAACTAGCAGCTTGTCTCACATGGGCTTTGCCAGCTTCGGTAGAGAACGTATTGCTGTTTCTGTTGTAAAATGATGGACTGTCTCCAAGTTGACTCATTTCTCCTTGGAGTCCCAACCAAGTCAGAGAGCAAGGCATGCCCATGTCCAGGTGTTAGTCCTGCGCTTACCCCCAGCCCGTCACCTGGAAGCGGGGTTCTCCCAGCCACCGGGGGCCTGTCACAGGCCTGGCGCACCTCCGGTGTGTTCCCGAAGGGGACCCTTTGCTCATTCCAGCTCTAACTGTGGAGCCGTCTCGTTGTTGTTACAAAGCCCCCAAACTCAGGGCTTCACACAGTGAGCTTGGAAACGTGAGTTTCTAAAAGCATGCTCTCAGCTCTAGTCCCTTTATTTTTAGTAAAAATTGGTGCATATTTTGATGTTTTTGTCTCAGAATTAGATGGTGGATCTGATAGGACTTGGAAGCTGAGTGGACATTGGCATTTAGCAGAGACTATTTCCTGTTTCCTCATCTGCTTCCTGTGGCTTCAGGCAGGCTGGCTGGGTGGGGCACTGTGGTGGCGCCTGAGGCAGACAGCTCTCCAGGCCCCGGGTGCAGGAGACCTGGTGGTGTCCCCCTGCCCTGGGTCACAGGCACCAAGGCCTCTGCCATCATGCTGTGGCGGGGGGTGGGACAAGGCAAAGGTGCAGATTAACCTGCCAGCCACTGGGGTCCTCAATATGAGACAGGAGCTATCACCACAGTTTAGGGCCTGGGGCCCTAACGGCGACTTGATGCACCTTCGCCAGCAGCGCTAACCAGAAAATTGGAAGGTGCTATTGAGACAGGGTGGCTCTGAAGGGTTTTGGCTTTGTTTTCTTCCACTCTGATTCAGAGGGAGTGTCAGAGACTTCATCTCAAGAGCAGGACACGGAGGGCGATGGGAAGCTAGGACAGCAGTGTGCAGGCACGTGTGTGAAGTGCGCCTCCACTCTGTGCGCCCCTCCGCCCCCCGCCCCTCCCCGTTCTCCAGGGCATCCTCTGGCCGCAGTCACATTCCTCCCCGGCCTCCTCTCCTGCACACAGACTGTGTGTCTCCTTGCCTGGAGCACTTCTCCTCTCCTCTCTGAGACTCCGGCTTGGATTCTGATTCCTAATCTCTGTTTTGCTCCTGGACTCCCCAGTGCCGCATTCCTTCCCAACCCTCAGAACCTTGCACCAAGTGCAGGGCTGCCTGGGAGACGCCTCCCCACAGGGTTTTCTGTCTCTCAACCCCAACAAAGCTTAAGGTCAAGGCCGTGCTCCACCACATAACTCGGCCAGTCCCGCAGAATGTGCGGCCAATCCACTGGTTAATCTACTTGAAAATCTTTGAAGGCACTGACCTGGCCACTTGTTTGTGTGTCTCTCAGCCTACAATCTCCACCTAAACAAAGGTGACTGGCATGAAAAGCTAATGACATCCAGAGGGGTAGGGGTGATGGTGGGAGAGCAGGGAGAGCAGCAAACTTTCTCTAAGAGGTTGATAGATTTTACATCCTGATGTCACTCTTTTTATCTCTCTCTCTCCTTTTTTTTCTAATGCCTTGGAGCAAGCTGATCAGGTGATTTGAATCTAAAAGTAGAAACAAGCCCACTTGGGAGACAGATATTGCTCATCGTTCAAATCTGCGAGAGATTGCTGAGCAAATAAAAAACATACAAGAAACTCACATTGACAAAATCAATGGGGTTAGAAGTTAACTTTACCCAATGAATATGCAGGAGGCAGGGATGTGGCTTCAGGTCCATGCCACTTCCCCCCGCCCCGCCCCGCCCCCCCCCCCCCCCCCCCCGGGACTTCGGTCATATTCCCGGGGAGGCCCTGCAGGGATAGGTGTAGCCCCTCCCTGGAGAGGAGCCCAGGTCCGTCTTGAGGTAGGATGTTCTGTTTCAGTTGGAGGGAAGCCAGGTGCCTAACTAGTCCAGCCTCTCCTGGCCCCCACTCCCCGACCCCCAACATGTGGAAACCGAGACCTGAGACCTGATAAGTCAGGTTGTCATCTAAGCAGAGACTAGAACCGAGTCTCCTGACTTCTCCCCAGGAGCTCTCCATGGGCGGGCGGTAGGCACTTCCGGGCACCAGTAACTTAGAGAGAACGGCGGCAGCAGCCCCGGGTTGTAGAAGTCCAAGTTGGGAGGTTCCAGTAGATAGAGCTACGCATGCATTTCCCCTGGATCACGTTCTCCTCCCTCCTTTTTTCCCCTGCTGCTTCCTGACCTTCTTTCTGAGGCTCTTCAGTATTCTCTCTCCCATGGAGTTTGAGGAACCCTCTCTGGGTCCCCTGAAGCTGATGCTGTGCTTCTGACTCCAGCGTCTCCTGCATGTCACGGTCACAGTGCTCCCGGGTCCCCCGCCCTGGCACCCATGCTGTGCCATTCACTGGGAGAGAGGCTGCGGCTCCAGCCACACACAGAGGCCCAAGGATGGAGGCGTTTGGAGGGTTGGAGGTCTTGAGGAAATAACTCTTATGATGAACCCGATGACAAATTCAGTATTGATAATACTGAGAAATACAAAATATCCCCTGTGGGAGTGCTCCACTGTGGCAGGAGCTCAGCATTCCTACTTCCCAGAGGGAGACTCGGACGTTCAGGGAAGTTGGTGATGCATCTGCGTTCTGCAGCGGGACTCCACCCAGACCTGGCGGGGCCTCTGGGGAAGAGCCGCGGGCTGAGGGGAGGAGCGCTGCCGCAGTCAGCCCCTCAGATGCAGCCTAGGATGTGGCCTTCACCCGTTGGCGCAGGAGGGCGGTCACTCAGCGACCCCTCTGCCCTCAGTTCATCAGTTGGGAGGGAAAGAAAGGCGGGCGGTGCCCTGCTCCCTTCATCTTTCTCTTTAGGTGGCTTTTCCTGTCTCCTCGTTATTGTATTGATTCAATTCATTTCAACAACTACCCACAAGGACTTCCCCGGCAGCGGGGAAGTGACAGCGTGTTACATAAGAGCAGCGCTTGGTTAGGACCCAGAAAGCATCGGTGAAGTCGCAGCTCTACGTGGTATCATCCTGTGACCTTGGGCAAATCGCATGTTTTCTGAGTCCCAGTTTCTTCATCCATCACGTGACGCTGAGGATGACAGGGGCACTGTGACTGTCCTTGCTCAGTGTCTGCATCTGGGTGGGGCTGGTAGGGCATCTTGTAACCTTCGGGGTGGCCTATTTTGTCCCCAACAAAGAAAATTTGGGGTTGGGCGGAGTGTGGGATGGGGGAGAGAGATGGTGTGAGGAGCAGAGGGAAGGAGCCGGGGGTCCAGGCAGAAGCCCTCTGGGTCCCTAGCCGCTCAGGTGCCCTCAGCTGTCCTGCACCCAGTTAACAACGCCGGGGGTGGGGCAGGAAGATGAGGGCCCTTCTTAGCGAGGAAAGGAGGGGGGCAGATGGGGAGTCCTCGTGCCAGACACTTGATGAGTTTGTAATTTCATTTGCCTTAGACTTACCAGCCCTGGGAGTAGGTGTTATAACCAGACTCACGTGGTGAGTGGCAGAACTGGGACCTGCCGCGTGTGACCGCAGAGCCCCGGCCCCAGCCCTGAAGGCACTGCCGGGGGGAGCAGGAAGGGGGGTTATGTTGGCTCACACGTGGCGAGTGCAGTTCCGCACCCATCTGATTGCCAAGTCTTTTAAGAACCAAGCGTGTATACCGTAGAGGTTTATGGTGAGGACCGAATGAGCTAATGGACGGGAAGCTCTGCTTTTAGCGGTCGCCCTTGTCAGTCCCGTCGCTGTCCCCGGCACTGGGCCGTCACTGCAGTCCTGACGGAACGGGTGCATTGGCCCTTTTCTCCTGTGTGTGCGGGCGCCTGGCTCACCGTTCTTCCCTCCTCTGGCAATGGGGAGGCTCTTCCTCCCCAGCGTAGAGAGCGAAACTTCTTAGGGTTCACCCAGGCACCGGTCGTGGCCTCTAAAGCCATCTAGTCTCCACCCAGCCTCCCCATCAGTAGCCTCCTCCCTCCTTCTGGGGCGGGAAAGTCGGAGGGAGGCCGTCAGCAGCTTGACACCCTCACAGATGGTGAGTGGGCCCATCTCTCCGGAGCTGAGCTTCTGCTGGGGAATGTCACCCTCCCGCTCTTGCTCTCAAATGCCTCAAAGCTATGACTTGGAGTGGCCCTACATTTAAATCTTGGTGTTTCCCTTCTATATGCCTCAGGCACTCTGGGCACTGTCTCAGAAGTGGAATGGAGGCATCCTTACAGCTGCGGCTTCCTGAGTCAGCATGGGGAGACGGTGGGGTTGGCAGAGCGGAACAAACACTTACCCTGTGCCGGGCCCAGGGCTGAGCCCAAACCATCACCCTGGCTGCTCGTCACAATGCAACGAGGCAGGTGCAGACCTGAGCCTCAGAGGGTGAGGACCGCTCTTCAGGTCATAGAGCCAGCAGGGAAGAGTCGGGGTCTGAGTCCGGGTTTCCCTGCCTCCACCTCCTGCCCTCCAGGACACTGCCTCACTCCTACCCCAGTAGCATTGTTATCGCATCATGGTTCCCTCAGTCACCCTGGAGGGACAGAAGCCCAGCAGTGTCCCAAGACGAAGGCAGAAGAAATGCCATTCTTGGTCCTCATCCCCATGCCCTCCATGGCAGGTGTGGTGGGGAAGTGTGTACCCCGAAGGTATCCTGTGTGTCCCAGCTCCCAAGTAGCCCCTGCTCGGAGCCTGGCATTGTCCCAAGTGCTTTATATACACCATTTCATTTACTATTGATTGTTTTCTAGTACAGGCATATCTCAGAGGTATTGTGGGTCTCATTCCAGACCACTGCAGCGAAGCGAGTATCATAATAAAGCAAGTCATAATCTTCTACCTGGTGGAGGATCTTGCCTTTAATTTGTAAAAAATAAAAATAAAAAATATAACATTTATAAAGCACAGTAATGCGGAACACGATAACACTAGCTCTGCCTGCATCTGGCTTCCTTCTCTAGAATGTGAGCCTGGCCTGTTTTGTTCACCACTATATCCCTGGTAACTAGAACACTGCCTGGCACATAGTAGGTGCTCAAGAAATACCGGTATGAGCTGAATAAATGGAGCACAACAGTCCACCCCATTTTACAGATGAGCAAACCAAGGCATAGAAGGGTTCATCAATCCTCCCATAGCTGGGAGGTCGAGCAGCAGGGTGAACCTGCACCCGGTCAGATGACGTGAGCTCCTGCTCTAACCACTTTGCTCTTCTGGGAAGTCAGCAGTACGGCTCCTGAGGATCTGAGCGCTGATGTATTATTACTGGCTTCCCTGTGGGCTTCACCAGTGGCATCCTCCTTACGCAGCAAAGAGGCGGTAATTGATGAGCTTAATTATCTGTGGCAACCACAGGAGGAGGGGCGCCGCGGCGTGAGCGCTCCTTATTACTTTGCAGCGCCCGAGTCCCTGACATGGGAGGGAGCACACACAAGGCAACAGGCACCGCGACACACGAGCTGTACCCCTGGGCCCATGGGGTCCCCCCAGAGTGTGGTGTTCCAGTGTTTGAAAAACCACTCAGCTGTATGAAACACAGATTATATCAGATGGAGAGCAGCTAGCTTCCTGGAGATCACAGCCGGCCTCCGTTAATGAATTTTGGCCTGATTAACACAGGTTCTGGACTGACATCAAAATATGCAAGTAGAAACGTGGTAGGGGTAGGAGGATAGCCTCAACTGTCTGACTTTGAAATCAGGGGAAGGGAAGGCTGTGAGAGGCTTGGATCTGAGGACTGAATGTGTAATGAGCTCGCCATCTTTGAAGCTGCACCTCTGCTCAGACCTCTGTAGAAGGGGCCCAGCCCGGACCCTGGGGCCGGCCTGGCCCCTTCTTGCCCAAGGACACACAACAGGGTGGATACTGAGGGCTGATCGACTCTGAAAACCTCCACCAGCGGCTCCTCTTTTGTCTGTGTCCTCGGTACCTAGATAACCGTCATGTGTCCTCATTGAACCTCATCGTCCTCTGCAGTCTTCACAAGGACTTCTGGTGGCTTCTGTTCCCAGGGCCTGCCTTCTTATAATGGGGACTCCTATTCTGGCCCCTCTTCTCAGGGCCCATGCCAATGCTTCCCCCTCTGATCTATCTACATAACTGCCCCTGAAGCATCCATCTTATATAAAAACTGCTGTTTGAAACTTTAACCCTATTTTGGCTTCTGTAAACGCTTGCTTGCTTAAATAATAAGGAAAATAAGATTATTCCCATTCCAGAGAGGCCATAAACTATGCCCCAGACAGAGTTGTCAGTGCTGGCACCAGGCCAGACCTTGAGATATGGTCTCATGGCCCCTTCCCAGCACGCAGGCCTTCTTTCTCAGAAGGCCTGGAAGTCTCATTCCAAATTTGGGAGACAAAGAGCTAGAAAAAATATAAATAGAAAAAGTTTCCTCCATGTTGGGGGACCCAGAATTTGAAAGACACATTTTTCATTGGCCTGCGCAGAATTTAATAATAAAATGTAACTCCCTTTGTCTAAATGTGGCTTGGTTTTTCTCGGGTTTTCTGTAACATCCCTACTCACCTGGTTGGGGCTTGGCATCTCACTAAGAGACTGAGCTTTTGTGGGTGCTGGACACATCTTTTGCAAGTGCTCCCTTTGTCCCCAGGACAAACCTGGTTTCATGCCTGCATTTTCCTGTACGTGCCCAGAAGTTGCCCAGGTACCTCCATCCCAACATTAGATACCTGACCCTCAGGAGCCTCGTACGTTTGCCTGTGTCAAGTCAAGGCCATTTCAGGGTCCTTGGGGTTTCTAATTTTGGCCCCAAGAGAAAGTACAAGAGGACAGGGGTTCCCATGAATGATAAGACTTAGACTTTGCTGGCCATGGGACGAGCAGGGAGAACCATGAACTCCTACTTGCCTCCCGGGGCAGAATGGTCACAAGGTCAGCCTCGTGGGGCACGTGGTCTAGCTGGCTCACATTTCATCGGGGTCTAGGAGAAATGAGATGAGAGCTCTTTGGGGCAAACAACTTAATTAGGAGGAAGGTAGCTCGGCTGGTGTGGCTCAGTGATTGAGCCTCAACCTATGTACCAGGAGGTCACGGTTCGATTCCCGGTCGGGACACATGCCCAGGTTACAGGCTCGATCCCTGGGTGTGGAGCGTGCAGGAGGCAGCCGATCAATGCTTCTCTCTCATCATCGATGTTTCTATCTCTCCTTCTCCCTTGCTCTCTGAAATCAATAAAAAGATAGATTTTTTAAAAAGGAAGGAAAATGCGAGTCAGTTCAGCCCTCACCAGCTTTGCAACTCGGCTCCATCAGGGAGTGAAACCTTGGAAGGGCATTTTACTACTTAAATGTGTTTTTCACAGAGGTGATACCAAGCAAAGAAGATCACCTTTGAGTTGTGTGGCTTCTCCGTTCAGCACTGCAGGGTCATTCATCTCTACGTAGGAAAACCAGGCAGGAATTCAAAGTTCAAGCTACTGTTTCATTTTTTAAAGATCGCCCTACTCTTGTTGCATTTGGTCAAAAGCCTGCTTTGGCATTTTTGGTAACCTGTATCCATCGCTTCATCTTTTTGGTGCTTATGAATACACGCAGGCTTTGTTCAGAAAGGTTTGTTTTCTAGAGAGAGGAGAGAGGAAGAGCAGACAGAGTGAAGCTGAATGCTGCGATGGTTATCTTATGTCAGGCTGTGGGGAGACGTTAATGGCTTTTTTTGACCTTGCGAGGTGTTAGCTTTGGAAAGGAGTTGGTGGAGATGCTTAGCTGGCATCTGTTCTCTCGTTTTTCAGAATGTCAGGGGCTGCCGGGATCAGCATGCGTCCTGTCACTCTAGAAACCGCTGCTCCTCTTTCTCCATCCACGTTTCCTCCTGCTTCTCTGTGGAGTCTTTGGATTTAAGGGGAGAGTGGGGTTCCCATGCCCAGGCTCTCAGAGGGGTCACCAGGTCAGAAAACAGCAACCAGGAGCCTGTCTCTGCAGCCTGTGAGTGGTGACAACGCAGACAGCACGAGGAAGGCGACCGCTCATCCTCGGGGCCACAACGGGACACAGCAGCAAGCCCTCCTGCCGAGGGACCAGAGCAGAGGTGGCATCACCTTTGTCTGAGCCAAATGATTAACCACCTGGGAAGCCTGATCCTTAGGGGCTCAGAACCAGGAGAAAATTAGTTTGAACGAAGCCACTGAGAGGCCTGGCTGGGCTGTTTGGAGAGGTCATGGTTGGTGTAGCCTTCTGTTTGCTCTGACCTACCTTCTCATTAGTGGCCTGGTCACCCCCCTCCCGCCCCCTTGGTGGCTGTGAAGTGCTCTCTGCTGTGGCCACTTAGAATGTCTGTGGTTCTCTCCGCACGTTTCTCCAAGGAACTCATTCTTTCTTTCGTGGTCAGTCTGGTAGTCTTCTGGGGGCTTTTTCCTAACTCATTCATTTATTCTTTCACTGAACAAATAAGGGTGCCTACTATGTGCTGGGCACTGTTCTAGGTGCCTGAGATGCATCTATGAATGAAAAGACCAAGGCCCCTGCCCTCATGGAGCCCTCGTTCCCGTGGGACCATGACAGTGGCCCTACTGGACAGCTGGGAGGGGCAACGCCTCTCCACCTTGCCAGATGCAGAACAGGGTAGCCCCGAGGGCATGCGGCCTTGGTACACGGAGATTCCCCCACGGTTTGTGTGACTTTGCTTTCTCGATAAGAGAGGAATTCCCGCAGGTTTCATGGGCTGACCAGAGGACCATTGTCTGAGCCTGGTAAACATCTTGACATATAATTAATCTCTAGGAGCCCAGGCTTTCGGGGCAGGTAGCCTGTGTTTGAGTCCTGGCTGCACCTCAGAGCTGGCTCTCACTGGGCAGATGGGCCTGGGCCCGAGTTCTTCACATGTAAGTTCCTATAATAGTTACAGTAGTTCCTACGGCGTAGCAGCCGGGGTGACAATTAAAGGAGGCAGTATGGTAAAGCTTTCAACACAGAGCGCGGTGCCAAGATGACTAGTTGTTGCAAACAATTAATATATTTAATTAATTATATGTTATTAAGCCATTTCTACCAGCACCGTGGAGGATGCAGACATGCCTAGTGCTTGTGGCTTTACTCTGCAGATGTATTACACAAGAGCCCGGAGCCCAGCAGCTCCGTTATAAATGGAGGGACACCAGGGCACGGGAGGGAACAGAGAGGGGTGGGCTGTGGCGGTGGGGAGCTGGAGGTTGGAAGTGAGTCTGGAGCCAGGGCGCCCCAAGGAGCAGCAGGCGTCCTCCCAGAGGGGCTTGGGAAGGGAAAAGGGAAAGGTGAGCATCAGACTGAAGCAGGGACTGGGAGGAGGGTGGAGCTCAGCTGGGAGGATGGGGCAGTGTTGCTGGGGAAGCGCAGTTAGGACCAGAGGTGATGGGCTCAAAGACGAGGACTTGAGCTTTAATCCGACCAGTGAGGAAAGAGGTGGCATTTGGGGATCTTTGCTCTGACCTCCCAAAAGCAGGGAGAATCACCTTGGGGAGTAGGAGGGACCGTCCATGCTTTGTCTCTGGGAGACAGTGTACCGGATGCCATTCACGGGCCAAGGGGTATCATAGCCTGCAGTTGTGTGATGAGAGATGAGTTTGTTGGGCAGGTTGACTGGGGATGAGTACCCCAGGCCCACGAGGACTCGCTCAGCAGACAGGGAGATAGGTGGGACTGTGTGCATCAGTTCATCTGCCCAAGCATCTGTTTGTCCATCAATGCTTATTCATTCCCTTCTCTTTTTAGATGCTTTGCTAGGCATTGGGTCTGAACAAGAGAATTAAAACAGTGTGTTTGTGGAGCTCAAAGAGAGCCAGGCAAGAAAGCAGTCACTGCAATACTGGGTATGTGTCAGAGCGAGGTGGGCATAGGCTGGGAGCCCTCCGGGACACCAACCACAGGCTCCCTGGGGGCTGCAGACACAGGTGTCAGGAAGGAGGGGGCCAAGGTGGAGCATGTGTCACTGCTTGAGGCTCTGTACTCTGGAGCAGAGTAGGTGTGTGTTTGGGAGAGAAGCAAAGGAATGAGGGTGGAGGGACATGTTGCCATGGATCACCAGGGGCCTTTTCTGCTGGGCTCAAAAGCTTTATTTGAGGGTGAAGGGAATGGGTGTAAAGGGGGTGAGTATCACTCACAAATCTGCATTTCACAGAGCTCACTCTATGGAGAGCTGTGGGAGGAAGGGAGGCACGAAGGCAGGGTTGGGAGCCCTGGAGGGAGGAACTAAGATGCATTGTCTGCCCTGTGCCAGGAGCGGCAGGCAGGCACTAGGGGTCTCTTGCTCATCCTGCTATTCCCTGGCAGCTGCAGGCGGGGGTTATCTTTATTTGGTGATAAGGAAAGACTGCTTGGCCAGGTTATGCAAATCGCTCAGGTCCTCACCTCTAGTAAGCAGTGGAGCCTGGATGCCCTTCTAGGTTTGCAGGGAGAGGCAAGCAGGGCCTGAGCAGAAAGCCTCTCTCCTTCCATTATCACAGCTGGAGAGGTGAGAGTCAGAAAGACAGGAGGTGCCACCTCCGCTTGCCTGCCCCCTCCTGTGCATCCTCTCTGTAGGGGAAACTGCCCTGTGTTGAGGGGGGTGGGGGGTGGGAGGGGGCGGGCACTGGGGGCGGTGGCTTCTTGGGGGCGGGCCTCCCAGGAAGCAGGGACAGCTGGAGAGACAGGCATCCCAGGGCCATTTATAGCAGCAGAGACCTTAGCAGGTGCCAGCACCTAGGAACAGCCTCTTCCTTCTCCCCGAGCTGCCTGAGCCCACACAGCCAGGTGGGCGGGAGACTTGTGAGGGGGCCCCTGCCCTCACCGCACCTGCCTCACACACCTTCTGGCATCTCTCCTGGGGAGGTTCTGCTTCTCTTTACACTTGCAGCATGTCCTTCATTCTCTTCCTTGTCTTCCTCCTTACTTTTCTCCCCTTCTCTCCTGCCCTGCCTCCCCACTGCTTTCTGTTCCTCCTCTCTCCTGTCATTCTCATCTCCCTCCCTCCCTCCCTCCCTCCCTCCCTCCCTCCCTCCCTCCCTCCCTCCCTCCCTCCCTCCCTCCCTCCCTCCCTCCCTTCCTTCCTTCCTTCCTTCCTTCCTTCCTTCCTTCCCTTGTTCTCCTCATCTGTGAAATGGGAGTGCAGGCCCCTAGCTTCCTGGAGTTGCTGGGTGGTGATGAGTTAATTTCAGCATGCCCCTTCTGCCCACTTTGGAGGTGCGAGGCTTGCTGGTCCTGGGGGGTGTCAACATGGACAGCGTCCAGTTCTCGCTCTCAAGGAGCTTACCACTAGGTGGGAGTCAAGTTCAGACGCCCGCTGATCTTTTCTGAGGGCCTGGCTGGGCCACCCTGGACTGTCAGCTCCTGAAATGCTTTGCTCAGGAGAGCCCTTTATGCTACGTGACAGGTACTCTCAACCCCAGCAGCTGCAGGCCCTACGCCTCCGGAGGCGCCGAGGCTGGCGCCATCGGAGCACAAAGGGAAGCTGCCCACATCATCTAAGCCGGGTCTGTTGGCTAATCAGCCTGACTTCTGCAGGTGACTTTCGCTAACTCAACAACTTACAGTGCTTTTGAATAACATCATTCTCACTAGTGCAGTTGACATGCAAGGGTTTCATTTAAGAAGAGGCCAGCCAGCTTCAGCTCCCAGCTGTCGCTCAGCCTCGTGGCCGCCTCCAGCAGGGACCGCCCTTCCTTCCTTCATCTCCTGCGATGCCCCAGAGGCTCTGCCAGGCCCCTCGCTGTTCAGGAGTCTGAGTCTCCACGCACTGGCCCAGGGAGAAGCTGAATGAGCTGCATTCACAATGAAGCCTGCCATTGGTTCACGGGCCTGGTCCTCCGGGCAGTCACTGGCTTTCTCCAGGGAGGTTTCAGCTTCTTAATCTGCATAACGAACCCACCAACACCAGCTCCCCCACAGGTTAAATCCCATAAGTAAACAGACCTGCGTTAAGTATGCTAGTGTGGGGGCAAAGAGATATTCATACTTCCCCTCCCACCTTCTGACTTCTGGCTGGGCTAATAGCCAAATTAACAGAGACAGATTAAAGGAGAAAAAGATTAATACAGGTGCGTGGGGAATTCACATAGGCATGAAAATGCCAACATCAGTGAGGCAACATTGATTATATAAGACAAAATTGGACAAAGGAGAAAGCGGGGAACAGGGTATTAGATCTCAGAGGTGAGAATGGTTTGTTTACAGGTAGTTGAGGAAGAGAAGAACACCACACAGGGCAGGAAAATCCTTGCGGGGCTGCTCAGAAATAACGGGACCCCGGTGTCCAGCTGACAGGCATGGCATCTGCCTGTAGCCTCGTGTTTACCACACTTGATTCCAATTAGGCTAAGGCTGCCTCCGAAGATCTCCTTCCTGAAGCAGGTTTCTCTGTCTGAATCTTTTGGGAAAAGGGGGAGGGTCAAAGGTTCTTTCTGGTTCTTTCTTAACAAACAGCTTAAAATCAATATCCCAGAAAGCAGCTTCAGAGTCAAAGATGCATATTTCCTGCAGGAGGCAGGTATGCAGCAGGCACATGGGAGCAGTATGGCGAGTGCAGTGAGAGCGAGTGGCACTGGGCACCGAGGCTGGAAACCCAGGAGGCCTGCCTGGAGGGGAAAAGAGCCAGGCAAGGAGAGGAAGGCTCCCCAGCTGTCCCTGCTTCCTTGAAGTGGCATACCTCTTCATTGTTGTGTAAATCAGCTTTATTTCTGCTTGGAGCCCCTCTCCTCTAGTGCTGGGGCGGGGAAGCTTGACCTCCATCATCTTGTGAGCTTTGCCTTGCTTGGGTCCTGTCAAGGGTCTGAGCTCCTATTCACAGCCTGACACTGGGGTGGGGGTGGAAGTACTGGTTTGGGAGGCACCATTGCACACAGGCCATCACTTTACTTCACTCATTCCTTTACTGAACATATTTTTTCTTAAATTATATGTGGTTTTTATTATTTATTTTAGAGAGAGAGGAAGAAGGGAGAAGGAGATAGAGAAACATCGGTTGGCTGCCTCCTGTACATCCCCCTACTGGGGATTAAGCCCACAACCCAGGCACGTGCCCTGACCGGGAATGACACAGTGACCTCTTGGTGCACGGGATGCCGCTCAACCAACTGAGCCACACTAGCCAGGGCTATTCAACATCTTTTTCTTCAGCACCTACTATGGGTTAGATACTTGGGAAATGTTAGCGTAAGTAGCTAGATATTAACAAAGGAGGGGAGCAAAGGGAATCAGACATTATTAAGCCTAATAAACTTGGGCCTGCTTCACTAGGAAGCTACCACTTCACACACTCCGCAGGGGACCTCCACGTCTCAGAAGCAGAAAACCAGTCATTAACCAGGGAGGAACAAAAACAGCAGGAGAAATTTCTCTGCTGGGCACAGGCACAGCAGAGGCTAAGATGGCATGGGGTGGGGGGAGTTGCTTTCACTTTGAGGCATGGACAGTAGGAACTAAGACGGTGACCCGAAGGGGGAGAGTTGGCCTGGGGAAAGGACTGGATTGGATAAGGGACACAGAGCCCTGGAAGATCTAGGAAGTGCATTGGTTAGGGGGAGGGCCCAATGCCAGCCCCGAAAGATTGGGAAGTTGGTTGGTTAGTTTGAAGTAGAGCCTGGTCCTTCCCAAACCTGAGATACTATAATCAGCCTAACAAAGGAGCTCTTTCTCTCTCTCTCTGTCTCTTGCTCCGTAACATGCCCTCACCCTGTTCCCTCACACGTTCTCCCATGTGGCCTGAGGCCCAGCAGCCCCATGGACCCCAAGCGTGGGCCTGGGCGCAGCTGGCCAGGGCGCAGCTGGGATACAGACTAACCTGGCTGGATGGTGGCAGGATTGCAGGGGATTGCGCCAAGGATACGGAGTTTTTGGACCCTGGGCTTTTAGTACTGAGCTTGAAGACAAGTCTAGACTTTTTCTGTGGCAGGACAGACAGAGATGAGACACCGGAGCTGAATCCAGGCCAGTCCTTTGTGTTTGCTGCAGCTTCTTCAATAAATCTTACCTCGAAACCTCAACCTCCCGAAATGCTTTTCCCAGGTCTCTGTGAGAGGACATTATTTCTACTGGCAATAGCCATAGCAGTGAACAAAACAAAGATCCCCTTCTCGTGGAACCACATTCTAGACAAATAGAAAACAGCAAGTAAAACAAGAAATTTGTACACTGTACTAGATGACGGGCGTTATATTAAAAAGGCACAGTAAGACGGTGTAAGAGGATCGTGGGTGCGGTTATGATTTTAAAGGGATAAAAAGAGAGAAGCCATCAACGAGCAGGTGACATTGGAAAAGGGGGAGTTTCAGTTTCCCTGCACGCAACACAAGGGACTTTGCAAGATCTGAAACGCTGCAGGTCCGAGGGCCCGGGGTTCAGAGGTTCTGGCTTACATCCTGGAGAGAACTGTGATTCAGGAGAACCTCAGTCATTTGTCTGGCAAGTCCTTGCTGAAGGCCTGCTCTGTACAGTCCTAGGCCAGGCCTGCAGACGGTGAACAAGATCCTCACGGCCCCCTCCCCTGAGCGTGCTCCCTCTAGCAGGGAGGCCTGGGAGAAAGTCCCTGCAGTAGGCAGGGCCAGACCCTGTAGATGGAGCAATTCAAAGAGCAAGTAGGAGTGGTTTCTGGGAAGAGTTTTCCTAGCACCACTGGGCAAAGGAAGTTCCATTATTTTATTTTCCCCTAGCTGTTGGTTTAATAATTATTAAACGTGGAAGAATTTAAAGAATAATGCTATGTATACTTGTTTACCAACCACCGAGATTTGGCAGTTCTTAACATTTTTCAATGTTCTCTCTCTCTCTCTCTCTGTCTGCACATATATACTTTTCACCCTAAATTATTGAGAAACAATTTGTAGGCATTGGGACACCTTTCCTCTAAGGAAAGGAAACAGGCGTTTCCTACAGGACAGCCATCTTAGTAGATATTATTATACCTATAAGAACAGTAATTCAATTCACCTAATAGGCAGTCCATGCTAAAATCACAACAGTTGAATGCACGTTCCCACCCCATCCTTCTCTGTCTCTCGCTGTCCTTTGTATCTGCATGCAGCCCTCACCAGCACCAGCCACATAAACTCCATGAGAATAGGGCCTTGGTCCTGGTGTTGGTTCATGGCCTTAGATTAGGGCCTGGCCCATAGTAGGTGCTCAATAAAGGAACACACACACACACACACACAACTCTGAATGGGACCAAAGTCTTTCTCTTCACAGCTTCCTCCTGATGACCATGGACACACTCGGGCCCTGGGCAGAGATGGACGGCTGTACTTCCATCCCTCAGGAGTAGTGTGTGCAGTCAGCAGCCACTCACTTTGTGCCCCATTACTAAAGACAGCAGAGCTGTGAGATTACCCGCCCCCCCTTCTTTGACATGATTTTAGGGGAGTGAAAACAAATCAGAATTCATCAACTGTGAACACAATTGTCAACTGTGAACTGTCAACAGGCTGGTTTAAAAATAGATGATAGGTTGATGAAAAACAGTGGAGAAAGCAATTTAAATAAAATGTTAAAAATAATACCCAAAGCATGCAAGGCAAAGCGAAGAGTGTGAGTGGTGGGGAATTGCTCTCGGGGGAGACCTGCGTGAGCAGTGAACCAGACAGAGGTTATTAGTTTTCCTTTACAAATCACAGAAGAGAAGGATTTACTGGCCCTTTGCCGGCAAACGCTCCCTCATTCCCACAAGTCAGTGTGTTATGCAAAACGGGAGGGAAGATTGGTTGTGAAATCTGCTGGCACCTTTATTTTGAAGTAGGTCAACATTTCGAATATTTCTGCTCAGTCGTGAATCTCTGGCTCTCCCTGTCTCCTCTGTCCCCTTGACGCTTGGAGAGGCTTGTCTCCAGCAGTAGGCTGAGGGTCTGGGAGTTTCGGGGTTCGCATTTACATTTATATTTGCATTTGTATGAAACGGGTTCCAGTACAATACTTGACTGATTTCCCGCTTTCTCAACTCTCCTCTTTTAAATAGTCATGGCTAATTAGTTATTTAACTTCTTTATCATAAAGTCAATATAAAGGCTTGAATTTTTCATGTTTCCTCTGTTGCGGGCGGGAGTCGCAGCTGATATAATTTGGCCCAGTTCTTTACGTCCAGCTGCTCCGTGTCCCGAGGCTGCCCTGCCGTTCGTGTTATTTACTTCGTTCCAGGAGAGCCGAGCCATCTTGGCACAAGATCTGTGCTCTATAAACCTAAGTAAGATGGGTGTTTGCATTCCTCAGACACCATCTCTTCTTAGAGATCTGGATGGGAGGTACATCAGTTTGCTAGGGCTGCTGTGCCACCAACGGGGGGTTTTAAACAGCAAATGTATTGCGTCCCAGTCCAGAGGTGGAAGTCTGGCATTGAGTGTGGGCAGGTTGGTTCCCTCTGAGGCATGAGGGAGACTCCATCTCATGCCCCTCTCCTAGCTCCTGGCAGCTGCAAGCACAGCCAAAAAAATACTCCCTGCGTCTTCACGCCATCCTCTCCCCTCTGCACTCTTCTGTCTGAGTCCAAGGTTCCCCTTCTCGAAAGCACACCCTATTGGATTAGGACCCACCCTAATGAGCTCATTCACAACACTAGAGGCCCAGTGCACGCAATTCATGCAGGTGGAAGAGGGGTCTCTCAGACCAGCCTGCACCCTCTCGAAATCCAGGACCCCTCGGGGAATGTCGGGCCTAAACCGGCAGTCGGACATCCCTCTCGCAATCTGGGACGCTGCATGCACCAGTGACCATACTTTTCATACAGGTGAAAGGCATCTTGCTGTTGTATGGGCAGCTACATTATTTTGTCCTGATTATAAAAAGTAGTACATAACATGATCCTTCTGAGGCAGTAGTACCATTTTCCCCATCTTATGGGAGGAAAAACTGAAGCAGAGAGAAATAATTGGCTTTGTCACACAGTTATAAATGTCAGAATCAAGGATGATGACCACAAAACGTGCAAGCCAGAGTCCATGTATGTCATCACTGCATCATCCTGTTTTTTCAGTGTTAGAGTAGCCTTGCCAGGTTTTAATTTTTAAATCTAAGAGACTGTTCCCAATATATAGGGTAGGGTCCCTAGGCCTGGCTGGTGATCAGGGCCATCTGCGGGGCAACCAGCGGGCGGGGCGATCGGGGGTCCCCACTGGCACCCGCCTTGGCTGGTGGCTGGCACTGCTCGCTGGCAGGCCCTGCCCCCTGATCACTGTGGCTGGTTGCCTCCCTTCCTCTGGGTGTTGAGTGTCTGCCCCCTGGTGGTCAGTGCGCATCATAGAGACCAGTCATTCCTGTTCGGTCGATTTGCATATTAGGGCTTTATTATATAGGATCATTGTCTTTATAAAGACCCTATTTCTGAATCCACACTCTGCAATACTGGGGGTTAGGACTACAGAATATCTTTTATGAGACATGCAATTTCACCCCTACGGCAAGGTGCCGAGCTTTCCCTCTGGAGGGAGAGTGGAGGCCAGAGCAGGGCTGATTCCTGGCTGCTCAGACCCTGAGGGGGGAGGGCTCCCCCAGGCGGCAGTGACATGTGACGGGACCCACTCATTGCCTGGGTCTCTGTCCCCTGCCCATGGAGCTCCAGGCCTGCCTTTAGCTTTGGCCACTTGTGAGCTTTGCATCATTGACTGGCTCTCTACTCCAAATCCAAAAAGTACCTATTTTATACCTATTTCCTCCTCTTTTTTTTTTTTTAATATCCCCCAAGTTTTGTTTTTTTCTGCAGTGAGGACATATGGGTGCCCCTCATCAGTTCCCAAGAACGTCAGTTTGTAGTCTGTGTTTTGCTCTTCCACCTCCAGGACGGGCTCTAAGAGGCAGGCGCACAGCCCAGGGTGCTGTAGGCAGGGCGGTGAGCACGTGTGGACCCCTCTTCCAGGGAGCCGGAGGACGCTTGGGAAAGTGTTCCAGCCGATCACAGATGGAAACAGGCAGTTACAGTGACAGTGTGATAAGGCTTTATGGAAGTAAACGTACTACATTTGACTTTATAAAATACATTTTTACAAAAAAATTTCACAGTTTCCTCTAAATTAGCTTTGGGGATGCTGTTGACAGATAGTCTGAGAACTGCCAGTCTGAAACGGAGAGTTGTTCCAGAGAGCGGGCCCAGGGGAGGAGGGGGAGGTGGAGGGGGCTGGCCAGTGTCTTCAGCTCGCCCCGCCCCTGAGCATGCACCGTGCTCTCTGAAATGAAGCCTGTAGTGGAGACTCACTTGCCACTGCCAGCGTTCCTCTGCTTATCGCTGACCCTTTGGACAGTCTGCCGGTGTTCCTGTTACCTTACAGGGTCCTCGCCCTGAGCAGGTCTGCCTAGGGCCAGCCGGCAGGGTTCTGGACTTTGTGTCGGGAAGATCTCACACAGGAGCCCGGGTGACTATGAGGATGTTTATTAAAGCTGTGGAAGGGCTTAGCATAGAAGAAGCGACAGGAGAGCCTAGGCTGGGCTGCCTTAGCTCCCTGGGAAGTCAGAGAAAAGGGGGCCTTGGAGACAGGTTCAGGGGGTTGGTCTGGGACAAGCTGCCGCTGTCCATTGCTCCCCTTGTTGCAAGCCTCATGGGGTCCCTTAGAGTTTAGGGGATGCGTGCTGTGGGGGGAAGAAGAGAGGGAAGAAGAGGGGAAAGGGAATGGTGTGGGCTGCTCCCAGAGGAGATTGTGTACTGGGTCTTTGTCTTGAGGCTTTTATCTCTCTTGCAGGTGGGGATCTTAGGGGAGGGTCTCAGCAGAATATTCATCAGTTTTCTAGGCATGTTCTTTCAGGGTCATGGTCTCTACTGATTGGTCAGGGTCAGGGCAGGGGGTCATTGGTCATTGCAGCTGGTCCTGGTGTCACCCACCTGGTTTGCTGCTTTTCTGGGTCCGGAGCTGAACTACAACTGAGGCCTAGATGTTTTATCTAGGACAGTGGTCAACAAACTCCAGCTCGCGAGCCACATGTGGCTCTTTGGCCCCTTGAGTGTGGCTCTTCCACAAAATACCACGGCCTGGGCGAGTCTATTTTGAAGAAGTGGCGTTAGAAGTTTAAGTTTAAAAATTTTGGCTCTCAAAAGAAATTTCAATCATTGTACTGTTGATATTTGGCTCTGTTGACTAATGAGTTTGCCGACCACTGCTCTAGGAGGTGGCCTGCATCTGCTGTAAAGTGCTCTGCCAGCTTGTTCAGCTCTGACTCAGTTTCCCTGTTCCCCTTGGCCTGGCTCATGCCCATCCCTGGGGCTCTCTTTTGTGCTGCATCCCTCCCTAGACACACATCCTGCCTCCCCTCACGGCCACGTCCACACGGCTTCAGAACACCGGTTTTTGCTTCCTCATGAAGTCAGTTCATGTGTGAGGCTGGGGCCATGGCTGTTTTCTTCCAGCCCCGCATCTCCTGCGAGCACACTGAGCGCATCCTAGCCGCCTGGCAGTACGCACGGAAGGGAGACCTGCAGGAAGAGGGAGCCGCGCCCTGGAGGCCTGTCTGCTGCTCCCCAGGGGTTGGCAGTGGCTGTGGCGACACGGGAGTTCCACAAGAGTGACTCCAGGACACTTAGAAGCAGGCGTAGAGCCCTTTCCCTCTCTGGGTAGTTGGTCTGGGATGAATGGCTGGTCCTCTCACAATGGGCCAGCATTCATCTGCACTCATGTGTGCTGCTTTGCAAATGCTCCTGGCCTTTCCCATGCATTAGTGTTTTCCTAGGGCAAGAGCTGTATCTCCTCCTCTCTTTCTTTTAAACCACTCCCTGTGGCACCAGATAAGAGCTGCGCGCGGGGGGTAAAATTCGCCTATCTCCTCCTCCTCTGAACCTCCACCAGATGCAAACATGGTCCCGAACCCAAGGGCCTTTGCAGAAGACTGACTGCACACAGGCCTTGATCTTGAGGATTTTACAGTCAAAAAGGGGTGAGCTCTCAGCTCAGATGCTGCCAATAACAACCCAGAGCGCAGAGCCCGCTGTCTGTTCCCTCAAGCCCATCACAGGTTGGAGGCGGTGACATGGGCCACCTGATGCTCAGCCCAGAGTCAGACAGGCCTGTGACTCCTGGCTCCGCCCCTGTCAGCATCTTCTGTTATTTCAGCTCCAAGCCTCCGTCTCTTATGCTGTAATGTCAGCATAAGAAAGGCTGTCACCTGTGGAGGCCTGTGCCCCTGTGGATAGCACCCTTCTCTCCTGCCTGTGTTCTGAAGCGGTTGATGCTTAGGAAAGTGATGGGGGATCGCCCGTCGTTACGGAGGCAGGGCTGGCAAGTGGATGGGTGGCTTTGGGGCTTCCACCGTGAGTCTAAGAATCGGGTGGCTGCTTCCGCCAGTCTCGGGCTGGTTTGAACCACCGGTGTCCTCCAGGGAAAGACTGCAAACTTGGGTTTGGATGGTCGAAACTAAAGCATTGACTCCTCTGGTTCCAAGGGGAAGTGCTGGGCCTCACACATACCACAGGAAATAGATAGTTACTGAACGGTTAACTAAGTAGATACTCTCCTCCCCAGGAGGAGCGTGGGGGCAGCTGAGAGGGACCCTGCATGCTCCACTTGGGACAAGGAAACGTGGAGAAGCTGCCTCTGCTGGGTGTGTGTGTGGGGGGGTGGGGGGGGGGAATCTTTGTGGAGCCTTTGGGACTCCAAGATGTGGTTCCAGACGAATACCTTGATTAACAGTCATGTTGAGTTTAGCACTTATTAAGCCAGCCTCCCAGCGCTGCTGCAGCAGTTTTAGATGTGACTGTGCACCTGGGAAAACATGTCTCCTTCAGTGTGCTGTAATTCCGACTGCACCCGAGACAGCTCGGCACTCCCCGTCTTAGCCCTGTGCACACAGAGGGCACGGCTGTTCCCTGAGGAAGCCCAGTGGGCGCTTGCCCGGCTGCCCCTAAGGCCTGTCCTCTCTCTCTGCAGTGCAAGATGGACTTCCACGCCTGTTCCACTGGCAAGAGCCTCAGCACCCTCTGTGATGGGCCCTGCCCATGTCTCCCTGAGCCCGAGCCTCCGAAGCACAAGGCAGAGAAGAATGGTGAGTGGATCACAGGGGAACCCCTGAAGGAGGGCGGGTGGGCGGGGACGGAGGGCATGGCCAGCTCTGCCCAGATGCCAGCCCTGTGGTGTTTATCGGAGCCTCAGAGCCGGTCCAGCCCAGGTGGGGAGAGGGGCTTACTTGGCAGGTACTGCGGCTTATTCAGGGACTCGCACCTGAACTGCCTTCAGCCACCATTAGAAAGAAAAAGAGCTGGCGTCTTGAATTAACTCTGCTGGTCCAAGATATGCACTAGGTTCTTTGAGAGGTTGAACTGGCTCGAGTAGGAAGGGCAGGTTTTCAGAATCTAAGACCAGGGCCTTCCCTGGGGTACATCTTGGTCTTCCTTGAACTCTAATCTGAATCCTTTGAACCTCTCAAGGCCGAATTTCAAAACAGACTGCAGAGGTGTCATAACGGCCGAGCGTCTTCCCCTCCGAAAGCATTTCCCTATTAATGCATTCTGCTTGCAGACAGCACGCAGCCAGGGGACACATGCCTCCCCAGGCAGCTGTTGCCCTTTGTGGCCGAGAGGAGAGGGAGCGCGGGCTCCTGTGGATGGTTCACGGTGGGGAAGGTAGTGCCGCCCACTGGTCTCAGCTCCTTTTTGAGGCTGGCGTATGATGGGTCTCAGCTCCCTAATGGACCCGGGATAGAAAGCTGCCTTCTGTGGACCTGGGCTTTCTCAGTTAGAGCTGGCTGGTCCACTGCAGATGGTGCACGTCCCAGTGTGGGAGCGTGTGTGCGCGTGTGTCCCTGTGTGTGTGTGCTCCTGTCTGTGTGTTCCTGTGTGTCCTTGTATGTGTTCTTGTCCCCGTGTGTGTCCCCGTGTGTGTCCCCGTGTGTGTGTGTTCCTGTGTGTGTGTCCCTGTGTGTGTTCCTGTGTGTGTGTCCCTGTGTGTGTGTGTATGCAGATTCGCGCATGTCATGTAGTGTCTTTTCTTTGTAACAGAGAAGGATGAAAGGGTGTGAATGTTTATCCATTTGCCCCTTTTTAACTTGTATTGCCTTTTCAGGGCACATAGGTGATGGTCAAGTCTAAACATGTTCATGGTGGTGACTAGAAACATTGTGTTAAAGGGCCCTTTGGGAGATTTACTCAGAATATGGAGGGACAGTGGTAAACCATAAATCACTGTGGTCACAAATAATCTCCATAGGTTACTCTTGGTTACCAAGAAGCTGATGGCATTGCACGGTGGCCTGACTCACTTATACAACTGCAGCGAGAAAGCTAGTGACCGTCCACCGCCCTCCTTGTGGTGCGGACAGAGAACCTAAGCCCTATGGTGTGGGGACTCAGAGCTCAGCAGTTCACTTCTGTGGGAGACTCGTTACGCTCTTCTTAGGAAATCTCTGTTATTCTAGGACTAGGTGCATAGTTTATTGCTTTCATTTACTCTTCCATTCGAGGCATGGAAACCAAACCAAGAAACGCATCCCCACCACGCTGCCCGAATGTCATACACGGGGTGAATGCCCTCTCCTCGCGGGCGCCGGCTCTGCTGAGGTTGCCGACCCGCCACGCTGGGTAACAGGCGGGTTTCCTGGGAGGCTTGTGGTCCTCCCAGTGAAGTACAGCCCTGTTCTTAATGGTGGGCTCTCACACCTGACTAAGTGCGGTTCGCTCTGCAGTGTGACACTCCAGCCACGGCCTCGCCTGCGCTTCACTTGGCCAGTCATATGCTAGTAGAAATGGGAGCATATTTTTATCAAGCCTATGCGAGTAACTACATGGCCATTAAAAGTAAAGAGACTCGGAAAACAGTGCTGTTCCTGAATTCTGAGAGCTCGGGGCCGAGGCGGCGGCGGGGGGGGGGCGCGCAACAAGAATACTATTCAAAAGTGTTTCATTTCCAAATGTTTGTGAAGCACAGACCACGATTAATAGTGAGAGCTAGACCAAGAAGAAAGAGAAGGGACTTCATCACACACCTGTCAGAAATGAGAACAATAAAAATTTATAGTGACACTGTTCCAGACAAATTATCAAAAGTATATTTCCCTTATCAGTCCTTCAGTCCGATGTGACTACTGTGTGTTCCACTGGCGTTTCTGAGTCCAGTTGGCTTTTCTGAAGTTGTCTGCCCCTGGAAAGAGTCCTGGAACGCCACACTCAGTCTCTGAGGTCATGGGGCGTGTGTCCAAGAAAGCGCCCGTCACAGTGAGGCTGCTGCACGAAGGGCCTCGCGGCCACACTTGGCGCAGTTCTTCCTGTGTGGCTCTGAAGCCGTCCTTCTTGGGCTGTGATCACAGCAGAGTTTTATATAAGGGGGGGGGGGGGGAGGAGGAGGGAAGCAACTACCTGTGGATGATAAGACTGAATGGCTGTAGTTAATTTATTACATATCCAACAATATGCTAATGGCGGAAAGTAGAATCCCCTATCAGGGTATGATGCTTAACTTTTTCATACAGATTTGATGGGTGTTTCCCTGGAGGATAAGGACATATTATGGGCAATGAGGACATCACCAAACCCCTAGGGTCATTATGTGGGATGATTAAATTAATGGCATTTTACCTGGACAGAATCAACCAGGGGAAGGCCGACCTCTCCCTCTGATCTGTCAGTTCAGCTCTCACAGGACTGAGCGGCAGTGAGTGCTAAGCACTGGGGATGAAGAGGACCTACGGGTGAGGGAGAGGTCAGAGGTGACATGAAAAGCGGCTCCCTTCTGGCCCCTTAGCTGTGGGGGAGGAGGGAGGAGGAGGGGTGGCCACGCGGTCACCTCCCCTTTCCTGTCCTGCTCCTCCCAGAGCTTTGGGCAGTGGGTGAGGCCGTCTTGACCTTGGCGGCGCTTGTGGCTCTGGACTGTGTCAGAAGCAGTCTTGTTTCTGCGCCTCTTGCAGAAATGACATTTCATGGTCTCACAATGCGGGTGCGTCAGAATGTGGCATTATTATTGTTGTTGTTCATATTTTATTTTCAATCTTCTGTTTTGAACCTTGGTTCCATGTGGTGATGAAAGCATTAATGTAGTCACTTCCAGGTCAATTCCGTCAAATCAGGGTCCTGTCAAAATTCTAGAAAGGTGGGGGGGGGGGGCTTATGAGCTGTGATGCTGGGGAAAGCGGCTCCTGGTGCTGTCCGGCTCTTTGGCACCCACCCTCGTGGAGCGCTCGCATCTCCAGTCGGTTGGCCTTCAGTGCTCATCTTCACTGCATCCAATGGGATGTTTGAGATCCCATGCCTAGGAAGACCATCCTGCACCCTCTTTCTTCTGTGTCCTACTCTTGTGGGCGCCCTAGTCCTCACACAGCCCCTCTCTGGCCCCCTCCACGGTCACAGAAAACTTGAGGATGTCAGGAAAGACAGTGGTGAGGCTGCCATCCCAGGGCTCCGTCCTTGGGTCTGCTGGGCAGCCATGTCTATTCTATGCAGAGGATAGTTTGGCAAGGCTCGGCCCCAGTTAGATTTCATAGCAGTAGCAAACCACAGGTCCTCTCTGCTGCTGGGGCTCTGCACCGTCTGGGGTTTCACAGGTGCCTCTTCCCTGCCCGGGCCCCGAAGATGGGCTGGAGACAGGGAGAACTGTGGTAAACAGAACCTTTCCCAGGGACTCACCTGCCTCTCCGTTCTTCTTCTTCTTCCCAAAATGTCAGTCTTGTAGCCCCAACCTTGATCAGTACGGGATGTGAGTGTGAAGGTGTGTGCGGGCAGGTCTGACTCGTTCCTTCTGAATCCTGTAGACGTCTCTGCCTCTTCTGCCTTGGCTTTAAGTTTCAAGACTGTTTGGGGGAAATCAAAACCAAGTGGCTGGTTTTCTTTTCTTCTCTTCGTTCTTCTGGCATCTCCCCTTTCATGTGGTCCCTGAGGATATGGCGGAGGGGGTGGGCATCTTTTAATATCTCTGAATATTTCCTCTCACATCTCTAAATCACCTCATGACTTTGGACAAGTTGCTTAATTGCTTTATCTCTCTTATCTCTATGATGCCAGTTCAGCCTCAAGAGTATAGAGTAATGAATTGTCCTAAAAAAGGAAAAGAAAAAGGAAATGTCTGAGGCACTCATTTCCTGGTTGAGAATCTAAGGGGAAAACAGAGGTCTCGTACGATTAGAGTCTTTAGGACACATGTTTAAACTAGCAAACTCCTCTGCGCTCTCAGACCTGAGCTGTCCCGCCCGCCCCGCCTCCCTCCGGCTCCCTCATCAGAGAAAGACCCTTCCGCTTGGCTCCGTCCAGCTGGAGGAAGGGTTCCGAGCTCCCTCGGGGCTGAGGTGAAAACTTCCCAGTAGGAGAGCAGACGAGGGAAGATCTTACTCACCTTCTTCCATACCATGTGGAGGGGCCCACGTGTTCCTCCAAGGGGCCTCAGGTTTCCCATGAGGACCAGGGACGGCCACGTGGGTGGGGCCTCCATCCTCCCTGCAGAACCCGTTTTATGCTTTCCTATGTTAGATTGCATCTGTAGGAAATGAGTTTGACCACCGGTGATGCTTGTTCGGTCCCCGTTACAGCAGAGGAAACTGGAAACCCACCGGCAGAAGGAATCTTGCCTGAGGCGGAGCTGGGGCAGAGCCTGCCCCTGGACCTCAGCCTCATGCCCTGTTCCCACTGTGTGCACACCCTGGGTCACGGTCCGCGGCCATCAGCCTGCGATGGTGGAGGGGCTGTAGCTGAGTTTGGTGGGAGATAGATTTAATTTCTCCAGGGCCCGATGTCACTTGCCTGGATCTTGAAGTGTCAATCATCAGGCGTGGAATGTCACTGTGTTCCCACACCAGCGATGCTTTGAATGACATCCGAGGAGGAAATGGAGAGGGCAGCACCATCTCTAAGGACAGCTCCTTCTTTGCTTCTGTGGCATAGGTTAGCTTTTGGGGAGCCAGTCACCCCCAAGTTCTGGAGAAGGCTGTGGAACTGTACCCCTTTCCTGGCCTGACCTGTGCTGGGAGGTAAGGCAGGGGAGGAGGGAGGGTGCCTCTTTCCAGCAGGGCTCACCAAACAGGAAGGAGCGAGCGCCAGCCAGCGGAGCTGTTTGGAACAGTAGAAAAATAGCCCATAGTGACTTGCTTTTCTCAAGTGGTGATTTCAGCCTAAGGGCTAGATCCTGGGGGGGAAGTCCCGGGTGACAGCCGGTTGTCTAATTCCATTACTTATCACAAGCGAAGTTAGGAAACGTGTTTAAAAACCGGTTTGGCTCAGTGGATAGAGCGTCAGCCTGCGGACTGAAGGGTCCCAGGTTCGATTCCGGTCAAGGGCATGTACCTTTGTTGCGGGCACATCCCCGATAGGGGGTGTGCAGGAGGCAGCTGGTCGATGTTTCTCTCTCATCGATGTTTCTAGCTCTCTATCTCTCTCCCTTCCTCTCTGTAAAAAATCAATAAAATATATTTTTTTAAAAAAAGGAAGCGTGTTTAAATAGGAACAGGAGGTGGTGCCAACGAGACAGAGAAGGAGCCCTTCCTCGCTGCAGCATCTCGGTGGAAAAATCCCAGAGCGCCCTGCCTGCCCGGAGGCTCCCAGCGAGATGGAGAGCCTCTCTGCACCAGGAAGGAGCATTCTCTGATGGCTATTGTGTAACAGGGTGGAGGCCCCAGGCTTGCAAACTTGCAATTTACAAGCAGTTCATATTAATCTTTCCATCCAGCTTCATTCACTTATTATTCAGTACCACATTGCGGTCAGAAATTACACTTACAAAGGAACACTTAATTTTTAGGGTCTTGTTATTCTAAATGTCATTATTTTTTTAAAAAAAGCTTCGGGATTAAATTGGCAGCTGGAAGAAAACCTTCCTCGGCAGGACTTTGAACTCGGGTTCCTCCGCTTCTGTGAATTCTGCTGCGCAGAAGCAGACCCAGGTCCTCCTGGTCACGCCGAAGCCCGCTTGATACCAGCTGATGGGGGAAAGCTAAAGGTGAAAAGAAAGAGAAGGGTAAACGGAGGCAGTGGTGGCCACGGTCTAACTGGAGTCCAGAGGAGGGGGTAGAGATTTGTGCTCGAAGTTAATGGCTTTGATGGTTCACCCAAACAGGCCTCTTCTCCTGCTGTTATTCTTTAATTTATAAATTTATACTTTCTTATATAAAATTCAAATATTATGGCAAAAAGGGACTCATATTCCCAGGTCCATTAGCTTTTGGTTGCATATGCTTCCAATTATTTTTGACATACATATACTAACATACTTTTTAAACTTTACTCATCCCAAAATAAGACTCATGTTCTACGTAATGTTTTGTACCCTGCCTCTTTTATATGTCAAAGATATGTTTTCACGTAGGTACAAACAGGTCTGTCTGTGTGTCTGTCTGTCTGTCTGTCTCCCTCCCTGTGCTCCCTTGAACTCCACACTTAAACATGTAATGACTGCTCAGTGTTTCCATTTGGGCGCCCATGGGGTATCAAGCTTAACATGTCCACAATCAAACTCCTGGTGTTTCCCCCATGTGTTTCTTCCTCCTGCAGGATTTATTAACAGCGGCTCTGTATTTCGATTTGCTAAAGTAAAACAAACACAAAAACTCTCTTGTTCTCAAATGCCACATATAATTATGTTGGCTCTGCTTTCAAATTGATTTTCAAATACTAGTATATCCTCTTCTTACCACCTCCACCTCCCTTGTGGTCCAAGACATCTCATCTTTTATTTTAATAGCTTCCTAATTAATCTCCTGGCCCCTTCTTTCTCTTTTGAGCAAAGTAAACCAATTCTGTAAAATGTAAGTCAGAGTGTGTAATCCCCTGTTCCAGCGACTTCCCCTCTTCGTAAGAGGAAAAGTTAAAACCCTTTCAGTGACCTGTAAGGCCCAACGTGATCCCTAGGGTCTCTGTCCCCAGCTTTTGTTATTATACCACTTGCCTACTCACCTGCAGGCACCCAGGCCTGTGTGGGACCCTCAAATGTGTCGATCACCCTCCTGCCTCTGGTCTTTGCATGGACATCCCCTCAGCGTGAACCGCCTTCCCAGCCATGGACACGGCTCACTCCCTCTGAAAACTCTGCACAGGTGTGACCTTCCCAGAACCCCCTCTTCCCCCACCCCGCCCCCGAAGCCTATCTATCCCCCTTCCTTCCTTTATTTTTCTCTTCCCCATGTATCACCTTATCATCTGCTAGATAACTTGTTTACTCATTTTGTTTATTGTCTGTCTCACCCAACTAGAATGGAAGTTAATGAGGACATTTTGTCTGAAATCTGAATAATTGTCAAAAATGGACAAATATTCCACCTTCATCCTTTTTAAAGGGTTGTCCAACATTTACAACATTGAAAATGGCCCAAAACAGAAAAAGATCGATTGTAACAAGAGATAACCTACATAAGGTGCTTAGTATGTGTACTGTGCTACCAGCTTCATTATACATTTGATTCTTCTAACAGCTGAATAATGTCATCTGTGTTGCTGAGAAAACATGAAATTTGGAGCATTTCTGCCCCTTGCCAAGGCCACTCAGCTCCTCAGTGACAGAGCAGGGGCTTGAGGACTTCCCTAGAGTGCGTGCTGGTTACCTCACGTCTGCTGTGCTCTGAAACTGAGTGGGATGCCCACTGAGAGGGCGGGCCTCCTTTGCAAAAAGAAACACACACACATACATGCCCACATTTAAACTAATTCTTACCATTCTTTCAGTGCTCACAGAACACACCCCTCCCCTGATAACACAGCCCTCTCCCAGGGGATCTCTCCAGCGAGAGAATTGACGACCTCGCTCCTTTTCTCCTTTCTTTCTGAGAGCATGCTTGGCTCTGGAAGTTTATCAGAGTACCGGCCTGGGCTCATCACTCACCACCACGTGATGTTCTCTGATAGCCACCAGTTCCCGACCTCGCTCCGCTCCTCAAAGATGAAAATCCATTTGTAATCTGTCCCGAAGTCGACTGTTCCTCCAGTGCCCTGCTATCTATCGCTGTGAAAAGACAGCATTACAATAAAAAATAAATTGAAATTATAATTGAAAGGAAGCGAATGACTGCCACCCCACAAAGCCAGCTGCTCTGTAAAACATTGGTGTCCTCCTTCCCAGATCCAGAGTCGTGATGGGGCCTGGGCCCAGGGGCGGGGCACAGTGTCATAATTAAAGGAGCTCAATTTTAACTGTAGAAATAAAGTTAGAGTTCAAAAAACATAGCTGTTTTACCTTGATGATGATGATTGTTTAAAAACTGAAAGTGACAGTTAGAAGGAAGCAGGAATGTGATTTTGATTATTGAATGTGAGGGATATATAGCAACTAGAGGCCCTGTGCACAAATTCATGCATGGGTGAGGTCCTGCTGGTACACCCTGATAGGGGCCAATCGGGCCAGGCTGGCCAGGGAGAAGGGACATGGGAGGTTGGTGGGCAGGCCCTGCCCCTGATTGGGGGAGGGGGGGTGTCAATCAGGGACGGGGCCAGCTGGGGGGAGGGGCTGCTGGCTTTTGGCCAGCCCCGCCCCTGGTTGAACTCCCAGTCAAAGGGACAATTTGCATATTAGCCTTTTATTATATAGGATTATTATATAGGATAGCAGATAAAGCTCAGAAGAGGCAGTTGGAAGTCATAGATATTCAGATTGGTTGGCAGTGCAGCCCAACAAAACAAAACAACAAGCCAGATCTCTTCAGTCTGAGCAATCAGACTCATTTCCAAATCACGTTGGTGTCCTGAGGGTGAAAACTGTGTTCTGTCCAATCCCAGGAGGGGCGCATCCAGGAAACCTCCCGCCTGGAAAGAGGAGCTGTGTGGCTAGAGAAGGCAGACCTGCTCACACACAAGTTCTGCTGGTGTTTCTCATTATTCCAAGATCTAGAATGAGCTACAATGAGAAAGAGCACCAGAACGATTTAGCGGAATTCTGGGAGGGGAGGTGCTGGTAAGGGCAGAGAAGCCCACGGGGCTCTGCAGAATGTGGGAGCCCCAGCTTTCGGGTCTCCCAGTGTTGCAGTAGCAGGTTGTGGAGGGCAAGGATCTGTGTAAGAACCAGCACAGCCCGCCTGCTCCACATCGCTGGGCGCCCCAGGAAAGCAGTTACAGGAGCCTGTTTCTCCCACCCCAGCCTAGAGAGTAGCACTTTGTTTTGACCTCCTAGGCCTGGCTCTGCTCTGTCCCAGCTTGAGTCTCCCAAATGGCTCTTGCAGACATCGCCTGTGGGGGTGAGGCAAGCAGGCACCCTTCAGTACCTGGGAGGGTGGGGGAAGCGGGGAGGCTGGGAAAGTGCAGGTGCCAGATTCGGGGTCTCACGTGCACGGGATGACCTAGACAGGGATGCAAATGCTGCTGCAGAGCCAGGGTTAGACGCTGAATGGCAAAGATCAGAAATCAGCACTGACGAGGGGGGAGGAACAGTGTGTGTGTGGGGGGGCGGGTTTGATCAGAATTGTGATTATGCACCAATGCAGAGGGCTGAGAAACACTTCAAAGAGTGACTTTCAAAAAAATTGCTTTAAGCCAAGTGTTTTTAAGTCCCCCCCCCTTTTTCTAAACATATAATGGGGACTATTAATCCTATGAAACTACTACCCTGAGTGGTGGTATTGAGGCTGATGAGGTCTCGATTCCTGTCCCTGCATTTCTCCAACTGTTAAAAACTTGGGAGACTGTGCTGAGCCAGGCTAATCCCAGGGCATGTTGGAAACTCAGAAGGGATGGAGCCAAGTCCCCTCACTCTCTGGCCTGATCTTTCTAGATCCCAGTCTGCTGCTGGGTTCCTTCAGGGCTGGGGTACTGCGGGCTCTCCCCAGGCTTCAGAACCTGGCACCTGCACTTTCCCAGCCTCCCTCCTTCCCTCACCCTCCCAGGTACTGAAGGGTGGCTGCTTGGGGTCCCTTCACCTGCCAGGCTCCTGTCTGTCATCTGCACCTGCCAGTCCGTCCTCTCCACCTCGGTGTTCAGCCCCAGCTTTCCCTGCAGATGGCTCACTGCCCTGAGCACCATGCCCAGTACAGGCCAGTGCGTGGCACAGGTCAGGTTATCTTTGATCATTTGTAGAATGAACTACAGTTTTCAAAGCTCTTTCATGTACTTGAGCTTGTGGCAGTTGCAGCCCTTGGAAAGGTTGCACATTGAAGGTGAATTAGGTCTCTAGGTTGAGACAGGCTCAGCGAATCAGAGGTGCCCATCTCTGGCCTCTTTACATCAGTGACCTGGGGTTTGATCTCAGGCTGGGACACATCTGCCATGTGTGTTTCTGGCTCCTTTGGATTGGGGACAGATGGCATCACCCACACTGGGCTCAGGCAGGTCTTCTCTCTTACCGTGTCCTGCCTCCCTGACTTAGGCGGAAGGCTCAAGGTGTCTCGGGAAACTGCTTGCCTTGATGACAGAAATGTGGTACCCTTCGAGATGTAACATTCTGACAATGCTTCCTTGACCTTTCATGAGAGCACAGAGAACAAGGATAGGCAGAGGAGTGTCTGGAACTAGTGAGAGTTCGCTTTCATTTGAGTTGAGAACTTCTGGTATGAGAATCACATTTCTGTTTGTGAGACAGCAGATTAAGTACTATTTACCTCTGAGCCCAGGACACTAGCGCATTCAGGAAACATATAGTGATGAAAATGACACTGATCTGTGACTTCACATACGTTGCTTCTGAAAGCCTCTGAGCCCCATTTAAACTTAAAGCAGAAGGCAATATTCTCACGGCTGTTTTTGTTTTCTAAAACTGAGGACAGTGAATGAGCCTGGAGATAGTGAGTAATATGCCTTCACCCCACCCACCCATCCATTCATCCACCACCCATCCATCTACCCACCCACCCATCCATCCACCCACCCATCTGCCCGCCCATCCATCCATCCATCCATCCACCCACCCACCCACCCACCCATCCATCTACCCATCCCATCCATCCATCCACCCATCCATCCATCCATCTACCCATCCCATCCATCCATCCACCCATCCATCTATCCATCTACCCATCCATCCATTAATCCAGCCAGCCAGTGTTTATGACATTCCCATTCTATGCCCATGTCCTATGATGACTCTCCCCTAAGTGGGATGTCAAGAACACTTAATGCCAAATCCATCAATAAGTTGTTGATCTATGTGCATATGGAGCTCACTTATGTCCCAAAGTAACAGTTGTCTAGAAAATGGCTGTTCTCCATCTTTTTGAGGAGTTGGGTTTACCAGTCTGAGGTCATTTAATGCTTAAAACACCTGACCTACTAATGCTTTAGTCTCTTGTTCAGAAGAGCTAGACTTCATCTCATATGCTTGAGACAAGGAAACTAACTTGAAATATGGGCATACTATTATAGTTTGGACCCTTTGATATACTGCCATTGCATGTCCACTGGATAGGTTTCTGTTATTTGCAACTAAACATTTTCTACTTGATGTAGTATATATCCTTTTAAAGATAATTTGCTTGGAGACGGACAGTATTGGTGTGAGGTCAGGAGCTGCCAAGGAGTCAGGGACAATGGCATCTTGGTACCTAGGGAGGGGGAGACCGAGGTGGCCTCCAGAGCATCACTCAGAGTACCACAGAGTCTTAGCAGCTGCAGTTCCCAGAACGAGGCTCAGGGGCGTTGGTTGGCCTGGAGTAAAGCATAGCTGTGTACCAGGCATCCTTATCTCTTGCAAAGACTACTGACAAGGGAGCAGAAAGGATGGTCCATGGTACACACTAGCTGGGCATGTTGGACTAGAACATGCTGTGCATGAAGCTGAGTGGAAGGAGCCTCCTAGCTGGAAAAGACAGGTACGCGGTGTGAGACAGTGAACACATGAACATTTTTAACTTGAATTTAAAAAAAAACAACACACAACTATAGGGATTATACATGTTTGTTAAAGAATATTTAAAATTACCCAGTCTCCCATACTGAGTATAATCATATACTACTCAAAAGTCTTTATTATTAGCTTAATAGCACTTAATAATATTCCCATATCACTAATGATTCTTTGAAAGCTTGGTTTTTAATGGCTGCATGGCGTCTGAGTCTATAAATGTACTATAATTTTTATAACTAGTCCTCTACTGAGCAGTTAGCTTCTCTCTGGTCTTTCATTATTACAAATAGTGCTTTTATAAACATCACTGTGTATTAATTTTGCAAGCATATTAATTATTTTCATAGGATACATGACCAGTGGTGGGATTTCTAGGGCAAAGGATATGCATGTTGTAACTCTTCTGCTATTTACTGGCAGAATTTCTCCCAGGAAATGTGTATCATAAGCAAGATATGAGAATGTCTGTTCAGAGGACACTTACCAACTTTGGATACTATAATTTTTAAAAGAATTTTTCTACAGCATAGGTTAAGAATAAAGGTACTTTTGTTAGTTGGGATTTGGCTTAGTGGTACATAATTGATACTCCAGTACTCAAATAACAGTAGATTAAGCAAAAGAGGGTTTCTATCATCATTTTAATATAAATTAAGTCAAGTAGTAGGAAGTCCTCAGCTGCTATGGAGTATCTCAGTCCTCAAGGCCTTCCTGTCTTATTGCTCTGAGAATCTTAGCATCCAGCCTCATGGTCCAGAATATCTGCTAGAGCTCCAGCCATTGCATCTGTAGTTCAGACACCAGGAAAAGGGGGGAGCAAAGAAGGGCGCACTACGTTCTTTAAACTGACCTCTGTGAATTTGTATACAGTTCTGCTCTCTTCTCAATGGCCAACTCAGGCTGAATTTAGTATTAGTCTTAGTTGAACAGCCCTGCCTCGATGCTGGACAATGCAAACTTTTAAGCTGAAAAGCAATGAACCAGCTAAAAATCATGGTATGTTGGAAACTCAGAAGGGATGGAGCCAAGTCTCCTCACTCTCTGGCAGATGTATCCCAGCCTGAGGTCAAACCCCAGGTCACTGATGTAAAGAGGCCAGAGATGGGTACCTCTGATTCGCTGAGCCTGTCTCAACCTAGAGACCTAATTCACCTTCAATGCGCAACCTTTTATTGATTTCAGAGAGGAAGGGAGAGGGAGAGATAGATAGAAAAATCAATGATGAGAGAGAATCATTGATTGGCTGCCTCCTGCACACCCCACACTGGGGATCGAGCCCGCAACCCAGGCATGTGCCCTTGGCCGGAATCGAACCCAGGACCCTTCAGTCCACAGGCCGATGCTCTACTCACTGAGCCAAACCGGCTAGGGCTTTTATTACTAAAGAAAAGCAGAAGATGGGTCTTGGGAGGTAATTACCTTCCTCTGTCATGGTTTGATGTTTTATTTCCTTTATTACACTGGAGGTTTAACTTTTTTACTTTTTATACATCTTGGCTATTTGTAATTCTTTCTGAATTGCCTCATATTCCCTATACTTTCCCTGTTTAGGGTGTTGGTCTTTGTCTCAATAACTTATAAGGTGATTCTTTTACACATATTAAAGATATGAATCCATCATATATATTTCACATTCCCCCACAATTTGTTCATTTGCTTTTAATGGTATTTTCTGATAAAGATTTTGATGTTTTCATCCATTCAGGACTATCATTCCTTTCTTTTAGAGTTTCTGGCTTTGATGTATGTTTAGAAATCTATTCTCCACTCTGAGGCCAGCTAAAACTTTCACCTGTGTTTTCATTTTGTTCTTTCATGGATAGAATTTTTCATGTTTGATGCATTAGGCCAGTGGCATTCAAATGGGAAGAAATGGCTTCTACTGTGAGCCGGTACTTAAAGCTTTCACCAAGCAGTACTCATTCTTTCTCCAGATAATGTGTGCTATTTCCTATTCTCTGCCATTGTACTGCATATTTCAGATGGTTACGTTCATGACCCACTCCTGGATTGTGACCAGGGGTTGAAAAAGTGCTGTTTTAATCAATGTCATACTTATTTGAGGGTATGCAAAGAGAACTGGAATTGTAGCTGTGTGCGTTTTAATAGCCTGTTTTCTGAATCATTTTTGCTCTGCCATTCATCTTGTTATCTAACATTATTCTCGTTTTCAAATTTTTCATGGCTCTTCTTACCTATTCTCCCAGATGATATTAAAACTCTTTTTGAAAACTTTCAGAAAATGAGATTTAGATTGGCTTTCCTGAGCAATTGGAGAAGCACTGAGCAGGCTGCAGTTAAGTTGTCCCATCTGGAAGCCCACGCCCCTTGGCAACCTCCCCCCTCCCTCCCCCCTCCCCCGGGACGCCTGCAGCCTGTGCACATATCTCCGCTTCGCACATCTCAGGCTGGGGAGCTGCTGTTTGCCATTGCTTTCGATGAATGAAATCTGTTCTCCATCTTTGTTGGAATGATTGCTTCTTTCAGGGGGGAATCATTCTGATAGTTATTCATTTTATTGTTGTGGTCCTCAGTCTCATCTGTAGATCATGGGCATTTTATCCTCCTCTCTACAGTGTACATTTTAAGAAATAGCTGCCATTACTGACTATACACTAGTGCTGGACACTGTCATAAGCACATTCTATTCACTGTTGAGCCCAGTGACAGGAGATACTGTTTTCTTTATTTTAAAAAATGAGAAAAAGGGCCTCTGTGAATTCAAGTTGCTCAAGGTCACACATCTAGCAAATGGCTCAGATTTGAATCCAGACTGTTAAGCTTGGGTTTTAGAAGTACTGTACTACTTACACATGTGTTACATTTCTTTATTGTGATTTAATGCTATGGCTGAACTTCCAGAATGGAGAAAATAATACTCTCACTTTACTAAGGAGCCCAAGATATGGTCAATGGTCATGTTATGTTCTGCTGGGCACACCTGTAGGTCAGGGCATGCGTGTCCCCCTGCGGGCTGTCTGGTGGCCGCCTTGCGCATCCCTCCCCTGGCTTCATTGGTTCTTGGTCCTCCTTCATGCTCAGAGCATGTGCCTCTCTATTTTTCAGCAACTGGTACCCAACTAAGTTCCATTTCCCAAAGTCATTACTTCAGTTATCTGTTTATCAGGGTTGGCAGGGATGGGTTCACAGTTCCTCTGGTGTGTGACGTTCTGTGAGGGCCCAGAGCCCTTTGGCATGCAATTCGCTGTGCAGCCCCAGCCCCTAAGGCGGTATGATTCCATAGGTCCCTCTGGCGGTGTACTTGCAGCATGATCCTGTGACCTATGGCTGGGCACACCAGCTCGCACCAGCAGCTCTGACCTGGTCTGGGGGTAGGGCGCACGCTGGGTGACAGTTCTGTCTGTGCTGGATGCAGAGCGTGCAGAGATCAAAGGTTCTGTCTGTGCCGGGGGCATAGCACACACTGGGCTGTGGCTCTGTCAGTGCCAGGGGCGGGGTGCGCACCAACTGAGGCTCTGTGCTGGTGGCAGAGCACCCACCGGCCCAAGGCTCTGTCTCTGCCGGGGGCCTAGCACACACTGGGCTGTGACTCTGTTTGTGCTGGGGGCGGGGTACGCACAAGCCAAAGGGTCTCTCAGTGCTGGTGGTGGAGCATGCTCCAATTTTTTTTTTTCATGACTTTGAGACATACTGGTCAGTGCTTTCTAGAAAGTCCCTCAAATGTGATTTGTTGGATGTATTCCTCATGATTAGACTAAGGTTGTGGATTTTTAGGAGGAAGACTTCAGAGATAAAGTGCCATATCAGTTGCATTATATCAATTACATCATGTCAATGGCATCTTGTCAGTTACATTATATCAATTACATCGTGTCCAGGGCACATCCATCAATGTGACTCAGCCCTGTTGATGTGAACCTTCTTCACCTGGCTGAGGTGGTGGTTGTCAGCTTCTCCACAGTAATACCATTCTTTTCTCTCTCCTTCATACTGTTCCCTTTAGCTGGAGGGCACCATGCACAGCCCACAGGTAGGGAGTGGGAGTTAGTGCCCCTTACTTCCTCCAGCATCTGCCACCATTTACCCACCCATGGGGTGGAGTGTCTGTATCGGTTATTGGAATTCTTCCGCACCAGAGATTTGTCACCTCTTCCATGTTTATTTAGTCATGTATTTATGGACTCATAACACTATTGGATTAATCAAATTCAGAGATTTTGTTCAAATTGTTCTAGCTTTGAACTGGGAGCTCTTTCTGTTGACTCCTGTGTCCCTTTGATACACTCTAACTGTGGTTTATTTATTTATTTGTTTCCTTTTTTTTTTACTTTCTGGCACTCTGATATGCTCCAGGCTCACCTTGTATATTCCTTATCCCAGCCGTAGTATCAGTCATTTCTCCAAGCAGCTCCAGTTCCTTTTGATGGAGAATGTTGTTAGAAACCAAGATCTGAGACTAGCTGTGCTCATTACTACTGGGTATAGACTATACAACTTTTGAGTGCATCTGTCTGTATCTGTATTAGCTAGATGTGAGCTCATGCTGATGTCTCCTACTCTAATCCATTAGCACCTGGCTCACCCTAGCATCCTCCCTTGCTTGCCTCCAACAGTGAGGGACTTGGCTGCCGTATCTGCCCTGCATCTCTTAAGTTATTTGGTTCCTGTGTGCACATAGTAGTGTCAAATTGCCAGCCCTACCTGCTGCCTCTGTGGGAAAAACTCAATCACCTAGAGTGCAGTACTTAAGTGTAGTCCCTTTGCCTTTAGTCTTATGTCTGTGCTCATTTCCAAAGCCATGCAGGTCAGCGCCCCTATAATAAAGTTAAATTGTGTCATCACATCCTGCTCTTCATCCTAGGGTCTCACAACCTCCTAAGTGATTTTTTTTAAATTTACATATGTTGAGGTTCACTGTTTGTACTGTAATGTTCCATAGGTTTTGACAAATTCACCATATCATATATGTGCCCTTACACTACCATGATGAATAGTTGCACTGCTCTAAAAATATTCCGTGTGCTCACTTTTTCATCCACTCCTCCTCCCCCACCTCAGACCCCTGGGAACCACAGGTCTGTTTGCTATCCCTATACTTTTGCCTTTTCTACATGTCATATACATGGAATCATGCATTATGTACCCTTTTTATACTGAATTTCTTTCACTTAGCAATATTCATCTAAGATTCATTTGTGTCCTCTTGCAGCTTGATATTTCATTTTTTGTATCACTGAATAGTATCGCATGGTACGGATGTTTCATAATTTGTTTATCCACTCACCTATTGAAGGACATCTTGATTGCTTCCAGTTTGGCAATTATAGATGAAACTGATATGCACATTGAATGCAGCTTTTGGTGTTGACATAGTTTTCACATCAGTGGGGCGCTACTCCCAGATCTGTGGTAAGATGTTTATCTTTATAAGAAATTGTCGCACTGTCTTCCAGAGTGGCTGTACCATTCTGTGTTCCCACCATCAGTCACGAGTTTCTGTTGCTTTGCATCCACACCAGCAATTGATTTGGTCAGTTGTGTTTTGTTTTGCTTTTACACATTCTAATAGGTATGAGGTGATATGTCATTATTTTAATTTGCATTTCTCCAATGACAAATGATGTTGAGAATTTTTTCAGATAGCTATATATTCCATCTTATTTGGTGAGGAATCTATTCAGATCTTTGTACATTTTAAAATTGAGTTGTTTGTTTTCCTACTGTTGAGTGGTGAGTACTTAATTTTGGATACAGACCCTTTGTCAGATATGTGTTTTGCAAATATTGTCTCCCAGGCTGTGGCTTGTGTTTGGGTTCTCTTAACAGTGTCATTCACAGAGCAGAAGTTTTAAATTTTAATAAAGCCCAACTTACCTATTTTTTATTTCATGGATTGTGCTTTTATTGTTATATCTCAAGACTTATCACTAAACCCAGAGTCATGTCAATTTTATTCTTATTTTCTTCTAGAAGTTTTATGGTTTTACAATTAGCCTTATAATCCTTCTTGATTAATTTTTATGTAAGGTATGCGGTCTTTGTCTAGCTTCATCCTTTTGTGTTTGAACATGTAATTATTCCAGCACAATTTATTAAAAAGACTATCCTTTCTTCATTGAATTGAATCTGTTGCCTTGTCTCTTTATCAGAAATCAGTTGACGCTGTGGGTCTGCATCTCAGCCTTCTTTGTGCTTCGCTATCTATTTGTCTATTTCTTTTTTCACCTCTCCCTCACTATCTTCATTATTGTAGCCTTATAGTAAGTCTTGAAATCTTGTAGCATGAGTACTGTTACCTTGTTTTTCTTCTTCACTATTAAAATACTCTTTAAATATTTTGTAACATAAAATATTTTTTAAAAAGGAGATATGTTTGGTTCCCAGCCTTCTTGCCTCAAACATGGCATTTGTCTGGATAATCCAGTGCTGGCCCAGCACACAGTAGGCCCTTGTTGATCACTTGTTGACTGCCTGTATGGACAGTATGGGGACAGCTCCCTCAGCCAGCCAGTGAGTCACAGATGGTCTAGCTCTGCCATCTCAGTGGCTGTGTGTCTCAGCATCTCTCATAAATCCCTGTGGTTCCCCAAAGAAAACGAATTCCTAAAGAAGATTACTAACATGAAGGGATGTGAAGAGGTTTGTGGAATTGATGTCTTAACCTAAAAATAAAGATGTGAGGATCAGAGACCAGCCAGGCCACACAGAAACAGGAAGAGCGCTCATGCAATGCCTTCAGCCCGGGCTCCAGCCCTGTCCTCACTTCCGAGGGTCACGTTGGTACCCTCCCTGCTGCAGCCTGGCAGTCTGGGAGTGGGGAACGTCTCAGGCAGCATCCATCCTTTATGCATTTTCTGGGCCTACGTTTACAGAATGTTCTTCCCCACCTGCTTCCCTTTGCTCCTCGATATGCTTGGAGACATTCTCCAGCAATCATCTCCTCTCTGCAAGGCATACGCATGCTTTGTGATAAAATTTCCAGCCTAAATGCAATGCTGGGGCGAGGAGACATATGCCCAGTGTGGATGGGCAGCAGATGGGGCTCATCAGGATGCATTAGAACCGTTGTCCAAGCTCTCGTGAAGTGCTTAGCCTGCTGGTAACGCGTCCCTCCGCCTCTTTGGATCCGCCGGAAGCCAATCAGTGCGACCGCCCCTTTGCTCCGGGCTCAGCGCCCAGTCTCTGCTGCCACCACTGCCCAGCAGGCACTGGGCAGCTGCTGAACAGAGCCAAAGCCAGAGTCACGTGAGGGAGGAAGGAGTTAGCCCAGGGGAAGTCTGGCTGTTTGTGACAGCGCCACCTTAACCCTCAGAGTGCCCTGCTGGAAGGCAGCCCTGGCACACCCAGGCCAGCAGTTGGTTTCAGAGCATCTGAGCAATGAATGCGTTACCTGTGGGGGCATTGGGTCCTCACCTAACCTGAGGAAGGCCGGCATGGAGGGAAGCTGCTGCCCAGGTGGTGAACCAGCCACCTTCACCTGTGAATGCGGGGCAGTGCCCGGGGTGCCATGGAGCAGCAGCCAGCGTTTCCTTTAAGGGGGCTGCTCTGTTCTGCAGGGTCAGCTGGTGTGTGGCTCAGTACAAACTGCTGGCTGCAGAGGATGTTTAGGGAAATCATACTCATCCCTGATGTCAGGCCTGCGCCTCCCTCTGGGCCTGGGTTACATTGCCCTGCCCCCGGAAGGTGTGGGCACTGCCCATGGGGTTGAGGGAGCCCTGATAACTGGATGCTCTCTGTGGGGGAGCCGGCAGGTGACAGGTGAGTGTTTGTGATCTGAATTTGCATACACCAACTCCGGCCTCTGCAAAGGCAGCGTGTGGGGTGGAATGACATTGAGGAGCAGTAGTAACTGAGATGCAGGTACCCACCAGGTCATCGGCATGGACGTGGACATTGAGTCCTCAGGACCAAGAGCCATAATTTCTTTCGCCTGCACCTGCCTTGGGTTTAGCTCTGTCCTCCAGGCTCCAACATGGGCAGAATGTTCCTGTGGCAAAAGGCACGGCGGGCAGAAAAGGAGAGAGAGGAAAAGTCCTGCGTCAGATTCAGACAGTCTGTGTTCAGTTCAGAAACCTACTAGCTGGATGACTTTCAGCAAATATTTTAACCCGTTTGAATCCATGCCTTTACTGGAGGAATCGAGATACAAATAATGATACCTCCTCGTTGAATCATTTTGAGTGTAAAAGGAATAATCAATGCAAAGCACTTGGAGTGCGGCATTGTGTACAACCTCAAATAAATGGCATCATTAACACCACTGTCATCATCATCTACATTATTTTTGAGGAGCATCCTTTCCATTCCATCACCAGGGCCTTGCATTAAATCAAAATCAGAAAATCCTCTTGATTCCCACAGCATGCAGGAATACAGACGTGTATGCACAGCTTCTGTTCTCATAGACCTTATGCCTTCTAGCGGTGAAAATTCATAACTTTATTAAATTTCAGTAATTATAAAGCAATGCCGTATGCGGTTCCTAATTGCTAGGGAACCAGTGTAATGGCAATCATCTGTTTACAGGTGGCCCTGACCCGCAGGCCTTTCCTTGGTTCACGGCATTGTCAGTCTGCATCACCAAAGTCTCCTTTCTGTGAGGGGTGGGGAGCAGAGAAGACAGAGATGCAGATCAAAGCCGCTGCCCAGCTCCTCACAGGTCTGCTTTGGCACCAAGTAGATACTGGCTTGACCCTTTTCTGCCTTCCTCCTTCTCTACCTCTGAAATCCCCCTAATCCCACCCCTCATTCCTTCACTCCCAAACCACCCAGTGCGTTGAAACCTTGGCACTGAGAAATGTCTGCAGCCGTAAGAGGAAAGGGAGGATGTATTTACTGAGACGTTCACCTCTTCCCAGGCCGCTTTTGGGCAGGCGTCCACCTGCTCCCTCCCTGCAGAGGCCAGCACCTGTGTGCAGGGACGTCCCGCCTGCTCCCTCCCTGCAGAGGCCAGCACCTGTGTGCGGGGACGTCCCGCCTGCCCCCTCCCTGCAGAGGCCAGCACCTGTGTGCAGGGACGTCCCGCCTGCCCCCTCCCTGCAGAGGCCAGCACCTGTGTGCAGGGAGGTCCCGCCTGCCCCCTCCCTGCAGAGGCCAGCACCTGTGTGCAGGGAGGTCCCGCCTGCCCCCTCCCTGCAGAGGCCAGCACCTGTGTGCAGGGACGTCCCGCCTGCCCCCTCCCTGCAGAGGCCAGCACCTGTGTGCAGGGAGGTCCCGCCTGCCCCCTCCCTGCAGAGGCCAGCACCTGTGTGCAGGGAGGTCCCGCCTGCCCCCTCCCTGCAGAGGCCAGCACCTGTGTGCAGGGACGTCCCGCCTGCCCCCTCCCTGCAGAGGCCAGCACCTGTGTGCAGGGACGTCCCGCCTGCCCCCTCCCTGCAGAGGCCAGCACCTGTGTGCAGGGACGTCCCGCCTGCCCCCTCCCTGCAGAGGCCAGCACCTGTGTGCAGGGACGTCCCGCCTGCCCCCTCCCTGCAGAGGCCAGCACCTGTGTGCAGGGACGTCCCGCCTGCCCCCTCCCTGCAGAGGCCAGCACCTGTGTGCAGGGACGTCCCGCCTGCCCCCTCCCTGTAGAGGCCAGCACCTGTGTGCAGGGACGTCTCGGGGGCCTCAGAGGTGCGGAGCCGCCTGAGGCCCAGTGAGGCACAGCCAGTGAGCCCTCCTGTGAGCTCTGGAGTCCGTGGACAGAAGTGTGGATCTGGAATAGTTGTTGCAACTCTCACCCTTTCTAAGGGGGCGTGTGTGTGTCTGGGGGGGGGGGGGATTGAGTGGTTTTTCTTTTTTCAATCCAATCCTGAGGATTTCCGCCATCCCCTTCAAAGCAAACCCACAGGAGAGATGGCTCCACCCCAGGAGCACACCTGCAGCCCGCCTTGCAGGTGGGCAGAAAGGCCTGCTGGTGCCAAAGGCATCTCCTGTTCTGCGAGGAACCTGGTAACCTGCTGGAGCCTCTGCCATGAACCCCACTGATGTGATCGTTAAATATGTGAACGCAGCCCTGGCAGCACCCGCTGTGAGTGAGGCCGCAGCTCAGCTGTGCCTGGAGGCCCAACATGGGGTACAGCTGACCCGCACTTCTGTTTATTATTTCCTACGCGCATTTATCTATCAGGGGATTTTTTGTCAGGTGGGGACTTCTAGGGGCAGAGCCCACCCCAGGGAAATCTGGAAATGAGGCCGGGAGTACACGCGTGATGGTCTCGCTCCCCCTTTGTCTAGTTGGAGGGGACAGTAAAGGGTTATATACTTTTCCATATGAAACCACATGTATTAGGGCTTATCCCATCCCCCTAACTAATACGGACATTTGTTCAAAGAATGTTGACTGAGCACCTGCTAGGAGACAGGCGTTATGCTAGGTGCTGGGCCCTGTGTCAGCTCGGGCTGCTGTAGCCAAATACCTAACCCTGTGGCTTAAACAACAGACATTCACTTCTCACAGTTCTGGATGGAGTCTGGGAAGTCCAAGGTCAAGGGGCCGAGACAGAGTGTGCTCTTGGCGAGGGTGCTCTCCTGGCTTGCAGACGCCGCCTTCCAGCTCTATTTTCACATGACGCTGGAGTGATGGGGCTCTGCCTCTTCTAGAAGGGCACTAACCCCATAGCAGAGGCTCTGCCCTCCCCTCAGCCCCACCTCCTAACACCATCCATCGGGGTTAGGGCTTCGACGTATGGATTCTGGGGGGACCAAACCTTCAGCCCCTAGCAGGCCCCGACCACAGAGAAGGGGGAGGAAGCCAGCATGTGCTGTACACGGTGCCTCCGCCGCTTGCCGGCTGACCGCAGGAGGACAGGCCTGTGTTTTATGCACCGCGTGTCCCTGCTACCTATTCCCATGTTTCCCATGTCCAGGCTCCGACCCCGGCTCCTGGGGAGGTGTGGCCTCCTGTGTGTCTTCCCAAATTGGAGAGAAAGATGCCTTGCAAGCAAGTGCACTGTTTGAAGTCAGCTTATTTTTTGTGGCCTCCTAGAAGAGGGAGCTAAAGCTGCTAATTGCCGCTATCGGAGCCAGAGCACCTGCTGGCTCCTCGTGGCCCCATTAGTGCGAGCATCTCACCAGGGCCAGGGCTGCAGCTGCATCTGAAAGGGAAATCACTCTGGCTGGGGTGGGGACCCATTGTTGCTAACTGCTCCCTGTCTATCACTGCCTCACCTCTCCTTTGGAGGAGACCAATCAATAACCTTCTAAGTGTCTTGCTAAGTGAGTGTTTATGAAGCAGCTTCCCCAGGGGCTTAGCCTGGGGCATTGCGGGGCAGCAGGAATGCTGGGAGCAGGAAAAGCCTCGGAGGCTGAAGGGCCTCACTCCCCCTTTTGCCCAGCTCTGCACCCTTAACCCAATGGGAGTTTTCTGAGGACCGCTCCACATCTGACTCGTTCCCTGGTTACGTCCCAGCGTGGAGCATCGGTCTGACACACAGAGGGCATCTGAGCCCTGCTGCCAGCCTGGCTTGTGGTCATTCCTCTCCATGGTCCCTCACCAGCCCTGCTCGGCTTAGCCAGGAAAGGAGGTGCGCTGGGTGTCACCTGGGCACCGTGGGGGGAGGAGTTGCAGCAGACACATGCCCCACCCTCGGCGGGGGGTGGGGGGGAGGGAGGGGGAGTCCCAGCAACTCCTGGTTAAGATTCATTCCTGTGACAAGGGAGAGTGTGGGCTCTCGATGACCTCAGGACCCTACTTACCTCCAGTCACAAGTCCTGGATGACCCACCCCAGGGGCGTGGTGACAAAGACAGGCCAGGCCAGCATGCGGGCAGCGGCACGGCCCCCTCAGCACAGGCCCCAGGCCTGTTGTCCAGGTCACGGCCACCCCTCCCCTCTGTCGATTCCCGCGCTCCAGGTGTGCCCTTCCTCCTGGAAAAGCAGCGCCTCCCTCGCGGAGAGGTGTCTGCCACTGTGCCCCGCACAGGCGTCCTGCTCAGAAGTGGCTCCTGGAGGGTGTGCAGATGGAGTCTTCCCCAGGGGTCCTCGGGTTCAGACCCACAGGCACTGGCTGGGGGGCTTTGGGGGGCAGCAGGTCCCTCTAGCCAGAGGGTGAGAGCTCAGGTGTCCAGCTGCCCGGTTAGCAGATGGAGAACTGGGGCCCGTGGGGGTTTACTCTCATGCCCAGCCAGGCCTGAGAGTAAAGCAGGTATGTAGGGGGACCTCCTGTGTGCCAGGCCCCAGCAACCACAGAAGCCTGAGAAACCCCCTATGGAGTTGGCCCTGTGAGAGAGCCCAGCTCACGCCCTTGTCGTTTATTGGACAGGGGTTCCCAGGGTGCCCGCTCAGACGGCGCTGGGCTAGCAGCCAGGGTGTGAGAGTAAGAAAGCGAAGTCCCCCACCTCTGGAGCTTACAGTCCAGGGGAGAGGGGACCTTCATGGTGCAGAGCACATCGCCGGGTTAGGGTGTGGTGAGCACAGAGCAGGTGCCAGGTGCCAGGACAGAGGAGGGTGTGGGCAGGGAGCCCAGACTGAGGTTGGGAAGACTGATAGGTGTTAAGAGGCTGAGAAAGAAATGTCGCCTGAGATTACTAGAGGGAGGCACCTCGGTGCATTTGAGGGGCTCTAAGGCAGCCTGTGGGGTGAGCCTGAGGGATGAAGGGCAGATGATGGAGCAAGGCAGGAGGAGCAGTGAGGGAGGGCACCTTCCTTCCTGCCCGCCCAGCCCCAGCCCTGCCTCTCTGCCCCATCCCCTTAGCAGGGCTGCTCCTGAGGTTGCTGCCGGAGGTTGTAAGGGCCGAGCTCAGCCCCTGGCCATCCCGCCCTCTGCCTCTGGAATAGGAAGAGGAAGTCCTTCCTCCCTGATGACCCTCCCCCCTCCTCTTCCCTCCTGCCCCCTCCCTCTGACTTGTTCCTCTGCCCTCACACCCCTGAGGGTCCCCTGTCTTGAACATCTGGTAACCGTCGAGCTTCGTAGTTCTTTTTGTAGAACATGCTACTGCACCCCTTTGCTCCCGCTCACCCCTTACACTTGGTCTGCAGGCCACGGCAGCATTCTGACCACGAAATCCGGGATGCTTCTTGGCCTTCTTCCCCCGTGATTCTCCATGAGAGTGGGCTGCTGACCGCCTCCAGCCCTCTCCTCAGTGGCAGGCTGGGCTCCCCTTCCCACTCGGAGGTGCTGGTCCCTCCTTCCTTGGCTCTCTCACTCAGTTTCCGCATTGACTAGTCCGTCACTTCTATTCTGCTGACGTCACCCGGGGCCTCCTCACCTCCCGCCTCCCGCACTGCAGTGGCCTGTTCACGGGTTTCCTGTGCTTCTTTGCTTCTTTCCACCCTGCTGCACCCCACACCCCGATCAATCTTTTAAACCCACTGCTTGGGGACCAGCTGGGTGCCAGGCATACCTTTGGGTGTAATCAGACTCATTAACTCACTTTCCCCTGAACTTGGTTTGCCTCTTGCTGATGCTGTTCCCAAGCGGTGGAATACTCTCTCCCCTTTGTCCCGCCCAAAGCCACCCGAGCCTACAGGGGTTTCCCTTCTGGGATGACACATTTGGGGGGTGGTGAGGGGAGCGTGTCTTCTCACTGGCATTCACAGCTACCCGGCAAACATTTATCAAGCTTTCACCATGTATCAGACTGTCCAGAAATGTTCCGTGTGTTTGAGGAGATGCACAGATGTAGTGAAAGCTAGAGAACCCCTTTCTTCCCTGGGGAAATGATGATGTATATTCTAACCTCCTCTTTGAGCATCCGTCACCCACAAGGAGGCCTGTACTCTATTCAGTTGTTACTTGTTCTTGCCAATGTCATATTCACAACCACCTTAATTCCCGGTCTTATGCTTATGCTAAAAAAGAGGGTTTTTTCCCTCTGGAATAAAGTGAGGCTTTAAGAAATTGATATTTAACCCCCTACCCCCATAGTATCTACCCTTTAAAAACAGGGCCCACGAATTCCTGACAGTGCCACGGTGGAGGCTGTGTTCTGTGTTTACTAAAGGGGATGCTTTACAATGGAATCACTTGGAAATGAGACCCACGGCATGGCCATCTTGCTGTAATTATGACACGTGTAATTTACAAGGAAGAAGGAGCTTTCATGTTTCTGGGGGAAAATGCTTACAAAACAAAACTCTTCATTACATATTATAAATTTAAAAATTCTTGGGGAAGAATTAGAATTAAAAACATATGGTAGCTGCCGGGTTCTCTCATTGGGGAAAATGTACATCTAGATAAATGTTGTAATTACATTTGCCATTTTCAAAGGCAGTTGTGCTGTACAAACTCCGAGAAGCTCGCCACACCATCTGATGAATTTTGGAAATTGGTTAATGACTGGACAGAACAGCTTTCGTGCAATGGAAAGAATTCTACTCTTGAAGGGAGGAGGCTGAGTACGACGCCTGTCTCTGGTGTCTAGTTCGTAGAAAGCATCGGGGCACATGGTTTCCTCTCTTTCCAAAGCAGGGGACCTGGGGCCTAGAGAGTGAGGACGCGGTAGGAGGTCTCACATGGGTGTCAGAGGTTATCAATTGTTTTATTTGTTAAACTTATACTATTTTCAAAATAAAGCCATGAAATAATATACAGCGGGTCCTGGAATACCATGGTTTCATTCAAGTTTTGTTACAATGTTGATGAGAGGCCATGGAAGTTAAAGAGTTAATGCGTTAGCCTCTGGTGAGATTGGCTTTGTTATACATCTCACTTCACAGAATCGCAGAACTTACTATGTTAAGTGAGGACTACTTTATATTAATTATTGAATGTAGAGAAAATACAGATAATACAGAAAATGTGCCCAGGCTGGGTGAATCAGTTGATTGGAGTGTTGTCTTATATACAAAAAAGTTTGGGGCACATACCTAGGTTGTGAGTTCCATCTCCAGTCAGGGTGTATACAAAAGGCCGCCATTCCATACCTCTCTCTCTCTCTCTCTCTCTCTCTCTCTCTCTCTCATCAATACATCAATAAACATATCCTTGGGTGAGAATTAAAAAAATACAGAAAATGTGAATTTTTTTTGAAAAAAAAAAAGCTTGAATTATTTTCTTGGTAGTGCTTTGCAACTTACGTTTCTTTTTTTTTTTCACTTGGAGATATATTGCAGACTCTCTGCAAGTCAGTGTTTTGAGAAATGGATTTTGATAATTGCACAGCATTCTGTGACATGGTATATTTTACCAGTCCCTCAGTTTAAGTTAACTTTTTTTTTTTTTGCTATTCTAAATACTTCTTTTATAAACATTTTTATACATAAATTTTTGTACACATCTTGGATCAGATAAATGGTTATAATGAAGTGACTAAATCAAAGATTAGGTCTTTTGACCCATACTGCCAGCTTATCTGCCCCAAAACGCTGCACCAACACATCCTCGGTCACACCACCTTGTGCCAACATCTTTTCCAATCCCCACTATCGTTCTAAAAGACACAAATTATTTTCAGTGCCTCCCGTTTTTAGACCCTCCCCTCCCCCCAACTGATACTTATTTTAGTTTGTATTACTTTGATTACTAGTGAGGTGGAACACTGTTTCCTTCTCTGCGAATTGCTGTTTGGGGTCCTTTGTGTATGGCAGTCATGTTAAAGGTCTTCAGTGCTCGCGAATTGAATTGCTGGGGTGTAGTCACTAATGGCTCTTGGAGCTGCGTCGAGTCATCTTGGGTCAGATCTTTAAATTGGCCATTTGTCCCACAATAAATGTTTGCTGAATAAATGCTAAATGAATCCTAATGAAGTAGACTGATGGTCTTAGGCCAAGAGCTAATGGCTGTCATCCCAGGGAGTGGCAGTGCATTGCTTCATCTATTCATCCATTCAGCCATCTCTCCGCCCAAAACACTGTTTAGTGGGCCAGGCAGTGTGTTAGGCGTTCGTTTCTGCTCTCAAGAACTTTAATCTACAGGAGAGGTGTTTACAATACAGTGCATTTGCATTAAAGGAAACCACCCAGAACACACGTCCACCCTTGCTTTTGGTGCATTTTGACCCATAGAAAGTGCACATGATTCCATGAGCGAGCAGAAGCTTCTCCACTCGCCTTGTTCTGGGGGGCGGGCACCCCTTCCCTTCCTCCATGCTTCCTCTGCAAACAGCTCAAATTCACTTTGTAGAAAAACGAAACAAAATCTTCTCTAGCGACTTCTAAAATAAAAGCTACAAAATTCCGTTTCTTCCTGGCCTCCACCTTGGCCCTTAGCGTGATCACTGACCCCTCTGGCAAACTAAGTTTGGAAATCATTGCTAGAGTCAGGTGTGCAAGGGCTTCGGAGCCAGGTAGCCCTGGCCCAATCCCAGCGCTCTCGCTCATTGCTCATCTTCTCGGGTCCCGGTTCCCCAGTATTTAAAACTGAGAAGCGATCCTTGCCTCACCAGTGTTGTTTCCTGATCAGCGAAGACGATGATTTAAAGTATCTGGTGCAGAGCAGATGCTAAGTAACAGCTGTCGTCACTATTAGTAGCAGTGACATAGGGTTACCATTAAGGAAGTACAGCTGGTGGTTTTTGACAAAAGATGGTGTAAGTTGGCTTTTACTGTAACAAATGTACCACATTCTGATTCTGGTTGGGACTTAGTTTTACAGATCTGACACTTGAATTTATTTTCTCCTGGAGAGTGGCTCCATCTCTCAGTTATGAAGTCATGTTAACCAGGTTCTCAGGAGACGATTGTATAAACCAAAACAATATAGCTTTTCGAGTCTGGACAGTTGGCAAATCGATGGGGAGTGGAAGGCTCACACCATGGGCCAGCTCTTCCTTCCCTCTAGGCCAGCTCTGTGAGAGCCACATTATAATTATAATTGCTGGGTGCTCAGGGAATTGGGGCAAGAAGCAACCGTCCCACCCACACCCCAGCTGAGATGGCTTGAAGACCTGTTCTTATAGGATTAGTCTTACCTGACCATCCATGGTCCCATCTCCTTCTGGGAGCGTTTCGATGGGCACTGTCTGGACTTGCCTCACAAACTCATTTTCTTGTTGGTTCTATACTGACTACTTCCTTTTCTGATTGACACATCACCTGTCTGGCTGCGCTGTTGTCTTTAAACCACTTATTCATTACCACTAAGTCTTGCATCCTAGAGTTGAGTCTCTGGAGGATATTTTGCATGTGTCTAATTGCATATTGATTCTGTCCTTCACCTCTGAGGTCAGCTTCACTTCCATGGAGCCCTTGTGTGGTGGGTAGGTGAGAGGTGCCCTCGCTACCTTCTGACTCATCTGCAAACTTCCTCCCTTAAGCTGTGATATGGGATATGGAACCCTCCCCACGGGTGACATCCCCACTGACACACACATTGTCTCTTAGTCTCCCCAGGGAGCTGGGAGAAGCCTCAAGGGCTTCCTGCTGCTCAAGGTGCCACTGAGCCTGGGGGTGGGCACACGCAAGGCCACCAGCCCATGCTGCCATGCTGAGTGTGAACATTCTCTGTTAGGTCCTGTCATTTAGAGTCAACAGGTGGCAGCGGGATGAGTTCCATTTCCTCTGGGACAGAACATTTTGCTCAGTGAGAGCCTGGCTGAGATTATTTTTCTACTCTGTTTCACATGGCGGAAGAGCCCGCATCCTCCCACTGTAATTGCCACTCACTCAGCCCTTAGGCAGTTCGCCTCCCACAGAGGAGATTCACCGCTCCGACAGCTGACCCTCTGATGTGTAGGAGTTACTTGGCTTAAAGCGAGGAGCAGAGGAGGTGTGGGCATCCCAAGGCAAAACTCCTCTCCCTCTCATCCTCAGCGTGTCTGAGGAAAATGGAAAAGTTGGCTTCCTACAGGGGCTTGAGGGTGAGCAGTTTATTCTGATCATAGAGCTTCAGAGACACCTTCTCTCCCTGCCATCTACCCCGTGGACCATCCCATCAGCCTCACCAGATCCCTGCCTGGCAGGCTTTTCAGCTGGGCAGCCACGAGGTCTCCTGGAGACTCGTCTCCTGCCTGCTCACATGCAAGGGAGAATGGGGGAACAGAGGGGCAGTGGGTCCTGGGACAGGAGGGGTGAGCACAGCCAGCCAGACCTCTGATGAGCTAATCTTCCTGCAGTAGGGTGGCTGGAAGAAGTGTCCTCATGCCTGGACAGACAGACAGACTCTGTTAAGATGTTCACCATACCATTCAGTTAATCTGGAGCTGTGCTGTCCACTATGGTAGCCACTAGCCGCATATGGCTATGAAAATGAATTAAAATGAAATAAAGCTAAAAGTCCGATTCCTTGGTCACACTAGCCACGTTTCAATGATGAATACCACCCCGGGCCAGCGGCTGCCTTTTGGCTACAGAGCATTCCATCCCCACGGGAGGTTCTGCCAGCACCGCTCTGGGACTGACCATTAGCTCTACAAGACTCCACCTGGCTTCCTCCGTCCGACACTACAACATTATTAAAAGCATCGCATTACACACAGCTGGCCTGAGAGCTTCTGATGACTACACAGTTTGTGTAAAGTGGAGCCTGCTGGTCTCTGAAGACACTATCTGTGACACACACATTCCTGCTAATAAAAGAGTCGGGTTCAAAGACAGAAGGAGCTGGAGGAGAAAGCCTCCAGCATGTGAAGCAGGGTCCTGGGCCTCGTCGCTCATATAACAATATGCCCACCCCGTATATGTATGGGAAAATCAATTATTAATTAGCATATTACACTTTTATTATTATAGTAGAAATTCTTGTCACTGTCACTAGCCCAATCCTTGCCCTCCAGGTATCTGGACCAGAGTTCCAGATTTAATCACTGGGGTGTTTTTCAGAAAATGTAACAATCACAAAAATGAGTTTAAATTAATTTTTTAGAATGAAGATTTTATTCACTCAGCATTCATACATATATGAATATGTATATATAGAATGCCTACTGTGTACCAGGCAGAGCTCAGATTCTCCACCACCTCACACAGGGCATCGCACATAGTAGGCATTCAATAAGTATCTGACAGACAAGTCAATTTTTCACCCTTCAGAAAGTCCCTGGCCATGTAGTCTGTTCTTCCTCGTTGCTTCCCATGAAGCTTAGGGAGTGCACACACCAGCATCCGGGAGATAGCTTGTATTCATCCTGTTCTGTGAGGGGGATTCTCAGGGCCATGGGTGCCGGTTTCCAAGTTCCATATTTTACTGTAGTTGTATTGAGGTTCTCCAGAGAAACAGGGCAGATGTATGTGTGGGTGTTTATACATCATATACAGGGGTGGGCAAATTAGATTAAAAATAATAAATAATACAGTAATAAATAATAATACAAGAATGAACTGTTTCATGTACTCACGTGAAATTGTAAACTTACTTTTGCTCACCCCATATATGTATGTGTGTATATATGTGTGCGTGTATACATATATATAAATGTGTTTGTGTGTATGAATATGTATATATACAGATCGAGTGATTAATTGATTGATTGATTTTACGGAATTGGCTCATGCAGTTATGGAGGCTAAGTCCAAAACCTGGAGGGTAGGCCAGCAGGCTAGAGACCAGGAAGAGTTGGTATTGCAGATCAAGTCAAAGACAGTTTTCTGGCAGAATTCCTCCTTTTGTTATGGGAGGTCAGTCTTTTCTCATGTCAGGCCTTCAACTAATTAGATGAGGCCCACCACATTGTGGAGTATAAGCTGCTTTACTCTCAGTTTATTGATTTAAATGTTAATTAATCTAAAGATACCTTCTAGAAACATCTAGAATAATGTTTGTTATGAGCAGTTGTTTCACCATCCATCAAGCCAGCTCCCTTGCCTGTTTTTTATAGGTTACTCCTTGAGCCCAGTTTTCCTTGCCCATGCAGTCCTGTGTAGGGGTACCTTCCGGAATGTCTTCTCCTTCCTGCAGATAGAAACAAGTTCCGGCTGGAGTGGATATATCACAGGTTTGGAACCAGATAGATTTGGTTTGCCACCTTGGTTCCATCTCTGGCCAGCTCTAACCTCTCTGAACCTCAGTTTTCTTGTCTTTCAAATGGGATAATAGTTGTCTCATGGTACCCTTTGCTGCAGATCTTATTCAGTTTTGGCATTTCCTCTTGACTGTCCTTACTGTATTTGAGGACAGGAATTATGCTTCATTTGCCACCATGTAAATAGAAAAGACCTTAGAGTATAATAGATGCTTATGAAATCTTTTTTGATTAAATATTAAATGAATGAATTGAAAGGGTGATATAGGCAGGGATATTAGTATATAGCAAATGCAGGAAATCCTCATTCATCAACAGGTTCTATGACTTTAAGCAAAATGATGTATAATGAAACTAAGTTCACCATAAGCTAATTGATACAAACAAGAGTTAAGTTTCTATGGCATCTCATCAATGTTATAACAAAATGGCCTTGGATGAAATGATGCTATTTGAGGATCTGCTGTACTTTAAGTGTAGGTTTCTTTCCCGCACTGTTGGGCTTGCTGTTAAAGTCCTCTTTCCAGGTTTTATCTCACCTGAGCTGCCTCCAGTCATATCTCACCTGCATAGGAGAGATGATTGACACATCATTACATCAGTGGCTACTCATTTTTTTTCTTTTCTCTGCCCAGCTTGCTGGTTCCCCTATTTTACTTACATGTTGGGTAGTCTGCCTCCTAGAATTGTTCTATACTACAAAGGAAACTTGTTTTTATGATTAGGGTGTCCAAATTGTAGAGCCACAGTGGGGTAAGATAGCAGTAAGCAGGGCATTTTCTCCCATGATCTACATTAAAACCTTAAACATTTCTCTCAGTCCAATCTCTGGTGAGATTTCATTAATCATAGTGAAGTTTCGGGATCCCAGCTTTAAATCAATGGTGTATTTAGCAAGAAATGAGCAGTCGATTGAAACTTTTTCGGTAAACTGTTGCAATTTAGTGCTTATGGAATTTGTCTGTCAGGCAGATGAGCAGCCGAACATAATTTTAATTACACCTGTCACCCTTGGCCGCACTCTCATTCTGCTCCAGCCTTATCAGGGTAGTGGGACCGGTTCTGCTGGATTTTGCTGCTCAAAAGCCAAAGTTTGCTTTCTTGTCATTTAGGGAGCAGTCTGGCACTTGCATTTTATTAATATACAGTGACCTCATGGGAAGTACCGGATGTAAGGCTGCTTGTCTGATTAGCGAAATCTTCTGCACACTCCTGGGATGCGAGTGGTAAGGTTAGCAAGGGATACTGTATTGACACTTGCTAATTAGAGTCAATTTCATCATGCAACCTGCTGTGGTTGTGTGAATTTTACTACCTTTATTTGCATTATGCAATGGAAGCATTTCCTAGTAACGATACTCAGTGTCTTGGGGGAGAGGAATCTGTAAAAGAGCCCAATCTGCCCTGCTGTCCTTCATTTCTGTGAGGGAGGAAGGGTGGAGGGTCGGGTGAACGTCACTTAGGATGACAAAGCATTGGCATTCTTTCCCCCGTGGATAATCAGGGATTGAACAGTCTGGGCACCGCACTGCAGACGAAAGACGCCTTCCTCATTGCGCCTTCTCTCCGCCGGTGGCACAATTGGGTTCTTATTGTCTACATTCTTCTTCTAGGCATTGTCTGGTATATGAGTCACACTTTTCATGTCAGTTATTTCGGGCACACATTGTCTGTGGCAGACTTTAAAAGTACAGCAACTGTTAGCAGCGGGTACATCCTGCCCTCAAATCCATCCCTAGTGGCTGCTGAGCCGTGGCTACTGCAGTTCCTTTTCAAGGTGGCCCTGGAGAGGCACACGGTCCCCTGGCCCCATCCCGTCTCTGGCGGTGGCGGGGAGTGAAGCCACCCTTCTGTGTTTACCGAGTCCTACTCTTTGCATTACCCGCATGAGTCACCTCCAACTTAGTGGCCAGGTGCTCTCCGTGCTATGAAGAGCTTGCTGTGAGCCAGGCAGGGCTCTGTGCACTATGTGTGTTAATTCATTTCATTTCATCCCCGTACTACCCCTGTGTGGTAGGTAAGGTTATTATTTCCAGTCTTCGGGTAAAGAAATCGAAGCACAGAGAGCATACAAATTGTCCGTGATCACGAAGCTAGTAGGAGGCAGAGCCAGGATTTGAGCGCAGGCAGCCAGGCTCCAGAGTCTGTGCCCCAGCCACACACTCTGCTCCCTCTCTTACTTGCTAGGCTGTGTGGGAACCATGACCAGTTTTAAGGAATGGGAGAAGAACACTGAGATAAAATTGAGCCAAATGGTCCGGACTCAGTTAATGTGGTCTCAGCCATAAGCAGTGGGGAATTCTAGCCAGGCTCATAGAAGGATGGAGGAGGCCTGGGAGAGAATGAATGGGAGCCAGCCAGACGCCAGTATTATCAGGATCATTAGCTAGCCTTTATTGTTTCCTGTACACAGTGTACAGCATGGTGGGACATGCCCCTTGCTTGAAAAACATTGAGAGATAAGTTGATATCAACCCCCAAATTTCCACTTAGGGAAACTGAGGCTCAGAGGTTGACTAGGCACGCAGCTCATGTGAGGTGAACCTGCACTTTGTACTCTGGGTTTCTGGCATCTGGGTGACATTATGCATCACTTTCCTCTGCTTGCTTTAAGGGGGCTTAACACATAGTTTGTTCCAGTATCTGTTGCAGCGTAACAAGCCACCCTGGTGGCAGAAAACAACAATAGATCTCTTCCTGGTTTTAGCTGCCATGGTTCCTGGGGTTGCCTGGGCTTGGCGGGTGGTTTGCACTGGGGCCTGCATGTGGTTGCAGTCATATGGTACCTGGGCTGGAGCATTAGCCGTCCGCTAGTGCCTCAGCTGGGCTGTCTGCAGGAACACGCATGTGTGGTCTCCCTTGGTTTCCTTGGACTTGGCAGCTGGACTCCAGGAGCAGGTGTGAGAGACAGAGAGGGAGTGGAGCTCCAGAACATTTATGGCCTGAACTCAGGAGTCACAGAGCCTCTCTTCTTCCATCTCCATGGCTGGAGGCAAAGCTCTAAGTCTAAGGAGAGCAAATAGAGACTCCACCTCCCTCTGCGAGTTTTGTCAAGGTCATATTATAAGGAAGAACCTGCTTTGGCCAGTTTGGGAAATATAATGTCCCACATAGCCTTTGCTAAGACTTGTTTTCCTTCTAGAGCTAACACTTGTGCTTCAAGCAAGCAGTTCAATCAGCATAGATATTTCTCTTTAGATTCGCCATTGATATCAGCTGTTTTCTCAGTGAGATATCCGGGCATCAAAAAAAAAAAAAAAAGTGTGCATTTTGACCAGGACAAATCAACTGAAAATATGACCCTCTTCGTCCCAAGCCAAGCATAAATGCTTCAGCCTAATGCCAGGGATGGCGGATAATTTGTAGTATAACCGCACTCCATTTGGCATTTTCTGGTTCACAGAGGGATATGGTTCCCCCACAGTTACCATATTGTGGGCAGGGTTAGGGCCAGACCTTCCTTAATGAACTAATATTTTTAACTAGCATGCTTACTGTTTTTAATGTTTTAGTATTATTTTTATCTAGCATAAAGCAGTCATTTTTTAATCTATGAAACACATAAAAGGAATTAGGAGTAACAATACAAAGAGCACCAGGGTCATCAGCAACAACCAGAACTAGATCATCGCCATTAACTCTGCAGTCACCTGTGTCTTCCGCCCGCCTACCACTCTGAGGCGACCATTATCCTGACTTCTGTGTTTGTTGCAACATTCATTTTCTTTCTAGTTTGGCACATGTTTGCATCCTTTGCCACGTTTTGTTTAGTTTTGCTTGTTTCAGACCAGTTTTGTATTGGAATCATCCCGTAGTCTTTCACCCACTGCTGTGTTCCTGAGGTTGATGTCTGCTGCTACGTGTGGCTGGACTTAGTTGCATTCACTGTTAGGCAGTATTCACCCATTCAACGTGGTGAGCAACAACAGTCTACTGCTTGGTGAACAGTTCCTTTTTTGTTTTTTTTTAAATCTGCAACCATGCTGATGTTAACATCCGCATGCATGTCCCAGGTGTGCATGGGCAGACATTCTCCCAGGGCTTAGACCCAGGAATGAAATTGCCAGGTTGTGTTCCACAGTGATTGCTGTATTGATGCTGTCCCACCAGTATATGAACATTCTGGTTATTTCACATCCTACCAACACTTCTTTCCTGTGGATTTTTAAAACCTTAGAGCCAACCACACGTGTATTAAATAGTCTTATTGTGGTTTTCTTTGGCATTTATGAACATCTTTTCTTATACGCATTGGTCATTCTGGTTTTCTCATTCATTAAATTCCTGTTCCAGTCTTCTGTTGATTTTTGTATTGAGGTGTCTATTTCTTATTCATTTATGGGGGTGTTGTTCTGGATCCTGATCTTTGTTCTGCTAGGTGCTCCAGACACCCTCTCCCAGCAGTTGGTGGGCTGCTGCTTTCTACTCTCTCTGTGGTGTGTTTTAGTGCATAGAAATTAAGTTACTACTGCCCAATTTTTCACACTTTTCCTATTGTTTGCACTTTTGGATCTTACAATTTTTTTCACTGCCTTGAGGTCATAAATATATTCTGTTACAGTTGCTTCTGATTGCTTCTATACTGTCTTCTTTGATGTTTACGAGTACAGTACACCTGGATTGACCTCTGTATACCAAGGACACACACATGCCGTCCTGCCCATGCGAACCTCGTATCATTGGGCTTTGACTCTTATTTCAGTCGTTCTTATGCTTTACATTTTGATAATAAAGAATTCTAATGTTAAAGTTTCAATATTTCTGATACATTGGCTACATTGGCTCTCCTAGTGGGTGGCTGTGTAACCGGACAATCAATGGGTCCATGCTGCCTTTCACTACTTGAGCCAATTAAGCAAAGACAGGGTTGAATCATATATGAGCGTTTATTTCAAGACTGCTGGCAGTATGGGAGAGCAGCAGGAGATCCACAAAACTCTGCCCTGCAGCTCCCCATAAGCCAGCTGCTTATATGCAGTAAAACAAAGATTACGTGGGGAAATATGGATTATAGGTATGAGGAAGTAGGGATTACTGGTATGGGGAAGTAGGAGGCTGGGGTGGGGCTCCATTGTTTGGGCAACAAGGTTGTTAATCTTTCCATGAGAATGGACCGCATTCCAAGGTTGACTCCCAGGTCCAAGGTTGACTCCCAGGTTCAAGGTTGACTCTCAGGATCAAGGTTGGCTCTCAGGTCCGGGGGGGGGGGGGGGGGGGGACGGGGGGCGGGTGTACAACTCCCAGCCAGGTCAGAATGTCTTTTGGTAATGGGTAATTTAAAAAAAAATAATTGGTTTCTATTTATAACCAACACAAGGCAATTATGGTTAACAGAGCATGATTAATATTTCCCATAACCATAGCTAGTCCCCAATATTCAATTTTTGCCCCTAACAGCTGGGCCAGGTATATCGTTTTTAAATCTTTTTGCATTCCACCTTTCTTTATCGTTTAGTCTTAGTTGTCTGTTACCAGCAAATGGTGGGGGTTAGTTTTTCATTGTGTTGTAATCTTTATCTTAACTGAAGCATTCAACCCACATATATTTATGATAATTCCACTCCCTTGTTAATATTTTCTGCTTTTTATTTATTTTACCTTTTCCATGTTTCTTTTCTGTCCCTTTTTTCTTCCTTGGATTATTTTTTCTAATTTTATTTATTTAATTTTTGTCCATCAATTTTGAAGCAAGTCACTCTATTGCTAGTCTATTAGTGATTAATCTGGAAATTTTGACAGGCAACCTTAATTATCGGAGTTTAAGCTTGATCAATGTCCCAGACAACACAAGGAAGAACTTCTACTCGAACTCACATGCTGCTACGTGTTTGAGCTCTCCATTTATTCTCACAGCTTCCACTGTCATCATTGTTTTATACTGTCATTGTTTAGTCATATCCACATATTTTCTTTTTCTTTGTCCATCATCCCCTTTTTACTTCAGAAGTTCTGTCTGGAGCCATTTTCCTTCTGCCTGAAGTATATGCTTCAAAACTCCTGTGCTGAGGGTCTGTGTGTGGTACAGTATCTCAGCTTTTGTCTGTCTCGGAGTGTCTTAGGTGATACAGAAAATAATGCGTCACAATGATGTTTGCATAGCATTGTTTATGATGGATGGGCAAGACTAAAACACCTACATGTCCAAGTGAAGGGCAGTGCTGTATTACAGAAGCACAACCATATGACATATTACACAATCATAAATTACCATGTTTTTAAAGACACTGTGATGGCATGGGATCATGCTCACACATTATACTAAGTAAAGAAAGGAACACACCAAATTATATGTACAATATGGTACACACACTAACAAAAACACCCGAAAGAAATGACTGAGGAAAATACAGCAAAAACGTAATATTTTCTCAGGTGTTGTAGTGCTAGGCAATTCTGATTTTTCATGTTTACAGTATTCAGCATTTTATAAGCTTCCTGCAAAAGCAAGTATAGCATTTATAAATAGAAACCAGTTATTTATTTTTTAAATTACCCATAATCAGAATGGTTTTCAGGAAGATTGGCTCATTTCCACTCACATTCCACCCAGAGTGGTGAGTCGCAGTTATCTGTCTAATGTTTGCCCATTTTATAAGTGTGCTCTAGTATTCCATTGTTATTTTCATTTACATGTTAGTATTGATGTCGAATGGTTTTTTAGGTGTGTTTATTGGCCATCTGTATCCGTATTTCTTCTTCACTAGAGCATTGTTCATTCCCTTTGCCAATTTTTCAATTACTTTCTTCATGGTTTCCTATTGATTTGAAATAACTCTTTATATATTAAGAATATTGACTCTGCCCTTTTCCTTTCTAGCTATTCTTTTAAATATCATTTATAGTAATTTGATTGTTTTTAATATGATGTTTTAAAAATGATTCAGGTGTATATTTTTTAAAAGGGAAGGGAATAATTGTAAATTGGATAAAATATCCATTCAAAAATTTTACTATACATTCAATAATAAGGCGAGAAAGAGTGAATAAAATATGTGTGTAGAAGAAGGTACAGAAAAACCTTCTTTTAAGGTATAGGAAGGTATAGGAAGAAGGAAAGGAGGCACATATTTAGAGTTTTTAGCTGACAGGAGAAGAGGGGGTCATTTGTCTCATAGTTGCCCCTCCCTGGATGTACAGATCCACACATTACATCTATATAGTTAATAGACCATCATTATACCTTTCCAAGGGCTTATTTGAGATCACTATAAGGTATACTAGAGAGGGTGGACACTGTGACAGGAAATGAAGGTGAACTACAGCTCTGTGAGATAAAGAGTTCTGCAGCTCATGGTAGAAATTAACCCAGTGAATCTTCCCCTGTCACTGGAGTCCTGGGCGTGGACCTGTGTCCATTTCTCCCTCCTTATCCCCTGAGCAGCTATCACTCTGTCAGTCATGAATACCACAGGGTGACTCTTTTCTCCTCCAGGCCAGAGTTCCTCAACTTGAGCACTACCGACAGTTTGGGTGAGGTAACTCTTTGCCATGAGAGCTGTCCTGTGCCTGGAGGGTTAAGCAGTGTCCCAGGCCTCTGCCCACTAGATGCTAGTGGTACCTTTGCAGTTGTGACAGCCACGGTGTCTCCAGGTTTTACCAAATGTCTCCTGGGGACAAAAATGGCCCCAGTTGAGAACCACTGGTCTAGGCCAAAGCTTGACACAAGGCAGTGAAAGCTAGAGGTTTCCATCTAGGCTTTGGGGACCTGAAGTTGAGTTGTAATTTGCAGAGGTTTGCGGCTCAGCTTGTTTCTATGACAATGTGATGGGATTGTGGCTGGCTGACGACAGGTCTCCCCTGGCACGTCTTTTATTCATTTCTTTTTGTGAGTGTCTGTGGGTTTTGTGTTTTTGTTTGTTTGTTTAGTCCCTTCACCTTTTTCACACATACTTCACCTCCACTCCCTTTTGACAGCTGTCAGTCTGCTCTCTGTATCTATGATTCTATTTTGTTCATTAGACTCTGTAAGTAAGTGAAATTTTATGGTATTTGTCTTTCTCTGACTAGCTCAATGCTCTCTAGGTCCATCCATGCTGTTGCAAAGGTTAGGTTTCCTTTCTTTTCTCAGCCAAGTAGTATTCCATTGGGTAAATGTACCACGGCTTTTTTATTCACTCATCTACTGATAGGCACTTGGGTTGTTTCCAGATCTTGGCTATTGTAAATAATGCTGCAATGAACATAGGGGTTGCATATATTCTTTTGAATCAGTGTTTCAGGTTTCTTTGGATATAATCCCCAACGTGGGATTATTGGGTCATAGGTAGTTGCATTTTTTAATTTTTGAGGAAACTCTGTACTGTTTTTCACAGTGGCTACACCAGTCTGCATTCCCATCAGCAGTGCAGGAGGGTTCTCCACATCCTTGCCAGCACGTGTTTGTTGATTTATTGATGGTAGCCATTCTGGCAGGAGTGAGGATGATAGCTCATTGTGGTTGTAATTTGCATCTCTGATGGTTAGTGACTTTGAGTATCTTTTCATATATCTATTGGCCACCTGTATGTCCTCTTTAGAGAAGTATCTATTCAGGTCCTTTGCCCATTTTTTATTGATTTGGTTGGTTGTTTAGGTGTTTTCTTTGGTGTTGAGTTTTATAAGTTTTTATAAATTTTGGATATTAACCCTTTAGCAGATGTGTCATTGGCCAGTATGTTCTTCCATTCAATGGTTTGTCTTTTCATTTTGGTAATGGTTTCCTTTGCTGTGCAAAAACTTTTTAGTTTGATATAGTCCCATGTGTTCATTTTTTTCTTTTGTTTCCCTTGCCCAAGGAGACATATCAGAAAAAATACTACTATGAGACATGTCCAAGATTTTGCTGCCTATGTTTTCTTCTGGGGTTCAAGTATTATATTTAAATATTTAATCCATTTAGAATTTATTACTGTGTATGGTGTAAGAAGGTGGTCTAACTTCATTTTTTACATGTGACCAGTTTTTTGCATCCGCCCAATTTTCCCAATACTATTTATTGAATAGACTGTCTTTACCCCATTATATGTTCTTGTCTCCTTTGTTGAATATCAATTGACCAACAAGGTGACATGGTTTTTTTCTGGGATCTCTGTCCTGTTCCATTGATCTATAAACCTGTTTTGATGCCAGTACCATGCTTTTTTATTGTTGTTATTCTCACCTGAGAATATTTTTTCCATTGCTTCTCAGAAAGAGTAGAAGGGAGGGAGGGAGTGGGAGAGAGAGAGAGAGAGAGAGAGAGAGAGAGAGAGAGAGAGAGAGAGAGAGACATTGATGTGCGAGAGACACATCGACTGGTTGCCTCCTGCATGCGCCCCTACTGGGTACAGGGAGCGAATCTGCAACCAAGATACATGCCCTTGACCTGGAATCAAACCCACGACCCTTGGGTGCACAGGCCGACATCCTAACCACTTAGCAACACTGGCCAGGGCAGTACCATGCTTTTTGATTACCGTGGCCTTGAAGTATAGTTTGATGTCAGGTAGCATGATTCCTCCAACTTTGTTCTTCTTTCTCAAGATCACTAATACTATTTTGGGTCTTTTGCAGTTCAATATAAAGTTTTGGAATATTTGTTCTAGTTCCTGTGAAATATGTCATTGATATTTTGATAGGAATTGCATTCAATCTACACATTGCTTTGGGTACTATGGGCATTTTTAATTATGTTAATTTTCCCTATCCATGAACACCATATATGTGAACCACGTCTAGCATGGCCAGGGGTGAACCTGAGGAGGGGTGGTAAAGGATTAAAGAAGACAGACAAGAGAATACAGTTGGGACCAGGTGGATCACTGTGCCTGGATGAGGAAACAGTGACACAGCCTGTAAGCCGAGTCTTTATTTTATAGTCAGATCACACAAAGCAAAACAAGGGCAAGATGTTTACAGTGTTCTTGCAAATTTCAAATCTGCTGCTTTCCTGGTGTTGCCATTCTCTGAACTCTATCAAGTTTTGTTTAGGCAGCACTTGCTGCAACCCCCTGCAGCCCACATCCCTTAGCTACCTAGGACTGCAGGGTCAGTCTATAAGGTCAAGCTTACAGCCATAGCCTTTTGGCTATAATTGTGCTGGGAGGGCTTTGCCCTCCAAGCTGGGACTTGTATGTGGCTTTGTCACAAGTCAGTCCGAGGCTTGATCCTGTCTGAATGCTGTAGCCGCTCTCCACATATATGTTTCCACTTACTTGTATCTTCCTAATTTTTGTTTTCAGTGTCTTATAATTTTCTGAGTATAGGGCTTTTATATCCTTGGTTGAATTTTTTCCCAGGTGTATGTTTTTTGTTTTTTTTTATGCAGTTGTAAATGGGATTGTTTTCTTAGTTTCCCTTTCTGATAGTTCATTATCCTATCTAATAAAGAGGGAACATGCTAATTGACCATCACTCCGTCACAAAGATGGCTGCACCCACAGCTGAGGCCAAGTTCCCATAAGGAGCCTTAACGAGCAATCAGCAGGGACCTGAGGCTACACCTTCCCCCACCCCCATGGGGCTTGACAGGGGACCTCAGGCCGCTCCCCCCCCCCTGCCCCCCCAGTGCCAGGCCAGGGGACCTGAGGCTACGCCCCCTGCCCGAGGGGCTTGATGGGGGACCTCAAGGTGTGCTTCTCATCCTGTTGCTGGGCTAGGGGACCTGAGGCTATGCCCCCTGCCAAACAGGGCTTGACAAGGGTGGGACTGGCCGGGTCTGGATCTAGCCCAATGGGGGCGGGGGGCCCAGCCGGGTCTGGGTCTCACGTGATTTTGAGGTGCATGTGGGTGGGCGGGGACTTGACTCTGGGTCCCGTGGTGAGTCCCAGACTCTGACAGGAGGAAGGTTTTCATATACATTTTACTAATTTTCTTTCATCTCTGACACTTCTATTATAGAGAAAGGGCAAATAACAATATTAAATTATTTCCTCTAATTAATACCCTTTTAATGTGCACAAATTTTGTGTACCGGGTCACTAGTTGATATATAAAAATGCAACTGATTTCTGGATATTTATATTGTTTCGTGCTACTTTACTAAATTTACTTATCAGTACTAGTAGTATTTTGGTGGAATCTCTAGGGTTCTCTATATACAATATCATGTCATCTGCAAATAATGACAGTTTTACTTCCTCCTTTCCAATTTGGATGCCTTATACTAGTATTTCTTCTTCTTGTCTGGTTGCTGTGACTAGCACTTCCAGTACTCTGTTGAATAAGGGTGATGAAAATGCACATCCCTGTCTTGTTCCTGATCTTAAAGGAAATGCTTTTAGCTTTTTTTCATTGAGTATGATATTGACTGTGGGTTTGTCATATTTAGCCTTTATTATGTTGAGGCATGTTCCTTCTCTTCTCACATGCTGAGAGTTTTTATCATAAATGGGTGCTGAGTTTTATTAAATATTTTTTCTGCATCTATTGATATGCTCATGTGATTTTTATCCTTCATTTGTTTATGTGGTGTATCATGTTTATTGATTTGCAGATATTGTACCAACCTTGCATCCCTGGAATAAATCCCACTTAATCATGGTGTATGATCTTTTTAATGTATTGCTTAATCCGGTTTGCTAATATTTTGCAAGTCTTTTAATGAACATAAACCTTTCATTTTTATACTCACTTTTATTAACACTTTATTATTTCTTTTGTTGCTTTGATATATGCAGAACCTTCTTCATTTATATTCTAATAATTGGTACTGTTAATTGTTTTTACCTTAAGGCTTTAATCCATGTGAAACTTACATTGATGTGTGAGGTGAGGCGAGCCTTTGACTTTTTCCTGTTTTTTTTTTTTTCTTTTAAAATAAAAGCAATGAGGCCATTGGTTGAATAATTCCATTATGATGTTCTGTAAGACATTCACTAAGATATAACTTTTACAGGGTCATATATTCTGTATCTTGATTCTGTATAAAAATGCTTACAATATTATAATGCATTTAAAAATGATTAATGAAAAAGCTCCTTACATATTATTTATATATACACACACAGGGGAGCTAGGTTTGGGGAATAATTTATAGTAAAATCTAGATCCTAGTTTTCTGTTGTGACTAAAAATCCTTTAAATGTTTCCCTTGGGATTTGGCTCAGAAAAGAAACAAGAATGGTATCCTCGGCCTCTTTAATTGGTCCCAGTAGCAACCTCATATTTAGCCCCTACAACATCATAGGAGAGACAGAAACACACTGCTGCCCACAGCTGCTAGGGACTTGTAGTCCAGTAGGGAGACATGGCGCGCTGCCTGCTCTGGCCCATGCTGGCCCTGCTTTGCTCCCACCCTGGGGGAGCTGAGGGCCCTGCCTCCACACGAGGCAGGCAGCCCCGAGAGCACGGGTCCCAGGCGGCTCCCATGGACTTGGGTGTGAGGCTTCTCATCTGCTGTCCTTCAGGCTGCCGGGCGGTGAGCCAACTAGAAGAGCCGGAGGAGGGAGGGGGGGACTGTCCATACCCAGGACTCAGGGCCTCTCGGACTTGCCAGGCAGCACCAAGAGCTCCCTAGCATCCCAGACGTGCGTGGACCCAGGATGGGTTCAGCGCCTGTACCCCAAACTAAGCCCCTCAGCTTCCTCCTTGGCCCTCTCTCCACACTGTCCACATGGGCCCGCGAGCTGGTCATTCTGACTCTTCGTTCTCTTTAGGGTTGGGTCAGGGCAGCCTCAGCTGGTGCCGGAGCCGTGTTTCCCACGCCTGACTTTAACCCGGAGGCTGGGTGGTTGGCTCCTTCCCGGAAGTCCAGGAAAGCATGCCAGACCCCGGTGGTCAAAACTAGACACTAATTGGTCTAAGCTGACCTATCTAATTGTTCCAAATGCTTTAATGCTGGTTCTGCTTTTGGTATGAAATGTTTTCCCCGGATTTCTCAGTCTGCTCCTTTTGGAAATACCATTTGGATGTATTGCCTATTGCACTCCTCACGTGTCCTAAGTAAGGAGGGAGCGGGCGTTCTGGGAACAGCTGGCTGCTTAACCCCAGCAGGTGCTGTGCTCTGCACGAGGCTGCGAGGCCCTCATCTAATCGGCACCGTCTCAGCCCCCAGGGAGGGCACAGCCCCGGGACCGATGGCACGTCTGTCAAGGCCCCGGCCGGGACGCACAGGCCTTGGCGAGTGGTCTGGTTTTGCTACGCCAAGTGGTCTAGTTCCAGAGGGATCTCCATCCCGATTCCTCATGTTCTCTGCCTCGCGCTCTCTCCCTTCCTGCAATGACCTCCCCGCCCGCCCCCCCCCCCCCCAGACCTTTGCAGTGGGGTCTGGACCTGGTGACATAGAAGCAGTCCTGCAGGGTGTCTGTCTCTCTCTCCGTGGCTCCCATATATCGAAGCACACACATGGCCCAGAGAGCCTGTTAGCGGCGGGGTGAGCGTGCAGGGTGGGGTGGACGCCGCCCTCTGATCGCTTAGCGTTTGCACCTGTGAACAGCGCAGCAGCCCTCATTTCCTTCCCCACTGAGGCCTGGCCAGGGCCGAGCGTATCAGAAGCAGGGCCTCTTAGGGCCCCGGCTGTCCTTCCAGCAGGTCTTCCGGCTCCTTCAGCCTCCAGTTTGGGAGAGGCTCTGGGGGAAATGTGCCCTGAAGTGACCGTGAGGACACTGGCGGCGGGATCCTGCTCTGCTCTTTAAAAGCAGACCAATTTCTCTTCCCACGACTAGCGTGATAGAGCAGGCGCTCTCCTCCACAGCTGCCTGCGGCGCCTCTTGGCGAAGGTGGAAAAATGACTCTTTCAGAATTGACTTTTACCCAAAGAGGCTTTTCGCATCAGCCCCCGATCCGATCGTTTTGGAGCGTCACCTCCTAATGACTCTGGCCTTCGCTCACCGGCCAGGCTTTCTTGGTGAGACCCTCACTGCGGACAGAAAAGCACCGTCAGGGAGATGGGTGAGTCCTGTCAGGGTCGCTGGGGCTTCTCACAGGCTTACAAAGGAAAACGAATAAAAGGTGGTGTTTCTGACCCTCTTAGTGAGTCTGAGCTGTGGAGAGAGCCCAGGGCTCGGGGGCCTCAGAGGGCCTTCCTCCCTCTAGCTGGGGCATTTTATCGTGGACGAGCTAGAAAACATCAGCAGGCGAAAGAAGAGAGTCAACAACAAACATCCTCGTACATAACAGGCACACGAGGAACCTTTTATGGTATATTTCCCCTCTGCCTCTGTCTTCCCCCACGTGTCCACACTACCGGTTTCAGGTTACAAAAGCCAGATCAAACCACAGGTACTTTGGTATTCTGCTTTTGTTCACTGCATTTTGTATGTCATAATGTCTGTCATACGTTTTAATAGCTCCTCGGTTTTCTAACATACTTGTGAACCATAATTTAATCCCTAGTATTGGACATTTGCTTCTAGGTTTGTTTTTTAGTGTTCTAAGCGTTGTGGTTGTGTATAATAGTACAGCTAAATCTTTGCAGCCATCTGTGCTTGGTTGACTTAAGCCTCATATAAGATCTACTCAAGAGTCATAATTTTCAGTGTGTGTTTCTCATCCTGAGACAGAATCCCAATTAGAACCAGCTCCCGGGCCTCAGTGCCATGTCCCTCAGTACGAGGCTCACTGTGGTGGGGCCTCCTGGCTGAGTCCCTGGCCCGGAGTCAGACAGCCTTGGTGCAAACCCCGTTACTTAATATTTTGCTGAATTTGAGTAGCTGACATCTTCTCTAAGCCTCAGTCTCCACAGCTATAAAATGGGAATAATAAGAGTGTCTGCCTCAGAGTTGTTGTGATGGTTTACAAATCTATCACTTGGAATCACCTGTGTATATGTGTGTGTGTGGGGGGGGGGGGGTGGAGTGTGTGTGTGGGGTGTGGAGTGTGTGTGTGTGTGGTGTGTGGGGGGGAGGGGTATGGTGTGTGTATGTGTGTGTGGGAGGGTGGAGTGTGTGTGTGGGGTGTGGAGTGTGTGTGTGGTATGTGTGGGGGAGGGGTATGGTGTGTATGTGTGTGTATGGGGTGTGGTGTGTGTTTGGGAGGGAGTCAGTGAAGAGAAGGGAAATGTATTGGGTACCAGAGACCAGCATGGCTTTTGCATGCCCAAGACACCCCTTCCCCAGCTGCTCCTCTTATTCCGGTGAGTGGAGAATTTTCTGGCAATGGGGATGGCCTTCCAAGTGGTGGGAATGCAGGATACAGCAGGGCAGACCTGGCTGTGGCTGGGACCCGAACGTATCTCCCAGCTCTGCCATTTTAGCTTGACCTAGACATTTGCTGTGACTCCCTCCTGGTGCACCTTCTGCGGATGGGCGTCAGTGACTCTCCCTACCTCATAGGGCGCTGGCGTGACGATTCAGTGAGATCATGCCGATGTGCACAGCACCTGTCAGATGATGAGCACTTCACCTCCCCAGCTTCAGTTTCCACGTCAGTAAGATGGAAATAACCATGACTGACAAGTTATCACCAGGACTAAGTGAAGGCCAAGTGCTAGTAGGATGCTTGGCAACAGCAGGCACTTGATATTTGGCAGCTCTTGGGACAGAGTATGAACAGTGGCGTTCGTACTGATGATGTAACACGGGCCGCGCTGCGCTGGTGCCGCCTGTCTCTCATCGTCCACAGCTGGGCCACCAAGCACTGCGTTAGAGGGCCCCTTGGATGCCACGCCTGCAGACAAATGGACCGCCCCTTCGGTGGTCTGCAGACTGGAAACCGGCCAGCCCAGGACCCTGCCCTGCTGTCCAGGAGGTCCAAAGCCCGTGGCGCGGGCTCGTAAGGTTGCCGTGGTGGGGTGATACGTACAATGACATTTCAGTCCATTTCTTGCTGATGAAACATGAAAGGGGCTGAGGCAACAGGTCCTAGTGGAGAATGGAGAGGCATCAGGGAAGCGCTAACTAGTGCATTGTTTTTGAGCTCAAGGTAGATCTAGAATTCTCTCTCTAGGTCCAAGGAGAAAAACATGCTGGGAAAAGGCATGAAGAGGAGTCACAGTGTAATTGAGTTTGAAATGATGAGGTTATACCATGAATTCTATCGCAAGGCATGTTATGGGCTGTAATTCTTTGAGGTCCCCAGAGACACCTTAATACCACTTACAATTAGACCTGTTCAAATTCTGCTTAGCTCACCCCATGCTCCATGCTGTAAGCCATTATTTTCCATTCATATCCGAGTTCAACTATTCTCACAAACCAGTAATTCTGAATTCCTTTCAGAATGTCTCTGTTGCACTGAAGTTTCCTGGGAAGGCACCTTTGTTTCCTTCAATGCTCTGAAGTGTGAAGTCTAAATAATTTGCTAAATGCATCGTGTTTACATATGCATAAACCAGTTACCTCCAATCGCCAGCTCCTGCCTGCACTATTGGCTGAATGCTTTCAGAAAAGGAAGCTTAATTTTCTGTAAGCAGCGTTCCATGGTTTCCAAATAAGCTCACGGAGACGGAGATAAACTAAATTGCTTATTGGTAACCATCCAGACAGCAACCAGGAGCCAGTGCTCAGAGGAGCCAGGTGTGTGGAATCCTTCTAGCATCACAATGTGCAAAGGAACAGGAAATGGCTGGCTCAGGCCTGAGGGGTTGGCAGGAGGCTGGAGCCAATCTGTAAGCCTTGGGCCTGGCTCCACTGGAGCCTGGACCCAGAGCTCCAGGCTTCCTGGTGATGCCTTCCCTGTGGGGGGTGTGGGGACTCAGCATGATGTCTGGTGTGGGAGAATTAGGTCTTCCTTCCCATAAGTGAGGAACAGACTGGAATCCTTTGGTCCTGGGGTTAAATGCCACACTTGGCATTGAATTGTATTTAAATTGAGGCGAGAATGGGCGAGGTCCCTAACCTGCCTGGTGTTCTTGGATGTGAAGTGCAGACAGAGGCTCGCCCTCCAGGCCTCCTGGGGCTTCCCCAGACACGGTGTGTCTCTGTAACCAGCATCATGGGGTCCGCACCCTGCATTCCTCCCGCCTCTTCCCACCACAGCCAGCCTCCTGTAGGCTGGCAGTTGTTTGTCTCAGGGCTGGTCATAACTCTCCCTTCATCCTCAAAGGCACATGGGCCACTCCCTTACCTGATCTGTCATGTTCATTCTTGGTGCTTTTATTATGTTTTCACTTAGCTCAAAGTATTCACATTATTTTATGTGTGTCTCTGCAACACACGTCAATGCCTACTTTCAATAGACACTCTGCGGGAACGGTGGGGGGTGGGGGGGAGCAGGGCAGGTGTGACCACTGTGGGACCTGGGGGCAGGTGCAGGTGTGACCGCCGTAGGAACTGGGGGCAGGTGCAGAGGTGACCGCTGTGGGAACTGGGGGTAGGGGCAGGTGTGACCGCTGTGGGAACTGGGGGCAGGTGCAGGTGTGACCACTGTGGGAACTGGGGGCAGGTGTGACCACTGTGGGAACTGGGGGCAGGTGCAGGTGTGACCGCCGTAGGAACTGGGGGTAGGAGCAGAGGTGACCGCTGTGGGAACTGGGGGTAGGGGCAGAGGTGACCGCTGTGGGAACTGGGGGTAGGGGCAGAGGTGACCGCTGTGGGAACTGGGGGTAGGGGCAGAGGTGACCGCCGTAGGAACTGGGGGTAGGGGCAGAGGTGACCACTGTGGGAACTGGGGGCAGGTGCAGGTGTGACCTCTGTGGGACCTGGGGGCAGGGGAAGGTGTGACCACTGTGGGAACTGGGGCAGGTGCATAGGTGACCGCTGCAGAGTCCTGCTGCACTGGCTCTCAGTCCAGAGGGGCAACAGGTTGTGGGTGACACAACATGGAAAAGGAAAGAGGGACTGCAAACAGAGGGCCCTGGGGCACCCCAGGAGAGGCGGTCGAATCCCCTGAGGCAGTTGGTGAGAGGACCCCACAGATGAACACAGTTGACGGAGCCTTGGCTCTCCAGGAAAGAGCATTCTGGAATGTCAGACGGCTCAGGTCTTCATTGTTAAAATTCCACCCACTCTGTGGAGGGGACACGTTCCCCTTTTACAAATGAGAAGAGGAGTTTGAGCACCAGGCCCGGGCTGCGCCCCCAGGTTTGCCTCCGGGAGAGCTGGACCTGGTTAGACCTGCCCTGGCACAGGCGGCATGGAGAACAGCACTAGTCCGGGTTGATTTAAAAAGCCCAGGTTTAGGGCTTACTTTCCCCCTTTGGGCTGGAAAGCAAAATGTGAGCACGTGGCATTAGACTGATGGACTGGTGCAAACTGTCTTGAGTTATACAGCTAATGGGTCTCTGGTGGTCTTATCCCTGGAGCTTTCCCCGCCGCGGGGCTAACGCCTTGTATGGCATCATTCCTTCATTTGTTCCTTCATTTGTTCATTTGCTGATTCACTCCACAAACCTCAGCTGCCACCTGTGTTGTTTTGGCCTTGAGTCCAGTGCATTCAGGGAGCAGGTGGTTCAGTGGGGAGACAGACAAGGACACACTTACATTTTCCAAGAGCTGTGCACCCACATCACAACCAGAAAGCATTAAAGGGAACACAGGCATTCCTCCTCCCATTCTTGTCCACCAACTCTTCAGCTCCCATCTCCTGCAAAACAGAAGGTTATTATCAGTTTTCTGTATATCTTTGAAGACATTCTTGATGCACATAAAGTAAATACAGCCCTGGCCAGTGCATTGTGAACCCACTGAAGAGTCACCAGTTGGTTTCCCAGTCAAGGGCATGTACTTCAGTTGCAGGTTTGCTCCCCGCCCCCCATTGGGGCCTGTGCAGGAGGCAACCGGTCGATGTGTCTCTCATATCAATGTTTCTCTCCCTCTCCCTTTCCCTCTCTTACATTCTCTCTGAAAAGCAATGGAAAAAAAAATATCCCAGGTGTGGGTTAACAACAACAATAAAGTAAATACGAATATAGACTCTTGTCTTCCACGCCCCCGTTAACACGAAGAGCAGCATATGTTACATACTGTTCTGTACTCTGCTTTTTTTTTTTTTTTTTTTTTTTTTTACTTAATACATCTTAGAGATCCTTGCATATCATAGAAATGGCTGTAGAGTTTCCCATTGTGTGGATGTGCTATCACTGATTTAACCAGGGACATCTGAATTATTGACAGCTGTATGCCATTTCAAATAATAGACTTATAAATGTTACTTCAAAGGTGTGTGTTTGTAGATTCTAGTCAGAAAGTATAATTGTGGAATCAAAACAATCTTCCTGAATCACTTTGCCATTGTTATGTCTCCTACAGTCTACATAGAGTTAGGTTTTTCTCTGTGACTCAATCTGAAAGTGAAATCTTACTCTCTTAAGAGTTGAATGTTAACCCATTTATATTTATTGATGTAAAAAATTATGTTTGGTCCTATCAACTCTATTATTTTTGTTGTTTTCCTTTATTTTTCCCCACTGTGTGTTCTATTTTTTGTGTTGGGGGAGGGCATGCGTGTGTGTGTGTAATCATATTCAGGGATGTTATCACTTTAAATGGTGCTAAAATCAATGATTCTTCTCTTCCCTTCCCATTTTTTAAATTTCCTCTCCCTTTCCTCTATCACTTAATAATAGCTGATATAATTACTATCTTAGGTTTACCTTTGTACTATAAAATATATTAATTCTTCTATATTTGATTTGTCATCTTTTGATGTTTTTATCTAACCCTAAAATTAATACATACATGAAAACTTGCCATAATTGCATCTTCTTCTCCTCCCTCCATGTTTTGGGGTGGGTGTGGGTTGTGTAATTTCTTCCTTGTTAGAGTATGTGGTATTTGCATTCTCATCTGTCACTTTAATTGCCACCTTTGTTCATTCTTAAGTAAATGCATTTCCCAAGTCATCTCCATAATTGGCTACTGTGAATCCTCTAGTAGTTCCTCTGAAGGGCTCATGGGAACAATAGTCCCCAAGTCCGTGTGTGTTCAAACTGGTTTTCTATATTACTTATTCTTATTTATGTACTAGAGGCCCAGTGCATGAATTCATGCACCAGTGGGATCCCTTGGCCTGGCCTGCAGGATTAGGCTGCAACCGGCTCTCCAACATCCCCCGAGAGGTCCCAGATTGTGAGAGGGTGCAGGCAACCCCAACAGTGCACAATTGGGGCCGGGGAGATATGCAGGAGTTTGGCCAGCAGGGAAGGGACCGTGGGAGGGCTCCTGGACATGTCTGGCCCATCTCACTCAGTCCTAATCAGCTGGACCCCAGCAGCAAACTAACCTACCAGTTGGAGCGTCTACCCCCTAGTGGTCAGTACACATCATAGCGAGCGGTTGAGCAGCCTTAGCATATCATTAGCATATTATGCTTTGATTGGTTGAATGGCTGACCCATCAACTGGACACTTAGCATATTAGGCTTTTATTATATAGGATTCTTGACTATCTTATAGATATTGTTCTACTGAGTTCTGGTTTTGAATATTGCTGTTTTGAAATCAGAGGGTAGCCTTATTTCTTTTTTCTCTCATCAGTTATGTGGCTATCTTCTCTGTTACTCTTATCACTATTTCATTATTTTTAAAATCCAGTAACTTCATTAGGGTGGATCTTGGTTTGGCCCATTCCTGGCTAATGCTCACCTCCTCTTCTGCGCCAGGGGTGGTTTACCGCCTTATATTTTAGGTGCATGTCCTGTTCATCTGTTTCCTTTGCTTCTTCAGAGGCTGTAGTTTTGCACATGCAGCATCCCTGTGCCTCTTCTCTGGCCCTCATTTACTCTCCAGCCCTTCGTAGTTCCTTCATTTCCTCTTCATGTTGTTCACCCTTCTCACTCTGCCATCCTTCTATCTTGTTGAGTTTCCACAGTGTCTGACCTCTCTTGTGCTTTTTCTAATTTGGCTTCATGTTAATGATGATTTTGGTTTGCGTGAGTGTGTGCGTGTGCGTGTGCGTGTGTGTGTGTGTGTGTGTGTGTTTACTTTCCTGGGATCTAAATGCTCACAGGCCATCTCCTCTAGTGTCTCCTCACCTCTTCTCTGAGTTCTTATATATTATTACTGACTTTCTTCAAATATGGCTGTTTCATGCTGCTATACTTGGTCCACATTTCCACCTTTTCCATTTTTTCTGCTGAGTGTTCCATGGTAAAACACACACACACTAATATTGGAAGAAGTTAGACTTTACTGGCCTATCTATTCAAAAGGGAGTCCTGTGGGTGAAAGGGAGGGACCGTCCATCTTTGCAGACTGCACAGTCCGAAAACACTCTGCTCCCAGCGCCATCAGCGGCAGGCAGCTTCACGCTGAAATGTTGCCCCCTGTTGCCCATCTTTTCTGTTTCTCTGAGATAGATCAGACCCAAGAGGGTGGCTCTTTAGAATCGGTCTTGGCATGGACCATTCTAGTTGATTTTTCCTGGCTAGTGCTGTGCCTTCTCAATCTGTCGATTCAACTCTCAAATATAGCCGTGCTTCTAGAAATAGAAACAGTACTACCTACTGTTTCATCAGGCCAAGTGGGTTTCCCGCCTCAGCCTGCTCAGCCCTGCCTCAGTTCTCTTGCTTCAGTGAGACCTTTGGAGTGAGCCTCTTGCCACAGGAAGAAGGAATCTGTGGCCTTTTCCAAGACCCGCTTGCCCAGGCCGCGTCACGCTTCCTGCGTCTGCTGGTTTCCTTCCTGTGCAGCTTCTGCCTGGCCGGCGCCCTGTCCTTCCTCCCAGATCCATCCCTCAGTTCTTCTGAACAGGAAATGTTGCTTTCACTTCAGGAGGAGCCCCTCGCCTTGTAACAAAGGTCAGAAACAGTCTTACTGTTTATGTATTTGAACAACACACCGGAAGCCACCTACCTGGACATTTATTCCAACCGGGTGGCTCCTGGTATATTGTTCAAAGACATCTCCCTTCTAAAGGTCTGACTGAAAATGGAAGTGTGATGTTGTTCCTGTTTACATCAATGATTATCTAGGACTAGAGGCCCAGTGCATGATTTAATCATGCACCTGGTGCACCAGCGGGCTGGCTGTCCGCCGGTGCCCCAGGCCTTCAGAAAGCCTCCGGCGCTGCGGAGGCTTTCCAAAGGCCTTGCGCCGGAGCAGACAGCCGGCCAGGTCCCCCGCTTTGGCCTTTGATCGCGGGGGACCTGGCCGGCTGTCCGCCGGTGCCCCAGGCCTTCTGAAAGCCTCCGGCGCAGCCATGGCACAGATGCTGAGCTCGCGGCGCCAGTGGCGCCGCGAGCTCAGCGTCCTGCTGGCCCAATCAGCTACCCCGGCCACCCTGAGTCCCGCCCCCTGCGCCTCCTGCTGGCCCAATCGTGGGCGTAGCGGAGTGATGGTAATTTACATATTACCATTTTATTATGTAGGATATGTAGATGGGGAAGATGGAAATTGCTGGCTGTGTCATGTTGCCCTGTTAGATACTTGATGTCTGAACAGGCAATTTTGATCAAATATAGTCATGTTTCTAGAAATAGAAATAGTAATCGCTACTGTCTCATCTTTGTGCCAGTCACAATATTCTCTCTGAGCCCAGAGAACATCCCTTACAGCTTGGATGCCATCTTGTTTTCATGCTGAGTTACTGTACCCATCCATGCCCGAAGGCTTCCAGGGTAGAGACAGATTCCAAGAGAGCTGTCTTTGAACAATACACCAGGAGCCACCCGGATGGAGGGGCATGGCCCGAAGGGTGAGGGGGACAGTGAATCAGACACGGCACCTGGCAGCACGTGGAGTAGCTTGAGATACCCTCATGGTTTCCGAAGGCAGTGCTTCCTCAGATCCTGCTTTATTTGTTCTGATCTTCCATCAGTTTGCCCTGCCTCCTCCTGGGAGCCTTCCTTGACTATCAGCCACTTGAGCTCCTACATAACAAAAGCATGAAAGTGAAAAGCCAGCTGCGGCTACATCTGCTCCAGGTGACTCCAGGACCATTCTGTTCTGGCCTTAGTTTCACCTGGGGATTTTCAATTCCAGCTCCAACCTTGCTCTCATCCTAGACTCCAGCATCCCTGGAGGTACTGCCCAGCCTTTGTCACAAGAAGCCTGTGGTGCACTTAGCCTTCCGGTCAGTCCCTACAGCTGTGTCACCATCCACTCCACACCAGGGGAGGGAGGGGTTGGGGGAGGAACTGAGAGAAGCTCATGGTTCCCTGTCCTGGCGTAGCCCCACTCCCCACTCATGAAGCCACCTGCCGCTGATGGCGCTGGAACCAGAGAGGAGAGAGCCCGATTCTGGGGGATGTCAAAGAGCCGTTTTAGGCCTGAGCCCCACTCCTGGTTCCCCACCGGACCTGTGAATGAAAGTGTGGACCTCCTCCTCTCCCCTCAAGTTAAAGAGGCATCTCAGGTTCCATTGTCCTATGCCATCAGGATCAGACCTCAAATCCCAAGCTTGGCATTCATGGTCCTCCACCAATCCATTGTGGCCTCAGCCCCATTAAATAATATAAGTTAATTTCATGTTTAAGGGTATAAACGTACATGCATGTACTGGTGTGTTAGGTATTGTAAAGCATAGAAACTTAAATTACCTTTAATAATACTCAGACTTGGACACTGAAAATGAGTAGATTAAACTGGACACAAATTGCCAATTAGGAATGGAGATTCATCTTATATGTACCCCGAAAAGACTTTCTTGTCACTATAAACTCTTGCAGATATCGGCTTATGTATCAGTCCTGGACAGTCAGTACTACCAGGTCAGATGGTCCTTGGAGCATCTATACACATTATATAATAACTAGAGGCCTGGTGCACGAAATTTGTGCACGGGGAGAGGGAGTCCCCTCAACCCAGCCTGCACCCTCTCCAATCCGGGACCCCTCAGGGGATGTCCGACTGCCGGTTTCGGCAGTCGGACATCCCTCTCACAATCTGGGACTGCTAGCTCCTAACTGCTCACCTGCTTACCTGCCTGATTGCCCCTAACTGCCCCCCCCCCCCGCCAGCCTGATCACCCCTAACCACCTCTGCCTGCCAGCCTGGTCGCCCCCTAACTGCCCCCCCGCCAGCCTGGTTGCCCCCAACTGCCCCCCCCCACTGGCCTGGTTGCCCCTTAGTGCCCCCCTGCCAGTCTGGTTGCCCCCAACTGCCCCCCCCTCTGCCAACCTGGTTGCCCTCAACTGTCCCCCCTGCTGGCCTGGTTGCCCCTCACTGCCCCCCTCTGCCAGCCTTGTCGCCCCACGCAGCCTGCTGTTCGGTTGTTACTGTGAGGGTATTGTGACCAATTTGCATATTACCCTTTTATTAGTATAGATGTTTAATACATTGGAATATCTTTAAGAAAATATACAGATTTATACACACATTTCTATTTGGTCTTTATATATGTTTATGATTTAGAAGTAGACCTAATCATGCCAAAACTGGTGTTTAATTTGAGCAGAGCTGATCTTAAGCATAAATCAGCTTTAAAAACCAGTCACTTCATTCAAATTGGCTTCCTCGTCATTTCTAAAACCTGCCTGAAATATTTCTCCTTTTCTAAGTCCTCCCTTGACATGAACCTCAGCCCAAGTCCTGCCGCCTCCTGGAAGCCTTCCTTGACTGTCTCTAATCACTTGAGTTCATCTGTATTTATGAAAGGCTAAGCGACCATCCGACTGTCCAACTGGTAGCAATAATGCACACTGACCACCAGGGGGCAGACGCTCAACACAGGAGCTGCCGAGCTGCGGTGACTTGGCAGCGGTGGTTCTCGGGTGACGCACCCTGGAACCAGAGAGGAGAGAGCTCGATTCTGGGGGATGTTGAAGAGCCGGTTTAGGCCTGATCCCCACAGGCCAGGCCAAGAGACCCCACCTGCCGGAGGGACCCTGCTCACTCTGTAGATGCTCTTCAAGCCGTGGTGCCACCCCAGGTGTGGCCGGCTGAGGAGGGACCGCAGGAGGTTGGCTCCAGGGCATGTCCAACCTGTCTCACCCAGTCCTGCCCTACCAGCCACCTTCTAATTAATTTCCTTTTGATGTGCACGAATCCATACACCAGGCACTAGTACATTAACAAAAGGCCAACTGGCTTGCAGACACTGTCTGCCTCTCCAACAGGGGATGACCCCATGCAGGGATCAGCCATCACCAGCTCAGCCCCTCGCCCAGGGCTCTGCCCAGCTGGTGCTGTCAGTAGTACCGTTGAGTCTATATCCCATGCTTTCTCCTGAAGCACCTGCCAATGTCAATTTTAGGTGAGCACAGCAGTTGTCAGTCTCCAGTTTAGTCTTTGTAAGCTGAGGCCTAACAAGGCTGGCTGGCCACGGACCACGGCAGTAAAACTGCAGCTCTCTGCTCATCTCCTCCCGGTTTCCCCTGCAGCGGAAGCTGCCCGCCGCCTGGGAACAATGAAAGCAGAGTGGGCGCTTCTAACCAATATTTCCCACATTCGATAATCTGATCCCTGGAGTGTTGACAATGCCGTGGATTCTATCAGAAGCTTTAATAGCTTATTTCATCTAGCTAACCTCCGCTCTAGATCATTCGGGGGGGGGGGGGGAACGTTGGTGTTACTCCACTAATGCGCATTTGCCAATGTTATGCCAGTTCCAAATGCATTTCTTTTTCCAGATGAAGGATTATCATTAGAATCTAGGGAAACATTAAAGTCTCCTCAAATCAGGTTACTAAGAAGAGTCTTAATGGGTTTAATAGGGAAATTTATGCATCTTCGTTTGTATGTTGTACCATTAATTAGTTTACCTCATCTTCTCCCAAGTTTAATGTTGGTATTTTTAAGCTCTTTCAAAGATTGCTTTTTAAGAGGGACTTTATTGGCAAGCTCCTGGATAAAGGACCCTAATTCCTATGCTCATGCCTGTTTTTACATAAAATGATGCATTCTCAAGGGTAAGAGAGCATGCATATATATTGATGTTTTAGGTGCTGAAAGTGAAAACCAGAATTACATGTAGCAACAATTTAATTTGTGCAAGTGTAGCCTGGCTCAAGTCTCTGTCACATGATCCCGATTAGAAGCGGGGCTTCACCTTGTACCTGCTTCAAAAATCCCCTCAGGAGGCCCCATGGTGTTCTGCTACTGAAACTGCTCATGGCTGGAGCTTACCTCCATCGGCCTGCAGAGCAGGTGCTCCGGCCCCTGGAGTCCCTCAGAGGGGGAGACGCTGCTGCCGCCTGTTGCTTTTTTTTTTTTTTTGAGAGGAAGGGAAAGGGAGAGAGAGAGAGATAGTTAGAAACATCAATGAGAGAAAAACATCGATCAGCTACCTCCCACTGGGGATCTAGCCTGCAACCTGGGCATGTGTCCTGACCAGTAATCGTACCAGCAACCTCTTGGTGCCCGGGCCGACGCTCAACCACTGGGCCACATCGGCCAGGCCACCTGTTACGTTTTGAAAACTTAATCTTCACAATAAATCCTCACCCGAACTCCATGAGGTTGATATTGTCATTATCCACATTTTACAGATGGGAAAACAGAGGCTTAGAGAAGAGCAGTGACTTATGTACAAAACAACCACTTATACACTTGGGAGCAGGTGTGCAAACCCAGGGCCGCCAGACCCACAAGCCTGAGCTCCGAACCACAGTGCCGCCGCCTGGCTGTGTCCGGGGGAGGAGCGTGGTTCTAACCCCTCACTCGAGTGGGGGCTGGTGGAAGCGAAGGTGAGGCACCTGGGGTTGTGTTGTGTGCACATCCGTGAACTTCACATTAGGAGACAGGCTTAAATGTCATTTTTGTCACTGACGCTGTTTGTAGACCTTGGAGATGTCACTGAACCTTCTCTGAAAACAATAAAATTGCCGGTTACTGGCCAGCTTCAGGTGGTTATGTCACGTGAGCATACCGTGCCCAATCTTGATCCCCATACTTTTCCATTTAGTGGGTGATCCCCATACTTTTCCATTTAGTGGGTGATCCCCATACTTTTCCATTTAGTGGGTGATCCCCATACTTTTCCATTTAGTGGGTGTTCCCCATACTTTTCCATTTAGTGGGTGATCCCCATACTTTTCCATTTAGTGGGTGATCCCCATACTTTTCCATTTAGTGGGTCACTGCCATTCACAAACACAAATAAGGTCCCCTCCCCGCTTAATGCTGTGAGCGAGTTCTGCTTTCCCCTTCATTCTGCAGAGGAGGAAACTGGAGCTGGGAGAAGTCACATACATGTCAGTCTCAGCTGGGCTGGCAGCTGACCCGCTCGCCCCCCAGGGCCTGGCTACTGTCCGCGGCGCCCAGGCTCTTTCACAGCAGAATGACTGGTTCCCCTCCTGGCCCTGTGCTGAGGAGAGCCCACCCCACCTGCTGGGGTTCCAGTTTATGAGAACCCGTGTTTCTAAGGGAATTGCAGCCTTGCTCATTTTCCCTCCCCAGCTCCCAGGCCTGCGGCACCCCCTCCTCAGCGTTCCCGCACACCTCCCCACAGGGGGCGCTTGCTGTGTCCTAAATATTCCTGGGCATGAGGCGGCCCCCGGGAGGAGGAGCCCACACGTGCAGCTTCCAGCTCAGGAGGAAGGCAGAGGGGAGAGGCGGCACCCTGGGCGGGCGGTTCAGGGGGGCCTCCCTGTGTTGTCCAATCCAGGCCCTGCCAGGCATGCAGTCCCAGAGCGTCTGCAGCCACGCCGCCGGCCAGAGGCCAGCTGAGCCCTCTGCAGGCACAGTGCCTGGATCGGCCTCTCCGATTAGGTAATTAAGCGCAGCTGTGCCAGGAGGCCGGCGGAGGGCCGCACCTGGCCTGCTCCAGGGAGAACTCCGGTCTGGCCCAACTCCTTAATTACCTTCGGAGGCGTGACAGTTTAAATTAAATTCTGATTGTTTTCATGTTGGATTTTGCCAAAGCCCTGAGCTAAGCATTAGTGAGGCCGAGGTGGAGGGGAGGGCGGCCGGTGACAGGTGGCACATTCGTCTCCTTCGGCTCTTCAGCGGAAGTGTTCCGTGAGTTACAGGAATACGCCGGCAATTGGTTCCCGAGCAGGAGTACAGACCTTGCCAGGCCCGCATGTCAGGTTTGCCATTTTCAGACATCCCCAACTGGGCGCTCAAATGTGGCTCCACTTAGGATTTGTAAGGCAGACACACACACACCTGCTGTCACTCAGCGTTAGATACAACACTGCAGCTTTAAATCATTTCTGTACTCTGCCCCACCGCCACCTTTTATATCATCTCCCCAGTCGTCTCCCTGTCTCCCTGTTTCTATCCAGTCCTCTGAGAGGCTGTGTAGAGTGGCATTCAGCCCCCCAAGTCACCAGAGACCAGCTTGGAACCCCAGGTATCGCCCTTGGGAGCACTTTTCAAAGCCCGGATTTCCTCGCTCCTGCCTCTCCCCTTCCGAAATGACTGCCTCACTAGCTCTTCACTAGCCTTGGACTTGTCTGAAGGGAGACAGAGGAGCCAGGGACGATGGGTAATGGCCCCCAGGGGGTGTCGGAGCCAGGCTGTGCTTACTCACCCAGGTAAGAAGAGATCCTCTCTCTCCATCAATAGCTGATATGCAGGCCGGCTGACTTCCCCATCAGCCAAAGCTAACAGGTCAGCCCCGCCCTTTAACAGCTTTCTGCCCTTAGTTATTGGCGACTATGCCTCCTTCTTCCTCCCATCAGCTGGGTCACTCAGGACTTCCTCAGGCTTTGATTTCTCTTTGCATTTAGGTGCAGTCTAATCTAAAGCCCTCCAAGCTCCAGGCCTCAGGTGGAGGGGAGGGGTCACATTTTCTTCCCAGAGCCATCTGTATACCTTCCAGGGCGCCTGCGTGTGCGGACTTATACTTGCTTATGGCATTTTGTTCCTATTTTCCAAACAGACGGGAAGCGTCCGCTGGGAGCGCACCACATTACCGGCCCCGCCTGCCGGCTTTCCTGGGGAGGGAGCTGCTTTCGCTCCCTGTGGAGTGATGTGCATGGACTCTTCTTTCTCTAATGGAGTCCCACTGGCTGCACACGTGACACGTGCTCGGGGCCTCAGGACGGCAGCAGGCTGCACGCGGTCCTTCCCAGGGCCCACTGCTCCCATCCCAACGCTGATGAAGGCGGGAGCCTGACTTGCCCCCTCCCTCCGTCTCTCCTAAGAGCTGCCTGGCCTGCGTCCCTGGCAGAACTGCCTTTACATGTGAGGGCCTGATGTTTTGATTGTTTTCAACCCAGGATACCCACCTGGAACATTAACTGCCTCAGTTAGTACTGGCTCCCCACAAGCCCGGTCTCTGCAAGAAGATGCTCTAGCAGCCGGAGGGCAGTGGCGCCTCCACCCGCCGTCCGCGCCCTGTACATTGGGAAGCCGTGGGAATGTCAGCAGTCCCTTAAAGCCTTGGTGACCTGCACACCTGTCAGGCTTCAGTTAACGTGACAGGCTGATTGATTCCACAGAGAAATGGGGTTCATTTCCTTTGCCAGTGACTTGGCAGTTTTCTCTGCTTAGAGAACGTTTAGAATAGATGGCGTAGGTGGCAATTGAGAAGAAATGGATACTATTAATTTTTCCCTTTCAAACTGAGGTTGGCTGCAGAGTCCGCATCCCATTCCCCCGGGAAAATGGACCACAGCCTCCCCTGCTTAGAGCTGTGCAGCACTGGAAAGTCAGAGATGTGTGTGTGTGTGTGTGTGTGTGTGTGTGTGTGTGTGTGCGCGCGCGCGCGCGCGGGGCTCTACCCCCAGGGGTCCTGAGTCAGTCCGCTGTTAGTGTTGGCCTGCTCCAGGGGCTGGTCCTGGAACCTCAGCCCTCAGGAAGCCCCTTCCCCCGTTGGTGCACGCGGCTGATGAAGTGCTGGCTCCTGGTGCGAGCAGGCTGGCAGCCTTCCCCAGCTCACCTGTAACGACTGAGGGAAGGCCCAGCTGGTGTGGTTCAGTGGTTGAGCTTCGACCTATGAACCAGGAGGTCACAGTTTGATTCCTGTGTGGGCTTGATCCCCAGTGTGGGGAGTGCAGGAGGCAGCCCATCAATGATTCTCTCTCATCATTGATGTTTCTATCTCTGTCTCTCTCTCTCCTTTCCTCTCTGAAATCAATTTAAAAAGATAAAAGACTGAGGGAAGGAGTGGAGGCACGACCAGGGTTGTAGGACATGGTGTGACCCTCCGAGCACTTGCAATGGGGTGGGGGCAACAGAGGAACTAAGTTTTATTTGTATTTAATTTCAAGTAATTTAAATAGTGACATGTGCTTAATGGCAACTGTACCGGCTACAGAGGTATCTGATTTCACCTAAATCCTGTGTGACCAAAGCCAGTTTTGTTTAGGTTTTCCAAATGCTGTGGTGTTTGCTCTAAGCTTATCTATAAACCCTCAATTTAAAAACAAAAATAATCGTCATGTTAATAAAAGTCACAGCTGGCACGTGCTGAGTAATCACTCCATACCATGTGCTTTGCTAAGCAGCTGACATGCTTTGTCTAACGTATGTCACATGTGATGTCCTGAGTTTACGGATGAGGAGACTGAGTCACTGAGAGGTTCAGTTGCCTGTTTGAGTCGCCCAGCCAGTCCAGGCAGTGTGGGCCCCAGATGTTACTCTGTGGCCTGTCAGTCAGCTCTCGGTACTTCTGGCTGGAGTTTTAAGACACAGTAATGTCCTGATTGTTGAAAGCAAGGCTGTGTGTGTGTGTGTGTGTGTGTATGTGTGTGTGTGTAATTTTTTAAATTGAATTTGAATTTATTGGGGTGACATTGGTTCACAAGACCATTCAGGTTTGAAGTGTACGAGTCAACAAAACATCATGCGCCCACTGCCCCAAGCAAAGCCTCTTTCAGTCCCCATTTCCCCCTTTGCCTACCTCCGCCTCCACCTCACCCCCTTTACCTCTGGCTGTCACACTGTTGTCTATGTCTATGTGTTTTGTATCTACGTTTTGGTTTTTGCTCAGTTCCTTCCCTTCTTTCTTCCAGTTCCCCAAGCCCCTCCCCTCTGACAGCCTTCAGTCTGCTCCCTGTATCCATAAGGCAGTGTCTTGAGGTCATTAACAAGCTGGGTCTAAACAATGGCCACACCGCCACTCCATGCTTTGCAGGGTTTGGATCTGGATCCCAGCTGGAATGAAGGTGGCACCCATGAAGACAGGGCTGAGTTTGCAGAGCCCAGCCTGGGTCTGCTCACCTGCCCTTAAGTGTAGGGTGGGGACCTTTCCGGCCCCAGGTCTGCAAGCCTGCCTCTGTTCTCCACCGAGCCGCTTGCCTGGAAGCAGACTAAGAATGAGGAGAGGGTCTGGATGACGTTCTTTTCTTCTGATGGGGATTCATCCTGCCCTTTGTGAGGCAAATGGGGGCTCATACTTCAACCCAGTGTGAGCCTGCACTCCCCGGAGGGGGACAGGAGCTTGGCCAGACGTCTGTGCTTTGGTCGCTGCCCCATGCCTTCCAGCGGAGCCTGGGTGTCTGCTGGCCTCTGTGTACTGGTTCGTTCCAGCTTTAATCTGCGTCCTGTGAGCACCTGGAGACATTCAGAACGGGGCCCTGTGTTGTAACATTGTTCCTGCTTGGCTTCTTCACAGCCTGTCTCCTGAACTTTAGAATTCGGGGAAAATGATAGCTGTAGGGTTTGCTTCTTCGTCCCTTCTTAACTTATTGGGATTTTGGTCCCTGAAGTCTCTAATTTCTGTCCTTTCAGATGCTAAAGGTCACGAAATCCTTTGCCAGGATTCTCGATACCCAGAATTAGGGTAACATCAGGGATCCAGGGAATGCCGGCTCCCTTCTCTACACCGTGGTCCCTCCCTCGGGATTTCTTCCCTCAAGCTTTATCTCAGCACTCCATGACACCTTCAGCAGCCTGCACCCCCTACCCATCCATCCGCCCATCCATCCGTCCATCCAGATCTCCTCTTGTTCTCAGAAAGAGTATTCCTTGGCCCCGATCGCTCTTTCCTACCAGATGAGCTGGATAGTTACAGATGGGCTCCACCAGAAAGGACTCTTCCCTGGAGAAGGCATCCATGTGTCTATGGGGGAAGGTGAAGTCAGTCTGCCAAAGGCAAGCAAAATAACCACAACCACAGACCCAAACCTTGGGCTAACACAGAATTGAGAGCCTGCTATTCCCGGACCTTCTGGTGTCCCAGGCAGACTCTCCCCGAGAGCATAGCTATTCCTGAGCATCAGTCTCTTGGCGTGAGTTTAGTGGGAAATGTCATCTTCTGGCAACCTGCGAGAGCAAATGTTACGGGTTAGCAGAGGCATCTGTGACGGGCTTTGAGGTGGGGCACAGCGGTGAGCCACCACGGTTTAGGAGTCCAGGCTCCGTCATACACTCTACCTGTGATCGCAGCACCTTTGGGGGGTTATCAAAGTGGGGTGAGGATTTCTGTTGTGGCTGGAGGGGAGTTTTCTTGGGCATGGCTTAGTTGGTGGCACCCCACGGTAAGGACACAGCGCTAAGGAGGGGAAAGCCCAGGGCCGCACTGACCCCCCTTTGCTTTTCTGCAGCCTGCACGGACAAGGAGTTGAGGAACCTCGCTTCCCGGCTGAAAGACTGGTTCGGAGCCCTTCATGAGGATGCCAACAGGGTCATCAAGCCCACCAGCTCCGACGCGGCCCAAGGCAGTAAGACCATGTCACTCTGGCTAATTTATTTCATTTCAAACACCACGTTTCCTCAGTTAGCAGACATTGTTGACTTAGCAATAATAGCATTTTGGGGGTGAACAAAGATACTCTACATTAAATATTTACGCTGACTTAAAATATGTCCCAATTTCAGAAATATTAAAATATAGTGGAGGGGAAAATGCCTTAGGATCTAGACAATACAATAGTCATACGTATTTTGGATCCATAGTTGGGAATCTGCATTTACAGAGTAACTTAAGTGTGGTTGCAAAATTATCATATGTTTAGTATACACATTTGGGGAGATAGATTAAATATATATAAAAATGCAAAAAAATCTATAAAGCCATTATTTTAACAACTGTTAGGCATGTTATGGTATATATATTTTCCTTATCATATAGGAAAACATGTATGTGTATTTATATCACACTTTGCAGCCTGTTATATGACCTTTTATCATTTAGCAATATACTGTGGCTACCTTTCTATGTTGTTGAGTAGGATTCTGCTTGTAATAGCTACAGAGAATCCCGTTTTATGGATATAACATAATTGATGTCGACCTGAAGTTGTTCTAATGTTCAGCTCTTTTAAACAACATCGTAGCAAACACCTTTGATCATCTGTCTCAGTGGACACGAGACTGCATTTCGTTCCCACAGACACTCCCAGGCAGGGGCCCCTCACCCCATCACCCAACTGCAGGGCCTCCTCACAGACAAGGGAACACTCAGAACCGGTCCTCACATTTGTACTTGCACAGAGTCTCTCAATGATGCCTTCTCCACAGGGGGTAGGCTTCTCCACACGTGGCCATCAGCACAGAGGGGTTAGTCAGTAATACAGTTAGTCCAGGACAAGGAGCTTTGTAACTGTTGGGATCCAGTTAACCAGCATCCTTCAGCCAAAAGGAGAATGGTCCCCTTAATTCTTGGTTATTCTTTGCTGTTCAGAGCCATAGACACTGGTAGGGGACATTGGTGTGGGGGACACTTCTTCCACTAATTTGGATCTTCTGTGGTAAAGGAAAGAGAGTGTTTGCTTCCTGGAATCTACGTGTCCACAGAGTTTGTGTCTGGCGAAGGGGAAGTAGGTGTGTTTTTATTCCCGCTGGGGGCTTCCTTGGGAGTGTGGACCGGTGAGCCACAGGTGGTCTGGAGCAGCTTTCCCCGGGGATCCTCCCAGAGCACGTTGCTGTGCGGAGAGCTGCTCCTTGTCACCGCCGTTTCGGGATCCTTCTGCAGACACCGGGAGCCCGGCAAGAGCTGCCCTGGCGGGAAGCTAATCGAGTCCTGAAGGGGCTTCTGGTTTGGTGGCCCAAAGTAGCTGCAGTGAGGGGAGCAGAGGGGAGTGTGGCATGGAGGCCGAGACCGAAGCCAGGGAGCCCCAGACGTCCCACGTGCTTGGGCCCAGTTAGGAGGGCTGCTCTGTCCCCCCACCACACCCCTAGATATCAGATGCAGGCACTTCTTTTCCAGAACCTTCCGACTAGGTGGGAAGTGGGCTTGCCCCTTCTGGGCACTTCTTCTCGTTGGGCAGTCAGCAGTAAACTCCTCTTTCCCAGGTGCTAAATTTTAATATCCTATGAAATTGATACATAAAGTATTCTAGACAGCAAGTGTGGAGCCACTTAGTGTTGGGGTAAATTATCCTCCTGACTTGGTAGCCCCTGGGGTAATCATTAGTCAAATGAGAGGCCACACTGTGTCCCCCAGTCTCTGTCCTTGAAAAAGATGTTCTCAGATGTGTTCTAAGATAGCAAGAGGACTACATATAAAAACAGAAAGGTTTTTGTGTTTTTAGCGGTAAACTTTGCAGGAGCTAGAAAACTTCTCTCAACAAATAGTTGTATTGAGCATTCACTGTGCGCCTGTCCCAGCTCAGGCTGCGGAGGGGAACGGCAGCCGGGGCCTCTGGGAGCAATGGGGGGAGCACTGGTTCTAGCAGAGTGCAGCGGGGGGGAGGGGGGTGGAGGGGTGCGTGTCCTGTACCCATTTACTGGCTTCCGGAAGTGGAGACCCTTTGGTAAAAACAGTGCTTTAAAAAAGGAGGGCATATTTTGCTGACTAAGCAGGGTTCCTGGTGAGGTACATAGAAGCCCAGTGACCAGGATGTGGGTCGGATTATCAACCTCATCAGGACCCTTTGCTAATGCCACTGTGTTCCTCCACCTGCCTTGCACTGCCCATCCCCAAACAGGGCACCTCACCAACTGGATGTCCTCAGGACGAAGGGTCATGCATCCTGCCGGGCGGAGGCAGCCCGGGGAGAGGATGGATTGAGAATGTAGACTCGGGGCAGGGCTGCCTGGGTTCAAATCCCAGCTCCACAATATTTTTCCATCTGTCAGTGGAGCGGATAAAGAATCATTTCATAGGTCCGTTACAAGGGTTCCTTAAGTAAGACAAAAGTGAACCTTTGTCATCAGTTTTCTGGGAAGATAAAACCCTTCCTAGAAATCCAGGTTATAGTATCACGTGAAATCATGACTGCTTTTGGCTCTGAAAGAAAGTTAGATTTGGGGCACGCCCTCTCTGGGGCTTGGCTATGGTAGACTCAGTATCCCAAATGGTAAGCAAAGTGTTTTTATTTGGGTGCATACAGTTTCCATTGTGGCAACAAGTATTTATTTAAGAAAACAACTCCTCCTACACCAGGGAAATAAGAAATTATTGTCTGAGTCAGTTTGGGTTCCAGCTCATGGACCTCTTGGGGGGCGAGCAGAAGAGAAGCACGGGAACCGAGGCGGCACCCGGTGCGTTCCCGTGCACCTGAGGCCGCTTGGGAAGGTCAGCAGTGCAGGACTGTGCCGCGTGGTCGCTCTCACTGCCGTCCTTTTACAATAGTCTCCCTCAATGTCGAAGCGGAGTCTGCAGTACAATTATTAGTTCTCTTACTCACCTGTGTGTCCTCTTCTCTCAGGCATACCCCGGGTTAAGCAAGTCTTGTAAATGAAAACCCATACTTACATTACAGATAAATGAGCATTGGAGATTTGTGCCCCTTAAACATATTTTCCTTAGATGCTAACTTCTGGTTTTGTGCATTTTAAATTGTTTCACTTAAGCCCCCACCCCCTCCACCATATTCTAGCAAAGTGCCACTGAGACCGTCCCCTAGGGGGGGAACAGCCTCAGGAAGCGGGGGTTGCGGCCGGGGGGGGGGGGGGGGAGGGGGGAGGGGAAGGGGGGGAGGGGGGGAACAGGCGCTGGGCCTCCTCCCGGGGCAGGAGCATCCGGGCAGTGGCAGCTGACGCGCCTTCCCTCGGCAGGGTTTGACACCAGCATCCTGCCCATCTGCAAGGACTCCCTGGGCTGGATGTTCAACAAGTTGGACATGAACTATGACCTCCTGCTTGACCACTCAGAGATCAATGCCATCTACCTGGACAAGTACGAGCCCTGTATCAAGCCTCTCTTCAACTCTTGTGACTCCTTCAAGGATGGCAAGCTCTCCAACAACGAGTGGTGCTACTGCTTCCAGAAGCCGGGAGGTAAGGCCGGAGGGAGGCTGGTCGAGCCCAGGGCAGCCACGCGGGCAGGACCACACACTGGGGAGGCAGAGATTAGCAGGAAGGAGGACTTGGCTAGAGAATAAAGCCTCCAGCCCATTAAAGGCTCTTTTCTCTTATTTTCTTTCTATTTTTATCATGTATTTTAGAAAACCCTAGAGCATAATCAAGGAGTTGGTTATTTCAAATTTTCCTTTTGGGAAAAATCTCTTAATTATATTGTGCCTCAGCCTTTTCCTCTGTAAAATGGGCGTGGAAACCTTTGCATCATAATTCTCAAGATCGCTGTGGGAAATTCCCACTGTCACATGAATTTCTATGTTCCCCTTAGAAAAAAACCACGTGTCAGCTTATGGGATAGTAGGATTTATACTGAGTATCTTAGACAAGGATATTGTGGTTATAAATAAACTCTGTCCGACTGAAGAAATAAAGAAGGCAAGCTTTGAGGAATACGTGGACAGAACACAGGGGCATCTTATGTCACACGTCAGGAGAGTGAGCCTGCACTTGTGCAGACGAGGGACTAGAATGCAGCTCAGGGATCTAGCAGGAGCTGTGAGACTCCCTGAGGGGTCTCAGGTCTGGCTTTATTTCTCTCTGTCTCAGCTTCCTGGGTGAGGGGTGGGGTGGGGACAGAGGGGGCGGGGCGGGGGGAGGGTGCCCAGGCCTGGTGGTCCACAGCTCACAGGACTAGCAGAAACTCGCTTCCAATCCCAAACCCAGAGAAGTCTGGTCCAGCTTAGTTCAGGCCTCCAGGATAACATACCATAGGCATGGCTGTCCGAACCCACCCTGGGAAAGAAAGGGGTATGAACATTAAGGCATTTAAATTGTATATGTGTTGCCCTGGCCAGTGTGGCTCGGTTGGGCGTTGTCCGGAGCACAGAGGGATTGCCGCGTTGATTCCGGGTCACGGCACATGCTGGGGCTGCGGGCTCCATGACTGGTGGGGCCGTGCAGGAGGCAGGTGATAGAAGCTTCACTCTTGCATCAATGTTTCTCTTCCTCTCTCTAAAAATCAATGGAAATATATTTTTTAAATTGTGTATGTTTGCAGTGAATGCACAAACAGTACACATACAGCAGAAAATATAAGTAGGCATCACAGAAGAGCACTCAGTGAGAAGTACATACCTGTGTATGTTTATAGAATTATATGACACATTGCTGAAAAACAGAATTACTTGTCAAAAGGCCATGCACATTTTTAAGTTTGAGCAGCTTCCAATTTGCTCTCCAAAGAGGGCAATTTTTACTCTCATGAAAAAATATACAAGAATACCTCTTGGCCCACGTTCTTCACAAACTATGTGATCATTCTGGACTCCATTTCCCGTGTTATGACTTAGGTTGAACTTCTTTATGTTTGTTTGAGACACTCTTCAGTTTCCCTGAAATGCCTAGTATTTTTCTATTGGGTCCTGTGGTTGTTCGTTTGTTTTTAATAGGAATTATTTCTAAGGATATTAGGACTGTTGTAGTCATACGTATTGCAAATGATTTTTCCCAGCTTCAACTGTATTTTAGCTAGGGAGAAATGTTAGATTTTAAGATAGATTTCTCCATCTTTTATTTTATGGCCTCTTAGCAGCCACAAAGCTTACATTATTAAGCTGAGAAAGTTATTTCCCACTTTAAGATAGTAAAGCCGTTCTCTTGTGTGTTTCCTTCACCACTTAGGGATTCTGTGTGTGTGTGTTTGTTGAAATCTTGTATCACTGTAGATTTTTTGTTGCACAGTCAAGTGGGGTCCCAGCCCCCACCCTCCCTCCCACCCGTGTCAGAAAACATTTATTGACTAACCCATCTTTCTCCTTCCGATTTGAAATGCTTCCTCTATCATAGAGAACTCCTACGTGTATATCCGTCTATTCCGTCCTATTACTTGAACCATACATTCGGTAGTTCTAAACTTCAAGTTACAGTTGTCTTACAGTCCGTTTTAATATCCAATGGGGCCAACCTCCACTGCCATTGGTCTTTTTTCAGAATTTTCCTGGATGTTCTCATATATTTGGAGCTTTAGAATCAGTTTATTCAATAAGAAAGTGCTTACTGGTTTCTTTTTAGAATCAGGCACAATCATATTAATGTAGAGAGAACTGATGGCTGTAGAACTGAATCATTCTGCCCAAGAACAGGATCTGTCTATGGACCAGGGTGGTTACAAGTTCTGTTCTCACAAACATTCTACATCCTTGTGTTTGTTGTTGCCATTGTAAATGAAACCAATTCTTTCTCATTGTATTGCCTCGCCAGTGGTGGTTTCGATATTAATTTGTTCTCGGCCACCTTACTAAATTCTCATTGTGTGTAAGTGGTTTTTCTGGTTGGTTTCCTTGGATGTTTCAGCTGTGCAGTCATACCATCTGCAAACAGTGCTGATTTTCTGTCTTCCTTCACAATTTCCATACCTCATTTCTTTCTCTTCTCTAATCACATCTGCTAGTACTTCCAAATTGATGTTAAATAATAGCCATGTTTTTTACTTCAATAGAAATGCTTGCAGCCGTTCAGCATGAAGCTTAGTGACTGATTTGGGCCTGAGTTCCTACGAAGTCATGCGACCTTAGCCAGGGTTCAGGTTTAGCCTGGTGAGCACAGCCTCAGTGCTTAGGCCTCCCCTGGACCTGGAATGTCAGGGCAGGCTCCCCTCTCAGCAGGACCCACACCTGTGGCTGGGTGAGTTGACAAGGTAATTTGTAGTACTTCTTTTCTGTTTGTTTCTCATTTTGTGTGGTTCTACCATTTTCTTAAATAAGTTACTTTACTTTTTGTTAGGTCCCCACCATCTCTGTCCCTGACCCCGAACCAGTTCTGGGGTTTTCATTTTCCTTCCACATTTCATCATTATGTACTTGAGGCTAAACATTTTTTCCAAAGTTTTTCCTGATCTGTAGACCTTCCATATTGGTGTCTGGTATTTCCATTATGGCTAATTTGTAGATAGTTCTGTAGTTAAGGATCTCAGTGCCTCTTTGGCCCAAGACAATTGTTAGAGCCACTTTTAAGCTTTCATGTATAGGATTATTTGTTCACTGGTTTTGATTTTATTCTCTTTAGTTTTATTACTGAGTTTGAGTTTTAGACATTTTCCCCTAAACAATTCTCATGGGGAATGTATACTTTGAATTAGTCCATGTGAAAGTATTTGTGTGTTTTTTATACAAAAACAAAGATGCTAAGCATAAACTTCCTGGAGTTACAGTTTCTTTTCTGATACCTTTTTAAAACATTCTCCTAGCACTGGGTATAAGTACAGAATAATGGGAACCCATACCAATTGTTTTTCCCTTTTACTGGGGGTAGAACCATTTTGCCTGGAATTCTTCACCTTTAAGGGCACGGATTTCCGAGGACATGTCTCAGTCTCTCAGCCCACACCCCTCTGCTGAGCGGTTCTGTCCCGCTGGATCACCCTCTTCTCGGGAGCACCGGTTGCAGTGGATGCTGCGCATCAACCCTGGAGCTTCAGACAGAGCCTTTGTTCTTTCATTGCTCAGTTGGCCTCTTTCTCTGTCACTTTCATCCTTGACCCTTTGTATCTGCGCATTCAACTCTAGCCTTGCAGCCTCCTTTCTGTGAGAACCCCTGACCACAGAGAGAGGGCTGGGTTTTGACTTTCACCTGCTCAGCAGCAAACCTGTTCTGTGGCGACTCTTCACCTGGAGTTTTGTTCTTTCCTCTGTTCCCTGCAGCAGTGGTTAGCAGGTCTCAGTCCGATTTATTTTTCCTTACCTTTCAATAAGCAGAATTTTTAAAACCACTGGATGGAGCACAATTGGAGGGAAAAGCCTTACAGTATGAGTCCTGTTTCAAAGGACACTATCGGAGATGGTGTGATCTTCCTGCCCTTCTCTCCAGGGCCTTCTTCCCGTGCCCACGGCTGCTGCTCCGTCCTGCTCCCACAGAGAGGAATTTCCATTTGCTAAGCGCCTTACACGGTTGTTGTAAAGATTAAACTAATGAAGATGCAGAGTTCTAGGACACTGTCTGGTACATTCTACGAATTCAGTAAATGTTCATTATTTATCACAGTAAACACCAAATTTAATCATCACAGATGGAATTTGTTTTCCCTTTTCTTTGTTGTTTTCAGTTGGTATCTTAAACCCAGAAGTAAACACAATGTATTTTAGAGCCAGTTTCTCTCGGGAACAAGCAGCAGGCCTGGTGGCTCGGGGAGACCCGCAGGGGACAGATGTGACCAGGTGCTGACAAGGCCCCGCACCTGCACTAGAGGTAGTCAGGTCCCTGGGGATTAGAGCACCTCTGTCCGTGCCCGGAGGACCATGAGGGCCGGCAGGGCCTCCCAGAGGCACAGGACCTGCACAGGTGAGTCCTGGGAAGTCTTAAGAACTAGGGAGGTCACCTTTCTTTGGGCTTGAATGGAAGAAAGTTCTCTAGGGAGTAAAAGAGTGTGATACCCTTTTATATGCCCTGCTTAGCCATGTGCTTCCCTCATCGAGAACTGAGGGTTCTGTGCTTGCTCATAACAGCCTGTGTTTTATAATTGAGGCTCGGAGACTGAGACATGTGCCCAAAGCACTCAGCTGAGAGTTACGCTCGCTGTCTCTCTGGATGGCTTGTGCATCCTCCTAACTGTCCTGCGAGGCCTGTTGTACTCTCCTGGGTAGTAAGCCATGAGGCCCAGTCTACCCCGCTTCCTCTCCACAGCAGAACCCGGTGTAGGCTCAGTGTCTGTCCCCTTCCCTCTGGTGAGCTGGTCTGTGGATTCTGAACACATACCCACTAGGAAGCGCCGGTCCCCAGCTCATTATTTACTTCCCTATAGAAAGCCTGTTAGCAAATCACCTCTTAGACACCTGGTATTTGCTTGAGATGGTAGTGGGAAGAAAATTCCTGTACAAGGAGCCCCCAAGTACTATTTTAAGTACCTCGTGGTGTGAGTTTGTCTTTTTAATTAGTAACACTCTGGCCTGGATTTGTTTTGCTGCGTAGTAACAGCAGGTGCAGTAACCCACTCCCAGGTGTGCCACTGTCTGCATTTCCTGTCAGGAAGGATGCCAGTCGCTAGGGATGATCCCTGACTTCCATACACTCCATTGCAGGTCTCCCTTGCCAGAATGAAGTGAGCAGGATCCAGAAGCTGAGCAAGGGGAAAAGCCTGCTGGGTAAGTACAGCTTCTTGCCACTCATTTCAACAACCAATTAAAGCAACATGTCTCTTGCAGTGATATTGAGCACAGCAATGGTTATTCAGTTAGGGACCCGCGTTTCATGAAGGAAATGCCTCACTTTACCCCATACAGGTCTCCCCCAGGCAGCTGGTACTAGGCCACAGTCAGCTGGGCCCAGCATGAGGGCTGGTGAGTTGGCTGAGAACTAGCAAAGGAGAGGCCAGGCTGGTGGGCAAGCCAGCCGGGGCTGGAGTCTCTCCCCTCACCTTGAGCTCCAGCGAATCTCTGCTTTTTCTTCTTTCAAGCACAGCCGTTGAAGGGAGCTCTCGGGTGTTCCTTCCAGCTCTAAAATGATAGAACTTCCTGTATCCCCAGCTCAAGCTGCCCGTTCAAGGAGGAGATGAGCCATCCTCCCTCGTAGGACTATCAGATAGGACTCACAGACGTGAGCGGACGTGAGCATATTTCTTTCCCATGCTCACGCGATCCCTGGAAAAGAAGTGTAAGGTGTCTGGCCTGGACACCACACATTTCTTCTCCTTCCTTTGTACGAACGATAAGGTGGAAGCAGGTGGGTTGTGTGATTTCCCAGACATGCAGGTCTGGCCGAGGTGGGGGAAGCAGAGCTGGCCTGCGGGAGCACACGCCCCCTCTAGCTCCACGCCAGCCCTGAAAGGTGGGTACAACTCATTGTTCGTTGGAAAAAAGGAGTAAGCATGTGCTTTCCTTTTTTTAAAAAACAACTGACCAGCTGCAGCAATAACTCAGGATTATTCTGATTAAGCATTCAGGGGCAGCGCGTTCCCTAGGCAGCTTGCCATTGCGGAGGTTTATTTACCTGATGGAAATGGGCAGGTTTGTCACAGATTGTCAGGCGAGTTTCCCCCTCCTGACACCTCAGAGTACACACTCCTCCCTTCCCCTTTTGAAAGTTACTTATTTCACTGCTTGCCTCAAACTCTGCACACCCGACACTCCAGAGTTGGGAACTTGACCTGTCTGGCCCTCGGCTCTTCCCCCATGTAAGCACAGGAAGGCCTTTTTCTGACCCGAAGGCCAAGTGGAGAGACCCCCTCCCCCCACATTTCTCCACGTGGGAGGTCACTTGGGTCTGAGTGTTGTGCCCAAGTGACCTCCCACGTGGAGAAATGTGGGGGGAGGGGGTCTCTCCACAGGTACTTACGGAGCGAGTATAGTGCTATTTTTAAAGTAGTTTCCATTGGGTGTGGATATCTCCTTACTGCTTCATTAATTCATAACGCATGAGACATAAGACGTGCTCTGAGATAACATGTTACATCTCCCATTCTCTGAGCTCACATACTTGAAATGCCTTCTTCTCTCCAGACATGAGTCCACCTAGTTTCCAAGTTTACTTCCTATCACATCTCCCCACACATGGCAATGACTCTGGCTGACTCATAGAAATACCGTTTATCTGCTTACAAATTATTTTTCTCATGGTGAAATCTTCTAATATAATACATTGTTCTTTAAATTGAAATGCCCCTGAATACAGACAACAAGCAACAACAAATTCTAATCCATTACAATTACTGCCATTACAATCCATTACAATGACTGCCATTACAATCCATTATAATTACTTAAAAGAGTGGTCATCCTGTCACATTATAGGTGTAGAGCAGCACCTGCTTCCTGCCCACCTGCGGGCTCAGCCCAGTGTTGTTTTGTTGGTTTATTAGGCACCTGTTTTCCAACTGCAGCTCGAAGAGCAGCCACGTTTCTCCAGCTCTCTGCTTGTTCTCCTTTGCAGGTCCTATTTGAGCCTCTGTGCATGAATCTCTCTGCATTTTGTTAACTGAAAGCATCTATTTTTTCTTCCTCCTGCTCCCTGAAGACTTGGGGTGCTGAGAGAGTCCCTAAGTTGGAGTGTGGGCACCGCCTCTCTCACTGCAGCATCAGCAGGCTTGCCTATCACTTAGGGATGGTTTTCTGGGGGCCCCTGCCCATCCGTGATGCTGAGGAGCCTGCTACATGGAGTGTTTACAGTAGTCCCTCCAGTCAGCTGGATCAGGGCTCAAACCCAGGTTCAAGTAGTAAAAATCTCTCCCTCCCTTGCCACACTTCTTTCTGGGGTCTATGCCATCAAGTAAGAGGTAAATTTAAAAAGGTACTTAGTCTTAAAAAATCAGAAATAAAACTAGGGAGTAGGAAACCACAATAGCAAGCGGAAGCCTGTCTTCACAGGTTTGATGCAGACAGTCCACTCACTCAGGAGAAGCCCCCATAGAAGATGAGCACAGTCATCAGACAGGCACCCTAAGAAAAACCAAAACTAAACCAGCCATAAGGATTATCTTCAGTTCAATAAGAATCAGCTTAGCAACTGACTGAAGAAATCATATCTCCAAGTGCTGAGAGGAAACCACTTGCAACCTGGAAAGCCAACTTATCCCACGAGCATGCTCAAGTGTGATGACAGCGATGTGCCCAATCCCAGGCGTACTGAATCTCACTTGGATGATTTGCTCTGCAGAAGATAAATAATCCCAGAGGAATTAACTGTGAGAAAAGACATGCAGCTAAATCTACATAAATATGCTATAACATTTTTTGATAGCAAGCTAAACGTAAGATTTCAGAGTGTTGGTGGCAGTGAGAAAAAGTGGTAAAAATGTTAAATTTCTGATTTGTTCTGGAAGAAAACAAAATATAAATTAACTTTAGATCTTATCTATATTACTAAAAGGGTAAAATGCTAATTAGACCGGGTCAACCGGACATCTTCTGGTCATCCTTCCAGACAAAGCCAGGGTGTCGGGTGCCGAGGCAGAGGCGGTTAGGGGTGATGAGGCCAGCAGGGGAGCAGTTAGGGGTGATCAGGCAGGCAGGAGAGCAGTTAGAAGCCAGAGGTCCCAGATTGGAGAGGGTGCAGGCCGGGCTGAGGGAACCCCCCCTGCATGAATTTCTGTACCGGGCCTCTAGTAAGTAAAAATATGCTTCCCTGGGAAATTTAAGGCTAATAAGATATAGAAGAAAATCATGGAATACATAAAATGTAATCATTTCAACACAAAGCAGAAAAGGGGGAAATAGAAAACACAAAATAGAGTGGTAGAAATAAGAGCAAACCTGTAATAACCATAAATATGAATGGATCTAACTCAGAGACTATTGATTTGCATTTTTGAAAAGAGAGTTACATATAAAACACAGAAACTTGAAATTAAGATAGTAAAGACTCATTGTTATAGCATTGTTAAAATCTGACAGAAACAACCACTTTGTTTGGAATTCCAAAAATAAAGACAGTATCATCTTGCTAAAATGTGCCTTTTATTATGTGACATCATCAATTGGTATACCCCTGACTAAAACAAAATTGCAAGGAGGAATTGTCATATTTATAAATAGAAACTTTAAATACAGCTCTCCCCTTAAAACTTACAGTTCAAGTAGGCAGAGAGAAGAATTGAATAGCATGATCAATTAGCATTCATATACATGTATTCCTTTACATTAGCATAGAAATTAGTCTTTTCAAACACACATGAAATATTTGCCACAGATTATGCCAAAAAAAGAAAATCAATCTCAAAAACCATCACAGACCAAATTCACTTGCCACAACCCAATAAAAGTGGAAGTCAAACATGAGATTGTTAAAACCCCATACATCTGGGTTTTAAAAATAAGTAAATACTCAAAGATGAAATACAGTATAAACTACAAATCATTTAGAACTGACTGGAAAGGAAGGCACCGTGTACCAAAATTGGAAGGAGGCAACCACAGTGAAACTTAAGAGGAACATCCCTAGCTTCAAATGCATTTGTAAAAAACACAACTAACTTTCAAATCAGGAAGCTTTAGGAACACCGCAACAAGCTGAAATGATTACAACTAAAGCAGAAAACAATGGCATGGACCGACTGTTGCCAATATGAAAGGTTCAAATGCTACTGTGAATTTAGAAGTGGGATGTAACCTCAGATATAGGAGAATACTGTAAACTTGCCATTCCCAAACTTCCGTGTGTATCAGAATCACATGGAGGGGTTAATTAAGTCACCATTTCAAACACAGTGGGTCTGGGGTTGGGCCCAAGAATCTCTTTTCTGAGACATTTCCAGGCAATGTTGCAGCTGCTGGTCCTATGTGAACACTTCAAGAGCCACTGCTATCAACCAGTTCATAACAATGATGAAAACCTACTTGAAATAGACCTATGATGACCATATCTGAGACACAAAGAACCAGGAGACTCAACTGGATTAAAAAAACCCATGAAATTAATTTAAATCAGAATGCCACTCATTACCCCAATATGCACCAGGCCCAAAATATTTTTATGGAAGAGGTCATTCTTATTTTATATAAAATGTCTAGAGTATGGAAAAAGACAAAAATGCCCTAATTTTATGAATTCATTAGTTTGATACAGAAATAGCAGAAACAAAATTATATGCCTCTATCACACACTAACAACAAATTATCTGAAAAAGTAATAAAGTTACCCCATTTACAGTAACATAAAAAACAATAAAATACTTAAGAATAAATTTAACCAAGGAGGTGAAAGAGCTCTATACTGAAATCCATGAGATATTATTCAAAGAAAACAAAGGCATGGTAAAATCAAAAGGTATCTTATGATTTGAAAGTTTTGTTAGTTGTGTTTTTTATAAATGCATTTGAAGCTATGAATGTTTCTCTTAAGTTTCACTGTGGTAGCCTCCCTCCAATTTTGGTACACAGTGCCTTCCTTTTCAGTCAGTTCTAACTGTTTTGTCGTTTATACTATATTTCATCTTTAATTAATTAGAAGAATTAATAATACTACCCAAAACCATCTACCTATATATTCAGTGCAGTCCCTATCAAGATTCCAATGGCATTTTTAACAGTTGAAAAGAAATCCTAACATTTGTATGGAACCACAAAAAACCCCCGACAGCCAAAGCAATCCTGAGAAAAAAAGAGCAAAGCAGCAAGCACCACACTTCTGATTTCAAGTTACATTGTAAAGCTATAATAATCAAAACCAGATGGCATACAAACACACCTTAGACCAATGGAACAGAACAGAATCAAGAGCCCAAAAATAAACCCGTGCATGTATGGTCAACAAGGTACCCAACAACACTCCATGGAGAAAAGACAGTCTGTTCAATAAAGGGTGCTGGAAAAATTCGATTTTTACACATGAAAGAATAAAACTAGTCCCCTATCCTATACCACTCACACAAAAAATTAACTCAAACTGATTGAAGACTTAAATGTAAGACCGGATACCATGAAACTCCTAAAGAAAACAAAGCTCCTTGACCTGGGTCTTGGTAATGATTTTTTTGGATATGACACCTAAAGCACAAACATCAAAATAAAAGACAAACATGTGGAACTATATCAAACTAAACAACCTCTGCACAGCAAAGCAAACCATCAACAAAGTGAAAAGAATCTACGAAATGAAAATATTTGCAAACCATACATCTGATAAGGGGTTTCTATCCGAAATATATTAAGAACTCATACAAATTAATAGCAAAAATCACATCATCATCCAATTAAAAAATGGCAAAGGACCTGAATAGTTACTTTTGCACAGAAGATATACAAATGTCCAATAGGTTTATGAAAATGTGCTCAACATCACTAATCATTAGGGAAATGCAAATCAGATCCACTTCATGCCCATTAGGATGGCTATCATAAAAATAACAAATGCTGGGGAAGATATAGAGAAAAGGGAACCCTTGTACACTGTTGGTGGGATTGTAAATTGGTGCAGCCACTATGGAAAACAGTATGGAGGTTCCTCAAAAAGTTAAAAATAGAGCTATCATATGATTTGGCAATTTCACTTTGGGGTATTATTCAAAGAAAACAAAAACACCAACTCATAAGAATATATGCACTCCCATGTTCACTGTAGCATTATTTACAACTAGTGGTCCGGTACACAAAATTCGTGCATTCAGAGGGGTCCCTCAGCCTGGCCTGCAGCCTCTCACAGTCTGGGAGCTCTTGGGGGATGTCCAACTGTTGGCTTAGGCCTGCTCCTGGCACTGCCGCAGAGGCGGAAGAGGCTCCCGTCACTACTGCAGCGCTCGCCAGCCTTGAGCCCGGCTCAGGGCTTCTGGCTGAGCGGTGCTTCCCCTGTGGGAGCACACTGACCATCAGGGACAGCTCCTGCGTTGAGCATCTGCCCCTGGTGGTCAGTGTGTGTCATAGTGGTGTCATAATGACCGGTCCTTCCACCGTTCGGGCGATTTGCATATTAGCCTTTTATTATACAGGATAGCCAAGACAAGGAAACAACCCAAGTGTCCATTGATGGATGAATGGATAAAGAAGTTGTGGAATATATAGCCAATGGAATATTATTCAGCCATAAAAACAAAGGCAATCCTGCCAACTGTGACAACATGGATGGACCTTGTGGGCATTATGCTAAGTGGAACAAGTCAGAGGAAGACAAAAACTGTATGGTCTCATTCATAAAAATGAACAAACAACAAAAAACATTCCTAGAAAAAGAGAGCAGATAGGCAGGGCAGAAGAAGCAGGATGTCAAGAAGTACAAATTTCCAGTCAAAAGTATTAGGGGTATAATGTACAACATGATGCCTATAGTTAACACTGCTGTGAGGTATGATCTAAATTGTTTAGTGAGTACATTCTAGGAGTTCTCATCACACGGAAATCTTCTTTCCTTTTTTTGTATCTATATGAGAGATGGATATTAACTAAACCTATTTGGTAACCATTTCACAGTGTAAGTCAAGTCATTATGCTGTGCACCTTACACTTGATGCAGTGCTGTATTATAGTATCTCAATAAATCTGGAAAAAAACAAAAATAAAAATTATTAATATGGATAGTATGTATTTGTGCTTCCTATCTATCCTTGAGCAAGTCTCAGGGCCCGGTAATCTTGACTAACTAATAACCAACCACTCGCTTCTCTCGTGCTAGCCCTGTAGCAAGTACCACGCCTGCCACGCGAGCCCTCTGCTGAGTCTCAGAGGGCAGTACCCCTGAGTGTCTCCTTCTCTGATTCCCCAGGAGCCTTCATACCCCACTGTAACGAGGAGGGCTATTACAAAGCCACGCAGTGCCACGGCAGCACGGGCCAGTGCTGGTGTGTAGACAAGTACGGGAACGAGCTGGCTGGCTCCAGGAAGCAGGGCGCTGTGAGCTGCGGTGAGTATCAGCCCACGGTGATCTCTGGTACCCATAGGTCCTTGCTGTGTTAAAATCTGAGTAGAAACATTTCAACAGGTGACTGGTGTACAGTGAGCACCTTACCCCTGAAGTTAGTCTCAGCTGGGAAACAAATAAGCTTGATGTAGCGAACCCCTTAGGCCCAGTAGACATGAGTATAGTCAGGACCTAGACGTAGGGAGACAGAACCACCCTGAAATTGCATGAGATTATGCATAGATTGTTTTTTGAGCGGCCGGTACTCACTGTGGCCACTGGGCTGGAGAACAGTTTTTGACAGTCAGGACCTGTTGCCGGCCAAGAACAACTTAGGTTGCCTTCACTTCTCAATTAGGATCATAAACCTCCCGAGAAGGTAGCAGCATCTCCGGAATTCGGGCTCCCTCAGAACAAAGCTGGGGTCTGTACTGTGTAGATTAGCCCCAGCTGGGCAGGGATGCTCCGCGTTGGAAAGTGAAATGCCTAGGTTAGCCCTGAAGTGAAGTCGGGTACAGGGGGCCCCTAACAGGGTCATGAGTTCAGCAGAAACTCACCTCAGCCTCTCCTCCTTCCGCATGGTCAGAAGAGGAGCAGGAGACCTCGGGAGACTTTGGCAGCGGTGGCTCCGTGGTGCTGCTGGACGACCTGGAGGACGCGCGGGAGCTGGGGCCGAAGGACAAGCTGGGGAGGCTGCGGGCGCACACCCGGGCAACAGAGGACGACGAGGACGAGGACGATGACAAGGAGGACGAGGTCGGCTACATATGGTAGTGCCCACGGGGAAGAGGACACAGCCGGCACAAACTGCAAGTCACTTCCTGTTCTGCATTTGTATCTAAGACTCCGCGGCACCAAGGTCTCTCCTCCCTGCTGCTCTCCAGCGGGCCTACGATCCGGACGACTCCTGTTCCCAGAGCTTTCTGATTGTGCACACGGCTGTGTGGGAAGGAAGGGGTTGTTTTGTGTTTAGACAGGACTGGCTGCTGAATGAGAGCCTCCTTCCCTCCCATGAGACTTGTCCAACGAGCATGTGATGGATGTGGGATTCTACGGTGCAGGGAGCCCCGCCCTCGCAACATCAAAGACCCTTTCTGACTCCCCACACCAGTGGTTGTACAGCATGGTTCCCGCCTTACGGTGTCTAAGTGCTTTTCTTATGTCTTGTGGATGTCGTGGAAAACACACCACACTGTCCTTTATTCCCCCGCGCCCGCCACCCCTGGTGTTTGTTGTTAAAAATTAATCACTCCCATCACTGTATCTGGCTTCCTCCAAACAACGGCCTTAATTCAGTCAAGAATCCTTTTGGGGAACTGGTTTTCTTTATTAAAAATGGTATCTGGACGCTTCTCTCTCTGTGTGTGTATAAATATATACACATGTACAGAGAGACCGTGTGTGTAAGCCAGGTTCACACCCGCTCAGAAAACTGTTTGGCTATTAAAAATTCATTTGAAAACAATTACCAATTTGTCAGCTTGTCCAACCCGGATCATAATTCTGGAAGAAAGTGTCTCCAGGTCCGTTTTTGCACTAACACTTGGCACTGGTAGCTGCAGGCGGAGGAGGTTCCTTCCCGGAGCCTCTTTGACTCGGATGGGCCTCTGTGTGCCGAAATCCCCTGTCCTGCCCAAGCCGTGCGACTCCACGTGGGCAGCTTCACAAGCCATTTCTCTCATTCCACCCGAAGCCCCAGGCGCAGCATCCTGTCTGCCCAGGGTCCCGCCTCCCCTGCCTACCAAGGGCTTTTCTAAGGCATGGCCACATGCCCCTGCTCTCCGAGAGACAGTACACGTATTTCTTAGGAGAAGAAAAATGGGGATTCTGAACTCCAGGTTTAGCTTTTGCCCCTAATTCCATCCACAAATCTTGATGAGAGACACAAGCAGTACAGGATCCCCCACAGAGGCCTAGAAAGAACTTCAGAGCGGCACATGGAAGCGAGGGTTGGACTTTTAGAGCTAGTCCTGTCTCCACACCCTCACCCACACCAGTGTCAAGGTCCTAATGAAGAAAGCCCTTCACCATTTGTGCTTCTTTCCCCAAGTAAAATTTGGTGGGGCCATTGCCCCAAACTCCAGGGTGAGTACCAAAGAGCAGTCTTCAACGTGGCCCGTGTCGTTCAGTGCAGGCCCTTCAGCGCCTATCCACCTGGGTGCCCCACCAGCCACCCAGCAAGGCTCTCTACCCCACATTTGTTTTTCTTCCCGTCCCCATAAGCTCCAGCTAGTCCACAAAAAGACGTAAACTCAGGCAAAAAAAAAAAAAAAAAATGGATTCAGCCAAACCATGATCGCAGTGGCAGCTGACCAACTGTCCACCCCAAAATGCCCATTTCTTTGTGCTTTTCCCACTCACCTCAGCTAGCCTTTTCCAACCTGGACAAAGTGGCTTTAGTCTCAGATGGGAAATGAACAAGCCTGATGTAGCGAATCCCTGAGGCCCGATAGACGCAAGGATAGCCAGGACCCTAGATCCTAGACGTAGGGAGGCCACTCGCAAGCTCGGTATTCAGATCTCAACTCCATCACCTCCCTGTAATATTATTTTCCTAACTTGCACAAAACTTTGAGGTCATACTATAGAAAACAGGTGTTTAATTGCAGCTAAATTACAAGAGGGAATATAAAAAGAAGACATTAAAAAAATCTCAGTTTAGACCCTCAAAGAAAACCATTGTTACTGTCTCCTCCGAGCTTGGGACAATGCACGAGAGAACAAATTAAAATCAACAAATTGATTTCCCTTAGCGAAACTAATTATCTTATGACAAGTGTCAAATTAAAGACACTTAAAGCTCCTTGACATTAACTTAATGATGGAGAAGAGTGCTCAGGAGTCAGTTCCCAGGAAGTGCTGAGATGCTCATTTTCAGAGGCATTCCAGGAAGATATTTGATTCATTAAAATATGAAATAAGAAGCCCTCCTACCAAGAGAACCCCAGGTCAGCGGAGCCCCATTAGCGCCACTTCTTGTGCCTCCCGTTGGCATGGCAGCATTAGATTCTTTAAAATATTTAATGATTTTCACTTGTGAAAATTACTAAAGATTAGATTCTTTTAGTTACTTTAGCCTTAGAAGGAGAATTGTTGCTTCCTTTCTTTGGCAGGAGTCCTTTAGGTAGTGACAAGGTATCCATAAAAATTATTATAAAAATACTTCTGTGATCATCTAGTCCCTTGTTTGAGACAGGCATTGAATCCTCACTCATTTTTGGAAACTTCTTTGCTAATAGTTTTATTCTTATTCCATAAATACTTCTTTCCTTAGCATCCAACTTAAATCCCAGAATTTTCTCCCACCATGCTTAGGTGTCTGCCACATCAATGTCTTCTTGTTTCCACAGATATTCTAGGCATGGAAACCCCTTCATACGGAATGTGAGGTTTTGGATCAGTTTCCCCTCTTTAGGCCCATTCCCCAGGCCCAGCAGGCAATGACGATGCCTCGCCCAGGATTCCATTCTTTTGTTTTTACCTTGGCCACACTATACAGTAACATCCCAGAGCCCTTTCTACAGTGGGTGGTTTGGGTCTTTTTATACCTTTTTCTCAAAATTGCTGATGTGTGTCCCTGTTCAGTGTGTAGCATTGTAATGAGAGCCACCAAATCCCAAGTGTCAGTTTGCTGTCCCTCTTGTAGATGAAATAGTGATGTAGAAAACTAGTAAATTCTGAATGCTTTTCGACGTAGACTTACCTGGAATGTGAACATGACTCTTTGGTTAATAGTAACTGCTTAACTGTAGTCCCGAGTAGGTGCATTTCTGTCTGTCTCAGTAAATTTTAATTTGTCTGCAACATCTGCGTGCATGTGCTCTGTTAGCTTGGATGTGAACTCGCAGCGTGTCCACACGGGAACTCTGGGAAGTGTGGGCGGACAGGAGAGCCAACGTGGGCCCCTCTGTCCCAGCTTCTGGACAGGGAGGGAGGAGGACCTGCTGGTGGTCCTACCTGGCCTGCCCCTCTCAGCGCACCTGGCACCTCCAGCCCTGGCACTCAATCTAAACCAGCGGTCGCCAACCGGTGGCCCGCGGACTACTGGAGGTCCGTGAGCTCCAAAAGGTTGGTGGCCACTGGTTTAAGGAAACCTTTGGAGCAGCAGCCACCAACCGGTGGTCCCCAGACTACTGGTGGTCTGTGAGGTCTGAAAGGTTGGCGACTGCTGGTCTAAACTACATCACCTGGCCCTCCTTCTAGCTGCTTTCACCTCTCTTGGGCTTCAACTTTGCTTCTTAGTCCTTAACCTATCACATTTCACTGTTGTTGTCCTGCTTATGACCTTAAACTTTTTCTGCCTACTCCTTCCCTCCTCTGTCAATTCCCCAATTCTCCTAAAAACAAACAAACAAACAAAACCTCTATCCTTTCCAGAGACACTGAGCTCTGAGCTCTCCTGAGTTCACGGATTAACATGATATGCTTATCAAAGCACCCAGGTGGAACAGAATTCTTTCCTCTCCACCTTTATGCATATTAAGGCCAGTGTGTCTATGACTTAACTAAAGGCCCAGTGCACGAATTTGTGCACATGTGGGGTCTGGCTGGCCTGGCCACAATTGGGGCTGATCTGGGCCAGGTCGGCTGGGAAGAAGGGACTCAGGAGGTTGGCCTGCCCTGCCGCCTGATTGAACTCCCGGTCAAACTCCCTGTCGAGGGACAATTTGCATATTAGGCTTTTATTATATAGGATTATACCCCGAGTGAGAAATTGCACCACGGGCTGAGGTACAGACTATCTTATGAATGACCCAATTCCTTTATCCCACGGACTGGGTTGCACAGACAATCCACAGACAGACCATTCATGGAAAGGTGCTCCGTAAACCCGCCGGTTAACTAGTACCAGGGGAACGATGGCTACTCTGAAGCTCCGGAATGGCTGCCCGTGCATTAAAGAGAAGCCGGCTCTTGCGGACACACCCACAGTCCTCCCAGCACAGCGGGGACAGCTGAGCCCCCGTGGTGCCACCTAGGCCTGTCCAAGGCAGTTCTCCCATTTTAGCTAATACCCTGCGAGCAAAAGGTCACAGCGCCTTCCCACAATTCCTAGCCAGTTCTGTCAGTTGTAAGATTTTCTTTAACAAATTGGTTCAAGGAAAGAGGCAGATTGCAAAATGTATTCATTTAACAAACTTCATAGATTTCATTAGATGTTGGATGGACAAATGTCACTATGGGCAGGACCCCATTCAGTTCTAGGAATATAAACATGAATAAACCCCAGTGCCTGCTCTGTGACGTTATCTCCTGGAAAATATAATAGACAAATAAATGACTGGGACAATATAGGCTGGTGGGTATCACATTGACCCAAAGGCTCCTGTGCCTTCTTACAGCTTGTCTTTCTTGGTGCCTTTCCCCCCTCATTCCCTGGCTTTCCTCCTCCCTCTCGATCCTTCCTTCCAGGCCTCATGCTCACTGCTGTAATGTCAGTGTCCCTGGCCCACCTCTCTTCACGTGCTTTCTTCCTGACAGCCTCATCCATGCCTTTGGTTCACCCTCCTCCTCCCTCTGGAGACCCCCAATCTCTATCTCAAGTTTGGTTTTGCCTTCCACTCCATTCTGAAGCACTCACCTGCCATTTACATAATTCTACTGAAATTTCCCACTGGCACCTCAATTTCAAACCTTAAAAAATAATAATGACAGAGTGGAACATGGAATGGCTGTGCCTATGACAATGGGAGTCAGCAAGGCTTTGCTTAACCAAATCCTAGCAAACACTGATGCATTTTCCTCCATCAAAATTAATATCACACCATAAACAAACTTAAAAGACAAACAAGAAACTAAAGAAGATATCGGTGACAAAAACGTAAAGGGTTGGCTATAAAAAATTTTTTAATTCCTACAAATCCAAAAGAAAACTATAGTCCAACAGACTAATGGGGAAAAGATAAAAACAAGTGATTCAGTGCCCTCACTCATAATTAGAGAACACAATTTAAAGCAATGACATATCCGTTTTCACTCAGAAAAACATCAAGTGTTGATGAGAGTGTGGGAAAGAGAACACTCTTTTCCACTGTACAGTCAGAACAGCCACGTGGAGGGCAGTTTGGCAGTAACTATCAAAATAAAAGCTTACACCCTAGCACCCAGCAATCCCACTTCTCAGTAACCATTCCTAGCGGGAAGAAATCGCACTAATTGACAAAGATGTAGAAGTATATTCATGGCGGCATCATTTATTAGAAATCTGGGACAAAATTTAAAATCCACGAATGGGCTCTTTGGGTTACTTTATTCCATGGAATGCTGTCAGTAACTTCATATGCACTGATTTAGCAGAGCTTCTAAAATATCAGCTGTATGAGGGAAAATTCAAGGGACAGAGTAGTAAATATTAAGTTACACATCTCAAGGCGATACTATCCATTTCCCCAGGTAAGTATGCAAATGCACAGAACGCGCATGAGAAGACACACACCACGCTGGCAGCCCTGCTGACACCGAGGGGCGGGCTGGCGTTGGGTCTGGCATCAGCCTCATCTCTATGCTTCACTTTGTTTTTGTATCACAAACACAATATTCCATGTCCTGTGCAATTTAAAAATTAGTATTTTAATAATTTATCAGCTTCTTCAAAATGTCTCCCCCTATACTCCTTGACTTCAGGAATGATACCATTATCTATGCCATTCTCCTCAACTCCTGACCTGTAATAAGTCATTAAATTCTGTCAATTCATTCAGGGGTGAGGAATGCCTGGCCCACGGGCTGTAGAAGGCTCACAAAATCATTTAAAAGAAAAATGTATACAGTCATTATACATCTGTGTTAATGGACCCACAATATGTAAGGTTATAATTTGTGACATCAGTAACATAAAGAGGAGGGATATAGCTATAAATGAATCGAGTTTTTGTATGCAATTGAAGTTTATATAAATTTAAAATAGACTTTTGTAACTTTAGGATGTTATACGGAATCCGTATGGTAGCCACAAATAAAATATTTCTAGAATATTCACAAAGGGAAATGATAAGAGAATCAAGATGTGTCACTACAAAAAAAAAAAAAAAATGAGCTAAACATTAAGGAAAACAGAAGTGGTTAACCCTGGCCAGGCAGCTCCATTGGTTAGAGCAACATCCCGCTATGCCGAGGTTGTGGGTTTGATCCCCAGCCAGGGCACATACAAGAAACAGCCAATAAATGCATAAATAAAGTGGAACAACAAATCAATATTTCTCGCTCTCTCCCTCCCTCTCTCTCTAAAAAAAACAATTGAAAAAAATGTTTTTAAACAGTTTAAAATAGTAATTTTTATATTATGTATATTTACCACAGTTTATTTTAAACAGAAAACAAACAAACAAACACAAGAGATGTCCTTCTCTTCTGTCCTTTCTCATTCCTCAGTGCCCCGGACATGAATGCCAGCTACTGCCTGTTGTTTGAATACTGGCTATAAGGAAGTGGTAATAGGAACCAAAAAGATGGGCTAGTAAATTCTGCCTGGGAAGTTTCTTTTTTCTTTAAAGATGCCTCATAGAAACATGGCATTTGACCAATACCTTCACGAGTTGAATTTTTCCATATATTCACACAGGTTGATTTTTTTACCAGCTTTGAGGTATAATTTACTTAGTATAAAATCTACCCATCTTAAGTGTGACATTTATAAAATTTATAGAGTTGTCAGCCACATCACATCTCATTTTACAACATTAAAAAAGAAACCTCAAGCCCAAGCTATAGTCCTTCCTCTTTCCTATTCTGAGCCCCAGGCAATCACTAAGCCACTGCAGATTTGTCTCAATACATTTGCCTTTTCTGAACACTTCATATAAACGGAATCCTATAACATGGGGGCTATGTGTAGGACTGCTGATGACAAATGCACCGTGTCCAGGAGTTCTGTTACTCATTTGGAGGTTATATTTATCATGGCAAGCTTGGTGCCAAATAATGGTTTGCAATTCATTTGAATGGTGGATCTTCAGACTCTAAACAGCTGATCATGAATGCTGTCCCGAATCAGAGTTATCCTCCTCTCTATTCTTGACGTTCCGTAATTTTTACAATTCACCCCTTTTCCTTTTAAAGGACTTAGAGACCATTTGATTACACAGAAGGGTCTTTTCTTCCCACTTATTTTGCACAAATTTGAACTCTATTCACAGAAATCTAAGCTTAATTTTAAAAAGCTGTACTAATCACAATTCTCACAAAAGAAACAAGGGAACCAATTAACCTTTTGCACTCGGATGTCGAGTGTGACTCGACACGGTTAGCATTAGAATAAAAGAATCGAGAAGAAAGCAAGTGAGTGCAAAGGGTTAAAATCTAAGTCTTAGTTCTAAATTCTGGCCAGTCCATAAAATGGAGACCTGAGGGACACCATTTCTGGGGCAGATGGCCTTGGGGCTCTCGGCAGCTTTTCCTGGCCTTCTGGTCACGCAGGCTCGACATCAATTTAGTCTACTCCAAGGCTCCCCCCACTCTTTCCACTGAGAAGAAAACTGACTGTAACATCTAGCGAGAGAATGTTGTGTCACAAATGGCACAGTTCAACCTCTGTAGTGACAACTTGTCACAGAGAACTGGTGTGGGAGTGAGTCAGCACGAGAGGGAAACACAGAAACCTTTGCCGGATGCCAAGGCTGAGCGTTAGCTGCTCACCTTTGTCTATATTATCTCATAGACGTCTAACCACAGTTCTGTAGGTTGATATGATTATTCTTCCTATTTTACAGAGAAGTTAAGCATCGTGTCTGAAGCCACACAGCCAGTAAATGACAGAGTGAGGATTTGAACCCAGAATGGGCTGTCTGTCTCCAAAGCCCATGCTTTGAACTATGTACTATGTTGTAAGGCTGTGTCCTCTGACTTAAAAAAATATATCTATAGATAAGTAAATAAAAGGTATGTGTGTGCACACGCACACACACGCACACACACACACACACACACACACACACACACACACACTCACACGGTAGAAAATGAAAACAAAAACCAGACACCCTGGACCTTGGTTAAAGGTCTGACAAGACATCAGTTCACATCTGTCAGCCTCCAGGTGCCTAGCGCTGTATGAGGAGGAAGTCAGACCATGTCCTCAAATAATTCTGACTTTCATGATAGAGCAGAGGACAGAGACCCGGGCAGCGGGGCTCGGCGCCGCGTGAGCAGGCCGGTCTGAGTCGAGGCCGTCATGAAGCAGGCACCTCCCTGGCTCCTGTGAGTCCACAGGCAAACCCCTTCCCTTTCTGGCCTCCGGTTTCCCACCTGTGGAAGGAGCGGCTGCACCTGCTGGTCTCTGAGACCCATGAGTACACTCACTGGCCGCCTGTGGTCTTGGCTTCCTGAGTGACACCTTTGTACTCCTCAAACCCTCAACCCTGGCTTCCTGCTCATTTGTACAGCTCCTGAAGCTGCACACAGGCCTGGAACACCTCACTATACTGTCTGGCGCATTCCTCTAATAAATGGGGGTGAATCAAGATGAATTTTGCGTGGAATTGCTTCACACTTTAATCCCACACTGCCCTCCCCTCTCTCACTTGATCGGAGCCTCCCGTGGTTTCTCCAAGTCAGAATCTCAACTTCACAGCGCTTGGCACTGCATTCACCACACGCTGCCATATTTCACTTGTGGCTGAGTGGAGAATTCAATTCCTTTCACTGCTCAGTCTCAATAGCGCAAACATATATTCAGGGCTGACATATTTTCATTATGGAAAAGCCAACCTCTCAAACAGATGCTGCCCATGGGGATTAATGAGGGGAATGGTTATTTATTCTGCCGCCTGACATTTTGTGCAGAATAATTCCTGAGTCGTTTTACATTTTACACTTTAACAAATAGTTCGCCAACAAGCATCTCAGCACACTGGATGAGCACCAAGCTGGGATTTAGGAGCTGGCTAATGTTAACCAAGAGCAATAAAGCCACTTTCCAGTATCACATTTAATGTAACGACACTACATAACGTCACAGCCAGCTGGCCATGGGAGACGGTCATTCCTGACACCAGGCAGTGCCTCCTCACCTGAAACCAGCCACACCAAGCACTGCTGGGGGAACTCTAGGGTCACCCTGAAATCCCCTGCCCCAGTGTGAAATGTCTGGCCTGTCCACAGGCTTCGTCAACAACCTCTGTTAATGTGAAAATACCCCAGACCATTTTGGGTCAAAGGCCCATGTCTCTCTTTGCTTCATAAATAATACACACACTCCACAACTTCCCTTCCATGTACTAACACCATCGGCCCTGACCTCCTTTTCTATTTTCATCCTTTCCCTCTGTTTCTGGAACACGCCCTCTTCTTCCCCTCTCTGTGCTTGATTGAGGCCCATGCTGTATACCTGACATGTTTCAGGTGACATCCCCCTCACTTCTCTGGTTCCCCATCAGAAGGCGCCCCTTCTCCATTGCCACACAAAAGCACAGCCCCGGCCATTTGGCTGCAGCGTGCTCAGGGAGTATTTTCTGAACTGAATACATTGTAAGCTCCTAAGGGCAAGTGCAAAGTCTATTTTAATGCAGCTTGAACAGATCAGAGTACATGGCAGATGCTCACTACAAACTCATCTTGAAAGAACAGGGAAACAGAATAATAAACCGGAGTCAATCAAATGGACTCAAACCTCTTGGTCAAGTTCCCAGGCTCAGAGAAACCTGTGTGCACTCATCTATTTCACAAATAATTTTTGTGCTCCTATTTTGTATTATGTTAGTGTGGGGTTTCCACTATAGGATCTGTGACACTCAGAACAGAGAGGATTTCCAAACTCTGGGCCCATGGCTGTGGGCATTGTACTTGCTAGATCCAGGGCGCGTAACGCCTGCTCCCTCCACGCCATCGCTTCTGACTCACAGCCTGTCTTGTTTGCAGTTCCCTGATGGCACTTGGGCCTGGCCCTTCTGAGCTAAGATAGAAGGGTCACAGGGGACAGTATCCCAAAAGTCTGCTCCCTATAAGCTGGCTGCCAAGTTACCTCAGGCCAGGGCACTCTGGAAAAGCCAGGTGAGACTTAGCCTCATTCGTACAAAACCCTCATAAGTCACCCAAGGCATCTAAACCTACCTACCACCCACATCCCAAGTCTAGGAGCAAGTGTGTTCTCCAAACTTCCTGTTGAGATCGGGCCAGCAGTCACTAGGTCCAGGATACTTGAGTATGGATAGGATAAAAGGGGTTTGAATAAACAGTCCCAGTGTTCTCAGTGTTTGATAAAAGGGATAACAAGATGCACAGAGAAAACACGCCTGATATAGTATTTCCAAAAATATTGAATAAATTGAATTTATCTTCCTGATAGCTCAGCCCTCAAGCCATAGTATATCACATATTGAACAATATATTAACTTTTCAATTGGCAGGAAAAACGCAAAAATCCACAGCATTAAGCTAATACTAGAGTTAGTTTTTGGTAATCTCTTAGTGGTTTCTAGCTGTGTTTTAATAGTCTATGAATACAGGTGAAAGGAGTTAAAGACTAGACCACAGTAGGATGGAGGTAAGCTTAGAAACTCCAGGGAAACCAAAATCTTCAAAAGGCAATGACCTCAGTGAGTGAATTTAAAAAAAAGAGAGAAAATTTTAGGAGAGGGTGGTACACAAGCAAGTCTTGGCCTTGTCTCACTGCAGAGTAAAATGGAAGACTTCTTGTAAAAAATGTAAACTAAAATAGTTGACTCATGAAAAAAATTTAGTAATATTTAAAAAAGTAAATAATTAAAACTAAATTCCCTTTATGCATTCCCAGGCTCAGATGGTTTTACAGAGGCATTCTATGAAATACTAACAAAACAGATTATAATGTTACACAAACTTTTATAAGAATAGAAAAGAGAGAACTTTTCCCAAATTCTTTTATGAAGTTAGCATAGCCTTGACACCAAAATCAGAGAAGGACATTACAGGAAATAAAAGTGATGTAGACCAATCTTATCAACATAGACATAAAACTCGTTAAAAATAAAGCAACATAAGATTCAAAGTGGCTGCCAACGGGATGGCAGGCTGCAAGATAGTGTGTGAGTGAGAGAATGAAAGGAGAATGTGTGCACCTGTGGTGAGTGTCTGTATTTGTGAGTGAGGGACAGCTATATTCCACAGGACAGTTGGGGACTGGTGAACCAAGCTCCCCTGGCCAGGCAGCCTCTACTGCTGCCAAAATCTCTCCTGGAGCGGCCGGCTCTGCCACAGAGACCGTGCCATCTTGAAGGGGAGACTGGCTGTGATTGGAAGCCCACCCTTACCTTTAACCGGGGAGACCGCGAATACCTCCTGGGACCCTACAACCACAATGCCCAGGGACCAGCTGCCTCAGTTGCAAACCCACGAACACTGGGACTCCAGCCTCCCTGACCGTGGGCGCCTAAAATGTCAGTCCAGAGGGAGACAAAGTGGCACCGAAGATGTGGACAGACTGCGTTTTCTCAAAGAGCATATAGAAGGAACTGCTGAATTGAGCAACACCCACCCGGAACTGGCAAATTAAACACAGCTGGTGAGGCAATCCATGGATGGAAAGGTCGGATATCGCCTAGAGAAAGGTGAGATCTGGGATCCAGACTGGAGGGAGAAACACGCGCAGCGGGGGCTAGAGTCTCAAAGGAAGACTGCACCCCTGAGGGCAGGCTGAGAAACAAAGTGAGTAGAGAGATCCCGCCTGCTTGAAAACAGCGTTGTGGTTTATGACACAGAGGAGTGGTGGATCGCAGGGAACTCCAATACTGTGCTGACTACATGACAGGAAACAGACTTGACAAGCAGAACAGTAGAGGAAGTGAACAACCTTCACTGCTTCACTTTTTTATTTTTTATCTTTTACTTAAGAAACTAATTTTTTTTTTCTTTTCTCACTTGATTTTACTTTTTTATTATTATACTAGTAGCTCTGCACAGGAATCTGTGTGCCGGTAGCTCTCTGCCACCCTCCTGTAGCTCTCCACCCACTGCCCTGCCTTCCTGTAGCTCCCCCCACCCCCCTCATAGGTTGCTGCCCTTCCCCCTCCTGTAGCTCTCCGCCTCCTGAAGCTCTTGCCACCTGCTTGTAGTTCGCTGCCCCACCCTCCTGCAGATCCGTGATCCGGTTGTTACTCGGTCGGTCATTACACCTCACAGCGTAACAGATAATTAGCATATTCCTCTTATTATATAGGATTTTTATTTTTAATTAATATTATTATACTATTATTTTACTTTTTTTAAAGTTTTATTTTTTTCTTTATTTTATTTTATTTTGGGATTAGTGTTCTACATTCTATTTTTATTTTTATTTTTGAATTATTTTACTCTAACTCAATTTTTCCTTTATGCCAACACACTCTTTCTCACTTTTCCCTTTTCATCCTGTTTTTCTTACCCTGTTCCTGCTTTAGTTTTTCTCTAGCCTTTCTTTTTACTCCCTGTTAAAAATTGATCTTATTCATATATCTAATTTCCTCTCCCCTGCTCCAAGTCCATGCACACTTCTCTCTTCTCATTCTTCATTTTCTAAATTTTTTCTTCCTTTTTTTCCTTTTTCTTTCTTTCTGTCTTGTTGTTGTTGCTTGTTTGATTGTTTGTTAGTTTGTTGTTTTTACTTTCTTTTTTTTTTCTTTTTGCTTCTGTTTTCCCTCTCCTCGCTTGTTCTCTTCTTCTACTAATAGCTTAATTAATTCCACTAATCAATTCAGGCCTATCTACTCTCTATTCTCCTTTTCCAATAGCAGATGAATACATAGATAGATAGATTAAAGAAAGGGAAAATTTTTTTAATATACAGTATATATAAATTTTCATATATATATATATATATATATATATATATATATATATGTATGTATTTTGTTTTTTACTTTTCTTCTTATACACTCATTCTCTTTCTGCCTCCTCTATACTGAATTGTGGCTATTTCCCCATTCATTCAATCCCTTGACCTTACCTTCTGAAAATAAGCTCTGCCTCCTCAGATTTATCTGGGTGTTTGTTGTTTGGTATTTGTTGTTTGCATTCATCTCTGTGAGTTTGTTGTTTGCATTTTTTGGATTAGGTATTTTTCCATTGGAGTTTTCTCCACATATACATATACTTTTTCCCCTTCTTTTTTTTTCTCTTTCTTTTCTCTCTTACATTTTTTCCTGTTCTCAATATCATTTTTGCACTCTTTTCTATCCCCTAATTCTCTTTTCTTTGGTGGTCACCTTTATTTGAGGTTATTAGTATTGTGAATACATTTGTGTTTGGTGCCCTGTGCGTTGTGTCTTGTTGTGTTGCATTTTGTGCCGCTAAGTCAACACAGGAGAGAGCTACATAACCAGACACCCTGAGAGGAGCGATCATGGGGAGAAAAAGAAACAGCCCGCACACAAAAGAAAAAAAAGAATCACTGGGAAAGGAAGTAAATGAAATGGAGGCAAGCAATGTGTCAGAGAAAGAATTCATAAGGACACTGAAAAAGATGGAAGACAAATTCAACAATATGTGTAAGAACCAAGAGGAAATGAAGAAGAACCAAGAAGAAATGAAAAATGACATCACTGCAATAAAGAACTCACTAGAAAGTATCGACAGTAGACTAGAAGAAGCGGAGGACTACATCAGTGAGCTAGAAGACAAGGTAGGAAAAAATACCCAAGCAGAGCAGCATCCAGAAAAAAAAAAAAAACCTTAAAAAACAGGAGGAGAGCCTAAGGGAACTTTGGAGCAAAACAAAGTGAAACAACATCCACATAATAGGGGTGCCAGAAGGAGAGGAAACTGAGCAAAGAATAGAAAACCTGTTTGAAGAAATAATGACAGAAAACTTCCCTGATATTGGGAAGAAAAAACTCACACAAGTCCAAGAAGCTCACAGAGTCCTAAACAAGATGAATCCCAAAACACCGACACCAAGACACATTATAATTAAATTGGCAAACACCAACGACAAAGTAAGAATCTTAAAGGCTGCCAGAGAGAGACAGAAAGTTACCTATGAGGGATCTCCCATCAGACTATCAACTGATTTCACAACAGAAATACATCAGGCCAGAAGGGAATGTAATGAAAAATACAAAGTCATGCAAAGCAATGGTCTGAATCCAAGAATACTATACCCAGCAAGGCTGTCAATCAAAGTTGAGGGTGAAATCAGGGGCTTCACAGACAAAAAAGGACTAAGGGAGTTTATTACCACCAAACCAGCAATGCAAGAAATGCTAAAGGGTCTGCTGTAAAAAAGAAGAAATAGGAAGGGAAGAAGGAACACAGGCATAAAGAATAAAAATGGTGACAAACAAGTACCTATCAATAATAACTTTAAATGTAAATGGATTAAATGCCCCAATCAAAAGACATAGGGTAGCTGAGTGGATAAGAAAACATGACCCATGTATCTGCTGTCTATAGGAGACTCATCTGAGAACAAATGACTCACACAGACTGATGGTGAAGGGATGGAAAAAGGTTTTTCAGGCGAATGGAAATATTAAAAAACTAGGGTAGCAATACTTATATCTGAAAAAATTGACCTCAAAGTGAAGGCCATAACAAGAGATAAGGAAGGCCACTTAATAATACTAAAGGGACCAATTCAACAAGAAGATATAACTCTGGTAAACATATATGCACCCAATACAGGAGCACCCAAATACATAAAAAAACTTCTGGAGGATATCAAGGGAGAGATTGACAGCAATGCAGTCATAGTAGGGGATTTTAATCCCCACTAACACCACTGGACAAATCTTCTTAAAAAAAAAATCAGCACAGAAACACCAATCCTAAATGACCCACTAGATCAAATGGAATTAATTGACATCTTCAGAACATTTCACCCCAAAGCCAGAGAATATACATTCTTCTCAAGTGCACATGGGTCATTTTCAAAGATAGATCACATATTGGGACACAGGCAAAGTCTCTTCAAATTCAAGAAGATAGAAAACATATCTAGCATCTTATCAGATTACAATGGCATAAAATTAGAAATCAACTACAATAAAAACAATAAAAAAATCAAACATCTGGAGGCTAACCAGCATGCTATTAAACAATGATTGGGTTACCAAAGAGATCAAAGAAGAAACAAAAAGCATCATGGCAACAAATAACAATGAAAACACAACAATCCAAAATCTATGGCACCCAGTGAAAGCAGTCTTGAGAGGGAAGTTCATAGCTCTACAGGCCTACCTCAAAAAACGTCTAACTCTACAACTCAAAGAGTTAGAGGAGAGCAACAAGAAAAGCCCAGCTTAAGCAGAAGGAAGGAAATAATAAAGATCAGCATGAAAATAAACAACATAGAGAACAACAACAACAACAAAAAAATCAACAAAATCAAGCTGGTTCTTTGAAAGGATAAACAAGATTGATGAACTTCTAGCCAGGCTCACCAAGAAGCAAAGAGAGAAGACGCAAACAAACAAAATCAGAAATGAAAGAGGAGAAGTAATAACCGATCCCACAGAAATACAAACGATTATGAAAAAAGTACTATGAACAACTCTATTCCAACAAAATGGACAACCTAGATGAAATGGACAGATTCTTAGAAAAATACAAGCTCCAAAAACTCAATCAGGAAGAATAACAAAACCTGAATAAGTCTATAACTACTAAAGAAATTGAAGCAGCAATCAAAAATCTTCCAGCAAACAAAAGCCCTGGCCCATACAGCTTTACATGGGAGTTCTACCAAGGATTCAAAGAAGAACTAAAACCTATCCTCCTCAGACTATTCCACAAAATTCAAGAGGAAGGAACACTTCCAAGCTCTTTCTATGAAGCCAGCATTACCCTAATCTCAAAACCAGATAAAGACACCACAAAAAAAGAGAACTACAGGCCAATATCCTTGATGAACATAGATGCTAAAATCCTCAACAAAATTCTAGCAAATCGGATTCAGCATTACATTAGAAAGATCATACACTATGACCAAATGGGATTTATTCCGGGGATGCAAGGATGGTACAATATCCACAAATCAACAAGTGTGATACATCACATAAACAAACTGAGAGACAAAAATCACATAATCATATCAATCGATGCAGAAAATGCATTTGACAAAATCCAATACCCTTTCTTGATAAAAACTCTCAGCAAAGTGGGAATAGAGGGATCATACCTCAACACAAAAATAGCCTTATATGACCAACCTACAGCCAACATCATAATCAATAGTCAAAAACTAAACTCATTTCCCCTAAGAACAGGAACAAGACAGGGATGCCCACTTACACCACTCCTGTTCAATATATTATTGGAAATGCAAGCCATAGAGATCAGACAAGAAGAAGAAATAAAAGGCATCCAAATTGGAAAAGAAGAAGTATAACTGTCCTTATTCACAGATGACCTGATACTATACATAGAAAACCCCAAAGACTCCATTAAAAAATCATTAGACCTAATAAATGAATTCAGCAATGTAGCAGGATACAAAATTAACATCCAGAAATCCATGGCCTTTTTATACACCAATAATGAACTCACAAAAAGAGAAAGGAAAAAAAAAATCCCATTTACCATTGCACAAAAAAAATTAAGATACCTAGGAATAAACTAAGGACATAAAAGACCTGTACTCAGAAAACCAGAGGACATTGAAAAAAAAAGATAGAGGAAGACATAAACAAATGGAAGAACATACCATGTTCATGGATTGGTAGAATCAACATTATTAAAATGTTCATACTACCCAAAGCAATCTACAGATTCAATACAATCCCCATTAAAATACCAACAGCATATTTCAAAGATCTAGAACAAAGTCTCCAAAAATTCATCTGGAAAAAAAATATATACTGAATAGCCACAGCAATCCTGAGAAAGAAGAATAAAGTTGGAGGGATCACAATACCAGATATCAAGCTATATTACCAAGCCATGGTTCTCAAAACTGCCTGGTGCTGGCACAAGAACAGACATATAGACCAATGGAACAGAACACAGAACTCAGAAATCGACCCAAGCCATTATGCTCAATTAATATTTGACAAAGGAGGCAAGAACATACAATGGAGTCAAGTCAGTCTCTTCAATAAATGGTGCTGGAAAATTGGTCATATACATGCAAAAAAAAATGAAACTATATCACCAACTTACACCATACACAAAAACAAACTCAAAATGGATAAAGGACTTGAATGTAAGATGGGAAACCATAAAAATCCTACAAGACTTCATAGGCAGCAAAATAGCAGACATATGTTGTAGCAATATCTTTACCAATATAGCTCCTAGGGCAATGGAGACTAAGGAGAAAATAAACAGATGGGACTACATCAAAATAAAAAGCTTTTTCACAGCAAAAGAAACCATCAATAAAACAACAAGAAAGCCCACTGCATGGGAGAACATATTTGCCAATGATATTTCTGATAAGGGTTTAAGCTCCAAAATTTACAGAGAACTCATACAACTTAACAAAAGGAAGATAAACGATCCAATCAAAAAATGGGCAAAGGCTCTAAATAGACACTTTTTGAAAGAGGACATACAGAAGGCCGAGACATATGAAAACATGCTCAAAGTCACTAATCATCCAAGAGATTCAAATCAAAACAATGAGATACCATCTCACACCTGTCTGAATGGCTATCATCAACAAATCAACAAATGACAAGTGCTGGCGAGGATGTGGAGAAAAAGGAACCCTCCTTCACTGCTGGTGGGAACGCAGACTGGTGCAGCCACTGTGGAAGACAGTATGGAGTTTCCACAAAAAGTTAAAAATGGAACTCCCATTTGGCCCAGTGATCCCACTTCTAGGACTATATCCCAAGAACCCAGAAACACCAATCAGAAAGGATATATGCACCCCTATGTTCACAGCAGCACAATTTACAATAGCTAAGATTTAGAAACAGCCTAAGTGCCCATCAGCAGATGAGTGGATTAAAAAAACTGTGACACATCTACACAATGGAATACTATGCCGCTATAAAAAGGAAGAAACTTTCACCATTTGCAACAGCATGAATGGAACTGGAAAGCATTATGCTAAGCGAAATAAGCCAGTCAGAGAAAGATAAATATCACATGATCTCACTCATATGTGGGATATAATGATCAACATAATTTGATGAACAAGACTAGATCCAGAGACAAATGGTAGGGGAAGGGGTTTAGAGAGCAACCAAAGGACTTATATGCATGCATATTAGCATAACCAATGGACACAGACACTGGGGCGGTGGGGGCTTGCCCGGGGGGGAATGGCTGGGGGCAGGTGGTCAATTGGGGAAAAGGAAACTTATGTAAAACTTTAGACAATAAATAAATAAATAAATAAATAAATAAATAAATAAATAAATAAAGCAACATAGCCCTGGCCAGGTTTTGCTCAGTGGTTATGGTGTCGACCCAGGGACTGAAGGGTCATGTGTTTGATTCCTGGTCAAGGACACGTTCATGGGTTGCAGGTTTGACCTGACCCAGGTTGAGGTGCATGCAGGAGGAAACCAATCAATGTGTCTCTCTCACATCAATGTCTCTCTCTCTCTCTCTCTCTCTCTCTCTCTCTCTCTCTCTCTCTCTCTCTCTCTGTCTGTCGCTGAGATTAAGAACAAAAAAATAAATTAAAAAGAAACACACAAAATAAAGCAACATAAGAAAGTAATGTAATACTAAGTATTAAAAGTCAGATTTATCCCTAGTAAACCAAGGTAGGACCAAGTCAAGTTTACCCCATTAATAATGTGAGGTTGGTTTCTAACTAGTAATCCATTTCACCAGGCTAATTAATTGAAGATGAAAGACCATATAATCTTTTCAACAGATACAGATATTTTCAAATTAGCAAATTAGAAGTAAAAAGAAACTTTCTTAAACTGATAAAGAAAATCTTCCCCTCATAGAAATACATGTGTACACACCCACTTTCACACACAACCATATGTAAGAGCAATATAGTTTTATTTTTTAAATATGTAGAAAGATAAGAATACTATCACCAGTATCACCAATTCTATTTAATGTTATATAAAGAGAAGTAACCTGAGCAACTAGACAGAAAGAACATGAACTGAAAGAAAGAAATTAAGCTGTCATTAGTTGCATATAAATATGACTGAATTACATAGGATGCTCCCCCAAATATCTACAACAAATTATTATAATTACTAAGAGTTCATCCATTGATTCAATAAATATTTATTGAACACCTACTATAAGCTGAACACTATTCTCAATGCTGAAGATACAGTACCAAACAAAACAGACAAAATCCCTGCCCCCAACATAGTTCCCTTCTAGTAAAGAAAAACATACAAAAACAAAATAAGAACATTTTATAGTGTATTAGAAGGAGATAAGAACAGAGAAAGATGAAAATAGAAAGAAGGTAAGTACTGGGACAACATGGAAAGAAAGAGGTTTAGCAACCTAATTGCATTTCTGTATACTAGCAAATTATTAGACAATGTAATAAATAAAGATACCTTCATAACAGTCTTTTTTTCCACTATAGGATCTGTGGAAAAAAAGATGTACAACATTTTTTGGAGTCTTTAGCAAACTCTATTGAAAGACACTCGTAGGTCTAATAAATGATGTGATACCATTATTTTTGGGTTAGAAGACTATAATTATAAACATGTATTTCTCCTTATATAGCTTCAATGCAATTCCAGTCATCCCAAACATTTATGAAATCTGATAAGCCATTTCAAAATTTGTACATGGGAAGGCCAACACTCTTGGGAAAGTAAAAGCAGACTGGGGGCAGGATGATAGATATCAAGATTTATTATATATAGTAATGAAGGCCCCATATAATTAACACGTTGATTGCTAACAGTACAGAGAGCCTGAAGCAGAGCCACACTTAATCGGACACTTGACATGTGATGAAACAGACACTGCAAATCGTTGGGAAAGGAGTATGGAATGCAATAGAGTAATAGAAAATCTGGGTATCCATTGGACAAAAGTGAATTGGATTACCACCTCTAGCTGTGTTTCAATAGTCACACTTTAGAATAAATTCCAAGTAGATTAAACAGAGAAGATAAGACTATAAAAATTTTAGAATATAATACAGGAGCATAGACATGAGAACATCAACCATAAAAATATTGATACACTTGATTACATTAAAATTAATAATTTTTACTCCTGAAAAGGTTTCATAAAGGCCATGAAAAACCAAACCACAAATATGAGATGTTTGAAATATGTATATCTGACAAAATTTTAGTATCATGGCTGCAAGAACCCACAGGCAGAGGACAAGCAACCAAAAAGACACATAATAAGAGAGTTGGACAGGATGTGACCAAAGAAAACAAAATGGCAATAAACATAGAGAAAATGCTTAGGGAAGTGTGAATTAATCCTGTGAGATACAACTCTGTACTTCCTCCAAATCAAGAAAATGAAAATTATTAATAGTCACTGAGGACAGAAGTAAACAGCTTTCATATGCTGAAGAATACATTGTCCTGTGCACTTTAGAAAACAATTCAGTGTTGTCTAGCAAAGGTGAAGATGTGTAGTCTCCATAGCCCAGCTGTAAATCTACTCCTGGATGTATACCTGGGAAGAACTCTTGGTGTTTCTACACCTAAGGACATCTGAAAATGTTCACATACGGGAATGTAAATTTGTACAGTTACTCTGGAACATAGTTCAGCAGTTCCCTATGAAACTAAACATGTGCTTACCATACAACCCAGCTATTGCACTCTTGGGCATTTATCCCAGAGAAATAAAAACTATGTTTATGCAAAAACCTGTACCCAAATGTTTACAGTAGCTTAATGAATTAGTCCAAAACAGGGAACAACCCAAATGCCTTTACAGGTGAATGGTTGAACCATGGTACATGTATGCCCTGGATTTCTACTCAGGAAAAAAGGAACTATTGGTGCATGCAGCAACTTGGATAGATCTCAAGGGAATTAAGATGGGTGACAAAAAACAACAACAACTATAAATGGAATCACACAGTATGAATCACAGTGTGATTCCATTTGTTAGCAGGTTTGAAATGACAAAATTATAGAGATGGAGAAGAGATCAGTGATCACCAGGGATTAGAGATGGAAAAAGGGAGGGGAGTGAGTGGCTGTGACTATTTGAGTAGCATTAGGGGTCACTGTGATGTAACTTTTCTGTATTATGACTGTGTGATGATGTTTCACAGAAGTTAACACACACGTGTGGGTGCACACATGAGTGTATGAACAATGGTGAAATCTGAATAAGGTAAATGAACTGTGCCAATGTCAGTTTCCTGGCTGTGATACTGTACTACAGTTATGCAGGATGTCACCCACTGGGGGAAATTGGGAGAAGGGCATAGAGATCTCTTTGTACCATTTCTTACAACTACATGTCAATGTATAATAATCTCAAAATAAAAATATTTTAAAATGTTCATATAAAAACTGTTTTAATAGTTTAAAAAACTATAAAATTTAGATGTTATTTTGATAGGAGAATGGGCAAATGAATCATGATATACAGGATGGGGCAAAAGTAGGCTTACAGTTGTTCATCCTATGTAATAAAGAGGTAATATGCAAATTAACCCTCATGCCCTCACAAGATGGCTGCCTATGACCATGCCAGTTGGGGGTTAGTGAGGGACGACCAAACAACTGAACAAGCAGGCTGCATGGAGCGACCAGGCCAACAGAGGGGGGCAGTTGGGGGTGACCAGGCTGGTAGGGGGGCAGTTAAGAGGCAACCAGGTCGGCGGGAGGGCAGTTAGGGGCAACCAGGTTGGTGGGGGGGGGTGAGTTGGAGGGACCAGGCCAGCAGCGGGGGCAATTGGGGGTGATTAGGCTGGCAGCGGGGGCAGTGAGGGGCAACTAGGTCAGCGGGGGCAGTTGGGGGTGACCAGGCTGGCGGGGGAGGCAGTTAGGGGTGGCCAGGCTGGCAGAGGGGGTCAGTTGGGGGCAACCAGGCCAGCAGGGGGGACAGTAAGGGGTGACCAGGCCACCAGGGGAGGGTCAGTTAGGAGCGACCAGGCCGGCAGGGAGAGGACAGTTGGGGGTGACCTGGCCGGCAATGAGGGACAGTTAGGGGCGATCAGGCTGACATGTAGAGGCAGTGAGGGGTTATCAGGCCAGTGAGGAGGGCAGTTAGGGGCAACCAGGCAGGCAGGCAGGTGAAGAATTAGGAGCCAGCAGTCCAGGATTGTGAGAGGAATGTCCGACTGCCAATCCCTGTGGGATTGGGCCTAAACCGGCAGTCAGACATCCCCCGAGGGGTCCCGGATTGGAGAGGGTGCAGGCTGGGCTGAGGAGACCCCTTCCCGTGCACGAATTTTGTGCACCAGGCCTCTAGTATGAAAAATAATACAATAAATAATAATACAAGAATAAACTGTTTTGTAACTTACAACTGTAAACCTACTTTTGCCCAACCCTGTATTTATGCACCAAAAAACTATACAGTAGGAAAATTAAAAGTTTACAGCTTTACATCTATACTAATAACAGAGGAATATGCAAATTGGCCGGGACACCGTCAAGTAATGACCAATCAGGACGAGGGTGGGGCTGCAGTGGAGAGCTCTCAGCATACCTGCGCTGGGGGTCTGAAGGGCACAGAGAGGAAGGGAGAGCAGATAGGCAGTTAAGGGGATCAGGTCAGCAGGGGAGAAGCAGTTAGGCAGTTAGGGTGATCAAGCTGGCAGGGGAGAACAGTTAGTCAGTTAGGGATATAAGGCCAGGAGGGGAGAGCAGTTAGGGGCATCAGGGAGGCAGGCAGGTGAGCAGTTAGGAGCCAGTGGTTCCAGATTGCAAGAGGGATCCCGAATTGGAGAGGGTGCAGGCCGGGCTGAGGTTCACTCCCCGCCCCCCCCCCCCATGCATGAATTTCATGCACTGGGCCTCTAGTATCAATATAAGTAAATCTTTAAAAATTGTGTGAAAAATATTTGCAGAAGAATCCATATATGATCCATATATGGTCATGAATAGGCAAACTGTTAGGAAATATTTTGGTTAAGAGTGCCCACATATGTGTCAAATTTTAAGAGAAAAAAAAAAGGATAATCTATTCAAGAAAAGTTGTTCATTGGAGTTTTTTTCTACTGTAAATGTGAGAACAATGCTGCGTCCAGCTCTTGATAATTCTGAGCTAAACCTGGAAGACTTGATTATTTTACTTAACACTTCCAGAATAAAGAGTTTGTTCCCTACCATCTTCCAAAGGTTATCAATCAGGCTTTTAAAAAAAAACTTCTGTTATGAACCAATGGATTTTAAGACTCTAAGGTTTTCAATCTATTGCATTATTCTTTTCACACATAAATAGCCCATCTTTGGCCAGTGTGAGCCCCTTCAAGTTGGTTATCATAAAACCTTTTGATGCAACTCGCTGTCTTTGATAACTTCCTTGCTTTTTGTATAACAAGATTTTCCCATCTCACCCTGTGCACTTCCCAACCCAGGTCTGGAGTCAGCCATTTCTTTAGGATGCCTTTGTTCGTTTTACTGGAAAACTACATTTTAAGACCACAATCTGGGTTCTAGTGGTATTTTAACTCTCTTTGTATGAAAAATACATTCATTTATATTTTTATTAGGTTAAATATGGGAATAATACATGTTATGAGTCATATTATTGTACTAGTTAAATGAGGTAAAGGGTATAATCAAGACTTAATAAAGGTTAGCTTTTTCACTTACTATGAACTTATTTAATGAGCATGTACTTTGAACTAGACATGTTCCCAGTATTGAGGACAGAGACAGGGAAGGAAAAAAACCCAAACCCTTTGCCTGTTCAGGGTTTACATTCTAGTGGAGGAAGGTAAAAAAAATAATAAAATAAGTAGTAAATCAGATGAGAAGTGCTGTGGAGAAAACTAAGCAAGGACCAGGGCGCAAGGGAGAGCTACTATTATTTTTAGTAGTGCTATTATTATTGTATTTATGTGACAACTCCAAGCAATACAATTGGGCAGGCAAATCTGATTTATGGATGCAAAAGTCTATTTTCAATGTCCTATCAGGCCTCCTTATTTAATGGATTATAGAGGAATCATTTTGTAAAGTCAATATCTCCTCCTCCTCCGCCTCCTCCTCAGTCACAGCCAGTGGGGAAAGATATGGACTGGGTTTGCATGAAGAATGGGACACCTGCACACTGTTGGTGTCTGAAGAGGTGGGACAGGTGTGCCCATGCCGGCAGAGACACAAGGCACCGGGATGTGACATTCTCCTCTGTAAGGTGAGGGTGCACTTAAAATTCTCTCATGTTCCCTCTTCCCGGTGCAGGTGAAGTGGCCAATAGACAGAGCCATCCCTTTAAGAGGACATCTGCCAGCAATGCCTCCTTCTGCTCACTGATGGGCCCTTCCAGACCCTCCAGCTCCCCTCGAGAACATTCTGAAGGGGGAGATGGTATCCCAATCAGTACAAGGAAGTTTCCATTTAGTGTCTTTTGACACATCACCAAAGAACCAAATAAAAGCATTTTATTTGCTGATGCTTTCTTAAGGCAGCCACTGTTTGTGACAAACATTGACGTGCCATGGATGAATGACAGCCCTGACCACATTTCCAATGTTTCTGCACGAGAAATAGGAACACTGGTGCCTCAGTGCTATCAAGTATTTTTATGGAGCTCTAAATTCTGTTGGTGTAGAGTAAAGCAGGCACTAGAGACAAATTTCCGAGATTGTGTATATATCAATATAATAGACAGTCCAATCTATTTCTACGGTAATTGTTGTGTATATCTTAAAGATACATTTTTATTGAAAGTGAGATTTATTCTACATGAATGGCATTGCAAAGTTGCTGTCCAATGGTAAGGCATCAACTTTTTTGGTGTATTATGCAAAGTTGGGACTGTTGATTACTGTTTTCAGCATGCTGCTGTTTTGGGTATCAGGTCACCCTAACATACCTAAAGTCTTGGCTATTAGATTATTAGATCTCTTTTAAAAATCTCTTCATGTGCCCTTTAAAATGATAGAGACATGTGGGGCCTGCGATAATGATGTTCTGGGTTTAATTCTCTGCCTTCTCTGGGTGCCATGGCAAAACAGAATCCAAGGGCAATGTTTCAGTCTCCAAATGTGTCTGTTGTTTCCATCACTCAGTTCATCACTGGCCTGTGGACTTCTCAAAGTTTGAGCTGCATCTCATTCATCTCTTCATCCCTAGAGTCAAGTTCCAGAGCCTGGCATAGCACGCCAGGGATCAAGAAGTAAACTGAGTAAACGAATAAGTGATTTTACTAGCTTGTGCTCTTATTGTCTCTCCTACAAATTCTGCCCTTTTCCAAAGCATTTTCTGGTTCACTTAGACCCGTAACCTGAATCTGCCTACACAAACCAGGTTTCCCACTGCCAAGCCTTTGCTCACGCCGTTAGCTCCACCAGAGTGTCCTTTCCCTCCACCCTCCTGGACGTTTCTCGGATAGAATGTATCTTACAGAATTGTGGAGAAGTAGAATCAGGCTGGACATGTAAACACATGTAGTACACGCTTGCTACAATAAACCTGGGTTTCCTTCTCCTGTCACACATCCCGGTCACCCTCTGAACCTCTGAGGCCTGTGGCTCTTGAGTAGACATTATTTCATATTGCTCTGGGATCCTCTTTTCTAGGTCTGTCTGTTGATCCCCAACTAGGCCCTTAGAGGATCCTGCTTTCTTTCCTTGAATTCACCAGAGCATCTTGAACACAGTAAGACATGTGGTAGGAACTCCACCAAAGCTGGCCAGTCAGCTTCCTCTCTCGCTCTCTCCTCTCCTGTGCCTGTGGTACACACTTGTGGGGAAAGGACTTTTGGTTCCTAACCCACTACCTTGCTTACTCTGTGATCCTGACTCTCTGGGCCAGAGCAACCTGGACCAACGGTGGAAGGCTCATCCACACGAGGCCAATCAGATCCTATCTATCTCATAGGAATGTATAAATGGAACTAAAAGATAGTCCAGCAGTCTCAGGACAGCTGAGACAAGAAATGTGACCCCTGTTCCACCCTGTAGACTGGACAATCAAAGCAAGTGGTCTATGAAAGATGGAGGATGAGCAGTTAGGCAGCAACGGCAGAGGACAGCAGATGGAGGTGCCCCGTTCAGCTCTGAGCTCCTAGTTATGCTATGTCTCTCCCCAAGGCCCAGCCACTTTCACTCTCTGCTCTTAAGTTCTGCAAGACGCCCCTCTCCATTCATTACATCCCTCTCCACCCCGTTCTCAAGCTAGCGTACAACTCAAAGATTTTGATTTGATATTGTCAAGTGGGCCAAGTGGTGAGACCAGGAAATAATGTTTAGATGTGAGAAGGAAGAGAAAGCTGGATTGTTTTTCTTGTACTCCCAGCTTCCTTAACTGTGTGTGTGTGTGTGTGTGTGTGTGTGTGTGTGTGTGTGAGAGAGAGAGAGAGAGAGAGAGAGAGAGAGAGAGAGAGAGAGAGAGAGAGAGGAGAGAGAGAGAGAGAGAGGCCTTCCTCTTTTTACCAGGTCACCAATCCTATTGTATTAAGACCCCACCTTTATAATGCTACTCACCTCCTAAGAGCTATCTGCAAGTACAGTCACATTGGGGGGTTAGGACTTGAACATAGGAATTTTGTGAGAGTACAGTCAGCCTGCAGTACTGGGTTTGGGGAGATTGGACAGGGAGTGCTGGGGACAAAAACAAACAGAATGCCTCTCTCCTCCTCACCATAGTCATAAATAAACATTAGAAAGGAGATAGATGCAAATACAAGAGCCAGATATCATCTCTATCCCAGGAGGGAAGAGGCTGTTACATTTCAAATTATTATTAGAGATTCAACCACATGCGCAGAATAAATGTATCTCATTTAGGTCTGGAAAATTTCTGCCTTTATTCTTACTTAATTAGAGCATTTTCCATGTAAAGATCTCATATTTTTGTGAGAAGTGTCATCAGCAAATTTAACTCCGGAAGAAAAGTAATTAATTTCAGAAACAGAGGCTGTCGGTCAGCTATATGCTGGCATAAGCCAGGTCAGGCTCAGCCTTGGGGTTTGTTTCTGTTACTGCTGTCAGCTCTACTGGGCCAGCCGGCCACATGGATTGGGCAGAAATGGGGCTTGTGTTGGTGGGAGGTCCTATGGATACTAATGTAACCTAGAGTAACCCGGAAGAGTTGGCTAGTTGACACCCTCTACACACACACACACACACACACACACACGCACACACACGCGCGCGCGCACACACACACACACACACACACACACACACACTTTTTCGTTTTACTAACCTTAAAGATTTGAATATTTTAATTATCATACCAAAGCCTTAGAGCCACACCAATGAGTAGTAAAGAAAAACCTTTTTCTTAATATCGATACAATGAAGGGACTCTTCTACTTGCAGGAGAAGAGGATACAGTCTTTCTCCCTTGACTGTAGGATATGTTCAAAACAGGATGAATTATATTAGCAACTTTCTTTATGACAATCCACCTTTGGGGTCCGAGAGTAAACCCATTTGGTTGTGGTGAATTATTATCCTTATCAAATGCTGGAGATGAAATTTGCTAGCATTTTATTTAAGGTTTTTTTAAATCTATGCACCTGTAGGTTGGGTGTGTGTTCCACGCTCACCATTTTCGGTCAGATGCAAGCATCCGAGTTAGGCTGGCTCTGTGAAATGTGTCAGGGCATTTGACAAGTACCACATTGGATAAACAAGGTGTTTGTCCAAGTCTCTTTCGATGCTGTGTTGTGGGGAGGGGGACAGGAATCAGCTCATGGACTTAGCGAGTCAGCTGTAGCGGTCCATTTGCCACTTTTCTGAAGGCTTCATCCATGTGGCTCCTCACCATCATTTCCTCCCAGAGCACATCCTCATTTTCCTGTCTTTTATCACATTTTATAGCTCCATGTTAATTGGTTTTCTTGTTTTTCTACCTCCTACTGAACTTTAAGCACCATGACAACAAAACCATGCCCAATTTATTCATCAAAATATTCTCCAGTACCTAGCACACTGCCTGAGCATGGTAGGGGCTCCAGAAATATTTATTAAATGAATGAGGGTGTTAGGCAATTTTCAATTTAACCCAAGTTAAGCTTTATTACTGAAGAATTTATAACACTAATAACTACTAATAGTTCCCAGTTGTTCAGTATTAGTAAAACAATATACGATATACTATACACTATATACTAATCTGTTGATGTGTCCTCTCATGTGATCTTTTTAAAAACCCTAAAAAGTGGGCTCAGTAAGTAATTTTCTGAAAATCACCCAGCTAGTAAGCTAGGATTGGAACCCAGGTTGCCTTTTTTTTTACAGCTATGAGAAAGTGCTTCTTTCCCTAAAGCAATTTCAGCAGAGAGAGAAGTGGGCTCAGTACGTTTTCACTAATGTGAGGCCATATCTTGGTTTACTTATTCCAAATGTGAGGTTCTTGGGCCAATGTTACATTAACATTTAGAAGGATTTTCACTACATATAATGAAACTATTGTTGCATGCAGAATAAATATGATTGTTCAAAATGCCTAAGGAATTTCATTTAAAATGCAGCATTCATCACAAGAAAATAATCTCCCTTCTTTGTTCATGATAATATGCCCAGAGAGGGAAGAGAAAGAGGTGGGGTCTTCCTTCTCCCCTCCCCCTCACCCCCAACCCTAGAGAGAGTGGCAGACAGGACCCCAGAGGCTGCCAAAAGGTACTCCCAGCCACAATGGGAGCGCGGGGCACCTGAGCGGGATTCAGGTGTGTCAGCATGACGGTGGCCGGAGGCTGCTCCTGCTTTTCTCTCTCTTAAGCCAGCCTTCCCCACTGCATGATTAGCTTGGGCCAACTCATGAGAGGAGCCATTCCATGGAAGACATATTAATGACTTTCTCTACTTCGGGTTGTAAAGGAGTGGGACCCAGAAAATGAGGATGGTCTATACAGGCAGACAGATTGTATGGTGTTGACTGATGTAATGAATACTTATTGGGTAATTACTAGATGCTTGAATTCAGGAATACAATCAGGGCTGAAACCTAGGGGAGTGGGAGTATCCAATAAATTATTATGATTATTATTTAACCCTCACCTGAGAATATGTTTATTGGTTTTAGAGAGAGAGGAAGGAAGGAAGGAAGGAAGGAAGGAAGGAAGGAAGGAAGGGAGGAAGGAAGGGAGGGAGGGAGGGAGGGAGGGAGGGAGGGAGGGAGGGAGGGAGGGAGGGAGGGAGGAGAGGAGAGAGAGAGAAGCATAGATGTGAGAGTGAAACATCAATTGGCTGCCTACTGCACCCTTCCTGACCAGGAACTGAACCCACAACCTTTTGGTGTATGGGACAATGCTCCAACCAACCGAGCCACCCAGCCAGGGCTCCGATATATTGTTTGTGATAAATACACACTATTATGCACTAAGATGGAAGCAGCAATAGTGCTATGAGACTGGCCTGGGTTGTGGCGGGGAGGACGGGAGCGGGCTGGAGGAGGTTAATGGGGGGAAAGGAAAAACTGTGTAATACTTTCTACAATAAAGTTTTTTTAAAAAAGAGTGCTGTGAGAAGGTAAGCTAGGGACCTCCTTATGACACATGGGCTGAGGATAGGTCTCCCTGAGGCATGATGTTTAGAGTGAAGTCTGAAAGAAGACTGGACGGTGGCCAACAATAGGTGGTTGGGACACAGGAACAGCATTCTAGGCAGAAAGAATGTTATGGGACAATTTTCTGAGGAAGAAAAGATAAGGCCAAAATAAAGAATAGACATGGGGTTGGTGTTGCTGGAATGGGAAGTAAAAACAGGGTGGCTGGCAGGAGGCATAGGCAGAGCCTCTTAGATCCTATTAAAAACTGTGACTGTCAGGAGCAGCATGTTGATAGCCAATGACAGGCCTTGAGCAATGCAGTAATACAGCCAGACATGTTACAAGATTCTGTTTGATTTTAGGGAGGAGAGCCCCTTGGAAGGGGCAGGCAGAGGCCCAGAGCACTAGTAGAAATGGGGAGAAAGGGAGGGTTTGAAATTTACCTTGGAGATGGAATTGTCAGGTCTCGATGTCTGACTGGATGTAGGAGGTGAGAGAGGTATAAAAGGTGAGGTTAAGCCCTGGCTGGTGTGGCTCAGTTAGTTGGAGCACTGTCCTATGCACTGAAGGCTCGTGGGTCCGATTCCTGGCCAGGGCACCTACCCAGGATGGGACCCAGGCATCGGTATTTCTGAAAGCTCTCCGGGGAGCTCCAGTGCAGCCAGGGGGAGCACCACCATTTCCAAAGGGGTGCTCGGAGGAAGCAGAGAGGAGAAAAACAAGTGCCGTTGACCCTGGAACTACATGGGTTTGAACAGTGCATGTCTACTTACATGGAGATCTTTTTCAATAAATATTGTAAATATTTATCATATCTTCCTTATGGTTTTCTTAATAATTGTTTTCTCTGGCTTACTTTATTGTAGAATACATATAACATTCAAAATATGTGTTAATCAACTGTTTACGCTATGTGTAAGGCTTCTGGTCAACAGGTAGGCTATTAAGTTTTTGGGGAACCAAAGTTATAAGCAGATGTTTGTATAAGAGGTCAGCACCTCCCTCCCTCCGTGTTGTTCAAGAGTCAACTGTATTTGCATCTTGTTCTTCTTCCCTCTCTTTCTAACACACCTGTCTTCCTGACTGCTCAGGACAACCACCTCGAGGCAGCCCTGGGAGAGGCAGAGAAGACAAGTAGCTCTCGATGATAAGGGCAGTGTAGACACCTCTGCTGTATACCTAGAGGACTGAAGTAATAGTTTTCAAAGTAATAGTCCTACTTGGGGGAACTAGCCTTTCCTAGGTGCTTCTGGGAAAGTCCTGTTGTGGTTAGCTTATAAATCAACTGGTCTTACATTTTCTGTTCTCACATGATTGTGTTGGGTTAATTCTTCACATATAATCAAGAAAACAAGACATTTTTCCCAACTGCTGAATAAACACAGTATCCTAAAGAGTGCAGTGTGGAGGCAGATTTAGGGTCCTGGAGTCCTCCATTCCTGGGTTCAAGCCCTGCTCTGCCACTTAAAACATCTCTGGAAAGTTACCCACTCTCACCCTGTTTCCTCATCTGTAACAGAGACAACAGTACATACCCCTCAAGGGCTTATGGATTTGAAAGAGATAACAACAAGCTCTCAGGGGAGGCAGGATCCTTCTCTGGGGCCACCTGTGTGTTGGTTATTGATCTTGGTTAGCAGAGGAAATTCTGTTTTAGTTTTTCTCTATATTTCCATTTTCTAACATTTTAAAGATGCTCAACCTCACTGAGAAAAATGCAAATTAAACTGCCCTTGCATTGCTCAGCCATCAGATTGGCTAATGGCCTGAAGTTTAATAATACATCATGATGCACGGTGATGCACGGTGATGCATTGTGATGCATTGTGATGCATGGTGATGCATTGTGATGCACGGTGATGCATGGTGATGCACGGTGATGCACTGTGATGCATTGTGATGCACAGTGATGCACGGTGATGCAATGTGACACACGGTGATGCACAGTGATGCACAGTGATGCATTGTGATTCACAGTGATGCAGGGTGATGAAATGTGACACACAGTGATGCATGGTGATGCATTGTGATGCACGGTGATGCATTGTGATGCACTGTGATGCATTGTGATGCACAGTGATGAACGGTGATGCATTGTGATGCACGGTGATGCAGGGTGATGCACAGTGATGCACTGTGATGCAGGGTGATGCACAGTGATGAACGGTGATGCATTGTGATGCACGGTGATGCCGGTGATGCACGGTGATGCATTGTGATGCACGGTGATGCATTGTGATGCATGGTGATGCACTGTGATGCACGGTGATACACTGTGATGCACGGTGATGCACTGTGATGCACGGTGATGCATTGTGACACACGGTGATGCACGGTGATGCATTGTGATGCACGGTGATGCACGGTGATGCATTGTGACACACGGTGATGCATGGTGATGCATTGTGACACACGGTGATGCACGGTGATGCATTGTGATGCACGGTGATGCACTGTGATGCATTGTGATGCAAGGTGATGCATTGTGACACACTGTCATGCACGGTGATGCACGGTGATGCATTGTGATGCACGGTGATGCACTGTGATGCACGGTGACGCACTGTGATGCACGGTGACGCACGGTGATGCATGGTGATGCACGGTGATGCATTGTGATGCACGGTGATGCATTGTGATGCACGGTGATGTATGGTGATGCATTGTGATGCACGGTAATGCACGGTGATGCATTGTGACACACAGTGATGCACGGTGATGCACGGTGATGCACTGTGATGCACAGTGATGCACTGTGACGCACGGTGATGCATTGTGACACACGGTGATGCATTGTGATGCACGGTGATGCATGGTGATGCATGGTGATGCATTGTGATGCACAGTGATGCACGGTGATGGATTGTGACACACGGTGATGCACGGTGATGCATTGTGATGCACGGTGATACATTGTGATTCACGGTGATGCATTGTGATGCACAGTGATGCACGGTGATGGATTGTGACACACGGTGATGCACGGTGATGCATTGTGATGCACGGTGATGCATTGTGATTCACGGTGATGCATTGTGATGCACAGTGATGCACGGTGATGGATTGTGACACACGGTGATGCACGGTGATGCATTGTGATGCACGGTGATGCATTGTGATTCACGGTGATGCATTGTGATGCACAGTGATGCACTGTGACGCACGGTGATGCATTGTGACACACGGTGATGCATTGTGATGCACGGTGATGCATGGTGATGCATGGTGATGCATGGTGATGCACGGTGATGCATTGTGACACACAGTGATGCACGGTGATGCATGGTGATGCACGGTGATGCACGGTGATGCATTGTGATGCACGGTGATACATTGTGATTCACGGTGATGCATTGTGATGCACGGTGATGCAGATGCTCTGAAGAATCAGGTGCTCTCACACTGCTGACTTGAAGGAAAATTGGTACAACCACTAGGAGGGTAATTGACAATATTTAAAAATTATAAATTCTTAGTGTATGTACAATGTTAGCCATTAAAGGTTTTTTCTAACATCGAAAGATTAGAAATGTCCATCAATAAGCGCCATTTAATTAAATTATGTTGCATACAACCAACTGAATAATTTGTAGCTGAGTAAGGAGCCGGGATTCTTGTCCCAGCCTTACAAAGGGTTCAGCATTCTGGAGAAAGGGGCTGATGTGTAGATGATTAAGAAGGAGTCCAAAGACGAAAGATAATTTTGAAAGGCATTGGGGGTCAGAGGAGCTTCAGCTAAAGGAACTGAAGACTCCTTCCTCGACTCAGGACCCTGCTTTTATTAACACAATTTGTCCTAAGGCAAGGTGGAGATAATACACTTCAAAGGGTAGGTTTTCAAAGGGTAGGATACAGAAGCTTTTTCCAAAGGATAGGGGAATAGCCTATAGCTGTTCAGGTGTTTGGCCAACAGGAGGCAATAAAATGCCCTGAGCTGTCTGGCAGCCGACAATAATATATACAAATCTTTAGGTTTGGGGAAATGTCCTATTCAGGTTTGGGGGAGATGCTTTTTAGCCGTCCCAGATGATTCAGCCCTGCTGACATACTGGAACTGGCTTCTGGCAGTAAGGTAGTTATTTTTATATTGATATGAGTTCTCCAAGATATATTTTAAGTTAAAAAAAGCATCCTGCCTAGCAGTGTCTGTAATGTGCTTCATTTTGTGTACTGAAAAGGAGGTAAGATAGTTATTCACATTTAGTTGTATAGCCATAAAGGAACTCTGGAAGATGCTTAAGAAACTGAAAGAGCGCAAACCTGTGATGGGTAATAACTGGCCTGAAGTCTTCTCACCGCCGGTTTGTTTACACCTCATCATTCTTTTACGGTTTCAAACCATGTGACTGTGTTCACTTATCAAAAAATTAACCAAGTTTAAAATTCCATTGCCTAGAACCAGCTGTGTGTTCTGTGGTCCGTCTCAGGGGCTTGAGCCCTCATAGCCCACTCTGTTTTATTAAAAGATATTTTTCATGTAGTCACTTCTTTGTGTCCCAGACCTTGTACGCTTTGAGAAAGCTAAGACAGCACTGATCTCTCTGAAGGAGGCAGCAGAGGTCACGGGATGGGAACAGAACGCCACACAGCACAAACCGAGTTTCTGGCCCTGCCTCCATGGCTAGCGGCTGGAGCTTGACCTTGCTTCCTTGGCAGGGTCTCAGTTTACCATTCTGTAAACTGAGGATGTTGCTCTAGAATTTCTCTTTTGATTATTAAATTTTAAAACAAGTATCAAATAACAAATGCCCTTTTCCACTTCATCTTTGGCTCCTTTCAATTTCCTGACTACATCTTTTCTTTCTCAAAGATGTAATAAGTTCCCAGTGGGTGCCTGGTACAGTGCTAGGTGCTTCAGGAATACAAGGATGAAAGACAAAGACCATTGCCCACAAAGCGCGCATGATTGGAGACCAGTAAGGCAAAGGCAATTCTAATGCACAGGGAGAGTTCTATGATAAGTAAGTCCTACCAACAAAGTTCTCAGAACATAGGACTGCAGCCTCTGGAAGTAATAAACTAAATACCTTCCCCCTCCTCATCCCTCAGACCCAAATATTCCTCTGCCTTAAAAGAAGAACATCTTTCCTGGCCAACCTTTACCCTCCCCGCTTCACCTCTACTGCCCTCACCTCCGTCAAGACCCTCTTTACTTCCTACCTGTAATTACCCTGGAATCTTATAACTGGTCTTTTAGGGCTCCCGTTCCTTCTTAATCCCATCTATCAGATAGAAGCTTTCTAGGTAAACATTTCTAACATTTAGTCTTCTGAACAATCAGTCTCTGAACATGAAGATGGGGAGTGAAATGAATGGAGAGCTCTTGCTAGTCAGCATTTGGCTAATCACAGCTCTTCCATAAAGTACCAGATGATGAATAGTGACCCCTGAGGTATGGTAACACCCTGGGGTGCCTCCTTAGCATCAAAGAAAATGATCTGTCTGATCTTAATTTAGTGATATTCGTTTTATTCTGTTCAGGCCACACTGTATGTGTGGTAACTCTTTACATGCCAGTGTGTTTGATGAACCAGGAAACCCAGCTCCATGACTGTAAAGCAGAGCTTTACTAGTACACCACCTAATATTTTTGTCCCCCTGCTCCCAGCAGTTTTCACAATTGTGGATTTGTATATTTTTCAATGGAGAAACCAAATTAGTTCCGATTTTAAAAATCAGAAGAGATTTATTATAATACCTTATGTATAATTTGTATTAAGTTGTTACCACAGCCTCAAAAAGAAAAGCAACCCAACAACAGATAAATGACAACTACAAATATTCACCAATAACAAATCCATGCAGACTAGAATAAATATCATTCTAATCACTTGTTCAGGAAAGAATGCAAAGCAATTGCTTAGCAGATTACACATGGGTATTTGGGAATTTTAAATGTGTCTCAGTGGAAGTGCAAATATTTATCTTTCCTATTTCTCAGTGTAATGTAGAGTCAGTACACATTTTCCCTCTGATGCTGCTCACCAGAAATGAACTCCTCTGCAAATCCTTTCCCACTGTCTGGGAATGAGGGGCTTCCCACCTGACTATTGGAGTCCAAAGTGATCAAAGGTATTTTCTCCTTCGATATTCTATTTCTTGTTGAAAAGATAAACACATGGAGATGTTTGTGTTTTGCTCTGAGTCCTGCCCCACAGAAGTGCAGCCATTGGAGACCTAGAGCGGGAGGAGAGCAGCACTGACTGGAGCTCCCGGGGCACAGGAAGTAGCATCTGCATGGAGTGCCTGGGAAGAAACGCCGTCTCCACATACCCAATACACACTTTCTAATTAAGAGTTTGTTTTCCTCATGTCTGCAGGAGATTTCTGTTGGTTTCTAATTAAAATTATAAAGAAAGCAGAAAGGGCACAATGACTACATGTTTCCTATGGTTTGGTTTTCCTTTTTATTGTCTGAAAAATATGCAACGGATCCCAGAGGTGATATCTCAATGGCTTCTGTTTGTGTTTTTAGTTTTTTCTCCCTCCCTCCACTATCTCCGACCACCCTTGAAATAAAAGGCAGGTAATCCTATCTGTAATCTAATACTACAAAAAGTAACTACAGGTTTTAAAAATCTCTCTGTTGCCCTAGCCGGTTTGGCTCAGTGGATAGAGTGTCAGCCTTCGGACTGAAGGGTCCCAGGTTCGATTCTCGTTAAGGGCATGTGCCTTGGTTGCGGGCACATCCCCAGTAGGGGGTGTGCAGGAGGCAGCTGATCGATGTTTCTCATCAATGTTTCTAGCTCTCTATCCCTTTCCCTTCCTCTCTGAAAAAAAAAAAATCAATAAAATATATTAAAAAAAAAATCTCTCTGTAACCATATTAGATATGGATGACTTTTGGCATCCTTTTATTGGTAACAGGGAAGCTAATAAACACTAAATACCTAAAGAATGTACCTTTGTGGGTAATAGCAAGAGGAAAAAAAACACACACACCAAACAACCTAATTCTTGCTTTAGCAGGGAATGGCTAAGTAAAATTTGGTAATACCCTGTATGGAAAACAAAATAGGATTTTAACAGAAGAGAGCCATAAGTCTCTTACCAATGTGGGACAAATATAAAACATACTGCTGAGTGTAAAAAACAAACTGCAGCAGGAAACATTGATAATTCTACTTTTAACACAAACCCACACACAGAAACAGTACTTCAGCTCTTCTATGGGAACAAATAAGTGCATAGAAAATTCTGAAAGGACACAAAAGGCTGAAAAAGCTGTTACTTTTTGGTAGGACAATAGAATCACGAGTGAGCACAGAGTCTGGGGTCAAAATAGACTTCAGTGTTATGGAAGCTGTTTGAATTTTTACAAGGAGAATATATTTATATTTAGTTTTTATAACAAAAATTAATTTTTAAAATTATATAGCATTTATAAAGTAACTAAATATTATCTGGCGCAAAGTAAGCACCCAACAAATGGTAGCTGCATTTATTATTTTTAAAAATTAACAAGAAATACTGATTTAATTAGCTTAAACTTACTTAAAATGTAGTGCAAAAAATTAGTTTGTCAAATATGTGTGTTAGAAGAGAAATTTCATTTGCCCATTTATGTATTTTTTATTGAATTTATTGAGGTCAGCTGCTGCCTGTGTTCTGCCACCAGCATGAACTATAAAGCAATCTGCAGGTGGCTGCTACTTATTCTGGTCTTGGAGATGCCAATATGAGGCCAACCTGTGAATCAAGGCTAGCTGCTGCTAGTGCCTGGTGTGGGGCCAGTTAACAAGTGGTGTGGGGAATTCTGAAGCCAGAGGCTGCTTCTTTGAGAGATTTTAGGAAAATATTAAGCATGGGTCAAGACAGGCCATTTGTATGGAAAAGCCACTGGAAACAGCTTGGGTAGGACTAAACATTGGGTGGGGAGGGGCCTCAGGGAATCACCAGGGAGGGGCAAACAGTGTGAGGCAGGTTGATGGAGTCTCAGATATGGCGCCTGCCTGTTGGATCTGTTGGGGGTGGGGGGAGGGAGGAGAAGAAGGAGAGGGCTTATCAAAGGAACAATGGCTTCTGCCAGCATCTCTGTCTGGAAGAAAGTGGCCCCCAGCTCTTGCCTTGATGCCAGACAATTCAATTCCTCCCTGTATATCTCTGGTGCCTTTCAAGCTGCTGCCCCAGTGCTGGAGCTCAGAGGGAGTTAGGATAAGTACACGTGGGCCCTTTAAGAGGAACTGCCTATGACTCCAGCAGACCTCCATCTCCCTCAGCCTCGATGCTCACTGGTTTTTACAGCCAGAAGTTATGGGGACTTCTCTTTCTGGCACTGGAACCCTGGATGGAGGGCCTGGTATGGTGCTGGAATTAACCTTGATTAAACTCAAGGTTAATTTTTTGCTCCTCAGGGGGACCTCCACAGCTGAAATATCCCTCATGATTTTTATCTACCACATGTGGTTGTGGGATAAGCCCATTCCATGTCTCCACCCCTCCTATCAGTTTCAATGTAGCTTCTTTAATTACCTAGTTGAAGGACTTCTGTTCAGCCAGACTTCAGGAGGTCCTGAATTATGGTTATTTTGTAGTACAGGTAGCAAACTGAAAGAGAAACAGATAATAAAATATTAAGCAGTGATTCTATCAGTGAAGCAAATTGCCTCAGAGCTTCTCAGAACACAGTTTCTTTCCAGTCTTAACAAAGTGACGTTTCACCATTGCGTCTCTCTTAATGGGCTTCTGAGATTGAAAGGGTATTTTAAATATTTCAGTCACTCCCCAGAGAAGCCAATATGACATGTCCAACAGAAAAGAAACTTACACCGTATTATCTCTTACAACTATATAAGCTCACAATTGTATAATTTGATAATTGAGAAATCCAATTGGCTCTCTCTGAGGCGGGGAAAATAGATTTGAGAGGAGATGGAATTGGGGCAATGACATTCAGGCAGCCCGGTCAATAGCACTAAGAGGCCAGATTGATTGCAGGCAGGAGTGAGCCCAGGAGGTAGAGAGGGGCTGGGAGTGGATGGGAGAAACCAGGCTTCTGGCTGGTTGCCTCTTGCTACTCTGCTGCTAAAGCCCAAGAGGAAACTGTCTGGTTCAGCTTCTTTCCTGATGAGTCCCTGCATCCAAATACAGACCATCTTCTCTTCTCCAGGTTAACGTTCCCCCGGCCTTAAGTGCTTTCACCCTGATGTGTGTGATACGTAGTGAATTGGTGGCTCAAGTAAGTTGCTGTGAATACTCATCAAAATACTGAAATGTGCAAATAAATGGTTTCTTGTTCTTTTCTTAAATAAATTGAGATTCAAGGTTAATTTTTAATAATTAAAAAAGGCTAATTTGCCTTTTAATTTGTTTTCTTTAGTGGGTGATAAAGATCCACTATATGTCTTACTTATACTATAGCCTTGAGGCCCAGTAAAGGCTCAGAATCTCTGATCCAGAGAGTGATTCAAAGTTTTCTACCCTAACTTGCTTTCCTGCTGCCTGTTCTATGGCCAACCAAACCCCAGCTCACTCCCTGACTCTGCCACTCCTAGCTGTTAAATACTGGGCAGGTAATAAAAACTGCTTGATGTTCGGTTTCCTTCTCTGTCAAACAGGGGTGTTGAGGCAGCCATGGAAGTCCCAGATCATGATGGGAACTCCATATCTAGTTGTCCCCTCTCCCTGGAATGCATGCCCCAGTGGGCTAACTAAGCAGGCCCTTGTCTGCCCATAATTCACTCCTGCCTATTTCCAAGATCGCTCAAGTAAGCCAATACTTAATAACCTTAGTACCTTTTGTTTCTGTTTCCCAGTTTGAATTTCATGGTAGGTCCTTCCGGTCTTCCTCCAACTCCCAGCACCCCTGATTAATTCTCCTGTGCTCAAGTTCTACAAGACCATGTATGCTGTCCTTACTGGGCAACGCTGGTGACAAGAGTCAGGGAGGCTCTTGCTCATGGAAATGAGATTCTAATTGCCAGACTTAACTCATGTCCTGTTAAACATACCTGAAAGCCAAGAACTTTCCAAATATGGACAGTGTAGGTGTGTGGCCTCCTGCTCAGAAGGCTGGTGTGTCTGGGCATTTTGGATCGGAAGAGACGTGTTCTGATCCTATTGTCCACAGCCTAGTGTCAGAAACAAGGAAACTTACTAGTAAATTATGTGTAACGAGTGGAACAACCTGCCAGTCTGGAGCCCAACTCACTCTCATTGGATTCCTTCTCTCAGCACCGCCCTGATGGGTTTCTGAAGGAGAACTTCTACTTCTGGGTAAGACTAAGATATCCCCCTCTCTCTGCAGAAAACCACCACTAACCCTGCACATAATAGAAAAACACAACTTCCTGAAGGTGCTGGAACGTGAACATAAGGAGACAGACTGGAGGAGTGTGTGCTAGGTGGAGGAGGGAGCAGAGAGCCAAGCAAATTCCCACAAGCAAGGCTTTAGCTGCAGGCACAGAGGCAGGTGGGGTTGCTTAAAAACTTGTAGGCTTTCTGGCCTGGGGAACCGGAAAAGTGAACCTGGGCAATCATGGGTGCTTGTGGGGAGTGGAAGAGCCTCAGACGGAAAAGAGCCAAATCAGGGATCTCCATCTCTGCTTACCCCTGTAGTATATTACCCCTGAATGACTTGGAGCCAAAGACAAAAGGTCTACATTAAGACCAAAGCTGCTTCCCAAGAAGGAGAATTGCAATTCAAACCTAGCCAAGAAAATCACCTGCTAAAACAGAGGAAGCAATAAAAACTTGGTAAAAATAACAAATTTCAAAATTCTCAACCTAACATTCATAATGTCCAGTGTAAAATCTGAAATTACCTGACTTTAAAAGAACCAAGAAAATGGAGCATATTTCTCAAAAGGAGAGAGTCAACTGAGTCCAAGCATAAAATGAACGAAATGTTGAAAATAACATTAAAGGATTTTAAAGCACTACAGTAAACTATTCTCACAGAAGTATGACAAAACACGTTTCAGTAAAGGATCATCTCAGCAGAGAAATAGAAATAACAAAAAAGAAATGGAAATTCTAGAACTGAAATATATACTATCTAAATTTTTTTTAAAAAAATTCATGCTATAAACTTAATAGGAAAATGGACATGACAGAAAAAAGAGTAGGTAAACCTGAAAACAGGTTAATAGAAACTATTCAAGATAAGAGAGAAAGATTGAAAAAATAAGTTAACTGCCTTATGGACCTGTTAGGTGATATCAAACAGTAAACACACACATTTTGAAATGAGAGTTAAGGTGTAAAAAAATATTTAAAGTAAACAATAGTGTTAATGTAACCAAAAATATCCTAGTATTTATAAATTAAGCACCACAAATATAAATAATATTTGGTTCAAACAATAATATGAGAAATTAGAAAATATTTTAAGTGGATCATACAAAAATACAGACATATAAAAAATCTTGAGATGCAGCTAAATCGATGCTAAGGAAAATGTAATAAAGTTAAAAGGCTATGTTAGTAAACAAAAGACTCAAATTAATGATCTACTAGTAAACTTCCAACTTAAGAAACTAGAAAAAAAAGAGAACAAATTAAACCTAAAGCAAGCAGGCAGACTGAGATAAAGACAAGAGCAGTTAATAGAACAGACCCAAGACAAAACAGAAAGCTTGAACAGACCTTTATTACTTAAGGAAATTTACAGATGTAACTATATATGCAAAAGACCCAAAAAACAATCCACAGAGCAATAACTACAGTCAATAATTGAGCTTAGAAATCCTGTTAGTTACAAAGTCAGATTATAAACAATAACTGTATTTCTCCGTACCAGTTAGAAAGTGAAATTTTAAAATATACAATTATGTGCCCTAGCCGGTTTGGCTCAGTGGATAGAATGCCAGTCTGCGGACTGAAGGGTCCCAGGTTCGATTCTGGTCAAGGGCACATGCCGGGGGTGTGGGCTTGATCCCCAGTAGGGGGCGTGCAGGAGGCAACCAATCAATGTTTCTCTCTCATCATTGATGTTTCTATCTCTCTCTCCCTCTTCCTTTCTCTCTGAATTCAATAAAAATATATTTAAAAATATATATACAATTACAATAATGTTAAAATGATCAATTATGTAGGAATAATCTACATATAAGAGCTTCATACAGAAAATTATAAAATTTCATTGAGAGAAATTAATGAAGACCTAACTAATGGAGGGATGTGCCATGTTCATGGATTTGACACTCAGCATTTTATAGATATTAGTTCTCCCCAAATTTGATCTATAAATGTAATGGAATGCCAATCAAGACCCCAACAGAAGTGTGTGAGTGTATGTGTGCGTGTGTGTGTGTGTGTGTGTGGTTCCTGCATGACTTGACAAACTGATTCTGAAATTTATATAGAAATATTAGAGGCCTGGTGCACGAAATTTGTGCACGGGTAGGGTCCCTAGGCCTGGCCAGTGATCAGGGCCAATCGGGGCCTTCCTTCCCCTGCTGCCGGCTAGGGCCTTCCTTGCCGCCCCCTGGTGGTCATTGCACGTCATAGCGTGTAGTCAAACTCCTGGTCGGTCGAACTCCTGAGGGGACAATTTGCATATTAGCCTTTTATTATATAGGATAAGGGGCCAAAAGAGCCCAAGACACTTTTAAAGAAGGAAAGTGAAAGGACAGGCTCTACTTGATATCAAGGTCTACGCATAACCCATGGACACAGACAACAGTGTGGTAAAGGCCTGGGGGAAAAGGGAGGGGACTGATGTGGGGTGGAGGGGGTCAGTGGGGGGAAAAAGGACATATCTAATACTTTCAACAATAAAGATAAATTAAAAATAAAAAGATCTACAGGGTAGGCAAAAGTAGGTTTACAGTTGTGAGTCAGTGAAAGAGTTTATTCTTATTCTTATTTATTAATTACTAGAGGCCCAGTGCACGGATTCATGCACATTGAAAGGAAAGTAATTAGAAGGTGACCAGTGGGGCAGGACTGGGCAAGACAGGCTGGACACGGCCTGGAGCCAACCTCCTGTGGTCCTTCCCTGGCGTCTGCAGAGTGAGTGGGGTCTCTCTGGCAGGTGGGGTCCCTTGGTGATGGCCTGTGGGGATCGGGCCAAAACCAACTCTCCGACATCCCCCCAGGGGGTCCCAGAGTGAGAGAGGGCATTCTGCAAAGTTGCTATTGTACAGGGTGTGGAACACAAACACAAGTGTTCAGTAAACCAGATTTGGGGCCAACAGTGCCCCAACAACAACACAACCCATGGCCAAAGGTGGAATCGTGTGGCCCTGCAAGGAATTGGGCTCCCTCCTCTCTGGTTTCGGGGTGCATCACCTGAGAACCATCGCTGCCAAGTCACTGCAGCTTGGCAGCTCCTGCATTGAGCGTCTGCCCCCTGGTGGGCAGTGTGCATCATAGCAACTGTTCAGACGTTAGAAGGGACACTTAGTATATTAGCCTTTTATATATATAGCTTATATTATTTTCCATATGAACAATTGCAAACCTACTTTTGCCCACCCCTGTACTATTAAGCTACAGTAATTTTTACAATGTGGTATTGATCAAGGAGAGATAAATAAATCAATGGAAAGATTATGAGATCAAAACCTGACCCATGGCTCTATGGACACTTGATTAATGTAAAAGGTAGCATTGCAAAGCAGGGGAGGCAATGATGGGCGTTATTAGAATGACTGGCTATCCAATGGGGGGAACACTTAACCTTACCCACACACACATAAAGCCAATGCCAGGAAGACTGTAGATACAAATATGAAAGGCAAATAATAAAGTGTCTAGAAAATAAAGTTGTAGACAGTTTTTTTACCTCAGTGTACAGAAAGATGAAAATGACTGATAATTCTGATTACATTAAAAGTAAGGACTTCTACCATCCAAGACACTCCAGGGAGTGAGATGGCAAAGCATGGAGTATGAGCCTATATTTACAACACAGTAACTGACAAATTGTATCCAGAATACACAAGGGGTTCTTACAATAAATAAAACAGACAAAGCATATTTTAAAGTTAGGATTTAAGCAGATAACACAGAAAAGAAGTTTTCCAAATAAAAACCCACATGAAAAAGTGCTTAACTCCATTAGTCCTCAGGAAAGTGCTAATTAGTAGCACAGTGAGATACCGAATGCTATACAACAATGGAAACAACAAGTCCTCCACACAACGTGGGTGAATCTCACAAACATAACCTTGAGCAAAAGAAATCACATGCACAACAATACATGCTGTTTGATTCCATTTATAAAAATGTTTAAAACAGACAACACTAAACTGATAAAACTATAAAAAGGTAATAAACTGACAACTACAAAAGTACAAATGGTTGTGGGTTGTGTGTGTGTGTGTGTGTGTGTGTTTTGCGGGGGGGGGGGGGGGGTTGGAGGGAGATTAGATGGGAACCTAAAATGGAACTTTTGGACCTGGACACTGGTTATATATTTGCTTGGCTTATGATAATGTATTGAGTTATATATATATGTGTATATATATATATATATATATATATGTATTTACATTTTTCTGTATGTGTTACATTTCACAATGAGTAAATGGGAATAAAAAGAGTGCATACTTCCTCCTTCCTTGATGGAGGAGGAGGGTGCTCAGTACCGATGGCTGAGGGACAATGGCTCCCGCTCACCATGGAGATGCCGGGTCCACCGTGGACTGCTTACCTTTCAACTTCTTTTACACGACAGGGAAAACAACATCCATCTTGTTTAAGTCACCACTTAGGGGGTTTCTGTTCTTTGAAGCCAAATCTTATCCTATCATCTATAAGATTTGGATTCAATTCAACTGACACATAGCCAACATCAATTATATGAGACCCAATGCTTGGTTCTGGGGATAGAAAGAGCAATAATGAACTTAAAGATGAATAAGGATCAAAAGAAGGCGAGGCATACACTAAGAGATCAGAGAGAAGCACTTAGGCCATTATGACTTGGACTGGGCTGTCGTCTAGTCTCTATGTCCTGGAAGAACTTGGGTCAGATGCTGAGTTTTCAGGGCTGCTGCTACCCCGTCACTTCTCTTGTGCTCAGGGAGGCATTGCCAAAAAGTAAAGGCGTTTTTATTAAAACTGGCCGTAGGCCAACTCTCTGCTTAAAATGGGCTTCTTGGGCCTTTTCAACTCTCCTTGGATCCCAACCACAGTCATGCAAGAACCCTGGAAGATTTACTTTTCAGATCTGGGCCTCATTTAGCTTCATGTATGGAACACAGGGTCTCAAACTGTGCACTGAGCAGAAAATGGGAATAGGTCATACTCATTTCCAGAATCAGACTGAGCCCAGGTTATTTTAAAGTGAGCTATGAAGCAAATCCAAGTTGTTTTTAAATACATAAATCCAATAAGCCAGATACACTCAGAACTAAACCTATATCTTTTATGGAATTATTCAAGCAGAAAATAAAAATATTCCCTAAGCTAAATCTGAGTTGAATTGTACCCTCATTTGATTTGGTTCAAGTCCTTGGATTGTGGAAGGAGGGGAGGGATGGGTTTGTGCTGGGGAGCTTAAGAGCAGACCCCTGTGGGTGGCAGGAGGTTCCAGGAGCCCGCTGCGTTTAGAATGTAAAATAAAGCCTTGTTGGGGGTCTGCACAATAGCAGCTCAGCCATCAAAGGGAAAGACGACCTGTATTTGTCTGCATAGACTTTGCATTTGCCGCTTAATCAATGCTCTTGCAATCAGCTGCGGTCCAGGGAAGATAGCAGGGAGTTTGGCCTCCTGTTTAGTGCTGCCTAGATGGGCAGCCTACCTGGCAGGTATGACTTAGTACATAGAGAATGCAGTGTTTTCTTCTGGAAATACACTCCTCAGGCATCACAAAGGAAGTGAGCTGATGGGGCTCTCCACAGGAGTTGTGGTGTTTGATCAAGGGAAGGTTTCACCAGCACAGACACCTTGGCTGGGAATACAAGGAATTATAATGCAAACGGTTCAGTCCTTCTCAGGGAATCAGGAGCCTTCAAAGATTTACAAGAGGAGGGAACAAATGGCTGCTAAAAGCAAAATACAGAAATACAACTAAGCTGTGTCACAGCATCTTGTCTCTGTGCACCGTTTCCTTAAGTCAGAAATAGCTTTGGCTGTGCGAGGGCTTCAGGGAAGGAGCCCGGTGGGCAGGCCTCTGCCCTAGTCCTGCCTGCAAAGCCATGAAAGACCAGAGTGGGAGCCAGCTGGGTGTGGGTGATGAGCTCTGAGGAGGCCGGCCTGGTGTTGGATGGATTGGCTTATCCACACCTCAGGCTGTGTTAGGCACTTAAGGATGTGATTGGAGAAGAAAAAGTATCCCTTGCTCACAGAAGTATGTCCTCTTATGTGGATGCCAGGGGGACTTGCCTGCCCAGGCCCTGGAGTTTTGCCTCATTGGTCCCTGGGTCCCAGGCTCCTAGTAGAGATATGCTGCAGGAAGAAGGCATTGGGATGAGTCAGTGGCCAAAGGGCCATGTGCTAATCTCCTTCTGTGGCTCCAAATCAGAACAAGGCAGTGCACAAGCTGCAATTCTCCCCTGCTAAAACCCTTGGGGGGGGGGGGGGTGTGTCTTGGCGCTCTTTGGATCAAGCCTCAGCCCCTTGCCTTGACTCCAAAGGCTGCACACACCTCCAGCCTGTCACCTTCTGTCTCCCCCACACCACCAGCCTCACCTCCATTTCTCTAGCTTGCCGTGCCCCTGTCCACACTGGGGCCTTGGTGTCTGCTATTAGTACAAGGAATTCTACCCCTGCCTGGCCAAACCGCCCCAGTCCTCAGAGTCCGCTTGACCGGCACTTGCTGGAAGGTGCTTCCTCAGGCCCTTTGTGCAGACGCTCCAGGTCAAGTCCATGTCCTGTCGGCCCACGACCCCTCTACATTCCCATCTTAGCACTTACCACAATCAAAATTGTAAGAATATTTGTGTAATTATTTGTAAACCATCTTTCCTACTGGGTCGTAACCTTTGTTAGTGCAGAGACTTCCATATCTATTTTTACCAGTGTCAGGCTCATATCCTAACAGCAGCTGACACTGACTAGGTCCTTCCGTCTCCTTCACGCATTAACTTACTTCATACTCACACTCACGGATGAGATAAACACCATCGCTACACACGCTTTGCAAACAGGAGTTTGGGGAATAGTGAGGAGGTTCGGTAACTTGCCCAAGATAACCCAGCCGGTAAGTATCTGAGCAAGAATTTAAAACCAGACGGTAAAGCTCCGAAGTCTGATGTCTTAGCGACCACGCTGCACTGGCTGGAGAAAGACCTGCGCATAAGGAATGCTGTTCTGAAGGATGTGATGCTGATGTCATGTTCATGAGACGCACTGGGCAGGAGCTGCACATGTGTGAGAGTGTCTTCTCTGCCGGTTACACATGCTAACATTCATCCTGTGTTTAGCACAAACACGTTCCTATGTTTTGCTGATAAAGATGCTGAGGCTTAGAGAGTATAGTAACAGGTCTCACAGCTAACAAGTAGCAGAATTTGGGCGCCAAACCCTTTAAAACACTGTATTATACTGCCTCCCACATAAAATTCGGAGTAACATATGCCAGGATAAAATGGAGGACTCACACTTGTGGATTTTAGTCACGTGCACCCAGGCACACAGACAAAGTCCTCTCAAGTGAAACAGCTGAGTGGACGGGACTTAGGTCCCTTTCTCCCCTTCCTTTATGATTTCAACCCAGGTTGATGTACAGAGAAGGGCCACCGATGAGCACTGGGGTCTTGTCTTTGAAACTCAGAAGGCAACGCTTGCATCTCAGACCAGGAGACTATACTTAGCAGGCATTCCAGCTCCTCCTTTGCTGGGTCATGCCTGGCTCCCCACCTCCTTACCCCTTTTCTGCCAATTGCTGGCTAGGGCTGCCCAGGTTGCCAGCACCAGTTCTGGCCCTTGGACAAGGACCTGAAGGCCTGCCAGTCAGCCCTCCAGGGTTGGCAGAACTCACCTTTGTGGGCAGACAGCTTCTGACCTTGGGCTCTGGTAGACCCTTCACTCACTCACTAAATTGTAACTGAGCAGTTCTGGTCTGGCAGGCCTTGTGCAGTGTAAGGGATACAACAGTGAACAGCAGCACAGTCCCTGCCACCCCGGACACATCACTCCCCCAGGACAGGGCACTGGCTTAAAGCAGCTACTCACATGGTTTTATGGAATTCTGGGACAAAGTGATGTCACCAAAAGGTGCCTTCCCTGCCTATCTGGCCACCTACTAGTTCCTTCCCCGGCCATTGCCCAGTGGAAGATGGAGCTTACAGCTGATAACCAGAGAGACTGAATCCTTCATCTTCTAATGACAAGAGGAATGCCTCCTGGGACTGGCTCTCCCAATCTGCACCAAGTAGAAAATGAAGACAACTGCTTCGGTGGGTTTTGCCACCCAATAGAGGAAAACAAAGGCCTGGGCAGAGGTGCTTTGGGGAAAGTCAAGGAGGAGGAGGAGCTACACCTCTGGGCTGTTCTCTCCTCTTTGAGTGGACATGTCACTCAGGGGTAACGATGAACACAAAGTCCGGTACCCACTTCTTAATTGGCATTTCCTAAGCAGCAGCCCCGTGGGGACACGAACAAAGTAGCAGAAATGGCAGGGCAACCGAGTGAGAAAGAACAAGGCAAAGCTTGGCCCCCAACCCCCTCCAAGGGGAGCAGGCACGGCCGATTCCTATGGGCCTGCAGTGGGCAAGAAGGTAACGGAACATGGGCCGGTGTGCACAGCACCAAGGACACTCACAGGCACAGGTCAAGCAGAGGGCATAACAAAGGCTGGTGGACACCAGGAGGTGGGAGGTGGGAAGTGGGCCTAGCGAGACACCTGTAGGTAGACCCTTCCTCCACCTTCCTGCAATGTCTGTTTGGTGGGAGGCCTCAAGCAGCTTAGAATTAATAACGTGTGTGTGTGTGTGTGTGTGTGTGTGTGTGTGTGTGTAAGAAGAGCTCTGAATTAGGAATAGTTTCTAATTAATGACAGAATGTAAATTTAACTCAATACCTGGAAGAGACTTTTAAACTAAAAGTGACTGAAATGCTATAGGATGAACTGAATATAGCGATTAGGCTAAATTTAATTTTCTCTTTGCCAAACAGAGGGCTGAGGGCTTGTCTGAGCCAGTCATTCCTTTCCCATAAGCCAGAATGTGCCTAAACCAGGGACCAGCCCATCCCTCTCACCAGCCTGGTCTGTGCCACTGTGTGCCCAGTGTTGGCCACGTGTGGGCACCACCACTGTAGCAACAAGGGCCAACACTTGGAGTCTTAAAGTCAGCTCAGTCTCTGCCCATGTCACAGGCAGAGACTATGGAAGAAGGAGGCAAACTAAACTCTCAGAAGCAGTTTCCAAGCCTACAAATCCAAAGATGCAGCTTGTGACAGGAATTGTCACCGCTTTCCTGACATGGCTTCTCCAAAGTGAAATGAGAGCTCTCCGCTGCTTCAGGGAAGCCCATTTTCTGAGTTTCCTGAGGAGACGGATGGAATAAAATTACCCCCTCAGGGTGGGGCAGCGTGCAGTGCCCTCCCAGCAGGTAGAGCACAGCCTGGGAATGATTTACACAAGACCTTTGCTTAGGGATTGCAAAGTTCTCCTACAACTAAACTTGGTCATAAAAATGACTACAGGCTCCCTGAGCCAATAAAATGCAGAGATGAAAACAAGCCTTCCATGTCCCCTTGTTTCCATGGGTATCAGGGCTGCAAGGAGCAGCTGGACGGGGCAGGGGGGGGGGGGGCGCAGAGAGAAAGGAGAGGTGGGGAGATGGAATGGAGAGAGGGGAAAGAGGAGAATTGAAGGCAGGCATGGGTAGAATGGAGAAAAAGTAATGTAGAATACGAGACTTAATTATGGATTCTGGGTTTCCCATTCAAACTATGATATAACTGGAGGCCCAGTTTGATGCCCATAATGGAATAATACTCATGACAATATTTGTGCTAGAGAAACAAAACCACAAACAGCCTGACTTTCCATCAATAGGAGGCTGGTCTGGGCAATTATGGTAGCAAACATTATGTCTGGTTGTAGAATTAACAGGCTATTTAAGATAACACGTGGCTCTTCAGAAGAACACGTGTATCTAACACTGACTTAGAGGGACATTTGTGGGGGGGGAAAAGAGTAAGTGTGAGGATAGTATGCGCCCATTTTTGTAAAACAAGAAAAACAACACACACATGCACTTAGAGAAAAAGAGTGTTGCATATGTGCTGGCCGGAGTAGAGAGAGGTGTGAGGGATGCCCACAAAGTTTAGCAGTGGATGGTTCTGGGAGGACAGATGAGGTGCTGGAAGGGAAGGAGGGAAAAGTGACCAAGGTTTTCTGTGCACACCTCTGTGCTGTTTGACTTGTCATAATGAGCATACGTTGCTGGAATCTGACATGAAAAGAAAAATGAAAAAAGGTTAGCAATATTAAACTACTTAGCAACTAGGATAACAAACTATACTCAATGAAAACAGAAAGCATTGCCTTTGCAGCTTATTGTGCGTCTTGCCCACTACTAAGTGTTTCACATACCCTCACCGAATCTTGCAGTGACCTTTATGCACCCTTGTACCGGTTTAGAAATGCTTAATAAGTTGCCTATTGGTCAGGGACATGTCCGACTTCTGAATCCAGGTCAGGCCTCTTGCAGAGGCCCAGGGGGAAGGGTGTGTGGCTAGAGGGCTGCCAAGTACCAAGAAGTCAAGCTGGAGGCTACAGAGTAGGGATATCAGGTGATGGTGAGCAACTCCCTCCAGTGCCCAGTGTGGCAAGGCAGGGACCATAACAGCTGTGAGCTGGACCCAGGGTTAGAATTGCTTCCCTAGCGCATCAAACTTTAATGCCTCAATTGTCACGACTGGGCTCAGCTGAGCAAGCTGCTATAACCCATCAGCTTCCATACAGCATTTCCAAGGGAGCAGGATGTTTGGGACATCCTATGTCTGGAGGCATTTTATCACTCAGGAGGCTTAACCAAGACCATTAAAATGGCCTAACCCAATTTCCTATCCCCATGGGCAGGGCAATTAAGGGCATTCAGGTCCAGCAGGCCTGTGGCGTTAGGCAGTCAGATCTTATTAACTTGGGGTTTTGTGACAATTTCATAAGCCTGGCTGAAGTTTTGCCTCAGCAACATTTGCAGACAAAAGGTTTGCTAGGATTTTTGATGAAAAAGGAAAACAGACAAGTGAGAATGGGAAATGCTTAACCTACTTGAGCAATTTAAGTGATATTTTTGTTCTATTTGTAAAGAACTTAAGCAAGGTATCTGCCTGAAAATACCAGCTCCTAAGTCGTTGTTATTAATGGCAAAAGCAGAATCAGCAAGGTTTCCTGGTCTTAACTTTTTAGAAGCAGCCAAGTAACTATATCTGCTTTAGGGTAATATTCCAGTTCTCCAACAATATTTCCCAAAATGTGCAGACATTGTCCAACCAGAAGGGATGATGTTGCAACCCAGTACCTCTGATGCGAAAAGCCTGAACATAGTCGGTGTCCCAAACTGCCTTGCAGATTACTTATTGCTGCCTTTTAGGATGGAATTGGTTACTGGTTGCTGTGGGCTGGCCCACTTCCGGTTTCTCTGTGTCTAGAGGAAGTGTCTACAAGCTGCATGCCTCAACACGGAGGAACCGCTGCTCCTCCTTCCTCAGGACAAATCTGCTGCTTCCTTCCCTCTTAGTCCCTCTGTGTTTTCAAAACAATGATTTCTCTTCCTTTCCAGTTTTCTTGGACTCCATTTCCTAGTCTCCTCTTAAAGTTTTCCTCCCATCTCATCCCTCTGGGAATTTGCGAATGGGAGAGAGTAGTCCACAGCTGCAAACTCATTTCCTCAGACCTCCTCACTGCTTCTTTCTCTATGTCCTGTCCCCATGATCACAGGCACTGCTTCCCCAAAGGTCACCAGTGACATTCTATCAGCAAACGCAGTGACCTTTTTTCATCTTCATGCTGCTTGACCTTTCCGAGTGTCTCACAGAAAGCACTATCTCCTCTCAGCCTTCCTGGAAAATCAATTGTTTGCTTCCACTCCTGGCTGGTGTGGCTCAGTTGGTTGAGTGTTGTCCCATGCACCAAAAGGTTGCGGGTTCAATTCCTGGTCAGGGCACATGCCCTGGTTGCAGTCTTAATCCCTGGTAGGGGGTATGCAGAAGGCAGCTGATTGATATCTCATTCTCACATGGGTGTTTCTCTTTCTCCCTCTCCCTTCCTCTCTCACTAAAAATCAATTTTAAAAAATTAAAAAATGTTTTGCTTCCATCATTCTACAGTCTCCTTATTCATCCTCTACTTCTGGTTGTGGTTTTTGTTTTCTTTCTTTGCTTCTAACCTGGCTGGCATTGCTCAGTGGTTAAAGCATCAGCCTGCACACAGGAGGGTCACTGGTTGGATTCCTGGTGAAGGGCACATACCTGGGTTGCAAGTTTGAACCCTGTCCCCAGTCAGGGTGTGTATGGAAGGCAACCAATCAATGTGTCTCACATTGATGTTTCTCTTTCTCTCTCTTCCTCCCTCCCTCCTTCCTTTCACTCTCTTTGGGGAAAAAAAATCAATGGAAAGAGAACAACAAGAAAAGCCCAGAGTAAGTAGAAGGAAGGAAATAATAAAGATTAGAGCAGAAATAAATGACATAGAGACTAAAAAACAATAACACAAAAGGTCAATGAAACCAAGAGCTGGTTCTTTGAAAAGAAAAAAAAAAAAGATTGATGAACCCCTAGCCAAACTCATTAAAAAAAATAAAGAGAGAGAGGACCCAAATAAATAAAATTAGAAATAAAAGAGGCGATATAACAACAGACACCATAGAAATACAAAGGATCGTAAGCAAATACTATGAACAACTTTATGCCAACAAACTGGACAACCTGGTGAAATGGACAAATTCCTAGAAACATACAATCTTCCAAAACTCAATCAGGAAGAATCAGAAAACCTGAATCCTCATACCAGACCAGAAAAAACTCTATAACTCATCTGCTCCATGCTCTTTGACTTCTGTCTTACGTTTGAAGAATATACATGGAATTTTTATAGTTTGTTGGCCTAGTGAAGTCTTCAAAATCCTGAAACTAGGCTCATAATCTCTTCTCCCCCTGAGACCTCAACTCCAGAGTAGACTAGAAGTAAAATGTACCATGAAGTCCAACAGGCACCTGGGTGATCCCCAGTGCTAGCAGTAGCCAAGGTCCCAGGACCAGTAAACTATTGATTCTTTCTAACTCTTAGTTCCCTCATATTAAAAGATGAGTAATTATAGTCCCTATGCTATGAAATCCATTTTTAAGGTAAGACATATATACACTAAATCCAGTACCTTGTCCAGTAAAATGTTAACTGCTATTATTTTCTTCTTCCTTCTACTCACTATTCCTCATCATTTTCCGCACCCACTTTGACTGAAAGCACAGTCTCTATTGATACTTACTTTCCACTTTGTTTTGCCATTTAAGGCCATGACTCAACACATCCACTACCAGGCGTCCTCAAACTACAGCCCGCGGGCCACATGTGGGTGTTTTTGCCGTTTTGTTTTTTTACTTCAAAATAAGGTATGTGCAGTGTGCAGAGGAATTTGTTCAGTTTTTTTTTAAACTATAGTCCGGCCCTCCAACGGTCTGAGGGATAGTGAACTGGCCCCCTGTTTAAAAAGTTTGAGGACCCCTGCACTAGACTGTAACTAAATGCACTATGGGCATGGCCACATCCAGTTCTCCTGGCACTTCCTCCCTGCCTCTTCACCTTGTGCACAATGTGGACTGGAATGATTAAATGAATGACTTAGTAATTACCAATGAATTTCTCTTTCTTCTACTTTTAAAAATTTTAATATTTTATTTAACTCAATAGATCCAAACTATTACCATATTAACATGTGATCAATATAACAATTGAGATAGTTATTTGAAATATGGTGGGTATTTCACACTTAAAAAACATCTCAGTTCACACTAGCCACATTTTAGATGCTCAGTAGGCACGTGTGATTGGTGGCTGCTGTACTGAGCAGCACGCAAGACCCTTGCTGCTCAAGGCACTGGCATCACTTGGGAGTTTGTTAGAAATGCAGACTCTCAGGCTTCTTCCCAGACCCACTGACTCAGAACCTACATTTTAACCTACATGTAGATCCCAGAGGATTTAAATGCCCATTAGTCTGAAGAAAATGGGGTCAGGTCTGCCTGAAACGCTTCTGTGACTTCCTATTGCCCTCATGATAAATGTCCAGCTATTGACCTTGGAATTCATTCATTCATTCATTCATTCACTCATTCATCACTGTTACTGAGTGCCAGGCTCTGACTTCGATAATGCTTGGGACACAGAAGGGATGAAGACAGACCCAATTCCTGCCCTCATGGAACTCCCAGGCAATCTACACTAATAAAAGAGAAACATGCAAATTAACCATCACTCCGCTACACCCACCAGCCAATCAGGAGTGAGTATGCAAATTAACCCAACAAAGATGATGGCAGCCACGGAGCTGGAGCGAGCTGGAGGCTTGGGTTGCCTCCGGTGATGGAAGAAGCCAAGCTTCCCACCCACCGCCCCCCCCTGCCCTGGCCAGCCCTGGCCTCTGCTCAAGGCTACAAAGTTTCAATTATAGAAGATAAATAAATCCCAGATACCTGCTTCCAGCTGGCCCTGGCCTCCACTCAAGGAGGCGCTGAAAAAAAAAGAAAAAAAGGAGGGGCTGGGAGCTTGGGTCACCGGGGGGCATGGCCAGCCTGAAAACGACCATCAGCCACTCACCCAGGCTGGCCAGGCACCCCAGTGGGACCTCCCCCCACACCCTGAAGGGGCTGTGGCCAGCCTGCAAACAGCCCTCAGCCCCTCACCCAGGCTGGCCACACCCCCATGGGGTGAGGGTCCCTGCTGGAGGCTTGGCCAGCCTGCAAACAGCCATCAGACCCTCACTCAGGCTGGCCAGGCACCCCAGTGGGGACCCCCACCCTGAAGGGGGTGTAGCCAGCCTGAAAACGGCCCTCAGCCCCTCACCCAGGCTGGCCAGGCACCCCAGTTGGACCCCTACCCTGATCTGGGACACCCTTTAGGGCAAACCAACTGGCCCCCACTGATGCACCAGGCTTCTATCTATACTAATAAAAGGGTAATATGCCAATTAGACTGGGAGACCTTCCAGGAGACCTTCCGAGTGTTCTTCTGGACAAAGCCATGGTGGCGAGGCTGAGGTAGAGGCAGTTAGAAGCCAAGAGGGGAGGGCAATTGTGGGTGATCAGGCCAGGATGGGACGGCAGTTGTGGGTGATCATGATGGTGGGGGGCGGGGCCATTGGGGGTAAGCAGACCAGCAGAGGGCCAGTTGGGGGTGAGCAGGCCATCAGTGGGGGTCAGTTGGAGGTGATCAGGACAGCAGTCGGGGGCAGTTTGGAGTGAGCAGGCCAGCAGGGGGTAGTTATGGGCGAGCAGGCCAGTGGGGAGGGAAAGTGGGGGCGAGCAGGCTGGCAGGGGGGCAGTTGGGGGCGAGTACACTGGCACAGGGGGCAGTTGGGGTGATCAGGCTGGCAGGAGGGCATTTGGAGGTGAGCAGGCTAGCAGCGGGAGGCAGTTAGGGGCTAGCAGGCTGGCAGGCAGAGTGGTTAGGGGCAATCAGGCAAGCAGGCAGGCAGGTGAGCAGTTAGGAGCCAGCAGTCCCGGATTGTGAGAGGGATGTCTGACTGCCGGTTTAGGTCCGATCCCTGTAAACCAGCAGTAGGACATCCTTCGAGGGATCCCAGATTTGAGAGGTGCAGACCAGGCCACTAGTCTATATATATAAAAGGCTAAGCGACCATCTGACCATCTGGTAGGTATGACCACCAGAGAGCAGAAGCTCTTGAGCTGCGGTGACTTGGCAGCAGCGGTTCGCGGGTGATACCCCAGAACCAGAGAGGAGGAAGCCCGATCCCTGCAGGCCAGGCCGAGGGACCCCACCTGCCGGAGGGACCCCGCTCACTCCACAGATTCCCATAGAGCCCCACTGCCATTTCAGGTGCATGCAGGCCAGGGAGGGACCGCAGGAGGTTAGCTCCAGGGTGTGTCTGGCCCATCTCGCTCTGTCCCGCCCTGCCAGCCACCTTCTAATTAATTTCCTTTCAATGTGCACAAATCCGTGCACCCAGCCTCTAGTTAATAGATAAGTACCCAAACTCCTGTTTCATTCAATGATAAACATAATGTGCTTTTATTAGTTACAGTGTGCAAGGAGTGTTACAGGAGGCCTGACCTGGTTTTGAGTAGAAGGGGCATCCGGAAAATAACCCAAATACAGGAAAAACATTATCAGGGCAAAAAGCCACAAGCAGATGAAATGTCCCATTATAGGAGAGGGGCTGCCAAGAGGCAGCAGCCTTTCCACTGTCACTAAGAAAGGTCACTTTCAGGCTTCAGATCAATGTGGATAAACACCTGGAGGGGAGGGTTCCAGAAACAGAGCCAGGGACAGAGCCAGGTGATAGGATCATACACACCACACACAGATCTATCTGCTTTTCAAAAGTGAGGGGAGAAGAAACAGAGAAGGTCAGGAAGGTAGCAGAGGCTTTCTTTTTAAAACTGGTGCCGGCTTGAATATATGTTTGGCTCTTGCTTTGTCAAAATTGGCCCTCGATTTGCCCACATCAGAGGGCAAATGAGGTCTTTGTGTTCTGAGGACAAGGACTGTGAGAATAATTGGTTTTGCATCACAGAGTAAAAAAAGGCCTAATTGATGACATTTCTGTAGCCATCAACTCTAGAAGTCAGGAAAAAAATTTTTTAGCATCATCTTTATGTTTAAGGAAATGCTTCTCCTTAAGAGTTTTATTTTCTAATTTCCCCAAACTGCGTTTCTTGTTTCTACATGCTGTTTTCTCATGGTGACAGTTGCAGGCATTTTCCCAAATGTTAAAGATACAAAAGATAAATGATAATGCGGTAAATTGCTGTGGAGCCATGCTTTTGAAAAGATAAAAAGAACACGAAATGGGACTTCTCTAGCTTCTGTGCAATTTCAATGACACATTTCTTATTAGCTGCTTTTGGTTTGACTCTGTGGGTATTTAAATTCTAGCAAACTGAGTCCTTTCTCCTAGATAGCTTCCAATTGCAGCTGTGGCAAACAGCACTTCTCTCGTCTGAGTAGATTACAGTATCGCTCCGGAATCACTGGAAGAACTCTTGAATTGTTGACTTGGTTCCCAAAATGGCTTTTACTTGCAGGGACCATGGAAAAATGGGCCACATTCTTAGTTTTAGATGACATTTCCGGCACATTATGGGCCTCCTTCAATCACAGTCCCCATTGCTAACGGAGTGTTTGCTAAAAGGCACATCTGCCCACCTACTCCCCTCCTGACACTCCGTAACACCCTGTACTTTCACTATAGCAGCCTGATTTCTCCTCTACAGGCTCGGCTCCTATCTGTGCCTTCTTTCCAGCCACACTGAACTAATTACCATTACTGTCCTCAAAGTCTGCTTTCCTCTTCTTGGCCTTCGGAAACTATGTGCTCCCTCTGTCTAGAACTTCGAACAGACTCTCTACGCACCTTCCCAGCCCTCGCCCAGCTCACTTAGAATTCACTGAGCTCCTGTTCATCATGCAGAATTTGATGTCACTCCTACCGGGCCGTCTTCCAATGCCTCCCCACTAGGCCGGTGGCACCTCCCTGTGATCATACGTTTCAATGTACCTCCCACATGATAACCACACCGTAACCCTGTATTGTCATTACCTTTTTGTCATTACCTATTTGATAGCTCTCAGAAGACTGCTCAGGGGAAATGGATGATTTATTCACAACTGTGTTCTGCAGGGTCTAGCATAATGAATGGCTCATATATTTGTTGAGTGTGGCTGTGCTGGTGGTATAGTAGGGCGAAAAGTAAGACCTCAGAAATATTAGGGTCCTAGGCTCATTTAGGATCCAGGCATTTAGCTTATACCCATTTGTACTTGATTACGTCAGGAGCTGTTTCCCCAATGAGACCATAAGGATCATTGAGTAGCCCCCTAAGGAGCCTTCTGCAGGGGTCTGTGTGCAATAGGTAATCAATATATTCAGTTAGATATGTGAATCTTACTTCTTATAAATAATCACACTTTCTCAATGGTCTATCACTGATTAATAGAACTTGCACCCCTATTTCCTACTTATTTTTGCAACCAAGGATAAAACAAGATAAAAAAGTTTAAATTATAAAAAAAGATCTTAATCATGAGGATCAGAGGGAGAGTTTCTATAGTGAGATGATCAAATATTGCCTTAGGCTGTTGCATTTTATCCATGGGTCCTGTAGGCAAATGAAGTATCAATCTGCCCTTGGCCTGCAAGATGGATTATTACCCTGCAACAAGTAAAGGCCATCACTATGATCACAACTGGCTGCCTAAGTTAAAGTCGTGCTAATGTCTAGCATAATATTCCACATAAACTTAAGAAACCAATAGGTTCCAATGTATTCTTAATAGTTATAGGATTGAACTTTGGTGCTCAAGATTTCTAAAGCAGCAGCTAGACCAGAAGAAGCTGTTATTTGACACTTATCTGAAAACACTAACTCTGTGCAAGGTCATTTAGATTAACTACCATTTATTTCTCAAAAATCTTCCTAAAACTAGCAATAACCATAAAGATAATAATTTATTACAAACATAATCAATTCAAGAAAGCTAATTAGCATGAAATATTATAGTAAAAAATATTAGCTGTCCATAAAACATATGCCTAAATGTTTCTTGTTCCCTTTGGAAAAGATTTGTTACATGTGGTATATATGGCATACTTCTTCCGATGTTGATACTTAAAAAAAATGAATGAGCATTATTAATCTTTTTGTGAAGAACAAAAGAATTAATTGAGAGCCTCATTATCATAGATGATTGAGGTTTTAGATGATAATGGCATCTTATTTCAAAAGTTCATCAAACAGAGGATTTTAATTGTGAGGCTTAACTAATAATCATGACCATTTTGACTCTTAATAATTAAGTATCAAGATGGAAGTTTTTAATGAGTCTTCTTGAAATTAAGTGTACATTCTGCCTTGTGTATTTGATACAGAAAAAAATGCTCCAAATTCTAATGCTTGAAAATGTAAAAAACCTACTTCTAAGCATACTTGTTTTAAAAACACATTCTAAGAATTTAGACTAGAAGCAGATGAGCTGAAAAACAGGATGGTTAGAGTGGTTTTCAGCTATTAAAGGGAAACAGTCATGTGACTAACATAAATGATTCGCTGACAAAATATATCCACAGATACATGTACAGGAATGACCTTCTAACTCTAAGCCACTGGTTAGAACGGCTAAGAAAACATTCTGCTGCAAGTTATTCTATTCCTCATGCAAAAAAAGTACGACTCATCCATAACAGGTGACTTAGAAGAGCAAGTTCATTGTCATTTCAGAATATAAAACAGGTGGCATTAATGGCTCCATAGCTGATATCTAACATTTGTGATGGGAGCATGTAAATGTTCCTGTATGGAAGATTCTTCTGGGCTTGTGCAACCTTCAGAGCTGATGCTAGATGAGGAAGACACTGATTTCCCACTAATTTCCCACAAATTATCTCTTTTGACCCTCCCCCATCTTCAATTTGGTTCAGATATAAATATGATTAGTTGGGAAACTGATGTGCTATTAGAAAAATTAATTTTAGGAGGCATTAGAAAAATTATTTAGAAAAATTAATTTTTTAGAAAAATTATTTTTAGGAGGCATTCCTAAAATGGGACTCAGGAAGTGAAGTACTCTTCTTTTGCACAAAGAAAGAGAAGCTCAAAGAGAGTAGAAAGAATTAGCGAGCTCTAGGCCCTCTCTAAATCTTTCCCTAGGGTCCCACCAGCTCCCTCAGTGAAGGCAAACTTGGCTTTATTGCACTTTGCTCTACTACACTTCACAGACTTTGTGTGTTTTTTTTGTTTTGTTTTGTTTTGTTTTACAAATTGAAGGCAAAACACTCCACAAACAAAAAAAATATGACTTTCTTTACTGCGGTGGCCCGGAAGTGAACTGACAATATGTCCACAATCAGAATTTCAGTAGTGGGATATAATCCCTGATCAACCACATTGCCAACCACATTGCCAGTCAAACATCAAAAGTTGAGAGCATACTTAAGGGCCAACTGCATCCTGAAACATATTTTTGGAGAACACTTTTATTTTCCCATGGAACTTTTTTTAAATCCTCACCTAAGGACATGTTTTTATTGATTTTCTTTAGAGAGAGAGAGGAAGGGAGAGAAAGAGAAATATCGATCAGGTGCCTCCTGTAAGCACCCTGACTGGGGACTGAACCCACAACCCAGGTATGTGCCCTGACCAGTGCCCAAACCTGCAATCTTTTGGTATATGGGATGACATTCCAACCACTGGAGCCACCAGCCAGGGCTCCCATGCAACTTTTATTGGGACATCCCTAAATGGAAAGCTTTTCTGGAGCCTTGCTTTCCAGAACTAAAGAGAACAATTAGACATCTGCCACACCCTATTTCCTTTAAATAGCAGACATCCCTCTGAGGTAGGACAAAGAACCCAACATACAAAGATCCTAGGCAGGTGAAATAGGCTCTATTAGCTAACATTTGGAGCAAACCCACACCGAGGGCTGAATCAGGAGATTTCACAAGGGGGAAGAAAATGTAAGGAGTTTCAAACACTCTTGCCTGAGCTATGTTTGCATGGAGTAGATCAAGGCTCTGTTTAACTTGTCCAGGGAAGATGCATTCTTCACTCCATCTGTTTTTAGCCATAGCTGCCAGAGGGAGCAGAGGTACCAGGATTTGGGTGAAGATTGATAAGCACTTTTATTAGGCAAAGGGTATAAGCCCAAATTGAGTTGGACAATAAAGTAACACTTGCCTTAACCTAGATCCAATTCTTTTGTGCAAACCAGAAAAGGCATCCATCCAGTGCTGGGGAATCTGACCTTGAAGAGCTGAGCAAGTGTGTGGGATAGCCTTGCTCAGAAAGTACAGGGAGCAGTAATATAGATGACTAGATGACATGGGCTCAGTGCTGAGACCATAATTAAAATCAAGGAAAACAGATACATACTTGCTTGTCTGTGCAGTTACCTATTCTCAGCAAAAGGATAGATGGGCAAAGCCAACAGTTCATATTTGACTCCAGAATGTAGCATTTTATGTTGATTCTTACAAGTCAGTGGTTTGTTTGGTTCCTATAAATCACACAGACTCACTCACACATGCAAGGACATTCCTTTCCCCAGCTGGCTATAAAAGAAGTCTCCGTGTTCACTCTTCCAATCCTAGCCCTCACCCACTCATATACAGACATTGGTCTTGGCCTGATAACTCCGGGATCCTGTGTCTCCCATTTCTGCTCAGTTCTGCACCTCTGGTAGTGGGACTCTCTCTGGAACCTTTGGTTGACTCCCTGTGGCCTCTTGGGTTTGTCTTCTGATCCCTTTCTCTCATTTGCCTTAAACTCTCTGCTCTGGCTCTGACCCCACAGAAGCCTTCCTTCCTAATTATATTTTACTCAGACTGACCATGCGGAGTTGACATCCTCTTAATGTCCAACTTTGACAAAGGAGATAGTCCTAACCCTGGCATGCATAAAGTAGACAAACAATAATTATTTGTTGAATTACTGGTAAATAAATTGGGTAACTGAATATTGCCAAAGGTCATTTCTGAACTGCTGTTTTATCTCATAGACTTCTGGATATATATCATTTATTGAGCCTCAATTATGGCTTTGTTAATCAATCTATCTCAAAACCGAATTAGCTGCATGGTTAGGCCTATGATGAGGACAATTTATCCATTGTTGAATGAGAACTGATTGAATTAGCGAAAGATGGTTGGACTAATTTAGCTGAATAAAATAAGAGCCTTAGTCATTTAGAGTTAGTCATTTCCTGAACAATTCACTGAGTTTTCTAGGCTAAGACCTTATAGAGCCACCAATGTGATTGAGCACCAAAAGCTATTGTCATCGAACAGACGGTATGCTACACATGCCTGAATAGAGAAAGCTCACCGCTGAAAGATATGCCTTATTTTGCCCAATTTAAAGATAAAAAATGGAGGCAAAAGACATGAAATGACTTGTCCAATATAACTAGGTTGGTAGATGCTGGAATCTGAATTCAAACTCAGGTCCAGATATTCCAAAGACCATGTTCTTTTCATATTTCCACTTAGCTTTCCTGTGTGGTCAGGCACAGGGCAGGAACCCGAATTTCAGTATCTAAAAAGTCAGGGCTCTAGGTCCCAAGGAATTCACAGCCATATTTGGAAGAGGAACATGGCCAGAAAGAGGCAGAAAGATAGTCATAAGGTATGAGGTGATCCACTGTGGGGCAGAAACTCAAGGAACGTCACGGCACCCACGCTGGGCTCCTGGTGTTCTTTCTGTTCTACCAGCTGAAGTCCTGGGGTTCCCTTCAAGACAACTGCCTGAAGACACACCCTTCCCCACTGGTGATTTCCCTGAAGGCCAGGCAGGGCCTCTGGGTTTTAGGAGGGGAAAATGTGAGCCGAGGGAGGAGAGAGGCAGGGGCTGCAGTGAGGAACCAGACCAACCTGCAGCCCTGAATGGCCCTGCCACCCTTTTGCACAGAGGACAAGGGGACCCACATGCCTACCTATCCAGGGTTGAAGCTGAGGCACAGAAATGATAAACTGCTTACTATTACACCCAAAGGCAGAGCAAAGAGTAAAATCCTGCTCTAATTTCCATCCACGGGAACCCAGACCTAATCAAACGCCCACCACAGTTTTAAAGAGAAGTTAGTTACAACCCAGAGCTAATTAAAACTTTCCATAAAATGACTTTAAAATTTAAGTGGCCTTGAATGCTAACAGACCAGGCTTGTCTCTAACTGCAGAATTATTATTAACACATCAGCACAGCAATAGCAGCCTTTGAATTTGCTCTGCAATTTTGAAATAATGATGTTTTCAGTATTTCCAGCTGAAATGATATGTCCCTTTCAATTCTGGCCCAGCAGGTCATCGACTTCCCTCCACCACTTCCCCAGCACTGATGTCCTCCCTCGAAGGCCCTCGCTTTCTCCCAGCTCTGCTTGCCTCTGTCCATGGCTCCTAGGTTTCTCTCTGCCATGATGGCCATCTGCTTAGTGTGGACTTTGCAAGTTTATCTTCCTTAACAGTGGAGTCTCTGTCCATGTGGGCAGCAATGCAATTAGGGAAGTACGGAAGTGAGACATGGACATGTTCATCCCAGTTGTAGTGCTGTCACTCACGGCTCTGAGACTATAGAACAGATAATTATGATTATCATTACAACTAATAACAATTAACATTTGTTGAGCACTTACTATGTGCCAAGCACAATTTACATATATTATCTAAATTCCCCTAACAACCCTTATCTTTAACGGAAACTATAAAACACCCACTATAACTCACTATGTGCCAGACACTATTGTATTTTATGTACATTAAATCCTCATAACAACCTCGATGAGGTGGGTATTATTATCATCCCCATTTTACAAATGAGTAAAACTAGACTCAGACTCAGGTCACACAGCTGAAAGGTAGAGCTTTACCAGGATTCAAACACATGGGCTCAGGCTCCATAACCCACACTCTTCACCTCCGGGTGCTTCAAGGTCACCCGGATGGCTTGTTAAAACACAAATTGCTGGGCCCAAACTCTGAGGTGGAGCCTGACTGAGAACATGCATTTCTAAAAAGTTCCCAGATGATACCGATTTAAGTGGCCTCAGGCTGCTCTAAGCTGTGCCGTCAATGTTCCTATTATCCTCCCCTTTTTACAGATGAGGAGACAAACTCTCAGGCTAATTTTTTCCTTTTCTTTTTTAAAATATATTCTATTTATTTTTTTACAGAGAGGAAGAGAGAGGGATAGAGAGTTAGAAACATCGATCAGCTGCTTCCTGCACACCTCCTACTGGGGATGTGCCCAGAACCAAGGTACATGCCCTTGACCGGAATCGAACCTGGGACCCTTCATTCTGCAGTCTGACGCTCTATCCACTGAGCCAAACTGGTTAGGACTCACAGGCTAACTTAAATCATCCACGATTACACAACTAGTAATTTGTGGGGTTTTTTTAAATATTTTATTGATTTTTTACAGAGAGGAAGGGAGAAGGATAGAGAGTTAGAAACATCGATGAGAGAGAAACATCGATCAGCTGCCTCCTGCACAACCCCCACTGGGGATGTGCCCGCAACCAAGGTACGTGCCCTTGACCGGAATCGAACCTGGGACCCTTTAGTCCGCAGGCCGACGCTCTATCCACTGAGCCAAACCACTTTCGGCACAACTAGTAATTTGAAAGCAGGTTGCTCTGACATACTAAAAACACCCTCACCTTCCCTATCTATATAATGAAGGTATTGATATTACCTAACTAAAATAATGAACACTATGGTCTATGGCATAGAGTAGCTACTCATATGGTCTATGGCATAGAGTAGCTACTCTATGACAGAGTGTTTGTTCCTTGTATTCTGCAAAGAACTGTGAGTTGGATGGAGCTGAATCTATCCAATTGCTCCCAAACAGATTTTTATTGTTGTTGCTATCCAAATGCTCCTGACTTCTCCAGTTCTTAGGGATACCTCTCCCTGGAGTGCTCAAATGTCAATCATCTAACAGGCCTCTCCCTCTCCGGAACCCAGGTTTCCAGGGCTATCTCATGTCATTACTCCTGGGGGGACACTCTTCACATTCTATTTCAAATGAATGGCTCCTAATTTATATAGTTTTGCCTTTGAGCCTATGTTAATATTTTACGTGTTAAAACAATAAAAATAAATTGATAAAGTGGAAAGAAAGATAAAATTAAATTTAAAACAGAAATGATTTATTTTAATATATAGATATCAAAATAACACAAAAGAAAAGAGAATTTGTCAAGTAACTTTTAAATATGTAGATTACTCTAGATTATAAATCTCATTGAGATTTTTTTTCCTAAAGATGAAAAGCAAAGAAATCTTGAACTATGTTTAGGAGATTTGATGGTGGCGGCGGGGCTGATGTAGAAACTCAAACTACTAATATATGTATTGTATATTTGAGCAAATGAGTAACTATATCAGTGGTTTTCAACTTTTTTCATTTCATGGCACACATAAACTAATTACAAAATTCTGCGGTCCACCAAAAAATATATTTTTTGCCAATCTGACAAAAAACAAGGTATAATTTTGATTCATTCACATCAGATGTCTACTGTGTTGGCTGTTGTCATTTTTTAATGTGACAATCTAAAGAGGTCAGTGCCCCTGACTAAATAGTCAGGTATTTTATGTTTTAAAAATTCTTGCAGCACAGTAGTTGAAAATCATTGAACTATATTGATGCTAGGAACCAGAGTTATAATGATGCCTATTCATACAATACTAGTTTTCACTATGGGAGAAGAGAAATAAAAATATGGAATACAAAGAGAAGAGGAAGAATTCTGTAGTGTTGGAATGAATTAGAGGTATTAGTATAAACTCATAATTTTAAAATATGTTCTAGCTTTGTTCACAGAAAGGGGCTAGGAGCAATAATATCCCAATAGCAATGGGCACACTTAGTGCCTAGATCTTGATTTCCTAATCGCATTTTCCACTAAAAGGAACCTGGGCTTTTGAGAAATGGCTGATTATCAGTCTTCCATAGAGAAATAACAAAGCAAACTTGGGATATCTCATTGTAATGAAAAATAAGAATTTGTTCAAAGAGCACATCAAAAGAATACACAGAGCCAGCTTTCAGGGATACTTACTGACAAATTTAGAGTATACTTGAGTATAAAAATGAAAAATAACAGGAATAGATTATGAGAGATTTAATTTAAAAGGGCCCATGAATCAAGGATGATAATGTGTATAACTATAGGTATCAGGGACTTTAAATTCTTACAATGCCCACTATGTATACACACATACATTCATAAATACATACATACTGGTAATAAAATTATATTTATAGGGGGATAATGAGGCTCTATTTTATAGAAAAATGCCAAATAATAAACATAGAAGAAATGACAGAAAAATCACCACCATTCTACAGCCTAAGAGTAATAATGGATTCCATGGATGTTTATCTATTGAGGTAAAGAATGTTGGGAGATGAATGATTCACAACATCTCAAAATGTTTCCTCATGGATTACTTATTAATTACAAATTTGAAATAATTCCTTTATAATGGAAAACAAACTGATCTATACCACCTTAAACAGGTGCTCAAATTTAATGTCACCAATGAAGGGGAAAGCTGAAATCTTGTGTTCCCTGAAGTGATTCCTTAAAAGGATACCACACAGCCAATGTAGTATTCCTGCCTGAAATGTTTAACCTGAAAAGAATAATCAGAAAACAATAAGAAAAGCCCAAATTTAGGAACACTCTGAAAAGAAAAATGTTCTGAATTCTTAAAAAATGTTAATGTCATAAAAGCACCCTCCCTCAAAGAAAAAGACTATGCTAGATTGAAGAAAACTAAAAACAAATGCCAATTAAATGCAAGTCATTATCTTTGATTGACAAAATAAATCAAAACACAAATTGTGGTACATCTACTCAATGGAATACTATATTGCTGTAAAAAAGAAAGAACTCTTACCATTTGCAACAGCATGGATGGATCTGGAGAGCATTATGCTAAGTGAAATAAGCCAGTCAAGAAGGCTTATTTCTCACATGGTCTCACTCATTTGTGGAATATAATGAACTGATGAACAAAAATAGATCCAGAGACACAGAAATTTTGAACAAACCGTCAACCTCAGAGGGAAGGTAGGGAAGGGTGGGGGAGGAGTAAGATATCAACCAATGGACTTGTATGCATGTATATAAGCATAACCAATGGACACAGACAATAGGAGGGTGAGGGCATGTGCTGGGGGTGGGAGCGGTCAGGGAGAGGTCAATGGGGGAATAAAGGAGACATATGTAATCCTTTCAACAATAAAAAATTTAAATTAAAAAAATAAAACCCACAGCAATAAATGATCTTTAAGGACAGTTGTGAAGATTTGAAATATATAGGATACTTGATAATTGTAAAGAACCTCATTTACATTTTCTAAGTGTAATTACTGTATTGTAGTTATTCAGGAGAATTCCTGTTCCTAGAAGATACACACAAAAGCATGAAGATAGCTGCAACTAACTTTCAAATGCTTCAGGGGAAAAAAGTGTCTATATATAGAGAAAGATAAAGCAAATGACAAAATAAATAAATTTGTTTGGCTTAATAAAACAAACAAACAAACAAACAAGAACAACTAGCAAGCGAGAACGTTAGGTTTTCCAGCTCGGGCCATTTGGCAGAGTACCCATAATATGACACAGATATAATAAGCAAGTGACTCTCTCCCTGGCACGTCTAAGGAAAGCCTATAAAAATCTGTTTCTCTGATTTTTAGTTACCTCAAATTATGTGAATTGATAGCTAACCACTTCTATGGCTGAACAGCAATATCTTATGCTATATGCTCACAGCCTTCTTTGTTTGATGAAAGAAAAGTAGGGCACAGCTGAAAATTCCTTCTGAGACTAAAAATCAAAATCATGGATCTGCATCCAACTTGTGATTTACTTCCTTGTCTCATTCTCTCAAGGACTTCCAGTTTCCGCTCCATCATGTAAAAGGCTTATATGCCAACCCTGCCATCCTTTCCACAACAAGGAAACTGAACAAACTGAAAGTCAACAACTTTCCTTGGACTCGCAGAGAACTGAAGTTGCAGGACAAATCACCACCCCAAAATCTGGACAGGTGAATACAGAGAATTGCAGCCGGGATTCTGCTTCCCTAGAGCAGAAGCCCCTGGAGCCACAAACTGATGGAGGCTGAATGTGTACTAAGTAAGAGTGAGAACCCCCTGAGGGTTGCACTCTTGGGTGGGTGTTAACTTCAGGTACCCACCAGGTTCTCACTGTGACGAGCCAAAAGAAAAGACTCACCTCATGGTTCTGGCCAGAGGAGGAAAAAGTAAACACTTTGAAATACACTGGGAAATACACTGGGAAAGATCTACTCTCCAGTAGGAAGACTTTATCAGAACCATAACTTACCTAGGGCCTAGGCAGAAGGTGGCAATTACCCAACTCTAGCCTTCTTCAGCCATGTTCTCTCATCTATGGAGATGGGAGGTAAAGCTAAGAAACATATGGAAGGTCAAAGCCAGGGAGTCAGCCCACTAAGAGACTGAGACCAAATCACAAGTGAATGGTTAAAGTCAGTGGTGTGTGGGCAGGCTAAATAGCAATATAGATTGCAACATAGAACCTTACCTGAGATCCCAGCCTGCCTGTCTTGCCTGCACATTTCAGACTCAAGACTGCAACATCAACTCTTTCCTGAATTTCCAGCCTACAGATTTTGGAGTGGCCAGCCCCATAATTTTGTGATCAAATTTCTCTCTCTCTCTCTCTCTCTCTCTCTCTCTCTCTCTCTCTCTCTCTCTCTCTCTCTCCCCCATACATTCTCTCAATTCGAAATAATGATTAAAGTTTTAAAATTTAAAACACACTATCATATTTTATTAAAATAAAATTTATATAAATATAGCAAAATATGTACAGAATCTATATGCAGAAAACTATAAAACTCTGCTAAGAGAAATAAAAGAAGATCAAAATTTGGAAGAGACAGTCTGTGTTTATGAATAGGAAGACTCAATATTTTTAAGATATCAATTCTTCCCAAGATCTGAAGATCCAATGCCATATTGATCAAAATCCAGGCAAGCTATTTTATAGATATCAACAAACTCATTCTAAAGTTTATATGGAAAGGAAAAAGACTCAGGATAGCCAACATAATACTAAAGAAAAACAAAGTTGGAGGGCTCATACTACATGGCTTCAAGACTTTCTATAAAACTACAGTAATCAACACAATATGGAATTGATGGGGAAAGACATAGATCAATGGAACAGAACAGAGAACCCTGAAATAGATGCATAAAATTATAGTCAACTAACCTATGGATCAAAAGCAATTCAATGGAGAAAAGACAGTCATTTCAACAAATGGTACTAGAACAATAGGATGTACAAATGGAAAATAAAAAGCTTCTAGACACAACCTTGCACCATTCACAAAAATTAACTCAAAATAGATTGTAGATCTAAATGTAAAATGCAAAACTATAAAACTTCAAGAAGAAAATACAGTAGAAAAATCTAGGTGACCATGGGTTTGATGATGGGATTTTAGATGTAACACAAAAAGCACAATCCATGAAAGAAAATAAATTGATAAATTGGACTTCATTAAAATCAAAACCTGCTTTGTGAAAAACACTGTTAAAAGAATAAAAAGACAGTGACAGCTTGTGAGGAAGCATTTGTGAAACACTAGTCTGATAAAGAACCTGAATCTAAAATGCAAATACTCTCAAAGCTTAATCAACAATAGAAAAACAAACAACTCAATTTAAAAGTGGGCAAAATTTCTCAACATACACCCCCATCAAAGAAGTTAAACAGGTGAAAATAACCATATTCTAAGATTCTCAATATTGTTTATCATTAGGGAATTTCAAATTAAAACAACAATGAGATACCACCACACTTATTAAAATGGCTAAAATAAAAACACCAACCAAAAAAACCCACAAAAACAACCAAACTCCAAAACCTGGTGACACCGAATGTTGGCAAGGAACAACGCAATAAGAACTCTCATTCATTGCTGGTGGAAATGAAAAATAGTACTGTCACTTTGAAAAACCGTTTGGCAGGTTTTTATTTTTTTCTTACAAAACTAAACATATTCTTACCATACAATCCAGGAATCATGCTCCTTAGCCAACTTATTTGAAAACATATATCCACAGGCCCGCAAGTAAACATTTATGGCAACTTTATTAATAATTGACAAAAATGGAAAGCCACCAAGATTCAGTGGGTGAATGGATGAACAAACAGTGGCTTGTTCAGAGGGGAATATTCTTCACTTATAAAAGGAGATGAACTATCAAGCCATGAAAATATATAGATGAACCTTAAATGCATATTGCTAAATGAAAGAAGTCAGCTTATAAAGACTACATACTATATGTTTCCAATTATATAATATTCTGAAAAAGGCAAAACTATGGAGACAGTAAATAGACCAGTGGTTGCCTGGGTTTCATTCAGGGGAGGGACAGAGGGTTAAATCAGGGAAGCACGGGGACTCTTTAGAGCAGTGTACCTGTTCTGTAGAACACTGTAATGGTGAATATATGACATTAGTTTAAAAACCCATAAAATGTGACAGCACAAAGAGAGCCTCTTAATGTAAACAAATTAAACATATATATTAATTAAGAGGTCAAGGGATCTTAGGAGATTCACACTGATCACAAATATGTGAAGCTACCTCACTGAAGGGGTGAAATGGAGAAGCGCTGAGCTGTGTAACTTTGGAGTCTGCAAGTAGAGTCTGTCAGATCGAAGGCAAGAGGAACTGTACTAAGCACTGTACTCTAGCTGATAAAATTGTTTCTTATGGGTTCAGAGGAACAATTCAGATACTGGAATTAACAATTAAGTAATTGATGGTGACCATGGGGAGCCAGGTTTCTCACTGTTGGAGTGGGAATTACAGATAAGCAAGGGGAGAGGCTGGAGTAATCCATGTAGTAACAGATTAAAATTGAAGACATCAGTATGTGCTCAGTATTAATACTCATGCAGATGGCTACATGTAGAAACATTTATGGATAGATGTAGATAATGGTTTAGAATACATGCATATTTTCCTTGTTCTACCAGCTGAGGTGTCCTAGAAGGAGCAATGAACACACCTAGCACCCAGATCTTGGTCTGTAATACCACTCTCCATTAAAAGGAACCAAGACTCCTTGGACAAATGGCTGATTCTAGTATTGGGACAGTAAATATACAAGATGAGCCTAGAGCATCTTAAAGTGCCAAAAGGAAAAGAAATGCTCAAAACCCAAACAAACAAAACCAACACTGATTATGTCAAAAGCACACAGGAGTCAACTTAAAGGGCTCCCATTGGCCACATCAGAATAATTTGAGCAACAAACTATATAAAGTAGTATTGTATAATAACACAGTGTACAAAATAAATGTCAGTGAGTCCATGCTGACATAAATACATGATTGATAAATAAATGATTTATGAAGAGGAGACAAATTTCCCTTGCAGAAGACTTTCAAATTGATTATGCAGATATTCCACTCCCAAGGGGGCGAGTATAAACCCCCAGGCAAGTGTGGGCTTCACAGAATGACTTCCTTCCAAGTAGTACAGCAAGGGAGAGAGTAACTGCACAGTGGAAAACCTGACAAACACTACCCTGGTCAGGTGGTCAAGGTCAACATCAACAGTGATAACTATGTTGATCATGGGTGCCCTTGATGTGATGGGATGAAAATAGCACTTTATCTCTGTGGTTTTCCTCCTCCAAACTCCTACCCTTGTTATGATACAAATATAAGACAAATCCCATTTGAAGGGCATGCTATGAAATATGTGACCCGTACTGCTCAAAACTGGAAAGGTCATCCAAAGCAAAGAAAACATGAGAAACTGTTTTACCTAACTTATTTGAAAACATATGTCCATAGACCTGCAAGTAAACACTTATGGCAACTTTATTAATAATTGATGGGATCCTAAGGAGATGTGATGCACAAATACAATGTGGTATCCTGGATGGGATCCTGGAATGGTATCAGGTAAAACTAAGAAAATTTAAATAATGTATGGACTTTTATTTAGTAATACTGTATCAGTATTATCTCATTAATTATAGCAAATGTGGCATGGGAAAATGCTGGGAGAGTGGCATAGAGGACTGATGGTACAAAGCAAAAACCTATAGTAGATTCACAAAAGATAAATGTACTAATATAAGCTATTAAAATAATAGCAGAAAATGAGTGTGGGGTTTATAGGAACTCTCTATGCTACCTTAATTCTATGGTACAAATAAAGCTGTTCTTAAAAATAAAATCTATTTTTAAAAATTGTTAAAGCTCTATTGGTTCTGATTCCTTTTATGTAGAACATTTGAATCAGGGAAAAGAACTCAGCTCCTCACTCTTTGACCTACTTCCATTTTTTCTTTTTTGTCACAGATGGTTCTTGCTGTATTGTGTCTCATCTTGTTCTGCTTCTGCCAGGCCTGATTCAATCACTGGGAAGTTCTAATAACTTGAAAATTCTATCATTGTGCTTACTTCTTTATGGCTTCTGCCATCCTAGAACAACAGAATGAATTTGCTTCCACAAAGTGGTTTTGCAGTCATTCAAAGCCACTTTCCCGAAGCCTTCCTCCCAGAATGAAAATTAGGCTAAATACCCTCCGCCATTCCTCACACAATGCAGTTTCTAAAATACTTCATCACCCTGGACACTTTCCCATGAATATTTATGTGTGCTAAGAAGAGAAACCATATATATATATATATAAATGCATTTTTCCTATTGTATTCTGATCAGAATTGAGCAGAATATTTTTTCTTGGATTGTATTTGCTTTTATCTACTGCTTAAAAATATATTTATCATGTCACTCTGGTTTTGGATCTCCATTTCAAGAAAGTGAGATAAATAAAATTCAGGCTCCTTTGTACATCCTCCCACTCCTTATTAAAACCACTGCATTGATGAATTTCAAACAATCCATTTAAATTCCATACCTCATCCAGATGCTCTCACTGTTTGAAACCAACAACTGCTTTGACTGTTTTTCTAAATGAACTGACAGGTTATGTCAGTAACATGACTGAATAAGACATCCCTCATTGTGTCCCTCCCTCAACAACAACAATCTGGCATGCACCCACAGAAAAAAAGTGCCATTGTAAGATCTGTGGGATCAAGCACCATATGCCCAGGGGCCCAGGAGGAGTCTCAGCCACCTGTGCATTGGTTAATAGGCATACAGGCCTAAGTCAGCTCCATACTCTCTCAGGTATTATCTAGAGACCCTAGAAAATGCTGCTTTAGGCAAGCACCCATGGACAGGAGAGACTTTCCAGGTGTCCAGTGAAGAAGTTCCAGCACACTACTGCAGCAAAAAACCACAAGTTTGGACACACTGGGGAGACTAAGAGAAACAGTTTGACTTTTTCTGCATCATACCTCCCCAAAGGTAGCACATCTCAGGACCAAGAGAGATTTTCTCAGTCTGTGGTTTCCCCCTCCAGGAACGTGAGACCAAGTAAGTGAGCACCCAGCCTCCCCAGCTGTGCAGGAGGCTGCCCCACCCAAAATACTGAATGGCCACCTGCATGAGGCAGGAATGGGAAAATGCTGGGAGAGTGGCAGATTGGATTCATGGTATCCACAAGGCAAAACTTACTGTAGATTCACAAAAGATAAAGAGAAGAGCATAACTACAGAAAAGCATACTGCTACCGAAATAATTAATTCACAAAGAACAGACGAGAGGGGCAAGGGAGCAAGGGAACTACAAAACAGTCGTGAAGCAATAAGATGGCATAGGAAGTCCAACCAATGTAAATAAATTAAATTCTCCAATTAAAAGGCATAGAGTAGATGGAGGGATTTAAAAATAAATAAATAAAGCATCAAGACCCAATTATATGCTGCCTACAAGAGAGTCACTTCAGCTATGTGTTTAAAGGCACACAAAAGACTCAAAGTTAAGGGATAGAAAAGATATTGCATACAAGTGAAAACCAAAAGAGACCAGAAGTAGCTATCCTATATAATAAAGAGCTAATATGCAAATGGTCATCATGCCCTCGCACCCTCACACCCTCACGCCCTCAGGCCGGGGCAGGGGGACCTGAGGCCGCACCCCCCACTCTGGTGCCGGGCCGGGAGACCTGAGGCTGCGTCCCCACCCAGTGGGGTTTGCTGGGGGACCTGAGGCTGTGTCTCCCGCCCAGCGGGGCTTCACAGGGACCTGAGGCTGAGCCCCCCACCCTGCAGGGCCTGATAGGGGTGGGGCCGGCCAAGTCTGGGTATCGAGTGATTTTGAGGCACATGAGGGAGGGCAGGGACTTGACTCTGGGTCCTGCAGCGTGCCCCAGACTCTGACAGGAGGGAGATTGTCATATACATTTTTACTAATTTTTTTTCATCTCTGACATTTCTATTATAAAGAAAGGGCAAATAGCAATATTAAAATATTTCCTCTAATTAATTCCCTTTTAATATGCATGAATTTCATGCACTGGGCCACTCATACTTATATAAAACAAAATAGACTTTAAGCCAAAAACTATTAACAAAAGACAAAGGTCATTATATAATGACAAAGGGATCAATTCATCATATTTGGGTTGGGTGCATATATATACTGAACATACACTAATCTAAATATACTGAACATACACTAACATATCTGAAGGATGAAATAGACAATAACATAATAACAGTATGGGGACTTCAATACCCCACTTTCAATGATAGACACATCAGCTAATCAGAAAATCAATAAGAAAACATTGGACTTATACTATGCTCTAGACAGAATGGACCTAAGTGATATATACAGAACATTCCATCCAACAGCAGCAGAATACTTTTAGAATATTTTTCTCGAGTGCACATTGAACACTTTCCAGGATAGATCATATGATAAATCACAAAACAAATCTTAGCAAATTTAAGAAGAATCAAATTATACTAAGTATCTTTCTACCACAATGGTAGAAAACGTATATATTCAATGGAATATTATTCAGCCATAAGAAAAAAATTAAATCCTGTCATTTGCATCAACATGGATGGATCTTGAAGGTATTATGTTAAGTGAAATAAGTCAGACATAGAAAGATAGAAACTATATGCTTTCACTTGTATGTGGAATTTTGTAAAAGGCAAAATCATAGGAACAGAGAGTAGAATGCTGGTTGCCAAGGGCTAGGGTTTGGCATGGTGTTCAAAGGATACAAGCTTCCAGCTCTAAGACACCTAAGTTCTGGAGATCTACTGCACAGCATGAGCACTACAGTTGGCACTACCAGACTATACACTTGAAAGTTTCTAAAACAGTAGATCTTAAAAGTTCTCTCCACACAAAGAAAGGTAATTATGTGGTGGTGATGGAGGTGTTAACTCTAACTATACTGTGATAATTATTTTATAACATATAAGTGTATCAAATCAAGATGTTTTATACCTTAAACCTACATAATATTTTATGTCAATTATATTTCAATAAATATGGAAAAATACTAGTACATTGAAAGGTGATATTTTAATAAACAAATGAACAAACAGATAATTTCCTTGTTGTATAAAGAGCCTTTCACTCACCTAAAGAGGAATATATTTCAATAGTACTTTCCAAAGGAGTTAGCTAAGGTAGAAAAAATATTAAATCAGCATCATAGCATTTGGTGGCTCAAAGTTAGGTTTTATGCCGTGCATAAAACTGAAATAGTAATAAAATAAAATGAAGGTGGAATAACTCCCAGGGGAATGTAGAAATTACAGTACTCAGATATGAGAATTGGAATTAGTTGCTATCTTTTTGTGTCCCGGAGTAAACCTTTCTAAACATTGCAGAAGAGTTACTTAGAAATACTGGTGTTTGGAAAGATTTCTTGCCTGTATGAATGACCATTCTTTCAAGACTTGCCCATTTGACCCCTCCCTGACTGTCTCCTGGGGATGATTGCTCTAGGTATAAGCAGTACAGTGTCAACTAAGATTCTCAGTGAACCTATCTATACATATATCTACTGGGTGACTTTCTCAACAGTTCAACTTTTTTTTTCCTTTTCACTCTCAGCATTCATCTTAAGTTTCCCACTTCTGAGCCTGAAGCTTTAGTTGACAATATTGTTATCCTGCATGCCATTGTACTGTATTATTATGTACTGTATAGTTAATACGTACTGTATTGTCAACTATGTCTTGTTGGTTCTTTTCACTATCCAAACCCTTCTGTTTGATTGTTTGATGTTATTCACTATTTCTGTGTATTAGAATCTTCCATTAAAAAATAATTATTGTTTAAAGTATTACATATGTCTCCCCTCTTCCCCCATTGACCCCTTCTAGCCTGCTCTCACCCTTGCCCCAAGCTAGAATCTTCCATGTATTTGCCTCTACTGATGTCATATGAATAAAATAAAATGTTATTTAGTTATGTGGCAATGACTTTGAGGACTGGAGTGGTATCCATAATTTCCTTCTTATCCCTCTTACCCCCAGGACTTAAGGGAAACTCAATTAAAGGAGCACATATGGTCTTTCTGAGTCTACCAAATAGATACAACCTAAGTGCTGAACTAGGTCAAGTCCACATAACTCCAAAATAATAAAGATGATTCATTCAGATGCATAATCAATCTCATTTGATTACAGTAATGTATGTGAGGGTCCTAAAAACTGCTGTTTTAAAAGGACTGACCAAACATTGGATCTGGCTCAGTTAATGGCAAATCCAATGTCATCATTCACCTCTATGTGTGTGTTGGGGAGAGAAAAATGTGTCTGTTCTTTTATAAAAACAATTGAGGGGAAAATGAAGGTGACTGCTCATGCTGCTGGGAATCTTGCTTGGTTCAGAGATGCAGGATTAATTTTGTGCTGTCTGACAACTTATCCATCTCTGTCTAAGCTTGTTGTGCTGAAGTGGCCCAGTTTTTAAGTTGTCTTTCTTAACAGCTTCCAGCCATCCTTCTTTGCAGACCCAGAGGCAGCTCAGATGGTTTAAAGGAACAAATAATTTCTTGAAGAAGTTCTGCTGTTCCTCCCTGAGCTGTTAGTGTCTGTGAGAAGCAAGCTCTCAGAGCCCATATCATTTCCCCTCTTCTGGTTGGAGCACCTGCTGTGTGACCTTTACTGCCTCCTGTGGCCAAGCTCCAAGGGGGTGTGATTGGCTGCCATCCTGGGAAGGTATTCCCAGCAATGAGGCCTGCAGCCAAAAGAATCCCATGCAAATACATGGGAGACTTGAGAAATGTTGATTGATGCTGAAATTTGTTTTTAGGCCTTGCTCAAAGAAATTGGGGGTATAAATTGATTTAATATTCTGTGTTAATTTGGATCTATCTGAATTGACAGAGATTGCACTGGAGACCTGTGTGGAGTCTCAAGCCATGTTTAAACTCGGGGGTGGTGGTGGGGGGCGGGAAAGAGCTGTATTAGAGATGTTTGCAGGAGGAGTAGGAGTGGCCCAGGGAGGCACTGTGTCTGAGTGCCACAGAGGTGCCACCATGTGGAAAGGCATCTTTGGGCCAGTGATTATGGAGCATTCTAATCACAGTTCTGCCCCAAGTGCACGGAGGACCTCTGAGTGCCCACAGAATGTAATGTGCTACCAATAACCAGGTTTCTTTGATGGGATTTACTATCATCCTTCCCTAATCCATACACACACACACATATTTAATACCACAAGTATTTTGAGTAGATGTTCCACACTTGGCAAGTCCTATACTATCTGTAAATGTTCTAAACTGGTGCTTCTCAAACTCTGACACACATACCAATCACCAGGGAACAGATTCTGTTTCAGTAGGTGTCGGTTGGGCCTGAGTCCTGCCTTTCTAGCATCTTCCTCACGGGTGCCCATGCTTCTGACCCAGGAACCACACTGCATAGCAAACTTCTCAACTCTCAGATGGCTTCGCATTTCTCTTTCGCCAAAGACAAAACCTGGCATGGCTGACAAGGTCCTGCATGCGCCGGATGCCATCTAACTCAACAGCCTCACCTTCTCTCCATGCCTTGCCTTGCTCTTTCCCAAGCACTGGCATTGGGCTCCATTCTGTACGTTCTAGTAAAGCTGAGCCCATCGCAGGGCCCGAGTGCATGCTGTCCATCCTGTCTGGAATGCTCTTCTCACCCTTATTTACCAGGATCCTTCAGATATCAGCTCAACCATCCCTTCTCCAGGACTATCTCCCTGAACTCCCTTAGCTAGAGTATTTTTTTATTGCCCACTCTCATGGTAAAGAACATTATCACCTTCCATTTGGTGATAAATAATTAATGTCTGTCTCTTCTGGTAGAGCAGAACCTCCATTAGGGTAAACATTTTCTCCGTTTTTATCCACCAGTATATTTCCAGCACTTAGCACATGGTTTCTTGTTTTAATGCTTCGATTACCATTTTCTTGGAAATGGCAATCCTCATAGTAGGTTATTCAGGAAAATGAAGGCTCTTATCCTTAAAACGACCCTGTTTGGGCACCAGGGTGATGGCAGGAGGTGAGAAGAGGTTTGGAGTAGCCACTAAAGGAGAGAAACGTGTTCCCTCGCTGTGGGGAAAGACATGGGTTTGTGTTGCTTCAGAATGGTAGTGATTTATCCATCAACCTTTCAACCTTCGAAGGACTGAGAACACGATTCTGTTCTGTCTTACATCAGTTTCTTGCAGGCCTGTGAGAATGCCCTCCACTCACCACCCTGCTGCTGGACTAGAAGTTCTTTCTGGACCGAAATGGGTCTTCCCTTGTGTCTGCTACTGTGAGTATAAATTTAATAACATGGGAGGCTGAATTAAATCTGGGAACATTTACAAAAAATATTTGGACCTGTGGGATTGTACAGCCTGGCCCACTAGTAGCTTACCTAGGATTGCCAGGAGAAATTTGTGGTAAATTTCCCTGTGGCTATGTGTCACATAGAATGTCATGTTTCCCTTTTTGCATTGGATGTTGAAAAGCTTAGCATCAAATTCTGTGCAAGTGTATCATGGTTTATGGCAAGAATTTGTTAAGCCATCTCAATTTCTTTTCAGATCAAGGCAGGATAAAGAAATAAATAACAAATCCTTGGTGACATGAATGTTAATGATTATGATGTCCTAAGTGCTCAACACATGTTAACACTAATTCATTTATTTAAAAAAGTAAATTGTATTATCCTCATTTTAAGATGAGAAAATAGAGCAATTAGATAACTTACCTAACATCATAGACCTAAACTCAGGTCCAGACTAAGAAACTGAACCTCAAAGAGGATAACTAACTAATTCAAGTTTACTCAGCTGATCAGTGACTGTTTTAGTTCCCTAGGGCTGCTGTAACAAGTTACCACACCTTGGTGGCTAAAACAACAGAAACTTATTCTCTCACATTTCTGGACACTGGAAGCCCCAAAACAAGGTGTTGGCAGGGCCATGCTCACTCTGAAGGCTCTAGGGATGAGTCCTTCCTTGCCTCTTCCAGCTTCTGGTAGTTCCTTCGTTTGTAGGAGCATCACTCCAATCTCTGCCTCTGTCTTCACATGGCCTTCTTCCTTCTGTATATCTGTGTACCTCCCCTTTTCTTAGAATACCAGTCATTAGTATTATAATCTAATATGACCTCATCTTAATTTAACTAATTACATCTGCAAAACCCTAGGTCTGGGTAAACATAAATTTGGGAGGCACACTGTTTGACCCATTGCAATGACTGAGCTAGTACTAAAAGTTAGATCTAATTTGAGGCAATATTCTTTATACTATACCTAACTAGCTATCTCTGAAATTCCTTTACCTTAGTCATATTTTCCATAATGCCTCTCACAGACAGAACCTCTCTATGGGGAAGATGGCTCTGGAAGACTCAGGTTAATTTGTCTCTTAAAAGTGGACAGGTGGTTGATTTGTATGGAAGAATTGCTGAACTGTCAAGTTGGAGAATGTGTAATTAGTGAATTTAGGTTTAAAAAGAATTTCGTCTGGAAAAGCCAATATTCAGAGAATAGGGCTGACTAGATAAGGTTGGGTTTAGTCAACATGAAATTTCTAGATTCACAGCAACAGCCCCTTCTTCTGTAATCATTCACCTTCCATCCAGCATCCAAGCCCCACTGGCGAGAAGAGTGCTTACCTTGCAAATTACTTCCTCACTTGTAGGGCCAGAGCAATGCTGGCTCTAAATTGCTTGTTTGATGTTAACATTATTCTGAAAATTACATCTCATCCAACATGATATTTTAATGAGCTTTTGTCTGTTCTAGTTAAGTCATTTGGAGCTGAGCTAACAAAACACAGGAATGGGGAGAGATGGACCTCAGTGATCCTGGCTATTTTTGTAATTTCATGGTTGGAACAGCAGTTCCCTTTCCCTCTCCGTTCACCTACACAGTGAGAAGTTGTAAATTATGAGATTACCTCCAGGAATGTTCTTTTCTAGCTGTGATTTCACCACCCACTTTCTTGTGGTGAGGAAGGAGGTGGGCGGGAGGTAGGGTGTCTGTAAAGACTCCTTGCCCAGGGCCTGGATAAATCAGGGGGTCTAGAGGATGGGAGGAACCAGGCTGGGCAGGACGCACACCAGGAATCTGGGTCAGGTAAAGAAGAGAAGACAACCTGCCATTTCCTGGCTGGGCTATAAGAGGCAGCCTAAGGAGAAGGAAGAGTATTGCCAGCTGGTAGTTTAAAAGTCAACTAAGAAGGTTTATATACTCAATCTACTAACTATCTCCTCCCCCACAATTCATCATTGGTAGAAAAGCCTCCTTTCTCTTGGCCTTGATGACACCCTCAGTTTGTCTTGGTGACCAATTCCTTTCCTTGGTGACCTAATCTTCATTTTTATCTGATTTCTATGGTGCTTCTTGGCCTCTGGATGCTATTTTTTATGGACAATTCTTAGCCCTGCCTTTATGAGATTCACCAAACATTTTTTGCTTTACTGTGAATGTTAAAACTCTGAAAAAAAGTTCTGATGAGCAGAGTTGGAAATTACAAAAGGAAAGGATAGAGTGGACTTTGTCCCCAGATAGGAAACCTTATGGCACAGGGAAGCAAATATTGGTTTCAACAATATTGTTGGGTCAGAGAGAGCTTCTATTGAGATATAGAGGAAAAGAAAAAAGGAATGAGAAGAAGGAAGAGAAGAAGAGAAAGAGAAAAGGCAGGAGAAGAGAAGGAGGGAGGAAGCATAGCACTCCAGAACATCACAAATGCCCTTTAAGTTGATCAGAAAGCCTGGGACATCTGAATAACGTTGGCAGCACCTAAACATGGTAACCAAGAGGTAACTTGGTAACATGGCAAGTTCTTGTAGAGCACACACACTGCAAGAGATAATTAGCATAATGATTTAGACTCTGGGTTCTAGGGTCAGAGCGACCTTGGTTTACATCTAGACTTTTCTCCTCATCTGCAAGTATATAAATTGGGGATTTTTTTTTTAACTTTACAGAGCTTTGCCTCTTCAATTGGAAACTAGGGATAATCATAACCTTTCTAACAGGTTTTTGGGGAAGATTAAATGAATGCCCAGTGCATGGGAAGAGTGCCCAGGATAGCAGCAGGGGAAGTGCCGAGTCCAGGGTGTTTTTACTATTTGTACAAAGCGGTGGGCAGCAGATAGAGAGGGTGTGGGCTAACCCTTAGAAGGACCCAGCACAGGCCTAGAGGCTGGTACTGAGTTCCTTGCAGGTCCAATTAGCTCCCATTTCTGAAGCCTGCTTCCTTCACCCCAAGGATTTACAAGTTCTGTTCAGCGCCTTCAGCTCCTTCCTCTTGGTCCTTTCAACCTCCACATGCCAGCAGTCGCCTGTGCATGGGCAGGAAGCTGGCAGGGGAATGAGATTCCTGATGCTCTTGAACTTCTGGCCCAGCAGCTTCAGTGCTCCTTGCCATTGCAGAGTGTCTCTCCCCCTTGATTTGCTGGCTTCTTCTCGGCTTGTCATTCTAGTCTTTTGTAGTCTTGCCTTCTGTCTCCAAACAGTGTTACTCCTCAAATGCGAAACGCTGCAGTGGGGATTTGAGATGACAGGCCAAGTGAAGCTGAGGGGATCACGTCCATTTGAGCTAACACTGAGCTTGCGGGTCAGTTACTCAGAGGGTGCCTGAAGTATTGGTTTGAAAAGTGGCAGCCTTTCTCTTTTTCTAAAATGACTTGCATTTCTTAAGCCAGGTCTCAGAGGGCCTGGAAGCATTCTTCTTTACAGACCCCATCAGCGATTCATGAGAGCATTTGTCCTAGATTTACTTGGCTCCACAGCTGAAAATGTAGAGGGCAGAAAGCTAACTTTGGAACAGCTAAAGGGTTTAACCCCTGACACCAGAATACATTATCTTTCCTAGCCATGGGCCAATTATATAAAGGACCTCATGGAAAAACTTTACTGGAAAAGAATAAAGTATGTCCAAGTCAGATTCAGCCCGCCAAGAGGGGCCTGGTGCAGTGGGGGCTGACCTGAGCGTGGCTAAAAGGAGGAGAGGGCTTGAGGAAATGGAATATCATACGCTTGGCATTGCAGGACACCTGAGGCCCAGTCTGGTTCTGTCTCAAAACTTCTGACCCTGGGTAAGTAGGTCATTTGACCCCCTTGGGCCTCAGTTTCCTCATCTGTAAAAGAGAGGATTGTGCCTAACAGTCCAAGTCTCAATGGCGAAAATATGCTATAATACAAAGGCAACAATGCAACTGGCCACAGAAAGAAAGACCAGTAGCTAGACTTTTTAGGGCAGGAGATAGAGGTGGGAAGGGCACACATACCCACACACACGCAAACACCCCACACCAATAAGTATGCACAGAAATAAATATCCTTTACCAAGCAAAAATGTCTCAGAAGACATACAAATGGCAAAGAGACACATGAAAAATGCTCAGTGTCACTAATCATCAGAGAGATGCAAATGACAATGAGGTATCACCTCATACCAGCCAGAATGGCTACCATCAATAAATCAACAAAGGACAAGTGCTGGCAAGGATGTGGAGAAAAAGGAACCCCAGTACACTGCTGGTAGGAATGCAGGTGCATAATGCCACTGTGGAAAACAGTGTGGAGTTTCCTCAAAAAATTAAAAATGGAACTGCCATTTGACCCAGTGATCCTACTTCTAGGTTTATATTCTAAGAATCCAGAAACACCCATCAAAAAGAATATATGCACCCTTATATTCATAACAGTACTATTTGCAATAGCTAAGGTCTGGAAACAGCCCAAGTGCCATCAGTAGATGAGTGGATTAAAAAAACTGTGTTATATTTACACAATGGAATACTATACAGCTATAAAAAACGAAGGACATATTACCCTTTGAGACAGCAGGAATAGACTTGGAGAGTATTTTGTAAGTGAAATAAGCCAGAGAAAGACAAGTATCACATGATGTCACTTACATGTGGGATCTAATGAACAAAATAAACTGACATAGATCCAGAGATATGAAAACATAGAACAGACTGATGAATCTCAGAAGGAAGCGGGAAGAGGGGTGGAAAGAGATTAACCAAAGAACTTATACGCATATATGCATAACCCATGGACACACACAATAAGCGGGGGGAGGGTCAATGAGGGAGAAGGGGACATCTGTAGTACTTTCAGCAATAAAGATAAAAATATATCTCAGAGATTACTCATAGCAACTTAGAGCTATCCACCTAAATTAGGACCCTTCGAGGGCATTCATCACACAGAGGCAGTCTCCCGTCTCCCTGTCTGGTCACTGCATATTAGCCATGAAGCCTGTGTGTTTGAATTGCTGGGTTTTTTCTCCTTGCCCCTCACTTCCCACAATCTCTCAGCCAGCTCCTCTCTGACAGCCTGGCTGCCTCTGCTTGCCCTTTCAACAGGTTACGCAGGGATGAAGGGAATTGCCAGGGAATAGGGCTGTGGGTAGAACCAAAGAATCCAAGAAAGCATATTGAGAAAAATACAGAGTACACAACAGAAAAACTCAGAATCTCTCTTTTGCTTCCCTACCTTCTGATCTCCCCATCCCCTCTCAGAAGGAAACTACTGATATGCAATGTTCTTCGAAGAGTCCAGTAATAATGAGCCTATCACTTTCTAGTGAGCCTCCAGGTCTCCAATCTTTTTTATCACATAGGGCAAAAATCACACAGCAAATCCCAAAGAACCATCTCAGAGATAAAAGAGATAGTCAAGCCCTAGCTGGTTTGACTCAGGGGATAGAGCCTCGGCCTGCAGACTGAGGGGTCCCTGGTTCAATACCAGTCAAGGGCACATGCCCAGGTTGTGAACTCAATCTCCAGCAGGAGGCAGCCAGTCAATGATTCTCTCTCATCATTGATGTTTCTCTGTCTCTCTCCCTCTCCCTTCCTCTCTGAAATCAATAAAAATATATTTAAAAAAAGAGATAGTCAAACTTTTCCCTTTTCTTTTTTTCCATCTCCCAAAGCTATTAAATCACTTTCAAAGAGCCACTTCCTTCCTTCCATGTGAAAAAAAAAAATCATCTAATATTATCAATTCAGTGAACGTTTTGATTGCCAACTATATCCCAGCAATGCCGGGCACTGGAGAACCAGGCAGTGTACACATTTCTAGGAACTGGTGAGGCAGGCAGGTGTGCAGTGTACACTCGCGCGGTGATTATGGCATATACTGGCATTGGTTTCTCCTCGTTCCTCTCACAGGACTTTCACAAAGCCCATGGGTGCCCTGTCTGCTGAAATTACACTCAGACATGACCAGAGACAGGCTTGAAGATTAAGACAAAGACAAGAGCGTTCATTTTCCCCAGTTTTCCCCACATGGCATTCTTCCTCCCAACACCCGTGTACAGCTTTTTCTCTGTCTGAAAACTTACCCATGGTGATAACTTATCTAGTACAGACTTATATGTTATAAAAAATATAGTTTCACTGGAATGGATTACCTCTCAGATCCACTCCGCCCTGAGATACCAGGTTTCTCTGGTCTTAATCCATTATCTGTGTTTACAGGAAAGCTGCATTTCTACCACCATTATTTATTTTTGAAACCTGAACTCTACATTATCTTTGTTTACCACTTTTTCTTTCTTTTTTAATACAAATTGAGGTGCCAGTATTCACCTAGATAAACTGTTAAAAAAAAACACCTGGCCATCTTTTCCCCCTTGAGGTTTTGCATATCAGAAGCACGGAAGAGCGCCAGGTGAAGCCTGTGCTTATGTCCATGACAGGAAGGCCATGACCTCTTCTCGGTGCGCCTTCGAGAAAACACAATGATGTGCATAATTCTTCTGAGGAGGAGATTTGTGAAACAGCTCCCACACTTGGTCTCATGTGAATTTCTTATTTCCTCCAATTAGTCATTCATAAAGGGGTGTTATTCATTTATTAATTAGCTATGTATTAATGTATTTCAATGTTGCCTTTTAAAATGAGTTATTTACTTATCCAACAAATATTTATTAGGTGTCTGCTATGTACCAAGTACAGTATTAAGCCTTGGGGTTAGCATACAACTTATTCCATATGTATATAGATAGCACACCAGCATATAATAATTTTCCCTCTTTTCTGGAAGCTAGTATAGAAAGAGAGTTTGAATGAACAATAATGACATAGATGAGGAAAGCAGAATACAAGGTTCTTTGAGAAAATAGTCATGACCTGATTATGTAAGTGTCTGTCTCGCTGTGTATGTATTTGTGTAAAGGGGTTAGGGAGAGGTTGAAGGAAGGTGCTTCCTTGGTTTTGTTTACTTTGGACATAAGAACTTTTACCAAGTTATTCAGGGGGGTGTCTGCTTGGTCCAGGTATCTAAATATCACAATGCTCATTGGGTTTCATTAACCTGGGATTGTCTGAAAAATAGGGTCAACTCAGAAAGATGGAGAATAATAGAATTTCTTGAAAATGACCACACTCTTTGTATCAGTTAAATTTGATTTCAACTAAATTATGGTAAAAAGAAGAAAAAAGAAAGCAATACTAGTAACTTGAACAGATGGAAGTTTCCTTCTCCCATGAGAGAACACTGCAGGAGAGCAGTTCAGAGCTGGCACCGTGCTCCAAGGCATCAGAGACCCAGGCTACTTCTGTCTTATCTTGTTACCTGGGACACCCAGATTCCTGCTCCTGTTCCCAAAGGCTAGAGCCCCAGCCATCCTGACCACACTACAGGCATCGGGGAGGACAGATGACGGCTCATTCCTTTAGGAACACTTCACTTGACTCTTCTATGTTCAAGGTCACCCTGCTGGCTAAAATGTAGTGCCAGGGCCACATAAGCTGCAAAGGAAGCTGGGAAATGTAGGTCTTATCCTAGAAGATCATGAGTTCAGTTAAAAATTTGGGTTTTATCTCTAGAGAAGAAGAAGAGAAGAGGAATTGGAAGATAAACAGCACTCTTGGCCACATTCCCTATTGAAGTGCCTGAAGTGCCTGAAGGAGGTTTATTGCATGAAGTACAACGACACATTATAAAGAAACTTAGTTATTTTTTATCTCTGCAACTGTCTCCCCTCAATAAGAGACTAACCATTATCCTTAACCTGAGTAGCTGAGAGATTAATTCTTGTAGACTTTGGACTCCTTCCTATTTAATCAACACTGGTCTACAATGGAATATCTAGTTCACACTTTTTTGTGTGTATGTTTTTCATTTTATTAACATGCTTTATTTATGCCAGCATATTCAAACAATTCAACCTAAGACTGACATAAAAATGATGGAGACATTTTACATTAGTGTTTGCAAAATCCAGCATGTATTTTATACTTAGAGCACATCTCAGCTCACGTTTGCCACATTTTAAGTGTTCAATAGTTACACGTGGCAAGGGCCTGCCACACTGGAAAACACAGACACAGAGCCTCAAATGGCTCCGAGCCTCTTCCTGAGCTACAAGGGAGCCCTACCCATGAATGTAAAGGGGAGGACCTGCAGCCTCCTGTGTCAAACTCAGGGTAGTGAGAGAGCAGACGGGCCCACTTCTATTTCCATCACCCACCAAAGCTGCAGTGGCCACTTCTTTCTGCGGTGGGGGTCCTTTTATCAGTCCTCTTTAGGCCTGGAAAGTGTCACAGGATGTTCCACAAGGATTCTTTTCTAGTTCGCACTTTAGAGCCTTGTTATTAAGCTCAGAAAAGTATTTATTAAAATATTCCATTAAAAAAATTATAAGGCAATCTGAATTCATTATAGATATTTTGAAAAATATGAAGAAGTAAAGAACCGAATCACACTCTAACATCAAAGATAACTTCTATGAACATTTGGAAGGATATTTTTAGTATTTTTTTTACCTGTTTACTAAACATTATAAAAGTAATACATAGTATATATCCTTTAGGTAAAGGATTCAAGAGATGCATAAATATACAGAGAAAACATGCACAGGTCCTCCACTTTGACTCATTCATATATCCACTCATTCCTGTATTTTGAATGCAAAACCCCGAGTTTTAACTATGGTGCTAAACCCTGGGGCTGTAGCAGTAATTAAGATAGACATGTACCTGTTCCTGTGGAGCTTACAGTTTATGGGTGGACACAGGCAATGCATGCGAAGAAACCACAGGTCGGACAGAGGGGCTACTTCAGGTTCAGGTGGTGGTGATGCTTTTGGAAACAACAGAAAGCCCAGGCACTCCAACCAAAACACCCAGAGGCACAGATTCACCCAGTGGTTCCAGTGACATCACCATGGCACTGGGTTCTCTCTCCACTTTCTGGCTTAGCTGCCTCAGCACTGGCTCCATTCACACAGACCCAATACATCTTCCAGCACCTCTTGGAACCTTAACTTCTCTTAATCCTAGCCATCATTTCTACCACACTGCAAAATATACCCAGGAATTAAATTTCATTGACCTGCTTGGGCCAACTTGGCCCATTCCCAAACTAATTGCTCTCGTCAGTCATGACTCACTCCAGGAACTGGTCACGGGATTCATCCTACCAAAACCATATACAGGGAGTAAAACTGAGGTCCAGTCAGGCAGAGGAGCAGGAAATTATTGGTAGGGTGAGGGTGGACTGGTGACTAATAACCACTGTGACTACAATTTGACACTTCATGGATGAGAAGAAGGCAGGCTTATGAAGTCAGAGGAAGAGCATTTTAGGAAAGTAAAAAGGTCCCAGGTTGAGAGAGAGGTTGGCATGTTCAAAAAGATCAGGAGGCCAGAATTGCTGAGAGAGGCACAAAGAGAGACAAAGAGAAAGAAGGCATTGTGATGGCCATCTGTCCGATTATATTTCCACGCAAAACACATTTTTGTTTCCCTTCACATAATGGGAATATTGTTCTACAAATTGTTTTCTGACTGGTCTTTCTCACTGACAAAGAAAAATACCTTGAAAAGACTTTTGTGTCAATGCATATGTGTCTGTATATATACCACATTTTTTCTAATGACCATAGTTTATGTATATCAATAGTTTATTTAAGTATTCCTCTAATGATGGGTATTTCCCCCAATATCTCTACATGAATCTTGAAGAAAATATGTCTTTCATTAGAATAAATTCTAAGATATAGAATTTCTAGAGTAAGGGGTGTGTACATTTAAATTGTTGATAATATTGCCATGTTGCCCTCCCAAATGAGAATGGATGAGAGTGTCTGTTTCCTTAACAACACAGAATATGATCAATATGTTCAATTATTTCCAATCTAACGAATAAGAAGTATTGGATAATTGTTGATTTAATTTTCATTTCCCTGATAACCAGTCATGTTGAACAACTTTTCCTGTATTTATAATCTGTTGGCATTTCTTCTTATCCTAACTGCCTATTTCTATTCTTTGTCAATTTTTCATTTTTGGCATGTATAGGTGGTTTATATAGTCTGAATATTAGTCCTGCATATAATTTGTGCCATAATATTCTCTCTCAGTGTGTTGCTTTCCCCCCAACATCTTATTATGAAGATTTTAAAACATTCAGCTAGGTAAGAGAATTGCTTATTTTAACTTCCCTTATAATGCCTTTCATATATACAAACTTTAAACTTATCTCACACATCTATTAACCTTTTGCACTCGGATGTCGAGTGTGACTCGACACGGTTAGCATCAGTAGCAGGAATCGAGAAAAAAGCAAGCGAGTGCAAAGGGTTAATAATTTCTTAAAACTTCTGGCACTTTTTATTCTACCTATAAGACCTAACTTACTCTAAAGTTTATCAAAATGGTACCATCCATTTCATCTTCTATCATGGTCTTGAATACAGATCTTCAGCACATCTCAATTACACTTTGGTGCTGGGGAATATCTGCCTTTATTACTAGTAAATCAGAGATGTTGGGACAACAACTCTCCATCCATAGAAAAATAATCCATTCTTTTTCTACCCATGTGAAATTTCATCTTTCCCATAAAGTAAATTCTTGCATAAGCATGAAACCATTTCTGCATCCTCTTTTTTATCCCAACAATCTATTCATTAAGCTGTTTTAATAACTGTACCTTTATTATATATTTTGATATATGTTTGGTCAACTACAGCTCTCCCTGTTCTCTTTCAATTGTTTCTTCTTTCTTTTCTCTTAAACAAAACTGTTTTTCTTCCATCAGTTTGACAGCTTCTGTGAAATATCCTGCTGGGACTCTGATTTGGAGTCCACTGAACTTGTAGACGAAGTCAGAGAGTGCTGCCAACTTAACAGTACCAGGTCTTCCCATCTAAGGACACTGTGCTCTTTATCCCTGAGCAAGTCTGGCAGTTCTGGCTCTCTAAGGGGAGTGTGCTGGGCCTGCGCCTCAGGTGACTGCTTTTCTCCTGGTCTGCCAGAAACCACCCCTCCCCCCCCCCCCCCCCCCCGGAGAAAGAGACAGCAAAGTGGTGCCCCATTAGACAGAAACAGGTGCCAGAACAGCCTCTGTGCACATCTCTGGAACTCATCCAAGGCAACGGGGCTGCTGGAGATGTCACACTTTATTTTCTTTTTTATCCTCATCTGATAATATGTTTTATTGATTTGAGAGAGAGAGGAAGGGAGAAATAGAAAGAGAAACATGTGAGAGAAAAACATCAATGGAACCTGCAGCCTAGGTATGTGCCCTGACTGGGTATTGAACCTTTTGGTGTAGCCTTTTGGTGTACAGACAAGGTCTGACCAGCTGAGCCACCTGGCCAGGGCAGAGACCTTGCACTTTAATCTCTCCATATCCAGTCACTTGTGATGGTGACCACTGCTTCACAGGGTCACAAAGGAGAGTGCTACCTTGTTAATGCTGAACTTAATTCATAGTAAAATTCTTGTACTCTCTTCCCTGTTTGCTAACTTGCTCTTGGCCGAGTTTCTGTGGTCATTCATCATTCATTCATTCATGAGGAAGGGGTATGTAGGAATTAGTAAGAACTTGCTCTTTCCCATAACCTGTTCTCCGGCCCCTTCTGAGGTGCTCAGATCATTTCTGTCATCATCCTACTCTCTTCTCAGATTTTATACACCCTTTAGCTTTGGGATATATCTACGTCTACGTCTACGTCTACGTCTACGTCTACGTCTACGTCTACATCTATATATCTCACTTAACTTCTGCCCATATCAACCTAATGCTGTAACACAGTGATCGGCAAACTCATTAGTCAACAGAGCCAAATATCAACAGTACAAAGATTGAAATTTCTTTTGAGAGCCAAATTTTTTAAACTTAAACTATTAGGTAGGTACATTGTTATTAACTTAATTAGGGTACTCCTAAGCTGGCCTTTGCTAAAAACTCAAGGGGCCAAAGAGCCGCATGTGGCTCGCGAGCCGCAGTTTGCCGACCACTGCTAACAGAACAGAACATTGTGTGTGTGATGTACCTATTTTAAGGGTTTACATTTCAGAAGGGTGTGGAGAATAATATTACTAAAAAACAGTTTCACAATTTTTTTTTTTTAAGTAAAGCAGTGCCACCTAGTTGAACAACTTCAAAAACCCGAGGCATAACTTCTACCCCATGTGTGGAATAAAGAAGATAAAAATAAAAAACAAACAAACAAACAAAAAACAAAAAAACAAAACACACAGCCAGAGGGAGAGGAATCCTGGTCTCCTGGCAATGTTCTTATCCAGATTCCTTGGGTGGCTGGACTGAGTCATGTAAGAGTCCATGAAAAGATTCCAGAAAAAGTTCCAGAAAAAGGTCAATGAAGTTTAAACAGTCCAACAGTGAGTTTGAATTGTCTCCAGACCATCCCAAGTGTACTTGCTGGAGTGACAAATCACACAAACCAGGCGAAGGAACCAGACCTCACAGAGGAAGACATGGCTTTAGACTGAAGCCCCCGAAATTGGGTGAGCATCAGGTTCTGCACAGCCTTGCACTAAAGCAGCCTGTGGATCCAGACAGTACCCGCCACGCTCACCACAAGGAGAAATGGGACAAGTACCATGTAGCAGGAACAAGGACCCCGGGACAAACGCCTGGGTTCTGATCCTGACTCTGCCCTTGACCAACTGAGAGACTTGGGGAAAGTCCCTTAAACTCCCAGGTCTCAGTTTCCTCATCTGCAAAATGGAATAACTGCACCTATCTTACAGAGATTTTGTGACACTTAAGTAACATTACACATGTTGAATGCTTAGAACAGCACCTTATTCACAGCAAGGACTCAAGTTAGGTTAGTGGTTATTATCTCATACTTAATGTTAGCCATTCTTCCATTATTGTCACTTCTGGACAGGTCACGAGATGCGTGGGGCTCACAGAATGCAATGGTGCTGATGCTGACACCCTATGCCTGCCAGGGCTATCTTAGGGATCCAGGCTGCTGTTAGGATCCCGTTAAATGTTCCTGCACAGTAAACACTGCAAACAGCCCACTCACACACAGCAGGTGGTGACTGGCTCAGGGCAGGAGAGCTGATTAAGTCTGGGAATGCGCCCTGCAAACATCACATCCACAGCAGCTCGCTCGGAGTGGCGGGGGGCCTGAGATGACAGGGAAAGGAGGCTGCTCAATTTTCTAAGGCAGTGGGAGCCTTTGGCTCAGTTGAATTAGGAAATGGCCTATTACTGTGTTGCCAGAATCTTCTACAGGCTGACCACCTCAGTCAGCATATCCTGCTCCCAAAATCCCCTTGACACGTTTTCCATTCTAATAGTGAACTGCCAATTCCTCAGCGCTCTCAGGCTGAAGTCCTGCATAACTTTCTCATTCTCTAATTGCTCTTCCCATCCGACCCTGTGACACGGTGGGGAGGTTGTCACTGTGCTACGGGCTTTGAACAGTGAGGCAGGATCCCCTGGGTGTATAGTCCACCCCAGTTCATCTGGGGGAAGTGGCTGCAGACTCAGGTGAGTAGCAGCATTCCCTTGGCTGGAACCTGAGCGTCTGAGTTACCACGGTGCTGAGATGCTCTCCAACTCAAGGGCCGCCTTGATTTCTGGTCACAGGGAAGCATGCAGAGGCTGCCGAGCAGCCACTCAGATCCCAGGCCCCTGTGCCTGTGTCTCTCCAAGTTTGCTTGTGCTTGTGGCTGCACTCGAGTGCCTTCAGCCCACTGCCTTTCTGTTTTCCCATGTCCTCACTCACCCTTTTCTTTCTTTCCCCAATGTCACCTGAGGAATAAACCTTGTTATCTTTTTTGAGGTCTTACTGTAAACACCACATGGACCTAAGTTCAGTGTTGCGGGGAAACATGATTTTTGTCTGCTTTTATCCACTGGTGTATCCTGGCACCTAGAACAGGACCTGGCACACTGCAAGGGATCCAGACACACACATCTAAATTGTGAATGAACACATCAATGAATGATGCTAAGTCTTTACATGGATTATCTATCTCACTGAATCCCACAAGAACCCTAAAGATACTGTTATCATCTGTGTTATATAAGGAAACCAATACATAGAAAAATTAACCTATCCATGGCCATACAGCTGGCAAGTGACCAATGGTCCTCAAACCAAGCTTTCCGATTCCAGAGCCTGAGCTCTACCAGGGGTCCTCAAACTTTTTAAACAGGGGGCCAGTTCACTGTCCCTCAGACCGTTGCAGGGCTGGACTATAGTTTAAAAAAAAACTATGAACAAATTCCTATGCACACTGCACATATCTTATTTTGAAGTAAAAAAACAAAACGGCAAAAACACCTGCATGTGGCCCGCGGGCCGTAGTTTGAGGATGCCTGCTAAGCTCTCTAACCACCCAAACTACCACGTTCTTGACCACTGCCCCTCTGTCTGTATTCTACTTACATTTGTGCTGACCCTTTGTCGCACAAGATTTACCAGGCTGGATTTTAACTGATTGACTGCATGGGTAACTTGAATCACAGCGACGTGTTCCCCCGGCTTTTCCGGCAGGAAATGGTCCCTTCCACCTGTTCCCTGGCTGATGCCTGCAAGTCCTCCTGGGCCCCTCACAGGGTTCATGTCTGAACACACAGGGCCGTCCATGCCTCTTACCCCTGCCTCCACCACCACTCAGCATCAGGGGACTGTCCACCCCAGTCTTGTCTACCTGCCCCCGAGGAGGGACCAGCCCTTCCTCTTACTGCTGCAGGAGGGCACAGGCCAGGCTGCTCTTTGAAACTCTACCAAAGTCTCAAGAATGGTGAGAAAGAAGTTGAGTGCAGAGGAAGAGCATTCAGCTGCTGGATAGGCAAGCCCCATCCTTGAGCTTTGTCATGCCACGGCCCCTTCTGCATAACTGAGCAGCCTCCTTTTGGCAGAGTAACCTCCCTTCCATTTTACCCTCCCGGAATTCAGGACCCTTCCATGCCTCGGAGTTGGGGTCAGAAGGACCCTGGGAGGTGGAATTGAGAAGCCCCTTTTCTGACTCCAATCTGAAACCTGCCTTCTAAGTCACTCTGGCCTTGGATAATGGGCAGTGCATGTGTTCAGTCCCTGCGGGAGGGACTCCTTCAGTGGTCTGACCCTGAGGGCCTACACTGAAAAGCATTCAAGTGACTAGCATGGACACATCCCAGAGTCTGGATTATTCCGTCTCGAGAAGCACCTCAGGAGAGACAAAAACAGTCCAGTTATGCAGGGCCCCAAACCCAGGTCAATGCATTGCTGGACCCCACCGTTCAAATCTTCTCACTGTCACAGAAGTTTCTCAGAGCGGCTACAATCTCTGAGGACAGAGCTCCCATCTCCTGTGCGCCCTGCCCAGCTCCTAGCACAGAGTCCTCTGCAGGTGCTGCCTGTGGAAACTGAATGGCCCTGTCTCTCCTGCCTCAGAGGCACTCATCTCTGAGGCCTGGACAACATTCAGCAGCTGGAGCCGAGGAATCAATCTGAACACTTCAAGCCCTAAAAAGAAAAAGCCGTTTTTCATGTTGCCCTGGGGGTAGGTGCCGGCATCCCTTGGGATTCTGGACACGAGGTATAGGACAAAATGGGAGGGGGGGGGGAGACAGAGTTGATGGAGCTCTGGTTTAATGCTCTTTTCCTGGTCTGTGTTGACAAGAGAAATAATGACTCTCAGACAGCATTACCCAAGGATGTGACAGAGACAGATTCAGGTAAACAGTCAGGCTCAGGATGAAACTAAATTGTCTGCTGGTTAGTTCATCTGGGGATACGCAGGGCCCTGCTCTGGTTTGTGCAAAAGGAAGGGGCCAGTGTGTCACCATCCCTGCACTGCCTGTGATTCTCTGATCCATGTGGCATCTATAGGCTCTAGCCCCCCAAACACAAAGGAGAACAGGAAAGAGGTTTGCCCTTGGCAGGAAAACGCTTTTTAGAATATTAACTATGGACATGTCATCAACCTGAGAATCTTCTAGATATATTTGTTCATATGAGCCTCCATTGAATCAAGAACCATTAGAGGGTATTAAAGGTTGAAGGCCTAACTAACCCCTAGTACCTGAGGATGCAGAGTTATTTCAAGACAAGGTCTTTCCAGAGGTAACCAGGTTAAGTGAGGTTGTTGGGGTGGACTGTAATCCAATATGACTGGTGTCCTCATAAAAGGGGGAAATTTGGGAACAGAGACACACATGGAGGGTGATGATGTGAAGAGACAAATGGACCTAGAAGGTATTATACTAAGTCAGGTAGAGATAGACAAAAGCTATATGATTCTTCATGTGGAATCTGAAGAACAAACAAAATAAAAACAAACTCATAGATACAGAGAACAGACTGATGGTTGCCAGAGGATAGAGGTTTGGGGGGCTGGGTGAAAAAGGTGAAGGAATTAACCTTTTGTACTTGGATGTCGAGTGTGACTCGACACGGTTAGCATTAGAATAAAGGAATCGAGAAAAAAGCAAGCGAGTGAAAAGGGTTAATAAATACAAACTGGTAGTTGCACAGAATAGTCATAGAAATATAAATTACAACATAGAGAATATAGTCAATAATATTGTAATAACTATACATGGGGCCAGGTGGGTACCTGAAATATCAGGGGACCATTCTGTAAAGTACATGATTGTCTAATCACTATGCTGTACATATGAAACGAATCCTATCTTATAAAGAGGGAATATGCTAAATGACCATCACTCCATCACAAAGATGGCCACACCCACAGCTGAGGCCAAGTTCCCATAAGGAGCCTTAACGAGCAATCAGCAGGGACCTGAGGCTACGCCCTCCACTGCCCCTGTTGGGCTTGACAGGGGACCTCAGGCTTCGCCCCCCACCCGGCAGGGCTTGACAGGGGACCTCAGGCCGCACCCCCCACCCAGCAGGGCTTGACAGGGGACCTCAAGGTGCACTTCCCGTCCTGGTGCTGGGCTGGGGACCTCAGGCTGCTCCCCCCTGCCCCAGAGCCAGGACGGGGGAACCTCAGGCCACACCCCCGCCCAGTGGGGCTTGACAGGGGACCTCATGCTGTGCCCCCCACCCAGCAGGGCTTGACGGGGGTCCTCAAGGTGCACACCCCAGTGCTGGGTCAGGGGAACTCAGGCCGCACCCCCGCCCAGCGGGGCTTGACGGGGGACCTGAGACTGCGCCCCCCTGCCAGTGGGGCTTGACGGGGGACCTGAGGCTGCGCCCCCCACCACCTGGCAGGGCTTGACAAGGGTGGGACTGGCCGGGTCTGGATCTAGCCCAATTGGGGGGGGGGCGGGGAGCTGGGTCTGAGTCTCACATGATTTTGAGGTGCATGTGGGTGGGCGGCGACTTGACTCTGGGTCCCGCGGCACACCCCAGACTCTTACAGGAGGAAGGTTTTCATATACATTTTACTAATTTTCTTTTATCTCTGACACTTCTGCTATAGAGAAAGGGCAAATAGCAATAGTAAATTATTTCCTCTAATTAATCCCCTTTTAATGTGCATGAATTTCGTGCACCAGGTCCCTAGTACAGAATAATAGTAAATGTAAACTATAATTAAAAAATAAAAAACTATGGAATGAATAATTAAAATCAAATAAAATACATGGTGACAAAGGGACACTAAACTTTGGGTGATGAGCACATAATGCAATATACAGGTGATGTATTATAATATTGTATAATTGAAATTTGTATCATCTTATTAACCAATACCATCCCAGTAAATCAATTAAAAATCGGTATACAAATTAAAAGTGTAAATAAAAGAGAATTGCACCCACAAACAGTGTAACTCATAGCAATTCTAGTCACAGGATCCTAGAAGATACGTTAGTACTTTTCCTTCTCAGTTGGACCCTAGAGGGATGGGGAGAGGCTTGAGATTGTTTCTCCAAGACTTCATGCTCCTTCCTCTCCCCTATGGCCAGGTAGGTCCTAAAACCTGACTCTCTGCCAATAACAAATAAACCCAACAAAATACTAAACAACAAAGATCCAAAAGCACCGGATACTGAAGAGGACCCAAATCAGGCAGATTCTGGAGGGGAGTTCACACTCAGAATAAAGAAATGGCCCTGACCAGTTTGGCTCAGTGGATAGAACGTCGGCCTGCGGACTCAAGGGTCCCAGGTTCAATTCCAGTCAAGGGTATGTACCTTGGTTGCGGGCACATCCCCAGTGGGGGGTATGCAGGAGGCAACTGATAGATGTTTCTCTCTCATCGATGTTTCTAACTCTCTCTCCCTCTCCCTTCCTCGCTGTAAAAAATCAATAAAAAAAAAAAAATATATATATATATATATATATATATATATATATATATATATATATTAAAGAAATGGCATTATGTGAGGGCGAGGATTCTGTGGGGCTTTAGACTGAAATCTGCATTCTGTGGAGTGGCTAAAACTCTGACAGAAACCTCATTATCTTCTGGTCTGCAAAACCAGAGGGCTGAGTTTGGGGCTACGACAACTGCTGGGAAGTGAAGAGGACCCCAGAAAGAAGAGAGCCCCAATTTCTGGCATAAACTCTGCCCAAGAGTCTGGCTGAGCCCCAAACCACATGTACACAGAACAGACGTCAAGAACGTGGTAAGCTGCTGCCCAAGACACAGAGCTTGCAGTTTGAGCCCAACCAAGTGTATTGTCTAACCGGCAAAAAAGCAAAAAGAAAAGCACTTTTTAAAAAATATAACATAATCCAGAGTCTCCTCAATGTGACATTCACAAAATCTAAGACACAACGAAACATACACAGAACCAGCAGTTTCTAACCTCAAATGCCTTACTTACTTTCTGCCCCAGGAGAGAAGGCTGAGCAGCAGTCCTCAAAGGGAGGGGTTCCGGGGCCATTTCAGCCCCCACAAGTTAAAGCTGTTTTTATAAGATGCTAGGATGTTACTTGCCTCTGTCTTTTACATTCTTTGACAAGTGAACAGTGGAGTTTTCCAAAAGCTACCTGACTGTGATGTAAAGACAGATGGAAAGTAAAAGTAGGAGGACCCAACTGTCTTCTATGAAGCCAGGCATTGAAGAGGTTTGTGAACATGTCAAACAATGCCACTTTTCTTACTAATTTTTTCCCTAATTTTGAAAATATAGTTATTATTCATAAAATTATGAGCGCATTGCTGTTATCCTATATAATACAAGCCTAATATGCTAAGTGTCCGGTCGTCTGGTAGTCTGGTCAGCCAATCAAAGCATAATATGCTAATGATATGCTAAGGCTGCTCAACCGCTCGCTATGACATGCACTGACCACCAGGGGGCCGATGCTCTGACTGGTAGGTTAGCTTACTGCTAGGGTCCAGCTGATCGGGACTGAGCAAGATGGGCCTGACACACCCTGGAGCCCTCCTGCAGTCCCTCCCTAGCTGGCAAACCTCCCATGTCCCTCCCTGACCATGATCATGCACCAGTGGGGTCCCTCGGCTGGCTTGCGCCCTCTCGCAACCTGGGAACCCTCGGGGGATATCAGAGAGCCGGTTTTGGCCAGATCCCACACAATGCAGGATCTGCCTCTGAGCTAGGGATATCCGACTGATGGCTTGGGCCTGCTCCCCAGGCCGTCAGTCGGACATCCCCTGAGAGCTCCCAGACTGTAAGAGGGTGCAAGCCAGGCTGAGGGACCACCCTGAGTGCATGAATTTCATGCACCTGGGCCTCTAGTTTTAAATAAACTGATCAAGTATTTTTTAAATCTCTTAGTTTTAACTTTCCATGTGGGAAATATAGGTAGATATTACCCACTTAAACGCTCTTTGGAGCCCAAGTATGGGCTCTGAGCCCAGCGTCTGAGGACTGCTGGTGCGAGGCTGTTGTTCTCAAACTCTGGCCACATCAGAACCACCTGGGGAGCTTGTTACACCACATTGCTAGGCCCCATCCCCTGAGTTTCTGATTCAGTAGGTCTATTGTGGGGCCTGAAAAAATGTTTATTCTGACAAGTCCTCAGCTGATCCTTTTTGGGTTCACTCTGATGCAGGGGATGATGTGGTGGGCAGACCAGACCCTCCTGAAGGCGTTTATTTCCTATCCCAGCTGCCAGGAGTGCGGCCGTCTCCATGGCTCACAGCAGAGTCCCTCCTCAGGCGCTGCCCTAAGTAGAGGGAGCTGCCTGTCCACACTGCCCCTCCCCTCCCGGGAAAGCCCACGTCCCCTGACCGGCCCTTTGCCACCGTGCAGGATAACCACGCGGAGCCCTCCCAGTGCTGGGGCTCCTGTGGAATCCGCTGGGCTCTCACTGCATCTCCACCGCAGCTGTAGTTCCTTCTCCCTCGGCCCAGTCCTGCTGCCTTCCCTGCCTTACAGGGGTGGTTCCCAAAACTCCTCTCTAATAAGCACATCTGCATTTCAGAGTCGCTCTGACCCCCAGAAACCCAAACCATGATGAATGGAAGAAAGGTCCGACCTGTTTGTGGCCTGGGGAGTCTCCAGCCTCTCTGACGGCAGCTCTTCCCACGTCCAGACTTCCTGCGCTTTTCTGTGCCGGCAAGTTGGAGGCCCAAGCCTCTAGTCCCAGGTGTGGATGCTCCTGACAAGCATTCCCACTGGTGTGGCCGGCTTGGAGGCGTGGCCAAGGCAATGATCAGGGTTAATCTTCCTCACAAGAGGGTGAAACCAGTCCATAGTTGCTAATTATTATTTTGAGGAATTTTCCAAGCTTGTTGTGAAAGACATCTCTAGTAAAATTAAATTATATAAACTTATCATTAAGTAAATTACATTGAAAACATTACTTTCTAATTGTTTTGTTACACTTGATTATTATCTATGCCCTTGAGGTGATTACATCTATTGTGTCTGTATGGTGTGCCATTATGTATATATTTCTACCTACAGATACAATAGATGTCAATTACCTTAGGAGCTGAGATAATAATAACATGGAGTAAAATTATTAGAAACAAAAGTAAAGCAAGGTAGTCAGGAGATAAGAGAGTTGCTAAGCTCCAGGAGGTGTGTAAGGGGGGATACAGCCAATTAGAGGTTGAGTTGTTCAAGTTCATCTCAGCTCAGGTGCTGCCCATTTCATCTCTCTCACCTGGGAGACCATCGGAGGCTCTGCCATTCCTCTTAACTCTTTGCTAATGGCCCGTGGTCGGCAAACTGCGGCTCTCGAGCCACATGCAGCTCTTTGGCCCCTTGAGTGTGGCTCTTCCACAAAATACCACGGCCTGGGCGAGTCTATTTTGAAGAAGTGGCGTTAGAAGAAGTTTAAGTTTAAAAAATTTGGCTCTCAAAAGAAATTTCAATCGTTGTACTGTTGATATTTGGCTCTGTTGACTAATGAGTTTGCCGACCACTGCTAATGGCAACACTAAGCCTTCCCCATTAGTTTGTTTGGACCTAGTATTTCTTATTTATCCACATGGTCCTACCTAGTCATATCTTATAATGCTAAGCCTGTGCTGGGCACTGGACTAGGAAAGAAGATATGTCCTTACCTTTGAGTAGTTCGAATCTAACAGAGACATGTGCACAAGTCATAAAAAGTAGTGAGGTGCACACCTAAGTAAAAACAGAATCTCATAAATGTCTACTGAACAGAACTGGAAGCATCAAGTGACTGATGGTTTATAAAGAAAAGTTCACAGAAGAGAGGACACATAGGCAATGTTTTTTCCAGAACAGCAGGGATCTGCCAGGTAGACAAAGGGTGCTAATTGGAAAGAACATTATGTGCAAAGGCACAGAGGCAATTCAGGAGAGAGCCTTTGATTTTTGGTCCTGGGGACAGTTCAGGCTGCCTGTGCTCATCCCTGGTGCCCGAAGACCACGTGTTTGATAAGCATTAGGCCTGCAGGCATCAGAGAGATGCCAGGTGGCTTCTGTGGGAGTCACAACCCTGAGGAAGGCCAGGCTCACAGATGAAGGTAATTCCCCAGCCTAGCTTAACCCTGCTTCTACATCCATGTGCTCCCACAGATTTGTGTGATGATTCAGGGTTTTATGATTAACCTTACCCTGGAAGGGCATCTGTGGAACTGAGTGCCCTAAAAATCTCCCGAAAGCCAGGACTTGTCTTATTCCTTGTTGGTATGGTTTAGATAGACCTGGTGGGGAGGTGGTGCTGAGAGGGCATCAGGTGACCTGCAACCTTTGCTGTCTGAATCTGGCATCAAGTCCAGAGTTGGTCCACTGAACCTCAGCTTAAAATAATCGGTTTGGATGCATTAAAATCCTGGCAAAAGTCCTAGAAGCTTCGGAAGCCTGTGCTAAAGTGGCCCAGTTTCCCGTACAGCTAAAGAGGACGTTGCTGTGGCACTGAACTCAGGACACAGCACAGGCCCCCCTCCCCCCATACCTCTATGCAGCCATAGCTTCCAGCTGTTTCTCTGGGATCAAGAGGCTTCAATGAGTAGCCGGGAGCAATGAGGAGAGACAACACTATAGCCAAGTGGGAACACTCTGTTCAAACTGCCACATCAATGGGAAAGATTGACAGGCTCCAAGCTGGCAAGGCTCAAGACTTCAGATATATCACCTCATAGCAAAAGTGTGTTCCTGGCTCCCTGGTAAAACTGCCAGCTCCTTGAGGGCACAGATCGGGTCTGGTTTATCTCTGGGTCCCAAGTATTGGTTGGCTGGCTGGCTGGATAGATGATCAATCGTGTCCTACATGAAAATAAAATATTATTAACTTAAACATATTTATTATGTGGAATCTAATGGACAAAATAAACTAACAAAAGAGAAACAGACTCAGAGAACAGACTGACAGCTGTCAGAGGGGAGAGGGATTGCAGGGCTCGGGGAAAACGGTGAAGGGATTAAGCCAAAACCCCCAAAAACCTCATAGACACATACAACAGTGTGGTGATTACCAGGGAGAAAGGGGAGGTAGAAGAGGGTAAATGGGACATAAACGGTGATGGAAGGAGACTTGACTTGGGGTGATGAACACACAGTAAAATATAGAATTGTACACCTGAATCTTACATAATTTTATTAACCAATGTCACCCCAATAAATTCAATAAAAAGTAAAAAGTATATATATTTATTGAACATTTAACTATGTGCATGGCACATTTCTGTGTTTTTAATGGCTTAGTCTTCCGAGCACTCCTATGAGACATGAATTATTAGTATCCCTATTTTACAAATAAGGAAACTCTTCCTTAGGAAAGATCAGTCACATTCTCAAGGTCACACAGCCAATGAGAGGAAGAGCCAAGACTCGGATCCATTCTGTCTGACTGCCGAGTCTTAATTCTCAAGCACATCTGAGGGCAGTAAGTAACCTAGTGCCACAGATGTTGAGGGGAGGTAGGAAGTGAAGGAGGCTCGGGCAGTGAGAGACACTTGCTGGGGGACGTGGTATCGCAACAGACATCTAAACGATGGTCACCATCTGGAGAACCACAAAGGGAATGTAAGAATGCTCCAGAAGGGAGTGCAGGGTGCCAGTCAGAGAGAAGGTCACAAAGGACAGGGTTGGAGGAATTGTTTGGAGCCAATACGACTCCAATCCAAGCTCCCTTATTTGCTTTTCCCCAGGACAAAGATGTCAGTCCTGCACTTTACTTCCTCCATCCGTGAGTCAAGGCCTTGTGTGGCTTAGCCCAAGGGAGTGAGTAAAGTAGAAATGCCCACACTGATTCTAGGCTGGTACGGGAGTTATTTCCATATGAGGTAGGTGGCTGCTGACCGCTCCCCATGGTTTCGCCAGCCTTGCTTGAGGTTTCCATGGGGGCTACCACTGCATTGTGAAAGGCAAAGAAAATAGGTTCAATTAGAGACAGATTTGCAAGTAAGCAGAAAGCCACTTAGAACTCTTGCCAAGAGGAACTGCAGTATTCTGTGTTCAATTAGAAAGCGTGATAGAAGAGGATACTGGGAGCAAGTTATAGGGCAAAGGAAAGCTATTCCATTATGCCTGAAAATGGGGCAAAGAGTGCTCCCCGTTTCAGATTATGAGATCAGGGTGATGTGGATGACTCTGTGAAGGGTGGAGAGAATCAATAGATATAATTGGGGGAGGGGTCTACATGCCAGGCCATATGCCAGGCACTCCTTATGTGTCATTCAATTAAATTCTTAGAACACATCTATGAGAATATAGAGCTTCAGAGAAGTTAATTGATTTACCTAAAATCATCCAGCTCTTCAGATGTTGAGCCATATCTGAAAGCCACTCTGTAAGGCTTCAAGTACAGCGTGGGGTAAAAGCAGATGTATTTTATTTATTAATTATTGTATTATTTACCATACAAACAACTGTAAACCCACTTTTGCCCCACCCTGTACTTTGCACAAGTCCCCTGTGCAAAATTAATCCATGTATACTCCTCCTGCACGTAGAGTAGGATGTCATGAGGCCAGTAGTTGGTACACCTGGTTTTCACTGGAGTAGATCATACTCTTTACTTTTTTCCTTTGAACCACCAAGTTCTCAAATATTCCTCTCAATGGGATGAATTCTATGGAACAATTAAAGAGACTTTTTTGTAGCAATGAGTGGTAAAAATAATACTTTTTCCCTGCATGTCTCTAATTTACAAAACATAGATATCATCAATTTCTAATGCAGTGGATAGTTACACTTAATTATTTTTACATCATTTCCCACTAATGTGTTTAAGGGAAGTAATTATTGGCGATGTGATTGAAGCACTGGAACTGCCATTGGGAGACAGATGGTTCGTCTCAACCCAGGAGCTCCATTCATTAATAGGAAAATGGCGTCAGCTCAGGTGGGAGAGTGGATGTGTGCAGGCGTCGGATACAGAGGCTGCAGGTTATTGTGCATACAGGGCCGGGATAAAGAGTTTTAAGACTTGTTAAATCATGTACATTGTGAAGAAACATGCTCCATAGACCTCTGAGGGAATAATGCTCCCTTTAGTGACCTTCTACATTTCAAGATGTAATGATCATTCAGACTCATTACCATCCTAAAGAATATGGAAAGTTGATAGAAACTTGGCAATTGTCTTTCACCAATTTTAATCCCTACCATTGGGAGCAGACACAGAAGTAGGAGGAGGAGGGATAAATGCCCCAGCTCAGGCCTCTCTCCTTCCTAACTCACTCCTGCTCTCTCATCTCCCCTTCCCTGCAGCGAGACAAACCTGCTCTCAGGGATCCTTGCTTCCCTCTCTAGTCTTCTGCTTTCTTCTATCCAATGCTCTGAGCAGGTTTCCCTTCTCGCCCATTAGAAACCTCCTCCACTCACTGAAATCCCATCTCTTTTATGAAACGTAGGCTGCTTTGGTCCAAATTCTAGCCTCAGATATCCTCTTCCCAGATAAGGGAATGAAGTATGCATAAACAAACAGCATTATCTTAAGTGTGAATTACAAAATTATGAATAATGATAGCTTAGAACCTCCAGAAATTTTCTAGGATGTGTATATGGCATGTTGCCAGATTAGTGAAGCTCATGGAAAGCCCCTTTATCCAAATGCAAATAATAATAACACTTTATTGATGTCTATTACACACCTGGCATAGCTTGCATTTAGAAATAAAAGGATCAATGAGATATATCCCTTTCCTTTAGGACCTCTCTGTAAAGGGGTACTGATGGGGGGAAAAAGAGAGAGAGAAATAGCATGATGTGGACCTAAAATCATCCACGGAATTACGAACAGAGGAGTGACTATATTCGGAGAGCTGGAGAAGACATCAAGAAGAGGAAACTCACTAGTTGGGTTTTGAAGAATGGGCAGGAATTTGGTAGATGGAATAAAATGGTGAGGAACTTCCCAGGCAGAGGAAGTAGTGGTACAAGCGATGCAGATGTTACAAAGAAGCAGCTCCGTGTGGCTGGAGCACAGCAGTAGGAGAGGGTGCAGAAAGAGCTGCATACCAGGAGGCTGGGAAAGTGGGTGGAGGCTGGATCTGGAAGGTAGTCTAAGGCATACACAGGCTTTCATCTTACAAATGGTAGATGGTGGGGAACCACAGGAGACTTTTAGGAGAGGAGTGATGGGATCCCACTCTCTTACACAAAGTTCACTCTCGCTTCAGTGTGCAGACAGTGGCGGGCGGGGGGGGCGGGGCGCTGGTTAATGAAGATGTGGCAATGGGCAAAGGAAAACCAATCAGGAAACTCTGGCCAAGGTTCAGGCAAGAAAGGAGCTCAGATCTCAGCAGGGGAGGGATGTCCCTGCATCCTCAAAGAGCTCAGACACTCTGCTTTCAGCGGACATTCTCAGTACATCCACGGTGTCCAAGGAACAAAATGTGAAAATGTCCAGAGGTTGTTTCCGATCTCTTCTGATACACCCAACGATACTGAACTCTAAAAGGAAATTCTGCATTTGGCCCTATTTCCCCATGTACATTTCATCGTTGTCTGCAACCATGAGAACTACACTAAGAAATACCTGTGATGGTTTTCACTTAAAACAGTTTAATGTCTTAACATGACTCCCCTTTCATCTGGGAACAAGGCGGTTTGTTTCTGTGGGTAAATCACCTGAATAGAGAACCGCAGAGTCTCACTGAAAGACAGCTCTGCACGCCAAACACCCGCTTATTATTCCTTCAGAGAAGGTCTCTCTCTCCCAAGGAAACCATCTCAAAAACTGTCAGCCTCCTTGGAGAGCTTTCTGTTTGTTTCTGAAGCAGATGACGGGCTAGCAGTGCCCTCTCCTGGCAGTTTGAAGTTATAGGTTGACATTCCATTTTTGAACCCTGAAGAGGTTTTTCTTATAGAAAGTAGCCATTGTTAATATCAGTTCCCTCTACATGGAAATCTAAATTAATAAATTACTTGGGGCCAAGAGCTGTGGGTGAAATAGGGATCAATGAGAAGGCTATTTTTCCACAGGCAGTGTAAAGTAGACAAAGTATGAGACGAAACACACAAAAACAAAAAGCCTAAATGTTTGGTCTGAAGCTGGGTCCAAGGGTCTGCTTAGCCTCTTCCCTACCATGTGATCCTGGACAGGCCATTTCCTCTCCACTCACCTCACAGGCCCCTGGGAGCACTACATCCTATATAATAAAGAGCTAATATGCAAATGGTTGTCACACCCTTGTGCCCTCGCACTGGGGCCGGGGGACCTGAGGCTGCACTAGGGGACATGAGGCTGTGCCCCCCACCTGGCAGGGCTTGACAGGGGACCTGAGGCTAGGCCAGGGGACCTGAGGCTGCGCCCCCTGCCCTGCAGGGCTTGACGGGGGTGGGGCCGGCAAGGTCTGGGTCTCTCGAGATTTGGAGGCATGCACGGGTGGGCGGGAACTTGACTCTGGGTTCCGTGGCACAACCTAGACTCTGACAGGAGGGAGATTTCCATATACATTTCACTAATTATCTTTCATCTCTGACACTTCTATTATAGAGAAAGAGCAAATAGCAATATTAAAATATTTCCTCTAGTTAATTCCCTTTTAATGTGCATGAATTTTGTGCACTGGGCCACTAGTGCCATATAATGCACCTGAAAGCATCAGCAAGTAGTAAATGCTCAATATATGTCATATAAAAACCTGGCATTCCCCCCAAAGAAGTGTAACTGACAGAACTTTCCTGGAAAAACAGAATCTGCTAGCAAATATTAAGAATCTTAAACAAAGTTTATGGACCTTTTGTTCCAATAACCACACTTTTAAAATTTATACAAAGGAAAAAGAATTTAAATGTAGAAAAAGTTGAAGGTATAAAGATGTTCATTATGGTGCCATGTATAATACAAGTAAGAAATAATCTAAAAGACCAAAAACTAAGGAAATGGTCAGATGAACTTACTATATCCATACAATGTTTTTATGCTACCATTTACAAGTTTAAAATTAGATTAAAATGCTTATGATGATAAAAATCAACAACAACAGGTTATATCCCTAGCTGGTTTGGTTCAGTGGATAGAGCATCAGCCTGTGGACCAAATAGTCCCGGGTTCAATTCCAGTCAAGGGCACATACCTCGGTTGTAGGCTCCTCCCCAGCCTGGGCCCTGGTCAGGGCTCATGCAGAAGGCAACCAATTGATGTTTATACATTATGTCAACTATAATATCAAAGATGTAAATACAAAAATTCTTAAAACTTGGAAATAAAAAAATTATAATATCAAATATTGGTAAGGATATGGGGGAAATGAGTACTCTCATATACTGCTGACAGAAATGAACATTTGGAAAGCCAATCTGGACAGCCTTTTATATACATTTGTTAAAACAAAAAGTTCACAAATGATGTTATTCTTGGGTAATTACCCCAGAACAAAACTTGCATGTGAACACAGAAAATGCACTGAAGGATGTTTATCGATGTATTTTTATTAATAGTGAAAAAACCTGGAAGCAGCTTCATGTCCACCCCTAGGGGAATGATTAAGTGAATTATCATGTGTGTCATCTGGACAGATCAGGTGATGCTGTAGGAGCAAACAACACCCATATCCTGACGCCTCAGGAAAACAGAAAAGGCTTATTTCTCACTTACACTCCTGCTGATCACTCTTGGGCTGTGGCCTGAGCTCTGTGTCATCCTGAGACCCAGGCAGAACTGTGCTGTCCCTATGGTAGCCCTGAGCCCATGTGGCCACTGAGCCCCTGCAATGCGGCTGGTTAGAAGTGACATGCACTATAAGTGTTAAATCCACTGGATTTCAAAGGCTTAGTATAAAAAAGTAAAACACCTCAATAATTTTTAATCTTGATTGCATATTGAAATGAAAATTTAGATATATTGGGTATATAACAGACAGTACCAAAATTAATTTTACCTGTTTGGTTTTTTTTTTAATTTAAAAAAAATGTGGCTTCTAGAAATGTTAAACTACAGAGTGGCTTATATTTTTATTGGATGTGCTGGTCTAAGCATCGCATCCTGAGTCGGGTAGTGAGATGGTGGAGCCACCTTTTTCCCAGAAGGGACTCACATGACTTCGATTTCTATGTCCTTGCCCGAAGGAAGTTACACTGGCACCTGAATCTGAAAGCGTGGGACCTACAATCCTGCCACGTCCCCAGAATAGAGCAAGAAGCAGGATGCTGGGAAAGCCTTCCTGTGGACCACACTGTGGAACGCCTTGCAGGTGTAATGTGTTAGGTCTCCACGAGCTGACATGGAAAGAGTCCAAGATATAGTGTTGAGAGAAAAAGCAAGTTGTTTAACAATACATACTGTATTGCCCCATTTAAAACAGGTACCCACAGAGGCAGAACAGAATTGTGCATTTATGAGGCCATATATTATGCAGGTAACCACTCAGAAAAATGTCTGGAAAGATCTGCACCAAACTTACACCCGTGGTCATATTTGAAGGGGGGATCTTCTTCATAATGTTTGAATATTAGGCTACAGGAACACACTTCTGGTTGGCTAATGTCTTCATTTTGCCCTCCAGTTCGACTCTTCATCTGTGCCCGCCTGTGCTTGCGGGGGCTGGCTGGGCCAATGGGCCACCGTGCTCACTGGTTTCCGTGGGCCACTGACAGGGAAGGAGGAGAGGACAAGGTATGTATTCCCTTCCCAGGATGTCCCATCACCCCTTTTCCTGTCAGGGGTCCCCACAAAGCTCTGTAGCTTCCCCTTTGTCTTGGGTCTGATCATTGTTTTCCCCTCTCCTTAGGCTGTGGGGGTACCAGCACCTGCTGTTACTAGACTCTACCCCCTGCCCCTGGTGCTCTACCCTCTCCTGTGGTTTCCTTACACCCTCCGCACTCCCTCATAAATGCTAACTTTACTAAACTCTCTTCAAGTTACTCAACGTAAAGGTATCACCAGGTTTTTGCTGGGCCTATGAGTAATACAATGTGATATGCATAAAATTTAAAATAAACAAAAGTCACAGACTGAACTCTCTCCACAACTGCTGGGGAGGCAGACAGGCCAACAAAGAATGGCCACACAATGTGATCCTAGCGACTCTCTTGACCAGGGGTCAAAGATGTTGCGTTGGCACTTAGAAGGGAGGGGATTTCACAGGACTTGACTTTGGTTCCTGCTCTGACTTTGATGAACAGGCTTTTACCTCATTGACCCTGTGTGGCTAGTAACTTCTGCTATGGTAAGATCAGAAAGTAGAGAAGAAAGAGTGAACCAGCACCTCAATTTCCTCACCACTAAAATGGGACATACAATTTCTACCTTTACCATTCCAAATATGTTTTACTCTAACTCTATCAAGCTTGAGGGCCACCCCACAGATCTGAAGACAGAGGATTCAAAAGTGCTTGAAAAGAGGAATGCGGAAGGCGCATTGATTTATTGGATTAGCATGTAATGATCACCTACCGTGTGTCAGGCACTGTGCCAGGAATGCAGGGGTATTGCCCCTGCCCTCAGGCCGCCCTGTTCAGCAGTTTTCATTTTAAATGGAAGACAGACAGCAGAGGTCACGGGTGGCTTCAGCATGTTTCCCCAAAACTGCCTTGCAGAAAGATCATTAAATTCTAACGAACCAACTACCCAGAGAAGTTGGGATGTTCTGTGAGGGAAATGAACTTTCCTTGCCCTTTCATGAAAATGGTTTTAATTCCACAGAAAACATAATGACGATGTAATGGGTGACAATTAGGAGCATTAAGATCTGTCACTTGGAGAGTGAGAGTGCCCTGGAAACATCAGCTATGAGAATTCAGAGAATTCACTTTGCAGAAAGAGCTTTGAAGAAGAGCAGGAAGTTGGGCTGGCAGGGCAGCCTGCTGCTGAAGGACAGGTGCCCACACACTGGACCCAAGGGGCCATGAGCTACAGGCCTGTCGGGCAGGGAATACCAAGTCCATCCTCTCCGTCTGTAAAACCTCACTTTGTTCGCAGTGCAATAGGCCACACTAAATTAACAAGATCATTGAACGGAGGAGATGAGCCAATGGAAAAAGAAAATGAGTTTGGTGGCAGGGAGATGTGCGTTCTGATCTGACCCTATAATTAGTAGGTGTCCTTAAGCAAGTAATGTTTTTGTGCTTATAAATGGGGCTATCAGCAACTACTAATCTTGCAGGGTTATGAAAAGGATGTCCTGGTGCTTGGTCAAGGTACCAACCTTGTAATCAGTTTATAATATATAGATAATTATATATAGTTATACATGTGATTATATATATAGTTTTATACATATGTAGTACATATAGAGACAGAGAAAGAGGCAGTGTATGTGTGCGTGTGTGTGTGTGTGTGTGTGTGTGTGTGTGTGTATGTGTGTGTGTAAGGGATTGGCTCAGAGGATTGTGGAGACTTGGCAAGTCCAACACCTGCAGGGTAGGTCAGCAGGCTGGAAATCCAGGGAAGAGCTGTAGTTGGGGTCCAAAAGCCATCTGCTGGCAGCATTCCCTCTCGTCCTGGGAACTTCAGTCTTTTTCTATTAAGGCTTTCTACTGATTCTGTGATGCCCATCCACATTAGTTCATTCATACTTAATGTGACTGCTAACATATTTGGGTTTAAATTTACTATCAGTCTATGTTTTTTCTACAATCTTTCTTCCTCTTTTGTGCTATTCTTTATCATCCTAAATGTTAAAATGTAATAGTATTTTATAATATAAATTGGCTTTTTTTGTTTATGAATCCTCATCCAAGGATATTTTTCCACTGATTTTTAGAGAGAGTGGAAGGGAGGGGAGAGGCAGAGAGAGAGAAACACCAATGTGAAAGAGACACATCAATTCGTTGCCTCCTGCACACAACCCCGACCAGGGCCGAGGATCGAGCCTGCAACTGAAGTACGTGCTCTTGACCAGAATCGAACCCGGGACCGTTTAGTCCACAGGCCGGTGCTGTCTACACTGAGAAACGCTGGCCAGGGCTGGATTGCTAACAGTTTGTTTTCTGTGACTATAAAATCGATGATCAGCACTGAGAAGACATTTTTAGGTTCAACAAGCTCTGAACACTTTGAGACACTAGAGGGCAGAAAAACCACACTCATAAAAACATGCACAGCTTGTTGAGGCTCACTACAGTGAGAAAAAGGCTCTTGCTAAAGTGCATGCTTTCTTCCTGCCTAGGTGATTCTGCCCTGGCTGCCAGGCACAGCTTTCCCTCATCACTTTTATCTCTGACATAGGTCAGTTTTACAACCATTTTCCTGCTCTTAATCCTCACTCTAGAGACTATATTGTTATTAAAGTACAGTTGACATACAATATTATATTAGTTCCCAGTGTACAATATAGTAATTCAAAATTTATGCAGCTTACAAAGTGACCACCATGTCTAGTAACCATCTGTCACCATACAAAGTTATTAGGATGTTATTAACTATACTAGAGGCCTGGTGCATGAAAATTCATGCACTTGGGGGGGGGAGGTTCCCTCAGCCCGGCCTGCACCCTCTTGCAGTCCAGGAGCCCTTGGGGGATGTCCACCTGCCAGCTTATGCCCGCTCCCTGGGGGATCGGGCCTAAGCTGGCAGTCAGACATCCTTCTGGTAGCCAAGGAGCCCTCAGGGGATATCTGACTAATGGCTTAGAGCTGCCATGGAGGCAGGAGAGGTTCCCGCCACCACTGCTGCACTGGCCAGCCATGAGCCGGCTTCTGCTGGGTGGCACTCCCCCTGTGGAAGTGCACTGACCACCAGGGGGCAGCTCTTGCATTGAATGTCTGCCCCCTGGTGGTCAGTGCACCTCATAGCGACTGGTCGTTCCACTGTTAGGGTCAATTTGCATATTACCCTTTTATTATATAGGACTAGAAGCCTGGTGCAAAAAATTCATGCACAGGTAGGGGCCCTAGGCCTGGCCAGCATTCAGGGCCGGTCAGGGCCTTCTGGCTACTGGCTGGGGCTGGGCCTTCCTTTGTTCCATGCCACCCCATGGTGGTCAGCACACATCATAGTGAGCAGTTGAACTCCCGGTCAGTCAAACTCCCGAGGGGACAATTTGCATATTAGCCTTTTATTATGTAGGATTCCCTATGCCATACATTGTATCCTCATGGCTTATTTATTTTATAACTGGAAATTTGTATTTCGTAGTCCCCTTACCCTTTTTGTCCAACCCCCTACCCCCACCCCTCTAGCAATCATCAGTTTGTTCTCTGTATCTATGAGTCTGTTTCTATTTTGTTTTGTTTTCTCTTTAGATTCCACGTAAAAGTAAAATTATTTAGTCTTTGTCTTTCTCCGACTTATTTCACTTAACATAATGCCCTCTAAGTCCACCCATGTTGTTTCAAATAGCAAGGTTTCATTTTTTAGGGCTGAGTAATACTCCATTACACAGGGTGTGGCAAAAGTAGGTTTCAGTGGTGAGTATGTGAAATACAGAGTTTATTCTTGTATTATTATTTATTAATTATTGTATTACTTCCCATAGGAACAACTGTAAACCTACTTTTGTTCCAGAATACCCACACCTCCCCACACACACACATACACATACACACACCACATCTTCTTTATCCATTCACCTATCAATGGACAGCTAGGTTACTTCCATATATTGGCTGCAAAAATAACGTTGCAGTGAACATAAAGGTGCATACATCTTTTGGAATTAGTGTTTTCATTTACTTTGGATAAATACTTAGAAATGAAATTGCTGGGTCGTGTGGTAGTTCTATTTTTTTAATTTTTTTGAGGAACCTCCATATTATTTTCCACAGTGGCTGTACCGATTTGTAATCTCACCAACAGTGCACCAAGATTCTTTCTTTTCTCCTCATCCTCACCAACACATTTGTTATTTGTTGTCTTTTTTATAATAGCCATTCTAACAGGTGTGAGGTGATATAGTATTGTATTTTTTACTTGCATTTCCCTAATGACTAGTGATGTTGAATGTTTTTCATGTCTCTGTTGGCCACCTGTATGTCTTCTTTGGAGAAATGTCTATTCAAGTTCTCTGCCCATTTTTTAAAATATTTTTAATTGACTTTTAGAGACAGAGGGAGAAGGAGAGAGAGAGAGAGATATATAAATGTGAGAGCAAAACATTGATTGGCTGACTCCTGTGTGCTCCTTTCCAGGGATCAACCCCACAACCTGGGCATCTGTCCTGACTAGGGAATCAAACCAGCATCCTCCCAGTATATGGGATGATACCCAACCAACTGAGCCACACCAGCCGGGCTCTTCCCATTGTTAGATTGAATTATTTTTTATATTGAGTTGTATGAATTCTTTATATATATATATATATATATATATATATATATATATATATATATATATATTTACCCCTTATCAGATACATCATTTGCAAGTATCTTCTCCCATTCAGTAGGTTCCTTTTTTGTTATTAGAAATAAATTGAAGGATATACTGTTCTCATGATTAAAAGAATTAATATCATTAAAATGTCCCAAAGTAATCTATACATTTAATGCAATCGCTATCAAAACATCAATGGCATTTTTCACAGAACTAGTACAGATCATCCTAAACTTTGTATGGAACCACAAAAGACCCTGAGTAGCCAAAGCAATTTTGAGAAAGAAAAACAGACTTGGAGGGATCACACTCCCTGATTTCACACTATATTACAAAGCTATAGTAATCAAAACAATATGGCACTGGCACAAAAGCAGACACACAGACAAATGGAACAGAACAGAGAGCCCAGAAATAAACCCACACTTATATGGTCAACCTATATGACATAGGAGGCAAGAGTGTACAATAGCAGTCTCTTCAATAAATGGTGCTGAGAAAACTGGATAGATATATGCAAGAAAATGAAACTGGACCACTTTCTTATACAGAAAAATAAACTCAACATGGATAGAAAATAGTATATAGAAAAATAAACTCAACATGGATAAAGACATGTAAGACCTGAAACCATAAAAGTCCTAGAAGAAAAATAGGCAGTATACTCTTAACATCAGCTTTAGCAATATCTTTTTTGACATGTCTCCTCAGACAAGAACAACAAAAGCAAAAATAAACAAATGGGACCATTCAAACAAAAAACTAGAGCACAGCACGGGAAACTGCAGTGACCATTTTCACAATTGAAGTTTAGAACTCCTAATTTGAAAATAGAATGTAACATCTGAAATTGGACTGTTCTGAGAAATCCCTGACATAGGGTTGTTAGAGCTAATAGTCTTCTGATCGCAGTCCCTTCTGGTTCAACTCATGTACTGAATCAGAGTGGAAATAAGTAAACTCATAGATTGAGCACCAAATGCTTGTTTGTCTAAGTGATGGCGAGAGGGCACAGTATAAAGGCATTTTGGGGATGCTGACCCCCGGCACCCTGGTGATTGCAGAGCTGCAGAGCTGAGGCCAGGAACCTCAGTGTGAATGTGCAGCAAGAAATCAGAAACCAGAGAAAGGAAGGTTGAGAGCTTGTAACAGTGAAGGGCTTCTCCTTGTCTGTTAAATAACAGGGAGTACAGCAGCAGATGTCAAATACAGCAGCAGTGATTTTGATTTAAAATCAAGAGAAAAGGTCCCTGACCCTGAGGTATAAGCTGTCCTGGACCAAAACTTATACTATTAATCAACAGGATGCAAGGTTGGGAAGGGCCCTTCAACTGTGCTGGCCCAACCTACTCAGTGTGGAGATGGGCAGATTGGAGCCCAGTGAGGGGTGATCCTGAATGAATGCTCACAGCAAGCCTATGACAAAGGCCATCCTTACTGCAAGTCTTGGTCTAAGATGCTAATTCCTTAAAGTCCAGATCTAGGGAATAAGTAATTTGTGGGAGACCAGCTGGTATCCAGTTGTTGTTGGCATGCTTCTCAGAACATGTTGAAATGGCCCACTCTAACTGGATGGTGCAAGTTCTAGCTGATCATAAATGGAAACCCTAAAATCATCATGCTCCAGAATGTATTCCAGACAAGGTCTTTGCTCAGTAGGCCAGTCCCTTTCTTGTGCATTACAATCCTTCCATCATTCAAAAGGTTTGATGGCCATTGAGAGAGGCTGGTAGGCTTTTTTGTGATCAAATCTCCCTCCCACCCTTTGCTTTGATAAGGGACTGACAGCTATCTTACTCAACCTGATATTCCCACCTTCTGCCTTATCAAAGAGTCTGCTTTTTGCCCTCTCCTATAAGTAGGAAGATGAGCTTTCCAATAAGTCCAGTTCACTTAAGAGGAAAATGGAAGAAAACTAATTATATCTTACACTCATTATGAACCAGTGTGTGTGTGTGTGGGGGAAGGATGGAGGACCTATGTAATACTTTCAACAACAAAGATTAAAATAATAATAATAATAATAATAATAATAATAATAATAATAAATTTTAAAAATGATACTTTGAGCATAAGGCTTTATTCAATTTGTAAAAAAAAAAAATAAATCCTTGTTAGAGAAAAACTATAATATCCTATTTTTCAGATGCAGAAACTGAGCTGCAAAGCCAAAATCCAAAGTCTGGTAGGTTTGCTTTTAAAATTCATTTTTGTCCAAATATAATGAGAACCTTGATTAGGAAGTTAGTACTGGAATATGGGAACCCAGAGCAGGGCAGAGACAACCAGACAAGGAGGGGCTCTCAGATAGGAGGAGGATCTCTTCAGGCTGAGCCCTGTGATGTAGACTTAGATGGACAGGCTGTGGTTATGAAGTGGAGGCTGCCGATTTAACAATGCTGGATGCTGATACTTCATGACACTTCATGCTTCATGAAGCACTTTTATGTGTGTTATCTTATTTGTTTCTCACTGCAGTTCTGCAAAAACGGGAGGAAATGGTCTTGTTAGTGTGTGGCTGTGTTTGAATAGATCGTTATACAGTTTGATAATTTTTCAGAAGGAAGGAAATAACAGGGCGGTGGTACAGTCCCCCCATGTTCAAGATACAAAAGCAGGGGTTTATAAGAATGAATTTCACTGTCGTGACAGCAGAAGGCAGTGTTGATATATGACAGCATCTTTGATTGTCAGCCTCAGAGAAGAAAAAATCCTTTGGGCAATGCCCAAATGAGCCTCTATTTTGCCTAGTGTTTGCAACGAATATGCTGCATGAAGGCTGTGTATGGCACACATGTCATTCTCATTTATTTATTCACACATTCACCCATCTTTAAATGGGCATTGAGCACCTGCTAATTGCCTGGCATTGTGCTAATCTTTAAGTAAAATGGTGGGCAAAACAGGTTCTGTCCCTGCTTCATGAAGCTGGGACTTTATGTCTTATGCCAATCTGATAGGTATGTCCTGATCTCTAATTGTGGTTGGAGTTTTCATTTCCCGGATTAGTAATGATCGAGTACCGTTTCCTGTGGGCAGCCATTAAAATGCCTCATGTGTGGGAGTGAAATGAACAGATTTGCATTTCTGTAAGGTCTCTCTGCTTCAGGACAGAGAATGAACTGAAGGAAACCTGTTAGGAAGCTGGTTCAGCAGGGCCAGCCAAGGGGGATGGCAGCTCAGTGTCAGGGCAGAGATGAGAGTAACGGGCTCTAAGAGAAATTTAGGAGATAACGTTGAAAGCAATGTTTCCAAATTCCCTGGAATTCCTGTGAATTCTCTAAAATTTGTGCAATCATAAGTTTTACTTAAAACACTCCCAACATTTTTTATATTCATTAATCGTTAAGGTTAAAAAATGTAAAGTCTAATGTCTTTACAAAGAACTGTAACTTATAGCAATATTCAAATACTAGAAAAAATGCCAGCAAACATTACAAAATAGTGTTCCAATACTGTAGCATCCTAGCAAATTTAATGACACCACACAGAATCACATGTCAGAACTGCCAGTTTAAGGAATTAGTTTGCAAAACTTATTTCTTGAAACATTACTGATAGTATTTGTGCAAAGTCTACTATGTGTATAAGTTTAAAAATATACATTTTATTTGCAATAATGACTTAGCAGTAGACAGGGCCAGTGACACCCACTTACAAACATGGCAACATGTTTAAAAAGGTTTTGAGAAATGCCCTCCTCAACCTTGTACTCTCCTTTTCAGCTTCTCCTGCTCTTGCTTTGAACTTGAAGTCAGTGGATCCCTTTCCATCAGTAATGCCTCTAAATTACTCAATTTTTCATTCTCAAAGGAGATTTTTAATACTTGTTTCCCATTTGTCTGACTTCATTAATTCTTCTCAGAACTGGGGATTCAGAAAATTGAAAATTCCCCAAAAAGCACTGTTAAGAATTCCAGTATGGGCAGGACCTGTTGTAGACTGGTATGTTGGCACAGTCTGGCTGACAGGTAGCTGATGAATTTCCTGCTGTTTTTATCAGCATTCTCTCCAAATTGATTAGTCTTCCTAAGAGAGGTCATCAAGGAGCAGGTCACGAACAAAAACAATCAGATAAGTAACCAATTCCATCCTACTGTCCTAAGTGAGAAATAAATCTTCAAACATTGCTCTTGCTCCTTTGAGTAAAGTAAACCACTTTTTGAAAGACCAGAGAACAGACTGAAATGCAAGACTTTCCGAAATCTGGGGCTTCCCCCAACATCCCTGCCACTGCCAGACCACAAACTCCGGATTGGAATGGAGACAAGACGGGCCAGCTACAAATTTGACTCCTAGAGGGTGACATTTTTGTAGACTTATTACAAACTATTCTTTGATTTAAATCCTGAAACAAAATATTTCACTCAATCATGAGCTATTCCTGAAGATTAGGAGGTTGGCCACTTGTAAAGCACGTTTAAGTGTTTCATACTGAACTATAACTATGCATGATTTAAAATTATGATCAGGACAAAAGCAATGCAGAAATAAATTAATTGATTGAGGTAAAAAAGAAAAAATAGGATTTTTTTTTGTTTCTCTTCCTGTGAGTTCATTATTGGTATATAAAAAAGTCATAGATTTCTGGGTGTTCATTTTGTATCCTGATACATTGCTGAATTCATTTATTAAATCTAGTAGTTTTTTGATGGAGTCTTTAGGGTTTTCTATGTACAGTATCATGTCATCTGCGAATATGACAATTTTTCTTTTCCAATTTAGATGTCTTTTATTTTTCTTGTTGTCTGATTACTATGGCTAGCACTTCCAGTACTATGTCAAACAGGAGTGGTGAAAGTGGGCATCTCTATCTTGTTCCTGTCCTTAGGGAAAATGGTTTTAGCTCTTGCCCATTGAGTATGATGTTGGCTGTAGGTTTGTCATATAAGGCTTTTATTATGTTAAGGTATAATCTCTCTATTCCCACTTTGCTGAGAGTTTGGGTTTTTTTTAATCAAGAAAGGGTATTGGATTTTGTCAAATGCTTTTCTGCATCAATTGATATGATTATGTGGTTTTTATCTCTCAATTTGTTTATGTGATGTATCACAGAAAGAGAAACAAACAAAAAATAATCCCACTTACCATTGCACCAAAAAAAAAAAATTAAGATACCTAGGAATAAACTTAACTAAAGAGGTAAAAGACCTGTACTCAGAAAACTACAGGACACTGAAAAAAGAGATAGAGGAAGACATAAACAAATGGAAGAATATACCATGTTCATGGATTGGTAAAATCAACATCATTAAAATGTCCATGCTACCCAAAGCAATCTATAGATTCAATGCAATACCCATTAAAATACCAACAGCATATTTCACAGAACTAGAACAAATGCTCCAAAAATTCATATGGAATAAAAAGAGACCCCGAGCCCTAGCCAGTTTGGCTCACTGGCTAGAGCGTTGGCCTGGGGACTGAAGGGTCCCAGGTTCGATTCCAGTCAAGGGCATGTACCTTGGTTGTGGGCAGATCCCCAGTGGGGGGTATGCAGGAGGCAGCTGATCGATGCTTCTCTCTCATTGATGTTTCTAACAATCTATCCCTCTCCCTTCCTCTCTGTAAAAAATCAATAAAAATATTTTTAAAAGAAAAATGAAGCTATCTACACTAATAAAAGAGAAAGATGCAAATTGACCATACCTTCATGACTCCCACCAGCCAATCAGGAGTGAGTATGCAAATTAACCCAACAAAGATGGTGGGTTAATTTGTATACACAGGCATTGAGCGGACAGGGGCGGGACGCCCCCAGCAGCTCCGGGCCTCTGGGCAGTGTGGGAAGGTGGAAAGGCAGCTCTGGCTGGAGTGAAGGCTGTGCTGGCAGCTAGGGGAAGGAAGGCCCATTTTTGCACGAATCTTCGTGCATTGGGCCTCTCATTTTAATAATAATAATAAAAGACCCCGAATAGCCATAGCAATATTGAGAAAGAAGAACAAAGTTGGAGGGATCACAATACTAGATATCAAGCTATATTACAAAGCCACTGTTCTCAAAACTGTCTGGTACTGGCACAGGAACAGACATATAGACCAATGGAACAGAACACAGAACTCAGAAATCGACCCAAGCCATTATGCTCAATTAATATTTGACAAAGGAGGCAAGAGCATACAATGGAGTCAAGAGAGTCTCTTCAATAAATGGTGTTGGGAAAATTGGTCAGATACATGCAAAAAAAAAAAAAAAAGAAACTAGATCATCAACTTACACCATACACAAAAATAAACTCAAAATGGATAAAGGACTTAAACATAAGATGGGAAACCATAAAAATCTTAGAAGAATCCATAGGCAGCAAAATATCAGACATATATTGTAGCAATATCTTTACTGATACAGCTCCTAGGACAATGGAAACTAAGGAGAAAATAAACAAATGGGACTACATCAAAATAAAAAGCTTCTGCACAGCAAAAAACAAAAAAACAAAAACAAAACAAAAACAAGAAAACCCACTGAATGGGAGGACATAGTTGACAATGCTATATCTGATAAGGGCCTAATCTCCAAAATTTATAGGGAATTCATACATCTTAACAAAAGGAAGATAAATAATCCAATCAAAAAATGGACAATGAACTTAAATAGACACTTTTTGAAAGTGGACACACAGAAGGCCAAGAGACATATGAAAACATGCTCAAAGTCACTAATCATCTGAGAGACGCAAATCAAAACAACAATGAGATACCATCTCACACCTGTCAGAATGGCTATCATCAACAAATCAACAAACGACAAGTGCTGGTGAGGATGTGGAGAAAAAGGAACCCTCATGCACTCCTGGTGGGAATGCAGACTGGTGCAGCCACTGTGGAAAACAGTATGGAGTTTCCTCAAAAAATTAAAAATGGAACTCCTATTTGACCCAGTAATCCCACTTCTAGGAATATATCTCAAGGGATCAGAAACACCAATCAGAAAGGATATATGCACCCCTATGTTCATAGCAGCACAATTTACAATAGCTAAGATTTGGAAACAGCCTAAATGCCCATCAGCAGATGAGTGGATTAAAAAGCAGTGGTACATCTACACAATGGAATACTACACTGCTTTAAAAAAGGAAGAACTCTTACCATTCTCAACAGCATGGATGGACATGGAGAGCATTATACTAAGCGAAATAAGCCAGTCGGAGAAAGATAAATATCACATGATCTCACTCATTTGTGGAATATAATGAACAACACAAACTGATGAACAAAAATAGATCCAGAGACAGAGAAGCATTGAACAAACCATCAAACTTCAGAGGAAAGGTGCGGGGGTAGGGGGACGGAGGGGGGAGGATCAACCAAAGGACTTGTATGCATGCATATAAACATAACCAATGGACACAGACACTAGGGGGATGAGTGCATGTGCTGGGGGTGGGGGTGGCCAGAAAGAGGTCAATGTGGGGGAGGAGGAAGAAGAGACATGTAATACTATATGTAATACTTTAAACAATAAAGAATTTAAAAAAATAATCATCATCATCTGATTATCTCAAGTGGTAATAAACAAAGTCCCTAACTTACCAAATAATCTCAATCATTTTCCTTTGATTCTGAATCCAAATATTTCCACCCCGGATGCATTCGAGATTCAGAACAGAGATGAAAGCAGAGATTTGGATATTCTACCTATTGGCTTATACTGGTGGACACTGGCAAAGTTTCTAATAGCAGGGGTTTCTCTAGGTGCTTTCCCAGGATTGTGACATGCACACTTATCTAGGAATGTGTGGTGACTGGCAGTGCTGAAATCAGACTCTGCTATTTTTCCATTCATTCATTAGGTCCTTATTAAGTTCCCTCCGGGCACTTGGCACGGTCCCTATGTTTTGGTGCATTTGTCATAGCTTTCCCCATGGGGAAATATGTTCCAGACTGAGTGGGAATAAGGAAACTAGGAGGGAAATGAACACTGCAGAGATCAGAGGAATACGGTGCTAGAAAAATCTTAAAGTCCCAACAGCTATTTATAGATCTTGAAATAAATGGCTTTCCTTTGATTGGAAGAGGCACTTCTAAAAGAATTTTTAAAAAATAGGACAAGAAAATGGTGATGAAGTGGGAAAAAAATTATCTAAGACCTGTCTGTCTGGTACAAGTTTTTCTTAGGAAGAAAATCAGAATTACCACAATATCGCATGTACCAAAAAAGAGTCATGTGAAGAAGTGGCAGTTCTTCCAAAAGGTTGTTTTGGGATGTGCAGGGGGAGGCGGGGGGGCAGGGTGGGGGACTAGAGATGAAATCAAGGAACTGATTGAAAATTGGAGAAGAAACCTTTGGCTTGCTGCTGTTTTTTTAGAGTTGACGTTTATGTTGCAAAGGCATTGGTAGCTAAAGAAATTGGATAGCATGTCACTGTATTATTAGAAGACATTATATGCTGGGAAGGCCAGAAAATACATGGACAATTTTATGCATTTTTTAAGTATAAATGAATCATTTGACTCCAGTTCATGCTCAATTTGAGAAAATCAGTGCAAGTAAATAAGGATGCAGAGTATCAGAGATGGTCAGTGAGAAGGATGTGGAGCAAAGTCTGAACTGACTGCATGGATGAGAGTATAGAGCAGATTATGAAAACCTGCCAATAATTTAGGAAATTCAAAGTCAAAGGAGTATTTTAGAGCAGTGCCTGCCCATTAAATCACTAGAAGAGTTAATGATGTTTACTTTTAATCTCTGAAGTGTGGTTCTCATCAATTTAATTGGTCTGAGATGTGGCCTGAAATTAAGATTTTTAAAAGCTTTCTAGATAATTCTGATATCCAGCCAAGAGAGAGAACCACTGCTTAAGAGTCTGATCAGGGCAGTGAATTAGCAGTATCTCTATCCCTTCGCACTCTCAGGTTAACTGAGGACTTGTCCCCAGCCAGAGAGGACAGACTTGCAGCGGACTGTGATGCCTCCCACGGGCCGGCTCCTCTTCTGCTTCCTGTAGGTGTAACACTGTGTCTCTGCCCTGGTTCCTGAATGGTTCCCCATCATCGGGCAATCAAACGCTTACATGATCTGAGCTACTGGGGGTGCAATTCCACAGTTATATGCATCGTTTTTCTTCTTTTCCTTTTCTTTTCATGCTTTGTTTTGTTTTGCTTTGTATTTAACTTGATTCAAAATACTGTGAATCTCACACCAACATAAAACAAATGAAACTCTGACTTTTGCTTTCCAATCTATGCAGCTAGCTTTGTGTAAGGTCATGTTTCAAACACTAAAAGCTTTCTGGAAAACCATTTATATCCTCCTGTCGGATGCTGCCCTGTGACCCGCCAATGCTCCCAACTGCTGTGCTTAGGCAGCCTGGAAATGTATCGTGGCGGCTGCAAGCACAATGAATTTCAACATGGCTTTAAACAGAGCTCCTAATGAATTACCCACTTTCCTGATTTTGCATTGCTCAGTTAATGAGGATCCAATGCCCGGGGTCAGTAGAAAGTGTGTTTGCAAACTGGGCAACTCCTTGCACTTACCGTGTATCTGCACTTGGACTGTGTGCACATTAAGAGCAGAGGCTCAACCTGACCCGAAGTGGACACAGAGCAGCTGCCCCACGGGAAGGGTGGCTCCCATTCTTTCTCTATGAAGTTAAATCTCTTGCCACCACCTGCAATTAGAGGTTGGCCAGGCCTCAGCTGAGAAGGGAAGCGCCTCGGACAAGAAGGGGTGGGGTCTTCTGAGTCCCCACATTAGCCAACCCCTGGAAACTGCTTCTTCCTCCTCCCTTTTCTTCCTCTTGCCAGTTGTCACTGTATCCTGTTGGGCTGTGTGTAGGGTAGAGGTAGGGAGGAGGCCACATGCCCTGAGAGGGGCAGGCAGAACAAGTGTGTCTGCTTTTTGATCCTGAGACAGTGAAACCAGACGCCCACAGATGCACATTCAGATGTTTGTGGTTTGGACAAAATGAGTAAGTCTGGGTGCCCTGGTCATGCTCTCGGTTGGCAGTGTCTCCTGGGCACTGGCCATTAGAGCTCTTACAGCCTGCCACTCCGGGGCTGGGCTGGGCTGGCCTGATGCACGAGACCAATGTCTCCCTGTCTGGGGTCCTTAAAGGCTCAGTGGTGCGGAGCCCACCTCTGCCCTCTCCACGGGAGCCAGGCCTCAGGCAGAGAATCAGGATCAATGTCAGCAGCTGCTGCAGCACAACAGGCACAGGCATCGTCAGCCCAGGCCACCCCCAAATGCAAGATGACACCTAGTGAAGGAAGCAAATCCCTTCTGACATGAACTTGGGCTGGTCTTGAGCAAATTACTAATTAGCTATCTAGAGCAGTGGTTCTCAAAGTTTCCAGGACACTAGGGAATTTGTTAAAAATGCAAATTCCCAGACCCCACTCCAGACCTATTAAAGCAGAATTTCTGTGGATGGAGCCTTCCAGGTGGTTCTGAGAGCCACTGCTTTGGGTACTGTATCCAAGTGTGAACCGAGAAGAGGAAATCAGACTGACTGGCCTGGGATCCCTTGAGCAAACGACCTAAACTCACAGGACTCTGTGTCTGGATCACAAACAGCCCCCTGCGAGTGCTCTACAGTGAGCTGTTTCAGCCCAAACGTGCTCTCCCAACCTCAGCATTCAAAACCAAAGGCATAGCTCTGAAATTAGTTACTCCCACAATCCATTTCAGTAAAGGTTTTTCAGGAAGCTGATGATACTGATCCAGGAAATGAGCCAGTGCCTTCACACCATGCCCCCTGGCTTCAGTGGTTTCTTGGTTTTGCCCTCTCCCTACAATGACTATTTTCTTGATTTCCAGAGTTTTAGAGGTGCTTTCTGTTGACCTTGCATAATTTTTCCCTATCTAGGTAGCTCTGAGGCTAGTGGCCAAAGCTCACATGGACCTAAATCTGAACTTGGATTAGCATCAAGGCCCAACCCAGCACTTGATTTCACTTTTATTCTAGCTATTACAGATAACAATTACCAAAGGATTGTATTTTACCATGCTTCTTGTTCTTTTTCATTTCCTTATATATCCAGGTTCAACTAACTCCCCAGGAATTGGATCCATCTCTAAATTCCATTTTTAACTTTTACCTTTAGTAACTGAGTACAGCACAGCTACTATTCCATACCACGGGTGACTAGTGGCCACCTAGGAACCAAAGGTTCTTCATTCCTTGCCCTTTCATCTTTTCTCTTCCCAAACCATGTTTCTGTGAGACATGACTGTCTAGCAAATCCCACTTCTAACACCAACTAAAAGAGATCTGGGACTTAATTCCAATGGTGGGGGTGGGGTGTCCCTCCATACCACCAAGCAATTTTACAACACCAGCTTGGTAGTCTACAATTCAACTCAATTCTGACACTATCCACCTAAAGAAAGCATGGATGCATGGAACAGACTGATAGATATCAGAGCGGGGTGGGGTGGGGATGGGGGGCAGGAACAGATTACCCAAAGAACTTGCATAGCCCATGGACATAGACAATAGTATGATGAAGGACTGAGGTGGGATGGAGGCTGAGTGGAGAGGACAAATGGGAAAATGGGGGACATCTGTAATACTGTCAACATTTAAAAAATAAAGCATCAGACCACACAGGGTAAGGACTCAGTCCTGCAAGACTGCCCACCCTACCCCCTTACAGTGAGACACCAGTTGCAAGCCCAGGTTGTTGCCTGTGCTTCTAACTGGCTTGCTATAGATGGAAGGTTCCAATGACTCCTTCCTTGGGTTCCATTAATTTGCTAGAGTGGCTCAAGGACTCAGATAAAAAGTGTACTTAATAGATCACTGATTATTATAAAAGGATGTGACCCAGGAACAGCCAGATGGAAGACGTGCCTGGGGCAAGGTATGGGGAAAGGACCTGGAGCTCCATGCTCTCTCTGAGCACACACTCTCCCTGAGTCACCACGTGTTCACCAGCCCCAAAGCTCTCTAAACCAGTCCTTTTGGGTTTTTATGGAGGCTTCATTACATAGGCATGAATGATTGGCTATTGGTGGTTGATTTAACTCCAGTTCCTCCCCTCTCTCAGAGGTTCAGGGTGGTGGCAAAACAGAGTTTCAACACTCTAATCATATAGGTTCTCTTGGCAACCAGTCCCTAACCTCAGGGGCATTCCAAAAGTCACTTCATAAACCCCACACAAGACACCTTTATTTCTCTCATTACTTATGAAATTCCAAAAGGTTTAGGAGTTCTATACCAAGAATAGTGGAGTAGCAACGAATATATATGTCTTATTACACATCACAATATCACGCTTGACCTGCGATCACATGCTGTCTTATTTGGTTTCATTGCTCCTTTGTGGATATGCCTTTACCTGCTGGGGAGATTATACTATTTTTAGGGAGGACACTGTATCCCTTACAGCCCTAGTAAGAGGAGTAGGAATATGGTGTCTACAGTGTTTAAAGAAATTACGGAAAAGTAAATAAATAGCAAGCTCAGAAGTGCAGTGAGCCTACACAACCACTGGGGAGCGGTGGAGGACTAGACTGTGAGCTTGGCTGGGGCCTCTGGACAGAAACCCAGGTGAGTATTCAGGTACCAGTGGCCCCCTCACAGCACAGCCAGGGAGGATGCAACCAGGGAACGACTCCCCAACAAGGTTGGGAGGACTAAAAGCTAGGAGAGGAAATGACCCAGAGGCAGGCCCTTCTAAGTCTTTCCACGCTTGTAGGCATGTCCCCTATCACTCCATGAGTGCCTGGAACTTCTGGGGAGTCCAGAAATGTGGGGGGAGGTTTTACTAAAGGAGCACGTCCCCTTTGTGCCACACACAGCACTGGTATAGTGGGGTCCTCTTCTTCACGGCAGCCACTTTAACCCTGGCACGGACCCCAGCCAGCGTCATGGGGAAGAGACCATACTGCCTAAGGCCTCAGGAAGCCAAGAAAAATACCCCAGAACAGAGGAATCCATGGTCTCAACCAAGTTTTGCTCTGAAAGCTGCTGCTAAAAACAAAAGCCAGCACCAATAGTTCCCAGGAAATATGCCCGACGGGAGCTCTCTTGCTGGTGAGCATAGCTGTCCTCCCCGCCGGCCCCTGCTCCTCCTCTGAGCTGACAAACTGCCTCCTCCCACGGGTGAGGTGGGAAAGTGGCCCCATGGGGCCCACCCACACACAGCCTCAGACAACCTTCTGGGGGAAGGGGGAGGACAGGGCTCAGGGTGTAGGTGGAGGTTGAATGACAGAAAGTGTTTCAGTATTTCTCAGGAGCTCTATTTCCTTTAGGCCTTGACCTTGGCAGGGGAGCTCCTTTCTGAGTGTTCAGAGCAAGGGCTGAGAGAAGCACGACTGCAGGTGCAGCCCAAGCAGGGCTGGTGGGGCACCACACACATGGGCTGGCCCTGCCAGCTGGACCCCGTGAGGCTTCTCTCAGGTGCCTGTCCTCTCAGGGCGCCCGGGAACCCCTCTGCATGGCAGACGCAGTTAACTCTGATGTGCTGCTCCTGGCCGCCCTCCGCAGCCTGGAGAAGGAGCTCTGCCAGTGGCTCTTGGCAGATGATGCGGGTAGTCCCTGTCCTGGTGGGAATTCACTGCACGTTCTCCCTCTCCCTCTGCTGGCCACATGGAAGGGAAGCCAGCCCAGCCTGCCTGCCTGCCTCTCTTCTCTCCCTGTGGGTTTTTGGTTTTTTGTTTGTTTGTTTGTTTGTTTGTTTTAAGCTAAGAAGCCACTGGAAAGCTTTAAGCAGTGGAGGCAGCGGTGTGCCCTGTCTTTGAGTTCGCCATGGATGTGGTGAGGAGCATGATGGGAAGCAGACAGCCACTGGTGGGACAGCTCAGGAAAGATGCCAGTGGCTGGGACCAGGATGGTGTCAGAGGATATGAAGTGAAGGCTGGGAGCAAAGTGACTGGCATACCAGCTGGGAAGAAGCTATGTCCAGGGCCATGAGGACTCTCTGTGTGGCCCCAGCCCTCTGTGATTTGCCCTTACCAGGCGGGGCACCAAGGACGGTCCCACTGCTGGCTCCTGGCAGAGGCAGGATGTCCTCTGAGTTCATCTTGTGCACATGGGAGTTTGAGCTGAACCGCACCCCCCACCCCCACTCCTCTCTGTGTGTCCGATGACAAGCATGGGCTATGCTGTTTCTTGCTCTCCCACCCCACTCCTCACACATGCACCCCAAATGTGTTCAACACTGTTGTGGGCTGGGGTCTCTGAGAGCAGATGCTGACACAGACGGTGAGTTACCAGATGTTTATTAGAGAAGAGCACGTGAGAAAGGAAATTGCGGAAGCAGCACTGGGCAGAGGGAGCAGCTGAACTATGATGTAGGCCTCACAAAGCCTCGGGCAACCTGGTGGGGAGCTCGGAGCCAGCATTGCCCATCCTAGGTTGGGCGGAATGGTGGAGCCTTACCCCACTGAACAGACCTGCCCTGGAAGGGTGTGACCCAGGTGAGGTGGGCTCTGCAGGTGAGGCAGATCCTGAAGGCGCTGACAGCAGGAGGCATCTGTTGCCAGCATTCCCTCAGCTGGGCAGCAAGTCCATCCTTGAACGGACCTGAGTGGCATCTCTGTGTCTGCCATGGAGAGTATCCAATGGCTGTAGGTTGTTCAGGCAAGACCCACAGTCCCTCCCTCCCAGGAAGGGTTTCTGCAACAGATTGGCTCTCTCCAGGCCTCCCAGCCAACTGGCCTGATTGGGCTCCTGAACAAGCCACTGGCCATGTATCCGAGCATCTCTTCAGACTCTAGGAAGTGCTTAAGGATGGAGCTAGACAATCTGAAATTCATGTGGAGGGCTATTTCACTGCATTTCAGCAGTGATGTGTTGTGGAAAGATACAGGCTTTGTGGTCAGACAATGTTCCAATCCTGTGTCTGCCACATATCAGCTCTATGAGCCCAGGAGAGTGAGCAAACCTTCTGGAAGTACTTTTTCTCTTTGTAAAATACCTGGAATGATGTTCAAAAGATAGGCAACTTGAGTTTAAGGGCTGTGTCTTAGTAGCCCTGTTTTCCCATTTGTCAGGTATTTAAGGTCTTGTCTCATGCAGGCCACAGCAGCTGTAAGCTCCGGGAAAGGCGGGGGGGGGGGGGGGGGGGGCTGTTATTCACACGTGCACAGGTGTGAATAGGAGCTGTCCAACTCTAGTACTGCTCACATGGCCTGAGGTTTATTCGTCTGACTGCCACCTCGGCCACCTTGGGCACTGCCAGGCTCACAGCCGAGAACTTAGGCCAGCCCTGAGGCTGGCCCACAGTTAGTGCCCGCCATGTTAGCTGCCATAATTGGAACCTGCCTTAACACACTGGGTGTCAGCAGCACCCCGAGAATCAGCTCACCACATCCTCTGCGAATAAGGCCCAACCTTACCCTGGCCTCAGCCCATCTTTCTGGAACCTCATTGGTATGGTAGACAGCATGCTGCCCGGCTGGATTATAGGGTTCTTGATGAAGGAAGCATTTGCCACTGCTGCTGGTTCACTGGTGGTTTAACTTCAGCCTGGTGAGCCCTCCCAAGCTCCTTCCTGTCAGTTCTCTCCCACACGCAGACATCTGCTTTTTCTTTAGGTCGTTAGAACAAAGACTTTAGTGCCACAGAGGAATACACAGCCTTTGGTAAGACTACAAAGAATCTAGGTTTGTTCATTTCAGGAAATTTCCCTCTACTTTTTCCAAGCAGAGACCTTCCTTTTACTCCATAAAGTCTGGTGTGCTGGGATAAGCACCTGCTATGAATCTTGCAAGACCTGAGGTCAATTCCTGGGTGGTACTGAGCAAGTCTTCCCAACTTCTGAGAGCTTCCATTCCCTTATCTTTGAAGCTGATCTTGCCGGTTGGTTGAGGGCTTAGGAAAATAATTGCTTGAGATACGGCACCTGCTCACTAGCACAGCTATTATTTCCTTTGCCAAGGTGAGGGGACAAAGGGTGAGCAGTGCTGGTGTCTGCCTTACAGAATGCCATGCGACTTGCACTGGATGTGGGAGATGGAAAGTTCTGGCATCTGTGGCACATCATGACTGAGGAAGTGAGCAGGGGCCTGGAAGGGTGCATCTGTACCCTGGTCCTGAGAGGACTGTCACAGGCAGTAGGAGTCTCTGACTAGTGACAGAAGACAGAGTAGCACTATAATTCACATGTATACTATCCTCTCTCCAGCAGGACCAGGAATGTGGCCCAGACATACCCTCTATTTTCTACCTGCAAGGGAGGATGGCTGTATACCCCAAACACTGAGAAACAAACTCTCAGATTTCTTCAAGTGGTGAGAAGGCAGGAAGTTGGGCCTTGTAAACTTATAAGCTCAACTGGAAGCTCCTTAAGAGCAGGAACCATGACTGTCTGGTGACTGTTGAATTCTTAGCACCTAGCACAATGCCTGGCATATTAGACGTAGGCAATAGCAGTTGAAGCTAGGCATTGTGTATAGATTTTTATCCATCCACCCATCCATCCACCCACCCATCCATCCACCCATCCACCCATCCATCCATCCAGCCAGCAACCATCTGCTGAGTGCATCCTCTGTCTTCAGAGACAAATAAAGCCAGTCTCTGGCAGCTCACAGCCTAACCAAGGGGGCCAGGCATTTTAACAGACAGTCCTATGTTGGGGGAGGGGACAGTGTTCTGCTAGAGGGAAAATGAGGGAGCTAAGGGAAAACACGGGACATACTCCACCTGTGAGGTGGGGAGGGCGGGCAGGAAAGCTTCCCAGAGGAGGAGACATCTCATTTTTTCATTTGATTTTTTAAAATCCTCACCCTAGGACATTTTTTCCCATTGATTTTTAGGGAGAGTAGAAGGGAGGGAGGGGAAGAGGAGAGAGAGAGAGAGAGAGAGAGAGAGAGAGAGAGAGAGAGAGAGAGAGAGAGAGGAAGAGAGATGTGAGAGAGACACACTGATTGGTTGCCTCCCCCACATGCCCCAATTGGGGCAGGGAATGAACCTGCAACCCAGGTAGGCACCCTTGACCAAGAATCAAACCAGCAACCCTTAGGTGTGCAGGCCCACGCTCTACCCCTGAGCTGCACCAGCCAGGGCTGCCATGAGATTTTTAATTCTGTGCATTAAGTTTCCAGGTTCTTGGTCTACACCTACCAGCGATACTCTGGAATAACAGGCTGGGAGATATGTGACTTTTAAAAGGCTCCTTGGGGTCTTCTATACCTCCTTGGTCAAAAGCAGCCATTGCTGGTGAGCCAGGCTTTGATACACTGCTATTTGAGACCTGTGTCTCCTGGCCCTATCTAGAGGCTTCAGTCAAACAATGGGGTGGGGGGTTAATTTAACAAATGCCAGAAATGCCAGAGAAGGTTATTGTTGGCAGTTGCCTGTTTGGGACTATATCAAGAACGTCCAGACAATCTTCCCTTTGGTTACCATGACACTTTCAGATTAAGATGTTGTCTCAAAGGACAACCTAGAATCTAATCTAATAATAGACAAATATGCAAATTGACCGCACCTTCGCTACGCCCAAGCCACGCCCACCAGCCAAGCCACGCCCACCAACCAATCAGGACGAATACGCAAATTATCCAAACAAAGATGGTGGCTAATTTGCATATCGCGACAGCGTAGAAAGAAGCCAAGAGCTGCAGAAGGGAGCAAAGCTGCAGAGAAGCAAGCAAGCCGGGGGGAGGAGAAGGAAGGAGCGGAGGCGGGGCCGGGGGAGAAGGAAGTTGAGCAGGCGGGGCTGGGGGAGAAGGGGCGGGGCTGGGGGAGAAGGGAGGAGCGGAGGCGGGGCCAGGGGAGAAGGGAGGAGAGCAGGCTGGCAGAGAAGTTAGAAAAGCAGGGGGGAGATTCCAAGATGGCAGCGGATTAAGTGGAAGCTACACTGACACTCTCCCAGGACCAAACTGGAATTACAACTAAAATACAGAAAAACTTCCTGAAAAATCAATTGAAGACTAGTTGGAGAGAACCCTGATAACCAAGGACATAAGTGGAGACCACATAGAGACAGCATTGACAGGGGCTGGGTCCCCTCCCGGAGCTGCGGGCTCACCGGGCGCCTCGCCATCTTGCAAGGAAAGGAGGATTTTATTGGAAACCTGACTTTCCGCGACAACTGCAAACACTGAACAGCTGCGAGCACCAGAACACCGGTCCCCTATCGGCGCAAACATTCGGATTCAAAGGAACCCTTCACTGAACCACGGAAAGGTTAGATTTCGCCTGAAATAAGGTGTGGTTTCTAATCCCCGCGGTGGGAGGGAAGCGCGCGAGCCTTGGGACCGGCGGGAACCGGGAGGTCTGTGCCTAGAAAAATCGGCGGCAGCTGGAGCTGCCGTGATCCGTGAATGTGGAAGGGGGTCCTCTGAGTTGCTAACTGAAGTGACCTCTTAAAAGCAACTCATTTTAATCTGACGAGGAGGATCAGACTAAGAATTTTCAAAGGAGTGCGGGCTCCTTAGTCTGGCGCACAGACCCACTGTCCGCACACTTGGGCTCTTTCCGACTCTGCTTACTAAGCCCAATACATAGGAAAACCCAGATGGAAAAACCCTGAAAGACTGCAGGGGGAAGTTGTTTTTTCGGAACCTGGGAACAGAGCTGGGTGTGACCATCGGAGAGGCAGCTGTGAGGCACACACCTCCACAAACCGGTAGTGAGTGCCATAGAGGGGAAAAAAAAAAAAAAAAAGCTAGAGAGGCCCGGAAGTCAATTCAGAAACACTGCCACCCAGGGGCTGAAACGTTAATTGTCTCTGGTGTAATCAAAAATAAATACGAGAAATTAAGACACAGCCGGCTTAAAAAGCAGGACTGGCTTACAACACGGAGGAGCAGAGGAACGAAGCTGAACTGAAATACCGCCCAGACTGGGAAACAGGCATACCAAACAGAATAAAAGAGGAAGTGAATGACAGCCGCTACTGCACATTTTAGTCTTCCTATTTTTTAATTTTTAATTCTTTTTTCAATTTTTTTTTCAATTTTTTTATTCTAATTTTTTTATTTTCATTTTTTGTATCTTTTACTTAAGAAACAATTTTTTTTTCTTTTTCCTCGATTTTCACCTTTTTAATTATTACATTTTTATTTTCAATCAGCATTATTATTACTATTATTTTACTTTTTTTTTTTTTTAAATGTCATTAGATTTTCTCTTTCTTTTATTTTGGGATTAGTGTCCTACATTCTATTTGCATCTTTCCCTTACCCTATCTCAACGCTAACATTTTGCCATCACTCTCCTCCTAACCTTTCCCCTTTAAAAAATTATTTTTATCTCTGGCCTTTTGTTGTTGTTAGCTTGAATGTTGATTAGATTGAATTTTATGCTTTTTTTATGAGAGTGTTTTGATTATTCTTTTTGTTTGTTTGGTTGGTTCTATTGTTTGCTTTGTTTTTGTTTGTTTTTTACTTTTGTTTTCCCTTGCCTCACTTGATATTAGTTGGTGTTGCAGTTTGTATTAATCTCCAGGCTCGTGTTGCTGGAATTTGCTGGGATTAGTGGTTGTTCTAGTGGAGTCTACTCCCCATATATATAGCTTGTTCCCCTTTTCTCTCTTAGTATTGTTCTTGCCTCTCTTACTTATTTTTCTTTTCTTTTTTCTTTCTGCTCTTCTCCAAAGTTCAGATTCACACTCTTTTTTTTTTTGTTCTTTCTTTTTACTCTCCCTCTTCCACTCCTATTCCCTAATTTGTCTTTCTCTGGTGGTTACCTTTATTGGAGGTTATTAATATCGTGAATACAATTCTGTTTAGTGCCTTGTGTGTTGTGCCTGGTTGTGTTGTATTTTGTACCTTTAAATCAACGCCGGAGAGAGAGAACTATATAACCAGACATCCGGAGAAGAGAGACCATGGGGAGACAAAGAATTAGCCCCCCCAGAAAAGAGAAGCAGGCATCACCAGAAAAGGAAGTAAACGAACTAGAGGCAAACAACCTATCAGAGAAAGAATTCAGAGAAATGGTCATAAGGTGGCTGAAAAGGATGGAAGACAAATTCGACAATATGAGTAAGAACCAAGAGGAAATGAAGAAGAACCAAGAAGAAATGAAAAATGACATCGCTGCTGTAAAGAACTCAATAGAAAGCATCAAGAGTAGACTAGAAGAAGCAGAGGACCACATAAGTGAGCTAGAAGACAAGATGGAAAAAAATACCCAATTACAACAGATTCTAGAAACAAAAATTAGAAAGCATGAGGAGAGCCTAAGGGAACTTCGGGACAACACAAAACAAAACAACATAAGGATAATAGGGGTACCAGAAGGAAAGGAAATGGAGCAAGGAATAGAAAACCTGTTAGAAGAAATAATAACAGAAAACTTCCCTGATATAGGGAAGAAAAAACCCACACAAATCCAAGAAGCTCACAGAGTTCCAAGCAAAATGAACCCCAAAAGACCAACGCCAAGGCACATTATAATTAAGTTGGCAAACACCAACGACAAAGTAAGAATCTTAAAAGCGGCCAGAGAGAGACAGACAGATACATACAAAGGAACCCCCATCAGACTAGCAACTGATTTCTCAACAGAAACTCATCAAGCCAGAAGGGAATGGAATGAAAATACAAAGTCATGCAAAGGAAGGGCCTCAATCCAAGAATACTGTACCCAGCAAGGCTATCAATCAAAATTGAAGGTGAAATCAGGAGCTTCACAGACAAAAAAGGGCTAAGGGAGTTTATCACCACCAAACCAGCAATGAAAGAAATACTAAAGGGTCTGCTGTAAAAAAATAAAAAAGAAAGAAAGAAGAAAGAAAGAAAGAAAGAAAGAAAGAAAGAAAGAAAGAAAGAAAGAAAGAAAGAAATAGGAAGCAAAGAAGGAACACAGGGGTATAGAATAAAAATGGTGACAAATAAGTGCCTATCAATAATAACTTTAAATGTAAATGGATTGAATGCCCCAATCAAAAGACACAGGGTAACAGATTGGATAAGAAAACAAAACCCATATATCTGCTGTCTACAGGAAACCCACCTCAAAAAAAAGGACGCATACAGACTGAGAGTAAAGGGATGGAAAAAGGTTTTCCAGGCGAATGGAAATGAAAAAAAAGCAGGGGTAGCAATACTTATATCTGACAAATTAGATCTCAAAGTGAAGGACATAACAAGAGATAATGAAGGCCACTTCATAATACTAAAAGGAGAAATCCAACAAGAAGAAATAACTCTGGTAAACATATATGCACCCAACACAGGAGCACCAAGATACATTAAAAAACTCCTGGAAGATATCAAAGGAGAGATTGACAGCAATACAATTATAGTAGGAGACTTCAATACCCCACTATCACCATTGGACAAATCCTCTAAACAAAAAATCAGCAAAGAAACATCAATCCTAAATGACTCACTAGACCAGATGGAATTAATCGACATCTTCAGAACATTTCACCCCAAAGCCACAGAATATACATTCTTCTCAAGTGCACATGGGACATTTTCAAAGATAGATCATATGTTAGGACATAGGCAAAGTCTCTCCAAATTCAAGAAGATAGAAATCATATCAAGTTTCTTCTCAGATCACAATGGCATAAAACTGGAAATCAACTACAATAAAAACAACCCAAAGAAATCAAACACATGGAGACTAAACAGCATGCTATTAAACCATGACTGGGTTACCAAAGACATCAAGGAAGAAATAAAAAACATCATGGCAACAAATGACAATGAAAACACAACAATCCAAAATCTATGGGACACAGCGAAAGCAGTCCTGAGAGGGAAGTTCATAGCTCTACAAGCCTACTGCAAAAAACAAGAAACAATGGTAATAAATTACCTAACCAAACAACTCAAAGAGTTAGAGAGAGAGCAACAAGAAAAGCCCAGTGTAAGCAGAAGGAAAGAAATAATAAAGATCAGAGCGGAGATAAACGACATAGAGACCAAAGAAACAATACAAAAGATCAACAAAACCAAGAGCTGGTTCTTTGAAAAGATAAACAAGATTGATGGACCTCTAGCCAGGCTCACCAAGAAGCAAAGAGAGAGGACCCAAATAAACAAAATCAGAAATGAAAGAGGTGAAATAACAACAGACCCTGACGAAATACAAAGGATTGTTACAAAATACTACGAACAACTCTATTCCAACAAACTGGACAACCTGGAGGAAATGGACATATTCCTAGACAAATACAACCTTCCAAAACTCAATCAGGAAGAATCTAAACAGCTCAACAGGCCAGTAACTATGGAAGAAATTGAAGCAGTCATCAAAAAGCTTCCGGCAAACAAAAGCCTGGGGCCAGACGGCTTCACAGGAGAGTTTTACCAAACTTTCAAGGAAGAACTAAAACCTATCCTCCTCAGACTATTCCAAAAAATTCAAGAGGAAGGAACACTTCCAGGCTCCTTCTATGAAGCTAGCATCACCCTAATACCAAAACCAGATAAAGACAACACAATGAAAGAGAATTACAGACCAATATCCCTCATGAACATAGATGCCAAAGTTCTCAACAAAATCCTAGCAAATCGGCTCCAGCAATACATCAGAAAGATCATACATCATGACCAAGTAGGATTTATCCCAGGAATGCAAGGATGGTACAATATCCGCAAATCAATAAATGTGATACATCACATAAACAAATTGAGAGATAAAAATCACATAGTCATATCAATAGATGCAGAAAAAGCTTTTGACAAAATCCAACACCCTTTCTTGATAAAAACTCTCAACAAGGTGGGAATAGAAGGATCATACCTCAACATAATAAAAGCTATATATGATAAACCCACAGCAAACATCATACTCAATGGGCAAAAACTAAAACCATTTCCCCTAAGAACAGGAACAAGACAGGGATGCCCACTCTCACCACTCCTGTTTGACATAGTACTGGAAGTATTAGCTACCGCAATTAGGCAAGAAGAAGAAATAAGAGGCATCCAAATTGGAAAAGAAGAAGTGAAGCTGTCCTTATTTGCAGATGACATGATATTGTACGTAAAAAACCCAAAAGATTCCATCAAAAAACTAATAGACCTAATAAATGAATTTGGCAATGTAGCGGGATACAAAATTAACGCCAAGAAATCTATGGCATTTCTATACACCAATAGTGAACTTAAAGAAAGAGAGACTAAAAAAGCAATCCCATTTACCATCGCACCAAAAAAATTAAGATACCTAGGAATAAACTTAACTAAGGAGGTAAAAGACCTATACGCGGAAAACTACAGGACACTGAAAAAAGAGATAGAGGAAGACGTAAACAGATGGAAGAACATACCATGTTCATGGATTGGTAGAATCAACATCATTAAAATGTCCATACTACCCAAAGCAATCTACAGATTCAATGCACTCCCCATCAAAATACCAACAGCATATTTCACAGACCTAGAAAGAACTCTCCAAAAATTCATCTGGAATAAAAAAAGACCCCGAATAGCCGCAGCAATCCTTAGAAAGAAGAATAAAGTAGGAGGGATCTCCATACCAGATTTCAAGCTGTATTACAAAGCCACTGTTCTCAAAACAGCCTGGTACTGGCACAAGAACAGACATATAGATCAATGGAACAGAATAGAGAATCCAGATATCGACCAAACCACTATGCTCAATTAATATTTGACAAAGGAGGCATGAACATACAATGGAATCAAGACAGTCTCTTCAATAAATGGTGTTGGGAAAATTGGACACACACATGCAAAAAAATGAAACTAGATCACCAACTTACACCATACACAAAAATAAACTCAAAATGGATACAGGACTTAAACATAAGACGGGAAACCATAAAAATACTAGAGGAATCCACAGGCAACAAAATCTCAGACATATGCCAAAAGAACTTTTTCACTGACACTGCCCCTAGGGCAATGGAAGCTAAAGAGAAAATTAACAAATGGGACTACATCAAAATAAAAAGCTTTTTTACAGCAAAAGAAACCATCAACAAAACAACAAGAAAGCCCACTGCATGGGAGAACATATTTCCAAATGCTAGCACTGATAAAGGTTTAATCTCCAACATCTACAGGCAGCTTATGCAACTTAATAAAAGGAAGATAAAAGATCCAATAAAAAAATGGGCAACGGACCTAAACAGAATATTTTCAAAAGAAGACAGAAGGAAGGCCAAGAGACACATAAAAACATGCTCAAAGTCACTTATTATCCGAGAGGTGCAAATCAAAACAACAATGAGGTACCATCTCACACCTGTCAGAATGGCTATCATCAACAAATCAACAAACGACAAGTGTTGGCGAGGATGCAGAGAAAAAGGAACCCTCGTGCACTGCTGGTGGGAATGCAGACTGGTGCAGCCACTGTGGAGAACAGTATGGAGTTTCCTCAAAAAACTGAAAATGGAACTCCCATTTGACCCAGTAATCCCACTCCTGGGAATATATCCGAAGAAACTAGAAACACCAATCAGAAAGGATATATGCACCCCCATGTTCATAGCAGCACAATTTACAATAGCTAAGATTTGGAAACAGCCTAGGTGCCCGTCAGCAGATGACTGGATCAGAAAACTGTGGTACATCTACACAATGGAATACTATGCTGCCATAAAAAAGAAGGAATTCTCATCATTTGCAGCAACCTGGATGGAATTGGAGAATATTATACTAAGTGAAATAAGCCAGTCAATGAAAGAAAAATACCACATGATCTCACTCATTTATGGATAATAAAGAACATTATAAACTGATGAACAAAAAGATAGTTACAGAGACATTAAAGCAACAAACAGACTTTCAAATTACAGGGGGAAAGTTAGGGAGAGGGGGGGTAGATAAGAAATCAAACGAAGGACTTGTATGCATGCATATAAGCATAAACAATGGACACAAAACTCTGGGGGGTGAGGGCATGTGTGGGTGTGGGGTGGGGGGCGGTAATGGTAAGATATGTACACATATAATACCTCAATAAAAAAAAAAGTACATTAAATTACATTGGCATCATGAATGACCTAGCAATAAAACATATTTGTCCCATCAAAAAAAAAAAAAAGAAAGAAGAAGAAGAAGAAAAGCAGGGGGGCTGGCAGAGATGGCGGGGCGGGGGAGAAGGGAGGAGCGGAGGCGGGGCCGGGGGAGAAGGGAGGAGCAGAGGCGGGGCCGGGGGAGAAGGGAGGAGCGGAGGCGGGGCCGGGGGAGAAGGAAGGAGCGGAGGCGGGGCCGGGGGAGAAGGAAGGAGAGCGGGCTGGCGGAGAAGGCGGGGCGGGAGAGAAGGGAGGAGCGGAGGCGGGGCCGGGGGAGAAGGGAAGAGCAGGTGGGCTGGCAGAGAAGTTAGAAAAGCAGGGGAGCTGGCGGAGATCGCGGGGCGGGGGACAAGGGAGGAGAGCAGGCAGGGTGGGGTAGAGTGCAGCAGGAAACCCTATTGCAGGATTTTTCCTGCAACGGGAACGCTAGTAAATGGATAAATGTCTAGAAATATACAGCCTTCCAAGACTGGATCATGAAGAAATAGAAAATCTGAACAGATTAGTTAGCAGTAAAAAGATTAAACCAGTAATAAAAAAAACTCCTTACAAATAAAAGCTTAGTACCAGACAGATTCACTGGTGATTTTTACCAAACACTCAAAAAAGGAGTTAATATCAATCCTTCTCAAACTCTTCCAAAAAAATAGAAGAGGAGGAAATACCTCCAAACTCATATTATGAGGCCAGGGTTACCCTGATACCAAAACCAGACAATGACACCACAAGCAAAAATAATTATAGGTCAATATCTCTGATGAACATATATGTAAAAATCCTAAAGGAAATATTAGCAAACCAAATTCAACAATACATTACAAGAATCATACACCATGATCAAGTAGGATTTATTCCACAGATGCAAAGATGGATCAACATCCATAATTCAATCAATAAAATACACCACATTAATAAAATGAAGGATAAAAATCATCAGCAAAATGAAAAGATAACCTACTGAAAATATTTGCAAATCATATATCTGGTAAGGGTTAATACCCAAAATATATAAAGAACTCATAACCCAATAGCAAAGAAAAATTATCCTATAAAAATTGGGCAATGAATCTGAACATACTGAATGAATTTTTCCAAAGAAGACATTGAGATGGCTAACAGGTACATGAAAAGATAGTGAACATGACTAATTATCAGGGAAATGTAAATCAAAACCACAATGAGATAATCACTTCACATCTGTTAGGATGGCTATTCTGAAAAAGACAAGAAATAACAAGTGTTGGTGAGGATATGGAGGAAAGGGAACCCTTGTGCGCTGTTGGTGGTAATGAAAATTGATATAATCACTATGGAAAACAGTATGGAGATCCCTCAAATATTAAAAAATAGAACTAGCATATGATCCAGCAATTCCATTTCAGAGTATTGACCCAAAGAAAACAAACACACTAACTGGAAAAGATATACACCCCACCCCCATGTTTACTGAAGCAACATTTACAGTAGCCAAGAAAAAAAAATGTAACTATGTATGGTGAAGTTAACTAGACTTATTGGTGATCAGTATGTAATACAGTCGGCCCTTGCACAATACAGGTTTGAACTATGTGGTCCACTTATATGCAGATATTTTCATCTTGTAAACAGACAACTAAAAGTTACAGTATCAACAGGTACATACTGTACTGTGTATTTTTTCTTCATTGTGATTTTCTTAATAATATTTTCTTTATTATAGCTTACTTTACTGTAAGAATATGCTATATGATGCATATAGCATATAAAATATATGTTGACTGTTTACTAGTATGTTATCAGTAAGGCTTCTGTGTCAATAGTAGGCAATTAGTAGTTAAGTTTTGAAAGAGTAAAAAATTATATATAAATATCTGACTGCATGAGGGTCTGGTGTCCCTAACCCCTGCATTGTTTAAGAGTCAACTATATATGCAAACATCAAATCATTATGTTGTACCCCTGAAAGTAATATAATGTTGTATCTGAATAATACCTCAATAAGATAGAAGTAAGAATAAAATAAGAACTTCATTATTTAAAAATAATCAATTAATTAATTAATTAGACATTAATGGTAAATACCAAAAAAGATGTGGTAAAGAATTAAGAAAACAGAACTATATATCAGATCATACATATTTTAGGTTCTTCTTGGGAAGTATTTTAGTTAGATTGATACTTCCATGGAGAATTCACAAGAGAGAATCAATCAAAGGGAAAAAAAAGAAAAATGATTGCTTTAAAGGAATGGTTTTAGAACTATAATCATTTGATCTACAGAAGGGAAAACTAACAAATAAAGTTAGTTTTAACTAGCCTATATAATAAAAGTCTAATATGTTGAATGTCCAACCGTTCATTTGACCGTTTGACCAGTTGCTATGACATGTACTGACCACCAGGGAGCAGATGGTCTGACCGGTAGGTTAGCTTGCTGCTGGTGTCCAGCAGATTGGGACTGGGTGAGAGGGGCCAGATACACCCTGGAGCCCTCCCGCGGTTCCTCCCTGCCCCGATCGTGCACCGGTGAGGTCCTTCAGCCTGGCTATGCCCTCTTGAAATCCAGGACCCGTCGGGGGATGTTGGAGAGCCTGTTTTGGCCTGATTCCCACAGGCCAGGCAGAGGGACCCCACCGGTGCATGAATCCATGCACTGGGCCTCTAGTAATATAATAAATAGTTTGAATTATAACAACATAAAAAACCCAATGATTTTATTCTTTTATAAAATTTCTCTTAGTCCAAGTAATACATCTACTTAGTTTCAAAAGGCAAAAAAAATAAATAAATAAAATAAAACTGTTGTCTCAAGAAGCCCCTGTTAAAACAGGAATACATACAGTACCTGATAGTAGAACACACTAATACCAGCTACTAACAGTTATGCAGGAAGTAGATCATATAGTCACCAGGAAGCTGCTTCAAGATTCTGTAGAGTGAAGGTTGGGAGGGAGGCAGCAAAGATGGCAAAGGTCTAGCAGATGGGACTCGGCTTAGCAGGGCATTCCTGGGGGCAGAGAGGGAACAATGAGATACTTTAGGCGAGAGCCCAGAAAGGAGGCCTCTGGCAAACTGTTCTTACTTATCAAGGTGTGGCCTTGACTCATTTGCAACATTGCTGTTAGCCCTCCTACCAGCTTACCTGGGACAGCTGCAGAGGACAGCTGCTAGGTGAGGATTAGGTTGGAAAAAATTCTACTTCCTATTCTTTCCTAAGATAAATCCGAGTAATCTTTCTCGAAGGGATGATACCAACCTATTAGTTGAAACTGCAGTGTAGTGCTGCTAGAATGCTGTCTTTTATTCAAGCCAGGAGGTGCCTAGAGCCAAAGGGAAATCTTTTTTGTGTCTTTTCAACTTTGTCTTGTGATTTCCGACAGTTCTATGGTCCCATGCAAGAGTGACCCTTCAGATGTCAGCAAAGCCCTCTCCTGGAGAGATGAGAGCAGGACAGTCAGGCTGGGCACGGCATTTGGAACTCCCTTTGCCAATACTACTAAGCTTTTTGAGTGCCTTTATTTTCAATAAAAACTTTCTCAGTCATCCTGGTGTGCAAAATTCCAACTATATTTTTCATCCATACTGGATCTCAGAATCCAGTGTCGTCGCATTCAAGAGAGTCCCTTAGTTGTGCAGGTGGAATAACAGCTCTGGCTCATAGAGAATGAAATGAGGGGCTATTTCTAGAATCTGGAACCCAGAGTCTGGTCTCTGTGGCTATCGTGCTATATGACCTTTGAGTAACAATTTCTGGCTCACTTTTCTCAAAGACAAAAAAATAATAATTCAAAGTGGTGCCATTTTGTTTTATTTCATTTTTCAATGCTTATGTTTATGTAGTGTTTTCAAGCTCCTCAGTGTTAAGGGAAATAAAAATATTAAAATGAGAATTGCAGAGGCAATGATAATAAAACCTTATTCAATAACAGATGGAAACTAGGAGGGTGTAGACAATTGTTGGTGAGGCTTCCTCATAGCTCATCTGGATGCAGCCCACACCAGTTCAGCATGTAATAAGACCAGACTTTAAAAATTCATTCTAAATCTCACAGACACTTGTCCATGTACAAATTCCATGCCAGTTCGGGGTAATTTCTGCAAAGTGACTGTGCCTTTCTCATAATTTATGTTCTCTTTCACTCTGTGGGGATGAACGCAGATGCCTGCAGGAGTATGCATTTGATTAAGTCACCACAGATTTTGGCCTGCGTGGGTGGCTCTGTGCTGCTCCCAGCTGGGCTGGCACTTCCAGACCCCACCGGGCAGAGGGCTGAGGAGAAAAGCGCTCGGTCTGTGCACCAAAAAGAGAGTGACAGCCCAGCTACCAACCCCAATAACCTCAAGGAAAAGAGTGATCCTACATCCCCTTAACCAGAGAAAGCTCTTATATGTTCCTCCAAGGGGCACCCTGGGCCTGAGCAAGCTGTTGGAAAATTCAAAGGATGATATAATGGGTCTACGTAATGGGTCTGAAGACAGCTGGAGAATTTCCTGAGCCAGAAGCATGGGGGTGGGATTAAGGGTGGTGTGTGTGTGCACTGGGGAGGTAGGGATAGAAGAGGCTGCCATTGCTGAGAATCCATGTCCTTTTGGGAGTAGGTTGCTTGCATCTGGGATGTGATGAGGCACGTGTCCCAGAAGAGCTGAGTCCACAGCCCCCTCCCAGGGAGCACCAGGGCCAGTGCATGGACTCCCAGACCTTTCAGGGGAAAGGTCTCTCCTGGCTGCAAAGGAGGTGAGGTCTAAGTGTACTAAGCTGACTTAGTCCAAGTGGACTAAGCTGCCAGTGCCAATTTGTTTAGCACCTGCTATTGCCAGGCATGGTAAAGACAACATTAATTATTACAAATAAGGTAATGGAGATTGTAGTCTATAAAATGAAATGGTACTACCTCATCTCACTAATTAAGAACTAAAAGTAGGTGAAAAGGTGAGTAGCAGGATCTTCTAATGTCAGCTGAGACACTATTAACAGATTCACGCAAAGATTTTTTATCTAGACTCATGAGTAATGTGCCCATGTTTGATTTTGCTATTTACTATAGATAGAAAATCAGACTTGTGTGAAGTTAAATGCACCACATATAGGTATCTATCCAGTAGAAAAGATATAAGAGGTTATATTTTTTAATGGCCTATAGGATGTTAACAGATTGGATCTCTATCTCAGTGTATTAGTTTTTTATTGTTGCCATAACTAATTATTACAAACTTAATTGCTTAAGACCATGGAGATTTATTATTTTATAGTTCTGAAGGTCAGACGTTCAGTACAGGTCTCACCAGACTAATGCAAATTGTAGGCAGACTGTGCTTCTTTCTGGACACAACAGGGGAGAGTCCTTTTCCTGCTCATTCCGCTGCTGGAAGAATTCAGTCCCTCCGGGTGTAGGACAGAGGTCCCTGTGTTCTTGCTGACTGTAAGCTGAGGTCTACGCCCAGCTGGTGGAGGACACTGTGTTTCTGGGACCAGGGCCCCGTTCCTCCACTTCAAAGCCAGCGACAGCAGGTCCTTCTCACATGGCACCTTTCTAACCTCCTCTGCTGCCTCCCTCTTCCATTTTTAAAGTCTCATGTGATTAAAGTGAGCACACTCAGATAACTCACGATCTCCCCATCTCAAGATCCTTAACCTAAATTGCATCTTCAAAATCCTTTCTTCCATGTAAGGCAACACTTCCCCAGGTTCTGGGGATTAGAGTGTTGACATCTTTGGAGAATCAGTTTTCATCCTGCCACATTGTAACAACTGCCATTGCTTAAGAATACCTTTGGGGGCAAAACTGTTCTGCCAAGTGCAACTTCGGCATTACTACCTTACCAGTTCCCTTATTAATGTCAGTAAATCTTTGACACATGTTCATTCTATACTTTTGTATGTTTTAACTTTTTAAAAATTGTAAAAACTATAATTGTAAGTTTTGGAGGCTTCGCTGAGATTTCCAAGTGGACTAAGCTGTCAGTGCCAATTCAACTAAGCAGCACGGGATGGGCACCTCAAGAATGGTGCAGCCTAGCATGCTATTTTGGCTCTGGGATGGATCCCAAGTGCTAATAAAAGTTTGTTTCTCCTCCCCTCCATCTCTCTCTCTCTCTCTCTCTCTCTCTCTCTCTCTCTGTCTCTCTCTGTCTCTCTCTCTGATTTAATTCTGTTTTTCTTTTATTTCTGGTCCTTGAAATAGTTTTAATTTTTTTTTCCTTGAAATAGTTTTAGCTGTGGTTCTGATTTGAGCATGCCAGCATGTCATTCCACACTGGTGGCTGCAATGACTGGGTCAGTGTTATGGTCTGGTTATTTGGTGGTTTCTAGTAGGATGATGGAATCTGTTCTCTGTTGGGTGGGAAACAGCAGAAAATCCAGTTTGTTAGTCTTTTCAGCCCTTGGTGAACTCAAATCCACCAAAGAAGTGTTATGTGCTTTCTGGAATTAGGATTAGCCCTGTGAGGTCTGACTGGTGAACATTTGTGTTTCTGTGTCTGTTCTTGATCTGGGACTGAGTTTGCAGAACTGACACTGCAAGTTCTCTGTAGGTTTGTGTGTCTGTAATAAAGAAAGTTCTCATTACATGAAGTGTTTTTCTCCTCCTGAAGGATATTAATTAGATTATAATATCTGTCAAATTTAATTAGCTGGTTCAGAGAGATTTTAAGCACTTACATAAATAATATTCCAAGAATTCCCCCCAAATAAACTGAATTTCTACTATTTTAAATAGACTTAATATTGTAAATGATTTACAAAAGTTCTTTCTTATAATAAACTAGAGGCCCGGTGCACGAAATTCATGCATGGGGTGGGGGGGGGGGTGTCCCTCAGCCCAGTCTGCACCCTCTCCAATCTGGGATCCCTCTCACAATCCAGGACTGCTGGCTCCCAACTGCTCGCCTGCCTGCCTTCCTGATTGCCCCTAACCACTTCTGCCTGCCAGCCTGATCACCCCCTAACAACTCCCCTGCCAGCCTGATTGATGCCTAACTGCTCTCCTGCCAGCCTGTTTGCTCCTAACTGCCCTCCCCTGCAGGCCTGGTCACCCCTAACTGCCCTCCCCTGCAGGCCTGGTCACCCCTAACTGCCCTCCCCTGCAGGCCTGGTCCTCCCCAACTGCTCTCCCCTGCAGTCCTGGGTCCCTCCCAACTGCCCTTCCCTACAGGCCTGGTCGCCCCCAATTTCCCTCCTCTGCCAGCTTGGTCACCCCTAACTGCCCTCCCCTGCAGGCTTGATCGCCCCTAACTGCCCTCCCTTGCAGGCCTGGTCCCTCCCAACTGCCCTCCCTGTTGGCCTGATCACCCACAACTGCCCTCCCTTGCAGGCCTGGTCCCTCCCAACTGCCCTCCCCTGCTGGCCATCTTGTGTGTTGGAGTGATGGTCAATCTGCATATTACTCTTTTATTAGATAGGATGCTAGCTAAGAGGCATTTTTATAATCAACATTAAAGTAATCAAGTTGAATTCTTAGGCAAATTAGATTGATTTAATTAATTTTGGCATATATATATCCTCTGGTTTTATCAGAATGGGGTATAATGTAAGATTTTTTAAAAATAAGAATTTGGTATGCTTTTCATGAACAGACAGGTTAATCTGAACTTCCAAAACTTTTACACTAATTTACTAATGTTAATAGCTAATTTTATAACTACATAATATTTAGAATTTTGGAAAATATAAAATTACAATCAAATTGAATTCTATATCTAACAAACTATTTACATCAACAGCAATTAGGACTGTAGCATGGCAGTTTGAAGATAACTCCTAACACTTGAACTTGAAAATCACAGGCTAATGTAAAATTAAGTTAATTAGTGAATAATTTTGATACCTGGATAATTTTTCTTTTTTTTAAAATATATTTTATTGATTTTTACAGGGAGGAAGGGAGAGGGATAGAGAGCTAGAAACGTCGATGAGAGAGAAACACCGACCAGCTGCCTCCTGCACACCCCCCACCGGGGATGTGCCCGCAACCAAGGTACATGCCCTTGACCGGAATCGAACCTGGGACCTTTCAGTCCACAGGCCGACGCTCTATCCACTGAGCCAAACCGGTTTCGGCGATACCTGGATAATTTTTAAGTAAACTAGAATACGTCAATCTTGGTTATAGAGTATATTCTTAACATATAAGTATACATACTTTTGCTTTTTATTCTATTTTATTGAGACACTGCATCTTTGGGTCATGTTAATAGATGTGTTCCTTTTTGCCACTTTGAGAAGGTATAAAGGTATGTGGGTTATATTGTATGTTCTTGTGAGCTTTTTGGTCTGTTTAAATGCTTGTGTAAAACAGGTGATTCCCAATTATCTACCTGCCTCTCAGTTATGTCTTTAAATTTGGTTATTTTAGCTAAGTTTTAATGGGTAAGACTATATACTAGAAGTAATGGCAATGAAATCCAACTATTTGCAAGACAATGGGATGTTTCTCAAGGGAAGACTGGGCAGTTTTGATCTAAAGTGTCTGGCTATTTCTAAATGTGAAAAGGAATAAGGAAAACTTGAATTGTATTTTAGAAGGTTGTAGAAGGTTTGTAGAAATGAAATTTTATTTGCCTTAGTTTATAACATTTGCAATACTAAGTCTAAATAATTTCAAAGTATTGTGCTAAGATTTTGGAAAAGCTTGTTCAGTGTTGATGGGCTTATTCAGAAGATGTTTAATAAAACGGTGGGAGTGTCTGGAAAAGCCTTATTGCCCAACCTGTCATTAATGTAAAACTGGAATTTTATTTCTCTGTTAAAATGATAAAGTGATCTTAGCGCATTTAATCTGCCTTTACAAGAGAGAACAAAAGATCATTCTTTACATTCTGTATTATCCATCTGGTCAGCAAGGATTAATTCTCACCAGAATAATTTTCTGTCCTTGTACTGACTTTATGCCCTTGATTCTAAAGCTAAGCTTCCATAAAACTGTGTCATCTTCTTCTATGTTTGGAATATTATGTTGCCACTTTAGTTAACAGCTAACCAAATTATTGTTTCTATCTTAATCGAGTGCCCAAGTTTCCTTTTATAACTTTTGCTTCCCTGAAATTGGCCTCTTTTGGTGCTATCACCAAATTAGACAATAGGTTAGAAAAAAATTGGAATTTCTTTTACACCTAAACATCGTTGCAGTGACCCAAAGCTCCCACAGGAACTCACCAAAAGTTATTCTTTAATCTTATTTTAAAAAGGGGAAGGTTAGAAATAGTTAGGTTTGTTTTACATATTTCTTAATTAGCTCCACCAGTTGTAAAAGCCGAATGACAAAAACTGTTTTGTCAAATCAAAAAATAGTTTTGTAATGGCAGAATGTCATTAATATTAATGTTTCAGAAAGTGGCCATGTTACAGAAGGGGTTGGGAGGTGTAGAGATTCTCCAGTGCTCTCATTGTCCTTCAGGCGTTCTTGCCCAAGGAGGGGACATTACTTGAATTCTCAGGGGAAAAGTTATGTATTATATCCCAACAAGAAATGAACTCTCCTCCATTTTGATATTATTTACTATACAGATGAACCACAGACACAGTCTCATCTACAGGTGATTTCCACTCTCCTCTTGCATTTCCCAAAGGCCCCTGCGCTAGAATCCGGACCTTCAACCAAGAACAGACTCAGTCTGAGGAAGGACTGGACGGGGTGTCACTAATACTGATATCTCAAGGACTAGACGTTTGGGGATGAGCTGTGAAGTGTGAAGCTGACATCATTTAGACAGCGGCCAGACTGTGTTGGGGGACTGGGCACAATGTCCAGGATGTTTTCCATTCAGAAGAGACGAATTTCAGGGAAGCAACTCGGACTCCCACCCCAGAGGAATGAACTTAATAACCAAGGACTGAAAGTCATTTACTTTGGCATATTGTTTTTTTAATATTCTGTTTCTGATAGGTTCATGAGGAAATCCGTTTTTCTTTCTTTTTAATCTATCTCTAATTTAGCAGACTGTGCTTTGGCAAACTGAAATATGACACTTTCTGATTCTTACTGACGCCTGATAAAACAGAAACTAATACCTCTACTGAGTTTCTTTACTCTGCACAGCAATATAGTTGTTTGCTTAGGGTCAATGAAAATCTGGTCTCCGTTCACCAAGATATACTTTGACAAATCGACTGTGCAACCCAGGCCATATCTGAAGTATCATGTTAAAAATTAACCTCATTTAATAAAGTGTGACAAGCTCACCTTTAAAACAGTATATTTAACATGCAATGTCAATACTTACAAAGCGCTCCAGGAAACCTGGCCCGAGACCTGCCCTATGGCTTACAGGGTCTCTCTCTCTCTCTTGCTCTCGCTCTTGCTCTCTCTTCTCTCTCCCAGCCTCAGAGGAGGTATAGAAGGGCACTTCCTGGCATGCCAGTGATCTTAATAAAATTTGCAGGATCTTGAAGAGAATTCACCAATATCTATTGCTACTGCATGTGAGGTCTAGTAGTTTCTTGGGCCTAGTTTCTAGCCTCGAGTTACAAGAACAAATAGTCAAGCCTTTTAAAAAGCCCAGCCCGAGATTCCTTAATGATATTTCCAGTCAGAAATGAATTATCTGGCCTTAGTACTTTGTCAATACTATCTGCTCAAGGAGTTTTAAATGATTAACTGATACTTCTTGCTTCACCTTCGTAATATATATATATATATATATATATATATATATATATATATATATATATATATATATATATCAGGACCTGCCTTTTCTGTTATCAAGAATAATATTTGAATATTATTTATAATCAAAATAAGTGGGCTGTTAGGAAAAATCTTTTAAAACTTGGAAAAGAGGGGGGCAGCGTGTGTCTTTAGTGTTATACTGGAGAATCATTTCAAAGGCTTCTGAGGATTATTAATTAACAGACTATACCTGCATTTGGCTCTGCTCTGAAGGGATTAGACCCACTGAAGTTACATGTAAAAGTAGATTTCTCTCAGGTAAAATGATAACCCGATAGCTTATGTTCTATTGCCCTATAGGAAATTCCAGTTTTACTTCTAATGCGGCACAGGCATTTCAGAGGCCTTTTCTGGTAGACTATGTAACCCTGTTCTTCAAAAGGCTCTTTGAATCAGCTTACAGGCCCCCTCATTATTTCATTGATAATCTTTGACACATATTCATTCCATATTACAAGAGAGTCATGCTTTTGATTGTTTTAAAATTATAATTGTACACAGCTTGCCTATCAGGATGAAAGCATGGAGAGGAAATAGCCACTCGTTCCTTCCCAATGCCCTGACTTCTGTGTTAATGGCACTTCCACATCTCTTCCCATCTCCCTCCTCCCTGCCCAGAGCTGGGCCCTTGTTGACTGCCACAGAGAGTCCCAAGCCCGCATTGTGATTTATGCCTCACTTCTCTGGGAGTAAATCAGCTGCTGCCCTAAACTGCTCCAGACATAGCCAGGCAGGCACAGGTCCTCACCCACTCCTGACAGGGCTTTCATGTATTTATTCACCCAATGATGTATTTACTTATCCACTGTTTATCTCTGCAATGATTTACTCAGTATGCATTTACTAAGACCTCAGAAACTGGCATCAGAACCACAGTGGATGGTTGAATTAATTAGGTGAAACTTTAAAAGCTGCTAATTAAGTGTATGCAGTGAAGTAATCAATAAAGCAAATAGCTTTTCTTGGTACATAGCCAGACATTTTTACGTGCAACTGGCTGCTGTGAGAAACCCCAAGTTTTCTGCAGCTGCGCTTGGAAGTTTATTTCTTACTCTTCAGGGTCCAGTCTGCAGTGGGGGTGTTCATTCAGGAATCCAGGCCACAGATTCTCTGCCATGGTCACTGTGTGGCAACTTCCTAAGTTGCCCTGGACACTGGCACTCGGTTGACAGATGGGTGATGAGAGAGCCTTGAAGACTGGGTGAGAGGTTTGCATGAGCCGGGCTGGAAAAGGTATCTTCCACCCACATCCCACAGGACAGACCTCGGTGACAACGTCACACCCACCTGCAAGGGGGGCAGGGCACTTGTCCAGCTGTGTTCCTGGGTGGAGAGGGAAAAGGCCTGGCAAACACCACGGAGTCCCTGCCACAGCTTCTAGTAATCTCCCGAATCCCAGGGTCCACTCAGCCCAGGGGTACTGACTCTGCAGGTTACCAGAAGAAAGCGGAGGTCATGGCCATGGAAAAGCTCATCTCCCTCTGTGGAGCACATGGTGAAAGTGACTTACTTCTCACCTGCAGATCCTGAAGACAGAGATAGTGCTCTCCTTTCCTTTTTCCTCGGAGACAGAGAGCTTCCACTGCTCTCTCAGAACTCTGTCAGTGGGCACTGGAACCTGACCGATCTGGGGAGGGGACTGACATGATCACAGCTGGCTTCTTAAAGGGAGCTCTGCTGATGGTGCTGGCTTCGCCTGCAGTGCCTGGGGGATGCTTCAGGGCACCTACAATTACAGGATTTCAGAGAGTCTCTATTTGGCACCTTGGTTTCCAGTTCAGCAGAGGTTGAGAGGCCTCCCTAAACCTTCAGCCCACTCTCTTATGCCAGGCAGCACCTCATTCAAGCAGTGAATGACTGATTTTTTATTTTAATGCAAAATATAATGAAATGTGGAGTCGCTAGAAATATTAGTGAATATAGTATTTTCTGAACTAAATTTTCTAGTTAACTCATTTTAACCAGAGAGGTCTTTTGTTTCAACCTTTGGGGTTGAAAATTGCCCTAAGACAGACCAGTTGGCTTTCCTGCCTTAATAAGCAATGTTCCAAATGAGCAAACAACATTGCCTTGATGTTTTCCTGTTGTCCATATGAACAATTATTATTTGGAAGTGGGGAGGGGATGGCCATTTTTAATAACCTAAAGCTCAACCATGGTGACCTGAATAAACTGTGAAAGTCTGTTTTCAGGTGTTTTCTCCCCTCAACAACCTTTAAATTTCAGAATTCAAATCATAATGCCTGAACTACTAAATGTACTAGGTGGAGCATTCTTGCTATTAGCAAAGGGAGCCTAGGAAATTAATACATCTTTACCACGGCCACTTCCTCACCCACAGTGGGGAAAAGGCCAATCCATCTAGGTCTCTGAATACATTTCAAAAATAACAGAGTTCACTTTGTGCTTTGTTTTTAAGTAATATTCATCAAATAAGAACTATGCTAATTATGGTTCCCTTAATCATATTTCAGGGTGACTTTTAGGTCATAAATCCATTCAATGAGTGTCTGTATTGAGTAATAAAACCTTTTCCTTATAGTTATCATTGCTTCTCATAATTTTAGATTGCTTTTTTCTTAAAAATATATTATTTTATTGTTACAAGAGTCTTTAGGCATGCTTCCTTAGAGCTATGGAGGAGTTGAGACCTGGAAATGTGAGGTCGCTTGCCCAGGATCACAAGATAGAACTTGTGACAACCCAGAGTTCCTGCTTCAAGTTCAATGTCTATCTCTCCATCCAGGATCAGAACTACACAAAATCACCCATTTTCAGCTAAAGCCTTGGAATGTGTCACCCCTTTTTCCCTGGTACTTGGATAATAATCATTTGTAAAGCAAAAATCCTATGGCCATATAACTGAGTACTGGGATACTGGGATGGAATTTCTCTTTCAAGGATGGGAACAATGCCAAGGAAGAGAGCAGAAGAGATGTTTGACTTATTTGGGTCAGGGAGCACCTCTTTTTATTTTCACAGTGTTACAGGAGAGATGTCATCATCTCCACTTTATAGATAACAATATGGTGGCGCTGACAAACTTGCCCCAAATCACAAAGCTGGTCCATGGTAAACCAGACTGAAACTTGGCCTATCTGGCTACATCCTGGATGGGACTCCTCCCTCCCCTTCAAGCCACCAGAGGGTCCTATTCATTCCCTAGTTCCCTCCTAGTCTTCTAGTCTTAGCTACCTTGCAGAGAGGGTTTCCTGAATATGACTCTTCCCAACCTGGCCATGGGGCCCACAGAGAAGGAACTCCCAGAGGTCCCCAAATTCTCTTACTGCTTAAAAAATGACATGGATTAAAGTTCCCAAATAGTGGTAGGACCTTCACCCAAACCTGACATCAGATGTGTATTCTCAAGAGAAATCAACGTGCTGAGAAAAAACTTGTAATCTGGGTATGTGTGGGAGTCTTCAAACTCAAAGCCTTTTCTTCTATTCATTCTCTTTCAAAACTATCTTATTGTGAAATTACTTGGAACACACAGAAAAGTACTACCATCCAGTCTTCAACTTTTAGGTTGGTCTCCTGTCATGCTTACTTCAGATTTTTCTTTTTTAAAGGAAAACCCAAAACTGATGTTTATTCTTTCATCTATGTTTTCATATTCTTACCAAGCTATGTATCCATACTGGGTCTTATTTTGTCTTTTTAAAATTCACAAATATAGTTTTATCTTTCTGCAGCTGTGCTTTTGCACTGGACATTATGTTTCTTAGACACACCCGTGTGGATCCACTTAGCCCTGGTCCCTGCTTGTTTACTGCAGTTCAGTACCCCAGTGTATGAATGAACCACAGCTTCCTAAGCTGTTCTCCTTAGGAAGGACACTTAGGTTATTTCCCCTTTGTTGTTGTTAGTACAAACTATGATGGTTAATTTTATGTATCAACTTGACTGGGCCATGGGGTGCCCAGATATTGAATCTAGCATTATTCTGTGTCTTTCTGTGAGGGTGTTTGGAATGAGCCTAACATTTAAATCAGTAGACTGAGTAAAGCAGATAGTCCCTGCCCCCCCACCCCCACCCCCAATGCGAGGGTGGATCATCTAATCAGTTGAAGGCCTGAATAGAATGAAAAGTCTCACCTTCCTGAGTAAGACCTTTCCTACCTGGCTGCCTTTGAACTGGAACATTTGCCTTTTCTAGGTGTGGGAGATTCCAGTAAGTGTTAAGGTGGCCCTGCCCTTGAGGAGCTACAAGTTCAGCAAGAGTGATGCACAGGTAAACAAACCTCATACACGAAGGTGGGGCTGCACACAGGGAGCCACACCAGGTGCGGAGAGCCCCTGAGAGGGAGTTAGGCCAGGCTCACTGTCAGGAAGGGGAGGACTGTTAGAGCAGGATTTCTGAAAAAGAAATTCTGCAGCCAGGTTTGAGGGAGTGTGGGGATTTCTCAGCTGTACCCAGGAGAAGGAGAAGAATGGAAAAGACATTCTAGCAGATAGAAGAGTTAGTATAAAGCTTGGGGCTAAGAAGTAATTGAACATGATCAATTCAAATGAGCAGAATGAGGCCTGAGAAATAGGCCGGGAGGGATCTTGCAGGCCTGCTTTCCCAGAGGAGAGGCCTCTGAAAACGTTTAGCAGGACTATGTCCTCCAGCCCTGGGCCATAGTGGTTCACTGCTCACCTGGTTTGTCTAGCTTCCATTCATTGCTGACATTTGTGACAACTGTGGAATAAGCTGTGTTATGTGCATGCCCTCACGGGTGAGATTTATACATAGTAAACACTTCAGCTAGAAACAATATGAAGTGGTTCCTATTTGGATTTCCAGATTTTCCTCAAGATCACATTTCTGAGAGTGAGAATGGAGCCATGAATCTGGCCTGGTTTTGCCTCATTTGTTCCAGGGAGAGGCGGGGCTTGGTTGCAGGCATGTGACCTGAGAGCTGTAAGAGCTTCCTTTTGACAGGGAGGGGCCTGAGCCTATCAGAGACACCAGCTCTTTTTCAGAAACACAACTGATTTACTTGGCTCATTTCATCAGCATTTTCTTAAACTAATGAGGAAAAGAAAATTCATTTTGAGAAGTGGCTGTTTTATTAGATTTTCCTGGCTCATTCTCCTAAAAAGGAGGTTCCCTTAATTTAAGGACAGAAAGTCGGGTGGGCCTGCTAGCGGGAACCTCACTGACTTCAGGATGCCCTGTCACTGCAATGAGATTAATTCACTGAAGGAGCTTATTTCTACCTGCTGTTAAAAATCACCTACATTATGGCACACAGGGTAACAAATGAATTTTGTGGGCTCCTTTCCTTTTTCACCACACAGCCCCTCATCTCCTTGTTTCTCATTGTAGTAAAATGGGGAAAGTAAACAGAAGGTGCAGTGACACCTGGGGAAGCCACGCTTCTCTTCACATCTGTGCTCCTCTCTGTCCACTCCCTGCTGCAGGTGGCCTGTTTAGGTGAATTTGCCCCATCATTCTGATTGTAGAAAGTCAAGGATCTTTCCTCTTTTTCCCTTTCTGTCTCTACCCAGAGCCCAAAGTGTAAGAGGGGATTTTTCAATATGTCACTCCTTTGCAATATGACACTGCATGATATTCCAAAACATCCTTTCTGGAAGTTGAGTTATGCTAACAGTTGTTAGTTAAATAATGAGAATTCACTGAATTCTTACTGGAAACATTGTACTCATAATAGAGAAAAGAACGACAGTTCTTGCTCTTTCCTTGTCTGCAAAAGACCAAACCAGGCTGAGTGAAATGAATCCAGAAGAATTTATACAAACCTAAAAGAACGCAATATGTCTTCCTGACATAGAATAATTAAGTGGACAATAATCACCCTCTTTTGAGGGCAGCCTGTGTTTTGAGATGCTTGTCTCCTAAGGTAAGCTCATGTTGGTGCTTCACCCTCAGTCTGGTGCACAGAGCAGCTCAGGAAGCTTGTGGAGAACACGGGAAGGAAAGAGCCTGTACGATGCAGTCCTGTTCTTTTGATTCTCACTGCTGCTGTGTGCACATTTATGGTTTTCAAATTCAGTTCTATGACAGGGGCATTTTTTAAAATCTCATTTTATCTTTTTAACTAAGTTACAGGTCCAGTGATAAGGGTCCAGTGTCTAAGCCACACCTCTGGCACATGTCTGCAGCAGGATTTGATTCTGAGTGAGCCTGTCACCAAAAATGGTGCTCTTCTCAATGTACCAGCTGCCTCCCAGCACAGAGTGGCTGCAATGGGGGTGCAGGTGGCTGCTCTGAACAGAAGAGGACCCTGTGAGAAGACCAGGGAGGGGAGCAGGGCTGGGTTGCAACTGGGCTTCCCCTCATGGTGCTCTTTGCAGACCCTGATGGATATTTCTGTGCGGGAAAATGCTTGCATTAAATGAAGAAAGACCTATTCCTCAACAAATACCCTCCCTGCCGGAAGCCGTTCCATCCTTGCTGCTTGACACAGTCCCTGCAGGGAGGAAATATCTGCACAGCATATGTTCCAAGGGACCTGGTGTATATGGCATGCTGTTTTTAATATGTTTGCTCCCCTTCTTAGCACTATGTGTTCTTACCAGGGCCACCTCCCCGGGAAAGGTTGTTTCCCCAGCTGGGAATGTTTCCCTAGAGTTAGGGATTAACGGGACTAGGGAAGGGAATGAATCAGTAAAACCCCCTAGTGTTACAGAAATACCGCCCCTTATCTAAAAATCTCATGCGAGCTATGCAAGCAGAAAGACTCAGACTAGGTGTCAGACAAATGGTTAACCACTCTAACTAAGAATAATCACGCTTAAACTACATAACCTTTACTTAAGCCATAGAATAGGAAAACTTCCTGCAGTTATTTCCTTATAGATTAACAAATAGAGCAATAGAATAGTAACCTTAGAATACAAATAACAAACTAGTCCTTATAATGGAACACAGAGACTAACCTTTAGAATAGAATATAGAAACATAGACAATAGATAAGATTAAAATCAGCAGAGCTAAATAGAAATAAGATTTTTAGCAAAGGTCAGACAAGAAACTGTAAACATAAAACAAGAAACTGCAGTCCCAGCATCAGAGCAGGGAAATTTCTTACATGATCACCTGGCGGTTCCCAATTTAGGCTGCAAACACTGACTGTTAAGAGCATCCCTTCCACTGTCGTTCAAGGTCAGGTAAGGGCATTGCAAATCAAGGCCATTAAAATAAGGATGAATTAGATCATTCAGTGGGAAGCTAGATTGCCTACCTTTTTCCTGTTGAATCGTGTATCATTTAAAATTGTAGGAAACATCTCCTCTAGGCAAAGATACTTCACAAAGAGAAAAAATGCGTAACATAAACACTATGTTTATCTGGTGTTCCTGAGTCATGCAGATGGTTATCTTGCCTTTTTGCAGGCTGTTTTGACCCTTTTTAAAAAAAGTTCCTGTTATGGCTTTTGTTCTTAACCTACAATGTGAGTACAAAAAGGTCAGCCAGCCCTATGGGTCTTTAGAGGGCCAGGTGACAGGTCAGAGAATGCCAGTGTTTTGAGAAGTCTGTCTCAGTGTTTGCTCCATGGGGAAGGTCAGCCTGGCTTAGAGAGGTGCTCAGTCAATACTTACAGAGAACAAGAGGAAAGGAAGGGAAGGGAATGCAAGCACCACTTTCTTTTTATCCACACACTACCTGGATACTGGTCATGTTTATGGTTTTCAAATTTGGTTGTACGATGCCTCAGGATAAATGGCTGTTTCAAAACTAATTACAGAAAATGTAAATGTTTTTTAAATAAAAGGCACTTGCTAATGCATCCTCCCTCAACCCAAAGAGAGGCTGGGGTAACCAGCTTACCCATGCTCAACAAGGTAAGGAACACGCTGTTGACGTTTTCTGATTGCATAATGGGTGCCAGCACCTCAACCTACCACAGATACTAGTTTTGGCTGTCCTGTGCCTTTAAGACCAAAGGAGGTAGAAATTCTAAGAAGGGGGAAATTGAAGATGGCCTTGTCCTATCTGGCCTTCAATCCCCTAGAGTGACTTTTTTCCCTGCTGGCCAAAGATCTGTCCTGAAATCTGGCCTTGTCTCCCTTAACAAGCTCTGCTTGCCCTTGAATCTGACTCTAAATTCTAATTTACACACACTGCTCAGATTAGACATCTCCTGTGGAGCTGCTCTAACCTCAGACTCCAGACCCCTCCGTCCTCCCTGCCTTAGCTCAGCCTCCTGTCACACTCCCAAGTCTGACATTCGGTCCCACCCATCCCCCCCACCTGCCCTTGGCTCCTGGCTTTGGGTTTCTCCTAACTCAGTCCTGACAGCTGGTGTCACTGATTCCAATTCAACTGCTAAGGAACAGCATCTCCTTCCCACCTGCGTACAACTGAGAGTCCTGGAGGGGAGATGAGGCAGCCTATGCCCTCCAAGCTGTGCTTCTGGCCTCATCCAGATAGAACAGACCAGCCTGCCCAGCTTGGGCCCACAGCCCCATGATTCTGTCCAAAAGCAGACCCAGAATTCTCTGCTTGGGAGGAGACCACATATGCCCATATTAAATGATTCATAATATGGGATCCTACAAGGATTGACCTATTTTGCAAAACCCTTAGATTTTTTATTTTCTTTAAATTGTTTTCTAGTTCTTTCTTTTTTTTTTTTTTTTTGCTCATCATCAACCCCACCTCCGAAGGGGCTGAGGTATATGTGGTTCTGTATCAGAACCAGAATTCTCTAAAAAGTTATGGCTCATGGGCATGCAGGGCCACTATGTCCCAGGATTCTGAATGTGTCTCCCCTCTCCAAGAGCAAGATATGATCAGATTCATGTTTCATAAAATCACATGGCTTCAGTGTGAGGGTGGATCAGAGGAAGACAAGGCTGGAGAATTACGAGACTTGCAAAGAGTCATATTAAGAGTCCTGAGAAGGGACATTGAGGACATCTATTGTCCTTGAACATTAGTGATTATTTAGTTCAGCATAAGTAATTAGACAAAAGAGGCCATCAGCATAGTCTGTCTATTCCTCACCTTCCACTCCCCCAGCAGCCAAGTCTTGAAACTTATTGTTATTATGTAGGAAAGACATCCACCAGCTATAGTGGGAGAGACTCTACCTGTCCACTAGAGCCTGTTTATGCCCTTATGTTTGTAACTTACTGGAAAACGAGTCCCTGAAATCAGACCAATCAGATTACTACCTACCTCAGAGTAAAATCAATGGAATTAGAGGGAAACTTTTATTTGATCTCCATTTTTTAAAGGAAGCAGAAATTATTAGTCAATTCCTAGGAGTCTTTGGGCTTAAGGGTAATTGAGGCCACTTATGCCCATTCATTGGCACCTTTCTCTGACTTCCTACCAAGGCAATAAAGAGAGATTTAGGCCAAACCTGGAAAGCCAAGGAGAGAAAGGAAGTGTTCTCACAGAGGCAGGAAGGTTTGAGACTTCAACGAGAGGAAAATTATTTAACAAGAGCCTCAGAGACAGCATGACAGAGCGGGGCATAAAATATTCCCGGGACAGTGGGTGACAGCATTATTAGTTATAAATTAAGAGACACTGGAGTCAGAGGTACAAATATGTTTATCACATAAGACTCTGTGTTATTAACAATAAAATAGGAGGACTAAATTACTCTTTGTTTAAACTTCCCAAAATTTGATTTACATGAAAACCATTAAAGAATATGAGCTGGTGGGGAAAGAACAAACAAATGACAACCCAAACAGAGAGAGGGAAGACACAGGTGAGGAAGACAAGAGAACAATGCTCTCTCATCACTGGTGTGTAGGAGTTAAGATGAAGGAAGGAGAGAAGATACGTGGCAGAGCACTGGGGACTCAAATTGTTAAGTGACATCTTAACAGGGTGAAGTCTGTGGATATGCAGTCAAGCTTAGAACAGCAGGAGAATCCAGTGGGAAGCCGTAAGATGAGGGCAGTATAAAGCAAGGTTCCCTCATCTCTGGTCCAAAAATGGCAACAAGTCAAAATCTTCGTACTAATTTTACGATTAGGAGCGGCTTCTTAAAACTGCGCATTGAAAATCTGAGGCAATGTCTGGATCAACAGTAGAGTATTGCAGTTGATTAGTGAAGTTTCCCAAGGGCCCAGGGTTGGAGAATGGGTACAACTAATGTGGGAGAAAGAAGTTCTACTTGTATCCCTGTCTCCTTTACTGGCATTCTCCAAATTGGGGTTTAGGGTCAAAAGCCCAGCTAACACTAAAATTCATCTGGCTTTATCTTTGTTCTATACATTATTTCTCATGAGGATTCCTATGGTGGGTAGGTAGTGTTCCTGGATCCCATGGCATTGTAAAACCTACTCTTGATCCCCCCAATTTAATATGCTGATATTTTTGGATCTTGGGACCTAAACTTTTCCCTTGTAGGGTCAGATAGCGCTTCCAGAGGTCTTGGTGGTGACTTGGGTAGTGGAATGGGGATGGGGACTCTGGGTGAGCTTCAGTGAGCAAGAATTGTTCCTAGGCTCCTACCCTCTCTCTCATCTGAGAAAAGTGATGCTCAAGTTTCTTGTCCTACAATGCAGGACATTATGAATCCTGATATCCCAGGCCAGGAGAACCTAGGGGGATTTAAGGACTTGAGTTGAAATGATTCACCTTCATTTAACGCACAAGTGTCCTGTGGGGGAGGTTGACATTATCTATCTGTATCTTACCATTGCCTTCCCCCTTGACAGACAGAGATAGATGTTCATGCATCCATGTGAAAAGCTTCTTGGAATAAAAATAGATTGAGTATTGATTCTCATTTATGGACTCAGGATTCCCCCTCCAGGAAACAGGGCAAGGAGTGTACATGGAAGACCCAACAGCACTGACCTTTCTCAGAATGACAAGGCCTAAATGTGAACACAAATAAAATCGCCTTTGGGTCAGAGCTCATTTTATTCCTTCATAAGAATATATAAATCAAAAACCTTGGTCAAGTGCAAAGTACCAGGTCAATAAAACTTTGGTTTTGTTGTAATGTTTTCTCTTTGTCATCAGGAAAATAAAACAAACAAGACAAAATAAAACCACCATTTTTTAAAATAAAAATACAAAATTGAAAGACCACAAAATTATTTGTGTCTGTAATGTTAAGTTCCTACATAACATGTTTTGAGGGCAGCACTGTATAACTCATTTCTGTATTCTCCAAAATGTCTTGAGCTTGAAAGAATTGTTAAGCTGAAAAGAGGAGTTGCATTGTTGAGTGGTGGAGGGAGCCCTTTACTTGCATTTGAATTTGTTTCCTGCTGTATTCCCAGCCCCCTGAATGATGTCTGGTAGAATCTCTTATAGCAACATGAGCTATATGGTATGGGCAAGCTTGTAAGCTGTCTGAGCCTCAGCTTTCCTAAAAGTAAAATGGGGTTATGTAGGTCTATACTACTTCATGCCTTTGCTCAACATAGCTTCCTCTTCCAAGAATGCCCTTGACTCTCTCATTTCAAAACCTTGCTTGGGGTAACTTTTTCATTGAAGCTTTCCTTGACACCCTCTATTTCCCAGGAATAAGTGTCATCTCCCTCCTTTGGGCTCTGCTAAATCCCATAATCATTCTATCAAAGCACCCACAGCCCTTTGTGACATTTACCTACTTACAAGTCTATCTGCCTCTGCCAAACAGTGACTTTCTAAAGGGTAGGAACTATATCTTCTTATTCGTTCCTGAATGCCAGGAACAATGGAAACTTGATATGATTTCTGAGCGAATAAAAGAACGAATAATGAAGTTCTATAACCAGCTGAGTGATGTGATCCATTTGGGGTTTTAGAAAAATCCTCCTGGCATGGCAAAAAAAAATGGGCTAGAGTTCAGAGGGGTTAGATAAAAAGCATCAACACTCCTTGGAGTTCAGACACTATCTCCAGGATGCTTCTGTTAATTTCATAAGCAACCCAGAATCATGCAAGCCAATATCTGAGTCTGCAGAGTGGAAGACACAGAACACATGGCATGAGGGGTCCAAGAAATAAGTGCTGGAGCACAAAGCCCCTTGGGAATGGATCAACCTTGGTGGGTGTCCTGGGTGGGTGTGGTCAGAGACAGCACTGGTTGAGCAAGTGGGTACCTGAGACCCTTCATTCACTACACAGTTCTCCCAGGGTCCCTTGAAAACATCTTCTGCTCAAGGGCAGTTGGTAAAATAGACCTGTTTCTCAAAAGCAGGGACACATCAGTCTTTTATTTGGGTCATGAGAGTCCCCAAACCAAGTGGGATATAGGGGTCACCAATGCCCAACACTGCCTGGAGTAAAGGAGGGCACAGAGGCAGCATCTAGTCTGGTCCTCTAGGCAGAGTCATAGAGGGGCAGATGTTATCCCAGTATTCTATTTTTTAAAACAACTTTATGGGGGTATGGTTTATCTAAAATAAACTGCACTCGGCTAAAGCATACAAATTGATGAGTTTTGACAGATTTATACACCCATTAATATGAACTGAACCCTGTCCAACTGAAATTCATATGTTGAAGCCCTCGCCCCCAGTGTGTTTGCATTTGGAAATGGGGTCTATAAGGAGATGACTAAGGTTAAATGAGGTCCGAGGTGAGGCCCTGCTATGATGGGACTAGTGTTCTTATAAGAGGAAAAGACACCAGAGCTCACCTGCCTTCCCTCATTACCCCCTCCTTTTCTCTCTCCCTGCCAGATGAACACACAAGGCAGCTGTCTAAAAGGCAGGAAGAGAGCTCCCACCAGAACTTGATCATACTGGCACGTAGATCTCAGACTTCCAGCCTTCAGAACTGTGAGAAAATAAACTTCTGTTGCTTAAGCCATACAGCACATGACATTGTGTTATAGCAGCCTGAGCTGACTAATACACCCATGAAACCACCACTCAAGATATAGAGCCATTCCACTGTACTCCTGACTTCTTATTCCTGTTCACAATAGACTGAAAACTCTAACCTTAACACCAGGAGAGAGATGTCTGCTGTAGGAAAGAGCGCTAACCTTTCCAAAATGCCCATTGAAATAATTTGTTGCCTATGATATCATTATGCCAAAAGAAAGAAGCCATTATGCTTAAGGCAACAAATTCATGGTAACTCAACCCTGAGCATCCAATTAAACTGGTCATAGTTATAGCTCTGAACTGGTTCTGATAACCTGCAAAAATCTTCCAGATGAAGCTTTTCATCAGAAGCAATAGGTTCCCTAAGAATAGAGAATTTCAGAAAGTTTTGGAAAAGGAAAGCCTTTGATTTTTTTGGCCTCTTCCTCCCTCACTTCTCAGGAGCCAAATTCCCTTCTCCTCCTTCTATAAATGTTATCTTAACCCTTGTCATTCCTCTGAGGTCTCTGCCCCAGGGAGAGTCATGCAGCCTCTACACCCTGGCAGAAAGCCTCCTCCTGTGCTCCCTGCTGTGCCCCTAGGCCTGACACAGTGTCCACCAAGAGCTGCTGCATGGGAAATATTTGAGGAGGGAATTCCTGATTAAATGAACTGAAAAGGAGTTGACCAAAGGAATGGCAGCCCGAGGACCTAGAGCTGGATGTTTAATGCACGTTAATGCAGCCTGGAATGTCATCTGGTTAGTTGCCTTTTTTAAAAAATATATATTTTATTGATTTTTTTACAGAGAGGAAGGGAGAGGGATAGAGAGCTAGAAACATCAACCAGCTGCCTCCTGCACACCCCCCACCGGGGATGTGCCCGCAACCAATGTACATGCCCTTGATCGGAATTGAACCTGGGACCCTTTAGTCCGCAGACCGACGCTCTATCCACTGAGCCAAACTGGTTTCGGCACGTTAGTTGCCTTTTGATATTTATCAGGTCTCTGGGCCAGCAGAGCTGGCAGAATAGAGAAATTATTCTCTTTCCTAGAGGAAATGTCCTGACCACCGTATCAAGGCATGCAAGGCCCCTTTGCTTGGTCTCATCCATACTTCTCGCACCATCTCCCACCTCCCTGCAGGTACCCAGTAGTGCAGATACCACAACCGCTTATTAAAACTTAAATGTATTGTATGTTCTGTCTCTGTTCTGCCCAAGTCCAAGCTCTAAGTATCCTTTCCTTTGGAGCCTTCTCTGACACCAATCTCACAGCACACTGTTCGCATGACCACTGCAGCTTCTTACGTGGTTTCCAATATCTGCCTCTGGTTTGACTTTCACACTAGATACTGAGCCCCTGAGGAATGCTGCTGAGTCTTAATAGTGTTATAAGCCCACCACCTAATTCAGCACTATGTCCTTAAAGGTTCTCAATAAACACTTGTAGAATTTAATTGCCCAATAAACTCTCTCACTTTCTCTTTCCCACGTTCGCCTGGAAATCCCCTTTAGATTATCTCAAAGTCAACCTTAATTAGACCTGTGTACAGACTTTTTGCCATATAACATAATCTAATTATGAGTGCTGCCCCATCAGATTCATAGTTTCTGCCCACACTCAAGGGGTCACTGGGAGTCACCTTAGAATCCTGCCTACCCCACCTACTCAAGCTGTTTCCCCCATTTGATGTCAGTTTCCTTGGCTGGAACACAGTAATAAATAAATCTACCTCCTACACTTATAGTGAAGATTAAATAAAAAAAATATGAGGGCCAGTTGGTGACTGCAGGTCTCTTCTCTTCCTATTTTGTCTGGGCTTCCATCTCATGACTATTCCCAGGTTACCTAGGGAATACACACCAGCTTGACTATGTGCTATCAAGTGTCTCTATGAGACCCTTAGTGGCACATGCAGATTTAAAAAAGAAAAGACTAATTGATAATAACCAGTGATCTGATTTTCGGAGAACAGAAATAACTGAAATCTCCCAGGATTAGCCTATGACTCAAGTGATGATGATTTTATAAAGACTGAAATCCAAGCTTCGCAAGTACATTACTGCTACAAAGTCTCAAACCATCATTTGACTTCATAAAACAAAAACACTTGCCCATGCCACCTGAGCTTTAATGAATTGGATGCCATGAGAAAGAAAACCCACAACACTTGGTTTTGATAAGCTAGATGCTTTGAGCCCAGCGATAAAGATGCTACTGGCTTTTAGGATATAGTGGGCACAGGGTAAGGCTAAGTTGGTCCTCTTCAGCTCTCCTTCTCAGACAGGCCTTGCTGCAAGTTTCTACTGCTTATGCTGACTGCCTGCCCAGCTTCCTGGGGACCTTCCCAGTAGTGTCCCATCTTGTTCTCCCCTGGACATTATTGATGCCTCTCCACAAAATTTATCACTCCTGTGTTGTATCCCTTCAATGCCCCACTGGGCCCCTGACTAATTAGGTACAGGATGAATAAAGATGTCAGCCAATGAGAACGGCTGAATATGACAGTCTCTTCCTGGTTACATCTGCACTCCCCAGAGACCTTCTGTGTTATTCAACTAGAGTATACGTATTCCCTTTCAGGTTCAGCTTCCCCAAACACTCAGAACCACAGATCCCACCAGCTGCAATAGAAATCTACTGCTTACAGAACTCAGGGGTGGTCTGGGAGAAACACGCCTACAGAGATTCCGGTTCCATCACTCCACCACCTCACCCTAGATGGGAACTTATCATTTGCATTTTCCAAAGGGTCCTTGTCCTTCATCTCACATCTGTAAGACAAGATGGCACCTCTGGGTCAGAGAAATGCAAATAAATAACAGTAAAATGCAATTTTTTAGTGGAAATTGGAACCTAAATCATTTTGTACCAGTGGATTTTTAGGTGAAAGAAACCTTAACTATATCCTCTAAAGTCTATACTTTACAAACATCTGTTTTATTTAGATAACCAGGAGGAATAAAACACCAGCGTTCTTCCTTTTCTGGCTTTTTATAATGAATTTAGAGACACAAAAATCCAATTAACCCTCATCAAATGTGTGCATGCTTCAGTCAGGGACCTGTACGCTCTAAGGCTGAGCTGGGCAGTGGCAGGCTGTGCCCAGTGGAAGCACTGAGATGCTGTATCACCTAAGACAGCTTGGCTGTCCCAGGAATCAGTAGCCCTGGTTGGGTGGCTGGAGAAGGCTAAGGCTTGACAATTGGAGCTGTGGAGCTTCATGGTCGGCTCTGGGGGGCTCTTTGGGTACAGTCTGGAAGCAGTAAGTGGCACCTCTTAGAACTCTGTAGCTATGTTGGGGTTGGGAAAAGAAAGAATGACCATAAGGACATGAGATTGACATAAGCTTTGAGGCAGACTCATTAGTCAACAGAGCCAAATGTCAACAGTACAACAATTGAAATTTCTTTTGAGAGCCAAATTTTTTAAACTTAAACTTCTTCTAACGCCACTTCTTCAAAATAGACTCGCCCAGGCCGTGGTATTTTGTGGAAGAGCCACACTCAAGGGGCCAAATAGCCGCATGTGGCTCGCGAGCCGCAGTTTGCCGACCACAGGGCTAGGGAACATGGAGGAGTGATAAGGCCATCTGAGCTCTTGGAACATCCTGAAGGAAGAGTGGCCACAGACACTCTACATCAGCACCTCAGTGTACGTCAAGGGCAGGCAGCCATCCTGGCCAACAGCATCTACCATACACTTATTGTGAGATCCTAGACCTGTCCTTCCACCAAGAAAAGTCTCAGCTTCCTGTTGAAGAATGAGTGGTTTAGCTGGATTTTCTGGCTTCTCCTTTCTATGAGGTAAGAGCAGTGATACCTGACCCACCAGAGCCCGAGCATCCTCTCTGCCCAAAGCTTAGCTCTCTGCTTTTGACTTAGTCTGAGGGGGCTCGTGATTGAGTTAATAAATGAGCATCTCAGACCCGAGGTTTCACCAATTAAGATGGCAGTTTGTTGCAGCCCCTAAAATGACAAATGAAAACTGACTGGAAATGATCAGGAGATGTTTTCTAGGTCAGATCTGTCAGTTTCTCCATTAATCTGTTCCATCAGCAGCAGTAATATAAGGTTCTCAGAAAAAGAGTCCATGCCGGTTTCACAAAGCCACACTGGACTCACTGAACTGGTACTCATCTGGCACAAACATAGGGCAGTTTGTGGGCTAAATGTGGGTTCTGTATTTTACAAACCTCTGTTTTAACCTCCTTCCCTAGTTCCACACAAACCAGGGAAGAAAGGTAAGTGGCCCATCCTTTGTTCTCATAGCCCTTGGTTGAGGGGTGAGGAGGCTGCAACAAAGCAAGGGGTTCATTTCACTTAACTGAAAATGCCCAATAAAAGAGAGTGACAAATAAACTAGGAACCATGCTCTCAGATTATATAATTTACTTTGGACAGTGCTACATAAAATAGGGGAAAACACTTGTATAAGATAATTTAAGTGAAAGAGTAAGGTGCAGATTTGTATTTGTAATGTGGTCATAATCATGCAAACAAACAAAAGCAAATTTCTCAGAAACCTATATATAAGGACAATGGTAGAATAATCATCATTGAAAATTATTTTTTCTCTACTTTTCTGGTATTTCTGAAAAATGACTATATTCATTTATAAGGAAATATTTTAAAAATGAGAAAGGAACTTTAAGGGTCATTTCATCCAGTGGCAGCCAAACATGGTTTTGCTGAGTACCCAGCTGGCTGCCTTTGTATCCCAGGGAAGCTTATTAAATATGCCAGTGTCCAAGCCATATAGCCCTAGAGGTCCCAACTTAGCAAGCCTGACACTGGGTCCAGAGATCTGAATTTTTGAAGTTAAAACTAAAGAAGCTTTCCAGGTACTTCAAAGTGGAACCAGGTTGGAGGTGGTGATTCTAATGCAGAATGAGGAACCGGAGGCCCCAGAGAGTGCGATCACCTGGCAGGTGACAGAAACAAGACCACAGCTCAGTACCCATCCTGGCGCAGCACAGTGGGCGCTGGGTAAGCAGATAAAGAATTGTGTGCTGTGCGGACTCTATGACCCTTCTGTGCTTCTTTTTGTTGTGTGGTGTGCCTTTCCAAGGGCAGGCCCTTCTGGAGTAGCCTGACCCTCAAGACTGCTCATGAATGCTTTTCTGAGTCAATGTACTCTTCTTGTAACCTTTCATGACAAAGGCATTTGGCTGTCGGGATCTGAAATGTTAATATGGAGGAACTGCGTAAAGGGGCTCTGATTCTGCCCCTCTCCCTAAGGGCTGGCATTAAAATGCCTGTTTATTTTGGCCTTCAGGGCAGAAAGTGTAATTGCTCATAAAATGGAATGTGAGGAAATGGGATGCTGAAAGGGCAGGCTGGCCCCAGCTTCTGGCCAGACCTCCGCTCAGTGAGGGGCTAACCTTTGGCCTGGGAGGGGCAGCAGTAGTCAGAGCTGCTTAGTCATTGAAATATAAGAGATGAGGAGTGCCAACCTGCATCTTCCTGCCTGCTGTCAAAACAGCTGCATCTGGATGGTGCTTCCTTCTCATCTCTGCAGCAGCAGTCGCCCCGCCCACAGTGCAAAGATGAGAGGGTTTGGGGATGAGCCCATGTGCTGGCCAGAGGCTCCCTCAAGTTACTTCAAAGGCAGAATGGCTTTATTGTTGGGATACTCAGGGTCTGGGGCAGGGACAGAAAAGCAGTCAAGAAGCACACAGCTGTAGGTGCCAGGAATAACAATGATGGTGACAACAATAATAATAGCTAATGGGGCACCTTATGTTTCCTTGCACTCCTCCCCCTGGTGAAGAGGGTGTCTGTGATGAGACAGAGACAGAGGCTTTCCTGAGCGTTTCACAGGGCTCAAGGGACATCTACACTGCAGTATCTAACGGCCCGCTATGGACAGTCAGGAGGAGGTTCAAAGTGACCACAGAGCAGGCACGCCTCTTGGATGAAGATGGGGCAGGAGGAGAGGATGGAAACTTGGCTTGACAGGATAGAGACAGAAAGAGTTAAGGGCAGGGTGAGTGGAGAACACAGGGAGGAAAGGGTCTCCTACACAGCCCTCCAAGACAGCAGACTATTTATACTGCAAGCAAGTCAGGGGAAGAGTTAAATATTCGCATTATTTTTCTAGTCTCTTTACAGAAATTTGAATTATGAAATCATTGTCTTATGAAGAAGGAGGAAAGAGAATACAAACAAAAATGTAGGAAAAGAGATGATTCAGGCAGTTAATAAACATGTTAATTATACAACAGAATGTTATTTTTCTATTTTTTTTTATGTTTGGGATATACCAGTATGTCAGTCTTTTAAATTTTATCATTTTTTGTGATTTGTTTTCTCATTCTAAGTAAATTTTCCCTCTCTGTGCCTAACTTAGTATTTATAATTTAGTATTACCTTTCTTAAATACAGTCTCCCAAATTGTGTAGCTTCATGCCCAAATCCCTCCTGGTTGATGTCACCAGCCCATTCAGATCTGAAGAAGATTTTAGAGCTGGACGCAAGCGTGTCAGCTGAACAAGGCCCAGAAGTGTAAGTTGCCCACGATTGTGTCAGGATTGTTGAAGTGTATTCAGGAGAAGATGGATGTGAGTACATGCTGGGGAACCAAAAAGATGATTGAGTGAACACTACTGCGTGTCCACTCAGCAGCCATGTCCTCTCTTCCTTCCTTCATGTCAGGCAGTGGGTAAGTAACCCTTCTCTCTAGACGCAGTGATGGAAGGCCCGGACAACATTACTTTCTCCTTCCTCATTTATATCCCATATGGTCACAGAGTTTTCCTCTACATGTACTTTTATACTGTTGTGTGTTTTTTTATGCTTAATATTTTTGTAAATATTTGCCCTGTGATATTAGGTACTTTATATTTAAAACCATTTTTCAAAGGTGCATCAACATCCATCCTGAGCATGTATCATTATTATTTAACATCTCCCCAATCTCCAGCCATTATAATGTTGCCATGTACATATATGTGCACCAATCTTTCCCTAGATTTCTGTTTTCCTGACACAGACTCCAGACAGTGCAGTTTCTGTTTCATAGGAAGCAGAAGCTCAACAGCATGTTGTCTACAACTACGGGTTCTGGAGTCACCATAGGGACCGGGACCTCAGCTTAGCCATTTTTGATAAATGACTTTGCTCTAGGCCTCAGTTTCCTTATCTGGAAACAGAGAATGCAGTGTGCAGGTCACAGGATTTTGGTTAAGCTTAAAGGAGATGATGCATGTGTCCGCAGAGCCTCCAGCACTCCAGCAGCACTCAGGAAATGATGTAGAATCATTATACAACAAGGAAAGAGTAACAATATATATCTTGAGAATTTGAAGAATGCCCGAGTAGAAAGAAGAAGTCACCCATATTACATTAACTTTTCATATGTTAACATTTGCTTCAAATTTTCGTTTCTGGAATTACTCAAATGAAATATGAATACCCTCTCCCTTAAAAATTACATTACAGATAAATATCAAGCCAAAGTATCACTTTCCCAATCTTGGCAAAATTACAAGTTCAGTTATATTTGTTTTCATTCATCCATCTTTGTGCCAACTGTTTGCCAGACTTTGGAGTCACTTCTGCTGTCACCTATACCTGAAGTTACTCATCCTAGGCTTCAAATAGTCAATGACATGGAAATGCACGTAAAGTCTATTGCTGCCCTTCACTTTGGCTCACACTCTGGAACCATTCCTTACCATTGCAGCACTGGAGCACGCCCTTCTCTTTGCTCCTCTCAGAGTAAATGATAGCTGTACTCTCTGCTGCAGCTGAATCAACAGGGAGCCATTGGTCGAGGTACAAAGTGCTGTCAGGAGGGCTCCCTAGGGAGCACCCGGTTTGTGCAGCTAACCACAGAGCTCAAGCTGAGGGCTGGCCAGCAGCCTTTCAGGTTCAGGCACCTGATTTTGTCTCTTGGGACAGACTCATATCATTTCATCTCTCAGAGCTTGAAGTAGACTCATTGGCCAGTTTTTAAACTTACGGTGAAAAATATCACTTTCCTGGTGCCATGCCATTCCCAGTGCTGTCTCTCCCTAAAAGACATAAACATACTAATCCAAATTCAAGGCAGAAGTTGCTCGTGTTTATAAAATTAGGATTAAAATCTCTTAGAACATATTGCCAAGTCTTTCCAGGAAGGTGGTGCCAACTTAGGATCACCATGGTTGTAGATCAGTGCCCGTTTAATACACCCTTGCCAATGCCAGTTATCACTGAAACAGTTTTGGTTAATTTGCAGGCCAACACCATTCTCGTGTCAACTGGCATCAAGTAAGCTCTTCGCATCTTTGGGGTATACTGTGTCCTGACAGTACCATGTCAATCAAGGTTATGCGCAGCTCTATTGAAGAGGCTGTTTGGTTTTTTGGAAGATTCCACAGTATTGGAGAGATTTATTTTTTTTTGCCAGGAAAAAATATGAAAACATTTCTGATTCTGATGCTAGAGCCCTAGGTTGTAATCCTTCCCAAACCTCATGCACATCCTGTGTTTAAACTTCCTAAGCACACCATCGCTTGAGTTAGCTTTTATAACATATAACTTCTAGTTCTATTGTCATAAAAAGAATAAACTAGGGCTGAAAAATAGAAAAGAGTGAAATAGAATGGAGATGTTTATGATGAAGACTAGGGAGGAGGAAGAAAGGCTGACAGGGGTGGACCAGGGCTCACAGTGATCCCTGACCCCGCTGGGAAGAGAGCCAAGTCGAGCGCACAAATCTCTGAGAGGAAGGACGCTGACAGGCTCTGTGCTTAGGGCTCCGCCACTGGGACTACAGTGAGCCAGGCAGATGGCAGTGAAGAAGTCTGAGTCATCTAATAAAAAAGAAATTAAACATTTGGAATGAAAATCAAGGAGGAAAAAGTAATGTGATATTTATGACAAAGTAAAATGAATTTCCAGGCATTCTTCTGAAGCTTCAAGGAAGAATGATATAGAAATTAAATACAATACCAGTTACTATTAATTTAAAATATACCAAACACAGTCAGTAGTCTTTTAACTGGATCAGGCTGTATTTATTTTGTGTTGATGAATGTAAAAGTTTTATAAGGGCATTCTTAGGTTTTTCTGTGATGTTGGTGCTGGCAACTCTTTTAATTATGGTTTTAAGATCCTTAGCCATGTGTTTTTCTTCAACTGTGGAAATTTTTAGAGAAGAGTCTATATGTAGTGAGTGGTGCTGGGACACCGTGCTTTCTTCCTCCTGCTGTGGTTCCATTTCCACAAGCATCACCTGCTAGAACCCAGTCAGCACAACACAGGGTGTTTCCATTTCCATGGAGGAGCCATCAGAAGCCCTTGGGTCCAGAGCTGCTCTCAGAAAAGCCCTGTTGGGTGAATCGTTAGGGGCTTCACCTCACCTTCTAATCATCTGACTTGCTCAGTTTCCTCAATTCATTACTTTTCTGGTTTCATGTCAGTGTCCTAACACCCCTCTGCCCCCCTCTGCCCACAGTCAGGCACACACCCTCTTGTCTGTAGTCATTTCACACAGACCCATTCCAACAGAGACTTCCTGGCACCATTAACTTTTCTCTCTTTCTTCTCTGGCCTCATTGGAGAAAGTCCCGCAACAATGAGATAGGTCAAACTGACAGGTCAAATTCATAAGCTTGAACATTAAACTGATACGGCTTCGATTTTAAAAATGAGTATTAATTATGTGACCTTAGGCAAGTCAACCTGTCAGAACTTCAGTTTCCTGAATTTCATCTATGTCAGATATAGTAATAGCACCTACTTAGAATGTTAAGCTAAATGCTGGGCATACAGCTGGTGATCAATAAGCATTAAATGTTATTACTAAGCCATGATGCTGGTGATGAACTAGGTGGCGTGCTAGGAACTGTATCTCATCTAATCTTCACAGCAATTTTTTAGATGATGATTCCTCCACATTATAGATGAGAAGGATGAGGTTCCCAGGGTAAATTAAGAGGTTAATTTATTAAGTAGTGTCTCTGAATCACAATTGTAGGACTCCAATACCCATTTTCTTTCTCCCATATCACACTAGCCCCTCAGTGTGCATTTTAAAATAAATAGAAAGTTATTTTTTAAAGTAGAATTTACTGAGCTAAATACCAGGAATTGCGTTGCCTGCTTTCCTTCCATCATCTCATTAAACCCTCACAACATCTCTCTAACTATTAGTACAATTGTTAATTACAGGCAGTCCTTGGGTTACATCGGACTCATGTACATCATTTCGTGGTTACATCGCCATCTCCTATATATCTATATAAAAGCCTAAGCGACCATCGTAACTGAACAGACAACCGAACAGGCTGCGTAGGGCGACCTGGCCAGCAGGGGCGTTAGTGAGGGACGAACAAACGACTGAGCAGCAGGCTGTGTGGGGTAACCAGGCCGGCAGGGGGGTCAGTTGGGGGCAACCAGGCCTATGGGGTGGGGGGCAGTTGGGGACAATCAAGCTGGCAGGCAGAGGCAGTTAGGGATGATCAGGCTGGCAGGGGGGCAGTGAGGGGCAATCAGGCCAGCAGGCAAAGGTGGTTAGGGGTGATCAGGCAGGCAGGCAGGTGAGCAGTTAGGAGCCAGCGGTCCACGATTGTGAGAGGGATGTCCAACTACCGGTTTAGGTCCGATTCCCGGGATCGGGCCTAAACCAGCAGTCGGACATCCCCCGAGGGGTCCTGGATTGGAGAGGATGCAGGTTGGGCTGAGGGGACACCCCCCTCCATGCACAAATTTTCTGCACCGGGCCTCTAATTTATTTATTTTAAAAAGTTCTATCATTTTGACGTATGTACACATGTGTTTTATTATTTGCCACAAGTAAAGGTCAGGAATTGTTATCTTTCTTTTAAACTTTTTTTACTGTTTCACTTCATTACTGCTGTGTATGTGCTCCATGTGAGTGACGTAGGTGCTTATGTAGGTGGGTTCCGACTTACAGCGAAAATCGCATTACATTGCGCCGTAGGAACGGATCTCCAAAGTAACCTGAGGACCTACTGTATACATAATTTTGGAAAACCCATTCACAAGTCCAGTAAGCAGTGCAGGCATGAAGGACAATAATTTTCCTCTTCCACCAGGGGGCGCTCCAGGGTCTGCCTATGCCACATGACCCCTGCAGGCCAAACAGGTTGCTGAAAGCCCAAGGCTGCAGCTCTTCTGTTTTCCCCTGGCTTCTCTGCCAGCTTATTTTGTGCTGTTTTTCCATCCCCCTCAAGTTGGAACACTTTGAATTACTGCCACAACAGATGCCAACGTTTCAGTGGTAAGACAGTGCAACTAGAATAAAATTAAAAGTGTGTCAACAGTGATGCATAATGGAAGCATTACTGTTGTTTTCTGGTTAGATGTTGTATTTTGTTTCATTGTAGGATTTAAATTAACTCATAAATATTGGCCGGTATGTGATAAATATCCCATCTAAGTGAAGAACAGAGATTCCTCAGGAGTGTGACCTTGAACTCGCTCGGAAGGACCCACACAGGAGCTTGTTGGGTGCATGGCTCACTCCAGCAAGTGCTCAGCATGGCAGGTAGGCTGTGCTCCTGAGCACAGTGGTTCCGCTACCACTCAGATTGGTTCCTAGTGAACACTGAGCTGGGGTACTGAAAGGCAGGAGACCAAAGTCCACTTGCTTGAAGGACTGAGCACCCTCATGGGGAAGTGCTCCTCCCAAGGATAAGAGGAACCTGGCCTTTCAGCATCACCCAGTTACAAAGCTTTGCTATCAGAGTGGAGAGCTGCTGTGGGCATGGCATAGTAGCTGCCCTGCCACTGGATGTCCCTAGCTCAGCCTCACCCCCCTGCACTCATGCCTGGGTTTTAAGGAGAGAGGACACTGTCAGCAAATACTGAAAGTGCCACACTTCTAAAATAAAACAAAAAACAAAACCCGAGATGGGTAGCCCTGATAGAATGATGTACCACCATAAAGTGGTGGAGTCATGCTCCCCCAGGTCAACCCAGACATTGGACAGCGCCTGGATGGTGCTGGCAGTCCCCATAGAGGTGGGGGAAGCATCAGCAGTGGATTATGGGAAGTGGTAGTGTTTCATGGAAAAGTAGAGGCGTACCTGGCAGAAGTGTCAGTGGTTTAGAGGTGGTTTAGGTCTGCACAAGGCAGTGGATTTCACTGGACTTGATGGTACCCAGTTGAAGGGGATGATGGTATGTAGCAATCAACTATAGTGGCTGACTGAACTTGCCCATGAGCATAGGGGAGGCCCTCTAGTGCTCCCAGGAACAGTGTCAGGGACTTTATAGGGGGTTGTAACAAAGGGAAGAAAGAGCCTGGAAAATTTAGTTCATTACTATAACCATGACTCCATGCGTGGGTGACCAGGGGAGGCCGGGCTGCCTCAGACATCAAGAAACTATGTCATATAACAGTACTAATTATAAAAGTGTGTGCCAAAATGAATCAAAGACATAAATGTTAAGAACTGAAACTATAAAACTCTTAGAAGAAACCATAGGGGGAAGCTTCATGACATTGGGTTAGGCAATGATTTTGGGGAGATGAAACCAAAGGCATAGGCAACAAAAATAAAAACAGACAATTGGACTGCATTAAAAACTGCACATCAAAGGACACAATTAATGGAGTGAAAACACAACTATGAAATGGGAGAAAATGTTTGCAAATCATATAGCTAATAAGTGGTTAATATCCAGAATATATAAAGAACCCATACAACTCAACAAGAAAAAAAAACCAAGTAACTCAATTAAAAGAATGGGCAAAAGAAGTGAACAGAAATTTCTCCAAAGATATACAGGTCAACCAGCATATGCAAAGATGCTCAACATCACTAATCATTGGAGAAATAGTATATTTCCTCCCAAATACTTCACCATGAAAATCATCAAGTTTAATATTTGTGCATAGTTTTTATTTTTAATGAAAATTAACATACAATGAAATGCACAAGTTTAAGCGTACATTCTGAGTTCTGACAAATGTATACACCTGAGTAACCCAAACCCCTATCAAGATGAAGAACATCACCATCAGCCCTCTGTCACTCCTGCTCTCAACAACCTCAGAGGCAACCACTGCTCTGATTTCTTCTATCAAGTTAGTTTTGCTTGCACTGGAAGGTAATATAAATGGAATCATACCCTTTCATGCAGAATGTTCCAGGATGATCCATGCCATGGTGTGTATCAATTGTGTGTTTCCTCTTACTGCTATGTGAGTGAACACTGCATGAGTGCTCAGTTTGAGTAAACATTCTTGTATTGATGGATGCTTAGGCTTCTAGGTATATTTGAGTATAAGTCTTTCTGTAGACATGTTTTCATTTCTCTTGGGTAAAGGCCTAGGAGTGATTCATATCATACACATATATTTATGTCACAGGAAACTGAAAGCCTTCTTTCAAAATGGTGGTTGTACAATTTTACCCTCCTACCAACAATGCAGGAGAATTATCTTTGCTTCAAGTCCTCACCCATGTTTAGTGTTGTCAGTTTTTTTATAACTTATTTTTGAGTTGAGTTGGAAGTTGGAAAGTGCCTGTGGAGGAAGGCAGTCACGGGAAGGGTATACAACATCAGTAGAACACTGCCTGGGCCTGCTAAGTTGTTGTGAGACATTTCCTAATTAACCCAGGAAGGCACTTATCACTTTCTTTGACATTTAAGAGCTGTGATATCCCTGGAACCTGGTAAAGGTATGTGAGAAATTAGCCGCTGGAAGCTACACTATCAATTTGTGGCCAGAACAGGTGAAAATGGGACAGATTCTCCTCTGCCTCTCATCACTAAGGAAGGGACTTCAGAACTGAGCAATAGACAGTGTAGAGGCAAAATTGCAACTGCTTTTACCCTGGCTGAGAAAAACGTCTAGCTCTCTATTCCTTTAAAACACTAGCTTGCACAATCGGTGCTACAGAGACAAAGCAGGATGAGGAGGAAAGTAGGCATCCAGCTGTAAAGAACAGAGTGACTCATTGCTAAACTGAGAGTGCTTCCTGAGGGTGGCGAAGCCAGAAAAGAATTTCAGGTTCATGTGCCCAAGTGTGCTCAGTGTTGCCGAGCCCAGGACTAAGATGAGCAGCGACGTGAGGAACATGCCACAGTGTCTACCCTCATGGACCATGCAGTTGGATGGCAAATGTGATGACCGAGGCTAGGAGTGAACAGCATAAGGAATGTGCTCTTGTCCCTCATGGGAGGGATCACACAATTCTGACAGGCAGGGCCAATTTCAAAGGCAAGCTAGGAAACCAAAGGCCATGGTGCCGGAAGGATGATCCTGTTGATGTTCGATAATCCAGGGAGCAGGACATGAAAAGGCAGAAATACTTAAGAAACTTCAGTGCAAATGAAATAACTTCAGTTTAATTCATTCTGCAAAGATGAGCCAAGGAAAAGTCAGCCGAGTGGTGTCCTGAAAACTATGATCTGGAAAAATGAGTCAGAGTTCAAGGTAGGCATCATTAGCAGAAGATATTGGAGCTTCTAAAACCAGCTGCAGGAAAGTTAGAGATCCACTGCAGCAAGCCAGGGAAAAGGAGGTCAGGGCTGAATGGAGACATCAGCACAGAGGCTGGAACAAAGGCGATAGGCAGGAGAGATACTGAGGGTAAAATAACCCAGGGGCTTGCGCATCACCAAAGGGCAGAGACAGGCAGTCTCTTCCCAAGGGCAAGAATCCTGCAGGCCAGCGGGAAACAAAGGCCTGCAACTCTGCTGGCCCCCAGGCCAGTGTCACACCAACCTCCACCCTCCCAGCTGCCTCATCCCTCAGACACAGAAAACAGCTGATGTGCAGCAGACACCCTTGCTGCTCCCTCTCCCTCAGGATACAGGCAGGAGGAAGGTGAAGCTGGTCAGGTGGCTGAGAATGCTGAGAGCCATCCCCTCTCACCTTCACTCTGATATCCTCCATCCATTTCAGCTTCGTCAATCCTTTATCCTCCAAGAAGGCAAAGGTTGATCATGTAACCCCTAGACCCACCAGGTCCCACTCAAACCACTGCCCAGGTTTCCCATGGGGCTCAGGATAAAATCCAAAGTCTTCCCCTTCCAAGGCCCTCAGTCTTCTGACCTTGACCTCCCTCTCCCACCTCTCCTAATACCCTTAATAGCCTTCTTGGCCTTGCTCATTGGCTCTGATCATGCGAATTCCTTGAGGAACGTGTTAAGCATCCCACCACAGAGTCCCCTTCCTGGAATACCTTTCCCAACCACATCTGCCTTATCCCTTAGACCCAAGTGGTTGCCCTGATCCTCTCCCACAATCCAATATCAAGGAGATTCCTTCTACTATTTCCTCTCATAGTACCCTCTCCCCACCCCACCCCATCACCATTTGTAGTTATACATTTATTTGACTTTCATCATGTCACATCCATCCTCATTGGCCTGTGAGCTCCATAAGGCAGGGGCTGGTCCCAGGGCCTGGCAGAGGCTGGGCAGGAGCTCATGGTATGCAAATGTTAGTGGAATGGATGGAGAGTGAGTCCTGAGCTCCTGTTTTCCATGGCCACCTCACCTCCCTCAAAAGCTCATCTGACAGCTCACTGGGACCAGTCTGCATTTCAGACTCTTTTCTGAGAAGGGGCTGGCCTTCCATAGAGAGGAGCCAGTCATTTTCCTGGGAGTGGTTGAGTCTTCTCACAAGACATTAGGCAGCTCATTCACTGTGATTTTACCTGGAATGTAAATTAAACTTTTCCTGGCCCTGCTAGGTGGGAAAGGCTTCCCAGAAGCATGGCAGGTGTCAGACAGAGATAAGTAAGTGGGCTTTATCTTTGCTGTCGTTGCACAGGAGCTGGGTGTATTCCAGTTCCAGTTAGCACAGACTTCAGAATATTAACAACACTATATTTTTAGAAGAGCCCTTCATATTACAATGGCATTTATGAAGTGCAGCCTCAACAACTGTAGGGATTAGTATAAACAGTCTGAGACACAGCGCCAAGCCACTACACCTCACACACGCCCTTTGAGGAAGCACAAGAATAGGGATACGGAGCTACAGGCACGTGAGCAATGCTGTGTTACAGAACTGTCATATATGTGCGATACACTTGCCAATCACACCACAAAGGAGGTGGGAGCAAAGCTGTATTGGTCCAAGAAAATCACTAGAGATAAAGCAATAATTACAACAATGTATTCTTAGATTTATAACATGAATAGATGTAATATGCATAATGGTAATATCACAAACAAAGGGGAAAGAGGAGAGAGCTCTAGAGGAGTAGCATTTATATACAGCACTGGTAGTAAGCTAATATAAACTTGAAATGGATTATTCTAAGTTAAGACATACTAGGTGTACTGGTTAATAATGCGGATTTTTTTCAATAGATGGAATTACACATATGTTGATACATATGCGATTTGATATGTATGCTATTTTGTTCTATTGACAACAAGCTTCAAAACTTCATATGTCAAATTTGCTGAAGGTGTTAACATCATAGATATTTTTACACTTAAAAATGTCGTATTTAGTGCCAAAAAAAGGAACATTTGTGGGAAGTTATAATTCATTACTTTATTTTGAAGAAAAATGCTGCTGAATACTTTGGGAAGCTTATGGTGAACATGCTCCATCTCAAGATACTTGTGAATGCTGGTTTAAATGCTTTAAAAGTGATGATTTCAATGTGAAAAACAAACAACGTCAAGTCAACTGAAAAAGTTTGAAGACCAACAATTACAAGCATTATTGGATGAAGATGCATGTCAAACTCAAAAACAACTTGCAGAAAGATTAAACATTGCTCAGCAAACAATTTCTGATCATTTGCAAGCAATTGGAAAGATTTTAAAGGAAAATGGGTGCCACATAACTGAACAAAAGACAAATGAAAAACCTAAAAGTCATCAGTAAAATGTTGCTTCAACAGCATGAAAGAAAGTTTTTTTGCATTGAACTGTGACTCCTGATGAAAAGTAGATTTATTTTGAGAATCCCAAATGCACAAAATCATGGGTTGATCCAGGTCAACCATCAACATAGACTGCAAGGCCAAATCGCTTCAGAAAGAAGACAATGCTCTGTGTTTGGTGGGATCAGGAAGGTGTGGTATATTATGAGCTTCTAAAACCAGGTGAAACCATTAATACTGATCACTACTGACAACGAATAATCAATTTGAACCACGCTTTGAACATAAAACAACCAGAATGGGCCAGAAGACACAGCAATGTAATTTTGCTTCATGATAATGCGCCATCACACACTTCAAAACCAGTTAAAGACACTTAAAAGATCTTGCCTGGGAAGTATTAACCCACCCACTATAATCACCAGACCTTGCTCCTTCAGATTACCACTTGTTCCAATCGATGGCTCATGCACTTTCTGAGCAGCACTTCAAAACATATGAAGAAGTGGAAAATTGGGTCTCTGAATGGTTTGCCTCAAAACCAAAAATTCTATTGGCTCGGTATCCACAAATTACCTGAAGTATGGGTGAAATGTGTAGCTAGCGATGGACATTACTTTGAATAAAGCACTTTTGATGTTTCTCTTGAAATTATCACGTTTTCTTTGATTACAAAATCTGCTATTATTAACCAATACACCTAGTACAGTGGTCGGCAAACTGCGGCTCATGAGCCACATGCGGCTCTTTGGCCCCTTGAGTTTTTAGCAAAGGCCAGCTTAGGAGTACCCTAATTAAGTTAATAACAATGGACCTACCTATATAGTTTAAGTATAAAAAATTTGGATCTCAAAAGAAATTTCAGTCGTTGTACTGTTGATATTTGGCTCTGTTGACTAATGAGTTTGCCGACCACTGACCTAGTATATAGTAAATCCTACAGCAACCACTAAAACATAACTAAAAATATGGAGTAAAAAGAACACTAAAGAAATTAGAAATGCTAGTTTTAATTTATAATGTGGAAGAGATAAGACCTTAAAACTTGAAAACAGGTAAGGAGTAACATCAATTTAAGTTTGGGGGAGTTCACCTTAGGCAGGAGGAAGAGACCGGGACTCCTCCTAACATGGCTGAGTTTCTCCCAAGACAGCAGATTCTGAAGGCGGCTATATCTTCAAAGTTCCTCCAAATAGAGCATTCTATCTTGTGCTATAAAATAGTCTTATTTTTATGTAAAAAAATGTCAAGTGGGACACTGACTTACCAATGTTATTAAGCAATTTAGTAAACATAGTTTTATTTATATTGTACATTATTTATTTATAATATAAAGGTTAAGTGTGCAAAAGGGGAATGCTTCATTTATCTAGTAATTGGTATGATCATCGGAACCTGTCCAGCCTTGGAGAGATTTTAGGCTTATTGAATGATAATATCTCTCTCTCCTAAAATAAGACTATTTAACAATCTGGCATTAGCAGAAAGTTCATACCACTAAGGGCACTAATAAAAGCTAACTGTCTTCTTTGCTACTGCTCCCATCTAATTGGCATCAATATTTCTTGAAAGATGGAGAACTGCATAATCACCTGACTATATGTAGTATGGAAGAGTGACTATTGACATCTGAATCATACAATTTTTAAAAAGCATAACCATAGAAGCAAATGTATCACTTTTCTAAAAATCTAATCATTTAGGGAAAAAGTTAAAAGTAATGAATAGGAACTATATACAGAAAATCAAAACAAAAATCAAATAAGACTTAAAAGATATGGCAGATGAAATGTAGTCCTGAATAGGAAGTCACTATGTTATAAATATGTTATTATCTTGGCATTATTTTATAATTTTAATGTAATCCCCCCCCAAAGTCCAACCTAAGGAGACTTGGGGGGGGGGCATTTCAACATGATTTTAAGATCCATATATAAAAAGAAATCAGTGAGAGTAATCAAAAAATGTTTGCAAAGTAAGAATGAAATTGGGCTTGTATTGCAAGATAATAAAATATGTTAAAGAGTTACAATTACTAAAGAAGTTAGTATAATTCCAATATACAGAGAGACAGATAAGACATTCATGAAAAAGAATAGAAAACTCCAAATTGGCCCATGTATAGTATTAATATAGATAAGGGTACTAAGAATTAATGGGGAAGTTTTGTCCTTTACAATAGTGTTAGGATTTGTCTACATTTTTTAAAAATTGGGTCTTTATTTCATATTATTCATCAAAATGTGTGTTAAAGAATTAATATTAAAAATAAAACCATAAGCCCTAGACAGTTTGGCTCAGTAGATAGAGTGTCTGCCTGTGGTCTGAAAGGTCCTGGGTTTGATTTCAGTCAAGAGCACAAGCCCAGCTTGTGGACTCAATCCCCAGTGGGGGCATGCAGGAGGCAGCTGATCAATGACTCTCTCTCATCATTGATATTTCTATCTCTTTCTCCCTCTCCCTTCCTCTCTGAAATCAATAAAAATATACTTTAAAAAATAATAAAATAAACTATGAAATAACTAGTATAGATAATATCTGTCTTCTCTGTGACAAAATACTTATTAAGCATAAAGAAAGGAAGAAATCAGAAAAAATATTTATATGTTAAATATAGAAAATTTTCAACATGTTGAAAAGTTTGGATATAGAAAACATATTTGTAGCACTTATAACAGAGGTTTAATATTTTAAATATAAGATATTTTTATAAATCAGTATAAAGGCAATATCTCTACAGGAAAATGGCAACAGACATAAAAGGCAATTCTCAAAAGAAGCAGCATAAGTGGCCAAGTTGAAAACAAATTCAAGCTTGCTGTAATCAAGAAAAGGAAAATTAAAACCATTACATATAATTTGTGCTTATTAACCAGGTGGGATTTTTTCATTGCAATTTACAGAAAACCTGACTACATGTAGCTCAGAAAATCAGAACGTTATTATCTCACACAAAAGAGTCTGGTCTGGAGCTGGTCCCCGGTGGTTAATTTGGTGGCTCACGGTGCTGTCAAGGACCCATTTTTTCCATCTTTCCCTCTTCATCCTCTGCACAATCTCTTGTCCTCCATGGCCCCTATGGCTGCAACAGCTCTAGTTTCTAGACATCCCCTTCCACTTCAGGAACTAGGAAAATGGACAGTGTGCCTTCCTTCTGCATCTCTTTTCATTGAAGAGGAACCCATTTCCTAACAGCCTGCAAGGGGATGTCCCTTTCAGTCTAGCAGCCAGAATCATGTCATGTGCCCATGACTAGTCACTGAAAAGGGATATGGATTTACCACCATTGGCTTAGACTACCTAAGATGTATTTCAAGATTAATTAAATCTTAGAGGCTAGTGGTGAAATAGAAATTGATTACAAATCTCCCAGATAGAATATATATCAAAATCATTAGAACTATATACAGCTATTATTCAACAATTCTTATTCTTCCTGAAGAAATACTCTTGGATGGGCTCACAGATGTAGCTAGAAGGCTGTTCATCACTTAGTTGTTTATAAGAATAAAAAAAAAATCAGAAACAAGCCACATGTACAAAAATTAGAGGCTGGTTAAATAACTAAGAACAAGGTGGAATACCATGGAACCACAAAATTGTGTTTTATATACAACTATTTATGTGAACATATGTTCTATTAAGTGGAGAAATAATGCTAAAATACCCCATCTTTTAAAAATACATGTAAAATTCTGGAAATATACCAATATCTTACTAGTGACCTATGAGTGGTGTGATTACAGTAAATTTAATTATTCTACTGTATTTTGGGGTGTTTTCCAATATTTTGTGTAAATATGTTATTTTATAATTAAAACTAGAGGTCTGGTGCATGGGATTCATGCACTGGTGGGGGGCATAGCCTGTGGGGATCGGCCTGCTGTGGGCGCTCTGCTCATCCCAGTCAGCCCAACGGCTGTGGACCCGCCCTCTGAGCGGCTGCTCCCTGGTCCGGCATCTTTCGTAGAGCTGGAACACTTGCCTCTCCAGGGGACCCGGTCGGGGCTGGGCCCAGGGACAATAGTACTGAGAGGCGACAGAGTAGGCCTCAGTCCCACAGCGGCCATGAACCTGCATCCCAGCCTCCAGGGTTAGACCTGCAAGCCTGGCGGTGGCACTGCATGGTCTGTGGGCATCCTGAGGAGGTGGCAGGGAGCGAGGAGGGGGAGCCTGGGGCGAGGAAGCGACCAATCGCAGCCCGGGTTCCTGCCCGTCGGCCCAGGGTTCTCAGCGGGAGCAACCACTCATCCCAGTCAGCCAAGCAGCGCTCCCACTGTGTTTGCACACTGACTACCACGGGGCAGCTCCTGTGTTGAGCGTTTGCCCCCTGGTGGTGAGTGCACGTCATAGTGACTGTTTGACCGGTTGTGTTGCTGGGCTTTTATTATATAAGACTAGAGGTCTGGTGCATGAATTCGTGCAAGGGTGGGGTCTGGCCGGAGGCCCCCATTGGCCGGGGGAGGGGCTGCAGGCAGTTGGCCACCGGCTGGCCCCCAATCAGGGTGATGAACTCATTTAGCTTTTTCTTGTCTGTGAAGCTCTTTATTTGGCTTTCAATTCCAAATGAGCTTTGTTAGGTAAGAAGGGGGTGGCAAGAAACATTCAAAGTGATGAAGAGCAAGGACCTGCAGCCAGGGTGACCTTCCTTTTGAAAGGACATGTCTGCTCTGGGCCGAGGGTTCGATCTCCGTGAAACCCGGGTCAGTCTTTGCATCGGGCAAGTGGAATCGCGGAGGCCTATTTGAGAGTCGCCAGGGCTGGGAGTATAATCTCAGAAGAGTTAAAAACACGTTCGTGAAGGGATGTTATGGGTTCTCATCAAAAAGCCCACACGTGTCTGTGCTACACCAACAGGGCTGCTTTAACATGGAAGCCTCCAGGAGCTGGGAGGAGGTGGAAAGTGGCCGTGGGTAGATGAGGCCGGTGCCAGGCGACCTGGCAGGTATCGGCGGCTGGGCCTTCTCAGCCCCAGGCATGGGGAGACAGGCTCTTATGTCACCACCATGTAGAGGATTTGACGGCAGCGGCAGCGGCTTCAGAGCTTGTTGCTGTTTTGTTTTATTTTTATCTCCTTTCCCCTTTAAACCTCTCCAGGTTGCGTTCCTTCGAGAGGAGCAGCCTCTGCAGGCTCCTGGGCGGAGAGCAGGCCTTCGACCTGGTTCCCACGCAGCCGGACAGAGTCCTGTTTACAAACACGTGTGGGTCTTACATTATTTGCTCTATTACCGATAAAGAGGGTTTCAGATTCCGGCACGTAAACATGTTTCCTGCTTGTCCACCAGGGCAGGAAGCTGAGCAGCCACCGGCACAGCCACAGCTCTTTCCTCCTTCACAGGCCTCCGTCCAAGGGCGGCGATGCGGGCGCTTCACACACGGAGGGGGATGGAGAGCAGGGTCGGGCAGTCCTGCTCTTCCCAGACCTTCTGTCTCAGTCCCCATCTTCCCGCTCCGGGTCTGTAGCATCTTCCTTTAAGGTGTATTCAGGCATCTGGGGGACATGATGTTTATCACACACTGTTTTCCATGTGGATGGTCAGCATGGGGCTGTTACTGGATCAGGCTTCCTTCGGCATGTGGTGGTGGTGGGGACAGCATGAAGGTGCAAACACAATCCGTGGGAACTACTCGCTGAGCGCCTTCTGAATACCTTCTGCATACCTGGTGGGCGTCTCCCCTCAGAATGGGAGGGTGCTCCCCGTGTCTGCGACCAGCAGGGGTGTGTGTGTGTGTGGGGGGGGAGGGCGTGGATCAGGCTGGTTGGCTGCCGCAGGGCCCTCATAGCTGCAGTGTCAGCAGATGAGGCAGAGTACCTGGGACCCTGGATTCCCTCGGGGGTTTGCAGAACCGCCCCCTCCCTTGGTTCTCCCATTCTCCGCGGAGGCGCTGATGGCAGACGGCAGGACGGATGGATCACCAATCAGACCTTCGGCCCGACCTCCAGGGGTTTCCTGACCCCTCTGTATCCCCCGCTCACCTGAAGCCCCTAAAATAGTCTGGGTGCCCAGTGCTCAGAGGCTCCCGTGAGCTCGTGGGGGCGGGCCCTTGGTCATCAGTTTTTATTTTTTTACTGCATTTCTCCCGTGTGCAGTGATCACACTTCATCTGGAGCGGGGCGGGCTCGAGTGACCCTGTGGAGCGTCTAGGGAGGGAAAGTGGCTGCAGTGCCCGAGGCCGGGAGGCCGGCAGCGCTGTCCGCTGTTGCCTGGCCTGTCCTCTTGAGATTGAACCTACTAAGGGAGCCAGTCTGCCCCACCTCCGCCACTGATTGATAGGAGTCTGAGGGCCCGGAGGAGGGACCAAGAGGCCTGCCTTTCAGCCACTGCTGCCACTGACGGATCAGCGCCCTAGCCTGGCGTTCGGTCGAGCCTTTTGTCGTTTTGGACATTACGGACCCTGGGTTTTTATATATTAGGATGATGATAACATTAAAAAGGAAAGATACTCCATTTTGTTATGTCCTTTCTTTCCTTTTACAGCTGAGATGAAGGAATTGGCCACAATACTATGATAGTCTGGGATGTTTGCCTCAATGAAGCAGAGACTGGTTCAGCTCTGTACGGCTTATTCCTGGCACCAGGAGCAGGGAGGGCTCAGGCTCACTCTGAGCCTGGGCCATATCATCGTTGTCACAGGAGATTGTCTCTCCCTCATTCAGTTCTTAAAGTGAAATAGAAAGGTGGCTTTGCATTATTTTTCAGGAAATTTAAATAGATATACATGCTTATTCTCAGAACCAGCTAGTAACAAGAGAAAAGAGCTGAGAGAAAGAAATCTATAAAGTGTCTAGTAATTTTGTTTTATCATTAAACAGCACAAATCTCCATCCTTATATCTCCTTTCTGAGTGAAGTTTGGTACCAGACTTCTAAGTCACTGCCAAATCTATTTGGAAGGGTTTCAGTAACAACCACAGTGAGACATTACAGCTGCTGTACTTACTCTGTCTGCCTTGTTAAATTCTTTGCACATTTATTGCATTTAATCCATGTAGGAAAGTGATGCTGTTTTCATGCTCTTTTCCACAAAAAGGAAGCTGGTGACTTTTTATGTCACCGTGCTAGGAAGTGGCAGAGGCCAGAGTGTGTCTTTATCTGTCAGACTCTGAAGCATAAGCTGTCCACCTCTTTACTGTGTTGGTGTTTAAACTTGGGGAGAAGGAGTTTAGGGTCATGGCATGCAGCTGAAGAGCAGGGTCAGAGAAGGTACGGTATCTGTGTCCCAGATACCTCCAGGAAAGGGTGCATTAGAGAGTTAGCTGTCAAACTGGAGGCCTTACGTTGGGGAGGGGGAGGTGTTCCTGTGTGTGCGTGTGTGCTTGTGTTTGTAGCCCACTGGGTCTGTTTCCCTTTGGTGAAACATACAGCATTTCACTTGGCCTGGGAGCTTAGAATCAAATCAACTGCAGCTACATTTCTCAAAGGCTATGGACAGTCTTATCAGTTTTAGTATCGAGGTTTATAACCCTTGACCCTTGGTTCATAAAGTTGTAAGACTGTCACCCTATTACCAACGATTTTCTCATATGCTCCTGCTTAGGGACACATATTCTCACACATAACTCACTCACACACCAGGACTTGTCAGTTTAAATTTTGGGGGTCCAGGAGGGCTGAACATGTAAGCCTTAAGGAGGTCTGGACATGGGGCTGTCTGATCTCCTGGACACATTACCTTACGGTAGAGGTTTCCTTCTGTGTTTTTTATTTTGAATGCTAAGCATAGGGACACCTTAAACACAAAAGTCGCCATGGCCACAATTCATGCAATGGCATTTGTACAACGCCCCAAAACAGAAGTGATGTAACAATGACCTTACTAGTATATGTCATCTCTCTCTCTCTCTCTCTCTCTCTCTCTCTCTCTCTCTCTCTCTTATGTCATATCTCTCTCTCTCTCATATATATATATATATATATATATATATATATATATATATATATATATACATATATATATATATGTATATACAGTTGTGAATATGTGTAAGTTTATTCTAGTATTATCATTATATTATTTTCCATATGAACAATTGTAAACCTATCTTGTCCCACTCTGTATGACCTTTATACATATTATATATCTCTGAACTTCTGAATTTCTTTGTATTACTATTACTTTAGTGTTCTCTACACATGACTTCTAGAAATGTCTTTCCAGATTCCTTGAAAATTTTAGGAAATTGGTTCAGGTAGCAATCTTCGGTGAGCTGTGATAAATCTTCATATTTTAGGATGGAAAGATTATCATCCACTGTCTCATGATAACAATTTAGGGCCTAAATCTTCAATTATCATCATGTTTATATTGGAATTCCCTGTTCTCACCACCATCAGATGTCCACAGTGCTTTGGGCATCTCTAAGGCTGGCTGTGTTCTACTGTGGATAGTTTCTACTATGAAGAAGCAATTGTCTATCATTGTTGTTATATGTAGTTTATTTTTAGTCCTGAAAGCCAATGAAATGTGTTAAGAGCAAACGTATTCACATCTTTGTACCACACCATCAATTTTTATTTTTTAAAAGTTTATAAAAGGCAGTTCAATAAAGAGGAAAAGCCAATAAATGTGTGGACATGTTAAAAATATGTAAATCAAAAGAAAATTAAAATAACCATTTTTATCTTTCAAATTGGCACGTTTTGTAAAATGATTATATCACAGTTAGCAATGGTGAGGGGAAACCAGAATTCACCTGACAAGAGTATAAATTGGTCTAGAATTTCTGGTGAAAAATTTGACAAGATGCAACAAAAGCCCTAAAAAATGTGCATATCCTATGACCCAAAATTTCTTCATCTAAAAGTTTTTATAAGAACAACTATAGCAATATGTACACATATGTTTTGAGATCCACCCAGCAAAAATAAAGGGATACAAATATTCTGCACATTATCATTTGATTTTATGTAATACTCTGTGTGTGTGTGTGTGTGTGTGTGTGTGTGTGTGTGTGTGTGTGTGTAAATAGAGGGATAGAGGGTGGGGTGGACAGAGAAACAGAATGGAAGAACATATGTAAGATTATTATGCTCTCCATCTAGGCGTATTAGAAGTAATTTAAGGATTGGCCAAGAAAAGCTTTAAGGCCAAAAATGTTATTTCGTGGCACAATTTTCTGTGTTAAAATAACCAGTTGTGCTGTGACTTCCCTGACCCAGTCAACACCTTGTGGAAGCTGTTATTTAATTTCCTGCGACTGCAAATCCAACTATAGGCTCAGACAAGTCCCAGTGTCAGGGTCTCAGTAAATAATCGTCTATAAGAATGGACAGCACCCTCACTGAAGTCCTTTTTATTAATAAAAAGCATCTTGTGATGAATACTTAATATATCCTGAGCTCAGTACACTGTTTGGTATATAAATTCATACTATCCTTTCACTAACCCTGAAACCCAGATAAAATCAGTTTCCTTATTACTGAAAACCCCAAGCTTGAGAGAGATTAAGAGGCCTGCCCAGGCCACACAGTCAGGCATTACCAGAGAAGGCACTGAAATCCACACCTTTGGACATAGCCCCGCTGCAAGGCAGTCTTCCCATCCACAGGTCCACAATCATAGTTCAAGGTACCTTCAGGGCAATCATCTCATTCGCCCTTCAACTCCATCACTCCCCCCAAACACACCAGTTTCTCTGTTCTTCTGGCCAACTGAAAGTCAATTGGACACTTTACTAAAGATAATCTGGTAAATATCTAGTGAACAAAGAAGAAAAGGGACACACTTACCAAAAATTCTTTAGATATGTGTTTATAAGAACATGTTTGGAAATAGGAAAGAGGCCCAATGAAGCTAATGTGTTTTGCATAAATATCATTATTCTCATACCTTGGAGCAAAGCAAATATTGGTTTGTATGTTGCTTAAAGAGTGTAGGGGAGAAATTAGTATGAAAACCATTTGCTTCTTAAATACAAAACTTAGCTCACAAAATCTGGCTGAAATAAAGATGGCACAGTGAAATAAATGTGATAGTAAGGATCTCTGAGATGACTCAGGAGGACAGAGGGAACCTAGAAGAGCTGGTCAAATTGTCCAGTTATCTGATGGTGGTCTCCTGAGGCCTGATGCTTTGCTCCTCACTTTATTGACTTGTCTGGCAGGGAGATGTTATTAACCTAGGCAGTGGAAAACAGTGATCTGATGGGCTGCCTCCAGAGCCAATGTATGTCACAGAAGGAAGAGGAAAGCGCACACAACCTAGAAACAGCTTGCCAAGGGCCAGGGGGAAAAACTGGAATGCTGATTTTTCGTGGTGCTGGGTCCTGCGGCATTCACAAAACTTGACCTGTCCCAGGACCTGATTTTATTATTATTGTGTAATCCTCACCAAAGAATATGTCTTGTTGAATTTAGAGAGAGAAGAAGGGAGAGATGGAGAAGGAAGGAAGGAAGGAAGGAGAGAGAGAGAGAGAGAGAGAGAGAGAGAGAGAGAGAGAGAGAGAGAGAGAGAGAGAGAGAAACATTGATGTGAGAGACAAACATTGGTTCCCTCCTTACACACCCTGACTGGGCATGGAACCCACAACCTAGGTATGTGCTCTAGCCGGGAATTGAGCCCACAAGGTTTTGGTATACAAGACAATGCTCCAACCAACTGGAGCCACTAGTCCAGGGCCCAGGGCCCGGTTTGAGATGATATAAGAAGAACAGCCTTGCTGTCACCTGGCATGTGCCCCTGGCCGATCTATAATTGCTCACTTTCCTGAGGTGCAGTGGTGCTGTAGAGCTGTAGATCAATCAGTTCAAAAGAAAGATGTCCTTGGGACCTAGTTCTTCTCTGAATAGCCCACAGGTCCTGTTCAGGTAAGAAAGTAAAGGCAGGAGTTGGGTTGGGGGTCATATTCATATTTCTGGCCAAATTCACTGGGGAGCCCAGCCTTGAAAACCCCCTATGGCCTTGCTCTGCTACTCAATGTACCCTTTCTCTTTGCTTTGTCTTTTTACACCAGCACCTCATACTACTAGGGACTGGCTAGCAGCTCTGTGCTGGCTTGTCATCATGTCTAACTACACTATTGTCCCTAACCTGTTCAGCCAAAGAGCAAGGCACGTAAGATGGGATGACAGAATTTTCCAGGTCCTGCTCTAATCCATCATCTGCTAGGGAGCAACTATAGCGGATTGATCACAGGGTTGGCAAAGAGATGCAGACTAAGAACTGATGCTCTGTATCTATCACTAACAACCTGGGAATAATATTCAAATAGCAACATTTATAAAAGAAGTAGCAAACGACTCTTTCCTGACATAGCCTGCAGCCTGTCACAATCATCCACATGTATCATTCCAAAAATCACTCATTTCATATGTTTTGTTTACTTCCTTAATGAAGATATCTTTGTGTGTATATTTCTGTGGTTTACTGTTATAAATAATGCTGTGTTAATATTTCTGGCTTTAAAAACGTCTTACTCCACTATGCTATTGATTAACATGCCCAAAGAAGAAATTTATATTATACTGAGAAAAACAAGAATGGAATTTATCAAACTTCAATTCATTTTTTATGGATTGTGAAGGTGATATAAAGTGGGTATTCTACAAGACTTTTATAGAAAGAATTGATTCCATTAGTCTGAACAATAGAAGAAAATAGCTCTGGCCGGGTGGTTCAGTTGGTTGAAGCATCATCCTGTACACCAAAAGGTTACAGTTCCATTACCAGTCAGGACACATAGCTAGGTTGGAGGTTTGAGCCCCAGTCAGGGTGAGTATGGGAGGCAGCCAATTGCAGGTGGACTGATGTATCTTGTGACCACTTATTGCACATCTAGACTCAGAGAAGTGTTTTGTGATCTGGGGAAAGTCCAGGTGTTCCCATCAAACCCACACTTCTCTATCTGAAAAGGTGCCTATCTCTCAGGTAATACATGAATTGATATTGGGAAGTCAGATAAGTATCTGAGTTGGGTCCTTTAACTACCATCTGTCCATATCGCAGAATGAAGTCTTGAATGTCTCATTTTCACTGGGTAAAAACGGAAAGGAGAGCTTACTCTGGAAGATAATATTTATAAACAGGCACCCAAATCCCATGAAACTGCCTGTTGCTGTGTTACGATTGAACTTATTTCCCCTTCAGGAAAAACCTTGCTGCTCTCACATGTGGATTCTCAGCAACATTCATTCGTCTACCATTTTATTGAGTTTTTTCTCTGAGTGAGGTAGAGAGCTCATCGTTAGACCTATGGGCTTATGGTGATCAAGGAATAGTGCCAAGAATTCACTGGGGGAGAAAGGAATACTTCATTACACTACGCCCTCAAGGGGATTATTTCAAAACCACAGGTCCACTTATGCCTATAATCACATGCAGCTCCTTGTGAATGGCCTGGCCTGGATCCTGCATCCCTCTGTCTTATGAGGTAAATGAGAGTTAAGTGTTCTTATAAAGCAGGCTTTTTAACTTCTCAGGTGGAATGTACAGGTGGGTATGGTACCCACTTATTAGGGATTGGCAGTTTTTTGCAGGCCAAGCTTTGAAGGCCTCTTGGTTCATACCATGTAACTAACAGCAGTGGGATAGAGGATTTGCATAGAGCTTCCTACCTTCAGATATGTGGTGAGACCATGAGCTTCTTGAGAGATGGGAACAGGGGGCTGATGCAAAAAGGACACAGCTTGGCATGGCCATTAAACTCACCACAACTAATTGATAATGATGGCAACAGCAGCTTCATCATCCTCATTAAACATTTGTGGACATTCTTGAGAAATGATGACAAAGCTTATCTTTTTGCAAGGCTAAATTTTTGCATAAAAATATTTATCATACAGCTTGTAGAGCTGGAACTGGAGAGTGATTGTTAAAAGGAGAAAAAGATTTTTAAAGATGTGAAGTGAAATTTGAAACTTACGTTCACTTTAACTGTCAGAAACACCAAATCCCTGTTTGGCAAGATCATAGCTGGTGAGCCATCTTACAAGGGCGCTGCTCACACCCTGAGCTGCAGCAGGTGAAGGATGAGAGTCACTATGGTGTGGCTCCTGAAATAATCCTTTATAGCAAAGAGACTAGAACACTAAGGACGATAATTAAACTGGCAGTTCCATCAAGACCAAAGTTCTATTGCTTGACAGAGTCACCTTGCTGGTGCTTTTAGTCATAAATTACGTTTTACAAAACCAGCCCTTTTCTATGCTAAAAGAACGGCCACCATAACTCAGAAATAGCCTGATGTAAGAGTGAATCTGGGTGATCCAGGTAATGCCATAGAGCCCTTACCATGAGGCAAGTACATAACAAGCATATAATATATTGCAGGGAGTGGTGGTCTTACTATTATCATTCACCTTTTGTTATCATTTCCATTTCACACATGTGTAAGTCATGAAAACTGAGCCTTTACAAGTATTATGAGATTAAAGGATTGGATAGAAAAGTGAAAACAGAAGTGGCACTGGTGACTCAGAGAAAGAGTCACTTGCCACACCTATCTGACATACTGTTGATGATGGACAAGTCAGAGCTTGTAGAAAAATATAAGAAGCCATGTGTACCTGGACACTACAAAGGTGGAAGTCTTGGAGAGGCCTGGGAAACTCCCGTCTGTGGCATTAGTTGCCCCTTTGGAATCCACCTCGGCCTTTGGCCACGCACCTGGCAGTGGACATTAGATTGCTGTTGGGTGGCAGAGACAGATGACTTACATGAGCACAGGGAGACACAGGAGCTGGCTGAGGCTTACCAGCAGCTCTGTGCTGGCTTGTCATCGGGTCTGCTCCACCTTTGAGTGGATGGCCTATGCCTCACTTCCACTTCCCAGATCTCACGTAAGTTCCTCCCATCCCTAACTCAGCACCATAAGAGGAAGAAGTCCTGAGAGATATTCCCTGCCTTAGACAAGAGAAGCAGTGCCATGTTAACATTGTCTGTCTCAGAGTCGTGATGTCATGCATGAGCTCCGGAACCAGACTGCACCTTCCACGCACGCCTCAACCACTTACTGACATTATAACCGTGGCAGGTTTCTTCCCTTCATGAAGCTTCAGTTCTTCACATGGAAAATGGAGATGATAATAGAATCGATCTCATGTGGCTATTGAAAGATTAAATTGAAAAAGACACATCAAAGGCTTTGCTCAGGCACAAAATAATAATAATAATAATAATAATCAGCAGCAGCAGCAGCAGCAGCATTATAGCTTGCCTTGTAATGGCCAGGGTATTAAGTCCAATATGGCCTTCCACAGTCAGTACTCCAGAAATTGGCCAGGGCTGTACTGATTAATAGCTAGGGCAGTACAGTCTGTTCCATATTGAGTCTCTGACAAGATGCCATGGTCTACATGAGAATATATTTTATCCTATTCTTCTAAGCATGAGCCCTAGCCAGTAAATTACAGGAAGAAATGTGCTTGAATCCCAAGAAAGCCCTTGGGTCAGCTGTGTGCTCAGTGACATACGGAAGAAATGGAGATGACACTCAATATGCTGTTTGGCTTGAAAGATGCCACAGACTGACTGTCAAACTAGACACAAGGAAATAGTTTTAAACATTGTCCGTTGCTTCTTATGGTATCTAGCCAATTCAATTCTACTCAATCCAACAGCCATATATGAACACTTACCGTGTGTGTGTGTGTGTGTGTGTGTGTGTGTTCAGTAAGCTAAGAACTTCCATTTACTGAGCAACTACTAAGTGTCAGGAACCAAGTTAGGCATTCTCACTTCATTAAATGTCACATTAAAATTAAAATTTAGCTTGGCCAGTTTGGCCCATGAGCATGGTTGAGCATCTACCCATGAACCAAGAGGTCACGGGTTTGATTCCAGATCAGAGCACATGCCCATGTTTTGGGTTAGATCCCTAGTAGGGGGCATGTAGGAGGCAACCCATGGATGTTTTTCTTTCATCATTAATGTTTCTATCTCTCCCCTTCCTTTCCTCTCTCTCTAAAAATCAATAAAGAAACATATTTTTAAATTCAATTTAAATGTATTTCAATGTAAGGGGTTAAATAAGATAGTTCTTGTCCTCAAAAAGCTCATAATCTAACAGACTAAGGCAAAAGAAATACCACATGGATCATAAGAAGTATTCTGCAAGTGGTGCAAATACATTCTTTCCCAGACGAATGAAAGAATGCACATTCAGGTATTCTAGTGTTGGTCCACATTACCCTCTCAAAAAGGTCTTAGTCTAAAGTATTCTATCTGCCTTTGTCACAATACTCTATTTTTTCCCATAGCCATTATGACAGTTGGTGATTTAAAAAAAAAATTTCTTTACTATTGTCACCTTCAATTGGAAGACAAACTCCACAAGATGAGAGAATTTAGCTATTTTGTTTGCTGATAATTCTTCCAAGGACTAAGACTGTCACTGAAAAGGTACTCAACAACTATGTTCAATTAGCATTTAGTTGATAGAGCAGAGGAGGCTTCATAAAACAAGTGACAACATTTCAAATATCTTTAGAGAGGAAGGATTTCAAAAAAGTAGGGTTTGGAGTTAGAGTAGAGGGGTCATTATGGCAGAAAGAAAGAGTGGGTGACAAAGGTCCAGAGGTGAGTCTCTCAGTTCTCAAGGAAACCAGATCATCAGCAGAGGTACATGCCTTGGGGTATGAATGTATGAAGGCATGTGTTAAAGATGCCTTGAATATTTCATGTGCAAATATAACTCACATATAACTGTGCAGGCCAACGTGGGCTGTGCTTCCTGTGATGTCAGAAACTTACTGGCCCTGAGAACAGATTCATTCTTCTTGGGAACTCACACAGAAGCCCAGAGGCACCAAGCTGCCACAGGAGGTACATGAGCTCTCTGGTGGGAACAAACTCCTCCAGCGAGAATGTAACAATTAACGTACTGCCTGGGGCAGAGGCTGCTACTCCTCACTAAATATTCAGTAAGGAGCTTGGTGTAGGGGTCACCTGACTAATTATTTAACCTAAAAGATTTGGTGCCCCTAGTCATAGGCAACTAAGAATGGGAACACTTTCTTTTTAGTTCCTCTCTCGCTCCTATCAGAAGAAAAGACTCCAAGGTAGTGAACTAGCAGGATAGAAGAGGCCTCAACCTCTGAGGAGACTCACTCAGCAAAGTCCCTGACCCACATCAGACTGATATAAGCAAGGGATACACCTTTGTTGCTATAAGCCTAAGAATTGGGGGTGTTTATTTTACTGCAGCATAAACTAGACTAGCCAACCTGACTAACACTAGTAAACTCTTTAAAAAAAAACATAAAAAACTACTTTTATACATTCTTCTTATTATTTTGTGGGGGGAGCTCAGCTCTGACTAAATTTTCATATATACTATAATCATAATTGATAGTCATTAAACCATTTAGCCAATCAGACTAATGACCCTGTTTTAAACCTACTATTCCTAATTCAAACTTGGCACATTGCAATATAACATTAGTAATATATATATATTGATTTGGTCAGTATTTTCCATAATTATAGTCAGTAGACATCTATTTAGGAAGTGAAGTTTGAACACTATTTTAAGGATTACAGACTCTGATGTGGATAAGGTCTTCAAATTTCCCTACATTTTTTTGACCACTTCTACTTCCTCCTTTGATGTCTATATTGACCCCTATTTCATGGTTAATATAAACAATTCTACCTAACTGAATCTTGGAAGTATGATGGGAGGAGAGAGGTGAGGAGTCAAGTACAGCAGGAATTTGTGTGCCAATCAGAGCTCCCTCTCCTCCAAGGGCACTGCCCACCAGAATGCTGTGTGAACAATGCTGTCTGGAAAACAGTCCCTGGGGTGCCTGGCAGAGTGCTCTGGGTGGGCTGGGGCACAGCGTGGCTGTGCAGTTTGGTGGCAAAGTGAGAAATGTAGCAAAGTCCAAAACCCATAATGAGTTATACACGCCAACCCCCTCAAACACAAATGGATGAAATTAGAACAAGGTCTCTGAGTAAAATAAGCTTGTCTTTGAGAAAGACAGAGACTGACTAATGCACATACTGAAATCTCATCTTCTGAAAATGGAGTAACATCTGACTTCAGAGCCTCTGGCTCATTTCATTTGTGTGCCTTTGCATTCACAACATGATTTCCAAATAATTGGTACAATTATTCTAGATATTGGTTCAATAACTATATAAGCTTTGAAATTTGAATTTAGAGAGAAAATTAAATAAATATGAAAATTCATATTCACTTAAGTCTCAATTATTCTCCTCAGAGTTTAAGTAATCAAAGCTCTAATTCCCACAGTCTAAAGTTCCTTCTAATATGAATTTTTCAATGAATATGTATGTGTGATTCATGTTCACTAATGAAAACTTAGACAACATAGAAAAGATAAAACATGGGAAACAAATGTCACTTGGGATCTGCCATTCACAGCTACCTACTGAACATTTTTCTGTGTATTTTACAGAATTATGATTATATAAAAAAGTATTACATTATGAATAAAATGTGTAAATTACATTTTTCTTTGCACAATATGTGCTGTGTTTCTCTCCAAATCATTACAAACCTTTCTAAAATATCTTTAATGGCTGTATAATAGTCCACACTGTAATGATATCACTATTAATTTATTCCTACATATTCTAATTCTTGCATATTTAGATTATTTTTAAAGTATACTCATTTGCTGTTACTAATAGTTTTTTATATATAATCATGTTTATAAGTTAACATATCTTTTTTTCATGTGCAAATATAACTCAAATATAAATGATATTAGGACTAAACAATTACTTTTTATATTGAAATATTCTGGTGCCCATTTGACCTTAGCCACCAGACATCCAGGTGTGAGTAGATAGGAAGAATGGAATGTCCAGCCCTAAGGCTAGGACTGGATTTGCAAATGAAGGAATGGGAGAGCATAAGTGGACCATGCTGGCTGTGATGAAAGCAATCTGCTTTGAGTCAGCCTCCTTGCTCAGTCCTCCACAGTTAACATTCTCCTCTGAGCCTCCTTAGAAAGGCTCTGTCACTTCACTTTCAAGTATTTTCTGCCTTCCAGCAGAATTGGCTGCTCTTCAGATACCATCAACAGAAATCAATGTGGTGGTGGTTGCCCACTCCAAAAATAATCACTTTGAAGATGCCTTGAATATATAAAATCAATAACAGAGCAAGCCATGGCAACCCATACAATTAAATCACTGCCAAGCACCCCATTTTTTTTCTCTAAACAGTTGTGCTAGGAGTCTGGGCTGGTGGAATCTCCTTGGATGCTCAGCTGAGCTCCAGAAGGACCAGGGTTTGATTGAGATTCAGCTTGTCCCTGTGGTAGTCAGGCTTCTGGCTCAGACAACAAAGCCAGAGCTCCAGGTATACAAGGAGAAAGTTCAGGTGGGAAAACAAACACTCCTACTCTTGAGAGAGTGGCCAACAATTATCTGGTGGGGTGACTAGTCACATTGGCTTTATAAAATGACTAATTAATAAATGAGAAAAGCCATGACAAGACAGATCAAGTTAAGAAAAATAAGAACAGTGCCTGGCCAGTGTAGGTCAGTTGTTAAGCACTGACCTATGAACCAGGAGGTCACAGTTCAATTCCCTGTCATGGCACATGCCTGGGTTACGGGCTCCAGCTGTTCCTGCAATTTTCCCATCATTTTTTCTATTCCTCACCATTGTCCTCATGTCCCCTGCTCTCTGATATGATGATTCTAGTGGGAAAACTCTTCCTATGGTGTTAACAGCCAACTATACCTCACAAGGAATAGGAAAGGCCAAAAACATTTTCAAATACCCTACTAAGTGCCTGTCATTGCACTATTGCCACCTTCCCTCAAATGAATCTTCATATTAGGTTTGTGGCAATATCCCCATTTTATAGATGAGGAAACTGAGGCTTAGAGTGGGTAAGTAAGGTCATAGAACTACTGTAATGCCAGTCAGGATACAAATATAAGTCCATCTGATTTTCAAGTTCTTGAAATATTTGCAACTTCAGGAAATATTAGTATTTCATTAAGCCCTGCTGGATACAACAGTAACATTTCTGGCTCCCTCTCAAGTTTGAGGTATGCATGTTTTGTGCAGAAAGCCATTTTCTTGTGCCACAAGGTCATCCTTTGCCTGCTCCATGCTCAGCTCTGAGATTTAGTGGCAACAGATTAGCCTCGTTTATTTTGCAGATTGACACAGGTTTACAGCTCTGTGTGTCTCTTCTCTCTCCTCCTACCTGCTGGTGTGAGAATCAGGGAATGCCCAGGACCTCATTGCCAGCTGGCATGGTGGCCTCAATGTCACTTCAGAATTCTAAACAAGACATGTGCTCTCACCACACAGGCACAGATGCCCTGAGCTGGGTCCAGGAGAATACTGTCAAGTCTCCATGCTGTGAGGCCCACTGCATAACTCGCCTGCACTTACCACCCCTTGAAAGAGATCTTTTCTTCACCCTCTGCAAACAGATAGAATGGAGACGAGTTTTCTAACAAAAATACATGAAGAAATGTACCAAGAAAGACGTTCAAAGAGAGAAGAAATCAATAGCACTGAGAAAAGCAATGATGAATGTGATACCTGTAAACATCTTTTCCCCACCAGTATTGTCATCATAGTCTAAAGAATAACCAGACGAAAGACTCCTGCCTGGGGTTGCTGAAAACAGCTAATTACAGAGAAATATTAGCTTAGTTCAGTCTCTGAAATGTGTTTAGCAGAAAACTGATTTTAAGATTACTAAAAGGTCTTCTGGAGAGAAAAATAGTCTGTAGTCAGAACAATTTGGAAAAACTTAGGTTAAACAAAATTAAATAGATTTCTTTACTTCTTTATGAAGATTTCTCAACCTTTAATATGCTAATGAACATTGTGAATTTCCAAGAGGGGAGCTAAAGTCTGCAGAATTTTTCAGACTTCACAACCTTCCTTGACTACATAAAGTAGGTTCCACCTGATATTCTCAATCACCAAACCATGTTTATTCTTTCCCCAGACTGTATCACAATTTGTAATTTATTTCTCTGTTTACTGGTCTCTGGGTCTTCCTCATGGGGCTCTGTGACCTCTTGGGGATAGGAAAGGGGGAGGCACCAGATCAGTTTCATTTATTACAGCATCAGTGCTGGGTCTGACACACAGATGATGCTGCTCAAATATTATTTTCACTTTTTTTTCTTTTTATGTTTAACATTTACCGAATGTTTTGTAGGTGCTGGACACTTTTCCAGTTGATTTAATAGATTATCTCATTTAATCTTCAGTGTAGATACATTTCCTAACCATTTTTATAGATAAAGAGACCAAGGCTCAGAAAAATTCAAGTAACTTGCTCAAGGTCACACAGGTAGTAAGTGGTGGAGACAGCATCTGAACACAGGCATTCTGGTACCAGAGACAGCATTATCATATTTAAACGAATGTATCAGGTTTCTGTCCAAGCCCAGCAGGGAGGCTAAAGTGAATAATTACAGCAGTCTTGGCTCAGAGGTCAGCCAGGATCCTTTGAATTAAGAGGGGATCATCTGGTGAGTTCTCATTGGCACTTACGGTAACTATGCAGCAGACACTGTTTTACACATTCCCTCATTTAATCCTTACAGATGCACAAGCAGCAGTTAATGTCGCCTCCTTCCACCAAGAACCAAACTGAGGCTCAGAGAACTTGAGGGACCTGCCCAGTGTCACTGGGCTGGGAAGCAGCAGAACCGAGGCTTGTCTGGGTGGCCCAGCTACAGTTTGGAGAACAGAGTCTGTAGGGTGTTCTCAAAACAGAAGCTATACTCTCAGATTCCTCCCTCTTCTGTTCCCTATGCCATGCCCCCATTCCAGACATCATGTGGCATCAACAATGCAGCCCTGATGTTGCCCAGGTTCCAGCCTAGAGAGAGAGCACTCACCAACCCTGCCCCCCTTCATCCTCAGTTTGTTACCTGGCTCACCTAGCCTGTCTGATCTGGCTAATGGTGTGGACTCTGGAGCCTGAGGTTACACCCGCTTCTACCACCTACTAACTCTATGGCCTGAAGTCATTTTGCCCCTAATACTAGGTCCGACTTTACTAGATCATTGGAACAATTAATTGAAATGACACATAAAGTACTTTAGTTCATTACCTGTCAAATTTTATATATATTAAGTAGCTGTTACTAACAAAATAGTTAATAATCTTTCATGTCCCATACTAGTGAACCTAAGGAGGCCATGCCCCCATTCCAGACATCATGTGGCATCAATACCTCATTCCCTCACCTGGGGACGCAGGGATATATAGGCAAGCATAAAATGTCCTTACTACCCAAAACAATTTATAGATTCAATGCAATCCCCACTGAAATACCAATGGCATATTTCACAGATCTAAAACAAATGCTCCAAAAATCCATATGGAATAAAAAAAGACCCTGAAATAGCCAGAGCAACCCTGAGAAAGAAGAACAAAGTTGGAGGGAATCACAATCCTACCTAATAAAAGAGTAATATGCAAATTGACCTAACTCTGCCACACCCACAAGCCACGCCCACCAACCAATCAGGAGCAAATATGCAAATAAACCCAACCAAGATGGCTACAGCCACAGAGAGCAGGAGGGAGGCTTGGGTTTCCCCAGCAACAGGTTTCCCTGCCCTTGCAGGCCTAAAACTCCACTCAAGGCTACAAAGTTTCAATTATAGAAGGTAAACAAATCCAAACAGAAATGGCGGCAGCTACAGAGCTGGAAAGAGCAGGAGGCAAGGGTTGCCCCCGGCAATGGAAGAAGCAAAGCTTTTGCAGCCCTGGCTGGCCTAGGCCTCGGCTACAGGCTACAAAATTTCAATTATAAATTCCAACAGAAATGGCTGCCGGCCACGGAATGAGCAGGAGGCTTGGCTCTGCTCCAGGCTACAAAGTTTCAATTGTAGAAGATACATAAATCCCAGATACCAGGGCCTCTGCTTGGGTTGCCAAGGGGCGTGGCCGGCCTGCAAACCACCACAGGCCCTTCACCCAGGCCACTTCACACCCCAAGTGAACCCCTACCCTGATCCAGGATACCCTTCAAGGCAAACCAGCTGGCCACCACCCATGCACCAGGCCTCAATCCTATCTAATAAAAGAGTAATATGCAGATTGACCATCACTCCAACACACAAGATGGCTGCCCCCATGTGGTCAAAGATCCTGCCCCCATGTGGACACAAGATGGCCGGCACAAGATGGCCAGCAGGGGAGGGCAGTTGGGAGGGACCAGGCCTGCAAGGGAGGGCAGTTGGGGGCAATCAAGCCCGCAGGGGAGGGCAGTTAGGGGTGACCAGGCTAGCAGAGGAGGGAATTTGGGTGGGGCCCAGGCCTTCAGGGGAGAGCAGTTGGGGGGGGGACCAGCCCTGCAGGGGCGGGCAGTTAGGGGTGACCAGCCCTGAAAGGGAAGGAAGTTAGGGGCAAACACGCTGGCAGGGGAGCAGTTAGGCATCAATCAGGCTGGCAGGGGAGTGATTAGGGGGTGATCAGGCTGGCAGGCAGAAGCGGTTAGGGGCAATCAGGAAGGCAGGCAGGCGAGCAGTTGGGTACCAGCAGTTCTGGATTGTGAGAGGGATGTCTGACTGCCCGTTTAGGCCTGATCCCACCAGGATCAGGCCTAAATGGGCGGCCGGACATCCCTCAAGGGGTCCCAGATTGGAGAGGGTGCAGGCTGGCCTGAGGGACAACCTGCACCCCCGCCGTGCACAAATTTCATGCACCGGGCCTCTAGTCCTATCTAATAAAAGGGTAATATGCAAATTAACTGTCACTCCATCACAAAGCTGGTGGTGCCCAGTCCATCAATAAACAAAATAAATGCACAGATGGGAGGGTGTATATATCCATGTAAGGACGGGAGCAGTATGGAGCAGCTGCACAATGGGATAGTCACCTCTCTTCCTTCACTGTGTAAATCTCAAGACTTGGCTGACACACAGGCCCTGGTGGGACTGAGCTACAACTTTTGGAGCCCTTTTTCGGGAAAGCTCTACTGTCTCTGGGAGAAGGGTGTTTATTTGGCTCCTCCAAGGGGTTGTACAAGGTCAAAGGTTTCTCAGGCAGTGCATCAGCTCATTTAGTTTTGCCACCTTTGTGGGCTGTCTCCAATTATGCTGTGAATCAACCTTCTAAATCCAAGGCCCCATTTTTCACACAAATGCTGCACCTGGGGCCAGAGTGATTCTATCTGCTTGTCCAAAGACAGGCTAATCAGTAGTCCATGTACTGGCACTGACTGTGTTCTCAGCTGCCTGCTGAGACCCCTCATGGTACCTCATTTAATTCCCAGTCTTCTATGAGGCAGGTGAAGCACCTCCATTATGTTGTGAGGAAGACGAAGCTTAAAGAGATTAGGGAATGTGCCCAGCCATGTCATTTCTGAGGGCTGGAGCCCGCTATCACCCATGCCTGCCTTTTAAACATCAGGCAGTGCCTTTCCCACCACACATTCTTTTTCTCCCGCAGATGGGCATCTGGCTGGCTCTCAGGAGTCTTGGCTTCCAGTCCTGACACAGCCTTTAATTCATCTATCCTTATCAAGCTTTTTCACTCTTCTCGGCCTCAGCTGCCCTATCAGTAAATTAATAGTGTTAGTAATAATAACCATTGGTTGAGTCATTACCAGGCACACTGTGAATACTTACCTGTGTCACTCATTTAATCCTCACAACCGTGTTTTGAGGCAGAATAAACAACTTCTCTCATTTTATGGAAAGGAAAGGAGGCCCACAGAGAGGAAGTGAATGCAGTTTCAGGGTCTGCAGGTGGCTGGGCCAGGAGCCAGCCTGGAGTCGTTTGATCCTGGAGCCTGGTTGTCAGGCATTGCCTATCCAGCCTCCCACTCCCAGCACAGGAGCTTTGGTGCTGCTACCACTGGAGCCCCTCCCAGGTCAATAGCTGGAATTCTAAGAAAGGATCCAAGACAGTGTACGGGTCGCCCAGGCCCAGGCCCACTGGACAATCAAATTATCCAGGGCCCATGCTGGCTCAGCCCATGCCTCTGCTCACACTCCGCCCTGCCTCACCTGTGCTACTTTACATTATTGGAACTCCCCTTCTCCATGCTTCCAATCAAGTCTCCCTTCCTCTGACCACATCAGAGACCCTTTTTGATTATTTGTACTGAGGTGATTGTGAATTGATACTCGATTCTAAGCTCCTGGATTTGGACACGACAGGTACATAGTGAGTCAACAGTGTGATGACTTCACATGCATGCTCCACAGATGTGCCTGCAGCCAGCAAGCACCTCACATCCTCAGCACATATGTAGTGTGTCTTAATGTCACGTTTTCAAACAAATCTTAAGTCAGTATTGCCAAATTCAATTTCTTTTTGTAAGTTTTGCCACCTTCCACTCCTCTTCTACTGCCTTTGAGGTAATTGAGGTCCATGTGATCCCATCAAATAAGGGTGGGAAATGTCATTGGCAGAGCTGAACAACAAAGCCATGCAAACTGAGTTTCTTGCTCCAGGCTCTCACACTCAGTGCTTGGGTAATCAGAAAAGCTTGGGTGTGGCACAGCCAGGATGCCCTCCCACTCCCTCCTTTCCAGACCCTCTCAGCCTCTTCAGAGAAGCCACACAGAAGCAGAGACATGGAGAGGACTGCCAAGAACTGAATGGAAGGCCTGAGGGCTGCTGCCATGTCAGTGCCTCTGTCCTCCAGTGACAAGTGCTCATCTGGACAGTTGTGGTTGAGAACTACCATGTAGCTTCAGCTCCACAATGAGGCTACTAAGGAAGCAAGTCATGTACCTAGGACAGAATCTCCTGTGTTTGCTTAATATTCCTTAGAAATTCCCAGTCCTTACCCAGCCAGGCGTGCCCTGTGATGGGACATCAGTGGGGCATGGCAGACACCTTCAGATGGTAGAATCTGAGTGCAAAGGGATCTCATCAAGGAACTTCAGAAAAGGTATCATCATGTCCTGGATAGATAATGGTCAGAAGCCTTTGTCACCCACCAGAGGCTCAAGGTTGCATGGGCAGGGTACAGAGTGGTCTCCTTCCTTACATAAACTTTCTGAGAAATCAATAATGGGCACATCAGGGGTACTGAGGAGGTTTTCTTGGGATTAATGATTTATTAGATTTGAGAGTCTGGGCTAGGTGCGAGTCCCACAGCAAGAAAGGGACTAAGGCCTGGCTGGTGTGGCTCAGTGGTTGAGTACTGACCTATGAACCAGGAGGTCACAGTCCCGGTCGGGGCACACCTGGGTTGTGGGCTTGATCCCCGGTGGGAGGTGTGCAGGATTAAGCCAATCAATGATTCTCTCTCATAATTGATGTTTCTATCTCTCTTTCCTCCTCTCCCTTCCACTCTGAACTCAATAAAAATATATTTTAAAAAAAGAAGAGGACTAATGGTTTAATCAATTCAATTCAATTCAATTCAATTCAATTCAATTCAACAATCAACATGTCTTCAGTCCTTGTGCAAGGGAGTGAGGACCCTGAGATCCAACAGAGTGCTGGCACCCTGAGGGTCTCCAGGCCACGGATGGGCGGAGTTGGGAGGTATGGAGGCACAGACTTTACCAAACAGACTGCACCGTTAGACTAGGTGGAGGAGGCTCCTTTAGAGGCCTGACTGAATCCCTTAATTACCTGTGGTGGCTCTTTGAACACTGTGAAATATTGCTTAAATGTCCAAGAATAACATCATTTGTTTTAGTTTTTCATATAATATTAAGTGCTGTCTGCTAGATACCTCTCCCGTCCATTCTTCCTGCTGCCCAAGGCTGCCTTGACCAGGTTTAAGTAATTTGGAGGAGACTCAAGTAACCTGCTCACGCGATGCCACAGCCTCCTAAGGAATGCTGAGGCCCGTGCCATGGCAGTGGCAGAATCTCTTTCTCTTGTTGTTGCTTTGACCTCTCAACAGTCCATGCTCTTGGAGGTGCTGCTCTTTCAGTCTCTTCCTGTATGGAAACTTTCATGTAAAGGTGGTTCTGTAATGACCAGAAAGAAGAGAGATTTCCTCAAGCGTAATCCCTGGCTGGTGGAGGCCCCTCAAAGTTTGGATTTGCTTTAGTTTTCTTTTTCACAGTCTTGGGGAAGAAGCCCCAACATTCTATCATCTTCACCCAAAAGTTTGACCTTCATAAAATGGGCCTGAACATGTTAGTATTTCCCTTTCTCACAATGGGATCCAAGCTTCTGCTTGCTCCCGACACAACATCCAAGTGAGGCATTCTGCACTGTTTCACACTGTTCCACACAAGGCAAGCCATACTCAGGAATGAGGGCAGCACCGTGCAATCCTGCCTGCTGTTCAAGGGCTCAAATACAGCGATGTATCCACACTTCTGCTTTCCTCTTTGGCATTTAGTGTTTCTCCTTTTAAAAAAAGAAAGAAAGAAGGCACAGGCCTAGGATAAACCCCAGCTGTGCTGATTATGGGCTGTACTAGTATGTCCCTAGGAAAGTAACCCAACCTCTCTAAGCTTCTTTATTCATGTGTAGAATGAAGATGATAATAATAATAACCTTGTAGGGTTGTTACCAAGGTCAAATTTAATAATGTATAAAAAGTGCTGGAAGCCCCATCTGCCAATGCTCTAAGCATGGTAGCTGTTATACTTGAAGATGCAAAGATTACTGATGATTCACAGTAAGGGCTGTTCATTGCTGTCATTTCTCCATAACTCTCCAAAGAAAATTTCATTACTAGAAGTTCAAAATCTCCCTTTGGCCTCCTACTAAAAAAACAGGGGAATGCCTCTCTTCGTTTCCCTCTCTTTAAAATCAATGCATGTCTTTGGGTGACACTGTAAAAAAAAAAAGATTTTTGTTTGTAGTCAACAGGATGAAATAAAGTTTGTTTGTTTTTTTCTGTTAAAAAACAACAACAAAAACAAAGCAGGGGAATGCCTGTGCTGGGACAAGATTCCACGGAGGAGTATGCACTAAGCAATGGTAACAGAACCGTTTGAGAAGCCCTGATAGGCCAGGTCTTTCAACATGCCTGGCTGGATCTCAGAGCCACCTCTAGGCAGAGCTGCGCTGCTCAGCATTTCTGTGATCTGTCAGATGCTGGTGGGCAGTGGAACCAAGGTCCCCAGAACATGAAAACTTTAAGGTCTGGCTCACCTGTTAGTGATACCCCAGAGATCTGAAGGGGCATATGCTGGTTCTGGATCTGGCTGAGAGGGTGAGGGGCATGGGAGTTTTTCCTGCATTAATGAAAAGGGTGCTTTTCATTCTCTTTTGAAAAAAATCTTGAAGGAGATTTTGGGGGCATTCAGATGAGCAGGATTCCTTCTTTCTATTTTTGACTGATGTACATAGCCTTCCCCAGTGTTTTATTTTTTTTTTTGGCTATGGTCTTCTTAGTCTATTTGTCTTGCTGACTAAAAATCTAGAAGAGAAAATATTTGGAGAGAGATTCTCTACTCAAAATAATGGCAGGAAATATTTAGATAACAGCACTTTCTATATTCCAACAAACTAAAGTATTACACACACACACACACATATATGTATGTATACTCAGATAGTGTTTGAACTTTATCTATGAGCAGGGTATATTTGCCTGCTAGCTTATCAAAAAGGAGCTAAGAATGAGTGACAAACAAGATCAGAAGGAAAGCAGAAAGTGAAAATAAAATTTACTGGATGCCTATTATGTGCTAGAAATAGGCCAATGTTTTCCTTATATTATTGTCCCCTCAACAAACCCATAAAGCAGATACCATTACTATCCCCACTTTACTGTGCAGATTGAGACTGTCCCTAAATTATGTAGTTTGTCTTAGCTCAGAGTCCATTGTCTTGACCAACATTCTGTCTCTAGACCTCAAGAGAATTGAGTAAAAGAATTTTTCATTTTTCCAGTTAAAAAAATTAAGTACTAGCACTCAAGTATATAAGTTCTTACTGTGTTAATATAGACTATTTCCAACTTAACATTTTAGAAGTTGTTTACAATGTTTATATTCTGTAGAGGTAGAAAGGAAACTGATAGGGATAAAGAAAAGTTAATAAAAACATGCATTTACAAATTATTATTATATTCATTATTTATTATTAATAATAGATACTCAGTTTTTATCTATCCAGTTGCATGGAAATTGAACAGATGAAGAAATGTGTAGTGGACAAGAGTTTAAAACTGAATGAAACTGAATTCAAATCTCTGCTAGCTTACTAATCAGCTGTGTACTCTTAAGGCTAATTACTTATTTTTCAGCTCTTAAATTTGCTTATCTATTAACTGAAAAAAATGACATCTCACTCAAACAGTTCTTATGAGAAATGAATCACTTTAAGTATGTAAAGCACCTAGAACGTAGTATAGAGGACACATAGTGGACTCTAAACACGAAACTGTGGTTAACATTCCCATCACTGATTCACATATATTTATTGCATCCTATGTACTGGGCCTTTGCCAGATGCTAGGTTTATTTTTAAGCAGATCAGTTGTTCAAAACCAGTTGCACTAAACCTAGCCAATCAACTGGTAAATATGAAACGAAAATATCTCCACTATAGGAAGCTTCTCTCAGAAATATCCTACTGAGAGAGATTCACAATTACCACCTTCATTTGCAAAAGTGAGCACTTTTTCTCCATGGGTGGTTGCATTTAGTTTTCTTTTCCTATTTATATATACATATACATACACTTCAAAGTTTCCAGCCACTCATATCACTGAGTTTGCAGGGAAAAAAAATCAATATGAGATGTTTCTAGGCAAATACTTTGGAAAGAGATTTGCAGTTGTTCTAAGAATTCCTCCTCCCTCCTCCCTTTGATCTGAAAGTAATGGGCACATCCAGGTAATAAGATATTGCCAACTGGTTTCCAACCTCTTGGCCTTATCCTCCTGGCCTGAGTGCTACTGTGAGTTACTTAATTAACTTGGACATGAGTTAAGGTTTTTCAGTTGCCTGTTCAAAAGTTTTCAAAGTGAAATTTAACAAGGCAGACTGGGAAGCTGCTATGTTCCTGTGCTCAGATTTTTATTTGCTTTTTTTCCCCTTCTTTTGGGGCAGACTCAAGAACTTCTTCCTGAACCCCATTAGCCATCTCCTACTATAAAAAGACTTTTTTGCCAACTAATTAGTTATGCTATTTGTGAAGGGGAGAAAAGACTGAAAGCCTAAGCCCAAAGCACTTTGATCACTTGCTCTTGATGAAATAAAACAAGTCAAAACCCATAAGGTATAAATAATTGAGTCCAAAAACTTAATTGAGACATGAACAGGAATTTAATGAATTTTCATGTTTTCCTTTCCTGTACTTATAACAAGTTAACACATCCATTGTTTGTCAGGGTGGGAAGTATATTGGAAGTTAGGGAGGGGAATTAGCCAAAAGGAAATATGGCAGCCTGATTTAATTATTTCTTTGTGTAGAAAAATATCCTCTGTAGTAAAGAACTGTAGTCTATTACCCTGTATAAGTAAGTCACTTTAGGTTAGTTTTCCTACCCAGTGGGAAAGGAAAAGTGCACATTAGTTAGCTAACTGCCTACAGCGAGGCCATCAAGTGAATTTAGTTAATGAGATTTATTAAATGTATTTTTAGTTTCTGGGCAAAGAAAAGTGTTCTTTGAATAAAGGAAGTCATTGTTGTTATATTCCTAATGCGAACCTAATTCCACCTTTATGTATATCTTTATAATGTGGTCTCAGGACATGTAGTGTAGGTTAATTTGGGAAGATTAACTCTTTTTACATTCATGCTTTGAAATCTTAAAACATGAATATATTCATTGACACTATTGTAAATGTTCTCAGCTGTGGCTGGGAAAAGAACCTGTAGAAATAAAAAAACATAAACATTCATCTTTCCCACCTCACTCTGCACTTCCTCACTGAATTCCTGATTCAGAGGGTCTGTGGGGCTCAGAGTCTGTATTTTAAAGTGCCCAGGTGGTCAAGATGATCATCCATTCTTGGAAACTAAGAATCTAGAGCCGTGGTTCTCCACATTTAGTGTGCATCAGAATCTCCCATGGCTTAATGGCTGAGCCCCATCCCTAAAGCTTCTGGTTGGGTAGGCCTTGGGTAGAGAATTTGCTTTGCTACTAGTTCCCAGGTGATACCATGTTGCTGATCCTGGGACCACACTTGGAGAATCAGTGATCTAAGGCAACTTACCTCCTGTTTTTGGAAATATCTTAGGCTTTTTTTGGGACTAGAGGCCTGGTGTACAAAATTCGTGGGGTGGGGAGTCCCTCAGCCCAGCCTGTGCCCTCTCACAGTCTGGGAGCCCCAAAATGGATTGCCTCTGCAGAGAGAGGCCCCGCCCGCCAGCCACAGCCCGCTGGTTGGTGGCCTGGGCCTCCCTCTGCAGGGCGATCATGGGGCAATGGCTGAGCCCCCAACCAATCACATCGCACCCGCCTTGGCTGGCATAGCGTGGTCGTCTGGAAGGTCGTCTGGAAGGTCCGACGGTCGTTCTGCTGTTCAGTTGTTCGGTTGATTTGCATATTATGCTTTTATTATTATAGATAGGGTTGCCAGATAAAATACAGGGCGCCTAGTTAAATTTGAACTTCAGATAAACAAGGACATTTTTTAAAAATCTAAGTTTACCCAAATATTACATGCATAAAACCACTTTGGCAGTTTCTTACAAAGTTAAAGATACATGTACCATATGATACAGTCATTAATTCCTCCTAAGTATTTACCAAGATAATGAAAGATATGTCCATACAGAGTTGTACTAGTATATAAATGTTCATAGAAGCTTTATTTTTAATTGCCAAAAGTTGAAAACAGTTCAATGTCTATCATCAGGAGAATGGATAAACAAATTGTGGTATGCAATGGGATACTACTCAGCAATAAAAAGGAATGAACTGCTGACTAGTACAACAACATGAGTGAATTTCAAAATAATTATGCCAAGTGAAAGACGTCTGACAAAACAGAGTATAGTGTATAATTCCATTTATGTAAAATTCTAGAAAATGAAAACTATTCTATCATGACTGAAAGCTGGTGAGTGGTAGTCTGAGGATTGAGGAAGCAGAGCGGGATGGGAGGTATAATTTACAAAGGGGAGAAAGGAAACTTTTTGGGTGATGAATATGTTCATTATCTTGTTTGTGGTATTGATTTCACAGGTGTATGTAGATGATAAAACAAATAGAATTATACATTTTAAGGATGGGCAGTTTATTATATGTCAATTATCCCTCCATAATGCTATGTGAAAATGAATCTACCACTTTACCTCTGGTTTTATTGACTTCACTACCCCAAGCTCTGATCTGAGAATTAAGGCTGGAGCAGATGGTGACACTCTGGCAACAATTGAATTTATTTAAATTCTTTGTAACTGGGAGTCTAATCTCTCCTGTTAGATTATAAAGTCCTGAAAAGCAAATCCTCATATTTAGATGCCCCTGGGCCTTGCCTGCTGGCTCTGTGCTCCCTGGTCTGCCACTTCACTAGAAACTCCAATCTATATTGTGTTCTCAGTCTCTGTTGTGTAATTAGAATCCCACCAGATTCCACCTAGGCAACTGGCTCCCTGCCCCGCCAGAAATGCCTGCTGGCTGCTCAGAATCCCCAATTCTCAATCCTGGCTGGGCCAGCCTCAGGCCGTGTCACTGAAGGACTACATGCCTTTGGCTGGTATGCATCTGCATCTCTTGGCTTCTCTTGGCTCTCTGGGTAAAGCCTTCCACCAGGGCCCAGAGAGTGGACTGAGTGAGCAACCTTGATCTAATCTGTCTGGGAGCAAGGTCTGAAGGTTAAAGAGGGAAAATGTGCCATTGAATTAATGTCACTCCCCTTGATTATCTGCCCTGATGGTTTGGCAGGATCTGATGGGAGCAGTGTGTGTGTAATCAGAGAGATGTCTGTCCTGTCTTCCTCCTGAAGGTCTGCGGACACTGCTCCACTACAGAGCTCAGTGCTCACTGGGGCAGACACCAGGCCCCTTAATGTGGGCCATCACAGACTCCTGCCCCCTCCCAGGGCAACATCCATTGAGCAGAAGCAATAAAAATATTTTGCATGTTCTCCGTCCTGCAGTAGACACTTCGAAGTAGGCTGCTTTATTCAAGCCTCAAAACCAGCCTGTGAATTAGGAGTTACTATTCCCACTTCACAGCTAAGAAAGTTTAGGATCAAGGAGTCTACTGGTAATTCTCAACCTTTAGTGTGCATGTGAGTCACCTGGAGCTCTTGCTAAATGCAGATTCTAGTCTGGCTTGGGACCTGAGATTCTGCATTTCTAACCTGTGTAGCTTGTATAAGGTGACCAGATCGTCCTGCTTTTGGCGGGACAAAACCGATTTTTAACAATTTGTCCCGCGTCCCACGGCGTTTTAAAAAAGACTCTTTCCAAAAATAGAGACTTTTTAAAAACGCCGTGGGACGCGGGACAAATTGTTAAAAATCAGGACTGTCCCACCAAAAGCGGGACGATCTGGTCACCTTAAGCTTGTAGCCAAAGACTGGGTGGTGTCCCATGGAATCAGCCATATTTAATCAGAGCTGGGATGGGACCCAGATCTGTCCGACACCAGGCCTGGGCCCTTCTACTTGACAGGTATGGGGATACTGTGATGAATACGACCTGAGCTGCCCTTGAGGACCACCCACCAGGTCAGGCAGGTGGACACCTCCTCATGAGGCATGAAGTGCCGCCTTAATACTGGGAATAAATTCCTGCTGGTGGGAGCCATGAATGCTGAGGGAGGGAGTAATCCTATCTGGGGAGCAGAGGATCAGGAAGGAACTTACAGAGCTTAACCTTCAAAAAGAAGCAGAACTCAATCCCAGGGGAGGAAACAGTTGGCATCAAAGAATATTACAGTCTGAGAGAGCAGCACAGGCAAAGGCCCAAAGCTGTGATGAGAGTGAGTACTTGTTTCTGAACAGTGAGAATTCTGGTGTGGCTGGAGTGTGTCCTGTGCTCCCCATCTGCACAGTGTTTGGCTTTTGTTAAAAATTTCTGGTGTCCTCCAGTCCCTCACACTGCAGGCCCTGAGTAAGTAGGTCAGGAGGGATGGATTGGGGCTTCAGCCAGGGTATGAGCAGACTCAGGATTTGCCCAGCTTCAGCCTGGTTCTGGCCACCTGCTCAGGCCCACTTCCTCCTCCTTCCTGGCCATCCCAGACCATATGAGACAGAGAGGAAGGTAAGGGCTAAACATGCACTTAGCCTCTCTCTACCCTGGAAATTAGTTTGGGGACTCTGAGAGCAGAGGGAAGGAGCCTACTGTCTAAGGATTCTCAACCCTGGCTGCATAATAAGGTCACCTGCAGGACTTAAATCATATATATATATATAATTTTTTTTTCTGCTTTAGTCGGTCTGGAGTGAAGCCCTGGCATCAGTATTTGAAAACCTCCCCAGAAGATTCAAATGCAAAGCCAGGGTTTAGAAGCCTTGATATGCACAAATTCAGAAAAGCTTGGGGTAAAAGGAGCTGGCAGGATTCCTGGGAGAGGAATAAATATTTCAGACACTGGCACAGCTGGTAAAAAAAAACAAAAAACTATGCTTCTTTTATAACATAAAGAACAGAAACAAAAGAAGGTGAAAGGAGAGCACCTACACTACATGTAGTTTGCCAAAATTTTCTAAGATTAAATTCTGTTTTTAGTAATATTTATGGGTTACATCTGATTATATCAGAAATATACAGGTGCTGCAGAATATTTGAAAAAATTTAAGTGCAAAGAAGAAAATAAAAATATGACAACCCAGAGATAACCATCCTATGGTATATGTCTTCCTAGCCTTAGGCACGTTTGTAATACATACACAGCCTCATGTAGCTATCAATATAGGATAACATTGCCCATACAACTCTCACTCCCTGATGCTACAGTTTCTTTGATTGTTAATTGTTCTCCCCGTCCCTGCATCCTGAAAGAAATCCCTAAAGGCAGAAACTTTGTCTTTCTCTCCTCTCTGTACCCATGTCTAGAGGATCTAGCACATAGCAGGCACTCCATAATTACTTGTTGAGTGGTGAGTATGCTATCGTTTAAGGTCAAGGACATTGAAGTCAGACCTGGATCTGACCCCAACCAGCTCTGCTACTTACTTGGACAAATCACCTAAATATGCTAACCCTCAGTTTTCCTCATCTACCCAATGGACATAAGAAGAAAACCACCCAACACAGCTTCTATAACATGCTCAGTACAGGGCCTGGCATGTAATAGGTGCTAAGTAAAGTGTGGAGGGTTGATACCCTGATAAGAAAGAAATACAGAACTGAGAGAAAGAAGCACTGAACTTCAATTGACCTTATCTACAAAGTTCTGTTTTAGAAGACAAAAAAAAACAACAAAAATCAGAGAGTATTCTGTTTCCATCCTACATGAAAAGCACCTTGGGATGCTGCTCAATAAAAAGCTGAAAGGCCCTGGCCAGTGGTGCTCAGTGGTTAGAGCATTGGCCCATGCACAGAAGGGTCACGGGTTCAATTTCAGGTCAAGGGCATGTACCCAGTGATGGCGAACCTCTGACACGCGTGTCAGTGCCATTTCTGATGACACGCGGCGACACAGCGGCCGCATGCCGAGGATGAAACATTTATGTTATTTAAACTATAAATATCGCGAAATAATGTTTTTTCCTCAAAGGGACACACTACCCGAGTTATGCTCCGTTTTTTGGTGAAGTTTGAAACACCAAGCTCAAAAGGTTGCCCATCACTGCATGTACCTGAGTTGCAGGTTTGTTCCCTGCCCCACTCCATGTCTGGGATTGTGCAGGAGGCAACCAGTCAATGTGTCTGTGTCACAACAATGTTTCTCCCTCTCTCTTTCCCCCAGTCCCTTCCACTCTTTCTGAAGAGAAATGGGAAAAATATCCTCAGGTGAGGATTAACAAAAAAACAACAACAAAGCTGAATGTTATTCAACAACCATTTGTTTTCTTCTTCTATATTCTTATTCAGAGGGCAGAATGGTGCGCTGGCAATAATACCCTCTTACCTGATACAGAAGGGGCTTCGCTGCAGGTCCACACTCCTGAAGGCAGAATTGTTGCTTCATAGCGTGGCCTATCCCCTGCAGGACCCCCATGTGGAAGAGGGCAGAATTGCACCTGGCTCTGGGGAAGCTGACCTGGGCCCCATATCACCTTTTGGTCATCACCAGTTGTCTTTAGTCACGTTATGATCTGAGAACCTAATAGGAGCTTCAATAGAGAGAAAAATCCCCAGCACCTAGGACAGAGCCTACAACAAATCAAGCAAATAATATTTGTTGAGGAAAAGATTGAAATCATAAATATTGATTTTATGTGATTGGGTTTCTTTTTATCTTTTCATCTTTTTTTTCATCTCTACTAAACACAAACGGTTGGCCTTATATGAGTATTAGGGACCCTATTTCACTCTGAGCATGGCACGCTATAAGATATATCTCTTCCTTCCTTAAAATACTCAACACCCTTAACCTGCAAACAGAGAAAGATTATACATTTCCCCAGGGCTAACTTGGAATGGTTCTCTCTTGTGTACATGGGAAGCATTCCTGTTATGTAACTTTGGTCAGGGCTCTCCTATAGTAATGATCAATCAGATGTATTATCCCTGGTCATTTTGGGGGTTGTGGCCTCAAAAAGCTAATAAACCACAACAGACTGTAGTCTAGGACAGGCTGGGGCAGTGGCCACTGAGTCGATCTGCCAGTGCTTACCAAGTGATGGTTAACCTGCCTCTGCAGAAGCCTTCACAGTGGTAAAGAATATGAACTTTTGAATCATACAGTCATGGGTATAAGTCATGGCACTGACAGTTCCTTTTCTGTGACTTTGAACAAGTCATTTAACATCTCTAAGTGTAGAAAGTGATGGCATGAGTGCTGAAATTATAAGCTCACTGTAAGGACTAAGTGGGATAAATGCACAGCAAGGGTATAGCAAGGGCTCTGGAATGTTGAAAACATGCAACAACGGTAGTAATCATTCAAATCATAAGTTAAGGAAACTACAGCCAAGGTCCATTATTGAAATAAAAATGGTGCAATGTTTCTCAAATGGCCCCAAAGACATGCAACTTTTTATTTTTCCCTTTTTTCAGCTGATCACTATGGAAGTTAAGCTCAGAATAAAGCAAGGAAGAGACAAGAGCTTGGCCTGGAGTGAAGAGCACTGCTCCCTCGGGCCCCGCCCCACCCTCCCCAGACAGCAGTGAGGGCCCCTTCCACATTCCCCAACCTGTGCTTTGAGTTTCATCTTCACTAAACCCCAAGGCCTCTAGAAAAATGGGAAATAAAGCCCTGCATGATACTTCATCTAAGGGGAAAATAGGTTTCCTGGGATGAAACCAGTAAGACAAGCTGTTTTCTATTACAGGTTAAATTCTTTGCAGGTTCAATGTAGAATAAATTTAGATCATAACATTCAATGGCTAAACAGCTACACAGATACTGAACTGAATAAAAATCTAATTTCATGGCAAAGCCGATGAATGTAGTCTTTGTGCAAACCGCTTTTTATCGTTTGCTGCATTTCTTTCAGCATAGAACTGCCTTCAGGTTGAGTCTTGGCTCACTTTTCCTCCCATATGTGAATGCTTCAAAAGCAAAACTTGGGGTCAGAGAGATGCAGATGAAGAGAGTGTTTGCTTGAGAGAGGCTGCTGGTGAAACAGGGTGCGACCTGGCCTAACTTGACTTTTTCAGAATGGACTCATGTTCAGTAAGTGCGCTGAGACTAATGTATACACCGAAACACCACTTTCTCACTTGCCAGTGAATGAGCAATTGATAAGGGGGTCATACATGTCCTTCTTCTGACTTGCACCCTCTCCCTGTATACCTCTCGTTGTGTGAAGGCCAGTAATAATCAGAAAATGGCTACCTAAAGAGCGGATCAGAACAACTTGTTCACTCAATAACCATTTCTTGAACAGCTCCTGTGAGTGTGGATCTGTGCAAGGCACTGTGAATGATGACTAAATCATACGTCACTCTTGCCATCCTATAATCCGCAACCTACAATGATGTGGAACTAGCACCATGTGACATGGAAAGTGAATGAAGCTTTGGGAGCCCAGGCAGAGGCATCTATCCCAGGGCAGGGGCTGCAGTGGAGGGGAGTTGGAAAAGTTTGGAGGCAATGATCCTGGAGCTAAGTTCTAATTCTAAAGGATGGCTGAAAGGTAGGAGATGAAGAAAGAATAGGGCTGCTAGGGAATGGTAGAAAGAGGGAGCAAGGAAGAGTGTTCAACAATTCCTATTTCTTTTGGCTCATAAGCTACGTGCCTTTTGCTCTGTAGGGATGTATGAAGCTGGATGCTATTTCTATAGGAGCAATATAGTTTCCTCCAAGTCCCAAATAGGTATCCTTGGGAACCTTTTCCTCTGAACATTGCTAAGAAGGCTGATGTCAGTTTCTCCCTTGTGAGAATCACACTGAATAGCATCCCTTTGTTGAAAAGTTAAACCAATCTCTTTGGCCTGGATTATTTTCTCTTTGTACATATCTACCCTGATCTAATGTGTTTTGCTCATTTCTCAGAGGGCAAATAGATATTTGTTATGGCAAAAGTTTTTGTCCAGGGAACATACCCATTGATATAGACATATGTATTACCTTTATGATCTTTGAAAAGTGCAAGGAAGATTGCCCCAGATTTGAGGGCCAGTGAGATGTAAAAGAGTGAGATGTAAAAGGTCAGAAGCTCACTGCCTATAGTTCTTATGTTTTAGTGGATACCACTCTTTCTCCGGACAATTATTCATTCAATCTCTATTTGCTCACTGGTAGATTTATCATTTTGGTATCCTGTCCCACAGAGTAGAGATAAGATGTTAAGTAAAAAACAGACCAAGTTGAGGCCCTAATGAAATTCATAGTCCAGTGAAAGTAGCAGATAATAATCAAGTAAGCAAGGACTTAAATGAAAAAATTGAAACAGTGATAATACTATATATAAATAGACTATAGAATAATGGTGATGAGAAAAAAGGGAGAAGTTAAAAATAAGGAGTACAGACGTTTTTCATGTGATAGGAAAGGAGTTTGTTTCAGTCCAGGTAAGGCAAGAAGACCAACTCAAATCAGGCAGTACAATTGTGAAAGAGGTTACAGTTTTCTAAGAACTAGAAAAGGAGGTAGGGACTGACTATAAATTAGGGCTCAGCTTTTAAATCTGAGGCTTACGCGGAATTATTCTGAACAGTCAGCCAAATCCATGAGTATCCTGAGTCTGAGGCCAGTAACTTCAGCTGGCCAGATATGGCAAATCTGCTCTCCTAATTTGAGGAAGTGTCTTTCACCCTGGAAATAATACTAGAGTTTATAAAAAGTATACAAACCACACCCTAGTATTAACACTTCTGTATTTGGCTTTGAAAGATTTTGCAATCATAGCAATTTGTGCTTTTTTGTTGTTTTGTTATTTGTGGTAATGTTTCTCACACTCTAACAGGAATATTAGGGTTGCCAACTGGAGAAATTTGAAACCCTATATGAGACAACAGTCTCATAAAAAAATTAGGGTTTTTTTGCATATATTTTACATGAGTCTGTGTGATAAGTATAACCTTTCCTTTAAAAGTATGTTTGAAGAAAATATGAAATGTAGAACTTATAAATAAAAATGATTCCTTAACAACATGAAAACAACATAAATTGCAATCAGGTTTTCTTTAAAATAGAAACATAAGATGAAGTAAACTTCTTCTTTACAAAGCAAATCTGACATAAGGAGAAAATTCCCAAGGACCACAGCACTGAGATTTCACTAGTCAGTTTGTTTTCTCCAAGAGCAGGGAAACTCACAAATGCCTGTAACACCAATATCACAACTCTGATTCTAACTAAAGAATGTCTTTTTAAGTACAGATCCTTCTTTCCTGTTTTTCTCATATTTTCTCCTGAGGAGACAAAGAGTACTGAGCTTTATATTCAATGTTCATTTTCAGAAACATAGCAACACTGAGGAGAGGAGCATTTTATCACAAGTGTGATAAAAACTTTGAACATAAAATAAAATGTGTAGGTACCAATATGCCACCACACAGACTTAAACAGACTTTATAATTCATATAGAGATATTGACTATTTGATATATGTTTATCATCAAATCCCTGTGTATCAGGAATCTTTAGGGAACATGGTATAAAGTAAATGTGTTACATCAAAAGCCATCTTATTTGTAAAGAGTATTTTGTAATCTATCATATAACTCAAAATATGCTCTAAATGTCAGCTCTTCTGTCACTATGTTCAGATAATATAATCAGCAGCATGGTGAGGCTCTTAAGATGTTGGCATCTAGCATCAGGGGCTGGAAGAAATCCTGACTTCTGCCCTGACCTTTGAATTCTGAAGGTGCCTTTCCGCATCAGGATAAGAATGCAACAATGAAGCCTACTTCAAGGGACTATAGGGTGTGGAAGAGGTAGATAAGGTGATGTTTAAGTATTTGGTAAAGTGTAGGATACAGAGAAGTTCCCCCAAATCAATTAATGATAACTCATAACATTAATTATAGATAATCATTCCAAATAAAAGAGTAATATGCAAATTAACCATCACTCCGATACACCCACCAGCCACACCCACTTGCCAATCAGAGCAAGTATGCAAATAAACCCAACCAAGATGGCTACAGCCACAGAGAACAGGAAGGAGGCTTGGGTTTCCCAGGCAACGGAGGAAGCCAAGCTTTTTGACTGCCCTTGCTGGCCTCCACTCAAGGCTACAAAGTTTCAATTATAGAAGGTAAACAAATCCAAACAGAAATGGCGGCAGCCACTGAGCTGGAAAGAGCGGGAGGCTAGGGTTGCCCCCGGCAATGGAAGAAGCAAAGCTTTTCGCACACCCTGGCTGGCCCAGGCCTCCGCTTAAGGCTACAAAGTTTCAATTATAGAAGGATAATAAACTCCAACAGAAATGGTTGCTGGCCACGGAGCGAGCAGGAGGCTTGGCTCCGCTCCAGGCTACAAAGTTTCAATTGTAGAAGGTGAATAAATTCCAGATACCAGGGCCTCCGCTTGGGTCGCCAGGGGGCGTGGCTGGCCTGCAAACCACAACAGGCCCCTCGCTCAGGCCGCCCCACACCCCAAGGGAACCCCCACCTGATCTGGGACACCCTTCAGGGCAAACCAGCTGGCCCCCACCCGTGCACCAGGCCTCTATCCTATCTAATAAAAGAGTAATATGCAGATTGACCATCACTCCAACACACAATATGGCTTCCCCCATGTGGTCAAAGATCCTGCCCCCATGTGGACACAAGATGGCCAGCAGGGGAGGGCAGTTGGGAGGCACTAGGCCTGCAAGGGAGGGCAGTTGGAGGTGATCAACCCTGCAGGGCAGGGCAGTTAGGGGTGACCAGGCCGGCAGAGGAGGGAAGTTGGGGGCAAACAGGCTGTCAGGGGAGCAGTTAGGCATCAATTAGGCTGGCAGCAGAGTGGTTAGGGGGTGATCAGACTGGCAAGCAGAAGCGGTTAGGGGCAATCAGGAAGGCAGGCAGGCGAGCAGTTGGGAGCCAGCAATCCTGGATTGTGAGAAGGATCCCTGATTAGAGAGGGTGCAGGCTGGGCTGAGGGACACCCGCACCGGGCCTCTAGTTATAAATAATTATTGGCCCCACTTTTATCAAGTTCTGCTCATTTTCCACTATTTTCATGGAAACCCATACCCCACCAAGTGCCCATGACCTTTCTCCCTGATTCTGCATTCCTACAGAATATGCCATCTGAATTACATAATACAATTTTTTATCATGTACAACAGTGAATTATTCTCCAGGTAATGTTACACGTGTAATTCCTGTACTGTCACGAATTATTCTCCAGTAACATTATATGTGCAATTCCTATCACCTCCTCTAGGAAGTTCTCCATGAAACCTCTTAGGTTTCCTCCAGGCTTACCAGATGAGTTCTGTGCTTCCCTGGTGTCTGATGTCTTCCTCTCTACTACAGCAATACTGAATTATGAATTTTAATTTTCATGTAAATAACTTCTTTATTATGTTGCATGTTCTTGAGAGAAAAGACTGTACCTTACTCATCTCTCCATGTCCAGGACTGGTACAGAACAAATGCTAATGAACTGAACTGTCCCATGCTCATAAATTCTTAGGGTATGGATACTACATTTTTACTATGTTTTGGCCACTTGGTAGTAAGGCCGAGCTACCTGTTGAATGATGCCTCTTCCGCTAGCCATCCTAGCCATGTGGTAAGCATTAGAACACTGATTAGGTGGGAGAGAGAGAAGCATCCTGTGAGAGAAACATCAGATTGCCTTCCCGGACATGCCCTGACCGGGGATCAAACTCACAACCTTTTGGTATATGGAATGACACTTCAATCAACTGAGCCACCGGGCCAGAGTTATGTTACATTCTTTTTTTTTTAATTCTCACCCTAGGATATTTTCCCATTGATTTTTAGAGAGAATGGAAGAGAGGGGGACAGAGGGAAATATCGATGTGTGATAAACACATCGATTGGTTGCCTCCTGCACACACCCCTACTAGAGCCCGGGCCCAGGAGGAGCCTGCAATAGAGGTATGTGCCCTTGACTGAAATCGAACCTAGGACCCTTTAGTCCACAGACAGAAGCTCTATCCACTGAACCAAACTGGCTAGGGCATGTTACATTCTTTTAGAAACACTAGAGATACCAACATGGCCACAGCCACCAATGAAATAATCCATACTTGCTGGGTTATCAAAACCTCTGACCTTTAAAATCACCTGGCTCTAATTTGTACATTCCTCTGAACTAGAGTTGTGATATGCTATGTAAATGATATGGTTTACACACATATATCCTATATCTTTTTTGTTTCCTTCAGAGTTCTTACTGCTACTTCTTTCCTTCCTTTTCCCCTCCTTTCTTTTTATCTTTCCTCACTTATTGGGGCTTTTGCTTTCTCCTCCGTTTTCCTCCCTCCCTCTCTCTAGCTCCCTCCCTCTCTCTTTTCATCTTTCTTTTTGTAAATTTATTTACTGTGGTTCTCCCCCAACATATATACCATGAGAGAAGGAATTTAACTTTTCTTTAAAATATGTTTTTATTTATTTTAGAGAGAGAGGAAGGGAGAGGCTGATGGAAGGAAACATGGATATGAGAGAAACTTTGATTGGCTGTCTCCTACATGCCCCCTACTGGGGATTGAGCCCACAACCCAGGCATGTACCCTTACCAGGTATCCAATGGCAACTTCTCAGTACATGGGATGACGCTCAACCAGCCAGTGCTTATCTGACTGTTTTACCACCAAAACTCCAGAGCCTAAAACATTACCTAGTGTAAACTAAGCCCTTGATAAATATTTAGAAATTAAAGAAATGTCCCCCTTTGCGCAAAATTTAAATAAACGCTGATCAGCCATCAGCCCCAAATGATGTGCTTGCTAAACTGACCCATTATTTGACTTTTTAAATTTTAAAGAAAATCACCTTGTTGTTTAGGCACACAGCATGATAGTAAATATCCTATTGAAACACCAAATCAATTCCTAGACAAATTATATTTGCCAAAAAAGAGAACCCCCTGAGACTACACGTGGGGTTGAAGCACAGCTCAGTAAAGGCAGGGCCTTGGTAGATGAACCAATTACTTGTCTTATACAGAGTAAGAGGTACCTTTTAATGGAGACATAAAGCTGTGATTGATGGGCCTATGAGCACTGTGGGAAATTTCTATTTTGCTTGAATTCCTTTTTCTAGTTTCAAACTTCATTTTGGCTTTTTATAAGATAATTAATGGCAAGCCAATGTTTCTCTTGTTGATAAGTCACTCAGTATTTGTATTTAAATTATTACTTAAGATCAAAGACCTAGTCAATTAGTGGATGAAAACACAATATGTGATGCTGTTCACATTCTATCACATTGCAATAAACAAATAAGGTTTCAGGGATAGAACCCACTGCCCTTTCAAGAGATTTCTCCTAACCTGTGGTTGTAAATGACAACATCTATTCTGACATCTCAGGAAACTGGTCAAAGTTATTTGTGTGTGTGTGTGTGTGTGTGTGTGTGTGTGTGTGTGTGTGTGTGTGTTTCTTATTACAATAGCTTGAATGGTCATATACTAAAACATATATATGACTTAAAGGAAATGGCAGCATTATGTCACAATGCCAGGGAAGAAATTATTGTGAATGAGGACATTTACTAAAAATGCCTATCTTAGAATTCACCTTGGCAGGAAAAATTATGTAAGACCTGCCAGAGTCCATTCCTTTTTTAATATTGCAAAGGGAGAGAAAGCTTCTGGAGCTCACTATGTAAGCATATTTCTTTACAATACCTCTAGGAAATTTGTTTCTTTACCTAACAATGCATGTATTTTATCTTTAGGCCTCTTTAGCTCTCTTAACTTTCCTGGATTCTTTAATTGATTCTGAAAGGTGAAATTTCTATTGGCAAGACTTAACTCATGACAACTGCAGGGGTATTACCTGAAAAGGCCAGTTGTGGCCACCAAGTCCAGCCCCCAGGAGTCAGAAAATGGGGAGGGGTGTCTTCATGACTTTAATTTAAAGTTCAACATATAGCAAGAAATCTTGTTTTCTTATTTCTCAGTTTTGTGGGGATGAGAAAGAGTCCTATATATACTAAAACTTGGTACAGTCAAAATCCACGTGTTCCAGTTTATATTTCACAGATTGCAAAAGAAAAAGTAAATCAGCCATTTTAAGTTGAGTACTGATAGGACTGGCAAAACTATGAAATCCAGGTAATATGCATCACTGATCAGAAGCATGATGTCTAATGGAAGATGACTTTTATCAGAGAGATGTCAGATCCAGTCTTCTACCTCCTGTACTTCCCTAATGCCTAAAACAGTGTTATATTAAGGTGCCTGCAAATGCTTTTGAATTTCATTTGTATAGATAAATGAATGAGGGGATGAATGAATGATACAGCAAAATAGAAAATGAGGTGCCGTTAAACTCAAAGGTAGCTATTTCTATAGCCAGAACCTATTGACAATGAGGCATGATGTGATTGAGGAAAATACTCTTTAGTTATATATTTGTTGAGAAGATTTTGCTCTACATCAAAGGAGTGAGTTTCATGAAATGAAGACCTTATATCTTTTGCTCACTATAGTTTTCTAAAAGCTCTAATATGATATTTTTTTAAATCAGTGAATGGTTTTGTAGTATTTCATGACAAAAACATTACTCATTCTTCAATATTTCTTCCAGGTCCTCTTCTGAAAATGAACTGGCACTATTCTAAAGGTAATATGCTCCCAGATACTTTTCTTGAATCACCAGCCTTACTTGAAGGAAAATGATGTGCCATGCCCGAGTTAGCACGGGACACTTAGGAATGGATAGCCTTCTAAAAATCTTACAGGCATTATTGGGAAAGTGGGTTAAGGAAGATTTGTAAACTTTTAAGATAAAATTAGGCAATCAATATTTTTGCTGATCTTATACACTAATCCCAACTTTTGTTCTCTAGGATTCTTTTTATTTATTTTTTATTGTTCAGAGAAAGTAGACCAGGCAGCAAATGAGTGAAACCATTAATGCTGATCTCTACCGACAAAAATATAATCAATTTGAACCATGCTTTGATCATGAAACAACCAGAATGTGCCAGAAGACACGGCAAAGTAATTTTGCTTCACGATGACGCACCATCACACACTTCAAAACCAGTTCAAGACATGTTACGAGATCTTGCCTGGGAAGTATTAACCCACCCGCTGTATTCACCAGACCTTGCTCCTTCAGATTACCACTTGTTCCGATCAATGGCACACGCACTTTCTCAGCAGCACTTCAAAACATACGAAGAAGTGGAAAGTTGGGTCTCTGAATGGTTTGCCTCAAAACAAGAAAAACTCTATTGGGACAGTATCTACAAATTACCTGAAAGATGGGGAAATGTGTAGCTAGCGATGGGCATTACTTTAAATAAAGCACTTCTGATGTTTTTCTTTAAATTATCATGTTTTCTTTGATTACAAAATCCACATTAACCAGTACACCTAAAATGTTATTATTTCTAAATGGAAAAGCTTAGAGAATAAAACTTCTAGAAGAAAGAGTAGGGAAACATATCTTCATAACTTGCAGTAGGCAAAATATTTCTTAGCCAAAACACAAAAAGCACCCAAAATAAAGTGGGGAGAGGGAGGTAAATTTGACTTTATCAATTTAAAATTTTTTCTGCTCATCAAAAGACCTCATTCAGTAAATAAATAGGCAAGGCACAGAATATGAGAAATGAATGACTCATATCCAGAATAAGAAATCAACTGAATAAAAAAATGGACAAAAGTCTACAAATGACACTTTAAAAAAGAAAACAAACACATGGTCAACAATGTTCTAAACATCTCTGATCATTATGAAATACAAATTAAAGCCACTATGAGGTATTACGTCACACACACCAGGATAACTAAAATAAAAATGAATGATCATACCAAACACTGGCAAAGATGAACAACTAGACCTTTATACATTGCTAGTGAAGTTTATGTTATTTAACATAAAATAACAATTTTAGATAAGCATTTGGCAGTTTCTTACTAAAGTTCAATACTTATTTACCTTCTGACACAAAAATTCCACTCCTATGTATAGACCCAAGAGAAATGAAACATAGGTGCACAAAAAGACTAGTATAAAGATGCTCAAAGCACCCTTATTCATAATAGATCAATTTTGCGGGGAAAATATGAAAACCAATTAACAAGAAAATAAACAAATTTCATTAAATAAAATACTTATCATCAATGAGAAGGAACAAAAGAACATAAAATGTTATTTTTAAATATTATAGCATTTAAATTAAGAACAAGGACATAGAAAATTGGTGTATGATGAGAGAAATCAGAAATCATTGTCTCTGGTGGTGGGGGGGTGGTTAAAAGTTGGCAGGCCCAGCTGGCATGGCTCAGTGGTTGAGTGTCGACCTAAGAACCAGGAGGTCAGGGTTTGATTCCTGGTTGCAGGCTCTATCCCCAGTGTGGGGCGTGCAGGAGGCAGCCAATCAATGATTCTCTCTCATCATTGATGTTCTATCTCTCTCTCCCTCTCCCTTTTCTGTGAAATAAATAAATAAATAAATAAATAAATAAATAAATAAATAAATAAGTTGATGGGAAGGCTGCATGAGGGAGTTTACCTGTGTGGTGGTAATATTCCACATCTTCTTTTGACTGGCAGTTACAACTATAAAAACATTATACTGAGAACTTAAGATTCGTACCTTTTGTTGTTAGTAAATTATACATTAATTAAAAAATAAACTGCTATTCTATAACAAAATGATACCTTGACAGAGCTTTACAATTTTATCATTTCATACTATAGCCTTAAGATTATAATAAACCCTAAGGCACTCAGGTAAAGATTAACATGAGTGGAAACACAACAGAGAAGACATGTACATAGACACTAGGTCTCAAGAACAATAAGAGACATATCTTTTTAAAAAATCTTTGTTGCTGAGAGTATTACAAATATCCCCCACTTTTTTCCCCTCTTGCCACCTACCACCTGGTTCCCATGCCACCCGAGGCCTTCAACAAACTATGCTCATATATGTCTGTGTTCATGGGCAATGCATATATGCATGTAAATTCTTTGGTTAATTTCTTCCTGCCCCTCCCCATTCCCTCTGAGATTCTTCAGTCTGTTCCATGTTTCCATGCCTCTGGTTCTATTTTATTCATCATTTTATTATGTTTATTAGATTCCATATATTAGTGAGATGATGTGATACTTATCTTTCTCTGACTGGCTTATTTCACTTAGTATAATACTCTCCAGGTCCCTACATGCTGTAAAAAAGAATAATAGATCCTTCTTTTTTACAGCTACATAGTATTCCATTGTGTAAATGTATCAAAGCATTTTTACTCATTCCCCTACTGATGGGCACTTGGGCTGTTTCCAGATCTTAGCTATTGCAAAGTGTGCTGCCATGAACATAGGGATGTATATATTCTTTCTGATTGGTGTTTTAGGATTCTTAGGATATATTCCCAGAAGTGGGATCATTAGGTAAAATGGCAGTTCCATTTTTAATTTTTTGAGGAAACTCCACGCTGTTTCCCATAGTGGCAGCACTAGTCTGCATTCTCACCAGCAGTGTACTAAGGTTCCTTTTTATCCACACCCATACCAGCACTTGTTTGATTTATTGATGGTAGGCATTCTGGCAGTTATGAGGTGGTACCTCACTGTTGTTTTAAGTTTCATCTCTCTGATGATTAGCGGCATTGAGCATTTGTCCATACCTCATAGAGACTGTCTTTACTCCATTGTATACTCTTGCCTCCTTTGTCAAATATTAATTGAGCATAATGGCTTGGATCCATTGCTGGGTCTCTCTTCTGTTACACTGATTGATATGTCTATTCTTGTGCCTGAATCAGGCTGTTTTGATTACAGTGACTTTGTAGTATAGTTTCATATCTGGTACTGTGACCTGCCAACTTTATTCTTCCTTCTCAAGATTGATGTGGCTATTTGGGGTCTTTCTGGTTCCATCTAAATTTTTGGAGTATATGTTCTAGATCTGTGAAATATGCCTTTGGCATTTTAATAGGGATTACATTGAAAATCTATAGATTTGTTTACTTAGTATGGACATTTTAATGATATTAATTCTACCAATCCTTGAACATGGTGTATTCTTCTACTTGTTTATATCTTCCTCTTTTTTTCAACATCCTGTAGATTTCCAAGGGCAGGTCTTTTACCTTTGTGGTTGTGTTTATTCCTAAGTATTTTTTTTAATTGCAATGGTAAATGGGATATTGTTTTTTAGTTTCTCTTTCTGCGAGTTCATTATTGGTGTACAAGAATGTAATGGTTTTTAGCTAATAATTTTGTATCCTGATACATTGCTAAATTCATTTATTAGATCTAGTAGTTTTTTAGTGGGGTCTTTAAGATTTTCTATGTACAATATCATGTCATCTACAAATATTGACAGTTTTACTTCCTCCTTTCTGATATGGATGCCTTTCATTTTTTCTTCTTTTGGGCTCACTGTGGGTATGACTACCATTATTATCTATTCTATCCTATATAATAAAGAGGTGATATACAAATTGACCATCACTCCAACACTCAAGATGGCTGCCCCCATGTGGTCAAAGATGGCCATGCCCAGGTGGACACAAGGTGGCTACCACAAGATGGCCGGCAGGGTAGGGCAGTTGGGGGTGACCAGGCCTGAAGGGGAGGGCAGTTAGGGGTGACCAGGCCAGCAGAGGAGGACAGTTAGGCGTGACCAGGATGGCAAGGGAAGGCAGTTAGGGGTGACCAGGCCAGCAGGGGAGGGCAGTTGGGGGTGACTAGGCTGTCGGGGGGGGGGGGGGCAGTTAGAGGTGACCAGGCCAGCAGGTGAGGGCAGTTGGGGGTAACCAGGCCTGTAGGGGAGGGAAGTTGGGGGCAACCAGACCTGCAAGGGAGGACAGTTGGGGGGAACTGGGCCAGCAGGGGAGGAGAGTTGGAGGGGGGAGACCCAGGCCAGCAGGGGAGGACAGTTCAGGGGGACCCAGGCCTGCAGGGGAGGACAGTTGGGGGCAACCAGGCCAGCAGGGGAAGACATATATATATATATATATATATATATATATATATATATATATATATATATATATATATATCTTTCCTCTCAGGACTGTTTTTGCTGTGTCCTATAGATCTGGCATTTTTGTGTTCATTTTTATATGTTTCTACGTAAGTTATTATTTTTTCCTACCTTATCTTCCAAATCACTGATTTGGTCCTCTGATTCATCCAATCTACTTTTAATTCCTTCCAGTGTATTCTTGATGTCAGATATGGTATTCTTCATTTCTGACTGGTCCTTATTCATGGTTTAATGTCCTTCTTCATGATGATGTAGTCCAACTAAGTTCCTTATAAATATATTAAGTTATTTGAGCATACTTATAACCATTACTTTGAATTCTATATCCAATAAATTGCTTGCCTCCATTTCACTTAGATCTTTTCCCAGATAATCCTCCTGTTCTTCTATTTGGGGCTAATTTCATTGTTTCCCAATTTTAGCTGTCTCTTTGTATTTTTTTATATGTATTAGATAGAACTGCTATGACTCCCAGTTTTCATGGAGTGGCCATATACAGTAAGAGCCCTGGGGACCCTGTGGTGCAGTATACTTGATATTCTGAGCTGGATGCTCTAGGAATATCACTTGTATGGGGTATGTTGCCTCTCCTATTGTAATTTGTCTTGATAGTTATTTGTCTGTGAGTAGAAATTACTCTCAAGCTAGCTGAGTTCTATGCAAGCTGTTGTACAGATACTGACAGAAAAACACACAAAAGAAACAACAAAAGGAGTGAAAATGAGAAAATAAATAATAAAACAAAAAAGAATACAGAGAAATCAAGATGATGGCCTAGTTAAATGCAGTACTTGCATCATCCCATCAAAATTACAACTAAATACAAAAAAACCATCTTTCAGAACCACCTGAAATCTGGCACAATGGAGGTTCTACAACTAGAAAAGTAAAAAAGAAACCACATTGAGACTGCTAGGAGGGATGATGGCATGGAACAGGCTGGTCCTACACCCATGTATGGCAGGTTTTTTAATTAGAGGGGATATCTTGGCTGAGGAGGCCTCACATGAGAAGCAAGGTATCCAATCTCACACAAGGACCATCAGTCCAGGGTTATAATGCTGGGAAGAAAAGTTCCCATAACTTCAGGCTGTAAAAACCAGTGGGGATTGTGGCTGAGTGACCTGGAGGCAGCTAGGAACCCAGATAGCTCTTCCTGAAGGGTCAGTGCACAGACTTACTCTGACTCATCCACTCTGAACTCCAGTGCTGGAGCAGCAGCTTGATAGGATCCAGGGACATATGGGGTGGAAATAAATTGTCTGGTATCAGGGCAAGAACTAGGGGACAGTTCACCCAGACAAAAGTGCTATCCTGGGTGAAGTATGCTCAAGGTAATTGTTCTTTCACCCAGACAAAAGTGCTATCCTGGGTGAAGTATGCTCAAGGTAATTGTTCCTCTGCTGATACCTCCCCCTGCACAGAGCTGACTGGCAGGTGCCATATCTGAAACTCCATCAACATAACCCACACTATTCCCCATGTCCTGGTGATTCCCCGAGATTCTGCCCCACCCAATCAGCATCTCCACCAAAGATGTCTTCAGTGGCTTTTCTATATAAATGGCCTGTCTTGGATCAGGCTTCAGAATTTCCTAATCACTCAAACAAGTAGTAGCTGGACTCAGTATGCTCAATCACTCTCCATAAGTGGCCCCAGGTGGGTCAGGTGGCCTCAGGCACGGCACAGACAGTGACTGACTTTGCACCTCCCAGGAGCCCTCAGAGACAGTGCACCTGATGGACAGTTTCAGACTACATCAGATCACAATTCTATCACACCCATGAGCAACACACTTAAAGGGCAGACTCGGTGAGCACCAAACCCCCACTAAAGCATGTTCTGCTCCATTGGGTTATCTCCTGCACAGCAGCTCTTCTGCTGTAGTTGCAGCTGGTCCTCACAGCCAATAGGTCTGGGGATCAATTCCGCCCACTGACACCAACAACAATCAAGGCTTAACTACAACAGGATAGTGCACACAGCTCACATAGAGAGAACCAGACTACCAGAGTGCCTAGCTCAGGTGACTGGGAATACTGAGCCAATGGATCCCACAGGACACCTACTACACAAGGCCATTCTACCAATTCCAGGAGACATAGCAGCACTTTCTAATACATAAAAACAAACACAGGGAAGCAGAGACAAAGAAATGTCAGAAAGGAAGGAACAGAAGAAATATCCACAAAAATAACTAAATGAAATGGAAGCAAGCAACTACTGGATACAGAGTTGAAAACAATAGCTATAAGGATGCTGAAGAAACTTCATGAGAGCCTTAAAGATCTTAGTGTGAATGTCAAGGAACTTAGTAAAAACATCAAAGACATGAAAAAGGACCAGTCAGAAATAAAGGATACAATAATTGAAATGAATAAACAGTAGAGCAGAAGATGCCACAAATCAAATCAGCGGTTTGGAATATGATGAAGCAAAAAACACCCAATCAGAAGAGCAAAAAAAAAAAATAATAATAATCCAAAAATATGACAATAGTGAGCATCTGGGACAACTTCAAGTGTACCAACATTCACATAAGGCAGAAGCTGGGAGGAGAAGAGAGAGAGCAAGAAACTGAAAACGTTTTTAAGGAAATAATGACAGAAAACTTCCCCTACCTTGTGAAAGAAATAGACTTACAAGTCCAGGAAGTGTACAGAGTCCCAAAGGAGATGAACCCAAAGAGGCCCATACAAAGGCACATTACTATTAAAATGCCAAAGGTTAAGGACAGAGAGAATCTTAAAAAGCAGCAAGAGAAAAGCAGTTGTTCCCTACAAGGGAGCACCCAAACAACTGTCAGTTATCTTCTCAACAGTAACTTTGCAGGCCAGAAGGGAGTGGCAAGAAATATTCAAAGCAGGGAACTACAACCAAGATTATTCCACCTAGTAGAGCTATCATTAAGAATTGAAGGTTAGATGAAGAGCTTCACAGACAGGAAAAAGACAAAGGAGCTCATCACAACCAAAACAGTATTAAATGAAATGTTGAAGGGTATTCTTTAAGAAAAGGAAGAGGAAGAGATTCTGGGCCTCATGGGAGATTATCTGGTGCAATTCAATATCAGACACTGTCCATGAACTAGTGTTCAAAGTGTCCTGCTCTGACAGTCCTCTGACAAAAGTTTCCTCTTCAGATAATCTTCAGGTGGTAATTCAGGGTGACTGTTTCCCAACTTAGTTTTATTTTAATTTGGGTTTTGGGAGGAGATTTGAGAAACATCTACCTATAACGCTGCCATCTTGAAACTCCACTATTTTTCTGTCTGGGACCAAAGATTCCAGGAGAACGAGACTAACAAGAGTTTGAGGGAATTAAAGATAACAGAGTACCAAATTGAGAGTTCCCCTTTGTAATACTTAAAAATGCTAGAATGGAATTAAAAAGTGTGAATCTATATTAATCTTAAGGCCCTTGCTACTTACAAACATTCCCTCTGCTATGATGTCTCCCATGCTTTGGGAACTACTGGTCTAAAGGAGCCAGGGCAAATGGAGCATGAGTGGCCTCTATAAGAACCCCGGAATTGGAGGCTTCACAATTTTGTTCATACTTATTTACAACTAGAGGCCCAGTGCACGAAATTCGTGCAAGGGGTGTGTGTGTCCCTCATCCCAGCCAGTCCTTCTCCAATCTGGGACCCCTACGGGGGTCAGGCTTAAACGGGCAGTTGGACATCCCTCTCACAATCCAGGACTTCTGGCTCCCAACTGCTCGCCTGCCTGCCTTCCTGATTGCCCCTAACCACTTCTGCCTGCCAGCCTGATCACCCCCTAACGACTCCCCTGCCAGCCTGATTGATGCCTAACTGCTCTCCTGCCAGCCTGTTTGCCCCTAAGTGCCCTCCCCTGCAGGCCTGGTCACCCCTAACTGCCCTCCCCTACATGCCTGGTCCCCCACAACTGCTCTCCCCTGCAGGCCTGGTTTCCCCCCAACTGCCCTTCCCTGAAGGCCTGGTCGCCCCCAACTTCCCTCCTCTGCCAGTCTGTTCATCCCTAACTGCCCTCCCCTGCAGGCTTGATCGCCCTCAACTGCCCTCCCTTGCAGGCCTGGTCCCTCCCAACTGCCCTCCCTTGCTGGCCATTTGTGGTGGCCATCTTGTGTCCACATGGGGGCAGCCACCTTTGACCACATGGGGCAGCCATCTTGTGTGTTGGAATGATGGTCAATTTGCATATTACTCTTTTATTAGATAGGATGATTACCGAGGTGACCATATGTTCTAGTTCAATCCCAATCCAACTTTACACTGTTGTCCCAGCATAATCATTAATCATATGCCCTTTTACACAACAATATGTCAAGATTTGGGACAATCCTATCTAATACAAGAGAAACATGCTAATTGACCGTACCTCCGCTATGCCCACAAGCCACACCCACCAGCCCATCAGGAGCAAGTATGCAAATTAACCAAACCAAGATGGCGGCGGCCACAGAGTTAGAGCGAGCAGGAGGCTTGGGTTAACCCTGGCAATGGAGGAAGCCAAGTTTCCCAGCCTTCCCTGGCCTCCATTCAAAGCTACAAAGTTTCAATTATAGAAGATAAATAAATCCCAGATACCTGCTTCCAGCTCACTCTGGCCTCCGCTCAAGGAGGTGCTGAAAAAAAAAAAAAGCAAAAAAGGAGGGGCTGGGAGCTTGAGTCACCGGGGGCCATGGCCAGCCTGCAAACAGGCATCAGCCCCTCACTCAGGCTGGCCAGGCACCTCAGCGGGGAACCCCACACTGAAGGGGCTGTGGCCAGCCTGCAAATAGCCATCAGCCCCTCACCCAGGCTGGCCAGGCACCCCAGCAAGGTCCCCCACCATGAAGGGGGTGTTGCCAGCCTGAAAACAGCCCTCAGCCCCTCACCCAGGCTGGACACACCCCCATGGGGTGAGGGTCCCTTCTGGGGGGCATGGCTAGCCTACAAACAGCCATCAGCCCCTCACCCAGGCTGGCCAGGTACCCAAGCGGGACCCACACCCTGATCTAGGACACGCTTTAGGGCAAACCAGCCAGCCCCCACTCATGCACCAGGTCTCTATCTATACTAATAATCTATACTAATAAAAGGGTAATATGCTAATTGGACTGGGAGACCTTCTAGGAGACCTTCTGGATGTTCTTCTAGACCAGTGATGGGCAAGCTTTTGAGCTTGGTGTGTCAAACTTCGCCAAAAAACTGAGCATAACTCGGGTAGTGTGTCACTTTGAGGAAAAAACATTATTTCGCAAATGTTTCATCCTCAGGAGCAGCAAATGTTTCATCCTTGGCATGCAGCCGCCTCAGCGGCCACGTGTCATCAGAAATGGCTAAGCGTGTCAGTGCTGACACGCGTGACATAGGTTCGCCATCACTGTTCTAGACAAAGCCATGGTGGCGGGGCCAAGGTAGAGGTGGTTAGAGGCCAAGAGGGGGGGGGCAATTGTGGGTGATCAGGCCAGGATGGGAAGGCAGTTGTGGATGATCAGGCTGGTGGGGGGCAGGGTCGTTGGGGGTAAGCAGACCAGCAGAGGGGCCAGTTGGGGGCAAGCAGGCTATCAGTCGGGGTCAGTTGGAGGTGGCCAGGACAGCAGGGGGTGCAGTTTAGAGTGAGCAGGCCCGCAGGGGGGCAGCTGGGACTGATCAGGCCAGTGAAGAGGGAAGGTTGGGGTGAGCAGACCAGCAGGGAGTGAAGTTGGGGACAAACACACTGGCACGGGGGGCAGTTGGGGGCAATCAGGATGGCGGGGGTGGCAGTTGGGGGTGAACAGGCCAGCAGGCAGAGTGGTTAGGGGCAATCAGGCAGGCAGGCAGGCAGGCAGGCAGGTGAGCAGTTGGGAAAAAATATGAGTTGAAAACTGTGTGCTTTTTTTCACTTTGATCCTTTCCTCACCAGCAGTCCCGGATTGTGAGAGGAATGTCTGACTGCCGGTTTAGGCCCAATTCCTGTAAACCAGCTGTAGGACATCCTTCGAGGGGTCCCAGATTGGAGAAGGTACAGGCCGGGCTGAGGAACACCCCCCCCCCTCCCGTGCATCAATTTTGTGCACCAGGCCACTAGTCTACTATATAGGAGGCACCAGGTTGATTATTCACCTGTCTATCATTTTCTGAGCACCTGTTCTAGACTGGCTCTGTGACAATGACTAGAAAGGTGAGGAACATAGTTCCCAGCCCACAAGAACTCAGTGATGGAAGATCAGGGCAAGGAGGGAAAGGGAACCACTTAATGACAACAAAAGTGATGAAAGTCACACAGAGGTCTACACCATAAGCTGTTGAGATCACAGGGAAGGAGGGTGGATGAATTAGAGGAACACCAGGTTCCACAGGGTAAAGGACAAGCAGATCAGTTAATCAGTGATGCCAGACAATGAATCCGCTCCACAGAGGCAGGTAGCTCTTTCTCTTCATTTTCATTTCTACATGTTCAGGGAACTGGTGAGGAAAGGATCAAAGTGAAAAAAACACACAGTTCCCAACTCATATTTTTTCAATGATTGTTGAGAAACCTGCCCTGCCTGGTGAATAGTGTAATATGTAGAAATAAAGATGATTGCAAAAGAAAGATATTCTCTACAATTTACTAGTTTGTTTTTCTGTTTGTTTGTTTTTTGTTTTGGATATTTTTCCCATTGATTCTCAGAGAGAGCAGAAGAGAATGAGAGAGGAACATCCATGTGAGAGAGATATCGATTGGTTGCTGCCTGTGGTAGCCCCTACTGGGGCAGGGAAATCTGCAACCGAGGTATGTGCCCTTGACCAGGAATCAAACCCAGACCCTTTAGTCTGCCAGCTGATGCTCTAACTACAGAGGAGAACTGGCCAGGGTGACAATTAACTAATTTTTTAAATTGGATCATGTTACTTCCTAGTTTAAAATCCTTCATGGGACTGGTTTGGCTCAGTGGATAGAGCATTGGTCTGGGGACTGAAGGGTCCCAGGTTTGATTCTGGTCAAGGGCATGTACCTTGGTTGTGGGCACATCCCTAGTAGGGAGTGTGCAGGAGGCAGCTGATCGATGTTTCTCTCTCATCGATGTTTCCAACTCTCTATCCCTCTCCCTTCCTCTCTGTAAAAAAATCAATAAAAAATATATTTCCGGAGGAATTGCTGAGGAGGAATTGACCGATGAGAGTTGGGATCGGGAAGACAAGGCCCCGCTGGGTCCTGGATCCAGGATCGCTCGCCCGGTGACTGGTCGCTGCTGCAGACCCGAGTGCCGCCGCAACGACCTTGGACCAGCCCGCCGCCGCGCACCGGGCGCACCGGAGCTTCTCCGAGCCCGCCGCCCAATGAATTCCGCGGCAGCTGCCCCGGAGCTTTGAGAAAATGGCCGAAGGAATTGCTGAGATGGAATTGGCCGATAGGAATTGGGATCAAGAAGACGAAGCCCCTCTGGGTCCCGGGTCTGGGTGAGGCCGCGCGCCCCTGAGTCCGGGTGAGACCTCACGCCCCTGGGTCCGGGTGAGGCTGGGTCCCGGGTCCGGGCGAGGCTGCGCGCCCAGGGCCCAGGTGAGGCCACACGCCCCTGGGTCTGGGTGAGGCTGGGTCCTGGGTCCGGGTGAGACCACGCCCCTGGGTCCGGGAGAGGCCATGCGCCCCTGGGTCTGGGTGAGGCTGGGTCCCGGGCCCGGGTGAGGCCGTGAGCCCCTGGATCCGGGTGAGGCTGGGTCCCGGGTCCGGGTGAAGCTGGATCCCGGGTCCGGCTGAGGCCGCAGGCCCCTGGATCCGGGTGGGGCTGGGTCCCGGGTCCGGGTGAAGCTGGATCCTGGGTCCGGGTGAGGCCTCAGGCCCCTGGATCCGGGTGAAGCCGTGTCCCTGGGTCCGGGTGAGACCAAACCAGAGGGAGTCGGACCTGCATTACCACCATTTGTCCGCCATCCAGAGCTGAAAAGTCAGTGCCGACATGTACACATAAGGAACTGGCGGACATTGAAATTGGGTCTCAAAAGATATGTTAGTCCAGAAAGAAACTCACTACAGACTGATTCATTTGCCTGTCAGCATAACTATTATTGCTCGTCTCACATTCGGTTCTTATATTTCTAGTAACACATGATCTCACTCATCTAGGGGAAATGATGAACAACATAGACTGATGAACAAGAACAGACCCAGAAACAAGGAGGCATCGATCGGACTGTCGGGCCTCAGTGGGAGGGTAGGGGAAGGTGGGGGTAGTGGGGAGAGATCACCCAAAGGACCTGTGTGCATGCATACGAGCCTAACCAATGGTTAAGGACAACAGGGGGATGGGGGCATCCATGGGGAGGGGTGTGGGATGGGAATGGGGGGATGAGGACAAATATGTGACACCTTAATCAATAAAGAAATTAAGAAAATAAAAAAAATAAATAAATAATAAAAAAAATAATAAAATCCTTCATGGATTGATTATTGTTCTCAGAATAAAATTCACACACCTTCTCATGGCCCACAAGCTCTGCCCTTCTGCAGCCACAACCCCTGCTGTTCTCACACTAGCTCACACAGAGGCAGCCTTAAAAAGAGCCAAAATCTTTCCCATTTGAGCTCTTTTCTAGAGCTTTACTGTTCCCCCTGCCTTGTGTACTTTTCCCCCAGGAACTTAAAGCTCTGAGTTATATACAGTGAAAGCCCACCTGAAAATGACATCAGCACTGAGAAAAGTGACCAAACCAAGGGATCAGCAAAGGTGACTCCTGATGAGGTCATAGAGCACCCAGACCATCAGCTGCACTGCTGGGCCCTGGTGTCTGGCACTGGCCCAGCATGCTGGGTGCTGGCCTTTTCCCCAAGGAACCACATTTGTTACTGTTGGAGTTCCCTCAGAAAGTCCTAGTACTGTATCACTACACGATTCTCAAATTATAGGATGCACAGCCCGAGTTCTGTTCTGAGAATGGAAAACAGAGTATCCAATACATCTTTTTGGAGAATCAAATTTATTACAAAACTTGAGAGAACCAAATACTTAAATAAGACCCCCCAGAAACATGGGAGTAAAGGAGAGCAGGGGAAGGAGAAGGGCCCCAGGAAAAGCAGTTCCAGTCTCTGAAGTTTCATTCCGGTGGAGGCCTAGGGGTAGACTCACAGGGAGGGCAGCTTCTCCACAGGGAGGGGCCTCCAGGCAGTCTTCCAAGCTCAGGAGGTATTTTGGATAAGATCCTTCTGAAGGTCATTGGAGATGCTGGATACTGTCCTGATGTGAATCGCATGCAGAGAATGACTGGGCAGTTTGCACACCTCCATGGTCCACTGGCCCAAGCCCTCTCACCTTGCCCACACTGCATGTATTTCTGGCACCGCTCTCACCGCAGCTGTTTGTATCCAGCCTCTGGCTCATGTCCCACACCACATGGCCGGCCTCCCTCTTGCACTCTGGCTGGGTGAATTGTCATCCTCTCCTGCACTCTGGCCCCATGAACTGTGGTCCTCTTGAAGTCTGGCTGAGTGAACTCTGAACTATGGTTGAACTGTCCTCCTCTCCTGCTCTGGCCTGATGAACTGTCCTCCCCTCATGCTCTGCCCCCATGGACTGTCCTGCTCTCCCACTCTGGCTGGGTGAACAGTCCCCCTCGTGCTCTGGCCTTGTGAACTGTGGTCCACTTGTGCTCTGGCCAGGAGAAATGTCCTCTCACAACCTGGTCCGTAGAACTGTCCTGCCCTCTAGCTCAGGCCATTTGAAGTGTGGTTCCCTCGTGCTCTGGCTGGGAGAACTGAACCCCTCCTGCTCTGGCCATGAGAACTGCGGTCCCCTCGGGCTATATCCTGGTGAACTGTCCTCCTCTCACACTCTGGCCAAATGAACTGTCCTTCCCTCATATTGTGGCTGAAGGAACTGTCCTCCTCTGGTGCTCTGGCTGGATGAACTGTCCTCCTCTGGTGCTCTGACTAGGTGAACTGTCCACCTCTGGTGCTCTGACCAGATGAACTGTCCTCCTCTGGTGCTCTGACCAGATGAACAGTTCTCCTCTGGTGCTCTGGCCGAGTGAACTGTCTTCCTCTCATGCTCTGGCTGGGATAACTGTAGTGAACTGTCTTCCCCTCATGCTCTGGCCCGGTGAACTGTGGTGAACTGTCTTTCTCTTGTGCTCTGGCCAAGTGAACTGTCTTCCTCTCATGCTTTGGCTAGGTGAACTCTTCCCAGCACTCTGGCCGAAGGAACTATCTTCTGCTGGTGCTCTGGCCAACTGAACTGTGGTGAACTGTTCTCCCCTCACGCTCTGGCTGATTGAACTGTTCCCAGCACTCTGGCCAAGTGAACTATTCCCAGCACTCTGGCAAAGTGAACTGTCTTCCCCTTGTGCTCTGGCTGAGTGAACTGTTCCCAGTGCTCTGGCCAAGTGAACTGTTTTTCGCTCGTGCTTGGCCAAGTGAACTGTACTGAACTCTCTTCCCCTCGCGCTCTGGCCCAGTGAACTGTTCCCAGCACTCAGGCCAAGTGTACTATCTTCGCCTTGTGCTTTGGCCGAGTGAACTATTTCCAGTGCTCTGGCCAAGTGTACTGTGGTGAACTGTCTTCTCCTCATGCTCTGGCCGAGTGAAATGTTCCCATCACTCTGGCTGAGTGAACTGTCTTCTCCTCATGTTCTTGCCGAGGGAACTGTCTTTTCCTTATGCTCTGGATGAGTGAACTGTGGTGAACTGTCCTCTCGCGCTCTGGCTTGGTGAACTGTCTTGTCTTTATGCCCTGGCCAGGTGAACTGTGGTGAACTGTCCCCCTCATGCTCTGGCTGATTGAACTGTCTTGTAGTCATGCTCCAGCCCAGTGAGTTGTGGTGAACTGTCCCCATCATGCTCTTGCTGAGTAAACGGTCTCCTCATGCTCTGGCCACGTGAACTGTCTTGTCCTCAGGCTCTGGTCTAGTGAGCTGTGGTGAACTATCCCCGTCATGCTCTTGCCGAGTGAACTGTCTTCCTCATGCTCTGGCCGAGTGAACTGTGGTGAACTGTCCCTCTCATGTTCTTGCTGAGTGAACTGTCTTCTCCTCATGCTCTGGAAAAGTGAACTGTTCCCCTCATGATATGGCTGAGTAACCTGTCCTGTCCTCATGCTCTGGCCGAGTGAGCTGTGGTCCACTGTTCCCCTCATGCTCTTGCTTAGTGAACTGTCTTCTTCACATGCTCTGGTTGAGTGAACTGTCACCGTTACGCTCTGGCGGGGTGAACTGTCTTGTCCTCATGTCCTGGCCAGGTGAACTGTGGTGAACTCTCCCCGTCATGTTCTTGCCGAGTGAACTGTCTTCTCCTTAGGCTCTGGCCGAGTTAACTGTTATGAACTGTCCCCCTCATGCTCTTGCCGAGTGAACTGTCTTCTCCTAATGCTCTTGCCGAGTGAGCTGTGGTGAACTATCCACCCCTCATGCTCTGGCCAGTGAACTGTTCCCAGTGTTCTGGCCAAGAGAAATGTCTTCCGCTTGTGCTGTGGACAAGGGAACTGGCCTCCACTCATGCTCTGACCCAGTGAACTTGTTCCCAGCACTCTGGCCGAGTGAACAATCTTCGTCTCATGCTCTGGCTGAGTGGACTGTTCCCAGCACTCTGATTAGTGAACTGTCTTCACCTAATTCTCTGGCCGAATGAACTGTTTCCAGTGTTCTGGCCAAATGAACTGTCTTCCGCTTGTACTCTGGCCAAGTGAACTGTGGTGACCTGTCCTCTCCTCATGCTCTGGCTGAATGAACTGTTCCCAGCACTCTGGTTAGTGAACTGTCTTCACCTCATGCTCTGGCCGAATGAACTATTTCCAGTGTTCTTGACAAGTGAACTGTCTTCCGCTTGTGCTCTGGCCGAGTGAACTCTGGTGAACTGTCCTCCACTCGCACTCTGATCCAGTGAACTGTTCCCAGCACTCTGGTCAAGTGTACTGTCTTCGCCTCGTGCTCTGGCCAAGTGAACCGTTTCCAGTGTACTGCCAAGTGGACTGTGGTGAACTGTCCTCTCCTCGCGGTCTGGCTGAGTGAACTGTTTCCAGTGCTCTGGCCAGGTGAACTGTCTTCCACTTGTGCTCTGGCTGAGTGAGCTGTGGTGAACTGTCTTCTCCTCATGCTCTGGTGTGTGAAATGTGGTGAACTTTCTCCCTCGTGCTCTGGTTGGGCGAACTGTCTTGCCCTCATGCTCTGGCCAAGTGAACTGTGGTGAACTGCCCTCTTCTCACGCTCTGGCTGAGTGAACTTTTCCCAGCATTCTGGCCGAGTAAACTGTCTTCACCACATTCTTTGTCCGAGTGAACTGTCACCTCATGCTCTGGCCAAGTGAACAATTCCCAGTGTTCTGGCCAAGTGGACTCTCTTCCGCTTCTGCTCTGGCCCAGTGAACTGTGGTGAACTGTTCTCCCTTCGCACTCTGGCCCGTGAACTGTTCCCAAAACTCTGGCCAAGTGAACTGTCTTCGCCTTGTGCTCTGGCTGAGTGAACTGTTCCCAGTCTTCAGGCCAAGTGAACTGTCTTCTACTTGATCTCTGGCCGAGTGAATTGTTTCCAGTGCTCTGCCAAATGTACTGTCTTCTCCTCATTCTCTGGATAAGTGAACTGTTCCCGGTGTTCTGGCCAAGTGGTCTGTATTCCACTTGTGCTCTGGCCGAGTGAACTGTGGTGAACTGTTCTCTCCTTGTGCTCTGGCCGAGTGAACTGTTCCCAGTCTTCAGGCCAAGTGAACTGTCTTCTGCTTGTGCTCTGGTCAAATGAACTGTGGTGAACTGTCCTCCCCTCGTTCTCTGGCCCAGTGAACTGTCCCCAGCATTCTGGCCGAGTAAACAGTCTTCACCTCATGCTCTGGCCGAGTGAACTGTTCCCAATGTTCTAGCTGAGTGAACTGTCTTCACCACATGCTCTGGCTGATTGAACTGCTCCCAGCATATCTGGCTGAGTGAACTGTCTTCACCTCATGCTCTGGCCGATTGAACTGCTCCCAGCACTCTGGCTGAGTGAACTGTCTTCATCTCATGCTCAGGCCGAGTGAACAGTTCCCAGTGTTCTGGCCAAGTGAACTCTCTTCTGCTTGTGCTCTGGCCAAGTAAACTGTGGTGAACTGTCCTCCCCTCGTTTTCTGGCCCAGTGAACTGTTCCCAAAACTCTGGCCAAGTGAACTGTCTTCGCCTTGTGCTCTGGCCGAGTGAACTGTTTCCAGTGCTCTGCCAAATGTACTGTCTTCTCCTCGTTCTCTCGATGAGTGAACTGTTCCCAGTGTTCTGGCCAAGTGGTCTGTATTCCGCTTGTGCTCTGGCCAAGTGAGCTGTGGTGAACTGTCTTCTCCTCATGCTCTGGTGTGTGAAATGTGTTGAACTTTCCCCCTTGTGCTCTGGTTGGGCGAACTGTCCTGCCCTTGTGCTCCGGCAGCGTGAACTGTCTTGTCCTCATGCTCTGGCCAAGTGAACTGTGGTGAACTGCCCTCTTCTCGCGCTCTGGCTGAGTGAACTTTTCCCAGCATTCTGGCCGAGTAAACTGTCTTCACCACATTCTCTGTCCGAGTGAACTGTTCCCATGCTCTGTCCGAGTGAACTGTCACCTCATGCTCTGGCTGAGTGAACAATTCTCAGTGTTCTGGCCAAGTGGACTCTCTTCCGCTTCTGCTCTGGCCCAGTGAACTGTGGTGAACTGTTCTCCCCTCGCACTCTGGCCCAGTGAACTATTCCCAGCACTCTGGTCGAGTGAACAGTCTTTGCCTCGTGCTCTGGCTGAGTGAACTGATCCCAGCCCTCTGGCCAAGTGTACTGTCTTCACCTTGTGCTCTGGCCGAGTGAACTGTTCCCAGTCTTCAGGCCAAGTGAACTGTCTTCTACTTGATCTCTGGCCGAGTGAATTGTTTCCAGTGCTCTGCCAAATGTACTGTCTTCGCCTCATTCTCTGGATAAGTGAACTGTTCCCGGTGTTCTGGCCAAGTGGTCTGTATTCCGCTTGTGCTCTGGCCGAGTGAATTGTGGTGAACTGTTCTCTCCTTGTGCTCTGGCTGAGTGAACTGTTCCCAGTCTTCAGGCCAAGTGAACTGTCTTCTGCTTGTGCTCTGGTCAAGTGAACTGTGGTGAACTGTCCTCCCCTCGTTCTCTGGCCCAGTGAACTGTTCCCAGCACTCTGGTCAAGTGTACTGTCTTCGCCTTGTGCTCTGGCCGAGTGAACTGTTTCCAGTGCTCTGCCAAATGTACTGTCTTCTCCTCGTTCTCTGGATGAGTGAACTGTTCCCAGTGTTCTGGCCAAGTGGTCTGTATTCCGCTTGTGCTCTGGCCGAGTGAACTGTGGTGAACTGTCTTCTCCTCATGCTCTGGTTGTGTGAAATGTGGTGAACTTTCTCCCTCGTGCTCTGGTTGGGCGAACTGTCCTGCCCTTGTGCTCTGGCGGCGTGAACTGATCCCAGCCCTCTGGCCAAGTGTACTCTCTTCAACTTGTGCTCTGGCCGAGTGAACTGTTCCCAGTCTTCAGGCCAAGTGAACTGTCTTCTGCTTGTGCTCTGGCCAAGTGAACTGTGGTGAACTGCCCTCTTCTCGCGCTCTGGCTGAGTGAACTTTTCCCAGCGTTCTGGCCGAGTAAACTGTCTTCACCACATGCTCTGGCCGAGTGAACTGTTCCCAATGTTCTGGCTGAGTGAACTGTCTTAACCTCATACTCTGGCCGAGTGAAAAATTTCCAGTGTTCTGGCCAAGTGGACTCTCTTCCGCTTGTGCTCTGGCCAAGTGAACTGTGGTGAACTGTCCCTCTCATGCTCTGGCTGAGTGAAGTTTCTTGTACTCATGCCATGGCTGAGTGAGCTCTGGTTAACTGTCGCCCTCATTCTCTTACCAAGTGGACTATCTTCTCTTCATGATCTGGTCAGGTGATAGGTGGTGAATTGTCTTCTCCTCATCCTCTGGCTGAGTCAAGTGTGGTAAACTGTCCCCCTCGCATTCTGGCCAGGTGAACTGTGAAATCTAGTCCCCTTGTGCTCTGGCCTGGTTAACTGTCCTCTCCTTCTCTCGTCAAGTGAACTGTCTTCCCCTTGCACTCTGGACTGGTGAACTGTCCTCCTCTCTTACATTCGGCCTGAGTTTGGCCAAGCATTGTCCACTCATGAATATCACATAGGTGACACCTGTGTTATTTTTATGTGTTGTTTTCTAGGTCCTGCTGTGCAACACAGGAATTTAAAAAAAAAATCCAAAGACCCTTCTTGCCACCCCTTGCCGGCCCTGGCTCTTTCCACAGGAAGAGGCTGGGATCCCCTCATAAGATGGCCCCGCTTGACAGTTGTCATTGTTTCTTCCCTCTGGGGCTCCACCACAGCTTCTGGGGCTGCTGCTGCTCTGGGTGGCAGGGAAAACCTTATTGTCATGATGGAGTATCTGACTCCTTAATTCCCTGCTGCCCGGCTGGCTGGTCATCTCCCGGCACGTGCTTCCTGGCTGGCTGGTCCTCTCCCAGTGTGCATTGCCCGGCTGGCCGGTCCTCACCACTTGCACACTTCCTGGCTGGCTGGTCCTCTCCCCGTGAGCGCTGCCCAGCTGGCCGGTCCTCTCCAGGTGCGCGCTTCCTGTCTGGCTGGCCCTCTCCCCATGAGCACTGCCCAGCTGGCTGGTCCTCTCCAGGTGCGCGCATCCTGGCTGGCTGGTCCTTCCCAGTTGCGCGCTGCCTGGTTGGACGATGATTCTCCTCACCTGCACTCTAATTGGTGGAGTGTTGGTGTTCCATTCCAGGCTCCCTGGGGAACTGGTGGTGCTCCCTCCTCCCATGCTTCCTGAGGGCGTGGTGGTCTTCCCTGGCATGCTTCCTGAGGGCGTGGTGGTCTTCTCTGACATGCTTCCTGAGGGCGTGGTGGTCTTGCCTGGAATGCTGCCCCAGGAAGTGGTGCTGCTCCCTTTAAGGCTGCCTGGGGGAGTGGGCACATTGGATTCTGGGCTCGGTGGTGGAGTCACAGGGTCTCTGCCCTTCTTCCCTGATGCCCACATCCCCTGGGCTCTAGAAAGTCTCATGTTGGGGTCAGAGGAGGAGCAGGGCCTTACCTTTATCTTCCGGGCACCGATGTTCAGTTTCATATTTAAAATCCGGTAAGTCTCCATGATGTTATTGAATTTTCTCCCCGTCAGGGATTCTTCTATTTCCTCCTTCTGATAGCCCAAGGTCCTCATGATCTGAGCTACCTGGGGGTCTAAGTCAGTCCAAGGTGGTTCAATGTAGAGTGTCATTATCGCTGACTGCCCAGTATTGACCCAGCGATCACACATAATAATTTCCAGGGTGGGTCTTAGGCCAGCGTCAATGTTTATCATTTTCTGTAATAGTTTGTGGCACAGTACTGATAGAGAATAAGGAATAAAAAAGACCCTGCTCAAGATGTACTCCGTGAGTTGTTCTAAGTTTTTGCCCACAAACGGAAGAACCCCAGTCAACATGTTGTACAGCACGATCCCCACGCTCCAGACGTCCACCTTCGGGCCCTCGTAGGGTTCAAGCCGGAACAATTCTGGGGCCATGTAGGGGTGAGTGCCACAGACGGTGGTTAGTTTCTCCTCCATAAATACTTCACTCAGTCCGAAGTCAGCCAGTTTGATGTTCAGCCCCATGTCTAGAAGGATGTTCTCGGGTTTTATGTCCCGGTGGACAATATTTTTTTGATGGCAGTAATGGACTGCTGAGAGGATCTGACGAAATGGGGCTCGCGCTTTCTTCTCCGAGAGAGGACCACACTTTTTTATATACTCATGTAACGTGCCTTCAGAAGCATATTCCAGAAACATGTAGACTTGGTGTTAATCACTTCAAATAATTTAGTGATGTTCAGATGGTTCAGTTCTTTGACTGAATAAATCTCTTCGGCTACATCTGAGGAATCTTCATAGTTCACAATTTTCACGGCCACCTCCGTGCTGGTCATGATGTGCTGGGCCAGTCTAACCTCACCAAAGGAGCCCTTCCCAATGTCATTGAGGATTATATAGTTGCCAATGTGCCACTCGACATTGGCAGAGGTGTCTTCGAAGAAGTCACCCATGGTGCTATAAAAAAATATTTGATATCTGTTCCCACTGAAGGGGATCAATGGGATGAGGGGAGGAGGAGGAGGAGGAGGAGGAGGAGGAGGAGGAGGAGGAGGAGGAGGAAGGGAAGAGGAGAATGAGAAGGAGAAGGAAGAAGTAAAAAGCAACAACCAATCAATCCACTAATTCACGTCCAAACAACCACTCACTACCAATCAGCTTCCTGGGCTCAGCCAGCACCTTATATAGGAGTGGTTTGCAATCAGATCACAATGGCACCTTATCAGGTCAGAGCAAGAAATTAACTAATCATGGTTGGGAATGAACTACAGTAGTTTTCACCTTTTGGTCCCATGATCCTTATACTCTGGTAAAAAAATAAAATGACTACCAAAGAGCTTTTTTTAAAATATAGAATATTAAAAGTTGATGTTTACTTTATTAGAAATGAAAATCTGGAAAGAAGAAAGGAAGGAAGGAAGGAAGGAAGGAAGGAAGGAAGGAAGGAAGGAAGGAAGGAAGGAAGGAAGGAAGGAGTGATTTATTCTCATGCTCCAGGTCTGAGTTCAAATATCACCTGCTTAGTGAGCTTCCATTCCTACCCAGCCCATCACATTTGTCATCTTCATAGCACTGACCACAGTGTGGCTGATTCTTATTTACTGTCTGTCCTTCCCATGAAGGGAGGAGCATGACTGTAGCGTTCCCTGTGTCTAGCACAGTGAGTGGCAGGCAACACAGTAAGTATTTAGTCAATATTTGTTTACTGGATTAATAACGAGTTTGGGGAACAAAAGAAAATATGACAACTATTTAATCAGAGTGATTCCTAAAACATCTTAAAAAATAAATCATGTTCTGTCCTCACTTAGGTTTGGGGGCAGATAAGATAGGAAAGAGGAGGGCTGAAGTCTGGGTTCCCAGGAATTTGGTCTCTTGGTGAGACTGAGGAAGGCCAAGTGGTAGGAGACTTGCTGTAAAGATGAAGGAAGATGAATTGTCCTTCCAGTGGTACTTGCTAAGGATGCAAGAAGATTGGAACTATATTGAGGCTGCAAGGTATTTTTACACTTTGAATATCCAATACCAGATGACACAAAGGACTTGTCAGGTGACCCTGAGTAGGCCATTTAGGTGAATTTCTGTGTTACTTAAATGAACCATTTCTGTGGACAGAAGTGATGCTGAGGCTTGTTGATTTACATTTGTGAAAACACCAAAACCTCTGGATGGAAGACATTCTGCATGGGTACAAAGGGTGAGGTAATATTTGGGGGCAAATTCTACCCTTTATGGAGGCAGAGAGGGAGCAGGCAGGCTTGGGAACCTTTAGGGGGAGCCTGGCATATTATGTTTCAAACTAATCTTCAAAGAAAACTCCCTACTTTCAGTACATTGAGCATATTAACCCCATGTATAAGTTATTATTCTAGTAATTACTTTCCTTTAACATTTTCCTCCTAAAGTCTCAGCTCTGTGTAAAGGCAATCTTTAGAGGGATTAGCCTGTGAGCTTTTCCCTCGACTGCACTTTAGTTTGTTACTTTTACCTACATCTGTGATACTTAGCTCCGAAGCATGACAGTCTCTGTTTCTGAGTTGACTGGCATCCAAATGGGGTCATCTCATCAATTCTAGACAGCTGTTCACAAGTTCCAGTCAGAGATTAGAATAAGCTCAGGAAGGAAAAGAGAGAAAGAATTTCAGCAAAAGCAGCCAGTCTATGAGTTAATTATATCCACTTATAAAAATGCTATTGATAATTACTTAAGAAATAATACCAATAGAATAAAACATTTTCTTAGCATAATAATCTAATTTGAGCAAAGTAAATACACACTCAGATAACATATTTATTGTAAAACTGTCAAGGCTAAAGTCAAGCCCTGAATAAGTCTAATCTGATGTTTCCTATAGGTTGGGGTGTTCAATCAGGTAAATAAGGTGCAAGTTTGGGAGACTTTTAAAATGAAAAACATAAATTCATGGATCAGTACTTTTTAAACTTGCAACTCAGGGATTAGTTAACAATATCCAGTGTGGTCCAACCCAGTGAAACTGGAGGTCATCCTTCTGAAGATACCTTTTTTGATGGACCATGTATCCAGGTTGTAGCCCATGATGTTCGGAGCATGCTGTGGAAAGACTGATCTACAACCTTGCATTAATTTCAACAGCCTTTGTAAGTTCTTTGTAGGAAGTTAGAAGGTCTGCTTAATAAGGCAGGTTCACACCATTTCTGATCTAGCTTCACAGGCTAGGCCTTCTGGTAACTATTTCAGGAGGGGACAATCAATGTATCCAAAGGAATTGATATTAAATTAAGCAATTCCAACGGAAAAAATTTTAGGCTAAGGAAAAATAAATGATTCAACAAGTTTTACAAATGAATTTAACTTTCTTGTCAATTTGTTCTATAAAACCAGAGGACTGGGGATGATAAGTGCAATGGAAATGCTGTAGTATCAGCCAAGCTTTGCTCGCTTGGTATAGAATTTGTCTAGTGAAGCAGGGTCCCTGATACCTATGTGACTGTGGGGATTTTACAAGCAGGAAAAATCCTTGCAAGAACTATTTTAGTAACTGCTATAGCTGCAGCTCCTCAATGTGGAAATGCTTCTACCCAATGAAAATATATATGGATTGTCATTAACACATTTTTATCCTTGAAGGAAGACAACTGGGTTGAAATGCACTTTCCAAACATCAAATGGGCCTAATTAGCTTTCCCCTTTTTTGTAGAGAGATTCCCTTATTTTAGTTATGCCTTTAATCATTCACTTAAACTTCAAAAGCAATTATACAAAGTTAAATAGTAAGAAGTAAAATTTAGCTCTTTAAATACCAAGGTTTGGTTTACCTAAGCAATCAGAGACCTGACAGTGCAGAGTACATTACTCTTCCTTTAAAGTTTCCTATTAGCAGCATACAAATTGTATATATACTAGGGGTCCAGTGAACAAATTTGTGCACCTTGAAAGGAACTGTGGGCCATGAGGCTGCTGTAGGCACAGAGGTGGGTCTCAGCTCATCCTCTGCATCCCACCCAGCCCCTCCTGCTGTGGCCTCCCAGTCTCCTGTCTGCCAGCAGCCCTGCTCCTGCCACTGCTGCTCCCATGCATTGATGGTGCTGACCCCGCTCACATCTGCTGATGTCAGAGCGATTGACGTCAGGGCCAGTACCAGCAGCGGTGCGAATGAACAGGCGGGACCGTGGCGTGCAGGAGTAAAGACTTTTAAGTAACCAGCAGATGCTTGCCCTGATGACAGTGACTGGTGTTCCCGCTCACCTGCTCCACCATCGTGCCACAGCCTACACCTGCCATGTTCTTCACATGCTCCCTGGTGGTCAGCGCACAGCATAGCAACCAGTTTTTCGGTTGTTCAGTTGTTTGGGTTGTTCAGTCGTTTGGTCTATTTGCATATTAGCCTTTTATTATATAGGACTAGAGGCCCAGCGCATGAAATCATGCATGAGTAGGGTCCCTAGGCCTAGACTGTGATCAGGTCCATCTTCCGCCAGCTCTCCAGTCCCCAGTCCTGCCCCACCATCACCCACCCGGGTTCACTGTGCTTCCCCATTCACCATCCTGTGCTCGGAGCTTGTGAGCCAGGGAGAGGGACCAAGAGGTCAGCTGTTCCGTCTGCTCATCAGTCCTTAATCCTGCCCTGCCGCCACCTACCCCAGTACCCTGTGGTTCTCTGTTCACCATCCTGTGATCGGAGCCTGTGGGCCAGGGTGGAAGGGGGAACCGAGAGGTGGTCAATGCACCTCATAGTGACTGGTCGAGCGGTCGTTCTGCGCATTACACCATTATGGTCACTGGCTTTTATTATATAGGATAGTCTTTTTAACAGAGAGAAAACCCCAAATTCCAATCCTGGATCAGCATACTTTGACTTAAATAAATGCATTTCAATCTTATTTTGACATAAGGTTTCTTTTTCAAGATTTCTTTTCCATGAACCTCTTGCAACATACACTAACTTTCTGCAACTTTCATAAACCTTTTATATTTTGCTCTATTTCCTTCTTTAAGAATTTTTATATTAATTTTTAGAGTGAGGAAGAAGGGAGAGAGATGAAAACATTGATGAGAAAAAAACATCAATTGGCTGCCTCCTGCACACCCCCTACCAGTGATCGAGTCCACTAACCAGGCACATGCACTCCTCCCTCCCCCGCAAGTGTTCCACACTGGGTTCCCCAGGTCAGAGAAACAGAGCCAGGAAGAGGAGCCCCCATAACATCTGGCTATGAAAATCAATAAGAAATAGGAATCTGCTAAAAACCCAGGTGCCCTCTTAAAAAGCCAACATACATAATCTTGTTCATAGCCACTCATCCTGGGCTCCAGTGGAAGTAGGGCAACTTGGGAGCAAACTGAAGTTTGAGAGGATAAACTGGATTGTGTGGCTCTGGGGAGAGAGCTGAAGGGACAGCCAACAGGGTCCCTGTGGTGCGTCCCTTGCCCACATAGCCCATAGACCCCATCTTCCCTGGTTGGAACACACTTCTCCATGGGGCATCAGAATGAAGAAATGCAATAGCCCACCCTCTTGACTCTCTGTCACTAACACCAGAAGTTCCTGGACTGTGCTCCTGAGTCAGAGTGCATCAGAGACTGAGCTGTGTGGCTCTAAGCCCAGGCCATTTTCACCCTGGCTTACCAGACAGGCACCATTCCCCATCCCTCTTTTACTTAACAGGCCAAAGCTAACCGATAATGCCACAGAGACCCAAAGAACCAAGCCCCACTCTTTTGATTCCCAGTTGTCCTGAACTCTAAAGCTAATTCAGACAGCTGGCTGTGGCCAGCCTGGACCCACAGTGCAGATTTTCTAGGGAGGTCTCCAGGAGATCCTGGCAGAATCTGGGAGACAGTGAGTTGTGTGGCTCCAGGGTAGGGTCCATTTTCCCCTCACATGCCTGACCAGTGGAATGGTTCCTGTGCACAGCCCTCCCTTTACATGGCCAAAACTTGGTCTATTTGAGTCTAATGAACTCTGATGGTCTCATCCTGATGACTCCCTGAGATCCTACTCCACCACAAAGGTCCTCAGGCACCAACAGAGTGGCAACTGACCTTAGCTTACCATGGGATTTTTGCTGTGTGGCCTCAGACCCAGCACTGGCACCCAACTTTGAATCTGTATCAATCTGATGCAAACCACTGTCCCCTACCTGGTGACCCACTGAGAACCTACCTCACACAATCTGCAGACAGCCAGAGGCTATTTCAGTAACTCAATCTAATAGGCAGCCTAACAAGCAGGTGGAAATGAATCTCAGAGTGCCTTGGGCCTTTTGCTGACCTACTCCCAGGATCAGTGCTATTGGAAGCTGGCTTTGGTGCACAAGTTGGCCCCTCCCACACACACTCCAGACCCAGCAGAGTTAGCCATGAACTTTGGATCCCTTTGTAGCTACAAACACGTTGCCCAGAGCTAGTTACAGACAGATCCTGATATTGACCATCACCAGAATCCCTCCCCAGAACCACTACAACCAACATAGCTGGTGGCAAACTTAGGATCACATCAGAGCACAATATAATTAGCTCCACAGGCACCACACCTAAAGGGAGATCTCAGAATACATCAGAACCTACTGGGGATAATTTCCCTTCATGGAGTTAGCCCCAGCATAGCAGCTCATACACTGTGGTTGGAGTCAGTCCTCATAGTCAGCCAGCCTGAGGGTCAACCCCACTCATGGAAGGCACAATAGTAATCAAGACTCAACTACAACATGAAGGTGTACATAATCTACATAAGGGACATTCCTGGAATGCCTAGCTCAGGTGATCAGAGAGACTGTACCACTGAGCCGTACAGGATGCCTATTACATTGGGCCACCATATCAGGACTGGGAGATATAGCAGATCTCTACTTAATAAATGGAAACAAATACAGAGGGGCAGCCAAAATGAAGATACAAAGAAACATGCCCCGAATGGAAGAGTAGAAGAAATCCCCAGAAAAAGAACTAATGAAATGGAGGCAAGCAATCTACCAGATACAGAGTTCAAAACAATGGTTATAAGGATGCTCAAGAAGTTTAGTAGGCACTTCAACAAAGAGATAGCAAGCAGAAAATAAAACACACAGAAACTATAAAAATAATCAGTCAGAACTGAAGAATACAATCTCTGACATGAATAATACACTAAAATGAATCAAGAGATTGGATGAAGCAGAAAACTGAATCAGTAATTGAGAAGACAATATAGCAGAAACAACCAAACAGCAAAATGAAAAAATATATTTATTTAAATTAGGATAGTTTAAGTGGCCTCTGGGAAAACATCAAGTGTAACCACATCTACATTTTAGGAGTATCAGAAGGAGAAGAGACATAGAGCAAAAGATTGAGAACCTATTTGAAGGCACAATGACTAAAAAATTCTCTAACCTAATGAAGAAAAAACACACACAGTCCAGGAAGTGCAGAGAGTCCCAAGCAAAAAGAATCCAAACAGGCCCATGCTGAGACACATCATAATTAAAATGGCAACGTTAAAGACAAAGAGAGAATCTTAGAAGCAGCAGTAGAAAGACAGTTACCTAAAAGGGAGCTCCCAAAAGACTGCCACTTGATTTCTCTACAGAAACATTTAGGCCAGAAGGTATTGGCATGATATATTCACAATGATGTAAAGCAAGGACCTAAACCAAAACTACTCTATCCAGCAAGGCTATCATTTACAATTGAAGAAGAAATAAAGAGCTTCCCAGAAAAGAAAAAGTTAAAGAAGTTCATTACCACCACACCAAAATTACAAAATAATGTAATTTCTTTAAAAAAGAAGAAAAAAGGAACATAGTCATAAAGAATAAAATGGCAATAAATACATACATATTGATAATCACTTTAATGTAAATGATGACTTAAGAAAATAATTATTAAAATAAGCCCTGGCCCATGTGGTTCAGTTGGTAGAAGCATCGTCTCACACGAAAGAATCACGGGTTCCATTCTCTCTCGCTCTCTCTCTCTCTCTCTCTCTCTCTCAAAATCAATTTAAAAAATATATCCTCGGGTGAGGATTTTTTTAAAAAGCAAATAAAAAAACAACATAAAAATTTACGTGTCACAGGTAAATGAGTCTTAAAAGGGAAATTCATAGCATTATAGGCCTCTCTGAAGAAACAAGAGAAATCTACAAAGAAATTATAGACCAATATCTCTGATGAAAATAGATATAAAAATCCTCAACAGAATATTAACAAACCAAATTTAGCAGTACATTAAAAACTCAAATAACATGATCAAGTGGGATTTCTTCCTGGGATGTAAGATTGGTACAATATCTGCAAATCAATTACCATGATATACCATCCTACCTAATAAAAGAGTAATATGCAAATTGACCCTAACTCCGCTACACCCACCAGCCACGCCCACAAGCCACACCCACCAGCCAATCAGGAGCAGATATGCAAATAAACCCAACCAAGATGGCTACAACCACAGAGAGCAAGGTTTCCCAGGCAATGGAGGAAGCCAAGCTTTCTGCCTGCCCTTGCAGGCCTAAGCCTCCACTCAAGCTACAAAGTTTCAATTATAGAAGGTAAACAAATCCAAACAGAAATGGCGGCAGCCACTGAGCTGGAGAGAGTAGGCCAGGGTTGCCCCCAGCAACAGAGGAAGCCAAGCTTTCTACCTGCCCTGGCTGGCCTAGGCCTCCACTCCAGGCTACAAAGTTTCAATTGTAGAAGGTGAATTAACCCCAACAGAAATGGCTGCCGGCCATGGAGCGAGCAGGAGGCTTGGCTCCACTACAGGCTACAAAGTTTCAATTGTAGAAGGTAAATAAATTCCAGATACCAGGGCCTCCGCTTGGGTTGCCAGAGGGTGTGGCTGGCCTGCAAACCACCACAGGCCTCTTGCTCAGGCTGCCCCACGCCCCAAGGGAACCCCCACCCTGATCCGGGACACCCTTCAGGGCAAACCAGCTGGCCCCCACCCCTGCACCAGGCCTCTATCCTATCTAATAAAAGAGTAATATGCAGATTGACCATCACTCCAACACACAATATGGTTGCCCCCATGTGGTCAAAGATCCTTCCCCCATGTGGACACAAGAGGGCCACCACAAGATGGCCAGCAGGGGAGGGCAGTTGGGAGGCACCAGGCCTGCAAGGGAGGGCAGTTGAGAGGGACCAGGCCTGCAAGGGAGGGCAGTTGGCAGCGATCAACCCTACAGGGGAGGAGAGTTAGGGGTGACCAGGCTGGCAGAGGAGGGAAGTTGGGGGAAAACAGGCTGGCAGGGGAGCAGTTAGGCATCAATCAGGCTGGCATGGGAGTAGTTAGGGGGTGATCAGGCTGGCAGGCAGAAGCGGTTAGGGGCAATCAGGAAGGCAGGCAGGCGAGCAGTTGGGAGCCAGCAGTCCTGGATTGTGAGAGGGATGTCCCAGATTGGAGAGGGTACAGGCTGGGCTGAGGGACACACACCCCCCTCCGTGCACGAATTTCGTGCACTGGGCCTCTAGTATAAACATAATGATGGATAAAAATTATATGATCATATCAATCGATGCAGAAAAATTATTTGACAAAATCCTGCACTTATTTATAATAAAAACTCTCAGCAAAGTGGGAATAGAGGAAATATACCTCAATGTAATAAAGGACATATATGACAATCTCACAGCCAACATCATACTCAACGGGGAAAAACTAAAAATGTTTCCCTTAAGATCAGGAAGAAGACAGGGATGTCCACTTTCACTCATCTTATTCAACATAGTACTGAAAGTTTTATCCACAGCAATCAGACAAGAAGAAAAGACTTTCAAGTGGGAAAGAAAGAAGTAAAAATATTATTATTTGCAGATGACATGATACCATGTATAGAGAACAATAGAGATTCCACCAAAAAACTACTAGCACTGATAAATTCAGTAAAGTGGCAGGATACAAAATTAATATTCAGAAATCAATTGCATTTTATGAATCAATAATGAATTATCAGAAAAGGAAACTAAAAAAATCAATCCCGTTTACAATTGCAACAAAAAAATACCTAGGAATAAATTTAACTAAGGAGGTAAAAGACCTGTGCTCAGAACAGTATAAAACACTGAAGAAAGAAATTTAAGAAGAAAAAAGTAAATGGAAACCTATACCATGCTCACGGATAGGAAGAAAGAACATCATTCAAATGTCCATACTACTCAAAGCAATCTACATATTCAACAAAATTCCTATCAAAATGCCCATGATGTTTTTCACAAATAATCAAAATTTGATATGGAACCACAAAAGACCCTGAATGGACACAATAATCTTGTGAAGGAAGAACAAAGCTGGAGGTATCATGCTACATGATATCAAACTGTACTATAAGGCTATAGTAATCAAAACAGTACCCTACTGGCATAAAAACACCAAATATTGGCGAGGATGTGAAGAAAAGAGAACCCTAGTGCACTGTTGGTGGGAATACAGATCAATGCAGCCACTCTGAAAAACATTTGGAGCATTCTCAAAAATTAAAAATACAACTGCCTTATGACCTAGTGATCCCACTTTTGGGAATATGTCCATCATAACCCAAAACATTAACTCAAAAAAAATATATGCACTCATATATATATATATATATATTGCAGCAGTATTTACAATACCCAATATAGAAGCAACCCAAGTGCCCAACAATAGACAAGTGGATAAAAATGTGGTGGTACATATTTACAAAGAAATCTTATTTGGGCATAATGAAAGAATGACATTTTACCATTTGGGCCAGACAACATGGATGGACCTAGAGGGTATTACTGTAAACCATAAATCAGTCAAAGAAAGACAAATACTATATTATTTCACGTATATGTGGAATATAACAAAAACCCAATATAAACCAAGAAAACAGTAACAGACTTATAGTTACAGAGAAAATACTGATGGTTGCCAGAGAAAAGGGGGGTTAGGTTGGGGGATTGGGTGAAAAAGGTGAAGAGATTGAGAAGTACAATTAGTAGTTACAGAATAGTAACAGGGATATAAATTGAAGCATAGGGAATGGTCAATAACATTGGAATAACTATGCGTGATGTGAGGTGGATACTGGAAATACCAAGGGGGAACACTTTGTAAAGTATATCATTTCCTAACCACTATGTTCTATACCTGAAACCAATACAAAATAACATTGAATGAAAAAATATATATACTTTTGTTTAAATAAAAAAAATGGCAAAGCTGGGTCTTTAAGAGAATTAAAATTTTATGACTAGGAGTTTGGAAATGAAAGCTGTTTAAAAATTTTATGTAATGTTACTGTGTCTAGAAAATCATTATAGTAGGGATTTATCCACTTATGTTTTCACCAATTTAGTGAGTATTTATTGAGTATCTAATATAAGCCAGGAACTTTATTTATATCTAGTTGGTTATACAATAGCAGATGGGAGTTCAGTTCTCATGAAGCATGCATTCATGTTGCAAGTAACAGGCAGTAAACAATAACACATACTAGTACATTTTTGGTGAGTGTAATGAATCAGGATATTATGGGTTAGATACAAGTACTGGAAATGCATTTTCTCTTCACAGCAAGAAAGGCATTGCTGTTGAGCCTTGGCCATGCTATTTGCACTGTCCAGTTATCGCAATGCATATTAAAGTGTGGGTGAAGATCCCCTAGTAGGCTAGAAAATTAAGTTTTTACTAACATTTTTAATGATTAAAATAGAAAATATCAGAGATCTCACATATTGAAGGTAAGTATTAATTTCTGTTTCAGATTTAATTGTATTGATATACTGGTTCTAATACAGAATTTGTCTTACAGCAGGTCACCATAAAAAATGTGTGAGCCCCAACCAGTGTTTCTCAGTAGTTAGGACATCAGCACTGAAGGATCTTAGTTTCGATTCAGGGTCAAGGGCATGTACCTGGGTTGCAGGTTCAATCCCTGGCCCTGGTTAGGGTGTATGAGGGAGGCAACCAGTCAATGTGTCTCTCTCACATCAATCTTTTTCTCTCTCTCTCCCTCTTCCTCCCTCCCTTCTACTCTCTCTGAAAAGCAATGGAAATAATATCATCTGTTGAGGATTAACAAAAGTAAAATAAGAATAAAAAATAGATTTTTAAAAAAGGTATGAAAGCATGGTTCCTCAAGCTAGAAACTCAGCATTTTTTCCACCCTGTATGAAATGCTAAGGGACCATTTATACTGATGACAAGATAGAAAGCTGGTTCATTTGGGTGTTAACAAATAGATACATTCCACTTCAGCCCTATTTCAAAGTAGTTTCTAATTTTGTCTACACTATTTCCTACTTATCTTACCTTGAACAAGTTTATTTTTGCCTATCTCTAGAGCTCATGTTCTTGATATAAAACACAGGGAAATAATACATTTTCAAAAGAAGATGATGCAAGTAAAGCTCTTAACACTGTCATTCAACTAGTCGTTATTGAGAATCTATCATGCCCCAGGCACAGGGTTAAGTAAATCATGTATAGTTCTTAATTCTCATCTGGTTTAAAATCTTACTCTTTGCTATATAAATTAGTGGTCCTCAACTTTAGCAGTAAAATAGAATCATCTGGGGAGTTTTTAAAAAATACTGATTTTCATTCCCAGAAGTATGATTTAATTTGTCTGAGATTAATATTTTTATGTTGTCAAGGTGCTGCTAATGTGAAGCCAAGGGCTTATAACAGTCAAGTGATGGAAGGAAACTAGATTTTGGGTAGCAGGCACACAATAGAGTATACTGATGTCATATTATAAAGATGTACAACTGAAACTTATGTAATGTTATTACTAACCAATGTCACCCCAATATATTTAATTTTTTAAACAGCATATACATTTGTATAACTTTTCACTTTGTCTATAATACCTAGAACATTTTCTGGCTCAGTGTGGTACAATAAATTCTTACAAAAGGAAGGACTTTAAAATTCCTCTAAAAAATGTTAGCATCTGTAAAACCCATGAATTAATTTTATCATTATTCTCTGGCTGAATATTGGTTAAAAATCAGTTTGTTATTGTTTATTTATTGAAAATTTTTTCTTTCATTTTTAGTTTTGAATCCCATTTATAAAAGTATTTCAATTAATTTTTATTAACCATTTCTCCTAAATGATTAATATTAAGGAAAGAAATTACCCTTTAATATCAATTTTCAGTGTCAATTATCAAGTTGAAGTTCCGTGGTATGTTTTTCTATATGAAATATTCAAATTGATAATCATTTGGATATTTCTTTCATTTTTGCTTTTTGTCCCATTAATACATTAACTTATTGCCCATTCCTCTTCACTTTCTAATAATAAATCTCCATATAGCAAAAGTGTATTAAAAAACTAAAAAATCTCTCTCTGCTTGATTCAAATCCCCATTTCCCTCAGCATCTCTTATGTTTCATCATTTCAAGAATTTTCAACAGGTTAAAAAAACACAAACTAATATCATCTTTAAGACCATGTTTTGCCTTCCATGAAGATAGGATTAAGGTATCTGATTAAAGCATTCCATTCTTCCTTATTTCCCTTTCAAATGAAGCTGAGCAAACCACCTGAAATATTAGGAAGCTTTCTGAATTTCCCACCACTTAAGGCTCACTATTGATATTTCTATTTATTCTCTTCTTTGGAGACACATAGAGGTACCTTTCATCTCTCATTAATTTAACCCTTTGCACTCGCTTGCTTTTTTCTCGATCCCTTTATTCTAATGCTAACCGTGTCGAGTCACACTCGACATCCAAGTGCAAAAGGTTAAACCTTAAGAGTGCATGTGGGCTCTGGAAACACAGAGACAGTCACTTTGACTTGGGAGCATCTATCTATGTGGTCTTGGCCCAGTCACTTAAATTTTCTGTGTCCCAATTTCCAAATTGGCAAATGGAGAGATAAAGCATCTATATATATAAAAGCTAAGCGACCATTATGAGCAGTCAACCAAACAACTGAACGACCTGTCCCTATGACATGCACTGACCACCAGGGGGCAGACGCTCATGCAGGAGCTGCCCCCTGGTGGTCAGTGTGCTCCCACAGCCAACCTCCCATGGCCGCTCAACCTCTCATGGACCCTCCCCACAGTTGGCCAACCTCCCGTGATCCCTCCCCCTGACTGGCCAGATTGCGGCCTATCAGCCCCAATCGCTGGCTGGAGGGAGGGACCCCACCCCCCACCCATGCACGAATTTGTGCACTGTGCCTCTAGTTAGATATAATAAATGTGAAGTACTCCGTACAATGCCTATACCTCCTAGAGTACAATTGTTGCAGAAATTACCAGGTGACCAGAAAACACACAACTGGCACTCAAAAGATTCAGGAAAAACTCTTTATTTGTAGATGCGCTAGTGCAGTGATTCAGGGAAGTCAGTCTCTAAAGCCTGAGCACCAAGTGCAGGGGGGGGGGGGGGGGGGGGAGGCTTTCCCTTTTATCCCCTTAGTTTCTTTGTCTCCCAAATTATGGACCAGGCTTCCAAACTTTTCACAGGCTTTTCAGGCCCCATGGGTTGGAATGGGGGAAGTGAGATTATAACCAACTGCCCAGACTAGCTGGTGCCAGCAGTTAATCTTCTGTGGGGGCTTTTGATGGCCCCCACAAATAAACAGGTTCAAACATATACAAGCAGATAGGGGGTTGTGGCTAGCAAGCATATACATCGGAATGCAGGTTGGGGGGCTCAGGCTGCCTTCATACAATAAATGGTATATAGCATTAACATTAAAGTAGTAGGCTTCCCATAATTCATAATAATCCATTATGTTAGTATAGGGAATACAGCATTCTTTCTATGAATAATTTCAGTCCATTTCTCATTAGAGAAAGAAGACTTGAACACTGGAGAACTGGTTCCCTAGGAGCACATCTGTTACAAGAACATGTATCCAGCTGAAACCGGTTTGGCTCAGTGGATAGAGCGTCGGCCTGTGGACTCAAGGGTCCCAGGTTCGATTCCGGTCAAGGGCATGTACCTTGGTTGCGGGCACATCCCCAGTAGGGGGTGTGCAAGAGGCAGCTGATGGATGTTTCTCTCTCATCGATGTTTCTAACTCTCTATCCCTCTCTCCTCCTCTCTGTAAAAAATCAATAAAATATATATTTTTTTAAAAAAAGAACATGTATCCATTCATTTGACAAATATTAATCAGGTACTCTCACTATGCTAGCCTCTGGGCTAGGAGCCAGGGGCCCAGCAGGGATCAGGGCAGACACATTCTCAGCTCCTTGGAACTTACAGTCTTGCCTGGGAAACTAAAAGTTTCATGAATGTGCTATTGTGTGATAAGGAAAAGTTGCCTTCCAGTGCCACAGGGGCTCTGTGATTGATGAGCCCATCCTGACAAGCACAGAATCAATGATAAAGATGAGCAGGAGGAGGAGGAGGAGGAGGAGGATGACAACAACAAAGATAACAATGACCTGCATCTTTTGTTTGAAAAGATGATGGCTTTCTCTATTATCATTCCTTTTAAGGAATGTTAAGATGCCTTTCACTACTTATAATGCAAAAGTGCTTGGACCAAGGAATGACATGGCCCACAGGGAACAAGAAGCCTGAGTGCAGTGAGTGCTGCCTGATGACTTTGCTGAGGAGTTCTCCACTCTCACAGGCTGATTCCAGAATAGTGCTCACACATTGGTTTCAGCAGAAATCCTATAGTTTGCTCTACTTGATTTTCTCGAAAAGATAGAGAAAGGGGCAGAAATAGAATGTTGGGGAACCAGCTAGTACTGTAAGAAGTATTAATCGTGCTCTGGTAACTGTAATTGTTTTGTTCTTATTAAAGAAGGCACATTCTAATTTGGCTGGCAGCTGCACTCAGACCTGGGAGCTTCCCCTGTAAATGCAGCCCATCCTCCCCATTTGGAGCTGCCCATTATCATGGAAAGATTAACAACTTTGTTGCAGAAACCAGAACCAGAAACTAGAATCACCAGCCCTTTGAAGATCCCCAACCCTTTTGCATAACTGCAGGCCTTTGCAAATCTCCAGCCTGTTTACCTGTGAACTGCTCATTTGGCCTACCCTATGGCTATTTTCCCATGTAACCCCAGACCTTGCATATCACTAAGCCCTTGAAGATCCCCAGTCCTTTTGCATATCTATAAACTGCCCATTTGCCTTTTTGCCTACTTTCCTTTGTACTTCTACCTATATAAGCAGCTGGGTTATGGTGGGCTACAGAGCAGATTTTTGTTGATGATAAGTTGCTCTCCCACACTGCCAGCAATATTGGAATAAACGCTCACAATGATTCAAGCCTGTCTCTGCTTAATTGGCTCAAGTAGTGACAGGCAGCATGGACCCATTGTTTGTCCTGTTACAACAGGATGGATCCCCACCCAAAGTTGGGACTCAAGAAAGGCATGCCATTGTCACATTCACCGGTTCCTGAACTTGCAGGGCCTGGAGGGACTGTGGCAACTCCATGCTCCCTCGGACCCAAAAGAGGCAGGACACACCTTTCTGGGACTTCCCGGGAGGGAAGTCAAAATCAGAAACTATAGGTTTTTCCCCCAGGGAAACAGGTCCAAGTTCTGACCTGTCCTATGGGACAGAAGAGGTAGCTGGTCTCTACCTAGGTACCTATTTACCTCAGGATAGCTTGGATCATCTGGAGGAACGGCTTCTAGTTGGTATTCACTGTCTCTGGGACTTCCCAGGAGGGAAGTCAAAACTCAGACTGGCTAAGTGTCCAAATCCGGCCTGCCTTTGAAAACGGTAGAAGAGAAGTGTTTTCGGGCAGTTTTCCACTGCCTCTGTTCAAGGACTTGTTCTGTATCTGGAGGAATGGCTTCTAGACAGTCTTCACCGTCTCTGGGACTTCCCGGGAGGGAAGGCAAAACTCGGACTGGCTAAGGATCCAAGTCTGGCCTGCCTTTGAAAAAAGAAGAAGAAGAGGATTGGAAGATGGCTGCCGATGGGAAGGAAGACTGCAAGATAGTGCGTGAGTGAGAGAACTAAAGGGGAGTGTGTGGTCGCATGGGGAGTGTTTATTTGTGAGTTGAGGGACAGCTATACTCCAAGGGACTGTTGGGGATTGCCAGACGGGATTCCCCTGACTGGGTAGCCCCCACTGCTGCTGAAACCACTCCTGGAGCAACCGGCTCTGACGTGGAGACCGCACCATCTTGAAGGGGAGAGTGGATGTTATCGGAAGGCTAAAAATCCCAGGGATCTACAACACCACCACCCAGTGAACAGCTGCGAACCCAGGAACACGGGTCCCCAAGCAGCAGCGTGAACACGCGGATTCGGAGGAGCTCTGCACCTACTCACAGAAAGGTCAGATTACGCCCAGGATAAGGTGAGGTCTGTGATCCAGGCAGGAGAGAGAAATGCACACAATGGGAGCTAGAGGATCTGGGGAAGTCTGTGCCCAAAAAAATCTGCGGCCATTGGGGCTAGCGTGATCCACGAATGTGGAAGGGGATCCACAGGGCTGCTAATAGAAGGGAACTCTAAAAAGCAACCCATAGCATAGCTGAACTGGGCACAAAAGGGCAGCCTAAAAAATTTTAACAGTGTGCCGGCTGATTAGAGCCAAGGGAAAAAAAGACTGCACAGACTTGCACGCAGTGCTGGAGTTCGTGCACTTACTCTGGCTCTTTTTTCTTTTCTTTTTTTCTCTTTAAATCCTTGCTTTTGATTACTAAGCCCAATACATAGGATCACCCAATTGGGGACACTCTAAGAGACTGCAGAAGAAAGTTGTTTTTGTGGAACCTGGGGATCAGAGCAGGGAATAACAATGAGAGAACCAGCTCTGGGGCAGGCCATCCCCTCAAACCAGTATTGAGTGCCACAGGGAAAACAAAATCTAAGCACTTGCTAGAGAGGACCTATAGACCCAGAGGTCAATCCAGAAACACTGCCACCCAGGGGTTGAATCACAAATTGACTCTTGTATAAATACAAATAAAGGAGTATAAGAAACAAAGAAGTACTGACTGCTTGAAAATCAGGATTGTGGCTTACAACACTGAGGAGCAGTGGAACTCAGGGAACTTCAATACTGTCCTGACTAGGAAACAGGTATGCCAAACAGAACAGTAGAGGAAGTGAATGACCTTCACTACTGCACTTTTTTTTTTAATTTTTCATCTTTTACTTAACTAATATTTTTTCCTCACTTGATTTTACCTTTTTAATTATTACATTTTAATTTTTAATCAATATTATTGCTACTACCATTTTACCTTTTTTTTAAAGTGTTATTTTATTTTCTCTTTATTTTATTTTGGCATTAGTGTTCTACATTCTATTTTCATCTTTCCTTTAGCATCATTTTACTCTATCTCAACTTTACCTTTATGACAACACTCTCTTCTTCACTTTTCCCCTTTTGTTGTCCTGTTTCTCTTACCCTATTCCTGCTTTAGATTTTCCCGATTTCTTCTTTTTACCCCGTTAAAATTTCACCCTACTTATGTATCTAATTTCCAATCCCCTGCTCTAAGTCCATACACACCTCTCTCTTCTCTTTCTTCACTATCCAAATTTTTTTCTGTCCTTTTGTTGTTGTTTGCTTGATTTTTGATTATATTGTTTTTTTATGCTTGTTTGAGAGATTGTTTTGCTTATTCTTTTTGTTTGTTTTGTTTTTGTTTGTTTTTTGCTTCTGTTTTCTCTCACCTCGCTTGATATTAGTTGTTGTTTGTAGTTTGCATTCATCTCTAGGTATTTATTGCTTGCATTTGTTGGGATTAGTGGCTGTTCTATTGGAGTTTTCTCCCCATATAAATAGTTTTTTCCCCTCTTCTTTTTTATTCTCTTTCTTTTCTCTCTTACTTTGTTTTCCTTTTCCCAATTTCATGTTTGCATTCTTCTCCTTCTCCTTCTCCTTCTCCTTCTCCTTCTCCTTCTTCTTCATCCCCTAATTCTCTTTTCTCTGGTGGTCACCTTTATTTGGGGTTATTAGTATGGTGAATACATTTGTGTTCAGTGCCTTGTGCGTTGTGCCTGGTTGTGTTGTATTTTGTGCCTTTAAATTAACACAGGAGAGAGAGAACTACATAACCAGACACCCAGAGAAGAGAGATCATGGGGACACAAAGAAACAGCCCGCATATGAAAGAAAAGGAGACATCACCAGAAAAGGAAGTAAACTAAATGGAGGCAAGCAACCTGTCAGAGAAAGAATTCACAGAAATGGTCATAAGGTTGGCTGAAAAGAATGGAAGACAAATTCAACAATATGTGTAAGAACCAAGAGGAAATGAAGAAGAACCAAGAAGAAATGAAAAATGACATTGCTGCTATAAAGAACTTAATAGAAAGCATCAACAGTAGACTAGAAGAAGCAGAGGACCGCATCAGTGAGCTAGAAAAAGGTAGAAGAGAAGCGCTCCTAGGCAGTTTTCTACTGCCTCTATTCAGGAACTTGTTCTGTATATTTGCACAAATTGAAACTGATTTGGTGAATGAAATGTGGCTCTCGCTGGTGCAAAAGTGTTTATTTACTGTTGGGGTTTTATATGTTTGTTTACAAATGAAGTTAAACCTTTTCCGTGTTTCCATAGTGATTCAAACTTTTTAGTGGGGAATGTTATCTGTCTTTATCCTATATAATAAAGAGATAATATGCAAATTGACCATCACACCCTCACAAGATGGCTGCCTACAACCAGGCCGGCAGGGGGTTAGTGAGGGATGACCAAACAACTGAACCAGCAGGCTGCGTGGGGCAACCAGGTCAGCAGGGGGGTTAGTGAGGGATGACCAAATGACTGAACAGCAGGCTGCGTAGGGTGATCAAGCTGGCAGGGGAGCCATGAGGGGCAATCAGGCCGGCAGGGGTGCAGTAAGAGGTAATCAGGCTGGTGTGGGGGGGAAGTGAGGGGCAACCAGGCTGGCAGAGCGGGGGCAGTTGGGGGTGACCAGGCTTGTACACAGAGGCAGTGAGGGGCGATCAGGCCAGTGGGGGTGGGGGGCTAGCATTTGAGGCAACCAGGCAGGCAGGCAGGTGAGCATGATTAGGAGCCAGTGGTCCAGGATTGTGAGGGATCCCGGATTGGAGAGGGTGTAGGCTTGGCTGAGGGGATACCGCCCCCCCCCCCCACGGATTTCATGCACCAGGCCTCTAGTTGTTTAAATATGTCTCTTTGTTGTTTAAATTGTTTAGCTAGTGAAATTTCTGTTTGTATCTCTTAAAAAATATGACATGTCACCTAAAAATTAAGGCTAAGAGTTCTAACCAACTGGAAAGAAAGCATGGCTCTGATATAATGGAGGAAGGTAAACAGAAATGTTAGAAGAAAGTTGAGTGGATGACAGGCCAGTAAGCCAGCACAAGTAGAATAGGGAAACTGAGCAGAAATCCTGTCTTCCCTAAAGCAAGGACATTAGAGCCATCTTGTAAATCCTGTCTTCCCTAAATCCTTAAATCCTGTTTTCCCTAAACCAAGGACACTTGGGAGTAAATGATTTAACATCTGATTCCCTAAACAGAGGTTAAATAGCTTATGTCGCTGTACTCAGGGAGACTGATAGCAGAAATCTGATTAGTGTCATTTGCTGTCTACACCCAAGGATAAATGAAGTTAGAAAATAAGACTTATTTTGATTAGTTATTTTATTCAGTTTTTTTTTTTTTTTTTTTTTTTTAAAGGAGGTAACCTGGTCCCTCCCTGCAACATGGGTAATAGTTCCTCTTCAAACTCTACTGTCTTAGAATGTATGTTAAGGAACTTTAAAAAGAAGATAGTTTCTAAAGTTGCCTATTTCTGAAAGTTTTAAGAATGTTTTTGTCTGATACACTTTAACATATAATCTTTTGGTAAAATCAATTTTGACAATCTTTCAAGGGTTTAAATTTTAAGAAACTTTCTCTTGACCTAGCATTGCCTTTACATCATCCCAATAGGCTCTGAAATGCCTTGAATGTTTGTTTAAAATTTTATACTGAAGATACATAAGAGCCTTTGTCAAACACAGTTAAAACTAATAGTTACTAGTTATAATATTATAGAATATTGGGTTTTACATAAAGAATTTGTCAGAAGTTATAGTATGAAACTAGTTCCCTGGAAATTAAGAAAATTCTGCGAATTAGAATGGCCAGCCTATGGTGTGGGTTGGCCCTCAGAGGGAACTCTAGATGTCCCAACTGTCAGGGCCCTCTTTGAGGTCATCACGGGTGACCCTGGTCATCCTTATCAGTTTTCTTACATAGATCAATGGCTAGAAATAGCTCGGCACAGGGCTCCTTGGATCCGGCTCTGTATGTGTAAGAAGGGACAGAGTAAGGTTTTAGTGGCAGGAGAAAAGAAGCAGGTCCCTCAGAAGGAAGCTCAGCCCCCTGTTCTACAGGAACCACTGAGGAAGTGCTGCCAGTTTTACCACCTCCATATGTGCCTCAAGTGGCATCCAGTGCTCCTTTGCCTGGTCAGGGAAGCTTAGATACACCACCTCCTTCCGTCTCCCCGCCCCCCCCCCCCCCCCCCCCCGCACCCAACCAGACTCTACAGAGCCAGTTGGATGACATTTGTGCACAGCTGATCAGGGACCCAGGCCACTCCCAGCTTTCCAGATGCCTCTCTGAGAAACTCGGGGTCCCCCAGTATTGAGAGAAGATGGGACCCTGCAAGAGGGGGGATTGGTCTTTTACTACCAGCCTTTCACTACGACTGATCTCTTAAATTAGATGCAACACCCATAAAACCACTTGGGTTGATTGTAAGCAACCCTGATTGCTGTGGCTGTCATAGAAGCTAACTCTGAGAACCCTCAGGCAGGAAGGAAAGGGAGACAGCAAGGAGCCAAGTCAGGAAAAGGAAGGACGAATCTTAAACGGGATCAGTGTGCCTATTATAAAGGATTAGTACACTGGAAAAATGAATGTCTGAGCCACCAGAAAAAGCAGGCAAGGCCTTCCAAACCACCCAGCCACTATCAGCCAGAGCTGCCTGAAGCAGACCACATCAGATTAATGGCAGCTGACTCCGACTAAGACAGACCGGGCTCTTTCCAACTGGGCCCCCATGATCCCATGGTCAAAATGAAAATCAGGGGCCAGACTATGAACTTTATGGTTGTTACAGGGGGAGAGCACTCGGTAGTTACTCAGAAAGTAGCTCCCCTCTCAGGACTGGAAGTCACCATTATTGGAGCTACCGGGGACCACACCCACAGACCATTCTGCCACCCTCACAGATGCCAGCTAGGCAGTCACCAGGTGGTTCATGAATTCCTGTATTTGCCAGACTGCCTGGCCCTTCTAATGGGCAGAGACCTTTTGGCCAAGATGGGAGCAGAAATATACCTCCCAGTCAAAGGACTTACCATTAAAGCCTGAATTAGAGAAGGAATTCCCACAGGTCTGGGAAGAAGGCCTTTTTTTTTTTTTTTTTTTTTTATGCCTTCAGCTGGCACCCTCCAGTCAGCCCCTGTTTGCCTTTAAGTAGGAAAACCCAACCACAGGGGCTAAGGAACAGTTCACCTGGACCGGACTGCCACATGGTTTCAAGAACTCCCCAACTCTTTTTAGTGGAGCACTAGCAGCAGATCTGTCCAAATTTCCAGGACAGGATGTGGGGGGTGTTCTACTCCAGTATGTAGACGACCTCCTCCTGGCTAGCTCCACATGAACTCAGTGTTGGGAAGGAACACGAACCCTTCTAGGACTCTTAACTGAAACAGGTTACCAGGTGTCCAAAAGGAAGGCTCAAATCTGTCAGAGGGAGGGCAAATACCTAGGTTACCGAATTACCCAAGGGAAATGAAGGCTAGGGACTAAAAGAAAACAGGCAGTATGTGCCATACAAGTCCCCAGCACCCGGCGACAGATTGGGGAATTCATAGGGGCAGCAAGGTTCTGTCAAATTTGAATCCCAGGATTCTCAGATCTAGCTAAGCCCCTCTTTGAAGTCTTAAAAGGAGAGGAAAAGGCACCCATTAATTGGGGTCCTGAACAGGAAAAAGCCTTCGAGACCATAAAGACAAAGGTCACTGAGGCGCTGGCCCTAGCGCTCCCAGATGTGACAAGGGACTTTAACCTTTTCATTCATGAGAACAACAGGGTAGCCCTAGGAGTTCTGACTCAGGAGTTGGGACCCTGGCAGGAGTTGGGACCCTACCTCTCCAAACTGATTGATCCAGTTGCCTCCTGGTATCCGCCATGCCTCAGGGTCCTTGCAGCCATGGCCTTATTAATCAAAGAGGCAGACAAGCTCACTCTGGGATGGAACTTAAATGTTAAAGTGCCTCTTGCTGTTGTCACCCTAATGGAAGCTAGGACAGATACCACAAATTCCTTCACTGTTATCATGTTAATTGTGCCTGCAAGCACCTAAGTATGTGTCTATCATTTTACCTTTTATCCAATCCCAGGGGTCCCCCCACCCCCCAATTTGCTTTCTCCCGCCTCTCTGTTCTATCACCAATGGATTTCATGTAACTCACCTACATCCCTTCCTTTGATTGCAATGTATAAATATAGATGTAACAGGCCATTCTCCAGAGCATTATCTCAATTCATTGAGGTTCTACTTCCCAGCATATGTCGACAGTTTGGCTCAAATAAACTCACAAAAATTCTTTACCGTTTTGAATGTTTTTCTGTAAACAAGACCACAACTTTTATTTTACCTTTAGTCCTTTCCTGAGTTTTCCACCTCAGTTCTGAGTTTTTCTAATTTGATTTCTATTGTTCTTTAATGTCTTATATTTTCTTAATCTCTTTTAGTTTGTTTTAAAATAGTAGGTTAAAGTTTTTTGTTTTGAGAGCATATCTTTCTGGCATGCTTTCATTGTCTACAGGGATGTTATTCTGCCTTTTTTTCTTTTCCTTATAATAATACGTATTTGACTTCTATACTTTTCTGTTGCACATTTTTGTGTGTAATTGTTTCCTGAATTTTTAGAATGCAGGATAGTTCAAGACGGCTTTTATAACTTCTCAGAGCTCCCTCTTCTGTTTTGTGATAGTCATAAATAGGACAGTCTGTTTCCTGAGGTTTCCTTTAGTGAGCACTGGAAGGCAACTTTTATTTCAAGACCACACTCCTCTCCCTCTCCCCGCTTTTGTCTTTCCGTGTCCCCATTGTCTCTGTCTTGCTGTTTTGATTCTACTCCCAGCAGTTATTCCTAGAGGTGGAACCCTGTCTGGGTAGGAGCTCTGGCTAGATGTTTTTGAGAATTCATAGGGTCTAGGCTGCTGCTGCCCTCTTAAACCTTTTTAGTGTGAACTCCTTACACCCATCCAGAATTGGAGAGAGAGCCCTAACTGGTTTGGCTCAGTGGATAGAGCATCGGCCTGCGGACTGAAGGGTCCCACCAGGTTCGATTCCATCAAGGGCATGTACCTTGGTTGCAGGCACATCCCCAGTAGGGAGTGTGCAGGAGGCAGCTGAATCGATGTTTCTAACTCTCTATCCCTCTCCCTCTCCCTTCCTCTCTGTAAAAAACAAACAAACAAACAAACAAAACAAATCAATAAAATATATTAAAAGAATTGGAGAGAGGAAAACCCCTGCTCAGTTCAGCTGCCATTCTCAAATTAGCCTGCCGTGCTTTCCAGTGAACACCTATTTACTTTAGGATTCTTCTAATTTCAGTTCTATGAGATAAATACTGCCCTGTTGTTTCACTCTTCTTCAACAAAAGTGCCAATTCCATGGATACCTTGTGGCTATTGGTAGTTTTTCTCTATCTGCTCATATTTAATATTTAGCTCTGAGACCCAAAGCTTAGCTAAAGAAGAATTGAGTACATCACCTCCTTCTGGCATACCTGCTTATTTTATATTTTAAGAACTGTGGTGCTAAAAGCTGTAGATATCTGCAAAAATGGAAAAATATTACTAAGACTATCTAGAATTACAATGGCTACTATGGGAACATTCCAATTAGACAAGATAATTCACATAGGAAATGCACTTGAAAGCAAGGGCTCCCAAATCAAACAGAATGGGATCCTATTTTAATTGGCATGACTCCTTGACCAGAGTGCTCAGTCTTACAGCAAATAAGTTAGTACTGAGTACTCAGTACTAATCCCCTACCTGAAACGTCTTTGCACTCTGAGGAGACTAATATAAGACTGTAAACAAAAATCCACAAAGTTAGTGGCCTTGCAGACATTCTCTTACTGCCACTGAAGGAGGCATCAATATGGTCCCCTCCCAAGGCTGACAGGACCAAGGGGTTCCCCAGCAAACTGCTACCAGTTAGTCTCTTAATCAGCCAAGGTGTAACTAAACTTAAAATTAATGGAAAACCTTGCCAAATTCTGGTAGTGTTGCTACAGTCTTCATTTTAAACCCCACTCATTCTAGAATCTGCAGATAGGATCCTGGAAAATTGGCAGAAACTGGGGAAGGGTAAGAATTCTTAGCAGAATTAGCTCTCCCAGATCTTGGTAGTGCCCAAGTGAGAGCAGAAGGTAACATTTCAGGTTGTCCCTTCCTTTCTAAATTGAGACCCTTGGGAATTTGGTTTTGGAGTACGCATAGTTTGTCTCTCATTTCTCAAAGACAGCTATTGCCTTCTTATTTGTCTCATTTTGTGTCCTGAGAACTAGGCTTGGCTTTCTGCCTGCCTGGAGCACACAGGTTATCAGTTATTGTGTATATACACAGCTCAACAGTCAGTTTTGGGGCTCCAAAATATGGCAGATAGAAATGAGGGTTGTACTCCATTTGTGGCAAGGGTCCTACCCTTTCTTGCCAGCTCTCAGGGGAATTGTCTGAGTCTTTATTTCTTTGGGTTTGTTTGGGAGTGGCTCTGGATCTTGGGAGAATATTGTCCCTCTTTGGAGACACCTGTTACATCCAAGGGGTTATTCAATACTGCCAGAAATATAGGGTGTCCCAAAAATGTATACACTGACTAACTCAAAGAATGTGAACCTGATGTCAGCCAGGACTTGTGAATACCACACAGAGGTTCAGCAAAAGATTTAGAGAACTCCAGAGTAGGCTGAGAGTCTGATCAAAAGGGGGGAATTGTTAAAAATAAAGCCCAAATTGGAGTCACTTATGCTAAGTACCACATCACCAAACTGAGAAAACTTAATTATAGCTTTAGCTCTCTCAGAAATGGAATTTAAAACCAGTTAATCAGTAATTGCCTGGTCAGCACGAGTCAGATAACCTGCCTGATAGACTGACCTCTGCTATCCCCTAAAACAGGGGTAGGAAATATCTGGCCCATGAGCCATACAAGGCCTATGAGATCATTTGGGCTGGCCCTGCCAAGGCATTAGGGTTGAGTTAATCAAATATTTGACCAAATACAGCAGGCTGACTTTTTTGAATTGTCTTACATTAATCAATCAATATTACAAAATGTTCATGTTACATACAACCTCATAATATCCAGGAGTGTGGGTGCCTATAAAACAGGCTAATTTTTAAGTTGGTAATTTTGTATGGCCCGTGAATGATGTTATAAATATCCAAATGGCCCTTGGCAGAAAAAAGGTTCCCCATCCCTACCCTAAAGCAAAGGAACCTTGTAATAACCAACCTTGCCCAGTGTAACTTCCTGTTACTGCTCCTTTCTGCCTATGAAAGTCTTTCACTTTATACAGTTCCTTGGATCTGCTTTGTACTGAGAAATACACTTATAAGAACCGAAAATGAGACAAGCAATAATGGTTATGGTGACAGGCAAATGAATCAGTCTGTAGTGAGTTTCTTTCTGGGCCAACAGTTCTTTTGAGACCCAATTTCAATGTCCAACAGTTCCTTATGTGCACATGTCGACACTGACATTACAGTTCTGGATGGTGGACAAATGGTGGTAATGCAGGTCCGACTCTCTCTGGTTTGGTCCTGGGCAACCTGCAGTGATGCACAGCTGCTAACTGCTAGTATGGGAAGGCCACATCAGCATCTGAAGAACATCTTTTCTAAATTCATCCCCATCTCCCATGCAAAAAGCTGTTAATAGAAACTGGAACATTAAAAATGAGAAGAAAAATAATCCTGTTAAGTAATGTGCCATTATTTATAAAGACCTGAAACTGATTGAGCAAGAAACATTTTGCATCAAGTTGCATCAAAAGGTAACTTCCATTTTTTAAGCCTTCTTAGTCTGCAAAACAAATAACTATACCAAGTTTGAGGGTGGGATTTATAAGTGTGATCCCTACTCCCAATGTTCCACTGCTGTCCTGAAGGAATGAAACTGACTTCCTGAAAGAAGATAATTTTGCATGATTTCTTTCCTATTTCCTTCCTCAAAATATTTGTGGGCAAATAGCACTCTCATATGAAGTGGTTTATTTTGCTCTACTTTCCATTAATTTAGATGCTTTCATGTTGTCTGGGGCTCCTTGCCATTTGTAGGGAACATAATGATATGGTTCACACTTAGGCTGGCTGGCAGCTTTCACATCTGGACCCCAGAGCATATCCCATCCTTTACAACAGTAGTTAAACAAGAAACACTTAAGGAAAAAGGAGAGGATTTTACTGAGCTGAGAATATGAAACAAAAATACAGGTTGGCTCTGCCTCTGAGCCCAGAATGGAGGTACAATTGCCAGAGAATTGATTTTTGTCACTTGCGTCCTCCATTTCGTCTTGGGCCACCTTTTATTATCACCCATCTCAGCCTTTCTTTCTTTCCCTGTTATATTGAGAGGAGAAAACATTTTCTGTTATTTTCTCTACCTCTACATTTCTTTAAGGAATTATTACCTTCTTATTTTTTCCACTCACTACCTCTCTCTTCATTATTCTTAGCAGGTTCAACATCAAAACCAGACTAAATCTGTCTCCTGAACTCATTCTTTTTCAGGGGAGCCTGGTTTCACATGTACTATTCTGCTTCTGCAGCAAGCTTTGGGGCATATGTCTTGCTTAAAATAGCAGCCCAATTTAGTAACAAAGGGCAAATCTACATCATTTCCCAACCAGGTCTTAATAATCATAATAGTATAATAATTATAATTTTCTATGTGTATAGGTCTTATCAAATACTTTTAAAAAATATGTTTTTATTGATTTCAGAGAGAGGAAGGGAGAGAGAGAGGGATGGAAACACCAATAATCGAGAGAATCATTGATCGGCTGCCTCCTGCACACCCCCTACTGGGGATTGAGCCAGCAACCTGGGCTTGTGCCCTGAATGGAAATTGAACTGTAACCTCTTAGTTTATGGGACTACACTCAACCACTGAGCCATATCTGCTGGGCATGTCAAGTACTTTTGCATTATTTGCATTAGACCTCCCACACCTGGTTCATCCCCCTCTCCAGTCTGCACCTCCTACTTCTCCTTTCCTACAGCAAACTGCTTCCTATTTCTCTGAGACACCCACATGCTTTCCCACTTGAAACTTTTTCCCAGGCTATGCTTTCCCATTCCCATATTCTCACGTTGGAATGTCTTTGCCCCAACTCCATCTTTCCCATGACAGCACTGTTCACTAAAATCTTCATCATTCTCATAGGACTAGTCAAGATGTGACCTCCTCAATGAAGAATTTTCCTAAGCTCGGCTATTCCCTGTATATACAGAGTCCTGACTTTTGGGTCAAGGCCTTTTCCAAATTTACCTTGAAAGATCACAATTCACAATTTTTAAAGAAAGAATCAGAGAAGGCTCCCCTTTTCCCTTGGGGCTAGCCACAGTGAAATATGCTTTAGTGCTAGACATTTGGAAATTGAAATTATTCACACAGGATACAATGATGTGGCCCCTAGCATTGCAGGTGACATGTAAAGATACACACAGAACTCAAGAGACCATGCTCACCTCCATCTGTTATAGAAAGCAGGTGAATACTGATTTAAATTCAACAAATATTTATTTAGTACCCTCCATCCAGGCCCGATATTAAGCATTGGGGATACAAGGCAGATGTCTACCCTAGAAGACTGATAAATAGTCTAAGCAAGTTGAGTTTATGTCCCTCCCTTGTGGTGAATTAATGCAGTGATTCTAAACCTGGCTGTGCAGCAGAATCACCTAGGGAAAGTGATTCATGTATTTGTTTTCTTATGCATTCATTTTGAATTTCATTTTGTAGGAATAAATAATACATTCACTAAATATAAGCTAAAGGATTAAAAAAGGTATACAGTGAATAGTATCTCTCGCACCACTGTTCCATTGCACAGTTTCCCTCTCTGGATACCTTGCCAATTTATTTTATATCATTGGAGAACTAGAGGCCCGATGCACGAAATTCGTGCAAGAGTAGGCCTTTGCAGCCACAGTAGCTGAGGTGGCTGAGTCGATCCTCCCTAACAGCCAGGGGCAGCTGCCTGGATCCCTCCCTCGCGGTGGGGGTGGGGAGGGGAGGGAAGGAGGGGGAGTAGCTGCCTTGATCCCTCCATTGCAGCTCGGCGTGGCTGCCTGGATCCCTCCCTCACAGCCATGGTGGCTGCCTCGATCCCACAGCTGCAGCCCTGGCTTTGTCCCAGAAGGACGTCTGGAAGGACTTCTGGTCTAAGCATATTACGCTTTTATTATTATAGATAGCTTAACTCTGTCTGTCCCTTCCATCATAGCAGTTATTTAAATAGGGCAAGAAGGAGGAACCTCGGAGATGGCCAATTAGTCCAAGACCTATAGGCAAGAACTCCAGTTCCAGGAATAGGGGACAGACTTAACTCAGTCATACAGCAAGAGTGTCATCAGCCACATCTGCCACCTTTCCAATCCTCAAGCAAATCTCCTACCTATCCGAGGACCTCAGCCCCTTATTAGTTGCTAGGACTGCCTTAACAAATTACCACTGGGTGGCTCAAGCAACAGAAATGCATTCTGTCACAGTTCTGGAGGCTATAAGCCCAATATCATGGTGTCAGGAAAGTTGATTTTGGCTGAGGCTGCTCCCCTTGTGTTGCAAGTGGCCTTCTTCTCATGGTCTTTCCTCTGTGCACCTGCATCCCTTTTGTGTCCTAATTTCCTCTTAAGACACCAGGCAAGACTTGATTAGTGTCCACCGAAAGGACTCATTTTAACTCAATTGCCCCTTTAAATGCCCTAGTTCCACAGATAGACATATTCTGTAGTACTCGGGCTTCAACATGTGAATTGCAGGGGACACAATTCATAACAACTCCCTATGTCAGGAATACTTTTCCCTGTTCACTTAGCTAACTCCTAATCAGATTCCAGATCCCTACATTAATATCACTTCTTTGAAAAAGCCCATCCTGACTGCCTCCTCACTCTCCACTGACAAGCTCAGACCCCTTTTTAGGCACTTTGAGGCACCCTTTTCCTTCAACTTGTCATGACTGTTACCCATGAAATAGCTGTCTAAGTAGCCAATTTGCTTTTGTCTCTCTCCATGAGACACCATCCTCCACAGGACAGGGAGCCAGCTGGTCTTGCTCACTGCTGCATCCTCAGAGCCTAGCCAGGGTTTGGCCTAGGTAGCAACACAGCAAATATTTGTTGAATAAACAAGTGAATGAATAATGCTTTAAGTAAGCAATTAAAACCACAGAACCCTCTTTGGCATTATTGTTTTCAAATTATTCCTATGTTTTCTCATTTCTGTTTATAATGCAGCTATAAAACTCTGCTTATGCCCCAAAGCCCAACTTAAACAATTGCTCTCCTTACCGGAAACAGAATTACTTCTTTGCTTCTCAGCAGTCTTGTAGCATATCATTCACACAGTTGGTTTCATAGTTAATCATGACATTATTAAGAGTAGGTTGTTAACACGTTTATTGTCCTACACACACATCTGGCCTGAACCAAGAGCTGCTTGGAGATAAGGACAGTTTCATTTCACTCCATATCCCTGACACACCACATGATGCCTGGCATAAAGTGGGCTCCTAATAAAGAGTTGGTGCTTTTAGGAGGCAGAACATGACCACAGCCCAACCAGCATGGATAGAGCCGGTTGCGAAGGTTGTGCAGCTTTCTGGGTTATTACACCGAGGGGCTCTTTGCTACTCTCAGAGGTGTCAGGGGACTGGGTGAGCCACTGCCTTTCCCAGCAACAGCTTATGGAGGCAGCTCTAGAATAGGAAAGACTAATGGCTAAATACATCAAATCTTTGAGACCATTTTCCTAAAAGGAGGAGGAGGAGGAAGAAAGAAATTCTGTGAATCCTTTGGAGTTCAATTTAAATTCTGACAAGAACTGCCACTGGCTCTTTAGTCCAGGGTGACAAAGACGGAAGCACAAACAACTGAAGCAGCCTGAAGGAACACAGAGGGGACAGGGACCCAGGTTGTCCAGATTCCCATTTCTACTGGGGCTCAGGCTCATCTGTGAAAAGGGCATAATTACAGCTGCTTCATTCCTCACAGTGGTATGGTGAGGTGCTAATAAGATATCACCAATGAGAGAGTGCTCTTGGGAGGGAAGGGAGTGTTTCCAATTGTGGAGGTCCTTGTGTATGTGTAGCTTGGCAGTGATTGAGGAACAAAGATAAGAAAAGCAGGGTTCCTTAGAGAGACGTAGCCAGGTTTCACAGGCAGTAATATCCCCTGGAGAATAGAGCTACCCAGTGCACTAGAGAGCAGTGGTCGTCAACCTTTTGGACCTCACGGACCACCAGTGGTCTGCAGACCACCAGTTGGCGACTGCTGCATTAGAACAGGTTTGCAGAGAACCTGGTTTTTATAAAAGTTTAGGACCTGTCCCTCCAATTCTCCATCTCCAGACATGCCGGTACTCCTGCCTCTGACCATCTTCACCTCCTAGTGAAAAGCATTCTGTCCTATACCTCTTCCTTTGTCTCAACCTAGAGATAGAAGACAGCATGTCACCTGGTCAAAATCAGGGCTTCTGGGGTGACTCAGGCCAGAGTTCTAATCCCAGATCTGCTATCAGCTCTGTGACTTAGAGAAAGCATGGGATCTTCAGTCTCCTCTTCTTTAATCTGATAAAAAAGAGTAGTAACTACCCTGTGGGGTTGTTTGGAAGCTGATTACATAGACACCCCATGCTCTGGGAGTAGCACAGGGTCTGACATTTGGTAAGTGCTCAGAAAACAGGAGCCATGTCATAATATTGTAACCCAAACTAGGGTCAAATGCTTCCTCACCTTCCAGATTTGTTCTGTTGGTCCATTTTACCTTCTACATTCTTCCTCCTCTTGCCTTCATCTCAAGCCAGAATGAACCTAGTTGAACTTTACAATTAGACCTTATTGAATTCCTTTCCTGGGCACTGGGAACCTTTCATAACCGACAAACATTTCTTAGACCATCTGGAGCTAAGTGGTGAAGAAAATCAAATTCCCTTTTATAATAGGGGTCCCTGATAGTGAAGGGGCTTTATTATACACACTCCAAAGTTTAGGCAAATGCCTCTCTTTCTCTTCCCTAAACATCCAACCAAACCCTGGTGCTTTTCCTCGGTAAAGCATGCTCAGAAAATGTACAGTCAGGATATAGGAGTTTTGGGTCCATAATTGGAGATTCATTTTTTTTTTTAAGTAAGCAGCATAGTTATTAGCCACAGGACAGGTAAAGGGCAGAGAAAGTTACTGAAGCATTAAGCTGAGAAGTGCAAATGTCAAAGGCAAAAAGAAAACTGTAAATATAGTCGTGTGTTAAATGTCTTTGGAAATTGCAAATATGCTGATTCAGGGTGCTGTTATTGACAATGGGTATTGGTACCTCTAAGTCTCCAATATCTTGGAACATGGTAGGAATGCAACAAAAGCTAGCTGAATGAATGAATGAATGAATTGTAGGCACAATAAATATTTTATTGATATGATTGGAAAGTTTAAAAATTATGCTCTCTCATAATTCTTTTTATGAAATATGAATCCTACGACATTCTCTCCCCCCCCACTATTTTTATCAAATACCTCTCTGCTTCTAATTATCATGACTATTTGAATGGTTGGCCATGACAATGCCCTGATAAGGTCTAGACTTTCTACACTTTGTGCTGGTTTGACCTCAGAATGTCCCCCTCCACAAGATCATAAAACAGCCTCAAATGCTAGATGATATATGCACCTGTTTCTCCATTCATCTCCAACCCCTTATAACTGTTATATGTGCTCAGATACACAGTACTATTGCATTTTTATATAAAACCACCCTTAGTCTCAGGTTTTATTCCATTAAAGCTCTTTCTCTACCTCACTTTGTTCTGTTCTTTCATGTATGTGGTGAGCACGACCTGTAGAGCATCTTTCTTTATGGTGCTCAAACACTCTGTACTGAGCATAAACATAACTGAGTCCTCTGTACCATTAATGCTTGTTCCAAGTGTACTGCTCCTAATAACTGCCTCTTCTTTCTTGCAACTGCCAATGATGTTTAAATGACCAAATGTGATTATGAATCAAACAGACAATGTTTTCTTCCATGCTTGGCAATGAACAATACAACCTTATTAGGGATCCGGAATATTGCAAGCCATTGTAGAAGCAATTGTTTGACAAATGAAACTGCCCAGATCCAATAAAGGGATGACTTGTATGCCTATGTGAGATGGAATTTTTTCTCTCAATAGTTACAGAATATTTTTATTTATCTTCCTTTGAAAGTGACAGGTTCTTGGCAAACCACACTCCGTGAATTTTTGATCATTTTTTACTATAATTCTTTTTTTTAAAGGTGAAACAATGGAATACTACACAATAAAAAATGAACTACTCTATATGCAACATGAATGAGTCTCAGAGAAATAATATTGAACAAGGGAAACCAGAAATAAAAGGATATATACTGTATGATTCCATGGTTAGGAAATTCAAGAACAGGCAAAACAAATATGTAGTGATAGAAGTTAGTGAGGAGGTTATTGACTAAAAAGGGGCACAAGAGAAATTTTTGGGGGTGCTGGAAATGTTCTCTATATTGATCTGTATGGTGATTATGCAGATATATACATATGTAAACATTACTGGGTTATTCAATGAAAATTTATACATCTAACTATATGCATGTTATACCAGAATTAAGAAGTTAAAAACAAAACTGTGCAACTAGATCCTTGGTACTTAGATAACAGATAACTGTTAAATGAGATAAGCATCAAATAAATTTCAGAATTTAGCTTTCAAATTTGCCTCCCAGGTGGAAAGGGTGCTAACTTCAGATGACTATCATATATGGTGGTTATTAGCCAAAATGGATGTATTTATAATCCCTTATGGAAACAACTCAGGGGAGATTACTGAGCATTAAAAAGTAGCTCCTTGCAGGTTGCCCAGGACCAAACCAGAGAGGGTCGGACCTGCATTACCACCATTTGTCCACCATCTAGAACTGAAATATCATTGCTGACATGTGCACATAAGGAACTGTTTGACATTGAAATTGGGTCGCAAAAGAACTGTCGGCCCAGAAAGAAACTCACTACAGACCGATTCATTTGCCTTTCAGCATAACCATTATTGCTTGTCTCATTTTTGGTTCTTATAAGTGTATTTCTAGTAACACATGATCTCACTCATCTAGGGGAAATGATGAACAACATAGACTGATGAACAAGAACAGACCCAGAAACAAGGAGGAATGGATCAGACTGTCGGGCCTCAGAGGGAGGGTAGGGGAGGGTGGGGATATAGGGGAGAGATCAACCAAAGGACTTGTGTGCATGCATATGAGCCTAACCAGTGGTTAAGGACAACAGGGGGTGGGGGCATGCATGGGGAGGGGTGTGGGATGGGAATGGGGGGATGAGGACAAATATGTGATACCTTAATCAATAAAGAAATTTAAAAAAAAGTAGCTCCTTTCCATACTCAATAGAATCACATGCATTGCAGGCCACATTCTTGGGGAAAACCCCATAAAGGACAAGTGACATTAGAGATATCCTCTATAATAAAAGGCTAATATGCAAATTGACCGAACAGTGGAATGGCTGGTCGCTATGATGTGCACTGACCATCAGAGGGCAGACGCTCAACACAGGAGCTGCCCCTGGTGATCAGTGTGCACAGCTGGTCTCGGGAGATGGACATCCCTCAAGAGGTCCCAGACTGCGAGCGGGCACAGGCCAGGCTGAGGGGACCCCCCCCTTCCAGTGCACAAATGTCATGCATCAGGCCTCTAGTAATAATTCATATTTCCACTCACAAACATTATTTCTAACATTGGCTCATTTCAAACCCAAAGAAATGTGTGTGTGTGTTTAATAACAAGAATATGTTTCTTCGCATGTCAACCAATTCTGAAAAATAATCCATCTGGAAAAAGTACAATAGCTGTGAAAACGACATTTCCATATTTAGAGTGCAGTTGGCTTAGGAGGAAGATACCCTCTGTGGCCACATGTAGGCTGTGTATTTTTCAAACAGTTCAGACTTTCAGAACTGCTGAAATTCATTTAGTCTGGAAATGACTAGGGTCTAGTTCAGTAAAAACAAACAAAACAACAACAACAAACTTGGGTTGCTAAAGGGTCCAAAAGCCATCATAGAGGAAACAAATAAATTTTGGAAGGCCTTACATAGCGATCTGAAAGCTTACTGTCCATGAAAGTTCTCAGCAGCTACTGTCAGAGAACTTTCCCAGGCATCTCTCTTGGACAGCTGTGTCTACCTGAACAGCTGTTCTAAGAGATCATTTAGTTTTGCACATTGGGACATGGATTCCTTAGTATCTTGCTTTCACACAACATTCTGTTCAATTGCAATTGAGGCATTACTCTAGTACTCAACATGGTGTGGTGGGAAGAGAATTGCAGGCTTCCATTTAAAATCCATCTCTAACACATATTACTATGTGTAACCTAGAACTCAATCTTCAGTTTCTTCATTTATAAACAGAGCTGAAACTCATACCTTTTTTTCATAATTTCTGTGATAAGGTAGAGTATGCCACTTATAAAGTAAGTATTCAATATATTCTAGCTATTGATACTACCCAAAGAGCCATCATTGAGTACAGGGATTCAGAGTTATTGATAGAAGGATGGTATGCCAGGAGTTCTAATCATTGAGTCAGATGGGCCACATTCAACAAGTGTCATTGAGTACTACCCTCAAAGCACTGTATAGCCCACAAAGGCAATTCACTCAAATTTTTTCTCACAAGGACCCCATACTCAAGTAAATGAAATAGATATGGTATTAGCTATACCTAGTATAATGCCTGGCACATAAAGACACCCAACTGTATTTACTGAATGATTTCCTCTATTGTTTTTCTATTCTCCATTTAATTTATTTCTGCTCTAATTTTCATTAAGCCCATACCTTGGGTTTAATATGCTCTTCATTTTCTACTTTCTTAAGATGAAAGGTTACTTATTAGAGATCTTTGTTCTTTTTAAAATATATAGTCATTGACAGCTATAAATGTCCCCTTTAACAATGCTTTCACTGTAACTTTTTGGAATGTTGTGTTTTTATTTTAATTTTTCTCAAAACATTTTCTAACCTCATTTCATCTTTGATGCATTGGTTATTTAAGACTATATTGCTTAATTTGCATATGACTTATAATTTCCCTAAATTTTCTTATGTTATTGATTTCTAATTTAATTCTTTTGTGGCTGTGACACAAAAATTATATGATTTCAATTGTTTTAAATATATTGAGGCTTGTTTTATGGCCTAACATGTGGTCAGTATGGAGAATGTACCATGTGCACCTGATAAGAATGTATCTTCTGCTACTATTGGATATTCTATAGATGTGTTAGGTTTAGTTGCTTTATAGTGTTGTTAAAGTCTTCCATTTCCTTACTGGTCTTCAGTCTAACTGTTCTATCCATTATTCAAATATTATTGGTGAATTGTCTGTTTTTCCCTTAAATTTTGTCCATTTTTGCATCATGAAGCTCCCTAACAACTTTTGTATTAAAGTTTATTTTTTCTGGTATTAGTAAAGCCCTTCCAGTTAGATTCTGGTTATTGTTTTCATAGTATATCTTTTTCTTCATCCTTTTACTTTCAACCTATTTGTGTCTATGATTCTAAAGTGTGTCCCTAGTAGACAGCATATGTTGCATGGTGTTTTTGTTTATGGAATCTGCCACAAATCTCTTTGGCTTTCTTCTTTTTGCTTCATTCTTTTTTCTTTCTGTTTCTCAGACTGGATAACTCAACTGACCTATACTGATTATAAATAAGTGAACCTGTGGCCTCATCATAACTATTGCTTAATGTTAGAGATATTCAAGAAAAGTGTAGATAACTTCTCTCTGATGTCTTCCCCAAATCAAGTTTTGCAAGTCCTTTTCTTAGTGATGTTTTATTTTCCAGTCACTTTTTTTTAATGGATTTTTATTTTTTTATTTTATTTTTTTATATTTTATTGATTTTTTACAGAGAGGAAGAGAGAGGGATAGAGAGTTAGAAACATCGATGAGAGAGAAACATCAATCAGCTGCCTCCTGCACACCCCCTACTGGGGATGTGCCCGCAACCAAGGTACATGCCCTTGACCCGAATCGAACCTAGGACCCTTGAGTCCACAGGCTGACTCTCTATCCACTGAGCCAAACCGGTTTCGGCTCCAGTCACTTTTAAGGTACATCACTATATAAGGAAAATAAAATGTACTAGAGCTCAGCTTTCTGACTGACTGACATATTACCTATTAGTTGCAAAGAACAGAGCTTCTGTAACTTTGCAGGAAAATATATGTCAATTCTTACCTCCATTTTTCTTGTTGTTTCTTCCACTAGAAGATCCATGTCCATCTATATGCACATCTCATTGGTTTTACTACCACCTTGGCAACTGCTCAGAGAGCAGATGACTGGTTCTCACCAGCCCTTCAAGACTGTTTATTCCCTCTTATTTCTCAATAATCAGATTTCCAAACAAGACTTGATCTTCCCAGGGCTCTTCAGCTTCCTTCCCCAAAAAAACCCTCTTTCATTTCAGCATCAATCAGATGCTGCATCTGTGTGTTCTGGATTCCGCCATTCTCATTTGCTAGTGCATTTGTGTACCATTTAATTTAAACAAATTTTCCAGGTGACTGTATTCACGCCTCTCTGATGATAAACACCTCCAGCAGAGATGACATGAAGGGTTTCTGTTTTTGTACCAACCCACTGTGTGAAGCACTCAAGCACAGTGCTTGCAATTATTCAGCAGTTATAATACATAATTGCAGAGTTATTTTGTCCTGAAAATTCTATGGGAGGATAGTAATCAGGGAAAATTGAAGAAAGGAAGAGGCAGGGTGTGAGTTGAGAGAAAAATCAAAAGAATTAGGCAAAGAACTATAGAAGAAACACATACATCATTTTTTCCCTTGCAAATGTAGTTTATAAAAATGGAAAACAAAATTTTCTTTGTCTTTTAGAAAAGAAACAAACACATATATACTAACCAGACACTGGCCAAATCTAAAAGGAATCCTACCACAACTACAACAAACTTAAAGAGAAAGAAAAGACTAATATGTTTTTAGATATATATATGTGTGTTTGTGTGTGTGTGTTTAAAGGAAGATCAGCAGATGATCTCTGTACATGACTAATATTCACAAGGCCTCCCTCCTGTTTTACCTATACCCAAATAGGTTTCTCACTAAATAGGGGATTTTTGCAATAATTGTTTCCTTCCCTGGGAAACAGAGCCCAGCTCTCACTAACATCTTGAAAGTTCTCTTCACCTAGCTCTGCAAACTAAAGGCAAGTGTCCTGGCTTTTATAGGTCTCATGCAACATTCTAACCAGGGTATAATAAAAATCACTTCCTTCATAAAAAAAAGAGGGGCAGGTATTTTCCTTCAATATATTCAAAGATAGGTCTAAATGGTGAGCTTCACATACAAGAAAAAGCTGAAGGAGTTTATCACCACAAACCAGTATTAAATGAAATGTTGAAGGATATTCTTAAAGAGGAGGAGGAGGAAGAAGATGTAGAAGGAGGAGGAGGATGAGGAGGAGGAGGAGGAAGAGGTAGAAAGAGAAGAAGAAATCAATAAAATGGCAATAAATACATATCTATCAACAATTGAATCTATAAATCATAATAAATGAACAAGAAATATAATGAACAAAATCAACTGATGAATAAAATAGAACCAGAGGCACAGAAATATGAAACAGACTGACAAATATCAGAGGAAAGGCATAGGGGGGAAGGGAAGAGATTAACAAAAGAATTTATACGCATATAAGCATTACCATGGACACAGACAATAGGGTGGTGAAGGCCTGGGGCAGGGGCAGTTCCAGGTGGAGGAAGTCAATGGGGGGAAAAAGGAGTGGGGGGACATCTGTTATACTCTCAACAATAAAGATATTTAAAAAATAATACCAGAAGAAAATTAAAAAATAAAAGGAATATAAAAGGAAAGAAGGTAGAAAAAAAGAAATAAAAAACAACAGAAAAAGAAAATTGGAAAAAAGAATAAGAAAGGGGAAAAAAGTAAAGTAAGAAAAGAAAAAATTAGAGATATGAAAAAAGATGAAATAAAATGAAAAAGGAAGGAAGGAAGGAAGGAAGGAAGGAAGGAAGGAAGGAAGGAAGGAAGGAAGGAAGGAAGGAAGGAAGGGGAAAAAGGTGGAATTTACCTCAGCAGAGTTCAAAGTGTGCTGTGGTTTCCCTCTGGATATGCTATTGGTGAATCTTGTTGAATCCTGCTCTGATGTTGTCCAAACCTGTCTAATTTGTATTGGTTCTGGGCCTCATGGGAGGTTCTCTGGTGCAAGTCAATATCAGACACTGTCCATGCCTGGCTTTTAACACTGAGCCTAAGTAATCTCAAAGTCCTTGGTTAAAAGGACTGCTCTGACAGTCCTTGGTTAAAAGTTTCCTCTTCAGATCATCTTCAGGTGGTAATTCAGGGTGACTGTTCCTCAATTTAGTTTTATTTTAATTTGGGTTCTAGGAGAAGATTTGAGAAACATCTACCTATAATGCTGCCATCTTGAAACTCCACTATTTTTCTGTTTGGGACCAAAGATTCCAGGAGAACGAGACTAACAAGAGTTTGAGGGAATTAAAGATAACAGAGTACCAAATTGAGAGTTCCCCTTTGTAATACTTAAAAATGCTAGAATGGAATTAAAAAGTATGAATCTATATTAATCTTTAGGCCCTTGCTACTTACAAACATTCCCTCTGCTATGATGTCTCCCATGCTTTGGGAACTACTGGTCTAAACGAGCCAGGGCAAATGGAGTATGAATGGCCTCTAAAAGAACTCCAGAATTGGAGGCTTCACAATTTTGTTCATAATTATTTACAATGATTACCGAGGTGACCATATGTCCCAGTTCAATCCCAATCCAACTTTACACTGTTGTCCCAGCATAATCATTAATCATATGCCCTTTTACACAACAATATGTCATGATTTGGGACAATCTACTATATAGGAGGCACCAGGTTGATTATTCACCTGTCTATCATTTTCTCAGCACCTGTTCTAGACGGGCTCTGTGACAATGACTAGAAAGGTGAGGAACATAGTTCTCAGCCCCCAAGAACTCAGTGATGGAAGATCAGGGCAAGGAGGGAAAGGGAACCACTTAATGACAACGAAAGTGATGAAAGTCACGCAGAGGTCTATGCCATAAGCTGTTGGGATCACTGGGAAGGAGGGCGGATGAATCTGAGGAACACCAGGTTCCACAGGGAAAAGGACAAGCAGATCAGTTAATCAGTGATGCCAGACAATGAATCCGCTCCACAGAGGCAGGTAGCTCTTTCTCTTCATTTTCAATTTTACATGTTCAGGGAACTGGTGAGGAAAGGATCAAAGTGAAAAAAAACACACAGTTTCCAACTCATATTTTTTCAATGATTGTTGAGAAACCTGCCCTGCCTGGTGAATAGTGTAATATGTAGAAATAAAGATGATTGCAAAAGAAAGATATTCTCTATAATTTATTAGTTTGTTTTTCTGTTTGTTTGTTTTTTTGTTTTGGATATTTTTCCCATTGATTCTCAGAGAGAGCAGAAGAGAATGAGAGAGGAACATCCATGTGAGAGAGATATCGATTGGTTGCTGCCTGTGGTAGCCCCTACTGGGGATGGTTGGTTGCTGCCTATGGTAGCCCCTACTGGGGCAGGGAAATCTGCAACCGAGGTATGTGCCCTTGACCAGGAATCAAACCCAGACCCTTTAGTCTGCCAGCTGATGCTCTAACTACAGAGGAGAACTGGCCAGGGTGACAATTAACTAATTTTTTTAATTGGATCATGTTACTTCCTAGTTTAAAATCCTTCATGGGTTGATTATTGTTTTCAGAATAAAATTCACCCACCTTCTCATGGCCCACAAGCTCTGCCCTTCTGCAGCCACAACCCCTGCTGTTCTCACACTAGCTCACACAGAGGCAGCCTTAAAAAGAGCCAAATTCTTTCCCATTTGAGCTCTTTTCTAGAACTTTACTGTTCCCCCTGCCTTGTGTACTTTTCCCCCAGGAAATTAAAGCTCAGAGTTATATACAGTGAAAGCCCACCTGAAAATGACATCAGCACTGAGAAAAGTGACCAAACCAAGGGATCAGCAACAATGACTCCTGATGAGGTCATAGAGCACCCAGACCATCAGCTGCACTGCTGGACCCTGGTGTCTGGCACTGGCCCAGCATGCTGGGTGCTGGCCTTTTCCCCAAGGAACCACATTTGTTACTGTTGGAGTTCCCTCAGAAAGTCCTAGTACTGTATCACTACACGATTCTCAAATTATAGGATGCACAGCCCGAGTTCTGTTCTGAGAATGGAAAATAGAGTATCCAATACATCTTTCTGGAGAATCAAATTTATTACAAAACTTGAGAGAACCAAATACTTAAATAAGACACCCCTCCCCCCCCCCCCCCCAGAAACATGGGAGCAAAGGAGAGCAGGGGAGGGAGAAGGGCCCCAGGAAAAGCAGTTCCAGTCTCTGAAGTTTCATTCCGGTGGAGGCCTAGGGGTGGACTCACAGGGAGGGCAGCTTCTCCACAGGGAGGGGGCTCCAGGCAGTCTTCCAAGCTCAGGAGGTATTTTGGATAAGATCCTTCTGAAGGTCATGGAGATGCTGGATACTGTCCTGATGTGAATCCCATGTAGAGAATGACTGGGCAGTTTGCACACCTCCATGGTCCACTGGCCCTAGCCCTCTCACCACACTGCATGTATTTCTGGCACCGCTCTCACCACAGCTGTTTGTATCCAGCCTCTGGCTCATGTCCCACACCCTCTTGCACTCTGGCTGGGTGAATTGTCATCCTCTCCTGCACTCTGGCCCCATGAACTGTGGTCCTCTTGAAGTCTGGCTGAGTGAACTATGGACCTCTCCCTCTCTGAACTATGGTTGAACTGTCCTCCTCTCCTGCTCTGGCCTGGTGAACTGTCCTCCCCTCATGCTCTGCCCCCATGGACTGTCCTCCTCTCCCACTCTGGCTGGGTGAACAGTCCCCCTCGTGCTCTGGCCTTGTGAACTGTGGTCCACTTGTGCTCTGGCCAGGAGAAATGTCCTCTCACAACCTGGTCCGTAGAACTGTCCTGCCCTCTAGCTCAGGCCATTTGAAGTGTGGTTCCCTCGTGCTCTGGCTGGGAGAACTGAACCCCTCCTGCTCTGGCCATGAGAACTGCGGTCCCTTTGGGCTATATCCTGGTGAACTGTCCTCCTCTCACACACTGGCCGAATGAACTGTCCTTCCCTCATATTGTGGCCGAAGGAACTGTCCTCCTCTGGTGCTCTGGCTGGGTGAACCGTCCTCCTCTGGTGCTCTGGCCGGATGAACTGTCCTCCTCTGGTGCTTCAGCCGGATGAACTGTCCTCCTCTCATGCTCTGGCTGGATGAACTGTTCTCCTCTGGTGCTCTGGCCAGATGAACTGTTCTCTGGTGCTCTGGCCCGGTGAACTGTCCTCCTCTGGTGCTCTGGCTGGATGAACTGTCCTCTGGTGCTCTGGCTGGGTTAACTATAGTGAACTGTCTCCCCTCATGCTTTGGCTCGGTGAACTGTGGTGAACTATCTTCCTCTTGTGCTCTGGCCAAGTGTACTGTCTTCCCCTCATGCTTTTGCTAGTGAACTGTTTCCCTCGTGCTCTGGCGGAGTGAACTGTCTTCGCCTGGTGCTCTGGCCAAGTGAACTGTGGTGCACTGGCCTTCCCTTGCAATCGGGCTGGGAAAACTTCCCTCCTCGTGCTCTGGCCATGTAAACTGTCTTCCCCTCATGCTCTGGCCAGGTGAATTGTGGTGAAGTGTCTGCCGCACATGCTCTGTCCAATTGAACTGTCTTCCCTTCATGCTCTGGTCGAGTGAACTGTCTTTGTCTGGTACTCTGGCTGAGTGAACTGTTCCCAGCACTCTGGCCGAGTGAACTGTCTTCTTCCCGTGCCCTGGCCAGGTGAACTGTCCCCCTCATGCTCTTACCCAGTGAACTGTCTTCTCCTCATGCTCTGGCCAAGTGAACTGTGGTGAATTGTCTTCCCCTCATGCTCTGACCCAGTGAACTGTCTTCTCCTCATGCTCTGGCCAATTGAACTGTCTTCCACTTGTGCTCTGGCCGAATGAACTGTGATGCACTGCCCTTCCCAGCACTCTGGCCGAGTGAACTGTCGTCCACTCATGCTCTGGCCAGGTGAACTGTTCCCAGCACTCAGGCCAAGTGAACTATCTTCTGCTCATGCTCTGGCCAAGTGAACTGTGGTGAACTGTCCTCCCCTTGCGCTCTGGCCAACTGAACTGTTCCCAGAGCTGTGGCTGAGTGAACTGTTCCCCACACTCTGTCAGAGTGAACTGTCTTCCCCACATGCTCTGCCAAGTGAACTGTCTTCCCCTCGTGATCTGACCCAGTGAACTGTGGAGAACTATCCTCCCCTCACACTCTGTCCAAGTGAATTGTTCCCAGCACTCTGGACAAGTGAACTATTTCCAGCACTCTGGCCAAGTGAACTGTCTTCCCCTTGTGCTCTGGCTGAGTGAACTGTTCCCATTGCTCTGGCTAAGTGAACTGTCTTCCGCTCCTGCTTTGGCCAAGTGAACTGTAGTGAACTGTCCTCACCTAACACTCTGGCCAAGTGAACTGTTCCCACCACTCAGGCCGAGTGTACTGTCTTCGCCTCGTGCTCTTGCTGAGTGAACTATTGCCAGAGCTCTAGATGAGTGACCTGTTCCCAACACTATGGATGAGTAAACTGTCTTCTCCTCATGCTCTTGCCAAGTGAACTGTCTTGTCCTCATGCTCTGGCCCAGTTTGCTGTGGTGAAATGTCCCCCTCATGCTCAGACCGAGTGAACTGCCTTTCCTCATTCCCTGGCCAGGTGAACTGTGGTGAACTGTCCCCTTCATGCTCTTGCCAAGTAAACTGTCTTGTCCTCATGCTCTGGCCGAATGAACTGTCCCCATTGTGCTCTGGCTGGGTGAACTGTCTAGTCCTCATGCCTTGGCCAGGTGAACTGTGGTGAACTCTCCCCCTCATGCTCTGGCAGAGTAAAGCGTCTTCTCCACAGGCTCTGGCCGAGTTAACTGTTGTGAACTGTCCCCCTCATGCTCTTGCCAAGAAACTGTCTTCTCCTCATGCTCTGGCCCAGTGAACTGGTCCCAGCATTCTGGCCGAGTGAACAGTCTTTGCCTTGTGCTCTGGCCTAGTGAACTGTTCGCAGTGTTCTGGCCAAGTGAACTGTCTTCCACTTGTGCTCTGGCCCAGTGAACTGTAGTGAACTCTCCTTCCCTCACGCTCTGGCTGAGTGAACTGTTCCCAGCACTCAGGCCAAGTGTACTCTCTTCACCTTGTGCTCTGGCCAAGTGAACTGTTTCTAGTGCTCTGGCCAAGTAAAATGTCTTCCCCTTGTGTTCTGACCAAGTGAACTGTGGAGAACTGTCCTCTCCTCGTGCTCTGGCTGAGTGAACTATTCCCAGCACTCTGTCCAAGTGAACTGTCTTCCCCTTGTGCTCTGGCCGAGTGAACTGTTCCCAGTGTTCTAGCCAAGTGAACTGTCTTCTGCTTGTGCTCAGGCCGAGTGAACTGTGGTGAACTGTCCTCCCCTCGTGCTCTGGCCCAGTGAATTCTTCCCAGCACTCTAGCCCAATGAACAGTCGTCATCTCGTGCTCTGGCTGAGTGAACTGTTCCCAGCACTCTGGCTGAGTGAAATGTCTTTGCCTCATACTCTGGCTGAGTGTACTGTTACCAGTGTTCTGGCCAAGTGAAATGTCTTCCGCTTGTGCTCTGGCTGAGTGAACTATGATGAACTGTCCTCCCCTTGCGCTCTGGCCCAGTGAACTGTTCCCAGCACTCTGGCCAAGTGAACTGTCTTCACCTTGTTCTCTGGCCTAGTGAACTGTTTTCAGTGCTCTGGCCAAGTGTACTATCTTCGCCTTGTGCTCTGGCCAAGTTAACTGTTCCCAGTGTTCTGGCTAAGTGAACTGTATTCCGCTTTTGCTCTGGCTGAGTGAACTGTGGTGAACTGTCCTCCCCTCGTTCTCTGGCCCAGTGAACTGTTCCCAGCACTCTGGCCAAGTGAACTGTCTTCGCCTTGTGCTCTGGCTGAGTGAACTGTTTCCAGTGCTCTGGCCAGGTAAACTGTCTTCTGCTTGTGTTCTGGCCGAGTGAGCTGTGATGAACTGTCTTCTCTTCATGCTCTGGTTGTGTAAAATGTGGTGAACTGTCCCCCTCATGTTCTGGTTGGGTGAACTGTCCTCCCCTCCTGCTCTGGCTGGGTGAACTGTCTTCTTCTCATGCTCTGACCAAGTGAACTGTCTTCTCCTCATGCTCTGGCCGGGTGAACTGTGGTGACCTGTCCCCCTCATGCTTAGGCCAAATGAACTGTCTTGTACTCATGCCCTGGCTGGATGAACTGTGGTGAACTGTCCCCCTCAATGCTCTGGCAGAGTGAACTGTCTTGTACTCATGCCCTGGCCGAGTGAGCTGTGGTGAACTTTCCCCTTCATTCTCTTGTCGAGTGAACTATCTTCTCCTCATGTTCTGGCCAGGTGAACTGTGGTGAACTGTCCCCCTCGTGCTCTTGCCGAGTGAATTCTCTTCTCCTCATGCTCTGGCTGAGTGAACTGTGGTGAAATGTCTTCCGCTCATGATCTGGGCAAGTGAACTGTCTTCTCCTCATGCTCTGGCTGAGTGAACTGTCTTGTCCTCATCCTCTGGCTGGGTCAAGTGTGGTAAACTGTCCCCCTCGCATTCTGGCCAGGTGAACTGTGAACTCTAGTCCCCTTGTGCTCTGGCCTGGTTAACTGTCCTCTCCTTCTCTTGTCAAGTGAACTGTCTTCCCCTTGCACTCTGGACTGGTGAACTGTCCTCCTCTCTTGCATTCTGCCTGGGTTTGGCCATCCACTGTCCACTCATGAATATCACATAGGTGACACCTGTGTTATTTTTATGTGTTGTTTTCTAGGTCCTGCTGTGGAACACAGGAATTAAAAAAAAAAAAATCCAAAGACCCTTCTTGCCACCCCTTGCCGGCCCTGGCTCTTTCCACAGGAAGAGGCTGGTGTCCCCTCATAAGATGGCCCAGTTTGACAGTTGTCATTGTTTCTTCCCTCTGGGGCTCCCCCACAGCTTCTGGGGCTGCTGCTGCTCTGGATGGCAGGGAAAACCTTATTGTCACGATAGAGTATCTGACTCCTTAATTCCCTGCTGCCCGGCAGGCTGGTCCTCTCCCGGCATGTGCTTCCTGGCTGGCTGGTCCTCTCCCAGTGTGCACTGCCTGGTTGGACGATGATCCTCCTCACCTGCACTCTAATTGGTGGAATGGTGGTGCTCCATTCTAGGCTCCCTGGGGAATTGGTGGTGCTCCTTTGCATGCTGCCATGGGGAGAGGTGGTCTCCCCTTGCATGCTTCCTGGGGGCGTGGTGGTCTTCCCTGGCATGCTTCCTGAGGGCGTGGTGGTCTTCCATGGCATGCTTTCTGAGGGCGTAGTGGTCTTCCCTGGCATGCTTTCTGAGGGTGTGGTGGTCTTGCCTCGAATGCTGCCTGAGGAAGTGGTGCTGCTCCCTTCAAGGCTGCCTGGGGGAGTGGGCACATTGGATTCTGGGCTCGGTGGTGGAGTCACAGGGTCTCTGCCCTTCTTCCCTGATGCCCACATCCCCTGGGCTCTAGAAAGTCTCATGTTGGGGTCAGAGGAGGAGCAGGGCCTTACCTTTATCTTCCGGGCACCGATGTTCAGTTTCATATTTAAAATCCGGTAAGTCTCCATGATGTTATTGAATTTTCTCCCCATCAGGGATTCTTCTATTTCCTCCTTCTGATAGCCCAAGGTCCTCATGATCTGGGCTACCTGGGGGTCTAAGTCAGTCCAGGGTGGTTCAATGTAGGGTGTCATTATCGCTGACTGCCCAGTATTGACCCAGCGATCACACATAATAATTTCCAGGGTGGGTCTTTGGCCAGCGTCAATGTTTATCATTTTCTATAATAGTTTGTGGCACGGTGCAGATAGAGAATAAGGAATAAAAAAGACCCCGCTCAAGATGTACTCCGTGAGTTGTTCTAAGTTTTTGCCCACAAACGGAAGAACCCTGATCAACATGTTGTACAGCACGATCCCCACGCTCCAGACGTCCACCTTCGGGCCCTCGTAGGGTTCAAGCCGGAACAATTCTGGGGCCATGTAGGGGTGAGTGCCACAGACGGTGGTTAGTTTCTCCTCCATAAATACTTCACTCAGTCCGAAGTCAGCCAGTTTGATGTTCAGCCCCATGTCTAGAAGGATGTTCTCGGGTTTTATGTCCTGGTGGACAATATTTTTTTGATGGCAGTAATGGACTGCTGAGAGAATCTGATGAAATGGGGCTCGCACTTTCTTCTCCGAGAGAGGACCACACTTTTTTATATACTCATGTAACGTGCCTTCAGAAGCATATTCCAGAAACATGTAGGCTTGGTGCTTGGTGTTAATCACTTCAAATAATTTAGTGATGTTCGGATGATTCAGTTTTTTGCCTGAATAAATCTCTTCGGCTACATCTGAGGAATCTTCATAGTTCACAATTTTCACTCCACCTCCGTGCTGGTCATGATGTGCCGGGCCAGTCTAACCTCGCCAAAGGAGCCCTTCCCGATGTCATTGAGGATTACATAGTTGCCAATGTGCCACTCCACATTGCCAGAGGTGTCTTCAAAGAAATCACATATGGTGTTATAAAAAAAATAGTATCTGATATCTGTTCCCACTTAAGGGGATCAGTGGGAGGAGGGGAGGGGGAGAAGGAGAAGGAGAAGGAAGAGGTAAAAAGCAACAACCAATCAATCCACTAGTCCACGTCCAACCAACCACTCACTACCAATCAGATTCCTGGGCTCAGCTAGCACCTTATACAAGAGTGGTTTGCAATCAGATCACAAGGGCGCCTTATGAGGTCAGAGCAAGAAATGGGTCAATCTTGGTTAGGGATGAACCACTGTTTGGTCTCATGACCCTTATACTTGGGTAAAAAATAAAAGGACCACCAAAGAGTCATTTTTTATTAAAAAAAAGTGGGATATTAAAGATTTATATTTACTTTATTAGAAATGAAAGTTTCTTATGGTTTCTAGTGGGCAGAGTATTTCTTTGTTGTAATTGACTGTGTAAATCAACAAGCTTTGGGGTTGCAAATGAACCCCATCTTTAGTATTTCAGGCAGAAGGAATAAAAATGCAAAGGAAGGGAGACCCTGGATAACTACAATAGCCTTCTCACCAGTTATTTATCCTTCAGTTATTTCTTTCATTCCCCCTTTTTACTCTCATAGTGGTGAATTTTGTGGAATTGGTAGCAGAATCTTAGAACAGGAATACAGAGAAGTAACACATTGAAGCCCATTAAAGAAATTATTAACCTTCTCTATGAAGAGGATCTAAACTGTGAGGTGAAGCCCCTATCCATTGAATATGTTCCCAGCTCTACTAGAAAAGAATTTCCACTAGTTAGAACCCTGTTGTTCACTATTGAGATGTTTTCTTGCACAATCTGAATTTCACTTGAGTTTAATGCAGATTTCATAGTTTAAAAAAAATGTCTAGTGCCTTCATAAAATCATAATAGTTTTTTATCCTATAGTCCCATAAAAATATGACCAAAGGAAAAATCTAGAAATATAAAAAAAGATTTATATTTAAACTTTTGACCCTATTGCTATTTACTATAATAAAAGTAAAATATTCGCTATGTGTCAAACAAAAGAACATGGATTTAATGGTTTATGGAAGACACCTATGACATAAAATCACTGCAGCATTTTATAATTACATTTTCAAAGATTTTTCTAGTAGCAAGGAAAAATATTCTTGACCTAAGTTTAAACAAAACAAGCTAAACAAGAAAAACCAGGTGTAAAATCTATATGCACACATAATTGTGTAAAATTAAACACAAAGAAAAGAGAGCCAAGTGATGGCAGAGGAACAGGGGTCATTTCTGGGTGGGGATCTTAGGTAATCTTTATTTTCTTTTTTAGACTTTTGTTTTTAAGTGCACTGGTTTCTTTTATATTAAAAAATACTATTATATATTTTTAAAAACAATATGACTGGTGGAAGGAGTTACAATATGGGTTTTTAGCTCCACCTTTGACATGACTAGATTTGTGAATTTAGAACAGCCACTCCTCAGAGACTGCTTCCCCACTTGTATGTTGGAAAATTGCCCTCTCTCACAGAATTGGGGGCAGAGAAGTTACAAGTATGAATGCTTCAACAATAAAAATGTGAGGCCTGCAAAGCAACATAAATGACAACACAGTGCTGTCATTAACAGTGCTGAAAAATGAACAATTTCCCAAGAACCCTGACCTCTGATTCCTTGGCATCTAAAATGAAAAACTACAGGAAGCACAGAAACGCACTAGGTAAATAAGTAATGTACCAAAGTAGTCATTTAAGGTTGACATTCTGTCTCAGTTGGTAATAATGATCTCTGATCCCTCTATAAATCCTTAAACTGTATGTTCAGTGTAGACGCAGGGGTCCTCAAACTTTTTAAACAGGGGGCCAGTTCACTGTCCCTTAGACCGTTGGAGGGCCGGACTATAGTTTAAAAAAAAAAAACTATGAACAAATTCCTATGCACACTGCACATATCTTATTTTGAAGTAAAAAAACAAAACGGCAAAAACACCAGCATGTGGCCCGTGGGCCGTAGTTTGAGGATGCCTGGTGTAGAGATTCTCTTCAATGATGCATATTTCCCTTTAATAAATTCTCAAGATTTTTAAGAAATTGGGCAGAGCTTTCCTTTCATCATTTTTTAAAACATGAGTATTTAACAAGTCAAACATGTTTCCAGCTGAAGAGAAAAATAGTTGTGTGAGAGAAGCATGACAGGCATACCTCTTTTAATGGGTAGCTACTGTAGATTTCTGAAGGGAATAGGTTTGGAAAATTTCACTGTATATGCTTAGCAGCCATGAAAGTTCCTTATCTATTGCTACCTTTTCTTAGTGAGATGGCTGTTAGCCCTGCTTTTCTGAGGAGTAGCAGCTGTATATGCTTCTAGTTGAAGTTCAGCTAATTTAGTTACTGGTAAAAAGGGCTCCCATGAAACTTCTGAAATTTGCAAGCACAGCTGCATGGTTAGGGAAAAGCACCTCCCAGATGAAATCATGCCCATCTTCAAAAGGTAGCCCTAAACTGGCAATCTTTACAGTGGGGGAAAGAACCAGCTTCAGTTCTGATCTTGAATATAATAATTAAGCAGACCATACTCTTTTGAAATAAATGGGGTTTCTCATAAGAAGTGTGCAGGGGATAAGCATAGGACTGGAGGTGCCCCCACTTCGTAGCTTTGGGACCCTGAGTGAGTCATTAACGTCTCTGGGCTTCTAATCTTTTATCTGAAAACAGGAGAAGACATACTTCAAAAGTTTGATATGTGGATAAATGAAATACAGAAAGCATTTTATAAATTCACAAGCACTAATCAAATAATGAGAGGTTGGACAGGGCCAGAGAAGATGATTATTTTAAAACCAGAAGACTTTATGCCTAATTGGTCCTTCATAAAATAATGAATTTGGGGGTTCCTGCTGTGGTTGATTGAAAATAATCACAATTTCTTTATAGCTTCTCTCATTAAGAGATGGAGTGTATTTCTCCACTACTTGAGTTGGGATTGGTCTTGTGACCTGCTTTGACCTACAGACTATGGTTGAGATGACAATGTGGGACTTCTGAGCCTAGTTCTCAAGTGGCCTCACAGCTTCCATTCTCACCATCTTAGAACCTTACACCCACAGGGAGAACCTGAGCTGGCTCCCTGTCATCCTGGAGGATGAGAGACCTTGAGGTAAGAAAGGGCTAGTCTTTCCAGCCATCTCAGGTGTCCCAGCTTCAGTCCCCAAGTAACACAAGTGGAGCAGGAATAAGATACCTCAGTGGAGCCTGACCCTAACTTCTGATCCACAGAATCATAAACGAACAAATAAACAAAGATTGTGATTTTAAACGCCTATGTTTCACAGTGGCTTGTTAAGTAACCAAAGCTACCTGATATATCTTCCATGCCTCCTCTCTGACAAGACTCTGATGTATACACAAAAATAGAACTCAGTGATTTCCACTGATTTCTGCCGTGATGATGAACAGTTAGTTCATGTGAGAGGGAAAGCAGCTGAGGAAGTTGAATAAAATTTGAGAGAAATAAAATGCCTCTGAACTCAGTAACATCTCCTGTGTCTGGATTCCAACTCTGGAGGACAACCTTGTCATTTCAAAATACAACAGAAAACTGGTTTTATAGGAGGAAAGGTGATGCCTTGCACTGAGATGTATGTACTGTACTCACAACCAAATCCCTCTTCATTCTTGCTTTACACTTAGTTTTAACCAGCTTTAATTCCTGGTTTCTAAGCCAACATAAAATTAGAAGAGGGATACAATGTGCAGACATGCGTTCTGTAATGAGAAATGAGAGATAACTACTCAAAAACAACAATAACAAAGAACAAAACAAAACAGGGAGGGGGAGAATGCCAAAAATTACATAGGGACTCAAGTAGCACAAGAATTAGTATAGAATCAAACATGTCCATGTGTCCCAAGAAATAAGCATTGAGGACACCACTGAATTATAGCTTGATGCAGAAAATTAAGTCATATCAGTACACTCGAGAAAAGGTTTTCAACCAAAAAACATAAACTCAATGTGGATGCTAAGCTTGGCCAGCCTTCAGTGAGCTGGTCAGCTCAGCCCACACAGTCCTACAGGATCCAGCCAGCCTGACTGCTTCAGACCCCCGGTGAGCGCAGACTTGCTCCTCAAACTGCCTGCAGCGGCTTCCTGGCTTACTTGCTTATGGGTATCTTTTCTTTCTTTTTTTTTTCCTATTTCTCTGGGGAATGCTCCCTTATGCCTGGAAGCTTTTGGGGGAAGTAGGTCTAGAAGGAATATAAGTAATATTAGTAGAAAGGTCAAGGTCAAAATTCTTGTTTTAGGCGGGTCTGAGTTTGCATTCTTTGATTAAAACCATAGGTGAATTCTAGTTAACTGAGGCTTACTTATTGTAGGAAGAGCTGTGAGATGTGCAGTTTTCTTTTCTTCTCTCTTTCTCTCCCTCCTGCCAGATGTAGATATTCATAAACTCTGAGAGGCCCTGATTGAGAGTGCAGCATGTGATAATGGAATGACAATGTCATAAAACTCTCATTTTTCTAGATTCCAGGGATAAAACAGTATTTATGTACTAATTTAAAATTATTTATATTTATTTGCTTTTCCTCCACTTGCCATTAATGAAATGCTTAATGTGTCAAAGATTATTTTCTTCAATACGTGCCTCCCCATTTTCTAGACTCTCCTCCATCTTCTCTCGTTCCCTGTTCCCTTACTACAAGCCAAAAGTTGGTAAGAAAGTAAAATAAAATATATATAAGTTGTGTCTAAGTAAAGTTAAAGGTTGTGTTTATTTTTCCCCATTTTCTAAATTGTCCAATTTTATCCAGCAGTGACATCAATCTAACCCAAAGGCAATTATCAGATACTCTGATGCATAAATGAGCCCTAGTTTTACTTTGCGAAGCATCCCATTTAGTGTTTGCTGGATTCTTTTATTTTCCTTCTTTATATCAGAATCCAGGTAAATATCATAAGCCAAGAGCCATACTGCTGACTGAAAGATAAGCAAAGAGCCAAATAAGGAGAACAGACTCAGAGACAATTTACTGAACTAGAACAACCTATTCTGATCAGAGAAGATAAGCATCACTTAACATTTGACAAACTGCTATCCACAGAACACATTACCACGGTAACCCAGGGCTGCAGAGCACAAAACTTCTGAATCAGTCCCTTTCGTGGTCATTGGTCACATCCTGTGCCATCAGGCAGTCATTGGATGGCTACTGTGTATAAAGCATGTCCTGACCCTCATTATTACAGAATAGAATTGGGACAAACCCAGCCACCTTTTTCCAGTTCAAAATGTGCCTTATGAATAAGATGGAGCAGAAATGTAACTTTATCCCCATGTCCAGGACAGAGGACTCCTAGAGAACGGTAGGAATGGGGATCAGGGCTGGAGAGAGAGAGATACGCGACCACCTGGACTAGAGGGTCAGAAGGATACTGCACTGCACCAAGCCCGCATCCCTTGGGGACCGCGTAACACTTGACTGTGGAAGGGGGTCCACATGGCTGTTGGCAGCAGGGGACTCTAGATCTAAGTCCACAGCTGTGGGAGGCTGGGCCCAGAAAGTCAGCCTGAAGAACTGCACTGGCAGCATAGTGCCAGGGGTGAGAAGCGCACAGCAATGCAGTTGTTCTGCCTTTATATTTTCCTTGCTTTTACTAGCTAAACCCAGTAGATAGGGTCTTTCAATTACAAACACCAAGGCTACAGCACAGGTAGAGGTGATTTTGTGGAGGCTGGGGAGCAAAGCAGGGAGAGGCAACCAGGAATCCAGCTCTGGGACCATCCAGTCCCTCCAACCCTAAACAGCCATTTTTCTCCTGAAAAGCCAGCCATTCCTAGCAGCATAGCCGCACCCAGCTTTGAGTTCTGCAGAGAAACAAAGATTCTGAATACCCCCAGGGAGCCCTCAGGGATTGGGTTCAAGAACCATTTGGTCCCAGAAACCAATACAGTAACACCCCCACCTAGAGCCCATATCAGAAATACATACTTATGTAAATACGACTGAAGGCAGGCAGACAAACAAAGCAGGCAAGTTGGTCCCACTTGCCTGAAACCAAGGCTGTGGAGACAGACACAGAGAGTGGTGGTGGATCACTGGGAACTTCAACCCAGTGCTGGCTACCTAACAGAAACTGAAAGTGCCAGAAAGAACAGTAGAGAGGGGTCTCAAACCAGCCCCCATGGGACATTAAAACTCAGCTGAAGCGAATGACACTTCACTACTTCACTTTTTTTATTTTTTATCTTTTACTTAAGAAAGAAAAGGTAAATTTTTTTCTTTATTTTATATTTTTCTTATTAAAAATATCTTTTTTTTAACCTTTTATTTTTTCTGGAGTAGTGTTCTACCTTTTATTTTTATTTTTTTGTCCTTATTTTACTTTATTTCATTTTTTCCTTTTTGCCAACCTTTTCTTCCTCACTTCTCTCTTTTTCATCCTGTTTCTCTTCTCCTGTTCCTGCTCTATTTTTTCTCTCTCCTTTCATTTTACTCCTTGTTAAAAATTGATCTTCTTTATCTGCTTTATTGATGTGTTACTATTATAGCAGTCTCTGTTGGCTTACTCATATGTCTAATTTCCTCTCCCCTGCTCCAAGTCCATACACCAGGGGTCCTCAAACTTTTTAAACAGGGGGCCAGTTCACTGTCCCTCAGACCGTTGGAGGGCCGGACTACAGTAAAAAAAAACAAAAACAAAAAAAAACAACACTATGAACAAATTCCATGCACACTGCACATATCTTATTTTGAAGTAAAAAAACAAAACGGCAAAAACACCAGCATGTGGCCCGCGGGCCGTAGTTTGAGGACGCCTGCCATATACCATTCTCATTTCTCTTTCTTCGCTAGCCAATTTTTTTATGCTTTTGTTTTTCCTCTCCTGGCTTGCTCTCTTCTTCTTCTAATTGCTAAATCACTTTCCCTCACCAAACTCAAGCCTATTTGTTCTCTATTATCCTTTTCCCAAAATAGATGAATATACAGATAGATAGACTAAAGAAAGGGAAAAAAATTTTTTTTAAATTAAATTGATTATTTTGTTTTTTACTTTTCTTCTTACCAACTCATTCTCTTTATATCTCCTCTATACTGTACCATGGCCATTCCCCCATTCATTCAATTCCTTTACCTTACCTTCTGGAAATAAGTTCTGCCTCTTCAGATTCTGATCCCCGCTCCCCCCTTTCTTCCTGGGTGTTTGTTGTTTGCATTTTTTATTTTATTTGCTTGTTTTGTGAAGTTTTCTCCACATATAAGTATATTTTTCCCCTTCTTTATTCTTCTTTTTCTTTTCTCTCTTACTTTTTTTCCTTTTCCCAATATTATTTTTGCACTCTTTTCTCTCCCCTAATTCTCTTTTCTCTGGTGGTCACTTTTGTTGGAGTTGTCAGTGTCATGAATACATTCGTGTTTTGTTCCCTCTGTGTCATGTCTTGTCGAGTTATATTTTGTGCCTTTCCGTCAATGTGGTAGATACTTATCCACATAACCAGATATCCTGAGAGAAGCAAAAATGGGGAGACAAAGAAACATCCTCCATAGGAAAGAAAAAGAGGAATTACCAGAAAAGGAGGTAAACAAAATGGAGACAAGCAATTTGTCCAAGAAAAAATTCAGAGCAATGGTCATAAGGACGCTGAAAGGATGGAAGACAAATTCAACATGTGTAAGAATCAAGAGGAAATGAAGAAGAACAAAGAAGAAATGAAGAATGACATAGCTATAATAAATAACACAATAGAAAGCACCAACAGAAGACTAGAAGAAGCAGAGGACTGCATCAGTGAGCTAGAAGACAAGGTAGGAATAAACACACAAGCAGAGCAGCAACTGGAAAAAATAAAAAGCAGGAGGAGAGCCTAAGGGAGCTTTGGGACAACACGAAACAAAACAACATCTGCATAATAGGGGTGCCAAAAGGAGAGGAAACTGAGCAAGGAATAGAAAACCTGTTTGAGGAAATAATGACAGAAAACTTCCCTGATAATTGGGAAGAAAAGAAGTCACACAAGTTCAAGAAACACACATACCGTATTCCCAAACAAGAAGAACCCCAAAAGACTGACACCAAGACACATCATAATTAAATTGGAAAACACCAACAACAAAGTAAGAATCTTAAAGGGTGCCAGAGAGTGACAGAAAGTTACCTATAAGGGATCTTCCATTAGACTATCAACTGATTTCTCAACAGAAACACATCAGGCCAGAAGGGAATGGAATGAAATATACAAAGTGATACAAAGCAAGGGGCTAAATCCAAGAATACTATATCCAGCAAGGCAATCATTAAAAATTGAAGGTGAAATTAGGAGCTTCATAGACAAAAAAAGGGCTAAAGGAGTTTATTACCACCAAGCCACCAATGCAAGAAATGCTAAAGAGACTGCTGTAGGGAAGAAGGAACACAGGCATAAAGAATAAAAATGGTGACAAATAAGTACCTATCAATAATAACCTTAAATGTAAATGGATTAAATGTTCCCATCAAAAGACTCAGATAGCTGAACAGGTTAGAAAACATGACCCATATATCTGCTACCTACAAGAGACCCACCTCAGAACAAAGGACTCACACAGACTGATAGTGAAGGGATGTGAAAAAAATTTTCAGGTGAATGGAAATGAAAAAAAAAAAAAAAAAGCTGGGGTAGCAATACTTATATCTGACAAAATAGACCTCCAAGTGAAGGCCATATCTCTTCCATAAGAGATAAGGAAGGCCACTTTATAATAGTAAAGGGAGCAATTCAACAAGAGGATATAACTCTGGTAAACATATATGTACCCAATACAGGAGAACACAAATACATAAAAGTCTTCTGGAAGATAGCAAGGGAGAGATTGACAGCAATACAGTCATAGTATGGGACTTCAATACCCATTGGCACCACTGGATAAAACCTCTAAACAAAAAATCAGCAAAGAAACATCAATCCTAAATGACTCATTAGATAAGAAGGAATTAATTGACCTCTTCAGATCATTTCACCCCAAAGCTACAGAATACACATTCCTATCAAGTGCACACAGGACATTTTCAAAGATAGACAACATATTGGAACACAGGCAAAGTATCTTCGAATTCAAGAAAATAGAAATTATATCAAGCATCTCCTCAGATCACAATGACATAAAATTAGAAATCAACTACAATAAAAACAATGAAAAAAATCAAACACTTGGAGGCTAAGTAGCATGCTATTAACAATGATTGAGTTACCAAATAGATCAAAGAATAAATAAAAAGCACCCTGGTAACAAACAAAGATGAGAACAACAATCCAAATTCTATGGGACACAGTGAAAGCAGTCTTGATAGGGAAGTTCATAAGTCTATAGGCCTACCTCAAAAAACAAGAAAAAATGGTAATAAACTATCTAACCCTACAACTTAAGGAATTATGAAGAAAGCATCAAGAAAAGCACAGAGTAAGCAGAAGGAAGGAAATAATAAAGATCAGAGCAGAAATAAATGACATAGAGACCAAGAAAACAATACAAAAGATCAATAAAACCAAGAGCTGGTTCTTTGAAAGGATAAACAAGATTAATGAACCTCTAGCCAGGCTGACCAAGAAACAGAGAGAAGACCCAAATAAAATCAGAAATGAAAGAGGTGAAATAACAACAGATCCCACAGAAATACAAACAATTATGGAAAAATACTATGAACAACTCTATTCCAACAAAATGGACAACCTAGACAAAATGCACATATTCTTAGAAAAATATAAGCTCCCAAATCTCAATCAGGAAGAATAAAAAAACCTGAATAGGCTGATAACTACCGAAGAAATTGAAGCAGCGATCAAAAATCTTCCAGCAAACAGAGGCCCTGGACTGGATGGATTTACAAGGGAGTTCTACCATGCATTCAAAGAAGAAATAAAACCTATCCACCTCAGACTATTCCAAAAAATTCAAGAGGATGACACACTTCCAAACTCTTTCTATGAAGCCAGCATTACCCGAATCTCAAAACCAGATAAATACACTACAAAATAAGAGAATTACGGGTCAATATCCCTGATTAACATAGATGCTAAAATCCTCAACAAAAGTCTAGCAAATCGGATCCAGCATTACATTAGAAAGATCATACACCATGACCAAGTGGGATTTATTTCAGGGATGCAAGCCTGGTACAATATCCGCAAATCAATAAACATGATACATCACAGAAACAAACAGAGACACAAAAAAATCACATAATCCTATTAATTGATGTAGAAGCAGCATTTGACAAAATCCAACACTGTTTCTTGATAAAAATTCTCAGCAAAATGGGAACAGAGAGATCACACCTCAACATAATAAAAGCCTTATATGACAAACCTACAGCCAACATCATAATCTGTATTAGTTTTGTTGTCTGTTAAGCCATCTATGAGCATCCATAAACAACAAATCCATATGCTGCCTCCATTATTCCCTTGGCTCAGGATCCTCCCTAGTACAGACTAGGGGGTGGTGTTGGGACTTTAGCTTGGGATAGGCAGGAAAGAAATCTGACCCTCCAGTTTAGCCACAAAAACTGCCATCAAGTTGACTCACAATTAGACTGAGCCAGAATATACTAGAAAGCAGAGGAGTCATGGGGCCTTAAGAACTTACCCTAGACCAGTGGTTGGCAAACTCATTAGTCAACAGAGCCAAATACCAACAGCACAACGATTGAAATTTCTTTTGAGAGCCAAACTTTTTAAATTTAAACTTCTTCTAACGCCACTTCTTCAAAATAGACTCGCCCAGGCCGTGGTATTTTGTGGAAGAGCCACACTCAAGGGGCCAAAGAGCCGCATGTGGCTTGCAAGCCACAGTTTGCCGACCACGGCCCTAAACTATAACCAGGGCAAAAGCAACCTAGCGCTTGGTGAAACAATATGGAGCTGGCCAATCTTACTGCCTGTGTGCCTTGGCTGGAATGAATTTGAGGGGTAGAAGAATGTTTATTCACAAGACTGTTTAAATCAAGCTGTGAGTCTTTAATCCTGCTCTCATTTTCGCTGTGATTAAAAGCCCAATGAGCTCCATCACATGCAATTTTTATTTCCATGGCAGATCAAAATATCTTAATAAAAACTGATAGCCCTGCATGTTGCATCTGAAATGAGGTCAAGATTAAACCAATAGAAGAAAAAGGCCATAGGAACCAGGTGCATTTAACTTAATGTTAAAATGACAAACAGGCCAAGAACCAAACAGGCTTGGGTGTGTATTGGAATCAACAGGTAGGGAAGATGAAAATATGGGTAAAGATTAAAGAGCATACAAATGAGAGGTCAAGTGCCTTATATCTGGATTTGTTGTGATTTTAAAAATGTAAATTATAAATTTTTGAGAAATAACTTTTTCAATAAGACTTCACACTGTCACTTTACATTTAATTTCCTTATGTACCTTTCATTGCAAGTGCAGCTATAGCTAGAGAATGCTAAAACAATTCTGCATGCAATTGGTATTGTAACAGGCAAACTGCTTAGCCTTCTGCAAGTTTCTCTAATAGCATCTTAGATTTTTGAGTTGAGAAAATGCAATCTTCCCTTCCATGCTATAGATCCTGTGTGTAGGACCCTTAGAGAAGGAAGAATGCAACCTAATTATTGACACACACACAAAAAAGTCCCCTTATACCCTAAGTAGAGGCCCAGTGCACAAAATTCATGCATTGGGGGGGGGGGGTGGAGGTGGGGAGGGTGTGTGTGTCCCTCAGCCCAGCCTGCACCCTCTCCAATCTGGGACCCCTCAAGGAATGTCTGACTGCCCGTTTAGGCCCGATCCCAATAGGATTGGGCCTAAACGGGCAGTCAGACATCCTCTCACAATCCAGGACTGCTGGCTCCCAACTGCTTGCCTGCCTGCCTGCCTGCCTGCCTGATTGCCCTAACTGCTTCTGCCTGCCAGCCTGATCACCCCCTAACCACTCTCCTGCCAGCCTTATCGACACCTAACTGCTCCCCTGCTGGCCCAATTGCCCCTAACTGCCCTCTCTTGCCAGCCTGGTAGCCCCTAATTTCCCTCCCCTGCCAGCCTGGTTGCCCCCAACGGCCCTCCCCTGCAGGCCTGGTTCCCCCCCTACTGTCCTCCCCTGCTGGCCTGATCGCTCACAGCTACCCCCCCCCCCATGCAGGCCTGGTCCCCCCGCAACTGTCCTCCCCTACAGGCCTGGTCCCTCCCAACTGCCCTCTTCTGCCAACCTGGTCACCCCCAACTGCCCTCCCCTGCTGGCCTGATCTCCCACAACTGTCCTCCCCTGCCGGCCATCTTGTGGCAGCCATCTTGTGTCCACATGGGGGCCGCCATCTTTGACCACATGGGGCGGCCATCTTATGTGTTGGAGTGATAGTCAATTTGCATATTACTCTTTTATTAGATAGGATGTAACCAAAATTTTAAGTAAACACCCATCCCCAAACACTACTCTACTAGAAACCCTTCTCTGTTTCCTTATGTCTTTCTGCATCAAGTTTGAATTTCATCCAGCCTTCATTACTGTTTTACCTAGGCCATCATATCAGCCAGCCTGACTCCCATGACCTTGCAATGTGCATTCTACTCTCTGGCCAGCTGGTCTTCTCCCAGTCCCCCATACTCATCTCTGCTACTGCTGATCCTCTCAGCTGGAATGCTTCCTCCCCACCACCTATCTGGTAAGTGGCCATCTACCACAAAGGTTGGACATTTTCCATGCTGTATCTCAGTATATGCAATCATCTGTCATATAAGATTATTATTCCTATTGTATAGATAAGGAAATGAAGGCTCAGAAAGACTCAGGAACCTGACAAACCTCACAAAATGTGGAACCAGGATTTGAACCCAGGTCTGTTGCATGCCAGAATCTGAGCATTTAATAACTGCTTTTCCTCCCATCTCTATGGTGTAACTTCTGCAGTCCCACTGAGACGTAACTCTTTTGGGAAACTCAGACTTGACAGCCAGGCCCACATTATTTCCACCCATCCTATTGGTCAGAACCACAGAGCTGAGCACTGAATTGTTTTCTGATTGCTCTGTTTGTATCTGTTTCATCTCACAACTGAATTTTCAATTCCTCAAGGCAACTAACTGATAAGACTCCTTACACAAAATATACACATGGAGCACTTAGGTGATTGGTGTACATTTTAATAAGGATCTAGGTATGCTCTCTGAGGGGTATCATTCACCCATCCCTACCCTGAGAAGAGAAATAGTAATCTGATTGGACTGGTTTCCAAGACTAGTGAGTGGGACAGTGTGAACTTCCAGGACGCCCCATTTTATTCCTTCTTTTCTCCTTGTGGCTTATGTGGCAAAGTAAGGCAGAATCTACTGCCAGGTGAGAGGTACTCTTTTTTTAAAAAAAAATTTTTATTTCAGAGAGAAAAGGAGAGGGAGATAGAAACATCAATAATGAGAGAGAATAATTGATCAAATGCCTCCTGCATGCTCCCTACTGGATATGGAACCTGCAACCTGGGCATGTGCCCTGACCCAGAATTGAACTGAGACCTCCTGGTTCCCATATTTCCATATTCCCCTCAGTAGTTGATGTTCAACCACTGAGCAACACTGGCTGGGCTGAGCTTAGGTAATCTTGCTGTCTGGATGTAGGATAGGTGGATTCTGAAATTTAGGTTTGAGCTAAAGATTTTGAAGAGTCCATTAGACCCAAACCAGCCCAGCCTACCAGAGAGTTCATTGAGCTTGAGCCAGCCAATAATAAATATTAAAGTGGTACACTATTACCCACTTGCTATTATTTCCTATACATGTTCTTTTCTTGAGGACCTCTAGAGAGAGAATTCAGACTTCCTGGTTCTCCTAGCCAAATACCACTTACCAGTAACCCCAAGGCTCATGAGCTCTCCAACATCCCTCCTCACATGTTCTTGGACTGACCTTCCTGGAAATTTGTGGTATGCATATGTTCATGTATGTGTTGTATTTTCAAGTCAGAGTCAACAAAGTAATATTAAGCATGAGCTTTTGTGTCAGTCTGGGTCTGACACAAAATGTCCACATAAAAGGAAATAAGGAAGAAGCCAGGATAGGATTTGAGAAACATCAGGCTGTGACACAAGTCATATCTCAGGTGAGAGAGAAAAGGAAAGTTGGGAAGAAGTATCTGATTTTTTCATAAAGTTAAAGGGAAGTTCAGCAAATGCATCAGGGAGTTCTTGAGCCAAAGGTAGCTGTCAGAAGTAGAGAGCTGTTCATGGGAAGTGTGGCCTCAGTGCAAAACCAAAACAATTTCAAAGAGTAGTATCTGGCCCTAGATTATCCTCTTTAAAGTAAGAGAACGGTAAAATTAGTTTCATTCCATCACAGCTTCCATGCCTTGTCAATAATTGCTGCTTGCCTTGACCTGTCATTGCAAAACCATTCTCATTTCTTTCTTAGACTTCTATTTTCACCCAGTAAGAGGAAACATCTTTGAGACAAGACCTATTGTGAATGAAAAATAGAAGAACCACAGTTTATTCAGGGAGGTTTTAAGCACATGCAGACTGTCCAGAGCCTATTATCTTGGGAAGTCTTAGGAAAACTCCAAAGACATTATACCTTCTAATGTTTCATACTCTGAAAACAAATTGTTTTCTCATATTCCTCATGTCTATGCCTATCACCTAACAACTTTCATTGTTGTTGGAAAGGTGTGATCCAGGCCCAGTACACATGGCTGTATCATATCGGAGGCCATGATTCTCCAAAGAGGAAATTGCTTGTGATCCTGTCACTCTCTGGTGGGAGCCACAAACAGGATGTTGCAGTCTCTAGAGCATTTTTTTTTAATTTCTTGTTTTTAAAATTGATTTTAGAGAGAGATAGAAACATAGATGCATCAACATTGATTAGCTGTCTCCTGCATGTTCCCTACTGAAGATTGAGTCTGAAACTCAGGCATGTTCTCTGATCAGGAATCAAACCGGGGTCCTCCTGGTGCATGGGTCAGTGCTTAACCACTGAGCAATACTGGCTGGGCTCTAGGACACTCTCGTAGTAGATAGACATTATAGGCTCTGACTCCTCTAGCATGATACCTTGTTAGAGCCCATAAAGGTTTGCCAATTTAGTTAACTATATAGATACCTTTTCGTTAGAACTGTGTACAGAAAGCTGGTCCCTCAACAAAATCCATGAGGTTCTTACTTCCTTGGCATAAAGCTTGGCATGAAACTAATCTGGTCCTATGATTAGCTCTGGCCAGTAGAAACTGAGTGGAAGTGAAGTGAGCCACTTTCAATCCAGCCCTTACTTCCAACATGTGTTCCTCTCCATTGACTTGAGGGCTGAACAAAACTTATAGAACCCAATTCTGCCCACTGCTCCAGGCCTTAACCACCCTATAGTCTATGTCCATGGGTTATGCACAAATGCATACAAGTTCTTTGTTTGATCTCTTCCCACCCACCCACCCCCACCTTCCTGAGATTTGACAGTCTACTTTGTCCTCACCATGGGGGCTGTCTTTGTCCTCAGGCTGCCTTCCCTTATGGTACCAAAGTAGGTACAGAAGTTTCCCTCTTCATATCTACAGCCTCTACATCCAGAAAAAGAGGGGGGGGGGGGGGCGCTTTCATGCCTGCTGTCTGGCTCTTGAGAGTGAGGAAATTTCCTTCTCAAAGACCCTGTTAGACCTCTTTTCATTGGACTGAATTGAACTATGTTCCCCTTCCTGAATCAATCAGTCTGGCAAGGATATGGAATTACCCCATTTATAACCTTATAATGCAAAAACACCCATAATTACACAGTTTGTAGAAGTGGGTTACCTGTGGCATTACCTGCTCTTGCCAATCCCGGACAATGATATCCATGAAGTTGTGGGTGTGATGTGATCATTTGCTTATTCCCTAATACATACTTATTTCAACTTTATATCTTAAATTTTTTAAAGTTTGGTCTAATACCTAATTACATTAAGTTAACACCAGAGATATGACATCAGAGATATACACACACATCACACTTTGGCAATACTGGCTTTGACAGAAGAGCGAAAGAAAGTGAATGGTGTTAGAGGGTGAGCCATGGATGAACAGAAGGTGGAGTTTGTTACAGGGACAATGAATCCCCCTATTGGATTGTAAAAGAGGATTCACTGAGAAATGTTGGGAAATGAGAATGAAAAATTGGTGGATTGTGAATGACCTTGAGTTCCAGGCTGAGGATATTTGGGTATTATTACATCTATAATAATAAAAGTGCAATATGCTAATTAGACCGAACAGCCTTCCCAACAACCTTCCGGACGAAGCCAGGGCTGCGAGGGAAGCCTGGGTCCCTGGTGTCTGCCAGCGGTGGTCGGAGGGAAGCCTGAGTCCCGGGTGCCAGAGGGAAGCTGGGGGAAGGAAGGCCTACTCTTGCATGAATTTCGTGCATCGGGCCACTAGTAGGTAAATGATAGCCTTTCTGAGCTTTTCATAATGAGATGGTGAAAGAATTATTTTAATAATATTAAACTGACAGGTCTATAAAGAATTTATTGGAATGAAAGATCTTTGCAATTACAAAGAAATAAAGGTAGCAAGATTTAAAGTTAGAAGGGAAACACAGGAGGAACATTTCAAAGAGTGAAGAAATCTGATGTGCAGCATGAAAAGAATGAGTCTAGAGTTATTCCAAGATTGTTAGAATAGGTTCTCTAATACAGGACTTCATTTATCCGAGACATCGAGTGTGTGTGTGTTAGGAGAAGTTCTCAGATTTAGATTTTTGGCCTACCCAGACTCAAGTTCCCTATTCAGCAGACTCCTGAGTCTTTCCTAATACATCACTGCATCAGGAGTGGGAAAGTTTGACCCTAAAAGGGCAATGACACCACTGAATAAGTGGTTTCACTACAATAGTCCTAAATGTCAGACCCCATAATCTATGCTGAACCTCCTTGCCCATCAAGACCAGAGCTAGGCACCTCCCTTCCAACAAAAAAACCTGTCCCATTTCTGCCCCTGCCCCTTAGTAGTGTCACATCCCTCCTCCCTTTAGAAGTGCCAGCCAGACCCTGTGCTACGAAACTGTGACTGGTTTTTCATGTAAAGGACTATCAGAGTCCTATCTCTGGAGCATAAAATCTTCCTGATACCTGTTGGGCATCCTCTTAGAAGAGTGGACAAAAGGAGCAGGTGATGGAGAGAAGCTGCTGTGGGACAGTCAATCTTGGCACAGAACAGCATTGGCGGCCTTCCTACTCACTCACCGTAGGGTATTTTACAATAATTTCCACCCTATATCCTAGACTCTGGGACTCCTATTTCTCAGCATTGCTGGCTGCCAGCCACCATGGCCCTCTAGAAACAGTTCCTGGCAACTGCATCTCAGAGTGATGGTGAATAGGGGCCCAAGTGCATGTGTCTGACATGCTGCTCCTAAAGCTGTGGCTCAGAAGTCAGGAGCAGGCTGGGTATCCATGCCTGGAATGAGGGAGCAGAGCACTTGAGTGATGGTAGTGGTGAATTCAGGGTTCCAGCTATGTTGTCTCTGAGGTGCTAAGAAATTTAGAACTGTTGAGGTGAGCGGGGAAGTCACCTCTTCACAAATGTCTGCTCATCTGGCTGATCCACTTAAGGCAAAACTGAGTCCTAGCTTATAAATACCTTCTTAAATCAATCTCTCTCTCTCTCTCTCTCTCTCTCTCTCTCTCTCTCTCTCTCTCTCTCTCTCTCTCAGACTATTTCCTGAGTTTAGACATCATTGGAAAATACACAAGTACAGATGGTCAAGTCTAACTTTCTGCTACGGTTAGAAAGGAAGTCATGAATATAAACAGTAGTAGCAGTAGCAACAGCAGCAGCAGTAGTAGTAATGTAATACTATTATATTTAGTTTTTTTCTGTGTGCTAGACAACACACTAGGCACCTTAAATATGTTATCTCATTAAATCAACACAACAGCCCTATGAATTATATACTATTTTCACTCCTATTTTACAGATAAGAAAACAGAATTTAAAATGTTAAATGTCTTGCATAATTTAACACAGCAAATAAGTGGCACAGCCACTGTTTGAACTCTGGTTTATCAGAGTCCAGAGCAAGAGCATTTACTGAGCACACCACTCAGACCATCAGTACTAATCTAATCCATGAAACTAACCCTGTTTCTGAAATAGCTAAGTGTATGGGTTTCATGTAAATATATTTTAACGTACTAATAAGCCTTCTTCCCTCTCCTAAAAGTTAAGAGGAAAATTGTCATATACTGTTGGTGAAAATACAAACTTTGGAAAACCATTGAAATTATTTTACTGAAGTTGATGATTTTCATGTTCAAGGACTCAGCAATTCTAGTCCTGGGTAAATGCCCAAGAATGACATGTGACTACATGTATCAAAACAAACAAAAAAAAAAAACGTGCAAGAATGTTCACAGCAGCATTATTCATAATAGCCCTAAACTGCAAGTAACCTGAAGTTTTTCAACAGAAGTATGGATACATATTTTGGGTATACTCACACACACAAAAATGGAATGCCATAACAGCAATAAAAAGTAAGGAACACAGTTACACACAACAACATGGATGAATTCTATGCTCAGGAAGCCAAACACAAAATACACATTCTGTATGATTTATTTTGTCTTTTTTTTTCTCTTCATATGCTGTATAATTTGATTTAAACTTTAAACACAGACAGAATTTTTAAACACTATGTTTATAGGGTCATATTTGGGGGATAAAGGTGAAATAAAGCAAGGAAGTGATTACCATAAGTCAGAAAAGTGGGAAGAGGGAGAGAAGTGGTAATATGTAGAGGCTGGGAGAGGGTTCTGGTCTACTGACAATGTTATGGGGTGTTGGCTTGAGAAGGCAGTTACATGTGGCTTGCTTTACAATAATTTGTTATCCAAACATTTATTATGCATTTTCTGTAGGTGTATAATAGCCTATTACAGAAATGGCTTAAAAACAAGTTTAAGGGAGGAAAAGGCAAAATGCAACTTTTGCTTTCAAATTCAGGTTAAAATATCTTGGCAAGCAGCCCATTTTAAGACAGATTTTAATTGAAAAAAATCTGAACTTCTGGAGTCACTTCCACCCTCTTTGCTTATCTGAAGCTCCCCATGCCCACCCACTTGTTAATCATCAATGGTTTTCTTTTAAAGAAATGTTTCCTTGCTAACACTGTAAGTGACTGCATTCAGTGTTATTTCTCTAAGAATGAATTAATTTTTCTGGTCTGCTCTTACAGAAGTTATCATGAGCTTTTTGAGTCACCCTTGACCTAAGGATGCTTCTTTAATAGGAAAATAGGAACGTCAATTTTATTGCTTAGATTAACACATCTGAATAAATGTTTGTCAGAACTGAAACATGGGCAAATATAATACTAGAAAAGATGTCTGGACAGAGCTGAACATGGGGAGGAGCCACTGGGTTCAGTCCCACCAGATGGCCAGCTCAGGTACCTCAGCCCTGAACATGCAGTGGGTTGGAGCGCAGCTTCTGTGGGTTTTAAAGGTTGAAGTAGGCAGTGTATAAAGATATTCAGTTGGGATGACCTAAAATAAGTTCTAAAAGATGTGGTTTTTAAGCTAAGAGAATTCAGGACATGTTGAGAATTTTTTTTTTTAGTTTCAAATTCAGCAACAGCGAAAAGTAAGTGGTGATAAGAAACCTTGTCTCATGCTCTGGGAAGTAACCAGTTATCTTGACTGTGATTTGCATTGTCTTCTTGTTTAAGCATTCACCTTCACAGTCATATGCCTAATCAAATTAAATTTTGTTTCAATTGTGATTCTCCATGAGGAACAGGAATGAATGAAACTTTTACAAAGGTTTATGTGACCCTGTGTACTTCATTCTGGGTAACAGAAAACACTGACTTACTGTACCTCCAGGCACTGTTCTAAAGCTATTTAGATATATAATTTCATTAATCTTCACAAAACTCTATAAAGTTAGTTCTATTTTAATTATCTTATTTGATCAAGGAGAAAACTATGTAAGGCACAGACAGGTTAAATAGTTTGTCTTATTATAAGCCACACTACAATCATTTTGCGAAGAATACAGTGTGCAAATTAAAATTAATCTGAGATTTTCTTTCTTCCCTTCACTTCTCTAAATCTTACCCATTTTTCAAGACCCACCAAAATCCTACTTCATTAAGCATTCAATAATATACTTATTCTTCTCTAAATTATATAATATCTTCTCAAACTACACATCATGACATCTGTGATCCTGTCTATGCTTTATCTCCCAAATGGTCTATAAGCTCATTGAATATAAGAGTATATGGCACATACTTCTTCATAATCCTCACTCTCCACCTTGCCTCACTTCCCAATGTTGATACTTGCAGACAGAAGGTACGGACTTTAATTGTTGAACTAAACTGAAGCACCTAATCAGAGCATATTTTTGCTATTTTCTTAAGTATCAAGAGCAGGACTATACACATAAAAGTTTCATATTTGAGGAATCAAAGAGAGATGCCAATTTTTATTCCACATGCTTGTGAATTACAGCTGATACTTGAATAACATGGTTTGAACAGCAGTTTTCCACATATGTGCAGATTTTTTTCTATAAATGTACAATCAACTTTTCATATCCCCAGGTTTCACATCCACAATTCAACCAACTATGGATCAAAAACAGTACCCCACAGAGAAAACAAGATGGCAGCATAGGTAAACACCTAAACTGCAGCCTCACACAACAATTTCAAAAATACAACTAAAAGACAAAATGGACATCATCCAGAACCACAGGAAAGCTGGCTGACTGGAATTAATACAACTAGAAGGAAAGAGAAAACCACAAGGAAAATCAGAGGAGCTGTAAAAGCCTGAGGTACGGAGACACGGGCGCAGGCATGCGGAGAGGACGGAGCTGGAGAGGACGGGGCGGCTGAGTGCCGGCTGGCGTTCTCTAGCGGGAAGGAGATAAAAGCTCCAGACTGCACTGAACCCCAGTTCCGACGGCATTGAACCCCAGTTCCGGGCGAGATCCTGGACCCAGGCTCATACTGGGGGAATTTGGGCTGTAAGGCGGAAACTCAGGGGAGCGGCGAAAGGCAGAGTTCCGGAGGCGCGCACATGAATGCGTGCAGAGGACGGACTGTTGACTGTGCCGCTGGATTGCCCTAGCGGGAAGGAGACAAAAGTTCCGGACTGCGCTGAACCCCAGTTCTGACTGCACTGAACCCCAGTTCCGGGCAAAAATCTGGGAATCCAGATTCATTGGGGGAGAGACTAGACTGTTTGGCAGTGAGTGAAACTCCAGGGCGCCTTTCTCTCAGAGGTGCTTGCAGCTAGTACCAAGGGACACTGAGACCCAGGAACCTCATAGGGCGGGGCTGACAGGAAGCCAAGGCTGTAGGCTCCACTCTGAAACTCCGCCCCATCCAAGCTGAGCACAGAGGATTTTACAATTTTGCAAGTCTAGTTGAATAAGGCTGTCTCCCGATGTAGACACAGCTGATTCTCACAGTCAATTGGCCTGGAGGTCAACTCCTCCCACTGATACCAACAACAATCAAGACTTAACTACAACAAGGCTGTACACACAGTCCACAAAGGGGTGCACCAAGAGTGTCCACCTCAGGTAACTGGGGAGGCCGAGCCACTGGCCCATATAAAACAACTAGCACACAAAGCTACCCTACCAACTCAGGGAAGCAGCGAAAATGGGGAGACAAAGAAACAGATAAAAAACCAAAGAAATGGAGGAAAACAAACGACTGGAGATAGAGTTCAAAACCACGGTTATAAGGTTTTTCAAGATTTTCCTAGAAAAGGCCGATAAATTTAGCCAGACCCTTGAGGATACAAGAGAGACCCTCGAGGATATGGAAAAGGACCAACTAGAAATTAAACATACACTGACTGAAATAAAAAATATTATACAGACACCCAAGAGCAGACTAGAGGAATGCAAGAATCAAGTCAAAGATCTGAAATACAAAGAAGCAAAAATCACTCAAATGGAAAAGCTAAAAGAAAAAAGAATCCAAAAATTTGAAGATAGTGTAAGAAGTCTCTGGGACAACTTCAAGCGTACCAACATCAGAATTATAGCGGTGCCAGAAGAAGAGAGTGAGCAATATACTGAAAACCTATTTGAAGAAATAATGACTGAAAACTCCCCCCACCTGGTGAAAGAAATAGACTTACAAGTCCAGGAAGCGCACAGAACCCCAAACAAAAGGAATCCAAAGAGGACCACACCAAGACACATCATAATTAAAATGCCAAGAGCAAAAGACAAAGAGAGAATATTAAAAGCAGCAAGAGAAAAACAGTTAATTACCTACAAGGGAGCACCCATACGATTGTCAGCTGATTTCTCAACAGAAACTATGCAGGCCAGATGGGAGTGGCAAGAAATAGTCAAAGTGATGAATAGCAAGAACCTACAACCAAGGGTACTCTACCCAGCCAAGCTGACATTCAGAATTGAAGATCAGCTAAAGAGCTTCACAGATAAGAAAAAGCTAAAGGAGTTCATCAACACCAAACCAGTATTATATGAAATACTGAAAGGTATTCTCTAAGAAGAGGAAGAAGAAGAAAAAGGTAAAGATAAAAATTATGAACAACAAATACATATCTATCAACAAGTGAATCTGAAAATCAAGTGAATTAAAAATTTGATGAACAGAATAAACTGGTGAATATAATAGAATCAGGGGCATATAAAGGGAATGGACTGACAACTTTCAGGGGTAAAGGAGTGTGGGGGGTGCGGGAAGATTCTGGATAAAAAATCGTTCACCTATAGATGAGGACAGTGGGGGGAGGTAAGGGAATAAGGTGGGATGGGAACCAGGTGGAGGGGAGCTATGGGGGGGAAAAGAGGAATAACTGTAATAATCTGAACAATAAAGATTTATTAAATTAAAAAAATAAAAATAAAACAAAACAGTACCCCACAGATTGAAAACACCATGGATCAGAGGGGCAAGTGTACATACTGCTTTATGTATTTTATATAAGAGACCTGAGCATCGTGGAATATGATATCCAAAAGGAGTCCTAGAACCAATCCTCTGTGAACATGAGGGACAACTGCAGTTGAGTTTTAGGGAAGTCAAAAGTCCTATGTGAGTTTTTGACTACACAGGAAATCAGAGCCCCAACACCAGCACTGTTCAAGAGTCATCTGTAAGAGTTGGAGACAAAATGAATAGACAGACGTGTCCAGAGCCTTGTCCTGGAGCACATAGAAAGAACAGCTGAGGGTTGCACGGGGAGTGTTTGTTGGTGAGTTGAGGAATAGCTATACTCCAGGAGACGGTGGCGGACTGCTGGACAGGACTCCCCTGACCAGGCAGCTCCCACTGCTGCTGGGTTCCCTCCCGGAGTGACCAGATCGGATGCAGAGACCGCGCCATCTTGAAGGGGAAAGTGGATGTTATTGGATACCTGAAAAATCCAGGGAATCTACAACTATGGCACCCACCGAACAGCTGCGAACCTGAGAACATTGGTCTCCAAGTGGTGCAAGCACACAGATTCAGAGGAGCTCTACACTCCACCATGGAATGGAGAGAGAGAACTACATAACTAGACACCCGGAGAAGAGAGATCATGGGGAGACAAAGAAACAGCCCACATATGAAAGAAAAGCAGGCATCACCAGAAAAGGAAGTAAATGAAATGGAGGCAAGCAACCTGTCAGAGAAAGAATTCATAGAAATAATCATAAGGTGGGTGAAAAGAATGGAAGACAAATTCGACAATATGTGTAAGAACCAAGAGGAAATGAAGAAGAACCAAGAAGAAATGAAAAATGATATCGCTGCTATAAAGAACTCAATAGAAAGCATCTAGAGTAGACTAGAATAAGCAGAGGACTGCATCAGTGAGCTAGAAGACAAGGTAGGAAAAAATACGCAAATAGAGCAGCTTCTAGAAAAAAATTAACAAGCAGGAGGAGAGCCTAAGGGAACTTTGGGACAACACGAAACAAAACCATATCCACATAATAGGGGTGCCAGAAGGAGAGGAAACGGAGCAAGAAATAGAAAACCTGTTTGAAGATATAATGACAGAAAACTTCCCTGATATTGGGAAGAAAAAACCCACACAAATCCAAGAAGCTCACAGAGTCCCAAGCAAAATGAACCCCAAAAGACCGATGCCAACGCACATTATAATTAAATTGGCAAACACTAATGACAAAGTAAGAATCTTAAAAGCGGCCAGAGAGAGACAGAAAGTTACCTACAAAGGATCCCCCATCAGGCTAGCGACTGATTTCTCAACAGAAACACATCAGGCCAGAAGGGAATGGAATGAAATATACAAAGTCATGCAAAGGAAGGGTCTGAATCCAAGAATACTGTACCCAGCAAGGCTATCAATCAAAATTGAAGGTGAAATCAGGAGCTTCACAGACAAAAAAGGACTAAGGGAGTTTATTACTACCAAACCAGCAAGGCAAGAAATGTAAAGGGTCTGCTGTAAAAAAACCCCACAGAAATAGGAAGCGAAGAAGGAACACAGAGGTAAAGAATAAAAATGGCGACAAACAAGTACCTATCAATAATAACTTTAAATATAAATGGATTAAATGACCCAATCAAAAGACATAGGGTAACGGATTGGATAAGAAAACATGACCCATATATCTGCTATGTACAAGAAACCCACCTCAGAAAAAAAGATGCACACAGACTGAGGGTGAAGAGATGGAAAAAAGCTTTTCAGGTGAATAGAAATGAAAAAAAAAAAAAAGCTGGGGTAGCAATACTTATATCTGACAAATTAGATCTCAAAGTGAAGGACATAAAAAGACATAAGGAAGGCCATTTCATAATACTGAAGGTAGCAATCCAACTAGAAGAAATAACTATGATAAACATATACAGGAGCACCCAAATATATAAAAACCTCCTGGAAGATATCAAGGGAGAGATTGGCAACAATACAATCATAGTAGGAGACTTTAATACCCCCACTATCACCATTGGAGAAATCCTCTAAACAAAAAATCAGCAAAAAAACATCAATCCTAAATGACTCACTAGACCAGATGGAATTAATTGACATCTTCAGAACATTTCACCCCAAGGCCACAGAATATACATTCTTCTCAAGTGCACATGTGTCATTTTCAAAGATATACCATATATTGGGTCACAAGCAAAGTCTCTTCAAATTCAAGAAGATAGAAATCATATAGCATCTTCTCAGATCACAGTGTCATAAAACTAAAAATCAACTATAATAAAAATGATCCAAAAAAATCAAACACATGGAGACTAAACAGCATGCTATTAAACAATGACTGGGTTACCAGAGAGATCAAGGAATAAGTAAAAAATATCATGCCAACAAATGACAATAAAAACACAACAATCCAAAAATCTATGGGACACAGCGAAAGCAGTCTTGAGAGGGAAGTTTATAGCTCTACAAGCCTACTGCAAAAAAAAAAACAAAAAAAAAAAAAAACAAGAAATAATGGTAATAAATTACCTAACCCTACGACTCAAAGAGTTAGAAATAGAGCAACAAGAGAAGCACAGTGTAAACAGAAGGAAGGAAATAATAAAGATCAGAGCAAAGATAAACGACATAGAGACAAAAAAGATAACACAAAAGATCAATAAAACCAAGAGCTGGTTCTTTGAAAGGATAAACAAGATTGATGAACCTCTAGCCAGGCTCACCAAGAAGCAAAGAGAGAGGACCTAAATACACAAAATCAGAAATGAAAGAGGAGAAATAACAAACGACCCCACCGAAATACAAAGGGTTGTTAAAAAAAATACTATGAACAACTCTATTCCAACAAACTGGACAACCTGGAGGAAATGGACATATCCCTAGAAAAATACAACCTTCCAAAACTCAATCAGGAAGAATCTAAACACCTCAACAGACCAATAACTATGGAAGAAATTGAAGCAGTCATCAAAAAGCTTCCAGCAAACCAAAGCCGGGGGCCAGAAGGCTTCACAGGGGAGTTTTACCAAACATTCAAGGAAGAACTAAAACCTATCCTCGTCAGACTGTTCCAAAAAATTCAAGAGGAAGGAATACTTCCAAGCTCATTCTATGAAGCCAGCATCACCCTAATACCAAAACCAGATAAAGATAACACAATGAAAGAGAATTACAGGCCAATATCCCTCATGAACATAGATGCCAAAATCCTCAACAAAATTCTAGCAAATCGGATCCAGCAGTACATCAAAAAGATCATACACCATGACCAAGGATCCCCCATCAGGCTAGCGATTTATCCCAGGGATGCAAGGATGGTACAATATCCGCAAATCAATAAACGTGATACATCACATAAACAAATTGAGAGATAAAAATCACATAGTCATATCAATTGATGCAGAAAAAGCATTTGACAAAATCCAACACCCTTTCTTGATGAAAACTCAACAAGGTGGGATTAGAAGGATCATACCTCAACATAATAAAAGCCATATATGATAAACCTACAGCCAACATTATACTCAATGGGCAAAAACTAAAACCATTTCCCCTAAGAACAGGAACAAGACAGGGATGCCCACTCTCACCACTCCTGTTCGACATTGTACTGGGAGTATTAGCCATTGCAATTAGACAAGAAGAAGAAATAAAAAGCATCCAAATTGGAAAAGAAGAAGTAAAGCTGCCCTTATTTGCAGATGACATGATATTGTACATAAAAACCCCGAAAGACTCCATCAAAAAACTAATAGACTTAATAAATAAATTCGGCAATGTAGCAGGATACAAAATTAACGCCAAGAAATCTATGGCATTTCTATACACCAATAGTGAACTTAAGAAAGAGAGACTAAAAAAGCAATCCCATTTACCATCGCAGCAAACAAGTTAAGATACCTAGGAATAAACTTAACTTTTACCTCCTTTTAAGGAGGTAAAAGACCAATACACGAAAAACTACAGGACACTGAAAAAAGCGATAGAGGAAGACGTACATAGATGGAAGAACATACCATGTTCATGGATTGGTAGAATCAACATCATTAAAATGTCCATACTACCCAAAGCAATCTATAGATTCAATGCACTCCCCATTAAAATACCAACGGCATATTTCACAGACCTAGAAAGAATTCTCCAAAAATTCATCTGGAATAAAAAAAGACCCCGAATAGCTGCAGCAATCCTGAGAAAGAAGAACAAAGTAGGTGGGATCTCAATATCAGGTTTCAAGCTGTATTACAAAGCCACTGTTCTCAAAACAGCCTGGTACTGGCACAAGAACAGACATATAGACCAATGGAATAGAATAGAGAACCCAGATATTGACCCAAACCACTATGCTCAATTAATATTTGACAAAGGAGGCATGAACATACAATGGAGTCAAGACAGTCTCTTCAATAAATGGTGTTGGGAAAATTGGACAGATACATACAAAAAAATAAACTAGACCATCAACTTACACCATACACAAAAATAAACTCAAAATGGATAAAGGACTTAAACATAAGACGGGAAACCATAAAAATACTAGAGGAATCCAAGGCAGAGAAATCTCAGACATAATCCGAAGCAATTTCTTCACTGATACCACTCCTAGGGCAATGGAAACTAAAGAGAAAATAAACAAATGGAACTACATCAAAATAAAAAGCTTTTGCACAGCAAAAGAAACCATCAACAAAAGAACAAGAAAGCCCACTCTATGGGAGAACATATTTGCAAATGTTATCACTGATAAAGGTTTAATCTCCAACATCTACAGGGAACTTATACAACTTAATAAAAGGAAGATAAATGATCCAATAATAAAAAAAAAAATGGGCAACGGACCTAAATAGAATCTTTTCGAAAGAAGACAGAAGGAAGACCAAGAGATATATGAAAACATGCTCAAAGTCACTAATCATCAGAGAGATGCAAATCAAAATGACAATGCGGTACCATCTCACACCTGTCAGAATGGCAATCATCAACAAACGACAAGTGCTGGTGAGGATGCGGAAAAAAAGGAACCCTCGTGCACTGCTGGTGGGAATGCAGACTGGTGCAGCCACTGTGGAGAACAGTATGGAGTTTCCTCAAAAAACTAAAAATGGAATTCCCTTTTGACCCAGTAATCCCACTTCTAGGAATATATCCCAAGAAACTAGAAACACCAATCAGAAAGGATATATGCACTCCTATGTTCATAGCAGCACAATTCACCATAGCTAAGATTTGTAAACAGCCTAAATGCCCATCAGCAGATGAGTGGATTAGAAAACTATGGTACATCTACAAAATGGAATACTACACTGCTATAAAGAAGAAGGAATTCTTACCATTTGCAGCAGCATGAATGGACCTGGAGAGCATTATGCTAAGTGAAATGAGCCAGGCAATGAAAGAAAAATACCACATGATCTCACTCATTTATGGAAAATAAAGAACATTATAACCTGATGAACAAAAAGATAGATACAGAGTCAGTAAAGCACCGAACAGACTGTCAAATTACAGCGGGAAAGCTGGGAAGTGTTGGGAAGGGGGGAAATAGATAAACCAAAGGACTTGTATGCATGCATATAAGCACACCAATGGACACAAGACACTGGGGGGGGGGGATGAGGGCATGCGACAGGGGGTAGGGGAGGCTGGGGGAAGGTCAATGGGGGGAAAAAAGGAGATATATGTACTACTATATGTAATACTTTAAACAATAAAAATATTTTTAAAAAAGAGTCAACTGTATTTACATTTTTTACCGAAAGAGGTTTACTTATAAAACTAAAAATTAGTTTTATTAAGGAAGAGGGGTGCAGTGAGTTGAAAAGCATGAACTAGAAGTAGAAATTCCCAGTGTTGGTTTTACCTTGGAATGTCTTAAAAGCTTCCCTGGGCTGAAAAGAAGAGACTAAGCAAAGAGACTATAAAGTCCTGCTCCTTCTCCTTAACTTATAAACCTAAGAATAGAATAAGTTCTCAAATTTTTCATTATTCAAATACACACACACACACACACACACACACACACACACACACACACACACACACACTAGAGGCCCGGTGCATGAAATTCGTGCACGGGGTGGGGGAGGGTCCCTCAGCCCAGACTGAATTCTCTCCAATCTGGGACCCCTTGGGTGATATCCAACTGCCAGTTTAGGCCCAATCCCTAAACTGGCAGTCAGACATGCCTCTCACAATCCAGAACCACTGGCTCCTAACCGCTCGCTTGCCTGCCTGCCTGCCTGGCTTCCTGATCACCCCTAACCACCGCTGCCTGCCTGATTGCCCCTAACCACCTCTGCCTCAGCCCCGCACCCGGGACCCGGGCTTTCCTCCCTCTGGCCAGCCACAGGCACCTGGAACCATGGGCGAGCAGCTTCTCCTGGGCTGCAGCCGCAGCCGCAGCCACTGGTGCCTGGGACCGTGGGCAGGCAGCTTCTTCTGGGCCCAGCTTTGTAAGGAAGGATGCCCAAAAGACATCCGGTCTTATTAGCATATTACCCTTTTATTAGTATAGATGCATAGGAAGAAAAAAGATTTGTCAGGACCTGAGGGTAAATTTGTTACTGAAATTTAGGCACCAAAATTTTGCTCTGAGCTTTCTGAAAATCAAAACCAAAATGCTAATATATTAAGCCATAGTTGTTTAGAATTCTTATTTCCATTAAAGGATATTAACACACAGCATGTGTTTCTTACACAGGAACTGGTCTTATAAGCTGTGTTCTTTCAACCCACAATCTTTCCTGGCCAAAAGCCTGAGCATGTTTAAAGTGGGAACCTTGATCATCTCTCAGTTACCTCCCAACAAGGTCTGAATTTATAGCATATATCAGTGTAAGGAAAATTATAGCCATTTTAGGGGTTTTGAAACTGTGAAAAACCACATAGCACTTCTGCTTATATTTTATCCATGGAAGGTCATCCAACAACTATATAAAGAGAAATTGTGAGTGTGTGTGTGCACAATATAATTATTTAAGAATATGCTTTTTCTATTAGCTTTTAAAATCTGTTTGCATAAAATGTATCTTTTCCAACCCAGCTTTTCTGAAGGTTTTGTGGGCCAAAGTGACTAGGGACATGATCTTTGCAATATTTCATTTCGTTATCTCTTATTATTACATGGTGGCCCAGAGCGTTGTATGAATAAAGCTGTCTTGTCATCAAAATGCATTCATTCACTTAACAAGTTCCTGAAAATAATGGAACAGTTGCTAAGCAATGGAGAAATTATACATTCTCAGGGATCTGTGCAGATTCTGAAAGCAAAAGTAGTTCTGGGATTTGGTATTAGTGTCTCCAGAGCCCAGCCAAACAGAAAACTAAGAAAATGTCATGCTCTATCTAATAGTCAAGAGGCAGTATTTTTTTTTTATTTTCCCTTTTCTGACCCAGGTTTCCAATGTAACAATAGAGGCAGAAAATTTCCTATCACACTGTGAACTGTGTCCATTTATAGATTACAGATAGTTGGTGAGTCTGTATAAGCTTTATTTTAAAGGAACTATGACATAAGAAAATGTATTCGTTTAATTAGGTAGTAAACTTATCTTAGTTAGAGTAATCATATTTTAAATGCAAAAATATCTGCTTACTACAGAATATTTAAATACACATTTAAAAAAACCACCAAGTTAAATTTTTAGATATAAATAAATCACCCATAATACAACCCTTTTCAAATAGCCAGTGTCAATATTTTGGGATATGTTTATCTGCCACTTTTATAGGCATATGTAAATATATTATCTATTATTATTTAACATACTACACACCCATGGACTATAATGCTACACCTTCTTTCCTCCTGCTTTCCATGCCAACCTCAGTGAGCATGAGGTCCTAGACCAGGGGTGGGGAACCTTTTTTCTGCCAAGGACCACCTGGTTATTTATAACATCATTTGTGGACCATACAAAATTATCAACCTAAAAATTAACCCATTATATTTTATCAAACTTTTAATTAACTCACCCTTAATGCCTTGCCAAGACCAGACCAAATGATTTCTTAGGCCTTATATGGCCCAAGGGCCCATGTTTCTCACCCCTGATCTAAATAATGGGAGCATAACTGGGTGTGCACTTGGTCCTAGGTCCTCAAGTATCTGAAAGGGATGTACAGAAGAGTTTTCAAATAAAATCTCTCAAATTTGAGTTTAGCCTCAAAAACATTTCCTCATTTGAACACAGTCAGAATTCTGCCAAAGCCAGTGACCTAGCATTCAGAAAGGACCTTTAATTTCCATCTATTTCAAATAAATGGGCTAATAAATTATTGGGACTTGGTGCATAGCCCAGGATCCTATTCATGTCTTATCAATTGTGACTGAGTCATAATTTTTTAGAATTTTTAATAGACAGTATTAAATTGATGGATTATAGCAATTACAAAGCAGTGATCACAAACATAGCAGTGTCTTTTCAAATAAATACCTGAAGAATTCTTCAGTGTGGCTTCATCTTGTCTGGCTATTATATTCTAAGTAGAGGCCCAGTGCGTGAATTCATGCACGGGTATGGTCCCTAGCAGCTACTGGCTGCTGGCTGCCAGCTGGGGCCTTCCTTCGTTCTGCACTGCCCCCTGGTGGTCAGTGCACATCATAGTGAGCAATCAAACTGCTGGGCAATCAAACTCCCAAGGGGACACTTTGCATATTAGGCTTTTATATATACCTAGACTAGATAGGTGATATATACACACTCCTGCAGTTTTTAAAATTAGATTTACATTAGGGCTATAATACAATGTCATTAGAACCTACAGTTATTTCTATTAGACTCTTACATATGGCTACTCAATTATCTATCTACCAGGGGCACAGTGCACGAATTCGTGCACATTGAAAGGAACTGTGGGCTGCAAGGCTGCAGTTGGCACAGGGGCAGGTCTCAGCCCATCCTCCACACCCCTGTCCAGCTTCTTCCACCGCGGCCGCTGGTCCCCTGTCTGCCAGCAGCCCCACTCCCACCACTGCTGCTCCCATGAACTGATGCTGCGGAGTGATTGAGGCTGGCACCAGCAGTGGGTGCAAGCAGCAGCGCCAGCACCAGTAGAGGGTGCAAGAGGCAGCTGCCGGCCACGATCAGCCCTCAGGAGCAGGGGGAGGTGGAGAAGCCCTGAGGGGCAATCAGGGTCGGCAGCTGCCACTCGCACCCGTTGACAGCACTGAGCAGCCAGCACTGGCACCGGCAGTGGGTGCAAGCAATGGCTCCAGCACTGGCAGCGGGTGCGAAGGGGGCCGGCGCCAGCAACAGGTGTGAGCACCGGATGGAACCGCAGCACACGGGAGCAAAGAATTTTCACCAGAGTCTCACCCCAATGACAGCAACTGGTGCCCCACTTTAGTCTGGTATCCCCGCTCACCTGCTCCACCATCCCACCATGGTTGACACCTGCTATGCTCCACGCTCTGCTGCCTGCTGCTGACGCCTGCCATGTTCTGTGCTCGCCCCCAGTGGTCAGCTCACATCATAGCTACTGGTTGTTCGGTTGTTCCACCGTTCAATCTATTTGCATATTAGGGTTTTATATATCCTATATAATTAAGAGGTAATATGCAAATTGACCCTCATGCCATCATGCCGTCACAAGATGGCTACCCTACCCAGCCCCGCCCCCGGTCTCACCCATGATCAGCCTCTCCCACCCCAATTGAGGATGGGGTGGCTAGTCAACCCTCCCACCCCACCCCCCATGGCTCCTCACTCAGGCCCAGCCATGCCCCCACACTTTCCCAGGGCTGGGGGTACCCCAGGCAAGCTGCAGGCACAGCATTGGTCAAAGGCAAAGATCCTGTCTGTCTCTGGCTTAGAGAGTCAAGAAAACCTCAGCAGTGACCAAAGACCAAGACAGAGTGGAAAGGTCCCTGCCAGCGCTTATGGTTCAAAGTGCCAGGAGGAGGCAGAGCATCTTGAACCTGCAACCCTGGTGTCTGCACACCAAGCCTGGGGGCACACCATGCTGGTGGCACCTGTGGGTGAAAGGGGGAGAGCAGGGAGCTGGGGTGTGGAGCTGAGAGGGGCCTAGAGTCTTTGGGAGCAGCCCGCCTGCTGAGGTTGCTGCGACCCGCGCGCTCAGGCTTGGTCAAAGCCCCTGGTCAGCTCTGCCGCTTGCCTTCCAGGTGTGGCTAGCCCTGAGCTGGCTGGCATTGTGCTCAGAGAAGCAGCTGTCCCTGGGCTCAGTTAAATAAGAGAAATCAAAGAGCTGTGAGTGAATATCCTCCCAGCCCCTTCCTACGACCCGGGCAAGGAGGGCTGGGGATGGGGGTAAAATGTTACTTGTGAGACTTGAAAATAATTTTATATTCCCCATTCTTATGTGGATGAAGGCAAAATAAAATAAATTTACTGTCTTCTATAAGATACAAATTTATTTTATTTTGCCTTCATCCACATAAGAATGGGGAATATAAAATTATTTTCAAGTCTCACAAGTAACATTATTTTATAGTATAAAGGGAAGTGTCTAAAATACCCTGGAAATGTAAGCTAAAATGAAATACATAGCAAGAAGATTTTATAACTTTCTATAGGAATGCTATGAACAAATGTAAACCAGTAATTTAAATGACTTCCACAATTGGTGTAAATTATTATACACAGTGGGGCAAAAGTAGGCATACAGTGGTTCATATGGAAAAAGAGATGCAGGTTATGATTATTACAATAGCTTTATTAATTCTGTTTTGCATATTCACAACTGTAAATCTACATTTGCCCCACCCTATACATAAGAGGTTTTTACAACAGCCTGGTAACACAGCCAGTTTTTCCCTACCTACAACCTCTTGCCTATCACCTGAGGCAAGAGCACTCAACCTTGGCTGCTTATGAGGGTCACCCATAGAGCTCTGTGACCAGGCCTCTTCTGAGATCAAACAAATTCTAATCTCAGGGGCAGGGGCCTGTCATGTCTGCCTTGAAAGCTCCCTGGGTGGTTTCAGTTGTGCTGGCAAAGTTGAGAATCATTGTGCCAGGGTCCTCTGTGTAGCAATGGAGGGCTATCTTAAAAAATGAATGCACTTGGCTTTTCAAAAAATGTCTGTCCCTTTTCAAATCCTACTCTGCTTTCAAGTCTTCAAAGAATTGGCAGCTGCATTATGAAGCCTTCCCATTTGACACAGCCTTTGATAATCAATCTGCTCTATGCATAGCTTTATTATAGCTCACACAGAAATAGTTATTCCTAATGGGAGGAAAAATGAAATATTAAACTGAAGGCAAATTCCTTGAGGGCAGGGAGACAGATGGATAGATGATAGATAGGTAGATAGACAGATACAGATATCCTATATAATAAAACCCTAATATGCAAATCAACCAAACGACAGAACAACCAGTCGCTATGAGCAGGGCCTAAGCTGGAAGGCAGACATCTCCTGACGGGTCCTGGACTGAGAGAGGGTGCAGGCCAGGCCAAGGGACCTCCCCTGACCCCCAGTGCACAAATGTTGTACACTGGGCCTCTAGTATAGATATAAAAGGCTAATATGCTAAGTGTCCTTCCCACCTTCTGACCAGTCACTATGATGAACACTGACCACCAGAGGGCAGATGCTCAATGCAAGAGCTGCCATGATGCGCACAAAGAACCGACACCATCAACCAGAAAGCAACACTCGGCTTCCCCTACATGGGACACAGGCTCCGTTACCACCCCAGAGCGACAGCCCACCAAATTGTAGCCGATGCTGCCGAGACCCCATGGCACAAAATGCAGCCCACAGCCCAGCCCAGCCCAGAAACAGTCACTGTGGGTGCCAGGTAATGATGCCACGTAGCAACACCCGCTTCCTCTCCCTAGCAACTAGCCTCCTTGGATTTCCAGGAACAAAGGTGGAAACATTTTACACTTTAACCAAATGTCTGTGAAGTGTTTTCCCATGCCTCATCTCATTTGGTCCTCACAGAAGTCCTGGATTAGGCAGATAGGAGACTTGGTGGAATCTATTTTTTTCTTCATTCACCAGAAAACAGAGATTTAGAAAGCTTAGAAACTTGACCCAAATGAAAAGAAGTAAAAAATGGTGGACCTTGAAAATGACTTCAGATTTTCTCACTATGCAGAATATAGTCAAACACTGCTTTTACTATAAACCTTTGTTCTCCTTGCATGATCTACAATAATCAGCTTCGTGTTGATAATTTACTGCTGTGTTGCTGACAATTAACTGAAAGAGAAGTTGGGATGCTTCACTGGGCTGGAAAAAGTTTAGCTAAATCAGAAAGCAGGTCTAATTAAGCAAGTTTATTCTACATCTATAAAAGGCTAAGCTGACTCACACATGCATGATACATATCAAGCTCTTGTTGGCACCAATCGCATGTGTGTGTTTCCATCTGTCATTGTCAATTGTGAACTTGGTTGACACTTCTATTATAGAGAAATGGTGAATAGCAATATTAAAATATTTCTTCTAATTAATTTCCTTTCAATGTGCACAAATTCGTGCACTGGGCCACTAGTAAAATAATAAATGCTCTTTAAATAAAGATGCTGTTGCTCCTACAAAGAGGCCCAGCCAGAAAGCAGCTCATTCTGTTTCACAACCAAACCAACCAGATGCTCACTGGTTATCTTCCCCACCCCTCACCCCAGGCATGATAAGAGTGTCCAGTTCTTACTCTTTGACCTGCCCAGGAGTCCTAACAGGCTACTGCCAACAGTCAGGGACATTTTTTACAGTGAATGCAGCCAAACCTGCCAATGTGCCTCTGGGATCCTGCTGAATACTGTTGTAATCACCCAAATATCCTCTGACTCCCTAACTGGTTCTGTGGACCCATTTCTCAGCTTCTATACTATTTGTCCTTGTGGCTCATACCTTCTGGAAACCTTCATTAGAGAACTATTTTTTGGTATTGTAACTGCTTCAACTAGAAACTGAGAGCCTAAAATCCAGGGAGCTGACATATTTCTAGAGTAAACCTTAGCCAATGAGTGACTATTGCAAGAAGGTGAAAACCCAGCACATGAGGAAGGAAACACTCTCCTCCAAATATCCTGGGGGATCAGGCAAGGCTAAAACTTAACCTGCAACTGTTCCCTTGCTTCGGGAGAGGGACAGGATAAAAGGTCAGTAAAGAAAGGAGGGCCCAGTGGGGTAAGGAATTAGAGACCCCAGGGGTAGTCTTTAAATTACATTGGAAGTGTGACAGAAAGCCACTAATAGATTTTAAGGAGGGGAGTGGTGTGATTTATATTTTGGAACAATCATTCAGAGCTGGATGGTGACTAGTTTGTAGATAGCAACACAGAAGCATGGGACCCAGGGAGAGGCTTTCTGTGGTGACGGAGCCACCTATCCTGAGCAGGGACACTATCTAGCACATGAGCATAGCAGTGAGAACCTACAAACAGATTGTTAACATAGGGGTATTGGTATGGGGTCTAAGAAAGCTGGGCAGCCAGATAAAATACAGGGTGTCTGGTTAAATTTGGGTTTCCCATAAACAACAAATAGTTTTTTGGTACAAGTGATTCCAGGATGGTTGGCTCACATGGTTTTCCCTTTTACTCTAACTCAACTACTGACAAATATACAGAGAAAACCTTAGGGGGCATTCCCCAGAAGCAAATCCAACAAGGAGCATTTGTGTGGAAAGTGATTTAATAGAAAATGTTCCCAGGGAAGTGGGAAATGGCAAGGAAAGAGGTAGAAAATCAGGCCAAGTCACATGGAGGGCTGTTTTGGCTCAGTCCCACAGGAAAGCTCCAAAGACAGGGCAGATCCAACCTCACAATTGTCCCTCTCGGGGACCAGGGGACATCTTGTTATTGATATCACAAAAATTATGATGACTTCAGTAAGAGAAAGTTAAACATATTAATAAAGTGACAAAGAACAAAGTAGACAATTTATACAAGAAAAATTAAAAATGACAATAAACATAAAATCATTGCTGAAACTTGCCCATAACCAAAGAAATGTAATACTACTTTTCAACTATTAGAATTGGTAAGGATTTTTTAAGTAATGATACTTAAAATTGCCAAGAAAGTAAGGAAAATTAGCACTTTTACACAATTTTATTGTAAGTGTAAGTTGGTATAACCTTGCTAAGAAACAATTTGACAAGATATATCAAAATATATAAAAATGCAGACCTTCTGACAAAGCAATTAAACTTTAAGCAATTTTTACTTAGGAAATAATGTGTATAAAACATTAAATTCAAAATATTTATTGCAATGCAACTTATATGTAAAAATGGGAAATACTAGAAATGTTTACTAATAGAGGGTTCAATTAAACCAGGCCTATTTTATGTTAATGATTATTTATTTATTTCAGCCCTTTGTATTCAGCATGTCTCTATCAAAATAAACCTACATTTCTATGAAAATTGAAGCTTTTGTGTTTTGTGGCCCACATAAACTTAAACCTTGTTTATTTGGCCTGTGTTAGTCTTTGAGTTTGACATGCTTGAATTAAATAAACGGGTATACAAAGTACCATAACTAACTATATAGCCATTTTTTAATGTAAAAATATTTTTTCAACAGAGGACGTTTTTATTTTTTAATTATTTATTGGTTAAAATATTAAATATAGTATTACATATGTCTCCTTTTTCTCCCATTGACCTCTCCCCAGCCACCACATGCCCTCACCCCACCCCCCCAGCATCTGTGTCCATTGATTATGCTTGTATGTAGGCATACAAGTCCTTTGGTTGATCTTTTACACACACACACACACACACACACACACACACACACACCTGCCTTCCCCAACAGGGGAAGTTTTTAATCATGTATCATTAAACAAAACAAAAAAAATATCATTTTGTAAAACGTGAACAGTGTGATACAATCTAAACACAGTAACAAATCTAAAAGGCTATGGATCAAAATGTTAATAATAATTATCTTTAGGTATGGAATAGGACGTTTACTTCTTTTTGCTTATGTGTATTTTTCAAATTTTCCTACAGTAAACATGTATTACATAAGTAATTAAAAATGTTATAAAATAACAAGATATTTCCTCTCTGTAATTAGTTAAAAATGAAGTACTCTCAGAGATTGGGCAGCAATACATATTTTTCTATTGTGTTAATTTCCTGTTCCATTAAGCATATGTAATAAACACTCTGCCAGCATTCCAGGTTGGATAAGAGCCAAGTGCTTCACAACAAACAATGGAAAGCATCCATCCCCAGCTTTGACCTGGGCCAGCAAACCATGGCCTCAGGGCTGAATCCATCAGGTTTCATGTTTAGAAAAGTCTTCAAGTCATGTTAAGAATCTATGTGAGCAAAGTAGCCCCTAGAAAGGCATCCCTTTGTAGTAACTGTTGCCTCAGTGAATTTAGAATGTTATCAATGACTTCACAGCTGGAAAAATCTAGTGAAATGCCCTGTATGTTGTCGATGCTCAACAAATGTTTGGACTGGGACTTAATGACCTTCATTTTAGGAGTGACAGAACTAAATTTGAAAAGCTAAAAAAATAAAACATTTTGTATGTACCACCAGGAAGCCATACTAGTAATGTTTCTCTTTTTTCTAAATTCAAAAATTATAAGGCAGTTCCTGACTGACAAACTCTTGTCTGTCCAGTGCGACTGCTGCCCAACTCACAGGAACTTAGTTCAAATATTTCAGTGCTTTAGAAAAGCTGTAGGTTGAGTAGGGGAGGAAGAAAGAAGCCATGAACATCAGAAACAACCATAAGGCCTATCTCAATGGCAGAGTCTGAAGTGATCCTTGTACTCACTTTTTTGGATACTTCTCATCCCTACCACCACCAACATAGAGTGGACTTAACCAGGTAAGAATCTTCTTTTACTGTTGTCTTTAAAAAGTGACCCTTTGTCAATTTCCCAGTCAGGATCCTAAACATCTTGCACGAATTAGAGCTTACTGTCGTAGTAGACTTCAAAAACAATTTCATCTCTCTTCTAAGCTTTACCTAACAAAGAAAAATGGAACCCATTAGAGAAGACCTATATTCCTCCATAGTGGCTTAACTAATAAATCCCATCACAGAAATATTTATGTAAATGAGGCATTGCATTTTAGTCCCCCTTTTTCCATTCCAATAACCTGCAAGAGAGTAACATTCCATTAGCATGTTGTCTATATGTGGGTGGCTAAAAATGAAATTTGAGGTTTTAGTGATCCATTTCCAGATGGAAAAGCAAACAGGGGTAGACTGTATCATCATCCACAGTGCAATGAAACTGTGACCCTGTGCCACAAACTTAGGCTGACATTCTGAAGTGACACTGTGGACAATACTCAAAATTAAATAATGGGCATATTTCATCCCAAAAATATGAGTGGGAAAATGTAAATGACTAAGGGACCCACCACCAAAACTATAACATGAGAGAGTACTTGGAGTGTTTCAAAAACAGAGGATTTTTTAAAGTACATGAAGTCAATTATGGATACTATGTAATTTTGGTCACAGTTTCATTTAATCTGTGGCAGTCCAATATTGTGTCCTCCTTTCTCTTCCACTACCTCCATTTCCTCCTCTGGGAGGTTCGAGATGCCTGGGAGAGTTTGAACAGAAGTCAGAAGAGCCCAGGTGAGGAAGCATCCTGGGATGCATAGTTGGTTCAGAGACAAGAGATAACCATGTACCTGTCCTAAGAAATTTCAGTCATGCTCTGCTTCAGTCCACCATTGCCATTGCCCCCTCTTAATAAATTTGGTTCTCTCACATTCTCCCATCTTTAGGCATTTTTTCCATAAAGAATTGAACATATCTGTAAGACTGAATATTTGCAATGAATGTTTTACTTTCCATGGCTGGGTTAGTTTCTCCTGCTTTAATAGGGTTGTAAGTTCTCTCATTTCATAATATATCATAGAATAAGTAAAAACCCAGTAATTCCTTTAAGTTAAAACAATCCTTTTCCCTCAATACCAGGCATCAGCCCTCCCCCCCTTGCCTTACACAATCAAGAGTTAAATGCTCTGTCTGCTGTAAGGCACCAAATCACTTGATCCATGTCAGTTCCCTCAATTTAGGCCCATATTCTCTAGAAACAAGATCAGAGGCTACTCTCACTTTTTTACCACCAAGAAGCTCAGGGACAGCTGCTGCTGCCTCACACCACAGCAATACAGAGGAGCCTGGCTGATGAACACATGCAGAAAGGTGGCTCCTTCCCTTACTTCTTCCAGGAAAGTTCCCTCTCTGCCACATATCACAGGAGTCCCTGCCTTGTATATTATTTATTAGAGGCCCAATGCATGGATTCATGCACTGGTGGGGTTCCTTGGTGTGGTCGAAACCAGCAGGCCAACTACTGCTCCTGCCTGCCACTCCTGCTCATCCTGGCCCCACTGCACCTGCTGCAGGTTCACACCCAGTCGGTCCCGATTGGGAGAGGCTTGCGCCACTGCAGAGGTGCTCACCAGCCATGAGCCCTGTGTCTGGTGCCCATCCGTCAGCTGAGTGGCACTCCTGCTGTGGGAGCGCACTGACCACTAGGGGGCAGCTCCAGTGTTGAGTATCTGCCCCCTGGTGGGCATTGCGCATCATAGTTACCAGTCGACCAGTTGTTCAGTCGCTTAGGCTTTTATATATATAGATTTTACTAGAGACCCGGTGCATGACATTCGTGCATTCGAGGGTGGGGGGCCCCCTCAGCCCTTTAGCAGTCCGGGAGCCCTTGAGGGATGTCTGACTGCAGCTTAGGCCCACTCCCCGAAGCCACAGTCAGACATCTTTAGTGCTGCTGTGGAGGCGGGAAAAGCTCCCATCACCACCACTGCGCTCACCAGCCTTCAGCCCGGCTTGTGGCTGAGCAGTGCTCCTTCTGTGGGAGCACACTGACCACCAAGGGGCAGCTTCTGCATTGAGTGTCTTCTGGTGGTCAGTGTGCCTCATAGCGACCGGTCATTCCACCGTTCAGTCGATTTGCATATTGCCCTTTTATTATATAGGAAGATTTTATTAGTATAGACATCCAGAAAGTTCATCTCCCTAGAGACAAGGAATAGAGTCTGTGTGGACAGTGGTGGGCCCTTTTTTACCTGCTCATCATGTAATTAGTCCTCTTGTTCTGGGCAGAACTCTTTTTTTTCCCCCCCAAACTATTTGGCTTATTTAAAGTTCTGTGTATTCAAGATTTGTACTTTCAATGACAGAAAAAAATGAATAACACAATTAAGAAACTGAGATTTCACTAATTAAGGAAACAATTCACTCATATATGTCAATGTAGAGTACCACAGAAAAAAAGTGTTGGCACTAGCTAGCAATATAAAATTACAATTCCTTACACTGTATTAGTCTTAACACATTTTTTAGATTTACATGTAAACTAGAGGCCTGGTGCATGAAATCGTGCACAGGTAGGGTCCCTAGGCCTGGCCAGCGATCAGGGCCAATCAGGGGCTGCCGGCTGTCGGCAAGGGCCTTCCTTCATTCTGCGCCATCCCCTGGTGGTCAGCGCATGTAATAGCAAACAACAGAACTCCTGGTCTCCCAGTCGAACTCCCGCAGGGACACTTTGCATATTAGCCATATATATATGTATATATACATATATATACATATATATATATATATATATATATATATATATATATATATATTTCATTTTTCTGCTGCTTTTGCAAATGGTGCATTTTTTTTAAATGTTCAGTTGTTCATTAGAATATAGTTATACAATTCAATTTTGTATATTGATCTTGTATCCTAAACTCAATAAATTCACATATAAGTTCCAAGAGATTTTTTGAGGATTCTTATTATTATCTACATATACAGTCAAATCTCAGTTCTTGAACATCTCCTATCTCAAACAATTCTGTTTTTGACCAAATTGTTCACAGGAGAAAAAAAAAGTCTCAGTTGTTGAACAGAATTTTGGTTCTGGACCTGACATGACAACCCTTTTATGCAGATACATAAGCATAATAAAAAGTGTCTCTCAGGCCACAAACAAAGGAGAGAATATGAGTCAATTTACTGCAAAACCTGGATTTGTTAAGATCTCAAGAAATTGTGCTGTGAATATTTTTGTGGGTTTTTGGGGATTTTGTTAGTTTTGTTTTGCTTTTGTTGCTGGTGAAATGGATGATTAGCACAACTTTAAAACATAAAGAGGCTATCAAGAGTGCTAATGTTGCTAAGGGTATGAAAGTGCTCAAAAGCAATAATCACAGGCAATTGAAGAGGTAGAAAAACTGCTGTTGATTTGGATAAACAAAAAGCAGTTAGCCAGTGACAGTATTTCTGAGGCAGTGATACGTGAAAAAACAATGATGCTGCACACTGACTTTCTGAAAGACAACCTGTAACAAGTGCTGAAGTGATTCATTTAATGCTAGTAGGGGGTGGTTGGATACATTTAAGAAAAGAAATGTTTGTTTTTAGATTAAACAGTACATGAGATATTTACTGCATATAAGAAAGGTTAAATCAGGTAATCATTTATGGAATGGAATAAATTAATTCAATTTACGTTATTTCTAATGGGAAAAAATGACTCAGTTTTCAAACAAATTGATTCTTGAACAGACTTCCAGAACAAATTAAATTCAAGAACCAAGGTTCCACTTGGTTTATGTAATGTATTTATGTAATGTAAATTATTTATGTAATGTATTTATTTCCTCTTGAATTACACAAAAGGTAAGAGTTCCTTCCTTTTTGCAGCCATGTAGTAATTACATTGTGTAAATGTACCAAAAATATTTTATCCACTTTATTAGACTGAAAAATTCCTTCATAATTTGTTGAGAATTTTTATCACGATTTGATATTGAAATTTGTCACAATATTTCTGTGTATCAATTTCTATGATTAGGAGGTTTTTATTTATGTTTGCTGATTAATGAATGATACAGGGTGGGACAAAAGTTGGTTTACAGTTTTGAGTATGCAAAACAGAGTTTATTATTGTATTATTAGGGGCCTGGTGCATGGGATTCATGCACCGGTGGGCATGGCCTGTGGGGATCAGCCCGCTGTGGGAGCACTGCTCATCCCAGTCAGCCGAGTGGCTGTGGACCCGCCCTCTGAGCGGCTGCTCCCTGGTCCAGCATCTTCCATGGAGCTGGAGCATTCACCTCTCCAGGGCCTGTCCCAGGGACAATAGCACTGAGAGGCGGCAGAGTAGGTGTCAGTCCCTCGGCAGCCATGAACGCGCCTCCCAGCCTCCAGGGTCAGCTCTGTGAGCCCAGCAGCAGTGCTGCGTGGCCTGCAGGCATCTGAAGGAGATGGCAGGGAGCAAGGAGGAGGAGCCTGGGGCGAAGAGGCAATGAAAGCAGCCTGGGTTCCTGCCCATTGGCCCAGGGTTTGCAGAGGGAGCAGTCACACATCCCGCTCAGCCAAGCGGTGCTCCCACTGTGGTAGTGCACTGACCACTAGGGGGCAGTTCCTGCATTGAGCATCTGCCCCCTAGTGGCCAGTGCATGTCACAGCAATTGGTCGACTGGTCATTCTGGTTGTTCTGCCATTCAGTCGCTGGGCTTTTATTATATAGGGTTACTTATTACTAGTGGCCTGGTGCACAAAATTCATGCACCGGGGGGTGTCCCTCAGCCTGGCCTGCACTCTCTCCAAACCGGGATCCCTTGGGGGATGTCCAACTGCCAATTTAGGCCAGATCCCTGTCTGGCCTAAACCGGCAGTCGGACATCCCTCTTGCAATCTGGGACCGCTGGCTCCTAACTACTCACCAGCCTGCCTGCCTGATCACCCCTAACCACTCTGCCTGCCAGCCTGCTTTCCCCTCAACTGCCCCTGCCACTGGCCTTCTCACCCCCAACTGTCCCCCTTGCCAGCCTGCTCCCCCCAACTGCCCCCTCACTGGCCTGATAGCCCCCTACTTACCCCCCTGCCAGCCTGCTCACCCCCAACTGTGCCCCTGCTGGCCAGATCACCCCCTACTGCCCCCCCTGCCAGCCTGCTCATCCCCAAATGCCTCCCCCACCGGCCTGCTCACCCCCAACTGGCCCCCCTGCTGGTCTGATCACCCCCAACTGCCCTCCCCTCATGGCTTGATCACAACTAACCACCTCTGCCTTGGCCCTGCCACCATGGCTTTGTCCGAAAGGATATCTGGAAGGTCTCCCAGAAGATCTCCCAGTCAAATTAGCATATCATCCTTTTATTAGTATAGATTGAATTATTTTCCATAGGGACAACTGTAAACCTACTTTTGCCCCACCCTATGTGTATTGACTTTTTAAAGTTGTTATAATCTTGAAATCCTGGTAAAAACCCATCTGGCCTTTGATTGTTTTTATTTATTTATTTATTCTAAAAACCTGCTTCTTAATTGGTGTTTACATGAGTTATATTTTATAAAATCCTATCTAATAAAAGAGTAATATGCAAATTTATCATCACTCCCAATACACAAGATGGCTGCCCCCATGTGGTCAAAGATGGCTGCCCCCATGTGGACACAAGATGGCCGCCACAAGATGCCCAGCAAGAGAGGGCAGTTGGGAGGGACCAGGCCTGCAAAGGAGGGCAGTTGAGGCAATCAAGCCTGCAGGAGAAGGCAGTTAGGGGTGACCAGGCTGGCAGAGGAGGGAAGTTGGAGGCAACCAGGTCTGCAGGGAAGGGCAGTTGGGGGGGACCCAGCCCTGCAGGGGAGGGCAGTTAGGGGTGACCAGGCCTGCAGGGGAGGGCAGTTAGGGGCAATCAGGCTGGCAGGGTAGCAGTTAGGCATCAATCAGGCTGGCAGGGGAGTGTTTAGAGGGTGATCAGGTTGGCAAGCAGAAGCAGTTAGGGGCAATCAAGAAGGCAGGCAGGTGAGCAGTTGGGAGCCAGCAGTTCTGGATTGTGAGACGGATGTCCGACTGCCCATTTAGTCCCGATCCCAGTAGGATCCCGGACATCCCTCGAGGGGTCCCAGATTGGACAGGGTGTAGGCTGGGCTGAGGGACACACACCCCCATGCACAAATTTTGTTCACTGGGCCTCTGTTATTGATATAATTGGATTTAGGGCTAGCATTTATTCTGTTTGTTCCCCTTGCCCTTTCTTTCCTGTACTCTTTTGGATTTTCTGAATATTCTTGTACTGCATATTTATTTATTGGCTTTTTAACTATATGTCTTTGCATTATTTCACTTTAGTGTTTTGTTTTTTCAGTGATTGAATATATGCACTTAAACTCTCAAAGTTTTACTTAGGGTTAATATTTTACCACTTTATGTAAAATGTGAAAGCATTTCAACCTTACAGTTTCTTTTGTTATGGTTGTCAGACATATCATATACCGGTATTAGGCTAAGTGAAACAAGTCATAAAGAGAAACACAAATTTCATATGATGACTTATATGTAGAATCCTAAATAAATAAATAAAACAAAACAGAAGCAAACTCATCATACAAAGAACAAACATGTTTGCCAGATAAGAGGGGGAGTTGTTGGCAAAAAAGGTGAATGCGATTAAAAAGTACAAAATTACAATTATAAAAAATTTAGTAATGAGAACATAAAAAACAGCACATGGAATATAGTCAATAATATTGTAATAAGTATATATAGTGCCAGATTGGAATAAGACTTATGGTGATCACTTTGTAAGGTATATAATTTAATCACTATTTGTACCCCCTGAAACTAATATAATATTGTGTATCAAGTATAATTTAAAAATTAAAAAACAACACCAAGCATTATATTTTTCATTTTTAATAATAATAGTGAGATCCAAGATGGCAGCTGATGGGACAGCAGTCAGCAAGATAGTGTGAATGAGTGAGAGAGCAAAAGGAGAGTGAGTAGTCATGCAGGGAGTGTGTATATTTGTGAGTGAGGGACAGTTATATTCCACAGGACTTTCAGGGACTGGTGGACCAGGCTCCCCTGGCCAAGCAGCCTCTATTACCACTGAAATCTCTCCCAGAGTGGCCAACTCTGTTACAGAGACCATGCCATCTTGAAGGGGAGAGTAACTGTGATCAGAATCCTAACCTTTCCTTCACTGGGGAGACCTCAGATATCTCCCAGGACCCTACAGCCACAATACCCAGGGACCAGCTGCCTCAGCTGTGAACCCACAAACACTGAAACTCCAGCCTCCTCAGCCTGTTACTGAAATTTAGGCACCATGGGCACCTAAAAAGTTTGTCCAAGGGGAGACAAGGTAGTGACCCAATATGCGAATGTGTCCTGTGCCTTCTCACAGAGCAGATAGAAGAAACAGCTGAATGGAATAACATCCACCCAGAGTTGGCAAATTAAACACAGCTGTTGAGGCAATCCATTGACAGAAAGGTCAGAGATTGCCTGGAGAGAGGTGGGATCTTGGATCTGGGCTGGAGGGAGAAATGTGTGCAGCCGGGGCTAGAATCTCAGAGGGAAACTGTACTGCACCAAATCTGTGGCACATGAGCACAGTGTAGCCCTCAAATGTGGAAGGGGGTCCACAGGGCTGCTGGCATCCAGGGACTCTAGATCTACGCACACAGCTGTGGGAGACTGTACCCAGAAAGGCAGCCTGAAGTTCTATACCGGCCGTGCAAGTCTGGGGGGAGAAAGATGTGAGGTAGTGTGGTGCTTTGCCTTTATAACTTCCTTGCTAAACCCAGTACATAGGATCTTTCAATTAAAAACACTCACCAAGACTGCAGGGGAAGGTGGTTTCTGTGGAAACGGGGGATCAGAATAGGGAGAGAAGAGCAGAAAACAAGCTCTGGGACAGTCCATCCCTCCAACGCAGTCTTGAGTGTGGCAGGGAAAGGAAGAGTCTAAACACCCCCAGAGAGCCCTAGGGGACTAAGTTGAGGGGCCATTTGGTCCTAGAAACTAATACAGAAACACTGCCACACAGGAGCTGTATCAGAAATAGACACTTGTGTAAATACAACTAAAGGCAGGCAGAGAAAAAAAAACTGAGCAGAGTGATCCTGCCAGCTTGAAACCAAAATGGTGGCATATGACACAGAGGAGCGGTGGATTGTGGGGAACTTCAACACTGTGCTGACTACCTGACAAGAAACAGACATGCCATGCAGAACAGAAGAGAGGGGTTTAAACCAGCCCCCATGGGTTATTGAAGCTCTGCTGAAGCAAATGAACTTCACTACTTCACTTTTAAAAAATATATATATTTTATTGATTTTTTAAAGAGAGGAAGGGAGAGGAATAGAGAGTTAGAAACATCGATGAGAGAAAAACATCGATCAGCTGCCTCTTGCACACCCCCTACTGGGGATGTGCCTGCAACCAAGGTATATGCCTTTGACTGGAATCGAACCTGGGACCCTTCAGTCCGCAGGCCAACGCTCTATCCACTGAGCCAAACCGGTCAGGGCTTCACTTTCTTTTTTTCTTTAAAAAAAAAAACATTTTATTGATTTTTTACAGAGAGGAAGGGAGAGGGATAGAGAGTCAGAAACATCGATGAGAGAGAAACATTGATCAGCTGCCTCCTGCACACTCCCCACTGGGTATGTGCCAGCAACCAAGGTACATGCCCTTGACCAGAATCAAACCTGGGACCCTTGAGTCCACAGGCCGACGCTCTATTCACTGAGCTAAACCAGTCAGGGCTTCACTTTCTTTTTTTAAAAAAATATATTTTATTGATTTTATACAGAGAGGAAGGGAGAGGGACAGAGTCAGAAACATCGATGAGAGAGAAACATTGGTCAGCTGCCTCCTGCACACTCCCCACTAGGTATGTGCCAGCAACCAAGGTATATGCCCTTGATCAGAATAAAACCTGAGACCCTTGAATCCACAGGCCTACGCGCTATTCACTGAGCCAAACTGGTTAGGGCACTACTTCACTTTTTATTTTTTATCTTTTACTTAAGAAACTAAATTTTTTTCTCACTTTATTTTGCTTTTTTAATTATATTTTTAAACATTATTATTATTACTACTAGAGGCCTGATGCACGAAGATTCATGCAAGAATGGGCCTTCCTTCTCCTGGCTCTCCACACTGCCTTCGCTCTGGCTGTTGCCACCTTTCCACTCCGGCCTGGAGCTGCCTTTACGCTCCAGCCTGGAGTCGCCTTTCTGCCTTCCTACGCTGCCCAGAGGCCCAGAGCAGCTGGGGTGGTGTGTAACACCTGCGTTGTTGCCATGGCGACAACACAAGCATCCCGCCCTGCCCCCGGCTGCTTGGCACCTGCGTATGCAAATTAACCTGTCAGTTTTGTTGGGTTAATTTGCATACTCACTCCTGATTGGCTGCTGGGCATCACGAAAGTACAGTCAATTAGCATGTTACTCTTTTATTAGGTAGAAGATTATTTTACCTCTTTTAAGTTTTATTTTATCTTTTCTTTATTTTATTTTAATTTTATTTTTGGATTAGAGTTCTACATTCTATTTTTATTTTTTATAATTATTTTACTCTATCTCAATTTTTCCTTTATGCCAACCCTTTCTCCCTCACTTTCCCCCTTTTTCATCGGGTTTCTCTTCCCCTGTTCCTGCTTTAGTTTTTCACTAGGCTTTCTTTTTATTCCCTGTTAAAAATTGATCATACTCACATATCTAATTTCCTTTCCCCTGCTCCAAGTCTATGCACATTTCTCCTTTTTCTTTTTTTACTAGCCAAATTTTCCCTCCCTCCCTCCTCCCTCCCTCCCTCCCTCCCTCCCTCCTTCCCTCCCTCCCTCCCTTCCTTCCTTCCTTCCTTCCTTCCTTCCTTCCTTCCTTCCTTCCTTCCTTCCTTCCTTTTTCTTTCTTTTTTCCTTTCTTTCTTATAGTTGTTGTTTGTTTGATTGCTTGTTAGGTTTTTTAAAAAAATTTTTCATTTTTTTTATGCTTATGTTTTTCCTCTCCTCATTTTCTCTTCCTCTACTAATAGCTTAATTACCTTCAATCACCAATTCAGGCCTATCTGCTCTCTATTCTCCTTTTCCAAAAACAGATGAATACATATATGGGTAGATTAAAGAAAGGAAAATGTTTTTTACTTTTCTTCTTAAACACTCATTCTTTTTCTACCTCCTCTGTACTGGCCATTTACCCATTTATTCAATTGCTTGACCTCACCTTCCAGAAATAAGCTCTGCCTCCTCAGATTCAGCTTCCCTCCTTCTTTTCTGGGCATTTGTTGTTTGCATTTTTTGGATTAGTTGTTGCTTTTTGGAGTTTTCTCCCCATATACATATATTTCCCCCTTCTTTATTCTTCTCTTTCTTTTCTCTCTTACCTTTTCTTCTTTTCTCAATGTCATTTTTGCACTCTTTTCTCTCCCCTAATTAATTCTCTTTTCTCTGGCGGGCACCTTTATTTGGGGTTATTGGTATCATGAATACATTCATGCTTGGTGCCCTCTTTGTCATGTCTTGTGTTGTATTTTGTGCCTTTAAGTCAAAGCACTGATTTCTTTACATTTCTCATGAGAAATCTGCAACACCCTGAGAGGAGCAAAAATGGGAAGACAAAATAACAGCCCCCTACAAAAGAAAAGTAAGTAAATGAAATGGAGGCAAGCAAATTGTCAGAAAAAGAATTCAGAGCAATGATCATAAGGACACTGAAAAGAATGGAAGACAAATTTAACAACATGTGTAAGAACCAAGAGGAAATGAAGAAGAACCAAGAAGAAATGAAGAATGATATAGCTGCTATAAAGAACACAATAGAAAGCATCAACACTAGACTAGAAGAAGCAGAGGACCGAATCAGTGAGCTAGAAGACAAGGTGGGGGGGGGGGGAACCCGAAGCAGAGCAGCAACTGGGAAAAAAACTTAAAAAACAGGAGGAGAGCCTAAGGGAACTTTGGGACAACACGAAACAAGACAACATCTGCATAATAGGGGTGCCAAAAGGAGAGGAAACTGAGCAAGGAATAGAAAACCTGTTTGAGGAAATAATGACAGAAAACTTCCCTGATATTGGGAAGAAAAGAAGTCACACAAGTTCAAGAAACACACATATTCCCAAACAAGAATAACCCAAAAAGACTGACACCAAGACACATCATAATTAAATTGGCAAACACCAACTACAAAGTAAGAATCTTAAAGAGTGCCAGAGAGAGACAGAAAATTACCTATAAGGGGTCTTCCATTAGACTATCAACTGATTTCTCAACAGAAACACATCAGGCCAGAAGGGAATGGAATGAAATATACAAAGAGATACAAAGCAACGGGCTAAATCCAAGAATACTATATCCAGCAAGGCAATCATTAAAAATTGAAGGTGAAATCAGGAGCTTCATAGACAAAAAAAAAAAAAAAAAAAAAAGGGCTAAAGGAGTTTATTACCACCAAGCCACCAATGCAAGAAATGCTAAAGGACCGCAGTAAAAAGAAGAAATAGGAAGGGAAGAAGGAACACAGGCATCCTATATAATAAAGACATAATATACAAATTGACCCTCATGCCCTCCCACAATATGGCTGCCCCCATGTGGTCAAAGATGGCCAGCAGGGGAGGGCAGTTGGGGGAGACTGGGCCAGCAGGGGAGGGAAGTTGGGGGCAACCAGGCCAGCAGGGGAGGACAGTTGGGGATGATCTGGCTGGCAGGGGAGAGCAGTTGGGGGCAATAGGGCTGGCAGGGGAGCAGAGTTAGGTGTCCATCAGGTTGGCAGGGGAGTAGTTAGGGGGTTATCAGGCTGGCAGGCAGGCAAGCGGTTGAGAGCCAGCAGTCTGGATTGTGAAAGGGATATCTGACTGCCGGTTTAGGCCCGATCCCTGTGGGCCTGTGGAGAGGGTGCAGGCTGAGCTGAGAGATACCCCCTCATGCACGAATTTTGTGCACTGGGCCTCTAGTATTATAAATACATAACTTATAGATGTTTGCTCATTTACACAAGGGTCTGGCCAAAAGCCATACATGAGGGATATTATTTTCACATATATCTTTCTCTGGATCTTCCTTATTGCAGGAGGTGGCATCCAGAGAGCAAGGAAAGCCTTCTAGGTTTCATGAACAGGACACTGAATGCTATATTAATTTCATTTTGGGCTGATGATTACCTGATTCATACTTTCCCAGACTTCTCTGGGTTTTGCTTTCCCAGGACAAACACATTTTCACTTTGTGAAAATAAGATTTGCCCTTTGTTAATATAATTCTACTTTATCTCCAATCGGAATTCTAAAGTATATTAGTTTTAAAATGCTTAAATCATTTCTTCAGTAGTTTAACTATTTTTATGCAGAGAACATCCAAGAGGAGAATCGTTATTAAACACTCCAAAGAGAAAAAAAATCTCTTAAAGCAGGACCGGCTGTTTAATAAATAATCCTTGAATTCTTGCAGCCCTTTCTTCCAGATTATAAGCAACAGCAAGGATCGCTGAAGAAACCCATCACTGCAAAATCTACACACAAAAGGAAGTGTCTAATAGAGTGAGATGACAGTACAAAGGACTGAAATGCACTTGTCTTTGTAGAGAGAACAAAGATGTCTCTGGCAATTACAACCACGTTTGTTTGTTTTAGCTATGCTCAAAGGGAAGCCTGGAGAAACCACAGCATTTGGGGTGCTGGATAGGGTGCCCTTCCTCCAAGGCAGGTGGCAGGAACACATGTGTGTGGGGAGAAAATAATAATAAGATCAGTCTTTGGTATGAGACTATTTAACCCTTTGCACTCGCTTGCTTTTTTCTCGATTCCTTTATTCTACTCGGGATTTAATTTTTTAAACACCCCAGATTTTACAAAGCGTGGCAGTAGAATAAAGAACTGGAGTTTATTTTCATACAAACTTATTTTTTTGGATTTTTTTATATTTCAAATTATTGATACATTCAATAACCGTCACACTCGACATCCGAGTGCAAAAGGTTAAATGCATTATAAAATTGTAGTCTCATAACTTTTAGTATACAGCATATATAGTATACTATATGGATATGTATTTTATGCTCATATGGAGATAAGCCATAACAGAATTGAAACAAATTAGTCTCCTGAGACCTTCATTAATTTGGCTGGCAAGGCTCTTCAGATCCAGGACTATTCTCCCATTTCAGAATATTCTGTTTCCTGTACCTTCATACCTGTGCCATAGGCTCTGGCCAAACCCATGAGCTTGTGGTCTCCAAATGAGTCATGCCCTCTGATAGTTTTAGGAGCTGTTTCCTCTCCTGGCCCTTCCTCCTTCCCACTCAAACATGCTTCTTGCCCAGTGTACTTCTACTCTCAGGAGGCATCCCTCACTTCCCCAGGCAGAGTTCCTTGTTCCTGGTATTGTGCCCATGGTGCTCAGTGCCACACTTTCTTCAGGGCTCAGAACCCCGCACACTATTTAACTAGTATGTCTTCCTATGAGACAGAGATAATCACCTTCATGTGCCAAGTATTCAGCATAGCACTTGACTCAGAGAGAACCTCAATCAATATTTCAATAAATGAATAAATCAATGAATATGAACTAATGAATACAAATCTCTCTCTCTAAAATAATAGGATGTTTTTGCTTTTCTTTAGCCTTTCTGAAACTGGCATTTGCCCTAGAGATTCCTGAAGGTCAAGATGTTGTTTGCTGTTTGGTTTGGACAGACAAAGACTTGTGTATTCACTGTCTTCCACCATTCCCCTGAGGAACAGCTAGACCAGGTTAGAAACTGCGATCAGGGAAAGCTCTGTGAAAGTGGGACCAAAGCCAGCTCTCTCATTTCTGGAAAGGATTTAAAAAGCTAACAAAAAGAAAAAGAGAGAGAGAAATAAAATGCTAATTTGTAAAACTATTCAATCTAGGATAACCAGGTAATCCCATTTTTGCTCCCTGAAAAAATAAAGTATACTCAAGTCTTCAATAGATTGATATAAATTAGCAAATATATAAAACTAGAGGCCTGATGAATGAAGATTCATACAAGAATTGGCCTTCCTTCCCCTGGCTGCCAGCACCACCTTTACTCTGGCTCGAGCCGCCTTTACGCTCTGGCCCAGAGCTGCCTTTCCGCCTTCCCAGGTTGCCCAGAGGCCTGGAGCTGCTGGGGTGGTGTGGAACAATGCAAGTGTCCCTCCCAGCCCCCGGCCACTTGGCACCTGCATATGCAAATTAACCTACCATCTTTGTTGGGTTAATTTGTATACTCACTCCTGATTGGCTGGTGGGTATCACGAAGGTGAGTCAATTAGCATGTTACTCTTTTATTAGTGTAGATAACAGGACTTCAGATTTAGGACTGATAAAATGCATAACAGTAGGTCAAGAATAAAAATCTTGAAAAACAAAGAATAAAGGTCAAGTTCCTATCTGACTCATCTGTGGATCCTAAGCCCTGGCCTCTAAGAGCACATGGTGGCGAGTGAGCAAATGCAGGTCAAAGAGCAGAGGCCAGCTGGAACATACCCCAACACGTGCCCCAAAACTAGGAAAGCCACACCTGCTCTGGTGAGGTAGAGGGACTTCTTTTACACAATCCCTCATCATTCCAGAAGAAGGTATTAGAAAGGGGTATAAGGTGTAAAATGTTAGCTCTATGACAACGCTGTTCTTGTGTCTACCCAAGAAACTTGATGGTCTTGGTGCTTCACATGAAAAATAAGTATTCAATATCTACCCAAGTCCAAGCTCCGTGATGCCACCCCCCCACGTGGTCACCCTCTGCCCAAGAGGATTGTCAGTCTAGCAAAGGGGGACAAATAAATTAATGCAGTAATCTGCTCTGGGAAACAGTATAGAATGGGTTTAGATTGCTGTGGGGCTAAAGTGATACAGCCACTATGGAAAAAAGTATGGAGGCTCCTCAAAAAATTAAGAATAGAGCTACCATATGACCCAGCAACCACTCTTTTGGATATCTACCTGAAATTTTTGAAAATATTTATTTGCAATGATATATGCACCCCTATGTTCATTGCAGCATTATTAACAGTGGTCAAGACATGGAAACAACCAAAGTGTCCTTCAATATATGATTGGATAAAAAAGATGTGAGATATATACATACACACACACACACACACACACACACACACACACACACCATGGAATACTACTCAGCCATAAGAAAAAATGCACTACTGCCATTTAGGACAACATGGATGGATCTTGAGAATATCGTGTTAAGTGAAATAAGTCATACAGAAAAAGTCAAGTACCATATGTGGGATATAAAACTGAAAGCAACAAATGAACAAACAAGGCAAATAAACAAAAACTCATATACACAGACAACAGTACGGTGGTTACCAGAGGGAAGTGGGGTGGGGTAGTAAAGGATAAAGTGGGTCAAAGACTGGTATATGGTGATGGAAGAAGATCTGAGTTTGGGTAGTGGACTTGCAATGCAATATACAGATGATGTATCATATAATTGTACGTAAGAAACCTATATAATCTTATTAGCCAATGTTACTCCAATAACTTTAATTTAATAAAAAGAAGAAAAACTAAAATATTCCCTCAGGGAGGCTCAGAGGATCAGGAAAGGGTTAAAAACAAAGTTAGCTCCAAAACAGAGGTTTAAGAAATAATGGTGGTTGCTATGGAGCAGGGCTCAGGTGAGCATACAGTGTGGATGAGGGGGCTCCACAGAACCAGGTTTGCTCTCCAGGAGAATATGTTTGGGGTACTTCTGACAGTTGATGGGACTGGAGCACTGAGCATGTGGAGAGAGCACTGAGGAGTTGGGGCAGGTAGGAGGCTGGGTGGTAGACGGGCCTGATTATTAATGATTTAATGTACAACACTGGGGAGTCTGAAGTCTAGCCTATAGAGGATTGGAGACCCTTAAAAAGATCAGAAAGGGTGAGGGCCCAGAAATAAAGCCTTATTTTTTTTTACTCTTTAATTCACACATGATATTTATTGATCCTGAGACTCTCTAAGCAATCATTTGTGCTAAGCACCAAAAACTTCCAATAATTGTAACTTATTTCCATTCACTTGCTCCTGTCCTACTTAAACTACTGGAAATCTGTATGGTTTTAATTGTCTGAGATATTTGACTTACTCAGAACGAAACCTGTCCCCTATTAGGTCACAGAATATGGCCAAGATTTAACTCCCCACTTTTGTCTGAAAGGTCATCCAACCACACAGCTTAAGCACTACTATGCTAAAATCTTGTTATGATTTCCAAACCTTCACATTTCACCAAATGTAAGTCCAGCTTTCTCCACGATATATCCAGTGCCATGCACCAGACATTCTATCCCTAGACACCTCTGCAACAGAATTACCTAGGCCCCAGACCAGACCTCCTGGATGAAGAGGAGTGAGTGGGAGTAGGAATTGGGACTCTGCATTACAGCATGGTCCTGGTCCAGATTTAGGCAACCTTATAGAAAAACAGGCCTCATTAGTACTTTAAATGTATTAAGTAAAAGTAATTTAGGAATTTAAGGGAAATAGATGTTAATAGTCCCGCCAAAATATAAAGCTCGTAAGCTGAAAACAGTAACTGCTATAAAGACTTGTGTTGCTTTGCTAAATTGGCATCTCACTTCTCCCCGCCTTAGTATCCTCACTTCTGATGTCCAGGTTATTGACTTCACACCTCTTCTTTTCAATGTCAGTTTCTTTTGCCTGAAGCCTTACTTGAAAGCATTAGGAAAATGTTTTTGTCTCTGTTCTCCCAGAACAAAAGTCACCTATTCAGGAAGCTGTAGTTAACTCAATCATATACTTTTGGCTTAGCTAGCCATTAAATAAATATGGGTGGGCAGTAAGGGATGTTCAGTAGTTGGGAGAGGCTGTGAGGAAGAATGAAGGACCCGGATTTGGGGAGATGAGTTAGAATTCACCAAGAATGAGGAACGTGGGAGGGCCCTGGGAGCCAGTGCAGAGGCACCCTAGCCAAGGCAGGCTTGGGGGTATTGACCTTAAAACAGAATGTGGCATAATGGGAGTTAACAGAAAATTTAATATTGTTCAGTGTTCAAAGGAACCTTTTTCTTTGTGGAGTAAAGCTATTTCACTGGATATAAGAAAGGCAGTATTTCTGACTGTCCCCGTGTATTTTTAGCTGTTGAGATAACTATCTTATAACCACAGTTAATGCATGATTTTCAGGGTTCAGATTTTCTGTGTTGCAGATTTGGGTATGACATTTTGGGATCTCTTTGTGTTGAAGGAAGATAGATGTCTTTCTTTTTTAATGATTCAGAATAATTTTCATCTGAATTCTAACAGATTTTGTTCTTTTTGGAGACCCTTTTCTCTTTTTAAACTGACAAAAGAAAAGAAAAATAGGGGTAGAAAGCATTTTAAAGCCATCTTGTCCAGTTTCCTGCCCCACGTGGGAACGTATTTCCATTTGAGCCATCTTGGACACTAATTTGTTTGGACACAAATGCCATGACATTCAAACAGAACATCCAAGTCTGGGTTTGCTCCAGACACCAGACACTAGAGGTGCTAAAATGAGGACCATATGAGGTTTTGAGTTTAAAACATGTCAAGTCAAGGCATAAAAATACTAGTTTAACGATTTTAAGGAGTCCATGCTCACTTCCAAGCACTGTGGTAAAAGGGTATCATTTTGTACTAGCCATCCCAATGAACTTGTACAATTTGGTACTGCATCTTTTTTCTTTAAATAACTTAAAAATATATATTTTTAAGAGAAACCAAGATGGCGGCATAGGTAAACAACTAAATTGAGCCTCGCACAACAATTTCAAAAATACAACTAAAAGACAAAACGACATCATCCAGAACCACAGGAAAGCTGGCTGACTGGAATTTCTACAACTAGAAGGAAAGAGAAAACCACAAGGAAAATCAGAGGAGCTGTAAAGGCCTGAGGTACGGAGACACGGGCGCACACGTGCGGAGAAGACAGGGCGACTGAGTGCCTAGCTGGCGTTCTCTAGTGGGAAGGAGATAGAAGCTCCGGACTGTGCTGAACCCCAGTTCTGACTGCACTGAACCCCAGTTCCGGGCGAAACCCTGGGGACCTAGGCTCATACGGGGGGAATTTGGGCTGTAAGGCGGAAACTCAGGGGAGCAGTGAAAGGCAGAGCTCCAGAGGCGCGCATGCGCACAAAGGAAGGACTGTTGACTGTGCCGCTAGATTGCCCTAGCGGGAAGGAGACAAAAGCTCTGGACTGCGCTGAACCCCAGCTCCGACTACACTGAAACCCAGTTCCGAGCGAGAATCTGGGAATCCAGATTCATTGGGGGAGAGACTAGACTGTCTGGCATCGGGCGAAACTCGAAGGCGCCTTTCTCTCAGAGGTGCTTGTAGCGAGTACCGAGGGACACTGAGGGACACTGAGACCCAGGAACCTCATAGGGCGGGGCTGACAGGAAGCCAAGGCTGTCGGCTCCACCCTGAAACTCCACCCCATCCAAGCTGAGCACAGAGGCTTTTGCAATTTTGCAAGTCTAGTCAAATAAGGCTGTCACTCAGCGTAGACACAGCTGATTCTCACAGCAAATTGGCCTGGAGGTCAGTTCCTCCCAGTGATACCAACAACAATCAAGACTTAATTACAACAAGGCTGTACACACAGTCCACAAAGGGGTGCACCAAGAGTGTCCACCTCAAGTAACTGGGAGGCTGATCCATTGAACCATATAGGACACCTAGCCCACAAAGCCACCCTACCAACTCAGGGAAACAGCAAAAATGAGGAGACAAGGAAACAGATCACAAACGAAAGAAATGGAGGATAACAAATGACTGGAGATAGAGTTCAAAACCAAGGTTATAAGGTTTTTCAAGAATTTCCTAGAAAAGGCCGATAAATTTAGCCAGACCCTCGAGGATATGAAAAAGGACCAACTAGAAATTAAACATACACTGACTTAAATAAAAAAATATTATACAGAGACCCAACAGCAGACTAGAGGAACGCAAGAATCAAGTCAAAGATTTGAAATACAAAGAAGCAAAGAACAATCAACCAGAAAAGCAAAAAGAAAAAAGAATCCTAAAAGTTGAAGATAGTGTAAGGAGCCTCTGGGACAACTTCAAGCATACCAACATCAGAATTATGGGGGTACCAGAAGAAGAGAGATAGCAAGATAATGAAAACCTATTTGAAGAAATAATGACTGAAAACTTCCCCCATCTGGTGAAAGAAATAGACTTATAAGTCCAGGGAGTGCAGAGAACCCCAAACAAAAGGAATCCAAAGAGGACCACACCAAGACACATCATAATTAAAATGCCAAGAGCAAAAGACAAAGAGAGAATATTAAAAGCAGCAAGAGAAAAACAGTTAATTACCTACAAGGGAGCACCCATACGATTGACAGCTGATTTCTCAACAGAAACTATGCAGGCCAGACGGGAGTGGCAAGAAATAGTCAAAGTGATGAATAGCAAGAACCTACAACCAAGGGTACTCTACCCAGCCAAGCTGACATTCAGAATTGAAGATCAGCTAAAGAGCTTCACAGATAGAAAAAGCTAAAAGAGTTCATCACCACCAAACCAGTATTATATGAAATGCTGAAAGGTATTCTTTAAGAAGAGGAAGAAGAAGAAAAAAGTAAAAATTATGAACAACAAAGACATATCTATCAACAAGGGAATCTAAAATTCAAGTGAATTAAAAATCTGATGAACAGAATAAACTGGTGAATATAATAGAATCAGGGGCATAGAAAGGGAGTGGACTGACAACTCTCAGGGGGAAAGGGGTGTGGGGGGTGCAGGAAGAGAATGGACAAAATTCATACACCTATGGATGAGGACAGTGGGGGGGGGGAGGTAAGGGAAGAGGGTGGGATGGGAACCAGGTGGAGGGGAGCTATGGGGGAAAAAAAGAGGAATAACTGTAATAATCTGAACAATAAAGATTTATTAAATTTTAAAAAAATCTATTTTTAATTGCTTTTAGAGAGAGAGGAAGGGAGAGGGAGAGAGAAATATCTACAAGAGAGAAACACTGATCAGCCACCTCCTGCATGCTCCCTACTGGAGATTGAGCCTGCAACCTGGGCATGCACCCTGATCCGGAACTGAACTGGGAATCTTTTGGTGCATGAGAGGATGCTCGACCAACTGAGCCACACGAGCCAATGTGGTACTGCATCTTCATATAAGACACCATTGGAATATTAGGCAAGTTTTTATTCTGCAACTCAAAAAATGTACATGAAACACTTTTCAAGACGTTTTGGAAGGAGCTGATTCATATTACATGGAAATCACACTCATTGTGCTTGCAGGAGGAAAAATTGAACAACTTCACAAGACTATATAAGCTTTGTGAAGATGGAGACTGTATCTTTTGTTCACATGATTTTTCTTCAGTGCCTATTACTGCCTGAAAATAATAGGTTCTGTAAAATATTTGTTAAATAAACACATTATTTAATGGGAATTTGTAAGTTTGGACCTACCATTTCATCTTTAGGAAATTATTCTAAAGAAATAAGTTGAGAGGAAATCAAGGATTTAGCTATGTAAAGTCTCATCATGATGCTGTTAGTGATACCCAAAGAAAGTCTGAGGGAGAAATGTAAAAAATGGGAGGGGTTTTAAGTTATGATACATCCACAAAATGGAGTACTATGAAGTTATTAGTGTTATATAAAAATATTTAACAACAGGGAAAGATGAATTCAATTAATAAATATAAAATTAGATTATCAACATTTACTAACTGTAATATTTATCAAAGTGAATATAGCATTTATTATATGGCCTTGAAATGAAAAATAATTGTATTTCCTTATTTTTGTTTATTCTTTACTTACTATCATGAACATGTACTATATATATTTGTAGCAATAAGATATTATTAAAAACAAAATTAAAAGATTTTCCTCCTCCCTCTACCTCTCACCTGAAAATTACAGGATGATATGAAATTGATACTTGCATCAATTAAGTTATATCAGAGATCATTAGTAAATTTCTTTACTTTCTGTTTAGACAAAAATTCAAAGAAAGACTCAGTGTTTAGCCAAAACCGGTTTGGCTCAGTGGATAGAGCGTCGGCCTGCGGACTCAAGGGTCCCACGTTCGATTCCGGTCAAGGGCATGTACCTTGGTTGCGGGCACGTCCCCGGTGGGGGGTGTGCAGGAGGCAGCTGATCGATGTTTCTCTCTCATCGATGTTTCTAACTCTCTATCCCTCTCTCTTCCTCTCTGTAAAAAATCAATAAAATATATTTAAATAAAAAATAAAAGCACTGAATATTGCCAAAAAAAAGAAAGACTCAGTGTTTAAAAGGTACAAAGGGGCATATGTTTTCGTTAAGAAATGCCATTCTGAATTCAATTAGAATTTTTGGTGCCATTGAAAAACAATAATAAACCACAATCTAATCAACTAAAGGAGGTTTGACTAAAATACAGAGTTCTGGGGAAAAGAAGGCTCCACTTTGTGTATGTTCTTGTTGTGGTCAGCCGAGATCTAGAGTGATGCTTTTGAGAGGAGACATGGCTATAAAAACCCCTGTTAAGATGCCAAGTGACTATCAGTGAGGATCACTGTGCTCAAACCAATGAATGTATAGACTGGCACCAATGACCATCCTTCTTATCAGCTGGCATATGTTCCTTATCTTAGACAGCTCAGGCTGGTATAACAAAATACCACAGACTGAGTGGCTCAAACAATAAACACTTTCCCACAGTTGAGAGGCTAAGAAGTCCAAGGTCAAGGTGCCAGCAGGTTCCAGGTGAGGTACCTCTTCCTAATCTGTAGACAGCCACCTTCTCTCTGTGTGCTCAAATGACACGGCCTTTTGTCATTGTTAGTTTCTAGCCCATTGTATATGAAAATACAACTCTGAGGAATGATTAATGAATTTTGCACAAAATAAAGTCTACAGCGTGGAGCTGATTGGTACCTAGTGAAGAGCAATACCATGTGTTGAGAAGGAAGCCACTGCCAAGAAGAAGTAGGAGGTAGCATTTACTGAGGACCTTCCAGGTGCCAAAAATGGCTTTCTCCATTATTTGATCCAAGCTTCACATGAATTCTACAAGCTGGAATTGTGGTTTAGATTTTACTCATGAGAAAAACAAGACTCAGGCAGGTTAGGTCACATAGATAAGAAATCATGGAATTGACCTTAGAACACAGTGCTGGCGGGGTCCCAATGCTAGTGGTCTTCTCACCTAATCATGCAAATTACTGGAATTCAATTTCTTGGAGAGCAGGGATCCTTGTCTTGTTCACTGATGTACCCCAAGCATACAGAATTATCCACATAGTGACTGTTCAGAAAGTATTTGTTGAATAAATGAGTAAATGAATTAATCAGGACAAAACCACAACGGCATGGAAACATCAAAAGTCTAGCATCTTTCCCCTTGAGCTGAGTCTTCATAGACATTGCAGATTGAACTCATTAAAACTGGATGGCTGTGTCTTGGTTTTGCAGTGTTTCAAGTGATAAAGTACACACATCTCAATATGGTTCACAAATATAATTAATTGCTAAAAGATGAATGGACTAGGGAAATACTCATTTTGGTTGGAGAGATGACTCCCATCTGACAGTAACAACATGCCACCCTACAGGCTCTTTTTCTCCTGCCCATTGAGACTGCCACCTATCCTCGCTGCAGCTGCCCATTGAGACAGGAGAGCTGCCAAGCAGAGATGGGACCAGGGCAAGCTGCCATCAGCTTATACAGCCAACCTGATGTCTTCTTCCTTTTCAGCTGGCTTTACACTTATTATTTCAGCCCTGTCCTTGAATATGGTTCAAGCAAAGCAGTTTAACATTTTAGTCAGTTTCCAATTCAGCACAATCCCAATTCAATTTAAACTATGCCAAGCAGCATTTACAGTCATCTCTCATAGGCATTTCCCCTGAGCAATTTCTCCGATGCAATTTCTATCTGAGACTTAAGTTCAAAACCCCACCCAAGAACTATAGAAAACACCAACATTGACTGAATTCTGATATATTAGTTTTTATATGTGTGTCTAGGATAAGGCTAAATTTCTCAACCTGCATATATTTGCTTTGGTACCTAGAATCAACACCAAGAGAAAATTTTCTTTATGCCTATGGGTACCCAAATACAACACAACTTTGCACAAAGCATGTAAGCATCCATTCCCTATTCTACAAACTGAAATCAACATAACCTTAGAAAATTCTTTTGAGTATTAAATGAAATAATGCAGTTCCTGAAGTCCTCTTGTTACAGGATTGGTCATCAATACCGTGAGAAAACACATGGCTTCCTCTAGTCACACAGCTACCTTTGAATTAGTACCCATCTCACAACTCCGTGTCCACTTGTCATCCTGTCACACTTCCCAATTTCAGACAGGAATTAGCTTACATTGTGTACCAAATCCTGACAACTTTCAGTCTAAAAAGCCAATCTAGTGGGTTTTTTTAAAGAAAGAAGATAAAAATTCCATTTTAAAAAATTTAGTTCTTTATTCTCAGGATGTTGAGATACTTCATGCCCACTTGCATCAATCACTTTGTTAGTTACAATATAAGCCTAGAGTATAATTATTTGTGTTATTCATGGAATAGTAACTTGTCCTTAATTTAAAAAGTAGGTGTGTAGAGCATTTTTTATTTTCCTATAGAAAACAAAAAAGCTGTGATTTAAAAAAATTCAAATAGATGATTTCCAAACATGTTCTTGCATTAGGGTAAATTTGTACTGCTAGATATTTTAGTAAATATTCAGGTCCAGTCAAAACAGTGTTCTAATAGGCTCACAAGAAATGCCTAACAATTAATAAAATATAGAATCTATTGTGGGCTATTTGGTTGTGTTGATGAATTCTTAAATGAAGTGTCAAGTTACTTGGCATTTAAAACCATCAGGAAAATTCAAGGAATAAGGGAACATAATAAGCATGCTAAGGTTCCAACATCTATGCAGCTCTCAACAGTGCCCTGGATTTCACAGCCAGCATAGGAGCCCAGAGTCCTCACATTTGAGGTGTAGTCTGTTAATATACTTAGCAAGTAGACAGTGCTCTGGAGTTAGACAGGCGTAAATTCAAGTCCTGGCCATGCCACTTACTAGCCCTGTGACCTTGAGCAAGTATTAGTAAACACTTAAATATCAATTTCCACACTTTTAATGGGGTAATATGGTAGTCTTGCAGGGTTTACTATGAGGATTTGATGAGAAAATATAAAATAAAATTTAGGAAACCACTTAGCATATAGTAAGCATTCAAGAAATGTAGTACCTTTACTTGAGGTTTGTTTATTTAAATAGCTGCTTAACATCAGGTTGATTATACTGGTACTAGTGACCCAGTGCACAAAATTCATGCACATTAAAAGGAATTAATTAGAGGAAATATTTTAATATTGCTATTTGCCCTTTCTCTATAATAGAAGTGTCAGAGATGAAAGAAAATTAGTAAAAATGTATAAGAAAATCTTCCTCCTGTCAGAGTCTGGGGCACGCTACGGAAACCAGAGTCAAGTCCTGCCTACCCACATGCACCTTGAAATCACATGAGACCCAGACCTGGCTGGCCCCACCCCAATTGGGCTAGATCCAGACCCAGCCAGCCCCACCCCCGTCAAGCCCCGCCAGGTGGGAGGCATGACCTCAGGTTGCCTGGCCCAGCACCAGGGCAGGGGGGTGCGGCCTGAGGTCCCCCAGCCCAGGCCAAGGGGTGCACCTTGAGGTCCCCTGGCCCAGGCCAAGGGGCGCAGTGAATTCTCCCGTCAAGCCCTACATGGAAGGGGGCGTGGCCTAAGTTTCCCCAGCCTGGTGCCAGGGTGGGGGGCATGGCCTCAGGTCCTATGGCCCAGCGCCAGGGTAGGTGGTGTGGCCTGAGATCCCCTGGCCCAGCACTGGGGAGGGGGTGCACCCTGAGGTCCCCTGTCAAGCCCCGCCGGGTGGGGGTGAGGCCTCATGTCCCCTGTGAAGCCCTGCCGGGCGGGGGGGCATGGGCTGAGGTCCCCCATCAAGCCCTGATGGGTGAGAGGCACAGCCTGAAGTCCCCTGTCAAGCCCTGCCAGGCGGGGGGGGGGGGGGGGGCGGGGGGGCGGGGGGGCGCAGCCTCAGGTCTCCCGGCCTGGAGTGGGGTATGTGGCCTGAGGTCCCCCGGCATGGGCCAGGGCTGGGGGCATGCCTTGAGGTCCCCCCTCAAGCCCCGCATGGCGGGGGGGTGCAGCCTCAGTTCCCCTGGCTTGGTGCCAGGGCAGGGGTGCAGCCTCAGGTCCTCTGGCCTGGTGCCAAGGTGGGTGGTGCAACCTGAGGTCCCCCGGCCTGGCACCAGGGAGGGGGCTGCACCCTGAGGTCCCCTGTCAAGCCCCACTAGGCAAGGGGCACAGCCTCAGGTCCCCTGCCCTGGCCCAGCTCCACACAGCCTCAGTTCCCTGCTGATTGCTCGTTAAGGCTCATTATGGGAACTCGGTCTCTGCTGTGGGCACAGCCATCTTGTGTTACGGAATTCCTGCCTCTGCTGTGGGCACAGCCATCTTGACCATTATGGTATGATGGTTAATTTGCATATTCTCTTTTATTAGATAAGATATTCAGCTGGCTGCTTCATGAACACTGATAGATAGCCTCCAATCATCTGTCCAACCAATTAGGCAAGATGAATGTCCTGCTGCAAATCCTATCCCTGTTCACTGACTTTATGGAGTTCCATGTCCAGCATTTGAAAGGCAGTACACCAACTAGGTTCAACTCATCTTTTTGCTGGTAACTTATTAGCTCTAAGCCTGGGGCAAATCATATAAAAGTTCTGAACTTTGGGTTTCCTCATCTGCAAAATAAGAAAAATCTCTGAGAGATGTTACAAAGATTGATAGAAAATAATATATGTAAAGAACACAGAACAGTGATAGCATGATTAACTTGACAAGCCCTCCTGTAAACTTTTGTTAGCCGTGTGATAAGAGCATGCCTATTTTACAGAAGAGGAAATGGAAGCTCAAGAAAGTTAATTCCCATAACCAAGGTCACATAGCTAGTAGGTATCAGAACTAAAACTAAACCCATTCTGTCTCACTCCAAAGGCCAGTGTGCATTATCATCTCATTACACTACCTTCCCTGGCCCCTTAAGTAATAAGGGTCATAGTTCAATTCAGTGTCAAAACAGTAGATTCTACCCTGGTTGGCATTGCTCAGCAGTTAGAGCATCAGCCTGTACACAGGAGGGCCATTGGTTGGATTCCTGGTCAAGGGGGCATACCTAGGTTGAAGTTTTGATCCCTGTCCCCAGTCAGGGTGTGTGTGGGAGGCAAACAATCGATGTGTCTCTCTCACATTGATGTTTCTCTCTCTTTCCTTCCCTCCTTCCATTCCACTCTCTTTGAAAACAAAAATCAATGGAAAGAGAACAAGAAAAACCCAGAGTAAGTAGAAAGTAGGAAATAATAAAGATTAGAGTAGAAATAAATGACATAGAGACTAAAAAACAATACAAAAGATCAATGAAACCAAGAGCTGGTTCTGTGAAAAAATAAACAAGATTGATGAACCTTTAGCCAGACTCATCAAGAAACAAAGAGAGAGGACCCAAATAATTAAAATCAGAAATGAAAGTGGTGAAGTAACAACTGACTTCACAGAAATACAAAGGATTGTAAGAAAATACTATGAGTAATTATATGCCAACAAGCTGGACAATGTGGATGAAATGGATAAATTCCTAGAAAAATACTATCTCCCAAAGCTGAATCAGGAAGAATCAGAAAACCAGAATAGGCCAATAACAATTGAGGATATTGAAGCAGTAATCAAAACTCTCAGCAAACAAAAGCCCTGATCTGGATGGGGCTTCACAGGGGAGTTTTACCAAACATCCAAAGAAGAACTAACACCTATCCTTCTCAAACTATTCCAAAAATTCCAAGAAGGAATACTTCCAACCTATTTTTATGAGGCCAGCATTATCCTAATTCCAAAACCAGATAAAGACACTATAAAGAAAGATAATTACCTGCCTATTATTTCTGATGAATATAGATGATAAAATTCCCAACAAAATATTAGCAAATTGGATCAAGCAATATATTACAAAGATCAGATGACATGACCAAGTGATATTTATTCCAGGAATAAATCTGGCACAATATTCGCAAATCAATAAACGTGATACATCACATGAACAAATTGAAAGACAAAAATCACATGATTATATCAATAGACACAGAAAAAAACATTTGACAAAATCCAACACCCATTTTTAAAAAAACTCTCAGCAAAGTGGGAATAGAGGGATCAAACCTCAACATAATAAGGGCCATATATGGCAAACCTACAACCAACATCATACTGAAGGGGCGAAAACTAAGAGCATTTCCCCTAGGAACAGGAACAAGATAGAGATGTAAACTTTCACAACTCTTATTCAACATAGTACTGGAAGTCCTAGTCACAGTGATCACACGAGAAGAAAACATAAAAGGCATCCAAATTGGAAAGGAGGAAGTAAATCTCTCATTATTCACAAATGACATGATACTGTACATAGAAAACCCTAAAGACTGCATAAAAAAAAAACTACTAGAATTAATAAAGGAATTCAGCAATGTAGCAGGATACAAAATTAATACCCAGAAATCGATGGCATTTTTATACACCAATAATGAATTCTCAGAAAGAGAAACTAAACAAACAATCCCATTTACCATAGCAGCAACTCTTTGTTTTTGAGCATGCCACTTTGTCTTCACAGTTAACTGCAATTCCTGTGCACTTGTCATTCATCTGTCTCCCACATCCCTGGGACCAGACCACTCTTTGTATCCTAGTGAGATCTGATTGCAGAGCAAGCCATTCTGTGTAGTGTCTAGTGGCAGCTTGGACAAGTGGCTATCCCCACTTATGGCAGGCCATGTTTAACTACTCAGGAAAACAGTTACAACAAACTGGGCACACACAGTCTGAATATTTAGTGGGGATAAAAATGGTCCAAACTGCCTCACCATCAAGAGTCCTGAGAATGAAGAAACAATCCAGGATTATTTAGATGGGGAGTGTGATAATGACTACACCTAAAAAATTCCTGTACTCATCCATCCAAGAAATAATTACTCAGGCCCTCAATGTGCCAGGCCTGTACTATCTATCTATACTAATAAAGGGGTAATATGCTAATTATACCGGACATCTTCCAGATGTCCTTTCAGACAAAACCCCGGTGGCAGGGGCTGAGGTAGAGGTGGTTATGGATGATCAGGCCAGCAGAGGAGAGCAGTTAGGGGTGATCCGGATGGCACTGAAGGGCAGTTAGGGGCAATCAGGCTGGTATGGGAGGGCAGTTAGGGGCATCAAGCCAACAGGCAGAGGGTAGGACCCAGCATTCCTGGATTGAGCCTAAACCAGCAGTCAGACATCCCCCAAGGGGTCCCAGATTGGAGAGGGTGCAGGCTAGGCTGAGGGACTGCCCACCCCTATGCATGAATTTCATGCACCAGGCCTCTAGTATACTATAAAGGCCACCAGAGGGGTAGTCCTGGGGGTCACAAAGGGACTATAGAAAACAGTTCAATGGCTCTTATCACTTCTCTTTGAAGGCATACCAGGCACATACCAGCCTGGAAGGTGAGTCAGGCTGGGATCTGTGGGCAGACTAAGGCAGAGACCTGGTGGATGCTCCTGGCACTCAGGGTGGGAGAGATTTTCAGCTAAAAGACTCTGATGCCCTAGTATGCTGGCATGTAGGAGCAAGAAAGCTTTCTGCTCTCAGGGACCTGTGGGAGATGAATCATTGTCCCTGATGCTTTGACCTCTTGGACTCTAGGAGGAGGTCAACAAGAGTGTCTTTCTCCTCACCTGAGCCTCTTCACCTTCAGGGGTGACCTTCCTGACCTTCTTTCTCTTCTCTGCCTCCTCCATAGAGCCTTTCTGATAACCCAAAGCAGAGTTAGATACTCTATCTTCTCTACTCACACATTTCCTATATGTCATGGAGATGGTGGCACTGTAGCTGGGCTTAAAGAATGGGTAGGACTTGGGAAGGATTATGTATGCAAAATGCCAGTACATATAGGGGCCAGTTACAGTGAGAAGTTTTGGAGGAGTGTATGCAGTCAGTCACTCATTCATTCAATATATATTATTGAACTCTTACTATCTTACTAGATCTCTATTCTATTTTTATATACAAATCAGGCTTTTTCTTTTCTGTCCTTGCCATAGGCTAGATAAAAATCTTCTTAAAAAATTTATATATCTGGAGCTAACAGCAGGATGCATTTTTCTGGATTTCTCCCATTTATTTCTCCACAGAAAGAAATGTTTGTTTTTAAAAGATAAAAAGTCTCCTGGTCAGTTAGTTATCCAGCCTCTGAAGATATTGATGAGCTGGATTATTCTGATCAAGTTGAATGTCACAGTATTTATCACATTCAGAGAAAAATATTATTTGGATGTGCCTTCTATTTAAGAATTAGTCAGAAAATTCAAATAGGAATTTTCTGGTAGTCATTTACTTTCCTAGGTCTGTGGACCCCCAAATTTGAGTGGCTCTCACCTCAGCTTGATTTTGTTATAGCTGTTTTCAGCCTCCTGTTCAATGAGTTATATGACTTACTAATCTTCAATAAGTAAACTAAAAATGTAGTTTTCTTTTAAAGGAATATGTATTACTTTTAGGAATAATAGGTGGTTCCCTGGAGAGACAGAGAATGGTCAGAGGGTGAAAAGATGAGTGTCTATGAGCCCATAAGCCAACCTTGTCAACACTTTGGAAAATAGGAGAAGATGGGGCAAGTTAGAGCTTACTGACCTCTGCCCATCATCAGGTCAAGCTCAGGCTGGAGAGAGAACCACTAGGAGAATCTCATCTTTTACTCATCCAACATACCCATTTTGAGAGATCTTGGAGGACACTGGTCCCAATGGGGATCAGGAGACAGACAAGAACCTGGAGGATCTCTAATGTGCTAAGACCACAATAGCAATGAACTCCAGGTAGATGGGAGAGGTGTACTGAATGGAAAAAATAAGAGATGATACTTGAATAAACCTCAAAGGGCAAGCAGAAGTGAGTCAGGTAAGCAGGGTTCAAAACATTCCAGAGAGAGGGGAAGCAGCATATACAAAATTGTGGGACGTGAATGGTTCATACTGCAAACCACAAGTCACTCTGCTTGGCTGGAACAGTGGGGGCTTAAGGAGTGCAGGGGAAAAGGGGCCTGATGGTATCTGGCAAACACTATGTTTAATCTTTATAAGGGAAAACCAACAATCTGCTCTAGAATCTTTCTGCATGAGCCTGGGAAAGTTATTTTACATGTTTGTGCCTCAATTTCCTCATCTGTAAAATAGGGATAACAGCAGCACCTACCTCCTAGAGTTGTGAATGTAATAGCAATCATTACAACACCTACAATCCTGCCCTCATAGACTTTATACATCCTAGTAAATAATACACTCAATATGCTTGGACCAATGACTAGGCATAAGTCCTTAGAATACTATAACTGCTATCTCTCTTTAAAAAAAAAAACACTTTTTATCACCATCATCATCATTATTACTCTTCAGCTTTTCTAGAGAGAGAATCTTCTTACTAACAATCTGCATTTTGGGGGGGACTTAAATAATAATCTTGTGTAACTGACTTAAATAATAAGCCAATCAGATTATTCTCGTTTTCCTAACTCATAGCCCAATATGAAAGTATTGCCTTATGTGAATACTCAGTGATCATTAGAAACACACTTATTTACCTTTAATTGGTAAATTATAGATGTCCCATGGGAAGGGACATGAACAATATAGAGAATAAAGCTATTTATACAAAGAAACCAACCCCTTTAAATTAACAAGAAAATTAAATGGACTGGAAAGAACTTCCTTTATTCCTCTGTTTTAAGAAAATAGTCCATCCACTGACACTAATCAAAGACATAAATAAAATATTAGCTAACTGAATCTAGCACAAAGTTTAAAGAATGAAAACTGATGTCAGTGCCAGACTGGTTCCATATTAGAAAATGTATTAATATACTTAATCATATCAATCATGGAGAGATAAGAGGAAATTACTGTGTGATAATACAGGAACAGTTTCCATGGAATGATTGGGACAGAAGCTCTAACTTCAGTTAAATCCAAGTGTAAATTAGATGAGGACATGGAGCCAGCAGTTACAGGAGAATCCTTGAAGACTTGGTATGAACAAGCACAGGAAAAAGGTGGGGTGGTACTTTGATGCAAGGGCACAAGGACAAAGGAATGTGTATGGTGTGTGTCTTTTAAGGTATCTGACATTAGACACATTTACAGCCTACAAAAAAGGAGCTAATGTATGGGGGAATATGTAAATACTAGAGGCCCAGTGCATGATTAAATCATGCACGTGTAGGGTCCCCTAGGCCTAACCTGCCATCCAGGCCATATCCACTGCCCTGCAAGCCTAGCACGCTCCGTGGACACTGCTGGCAGCCTGCTCCCCGCTTTTGATGGCAGGGGGTCCGCTGGTGCCGGAGTGGACACACAGCTCCCCGCTTTCGATCGCAGGGGAGCTGGGTGTCCGCTGGTGCACCAGGCCTTTCAAAAGCCTCCGCCGGAAGCTTTTGGCCTGGTGCCAGAATGGACAGACACCCAGCTTCCCTGCTTTCGCTTTCGATCGTGGGGGAGCTGGGTGTCTGTCCGCTGGTGCCGGAGCGGACACCCAGCTCCCCGCTTTTGATGGTCGGAGGCGGGATGTGGGCTCGCTGCCCCAGAGGCCCCTTCTGTGCCGCAGCACAGCCATGGCACAGACGCTGAGCTCGCGCCGCTGCTGGCGATGCGAGCTCAGCGTCCCGCCGGCCCAATCGGCCACCCCGGCCACCCCGAGTCCTGCCCCCCCACGCCTCCTGGCCAATCGTGAGCATAGCGAAGGTACGGTCAATTTGCATATTACTCTATTATTAGGTAGGATTAGGAAAGGAAAGCAAAACAGGTGAACTATCCAACAACTAATGAGTTGTATAACTCATAAAGAGTTTAGACTCTGGAGCCAGACTGATGGATCTGAGTCCTGTCTCCATCTACTAGCTGTGTGACATTGTTCAAGTTATCTAAGCTTTCTGTACCTTATATCCTCACCTGTAAAATGAAATTAATAATGATGCCTTCTTCACAGAGTTGCTATAAGTAAGATAAATAAAATCAATGTCTTCTAAGTATAGAACACATAGTACTACTAAGTATATACTTAACACTACAAAGTATAGAATAGATATTACATATCTATATTATAGAATGTAGAAAGAAGCATGGAAACAAAGAATTGGGATGTCAGACAATTAGAGGAAAAGCTGAGGTAGAGAGTTGCTGATATCACCTACAATCACCATCAAAAAGGGGTTCCACACAGTACTGAAGATATGAGTCAGCCAGAAATCCCAAAATCCATTTGCCTGTGGATGGCCTTGACCATGACAACAAGATTAGGAAGAAGCATAAAGGAGGAAGGAGTAACAACAAACAAGAGTAGGGATCAAATGAGGCTAGAATCCCGGAGATTAAGGTTTAAAATGATGGTCATGCTTTGTTCTATATACTGCAGAATTATTTGAACCTATGACAATGAAAACATATGTATGTATATTTAGGTACTAAATTAATTAATTAATTAATTAATAATTAAGTGCATCAGGGAAAACTGATGAGTAAAAGAGTACATGGGATCTCCCTGTATTATTCCTTACAACTTGCATGTGAATACTTATGTACATCAATAGAAATATAAATTTAAGAAAGAATAATAAAAAAGAATGTGCTTTTTAGAGAGAGTGGAAGAGAGAAAGACAGAGAGAAACATCGATGTGAAAGAAATACATCGACTGGTTGCCTCCTGCACATGCCCCTACCAGGGCCCAGGCTGGGAAGGAGCCTGCAACCAAGATATGTGCCCTTGACCAGAATAGATTCTGGGACCCTTTGGTCTAAAGGCCAACACTCTATCCCAGTGGTCGGCAAACTCATCAATCAACAGAGCCAAATATCAACAGTACAACGATTGAAATTTCTTTTGAGAGCCAAATTTTTTAAACTCAAACTTCTAACGCCACTTCTTCAAAATAGAGTTGCCCAGGCCGTGGTATTTTGTGGAAGAGCCACACTCAAGGGGCCAAAGAGCTGCATGTGGCTTGCGAGCCGCAGTTTGCTGACCACAGCTCTATCCTATGAGCCAAACTAGCTAGTAATTGCAAAAGAACCCATGGGTTTTATTAAAAGGCAACCTTGGGTTCAAATTTCTCTGCTGTTCTTAGCTGTGTGGCTCTGGGCAATTTTCTTAACTTCTCTAGGCCTCTGTTTCCTCATCTGTAATAACTAGAGGCCCGATGCACAAAATTCATGCAAGAGTAGGCCTTCTTCCCCCCGGCTGCCAGCACTGGCTTCCCTCTAGCACCCGGGACCTGGGCTTCCCTTGCAGCCCTGGCTTCATCCAGAAGGTCATCTGGAAGGACACCTGGTCTAATTAGCATATTAGTCTTTTATTATTATAGACTAGAGGCCTGGTGAATGAAATTCGTGCCTGGGGAGGGGGTCCCTCAGCCCTGCCTGCACCCTCTCCAATCCAGGACATCCCTCTCGCAATCCGGGACTGCTGGCTCCTAACCTGCCTGCCTGATCACCCCTAACCTGGCTCGCCTGCCTGATCACCCCTAACTGCTCCCCTGCTTGCCTGATCAGCCCTAACTATTCCCCTGCTGGCCTGATCATCCCTAACAGCCTTTGCCTTGACCCCTGCACCTGGAACCCAGGCTTCCCTCCTCCAACTGGCTGCAGGCACTCAGGACCCGGGCTTCCCTTCCTCTGGCCAGCCACAAGCACCTGGGACCCAGGCCAGCTTTGCTCAGGCTGGCTGAAGGTGCCTGGGACCAGGGGCAGCTTCTCCCAGGCCGGCCACAGGAGCCTGGGACCCCGGGCGGCTTTGCCCAGGCCCAGCTTTGTCAGGAAGGATGTCTGAAAGGTCATCCAGAAGACACCCAGTCTAATTAGCATATTACCCTTTTATTAGTATAGATAAGATCATAACAACATCACATTATTCAGAGTATGAAATGCCATGAAGACTTCAAGATAAACGTGGTAATGAAACTAGATCACCAACTTACACCATACATAAAAACAAACTCAAAATGGCTAAAGGACTTGAATGTAAGATGGGAAACCATAAAAACATATGGTTTCATATGTTGTAGCAATATCTTTGACACAGCTCCTAGGGCAATGGAAACTAAAGGGAAAATAAACAAATGGGACTAGATCAAAATAAAAAGATTCTGCACAGCAAAAGAAACCATCAACAAAACAACAAGAAAGCCCACTGCATGGGAGAACATATTTGCCAATGTTATTTCAGATAAGAGTTTAACCTCCAAAATTTACAGAGAACTCATACAACTTAATGAAAGGAAGATAAACGATCCAAACAAAAACTGGGCAAAGGACCTAAATACACACTTTTTGAAAGAGGACATACAGAAGGCCCAGAGACATATGAAAACATGCTCCAGGTCATTAATAATCTGAGAGATGCAAATCAAAACAACACTGAGATACCATCTCCCACCTGTCAGAATGGCTATCGTCAACAAATCAACGAATGACAAGAGCTGGCAAGGAATTGGAGAAAAAAAGAAACCTCATGCACTGCTGGTGGGAATGCAGACAGTGCAGCCACCGTGGAGACCAGTATGGAGTTTCCTCAAAAAGTTAAAAATGGAACTCCCATTTGACCCAGTAATCCCACTTCTAGGAATATATCCCAAGAAAACAGAAACACCAATCAGAAAGGACATATGTACCCCTATGTTCATAGAAGCACAATTTACCATAGCTAAGATCTGGAAACAGCCTAAGTGCCCATCATCAGATGAGTGGATTAAAAACTGTGGTTCATGTACACAATGGAATTCTTACCATTTGCAACAGCATGGATGGAAATGGAGAGCATTATGCTAAGCGAAATAAGCCAGCTGGAGAAATACAAATATCACATGATCTCACTCATTTATGGAATACTAGAGGCCCAGTGCATGACTGAATCATGCACGTGTAGGATCCCCTACACGCTTTCGTTTTTGATCGCGGGGGAGCTGGGTGCCTGTCCGCTGGTGCACCAGGCCTTTCAGAAGCCTCTGGCTCGGCCGAGGCTTCTGAAAGGCCTGGTGCTGGAGCAGACAGGCACCCAGCTCCCCCGCTTTTGATGGTCCGCAGCAGGACGTGAGCTCGCTGCCCCAGAGGTCCCTTCTGTTCCGCAGCACAGCCATGGCGCAGACGCGACACGAGCTCAGTGTCCCACTGGCCCAATCAGCTACCCCAGCCACCCCGAGTCCCGCCCCCTGCGCCTCCTGCTGGCCCAATCGTGGGCGTAGCGGAGTGATGGTAATTTACATATTACCATTTTATTAGGTAGGATTTTCAAGAAAATATACCACTGTTTTCTTATGAATATAAATCAATTATATATATACACTGAGTGGCCAGATTATTATGATCTCTGAACGCATAATAATCTGGCAACTCAGTGTGTGTGTGTGTGTGTGTGTGTGTGTGTGTGTGTGTATAAATTAGAGGCCCGGTGCATGAATTCGTGCATGGGTGGGGTCCGGCCAGCCTGGCCAGGGGGAAGGGACATGTGCAGTTGGCTGGCCTGCCTGCTGGTCGAAATCCTGGTCGAGGGGACAATTTGCATATTAGCCTTTTATTATATAGGATAATGAACAACATAAACTGATGAACAAAAACAGATATAATGATCAACATCATTTGATGAACAAGAATAGATCCAGAGACAAATGGTAGAGGAGAGGGTGTTAGAGAGCAACCAAAGGACTTGTATGCATGTATATTAGCATAACCAATGGGCATAGGAACTGGGGCGGTGGGGGCTTGCCCAGGGTGGGAATGGCTGGGGGCGGGGGGGCGGGGGGAGTCAATCGGGGAAAAAGAAGACATATGTAAAATTTTAGACAATAAATTTAAAAAAATAAACATAGTAGACTAAATACATTGATGGCTATCTCTACCCAAAACTTTACTAAAATAATAGTTATAGAATAAAAGAAGTATGATATACAATTCCAAAGAGAACAGAGAGTAAACAAAGGGGAGAGAGAAACATCAACAATATTGTTAGTATATAGAACATTGTGGAAGGAAAATAACAAACCAGACTGAATGAAGTTGAAACTTAAAAGCATGTAGCAAGCCTTCCTTGTAAAATAAAAGTATAAAAGAATTAGAAGGAATGTTAACAATTTCAAAGCTCTCTTTTTAAAGTGTGAAACTAAAATTTAAAGAACAATTTGTCCAAGGAGACACGACAATTAGTGTCAGAGCCAGGACTAGACCCCCTTCCTGACTCAAATACTAATGCTTTACCATTTCTTCCTTAACTTGATACCTAAGCAAGAGTTTCCAATTTGCTGACCAAAGCCAGGATTTTCTATTTTTCTGAGTTTGTGGCTTAGGGACCTGAAGCAGGAAATGAGGATCACTGAGATGAGAAGGATGGAAGAAGTCTTGGGAACCAGGAGGGGCACCAGGGTGGCCAAACAAAATTTTACATTGCAGACATATGATTTTTCCAGAAAGTATCTGTAGAAGCAGAGAAGCACTGCAGAAGACAGCTGTACAAAGGAGGCTGCTCTTGATGTTTTGAAATGGGTAGAGGTTCCGAATTAATTTGCTGCATCTCTGGTCCCAGGTGACAGCGCTATTGGAAGCCTGAATGAAGCTCAGCAAATTAATCTTGCATATTTTATGGGTCCTGAATGCTGTACACACATCATTCCTGATGTTGATTACTGTCTCAGCCAGTGTGTGGGGGGAGGGGAGAATTTGTTTTATGGTGATTTCAATTACAGATAACTGTTATAACCAGAATCATACATCAGCTGCTTGTAAACCACAAGGTGATATGAACACTGGCTGCTGAAAGCCAAGGACTGCTTAGACATGCTTTTAATTTAAAGCTAACAATAAAATAACTCTGTTTCTAGAGAAAGAAGTTCTGTATCTCCCATGTTTTGTTAGCTTTCCAGTTGGTCCTGTCCCTGCTTTGGGTTTAAAATCATGCAGAAATGATAGCACTGATGCTTTATGTCCCTTTCCCATTTTCTTCGGAATAACCAGCATTTGAGTATGGCTATTTGGTATGCAAAGTCAGGCAGAGGGAAATGATCCAGTAATCCTGACACACTCAAGATGAATTTCTGGCATTTTAAAATAGGTTCCTGATTTCCTGCAAGTGACTTGGGAGGATGCCTAAGTGTGATATAACAAACAACAGGGGGCGCTGCAGGGAGACAAAGGGCCGTCAGGTATGCAGGCTGCCAGAGTAGGCCTTTTCACTTGGTCACACTCTAAGCATCTCTATTTCAGAGACCAAGCGTACAGCAAGTGGTAGCTCCATTGCGGAGGCCTAGAGCACCACAGCAGGAAAGGAACAAGGATTAGCTAAGCTTGACTGACCTCTCCTTCCACTAGGGCAGTGGTTCTCAACCTTTCTAATGCCGCGACCCTTTAATACAGTTCCTCATGTTGTGGTGACCCCCAACCATAAAATTATTTTCGTTGCTACTTCGTAACTGTAATTACGATTCATTAACAGCAGCAAAATTACAGTTACGAAGTAGCAACGAAAATAATTTTATGGTTGGGGGTCACCACAACATGAGGAACTGTATTAAAGGGTCGCGGCATTAGAAAGGTTGAGAACCACTGCACTAGGGGGAAACTGAGGTGGCAGGGGGGTGCAGTTTGAGGCTGGGCCCTCCTCCAGATCACAGAGAATTGGAGTCTCACCTGAGACTAAAATTGGACCTCAATGCTCTAAATTCAGTGATTAAGTTTAGAAACCCACTATTTCTATTTTCTTACTGGTTCCTCATATCAAAGTCTCTAAAAGATAAAATGTTTATAACCATATTCCTACAATCACATCAGCCAGCTCTTACATTTTCCACAAAATCTCACTTAAAGAATGCCTCCCTGCTTGCTGGGTTCTCCTTTCTGTTTTAAAAGCCTGTTGGTCAGCACTACAGCTTTCCCACCCCATGAACGATCGTCTGCAGTAAAGCAGAGAAACAGAGAGCCACCCTCCAGAATGTGGAAGTTTAAGGAAAAAGTTTGTTTTTCTTCATCTACACTTGCATAGGTTTAACCCTGCACACATTGGTCCCCACCCCTCTCAGTCTTTGTCTTTCTGGTCCAGAGTCCTGCCTATGTTTTCCATTCCAGAACCTTGGCATGACTCTCACACACTAGTTTAATTTTAATTTGTATAAATAGAAACCATGTATTGCTGAGGTCTGTGGGGATCCCGTAGAAACCACCATCTCCACATTCTCACCAGCCTGTGATTGCAAAGCAAAGTTACCATTTTTATTATTCAAATTATTATAGCACAAGTTCCATTTTCTAGCCAATTCCCAGCAATTTCTCCACACTCTTCCTCTGGAACCTGCTGGTCTAGCCAGTCATAGCTGCCTCTTCCTCCTAGTCTCTGCTGGTAGTCACATCATCCCAAATTCAGAGAGAGGGCATTGTAATTTCTAACTCCCAGACCACAGCTGTGATATTGACAAGACAGCACAGGTTCATAGGAGCATAACTTCTTAAAAGTAACTACATTCTCCTAGAGCTGACCATTCTTAAGATCATGGGCTCTGTCTCACTCAGTGTGCCTCTGGCAGCCAGTCCTTATCTATCTCTTAACCTGTCCCAGATGGCAGGCCAAACTCATTGCCCTCAGATGGATGCTCCAAGCATCTTCATGTCAATGGTCTTCCCAACACCCTCTTCACTTTTGGCTCCAAATTAAGGGAGAAGTTCTTCCAAAACTCCCATCTAACACCACATCCTTCCTGCTCTAGAATTAACTTCTCATGTGACAATGGAAGCCTCATTTTCCTCAGAAGGAAACCCACAACCACATCAAAGAAAAGAAAGTCATAATAGTCAACAGTAAATTTAGCAACATCTGGCCTTTACTGGATTAACTAACAGCATGAGATGGACCAGTGGTCCTTTTACCCTGTCCAAATCGGATTTCAGTCCTCTTCATCATCTTTTCTCACCAAAAAGAGATTAATTGCCCTATCTGGTTCGAGTTGCCCTTCTGTGAGCAGAAGCTGGAGTGAGAAGACTCATGTAATTTCTAAGAACAGCACAGGCAGGCCAAATCCACAGGTAAGAGCAAAACAAGAGAAAAAAAAAAAAAAAAACAGCTTCCACCTCTGTGAGAACAGGACACACTGCCAGAGTTGCCAGCTGCCTTCTCAGAACACAATCTCAGTCTACCACATTTCCATTTTATTTTTTGGTACATGTGGTGCTTCCACAAGAAAAATGGAGGGCGGGGTGTTAATTGCCCTACATCTGCATGACACCAAAGATACAGTCCTCCAAGAAATTAAGAAGGTTCTATTCCAAAGACAAATTGCAACGTCCATGCAGAAATGCTGAAACAAATGGTAGAATTTCTAGTTTCTAAAAAATGTTCAATGCCTGTCAGACTTCCTGCTGCATTCACATGACACTTTCAATGCTGTCACATAGATCCCAATGTGGATGTTTCTATCCACAAAGGTTCTTTAATCCACAAAGGATTGCTGGAAATGTGGCTATGTGTAAAAATAAAAATTAAAAAAGAGGCCACAGATCGCAGGGACGCAGTAGGACCAGTTATTAAAGTGCAGTTTTTGGTAAACTGGAGCCTCGAAGGGAAAACAGTATAATAAACAACTGAAGCCTTTAAGGGAAACAGTATTAATACATATGATTGCCCAATGTGGCACATAAGTTCCTTGAAAATTATTACTTTCCCCCCCAAATAAAGTAGTAAACTTTCAAAGCTAAATTAGTGGGAAATAAGCACCTAGTATTTTACATTTCCAAGGACAGCCAAAAAAGAAAAAGACCAATATTCAAGAATGCTACAAATGTTAGGAAGGCACTTTACTAGTAAGTAATGGCATAGAACAACCCAGCTGGCGTGGCTCAGTGGTTGAGCATCGACCTATGAACCAGAAGGTCATGGTTTGATTCCCGGTCAGGGCATATGCTGGGGTTGAAAGCTTGATCCCCAGTGTGGGGCATGCAGGAGGCAGCCAATCAATGATTCTCTCTCATCATTGATGTTTCTATCTCTCTCTCCCTCTCCCTTCCTCTCAGAAATCAATAAAAAATTATATATTTTTTAAAAGACATAAGAGAGTCAAACCTAGAAACTAGAAATTGTACCATCAGAACCACACAACCCTGTCATTGGGGCCAAGAACCACCCCATGAACTCCACTTCTGCTTCTCCTGGGAACTACTCTGCCCTTTGGGCAGTACCACATAGTGAACCACAGCTGTGGCCTCTGAGGGCCCCACTGTCTCACCCAGACTCTGCTGACATTTCTAAGTGTATACTGCCTTCTGAGAGTGCCTGGGTGCTCAAAATGGCACAGGGGTTATGAGGTCAGCAGGGGCTCATATGCTCTCAGAAGGGTTCAGAAACAATGCTCCTTGGTCATCATTAGACCCACCCCAGCTTCCTGCTTCCCACAGAACTTAGTTACATATCAAACAGAGGCCAAGAGATAAACAAAAAGCAAGCCTTTCACTGTATCCCTCTCCACACTTCTCAAGTCTGCCCGGCCTGGTTCTTTCTGCCTTTAGAGTAAGTTCTCCCCAGGAGGCTCCTTAGCCCTTAAGAAGTGCGAATCTTGGCTGACTCACCTACCAACCAAGCATGCATGTGACATGGGCTTAATGCCCAGTGGACATTAAATTATCACACCCCACAGACACATCTTATATACACCAGTGTGGGGGTTGAAGCTGCCATGTTTGCCCTTTGTAGTCATCCAAAATGTGCCCGTGCTCAGTGACCTCCCAATCCTGGTGTTAGTGTCCACTTCTACCTCAGAACATGACATATGCTGGCTGAATGGACTACTGTTTAATGGAGACACTCAAAACTAGAAACCCAGGAGAGTTGGAAGAGAGCTGGCTGGCTGCTAGGATGTCCCTCTGCCAGCAGTTGGGATTGCTTTCTTCAGAGGTACAGGAGGAGGAGGGGGTCATTCTTCCCTTCCTCTTTTATACTGATTCTCTGTGGGCCACCTCTTACACAGGTGGCTGTCTCAGGAATAGTGAGACCTATATACAGTGAACTCAGCTCAGTAAGTTTAACAAGCCCTTACCCTAACATGCCCATGCTCCATCATGTCCATTCATTCAGAGATTTCTTGCATTTCTTTAGCCCCACTGTACCATATCATATGTAGTCCCAGCAGTAGGAAAATGAGAATATAATAAACACCTCAGACAAAACTTTGTAAACATATATAAACCTCAGGAAAAAATTTTCAGAAGAAGCAACTTCCAGTGCAGCCAGAATGTTCTTCTTCTCACTATAAGTAGCCACTGGCCTGGGCATGTGATTGCAGGCCCAGCTTCATACATTTCTTTGATAAATTTATGAATCTAGGTTCCCTTTGGTTCCTGCCTGGGTTGACAAGGAAATGAGTTGATGAAGCACAATCTTCCAATAAAGAAAGTACATATGGGCACAGATGTTGGCTCTATAAATCAACAATCTCCAGTGTGACCACCGAAGAATTATTTCCGATTTTTCCTCAAACACTCTATGAGGAAGCTACCCACAGGAGTGGAACACTATGAGTGTGCAAATCAGACCTGAAGCAAAGCAAACACTCTCCCCCTTTGCCTCTCTTGCCAATATCACTAAAGTTATTAATAGTGTATTACAATTGGAAAGTTTGGCTTTGAGCCAAGTGATGCCTTCTGAATAAGAGGCAGGGGAAGGAGGAGCCATAAATGTTAATTGCTCCACATGCAAGCTCAGGGCCACCTGCCCCATGCTCCTATATCACATCAATCATCGCAGCCTCTAGTTCAACCAAGTGGGGAGACTTCCCTAGTAGATTCCCAGACAAGGAATAATCAATGTGACTTCCCTGTGCCTACAGCTCCTGACTGCATAGCATTTATAATAAGTTATTGCTAAGGCTCTGGAAACTCAATTCCCCAGACTGAGAAACTGAGTGCAGAATGAATCAGTAGCAACAGTTCCACAGACCAGAGAACCCTGTCTGTCACTGCTGAACCCTTAGCCCTCTGCTCAGCCCTTAGTTCTGAGCAGAAGCACAGTAAATACTCGTGGTCCCTCCCCTTTTATACCTACAAACATAATGCTACACAGAAAGACTCAGCCAGTCACTCAACAACTCACACACACACACACACACACACACACACACACACACACACCTTTACCTTAATAACAAGGTTTGGGGCTAGAATTACCATTACTTCTTTCATTTGATACTTCACTTTGCTGGTAATGATAGACCAATTTATGCCTTGGTGAGTCCTGTTTTATTTCATTTTCTCAGTCACATTGGAATAGTCAGTTTTTCTAGGCCACTCTTCTCATTTTAAAGGTAGGAAAACTGAGGCTCAGATGGGAAGGGGAATTGCTTAAGTGAACTAGCAATGGTCAGGAATGAATCTGGTCCTTGGTTTCCTAAATTGAATGGTCCTGAGTTCCTTCTGGTGATGACTGTTCAGCCATTGCCCCTAACAAGGTTAACCTGATAATGAAAGGGTCTGCCATTTATTGATTGTCCCCCATTTGCCAGACATGGAAACAGGCCTTTAACACACATTATATCTAATCTCAAAAACAATATTGCAGCTTAGAACTGAAGAAATTAAAGGAGGCAAAATGTTCAATCAAACCATATGAAATTGGCAATATTTGATTATTTCTGTCTGATAAAAATGGCAAATCAATAATTTACCCCCAGCCCTCACTGGTTTGGCTCAGTAGATAGAGCATCAGACTGTGGACTTAAGGGTCCCAAGTTCAATTACAGTCAAGGGCCCTTGCCTGGGTTTCGGGCTCATTCCCTAGTGGGTGGCGTGCAAGAGGCAGCCAATCAATGCTTCTCTCATCATTCATGTTTCTATATATCTCTCTCCCTCTCCCTTCCTCTCTGAAATCAATAAAAATATATTTTAAAAAAATCATTTACCCTCAGCCTCAGAGCAGGTAATTGGCCAAGCCAAGCTTGCCCAGAGCCCTTCCCCCTCTATGATAGCCTCCCTGAATATGCCCAGGCTCCTCTGCCCCTCACAACTGCCTGTGGGAAGGCCCTGCTTCCTTTACCACCTCAAAGTGGCGGATCCTAACTGCCTTCTTTCATGCTTACACTAACCTTGACCTACCACCCTCCACTCTATGGACTAAATTTTCATCGCAGCAGTCCTCTGTCTTTTCTGATTTCAGCTCGTTCTGCTTTGGAATGTTTTCTCTCTGATCAGATTAACCATTCCTTTGACTCTTCTTTATCCATGAGGACCCTGTGCCTACACTGAGCATCCCAGTCCACATAGGTCAGGACAGTTTCTCTCTTCTCTTGGTCTGTCCTTTTCATCATTTGGAGCCTTCTAAGCATTTACTCCTCACATTTTTGCAGTTTACTTTAAGTATGGGCACTGACTTGGCCTTCAAAATATGTCCACAAATGTTTTGATACTCCTGCTTTCATAAAGTGAAGCTTACCTCCCCCCCTCTTCCTGAGTGCAGGCTGGACTTAGTGACTGGAATCTAACAAAGAAAATACAGCAGAAGTGATGGTGTGCCATTTCCAGGATTAGGTTATAAAAAGACTGCAGTTTCCAATTGTATATTCTCATTCTCATTAATTTGCCCTCCTCTCCCCTCCTACTCTCTCTCATCACTTGCTCTGTGGAAGAAATGTCATGCACAGCCAGTCCACGTGGTAGATCTTTGCCAAAAGCCACATGATGAACTTAGCAGAGGAACTTCCAACCCGTCAAGCCCAGAGAATGCAAGCCCTAGCCAACAACTTGACTTGAGAGATCCCATGATAGAACTACCCAACTAAGTTGCTCCTGAATTCCTGACTCACAAAAGCTGTGAGACAACCAACATTTGTTGAAGCTGCTAAATCTGGGTATTTTTAGCCTTAATTGACAGAAAGAGGCTGCACCCATATTGACAATCACATATTGCAGATGGACTTCCTCATTCATTTCCCTATTATTCTCCACACTGCCTTCCTAATTGCAAACTGGCCTATACTTGCTCCCTTCCCATTAACCTTCCTTGCCAGGTGCCCACTGCCTCCAAGACCTAAGCCAATAGTCATTTCCAGACTAACCTTTGTTTTAATTCCATTTAGCAAAATAAATAAACAAACAAGCTAATAAAGAGTAAAACAGCAATAAAATCTCCAAAGATATGATGTACTTGTCTGACATTAGTATATGCTGCTACAAAATGACAGTTACAGCATCCCTCAAATAAAACATCTCATTGCTCTGTTTATTGTCTCTGACTTTGAGGTACAAGAGGAGATTGAAATGCATGCTGACATTAAAAACATATCTGAGTGGTAACAGAGACAAAAGGCTCGAATGTCTGAAGATTGATTCCAATTCTCAGAAGTGTACATCTTGCCCTGTGTGGGCAAATTATTTGAAACATTTATGCAGGGATAAAATCCTACAACTGTGAACATGAAAGGCCCCTCTCTGGGTCATCTGGTGGCCACAGAATTCTACGGAATAGAAGCTGATTTAATGTAAGTGTACTTAGAAACCCTGTTGGGAATTTAGAGGTTTTATTGCAAGAGCACTGGGTGTGATAAGACAGCATGCTTTCTTCAGGCCATTTCAGGCATGGTATTTTCTCTCTCATTCTCTTTGCTCCTTTTGTCCCATACTGTCTCACTCCCCCCTCATCTAGGTGTTAAGCCACGTCAGTCTTCTCAGAAGAATTAGGAACAGGTTTATTACTTTTGACAGGTCTATCACCATGGAACTAAAGTAGTATTATCCTTTCCTTATTTATGGCATGCTTACTAGGTCTTTAAACTGAAACAATATCATTTCTAACTACCGGAAAACAGACCAAAAAATCAAGCTGAGCTTTCTACCTATTTCACAAATAGCTCACAGCAACTGGCTTTGGCTGTGGGTACCATCATTTCTTATTCTTGCTCCATTTCACCCCCCAGCTCTGCCTGCCCCTTAGAGAACACCTAATTGCTGTGTGTGCCTTCAGGAATCCAGGACACTGGGTAGGAGCTGACATGACAGATCTGCCTATCCTCAAAACCAGTAGGCCTAAACCTCTCTGACAATAGAGATGCACTGAGAACATCACTGCTCCTAAGTTAAGCCTCTCCAGTGTGACAGAAACCAAGTCCTTGGCTACCAAGATGGAAAGTTGCCCTTTAATGAGATGACATCATCTAAAGGAATACATAATTAGAGGTCATGTCAAGTGGATAAAAGCAAACCTTAAGACATAAAAATAAGCCTGTTGGATTTGCTTTTGAAAGTACAGATAAGGGAACTTCGAAATATAGTGTGTATGGGCTTCCTCCACTCACCAATTCCACAGACTAAATGGGTTTTTGAAGCAGCCAACTGGGAAGGTATTCTGTATTTTAAGACAGCAAAATCAGCTTTCATCACACAAATCTGGTGATTTCAAATTTCTGCACATGCTAAAACATGAAAAAGAATAAAATAATTTGAGATCAAACCTGAAAACAAACAAGTGGAGGAAAGGAAAAGCAACTGGGTCCATATTATTGTCCCAACTGTGAAAAAACTCTGAGATCTAGCTATGAGACTTTAGTATTGTTACATAACTTCACTGTGGCTCGGTTTCATCACCTGTAACATGGAGATATTAGTAGAATCTTCCTCACTGGATTATTGTGAAGATTAAATAACTCCAGGCACATTCAAAGTACCCAATAATTATTAGCTATTGTTGTTGATGTTACCTTTTCACTATCTATGCTCCTTCTGTAAGCACATCATATGAGAAGCCATATCAAAGCAGAGTGTTGCTTGGTGAGCATAAGGTGTGCACATTAGATGAATATAATGTTTACTGGTGTCAGCCAAGATGCCTGGTATCCCCAACCCGATTATAAAGCAAAGGTTTCATCAGTGGAGTATGAATATTCCCAGATGATTGCTTGGAGCTTCCTTTATTCTGGTCAGATGAGCAGTGCTTCATTTTACAGCTCTCTACTGCCTTTCTCTTTATATATATATATCATATATATATATATGTGTGTGTGGGTGTGGGTGTGTGGGTGTGTGTGTGGGTGTATACACTGAGTGGCCAAATTAATATGATCTCTGAATGCATAATAATCTGGCCACTCAGTGTATATCCTGTATAATAAAAGGCTAATATGCAAATTGTCCCTTCGACCAGGTGTTCAACCAACAGGCAGACCGGCCAACCACCCATGTCCCCTCCCCCTGGCCAGACCCCACCCATGCATGAATTCATGCACCGGGCCTGCACCAGGCCATATATATATATATATATATATATATATATATATATATATATATATATATATCGCATAATAATCTGGCCACTCAGCCGAAACAGGGAAACAGGTTTGGCTCAGTGGATAGAGCGTCAGCCTGCGGACTGAAAGGTCCCAGGTTCGATTTCGGTCAAGGGCATGTACCTTGGTTGCGGGCACATCCCTAGTGGGGGGTGTGCAGGAGGCAGCTGATTGATGTTTCTCTTTCATCGATGTTTCTGACTCTCTATCCCTCTCCCTTCCTCTCTGTAAAAAATCAATAAAATATATATATATATATAAAAAAATAATAATCTGGCCACTCAGTGTGTGTGTGTGTGTGTGTGTGTGTGTGTGTGTGTGTGTGTACTAGTGACCCAGTGCACGAAATTCGTGCACAATAAAAGGGAATTAATTAGAGGAAATATTTTAATATTGCTATTTGCCCTTTCTCTATAATAGAAGTGTCAGAGATGAAAGAAAATTAGTAAAATGTATATGAAAATCTTCCTCTTGTCAGAGTTTGGGGCATGCCATGGGAACCAGAGTCAAGTCCCTGCCCACCCACATGTGCCTCGAAATCACGCAAGACCCAGACCAAGCTGGCCCCACCCCCATTGGACTATATCCAGACCTGGCCAGCCCCAGCCCTGTCAAGCCCTCCCAGGTGGGGGGTGCAGCCACAGGTCCCCTGGCCCAGCACTGGGGCCGGGTACATGGCCTGAGGTCTCCCAGCCTAGGCCGGGGCAGGAGGCATGCCTTGAGGTCCCCATCATGCCCTGCCAGGCAGGGGGCATGGCCTCAGGTCCCCCGGCCCATGCTGCAGTGGGGTGTGTGGCCTGAGTTCCCCTAGCCCTGGCCAGGGCAGGGGGCATGCCTTCAGGTTCCCTGTCAAGCCCCACAGGTAGGGGACATGGCCTGAGGTCCCCATCAAGCCTCATATGGTGGGGGGTGCAGCCTCAGGTCCCCCAGCCTGGGGCCGGGGTGTGGGGCACAGCCTCAGGTCCTCTGGCCCGGTGCTAGGGTGGGTGTGTGTGGCCTGAGGTCCCCCGTCAAGCCCTGCTGGGCGGGGGTTGCGGCCTGAGGGCGGGGGCACAGCCTGAGGTCCCCTGTCAAGCCCCACCAGGTGGCAGGCGCAGCCTCAGGTCCCTGCTGATTGCTCATTACAGGAACTCGGCCTCCGGTGTGGGCGCAGCCATCTGGTGTTACAGAATCCCTGCCTCTGCTGTGGGCACAGCCATCTTATTATGGTGTGATGGTCAATTTGCATATTCCCTCTTTATTAGATAGGATTTTTTTTTTCATGCTCCACACTGCAACCCATGCATGTGCCCTGACCAAGAATCATACCATAACCTCCTGGTTCATCAACCAATGAGCCACACTGGCCAGGCTTTCTCTTTCATTTTTAATAAATCACACATTCTAGATAGTCTTTCTGAATGGAGAACCACTGTTCCTCCCTCACATCTCAATCTACCTCTGATATGACTGGTATGCATTAATTGTAACTTTTACCTCTCCAGGGGCTCTCTTACTTCCTTGTTCTTGGTTGACATATAGCCCTCAAGAATTTACTATCTTTCTGATCAATCCTTTGCCCACTAAATATTTGTGGAAACCCACAGAATTATCCAAAGAATTTAGATTAGAGACTTCATAGATTCTTAGTAGCTTGATAAAATGCTCTCTTTTTCTGAGTTTGGAGAAGGAAATTTGCCCTGACACTTAATAATGTTGTTTATTTATACTTAAAATGAAATAAGATCATCGAGTCTAAGATGACTGGAAAAGACAGTCCTTATTATATACTAGAGTCCTGGTGCACGAAATACAGTATGTGCACAAGTGGGGTCCCTAGGCCTGGCCAGTTATTAGGGCCTATTGGGGCCATTTCACCCAGTCCCAATTGGGGCTGGGCTGGCTGGGGCCTGCTGGCTGCTGGCAGGGGCTGCCACTTGGGACCTGCCGGATTGGGGGAGTAATAGGGGGAGGGCTGCAGGAGGTTTGCCAGCTTGGGGGAGGGACCAGGGGATATTGGCTGGCCATGGGAGGTTGGCTGTGGGAGCACACTGACCACCAGGGGGCAGCTCCTGCATTGAGCGTCTGTCCACTGGTGGTCAGTGCTCATCATACCGACTGGTCAACCGGTCATTCTAGTCGTTTGGTCATAACGGTTGCTTAGGCTTTTATATATATAGATAATCCTACTAGAGTTTGGGTTTGCCTGGGCTGATCATGGGGCAATACAGCATAACTGCCCAAGGAGCCATGCTTGAGAGTAGCAAATATAATTAAATAACAACATAGATATTGGATTTCATTATTTTTCCCAATGGTATTTTCATTCATTTTTTAAGCTGTCCTTATAAACTAATAGATGATCCTACTTAATTATGTCCAAGGGATATTTCAAGCCAGGTCATATTTTCATATCAATTATAGGCAATGAATCCACTTTCTCTGAAATGTCACCCTAACATAAATATGGTTGATTAGGTCAAAAGTTCCTGGCTAATACTGGAAGAGATCTTTCTGTGTACAAGATGCTTTATATATACTGCACCATTAGATTTTCACAGCAAACCTTTCAGCTAGGTACTATAGATAGGTCCAAACTGGTAAGAGACAGAATTGGGTGTGGTTGTTACAATTCTATCTGAAAGCAGAAGCCATTCTAGATATTACAAGTAGAGAAGGATTTAACACAGAGAATTCTGTTTCATAATTGTTGAGGGCCAGAATGGAAGAGGAGGTCATGGTGTGATATAAAGATAAACTGTAAGGTTTCACTGCTGTACCCCAGAGCCTGTACTTTTCTGACCCATGGTCCACAAGCCCTGAGCTGCCAGTATAACTATTGGCTGATCCAACTGCTGCCAGTGCTAAATAAAGAAGTCCATTTCTTCTTTCCTACAACTACGTGCCCAAGGATTCTCTTATTGGAAGAACCTAAAGGAGGTCCCTCTGAAAAAAAAAAGAAGAAAATGTAGTTTATGGACTTTCAGCCACTATTGTACAGAGGGTCATGAATTTTGATGAGAAAAAATTACATCACCATTTCAACGATCTCTTACTGAAATTTAGATATCTTTCTACATATGAACATAGGTAACTATCCATGAAAGAATTGATAATACTGTGACATTTTTACCAATAGAAGGCAGAGATATCTTCATATTACATACTAGAGGCCAAGTGCATGAAATCCGTGCATGGGGGAGAAGTGGGGTCCCTCAGTCCGGCCTGCACCCTCTCTAATCCAGGACCCCTCGGGGAATGTCCAATTGCCGGTTTGTGCCCACACTTTTAACAGATGACAGCTCCATTGTTGTTTTTTTCTTTTCATGCTTAAACCCACTGGAATTAGTAGGTATTCAAAGTGTGTATACATTTTGGGGGGACACCCTGTATATCTCTAGTCAGTGGTGAAAGGAACCAATGGCAAATTTGGAACCCTCAGACAGGGAACCTCGCTCACTCCCCGCATGTCTCCCACTCCACTTTCCACGGGCAGCAGGAGAATCAATGTTTTCTCTCATTAATTGGAAAAGCATGTCCTGTCACCTGCTACCCGGCAGGAGTGCGCTAGACTCCAAGCGAGTGAGGCTCAGTCATGTCATCCTTCGCTCATGGGTGCTGGCACCCAAAGTGCACATTCCTCCTCTGCAGTCGTCCCGACTATCCCACCGTTTCACTGAGAGGACGGAACTCTGCACCTCATCTGGGCTCCTGATCTTGAATGCTGACCGAAGGCACCTCAGGAGGGCTGCCGTGCCCACCAGGTGCGTCTGTCCTCACCTGCTCCCGCCTCAGCACCTGCATTAGCTCTATGGAGGTGATCTCGTCACTGCACTGGTCTCTGCGGGAACAGGGCATCACCACTCCACCCTCTCAATGTCATCTCACAGATGCCCACCCTTAGCACCCAGAACACCCAGACACTCTCCAAAGGACATGAGCATGCCGGCGGGGACATGTGGGGGATGTAGGTATGCTGAGGTTGATGGAAGTGCGGCGGAGAGGCAGGCGGGTGGGGGGGAAAGGGTTGGGGGTGGCGTGGGGGGGGGGGGGGACTTGTGCAGGCCATGGTCTGGAACTGTTGCAGGCGCGCGTGGGTGACAGTGCGCCGAGGGATGTTCGCACGCCAGCGGGGAAGAGAGGATGCACACACTGGAGGCCTGTGGCTGAGCAGATCCACAAACTCATGTGGAGCAGCCAGGAGGACATCAATCTGGCCCACCATGGTGGCTGTCCCTGCGATCACACACCTTCTGGGCCAGGAGGTGGGATTTGCACAGTCACTCCTCACCGCTGATGGCCTGCAGGCGCTACTTCAGCTCACCCCACAAGCTCCGCTTGGTGCGCTCACGGCTGCCCCTGCCGCCATGTGGGGAGTACAGGCCACCCTCCCCTGGCCCACCTCCCCCGCCCAGAGGCTCTTCACGCGCTCTGCCCACCAGCCGCACTGCCCACCAGCCGCACTGCCCACCAGCCGCTCTGTGCCTGTGCACGCTGCCTACCCGCCTGAAGCATGCTACCCAAGGCAATGAAGGCAGGCGTCCTGCCCCGCCCACTGGCCGCTCCATGCCTCCACATGCTGCTCACCAGCCTGCCCCACCCACGAGCTTCTCTGTGCCTGTGTGAGCTGCCCACCAGTCCAGAGCGGGGCACCTGGCTTTGTCGCTTTGGGCAGCGTGCTCCAGGTGGGTGGGCAGCGCACTCTGCTCTGCGCCTCTGTGTACTGCCCACCGTTCCAGAGTGGCCAGGGTGGGGTGGGACGCCTGCCTTCATTGCCTTGGCAACAAAGCCAGACGTCCCGCCCCACCCCGACCATTCCATGCCTCCATGCCTGTGTGCTGCCCACAGGCCCTCTGCAGGCGGGGAGGGGAGGAATGCTTACGTTGTTGCCGTGGTGACGATGCAAGGGTCCCAGCCCAACTGCCACCATCTTTGTTGTGGTGTGACCCTCAATTTGAATATTCCCTCCTTATTGGCTGTGGGCGCCACCATCTTTGTTGCTGAGTTATGGTCAATTTGCATATTCCCTCTATTAGACAGGATGGTTGATATATTTCAAGAATTCATCCCTACTGCAAAATTAGTGGTTATCAGATCCATCACTAGAGCTCATTATCTAATACTTCAAGTTTATTACATTATACGAGGCATCCTCAAACTATGGCTCGCGGGCCACATGCGGGTGTTTTTGCCATTTTGTTTTTTTTACTTCAAAATAAGATATGTGCAGTGTGCATAGGAATTTTGTTCATAGTTTTTTTTTTAAACTATAGTCCGGCCCTCCAATGGTCTGAGGGACAGTGAACTGGCCCCCTGTTTAAAAAGTTTGAGGACCCTTGCTTTATACATTTCCACAACCAATTTAACTGGTCTCCTATGAAATCTTATGGATATTTTTATTTTAATCATTAAAAAGTATTATTTGTAAAGATGTCCATGGGCTTCACCAGGTACTAAAGGGTCTGGGGCATAGAAACATTAATTACACACAGAATCTGAAATCTGAACCCCTTCTATCAGACTCCATCATCTGTACATGAATCATCACACTCTACTGGGCTTTGAGAGTGAGAGCAATTTTGAATACACCAAAAACTTTAGGTCTCCAGTTTGTTTGGTATTGATGAAGCCTTGAGAACCCGCAGTGAACACTGAGTTTCTTCATCCAAAAGATCAGTCCTTTTTGAGACCAGGAGAGGGAGATCATCTTTCATCATCTCTGAATAATTTCGCTCTATACATTGCCTTTTCATTTGAAAGGTCCCTCTTCCAGTGACTTCATTAAGACATACCAGAACTACATAGCTACCTCCTATTTTCATCAAGTACAGTAATGACACATGCAAAGATTAAATGTCAGATGTGGTTAAAGGAAGAAATAAAGTGTTACCCTAATAATTTTTCCATGAAACATCCAACTCAAAATGCATGTGTGTGTACTCTCTTTTACCCATCTGTAAGTATAGCTAAAAATATGAATGACCTGTTTGTCCTTATGCATCTGAGAATGACATAACTAGAATAGACCTCATTTAACAGATAAAGAGAGCAAAAGAAATATGGTGGCATGGTTAAAGGGTTCAGTGGTAGAGTCAAATGGACTTGGGTTTGAACCCTAGCTTTTCATACTACTATGTGACAATGGGTACAAACCCATTGTTATGGAGTCACTTTATTATATGTTCATAATCTGTAAAGTGGAGAGAATTACTTCTCAAGATATTTTTATAACCCTATATAATAAAAGCCTAATATGCAAATTGTCCCCTCGGGTAGTCATTCCACCAGGAGACTGGGAGTTCGACTGCTTGCTATTATGTGCACTGACCACCAGGGAGTGGCGCAGAACATGGCGGGCATCAGCAACATAGCACTGGCAGCAGGTGGCAGTGGAGGTGCTGCCAGCCCTGATGGGCCCCAATAAAAGCAGGATCACGGTGGGATGGTGGAGCAGGTGAGTAGGCAGTGTTAGGCCAAGGCAGGTGTGAGTGGAGGCCCCATCGCCCTGCCATTGCCCTGCAGACAGCGACCAGTTGTGGCAGCGGGGGGCAGGGCCGCTACCCGGCTCCCAAGAGCTGAGGGAGCGAGACAGGGGACCCAGCCTCGATCGATCGCCCCACAGGTGGGATGGTGGAGCAGGAGAGGGGGTAGCACCAGGCCAAGGCGGGGTGCTAGGTGGGGCTGCAGGGCTGCAAGCACGAGCTGGGGCCTGATCTCTTCAGGCCACCCCAAGGGACCCCACCCATGCACAAATTCATGCACCGGGCCTCTAGTTAATGAAATAGACATGAGAGATGACTAACACACACAATGAATATTATTAGAACAGAGACAAGACTACTAAGGTCATAAGATAGGATGGTACAGGGCCAGGTCTAAGACCTAGGCTTTTGGCCTTTTCAACAGTGTGCTTTTCTGCATGAAGACCTTCTATGTGACAGGTAGCTGGTGAACTGCCTGACCCCTTTCTAGTTGTACCTAGAGTAAAGAAATATATAAAAACAACATGTTTATATAGCAATCAGAGACTCCAAAAGCAAGACTTGCTTCTTCTATCACCATAAAATGAAAGAATAATGGTGGACTAGCCAAAGACAGACACCAAGGGGGCTTTTAATCTTGTACCTGCTAGTAATCAGACGTCTGGACTCTAAGCTCCCTCTGATAAATCAGCTGTTGTCTTTTCACATCTCTGTGATCCATTTGCAGCACATGTTCAGCTAAAGTTTTTGTTCACATCATAATCATCTTTGGCAAACTCATTTCCAGATGATTCAACAGACTTCTGAGAGATGACAGGTTGTCCTATTACTCACATGGGCTCCTTTTACTGCCCACTTGGCTGAACAGACTCACAGGAAAGCACCTCCAACTAGCCAGGTCCTCAGGGACTCATAGTACAAGGGGATGAAGCACATGCAAACAGGCCAAGACCCTCTAAACCCAGGATTCTGGGGAAACACACGGCAAGAGGTCTGATTTTAATGGAAGAGGTAGTTAGGGAGAGCTGGAGGTGCTTAAGGTAAGGAGCAGTCAGCACGTGAAGAAAAGGATAAAGAAACGCCAGGCAAAGGAAACAGCATATACCAAGGCCCAGAAGTGAGAGAAGCAGAGTGGGTTTGAAAAGCTAGAATAAAAAATTCTGTGAGGTTCTGGAATTGGTGGACATTTAATAAAATCTTTCATGTTAAATTAAGAAAGTTTCTTTTTCCTTAATACCCTGACACTAAACTTTCCAGACTTCAACTCTTTATCCCACGGGACATTCCTATGACTTTTCCAAAAGCTTACCACCCACTTCTGTGTTCCTCTGATTTTGTCCTCCTAGAAATGGGTTATGACTAGACATATAGCCATGAGGGCAGTCTGTCCAGGACAGAAGCCAGGACTGCCATTTCCTATAGCCAGTACTATATGCCACCCACTACAGCACAGCTAAAAACCATGCTTAGTTTTCACATGCTGCTATATCCATCAGAGCTCAGCTTCCCTCCAGCATGGTATTTGAAGGCCTAAAATAGGGAAGCTCTTCTTGGTAGAGAACAACTTCCTGATGGAGAAAAGCTCAGCCAGCTCTCAACAACCAGAGAATGGGATGCCTTTATTTCCTCAAGCACAAAATGGGTATAAAAGCCATTAGGGACCTCACAAGGACTTTTGTGAGCATTAAATAAAATGTTTCAGGTAAAGTTCTCAGCACAGGACTTGATAGAATGAGTGCTTAATAAACAATAGCTTCCATTTTACCCAGAATAGAAACTTTTTCCTCTAATGAAAACAGTCTTCCTACCTCCATAAACCTGATGTTATAAGGCAGGCTGGACCTTCCTTGGCCAAAAAGCAAGAGTGAAATTCAAAATACTGAAAAACCTAGGTGGCTCTGGACTAGCCAGTCAGAACTACACAGTCTTAAAGCCCTCCTGTGCTGAGCATTAACTCTTCAGTTGCTGGCTTGGAAGAGGTTGAGGAAGTCCCAGGGGACAGGCCAGTGCATTAGGGTGGCAGAGGAGCCTGTCAAGGGCTTGGAGCAATGCCTATTTACCAAAAAATACAGAAATATTTCAATGTTATAACCCAAGTATGGCCAGACCGGTGTGGCCCTGATAAACAACAGCCTAGTGTAGGACAAGAAGTGCCAGGGCCCTTCTAAGGCAGGTGATTTGATTAGTGCAGCCAGCCTGGAAGAGAGGAAGCAAAAGCCCCCTCCTGTCTGAAGGAGTTGGGTGTAAAAAGCAATCGATACCCAGCACAATTCAAACCAGGGAACAAAAATACAATTCTGCAGTTTTGTCAGAGTCCCACTGCATCCCATGGCCTGGCAGCCAGCAGTGGGAGATACAGCAGCCAAGAAACAAATGAAGAAGAGCATGGATATATTCCTAGAAGTGGGATCACTGGGTCAAATGGGAGTTCCATTTTTAGTTTTTTGAGGAAAATCCATACTGTTCTCCACAGTGGCTGCACCAGTCTGCATTCCCACCAGCAGTGCACAAGGGTTCCTTTTCTCTGCATTCTCACCAGCACTTGTCATTTGTTGATTTGTTGATGACAGCCAAGAAACTAGAAACACCAATCAGAAAGGATATATGCACCCCTATGTTCATAGCAGCACAATTCACCATAGCTAAGATTTGGAAACAGCCTAAGTACCCATCAGCAGATGAGTGGATTAAAAAACTGTAGTACATCTACAAAATGGAATACTACACTGCAGTAAAAAAAGAAGGAGCTCTTACCATTTGCAACAGCATGGATGGAACTGGAGAGCATATGCTAAGTGAAATAAGCCAGTCAGAGAAAGATAAATATCACATGATCTCACTCATTTATGGAATATAATGAACAACATAAACTGATGAACAAAAACAGATCCAGAGACAGAGAAACATCGATCAGACCATCAAACCTGAAAGGGAAGGTAGGGGAGGGTGGAAGTAAGGGGGGGAAGATCAACCAAAGGACTTGTATGTATGCATATAAGCTAAGGTGACCAGATCGTCCCGCTTTTGGTGGGACAAAGCCTAACCAATGAACACAGACAACAGGGGGGTGAGGGCATGAGTGGGTGGTGGTGGAGGTAATTGGGGGATAAGGAAAAAAAAATGAGAAAAAAAATAAACGAAAAGCATGGAGGAGTGTCCAAAGGCTCTGATATGGATATACCCTGGTAAAGCAGGAACACACAGTGTGCAGCTATGAGTAGTAACAGAAGCCAGATCATTTTCCTCATTCTAAAAAAAGGTAATATTCATATCTGCCTCTTAAGTATTTTGAAGATTAAATAGGACAATATATGTAAAGTACTCAGAGAGTGTCTGGAACTCAATAAATGTTAGCTATTATTTTTCATTAATAAAGTTTATAATTTATTAACTTTTATAGAGTTAAATTAAGGCCTCACTCTCACTGACCCATACTTTAAAAGGCTTTATTGAATGGCAGGGGAAGGCTGAAAGTATTTTTAGATTGTGGGAAACTTCTCACAATCTGAGGAATACCAAGTGGAGAACCTTGCACACATAGCATCAGTCACAGTGTGCTGAGGGGTATTCAGACACGCTCCTCTGGGTAGAGCCAGAGCATTTCTTTGGGAGAGGAATTCTTGAGGCTCAGTGGTAATTTTTCTCTTTTTAGACTGTAAGGACTTGGAGATCATCTTTAGAGTCAAAGACATCCAGATGCTCACCGTAAGAAGACACACTCTTTAGAAGCAGAGGGATATGGGTTTAAAGTGTAGCTTAACCACAAATTATGTGACCATAGGCAAGTAACTTAAACTCTATATCAACATCATTTTTCTTTTTCTTTTTTAAAAAAATATATTTTATTGATTTTTCACAGAGAGGAAGGAAGAGGGATAGAGAGCTAGAAACATCAATGAGAGAGAGACATCGACCAGCTGCCTCCTGCACACCCCCCACCGGGGGATGTGCCCGCAACCAATGTACATGCCCTTGACCGGAATCGAACCTGGGACCTTCCAGTCCGCAGACCGACGCTCCATCCACTGAGCCAAACTGGCTTCAGCATCAACATCATTTTTCTTTTTTGTGAAATGGGACAAAACATCTCTTTGTGAATTGTTATCCTACCTAATAAAACAGTAATATGCAAATTGACCATACCTTCACTACACCCATAAGCCACGCCCACCAGCCACGCCAATCAGCCAATGGATCCAAGCCATGATGGTGGACTGGGGCAGGCAGTTAGCGCCGGCAGCCGGCTGACCAGGTCCCGGATAGGGGCTTCAAGTCAGCTGCCGCCAGCAGCGGCTGACTTGAAGCCCCTATCAGGGATCACGGACCAGGGCAGGCAGCGTGGGTTAGCGCCCATAGCCGCCTGCCCAGGTCCGCCATCACGGATCACGGACCAGGGCAGGCGGCGTGGGTTAGCACCCACAGCCACCTGCCCAGGTCCGTCATCACAGATCATGGGCCAGGGCAGGCGGCGTGGGTTAGTGCTGGCAGCCGCCTGAACAGGTCCCGAGTAAGGGCTTCGAGTCAGCCGCCGCCAGCGGCAGCTTACTCGAAGCCCCTATCAGGGATCATGGAACAGGGCAGGGAGTGTGAGTTAGTGCCCGCAGTCGCCTGCCCAGGTCCGCCATCACGGATCATGGACCAGGGCAGGCGGCGTGGGTTAGCGCCCACAGCCGCCTGCCTATGTTCGCCATCACAGACCTGGGCAGGCGGCGTGATCAGGGATCACGGACCAGGGCAGGCCGCATGGGTTAGCACCTGCAGCCGCCTGACCAGGTCCCCGATAGGGACTTGGAGTCTAGCATAACAAAAAGAATATTCAGCAAAAGCAGGAGACAAGGTTTCATAAGTTCTCCCCCAGGTCACCACTGTTCTCTTATACATTTTAATTATCCCAGACTTTGCCCAATGGGATTTGATTTGAATTATGCCTGATAGAGATTACATGGCATGAATTGTAGGCTCATTCTTTTTGTGGTTGCCTGACTGAGAAAGGCCTTGGAATGAGAGAAGGCACTTTTATTTTCCTTTTTCATTCTATACAGACTGAGGAATTACAGTTATATGAAGAAGTTAGTGAGAGAATGAAAGTCTCATGCTGTATTTTTCTGTAAGTTTTATCATGTGGACTATCAAAAACTTGGTGGGATCCTTTTCAAGAGGTGTTACAAAAATTATGTTGGAATTAACATTGAAGAGTAAAAGGAGAGAAGTGAGTGGTGGGTAAAGGAAAGAACCTTGTCCTAGAAACCAAATAGAAGCCACATAAACCTTCAGATTCTTACTCATTGTGCTTTGGAGGTATTAAAGGATAATTTTTTAAAAAGGTAAAATCATGACTCATAATCTGTATAGATAAAAGGCTAAGTGACCGACATTTGTCCATCTATCCTACCAACTGGTACATATGACGTACACTGGAAATTTAAAAATAAACTTTGACTCGCACACGTGCCATACATATAAAGCTCTCGCTGGCACTAATTTGAATGTTGCATTTGATGGGAAAATTCTTTTCAGAGGGGATTTTTGTGCTGTCATGCTATACGATTGGCCATAGTACAAATAAGTTTAAAGTACTGTAGTGTTTGGGGATGTTTCAAACAGTTGTCTCTTAAAACAAATATGAGACCAGAGGATTCTGCTTATAGCGAATGGTTAGTAAAACTTGGAGATGGCAAACTTGATAGCAGTTTTCATTTAGGAATGGATATTATTGAAATTCCCCATGAAATTATTTTTAATGGATCTATTATTAAAGCCACCTTTGGAAATAGTATATCTATAGATAATATTAAATATATATCTTGCCGAAACCGGTTTGGCTCAGTGGATAGAGCATCGACCTGTGGACTGAAGGGTCCCAGGTTCAATTCCGGTCAAGGGCATGTACCTTGGTTGCGGGCACATCCCCAGTAGGGGGTGTGCAAGAGGCAGCTGATCGATGTTTCTCTCTCATCGATGTTTCTAACTCTCTATCCCTCTCTCTCTTCCTCTCTGTAAAAAATCAATAAAATATATATATATATACACATACACACATAAACATGCAATTCTTTGTTCAAAAAATGAGCACGTTCAAAAATTAAATGATGAAATTTTGAATATACTTGATGGAGATTTTCACACCTATTTGAGTGATGATTCCATTGACTCAACAGATGATGCTGAAAAGGAAAATTTTCCTATTGAATTTCTTAATAGTATTACTTCTTCTGGAATGCCGTGTCATAAATTAAAATTGAAAGTGGGTGCAATCATCATGCTATTGAGAAATCTTAAGAGTAAATGGGGTCTTTGTAATGGTATCAGATTTATTATCAAAAGATTGCGACCTAACATTATCAAAGCTGAAATATTAACAGGATCTGCAGAGGGAGAGATTGTTCTGATTTCAAGAATTGATTTGTCCCCATCTGACACTGGCCACCCATTTAAATTAATTCGAAGATAGTTTCCCGTTATGCCAGCATTTGTGATGACTATTAATAAATCACAAGGACAAACTCTAGACAGAGTAGGAATATTCCTACCTGAACCCGTTTTTGGACATGGTCAGTTATATGTTGCTTTCTCTCTCTTTTTTTAAAAAAGTATATTTTTTTAATATTTTATTGATTTTTTTTACAGAGAAGAAGGGAGAGGGATAAGGAGTTAGAAACATCGATGAGAGAGAAACATCGATCAGCTGCCTCCTGCACATCTCCTACGGGGGATGTGCCCGCAACCAAGGTACATGCCCTTGACCAGAATCGAACCTGGGACCTTTCAGTCCACAGGGCGATGCTATCCACTAAGCCAAACCAGTTACGGCTGTTGCTTTCTCCTGAGTTCAAAGAGCATGTTATGTTAAAGTTAAAGTTGTAAATACTTTATCTCAAGGGAAATTAGTCAAGCACTCTGAAAGTGTTTTTACTCTTAATGTGGTATACAGGGAGATATTAGAATAAGTTTAATCACTTAATCAGTCATTATTTGCATCAATGTTGTTTTTATATTACGAGTTTGTTATTGTTGTTATATCATTTGTTATTGTTTAGTTATTAATAAAATTATGTATTATCTTCATATACATTATACTCATTTCCTTTTATCTCTCACACTCTTATTATAGAGAAAGGGCAAATAGCAAATATTTTATTTCATCTAATTAATTCCCTTTCAATGTGTACGAATTTCATGCACCGGGCTACTAGTAAGGATTAAGCCAAAATATGTAAAGCAAACAAGCTGGATGTTTTTCCCTGTGTGACATTAAGCATGATAACATTTAAACATTAATTTCCTCATAAAGATAATGAGGATGAACATAATGTCTAAGGGGTTTCTTTACACATTTGCTGAGTGATAAGTGACATATGATAAATATATATCAAGTGCCCAATTTCTTAAGTTTTGACATAAGTATACATCCATGAAACCACCATCACAATGAAGATAATTAACATATATCTATCACACTCAAATGCTGCCTCATATATTTTTGTAATCCTTTCCCACTACCCTTTCCATTCCAACCCCACCTATGAATTCAGGCAATTGACCCTTAATTTGATTTCTATCATTCTACACTAGGTTAAATATCCCAAAATTTTAGATAAATGGAATAATACAACATGTACTCTCTGTGGTATAATTTTCTTCACTCAGCATAATTATTTTGAAAGTTACATAGTATGTATCAATAGTTCATCATTTTTATCACTGAGTAATATTCCATTGAATAAATATAGCCCAGTATATTTATCCTTTTGCCTGTTGAGAAGCACTGAGTTGTTTCTAGACTATTCCAAACAAAGCTCCATTGAACATTTGTACACAGGTCTCTGTATGGACGTATGATTTCATTACCCTTGGATATAGAAACTCTAGGTGACACTATTTTTTCTTTCAGTACTGTTTACTCTCTTCTCACTAGTATTTTTCCTGATGAGAGATTTTCTGGTGTTTCTGCCTCAAACGTCTCATCTTCCTCTAACTGCTCTTAAGTATTTCTTTGTATTATTGATTTTGAGAAAATTTATGATGTATCTTGTACTTTTATTTATATTTCTTTGCTTGTAGCTCATTTAGCTTCTTGAATGTATATCAGATAAGGAATATCTAATCTGGCATTTAAAATAAAGTAATAGTTTCCAAACACCGATGTTTTAAAAAATACGGCAACTTACTAACAGCTAATCTGAAATATTTTCCTTTTTAACCCTCCTGGATCAAAGGCTGGAATCAAGGGTAGTACCAAGCAAATAGACCATGTGGAGAGGGTGTCTCAACCTTTCTTTTTGGGTCATCCAAGTACAATAAGGATTTTTTATTCATGGGAGATACTTCAGGCAGATTCTTGTGTTTCATGAAAAAAGATAGGTTGGAGAAAAAAATAGGGACTGGGTGTAGGGAAATGAGGGAGTTTGGGCAGTCTGGCACACCAAATACAATTTATCCTATCAAAGGTATCGCAAAAAAATGGTTCTCCAGACTGGCTATATTTATAAAATTCTCAAGTAGATGTATTCTATGGTCTAGCCTTTTCTAAGAGTTTTAGGGTAAACTAAAAATATTAAGGCAAAAATAAGAATAAGCGGTGGGAGGAGGAGGAAGAGAATGAGAAAAGAAGGAGGAAGAGAAGAAGGGGATAATAGGAAGAGGTGGGAAGGAAAAGGCAGGGCAAATGGTAAACCTTATGACTGCATTCTGAAATCTTGGTTTTGCACATCTAACATATTACCTATGCTGTCATTCCTGGTCTCCTTTCAAAAGTCTACATTCAGCCCTTTAGAAGACCTGAAAATGATTCTGCAGATGCACCAGGATAACTGATATAAGAAAAAATTTCTTAAAGTGCCTTTATCATGGTAAGTCATCATATAGACTGATGTGGAAATAACAGCTGATCTAAAAGAGAGGGGAAATAATGTCCTTTCTCAGTAAGAGGAACAAACATAAACAAAAGAGAACTCTAAAAAGATTTAATGAAGAACACATTTCTATCTCCTGCAGACACAACAGCTTAACTTGGGCAAAACAATATGCTTTTAGTATAAAGCACTGAATCCTGAAACAGGAAGAATCAATACCGATGAGAGCCAGTGGCTTCTTGTGACATTTTTCATGCAGAAAGGTCTCTTGCTATAAACTATATTATAGAAATACTTGAGAGAACATTCTTCACAAAATTAAAATTCAAAGCTTGATGTAAAAGAAAATTCCTATAGGCAAGGCAGGAAAGGGAAGCTACTGTCATGGTAGATCAAGGGAGTATGGGACCAGATATAGGCTCTAGGTGGCTGAGAATTGGGGTATGAGAGACATACTTAGGAATGCAGTGTCACATGAGACACAGCCCCATAGTAAAGGGATACAGTAACCCATGGACATACCCATCACAGGAACACAGCATCTCTTTGCTCTAGTATTCCTTGTATAATCACACCAAAATGTGTTTGTCAATTCTCCAATTCATGGATATATGGGTTATTTCTGGTCTTCATAAATACAGATATTACTGCTATGAAAAGTCTTATACAGGGCTTAGTGTACAAAAACAAGCATTTCTTCAGGGTCTGTGTCTAGGAGTGGAATTTCTGGGTCTTTATGCATTATCAGCTGTTTACAAAACAGATCCTTTCAGATGTTTTCATTTTTACTAACTGATGGATATAAAATGGTATTTCATTGTGGTGGTTTTTTATTTGCAATAATTTGATTACTAGTAAGGTTGATAATTTTCATACTATTAGACCATTTCAGGTTCTTTAGTGATGTATCAGTTTGTCTTTTGCCCCTTTTTCTATTGATTTTGTGAGAAGAATTAATTATATTTTCCAAATACTTTCTTTGACAAGAACATGTATTACAAATATACTTTCATTTTCTGGATTTTTTTTACTTTATGGCAGTTTTTTATGAACAAAATTTTTTAACTTTGCTCTCAAATGTAACAATCTTTCCTTTGTAGTTAGAATTTTTGCCACCATTTTAAGAAATAATTTCCTACTCCAAAGCTATACTATACAGGGGTGAGAAAAAGTAAGTTTACAGTTGTGAGTACACAAAACACAGAGTTTAATCTTGTATTCTTTTTCATTAATTTATTAATTATTGTATTATATATTTGTATTATTTGTCTTACTACTGTTGTTATTTCATATCTTTATTTATGATTTATCTTTTAGGTAATGATGGCTGATAATTGAACCTACTTTTGTCCATCTCTGTATTCTCCAATAGTGTCTCATAAATTTATGATTTGAACTTTCATCTTAATTTTTTGTCATACTTTAAGAATGAATCCATTATATATTTTTATGTGTAAATAGTCCTAGTATCATTTATTGACAACCCCTTCCTTCAATTAACTAAGTTCAATAACTGAAACCAAACCTCTCCCAACACCATGCACACATAAACACATGGTGTTTTCATAAACCTGTTTTTATATTATTTTTTTTAGGTTTAGTAAAGAAAGATAAAGCATGGATAATACTAATATCAAATTATACTACAGCAAAATGCATCTTTAAGGATAAAATAGGGTCTTATTAATGATGCAAAGAAAAAATTCACCAAGAAGACTTAACCATCCTGATCCAGCATAAATGCAACCATACAGTCTCAATGTGTATAAGATAAATAAGTAGAACTGAGAGGAGAAACTGATCAATCACCACAGGATATATTAACACATCTCTCTCAGAAAGTAGTAGATCAAGCAGGCAAAAAAAGAAAGGCAATAAAAGATTTGAACAAGAAAATAAACAATATTGATCCAGCACATATCCTACAAATAGAATAAACATTCTTTTCAAGCACACACAAATAATTCACAAAAATTGACCACGTTCCAGATCATGAAAGAAGTTTGAATCAATCAATTCTTACCACACACTGAATTCTCTAACTACAATGCAATAATAATAGAAAGCAATAGCAAAATAACACCTTTCAAAGTCTATTTGTACAGCTCTTGAGTTTTTCATAGCTTGCCAAGCTCTTGAAAAGAGACCTCTCCCATGAGAGTAAAAAACAAAACAAACAAACAAATAACTTAACAATGTAGGCTATGGAGTCAAACAGACCCATCTGGGGATTCCAGCTCCATTACCTACCAGCCTTGTGACCTCAGGCAAGTGTCACAGCCTTTCTGTGCCACTGTTTCCTTCCACTTAAAATGGAAAGGGCTGTATCAGGATTCAATGAGATGATATACAGAACTTGGCATAAAGTAAGACCACATAGAAATAGCTAATGTTTGGAGTTTTTAGGTTTTAGCTTTTATTAATTTCTTATTTAATTGTGTTTAGTCATTGTTAATACTGTCGTTATTATTAACATTTGGTTCTCAACATCACCAAGTGCATTTCCCTTACATTTTCTATCCTGGCATAGGGCACCTTTTTCAAATCTGAACTACTGACTCAGGTTCAAACACAGTAGTGCAATAGAAGAGGCCAAGCAACCAACTAGCTTCTAGTTTCTTACACTTGGTTTCTCTGGGTGTTTATGGCTTCCAAGGAAACTCCTTTTCCAATTTCTCTATTTAAAACATCCAAAAAGGACATTCACATTTTACTATCTTTTACCAAACATATAAACTATTTTTTTTTCTCTATTGCCATTGTCATTTCTACTTTGAAATCCTTTGTGGATGAGTGTGGCGCTGTGAATACCTGAAATGCGGATGAACTAGCAGCAGTGTGACTTGGATTAGAAATCCTGCCATGTCTCATTTAATATCCTTGTAACTGTCTAACAGGGAAAGTCCGCTTTTGCCATTGAAATGGTGAGCACTACTGTGGAACTTTGAAGGACATTTTTTACACTGGTTGAGGTAATTGGCTCCTCCTTTTCCCCCTCCATTTCTCACAGCTACCCACACCCAAAGGTGTACATTTGTGCTCTCTTCATATGATGTCATAATGTAAAGGGACAGAAGGAAAGAGGTGCTTGCTTGATTGGAGCAAAGTTCAAGATGTGGGAAGTGTTACATAAAATCAAATTAGTAGGAGTTATGGAAAGGAGAGAGGGTCCAGAAACTTGAAAATCGACACAACCAATATAATGAATATATCAATCATCCCCAAAAGTTTCTTCTTCCTAACAGGTCTTGAGATGAAAGTATGTGGGCAAGTTTGTCCAGGAGTGTGCTCAGGAACAACACCTGTGTGGGAGTGAGGGCAGCAGGACTGGAGAGAGGAAGAGGTGGGGTTGAACTGTGATGCAGAGAAGACAGAGGCCCCAGCCCAGCTGACCCCATGTGGAGCTCTTCAGAGTTATCCCACACTGAAACAAGGAAGCCTGCCCTTTGTATCATGTCTACCAGTCACTGGATAAGTTGCCCAATGGCAGTTGCTTTTGGCCCTAGACAATTCTTGGAGAAGAACTCAGCTGTGAGCCTCAGCAACACTCCCAGCAGTTGTGGGAATAAATATGTGGATCCTGAAGGGGAATCTGGGTGGGACACCACCACATACACCTTCAATGGGTCAAGTCAAGGGATGGCATGGCAGACAGACCTGGTTCCTGACCTCACGGAGTGGGGAAATTAAGTTTCTACTTTCTATGGTCGAATCCTATCCAACAAACAAAAATTTCTGCCTGCTCTGTGCCATGCACTCCTCTAAGCATTGTCCAATTATTACCTCATAATTACAACAGTCCCATTATGCCCTAGTACAGTAGATGAGGCAAGAAGCAGAGAGGCCAAGTAGTCACTCAGCATCACATAATTAATGAGTTCTGAGCTAACCATAAAAACTACAGGCAGTCTGGTCCTATTCTACATTTCTAACTCCTATAATCTGCTGCCTGAGTTTCTATTTCCTTTCACATTCTTTTATTATAGTTTACATTGCATATCTTATCTTTGAAAGCTACTATTTTTTGATATCTTTAAAATGTGAAAAATGGCAGTTTGGCACACACTGGTTATATAAATCATTCAATATCTGTATTAAAAATTACTAGAGTAACATTTACAAAGTTATGATAGTTTGTCACCACATTAGGAAAGGCTGTCATTATAGCTTGCAATCACTGACAGAGTGAAAACACCATCTCAAAATTAGTCTAACTAGAAATAGGAAAAATATGTATATGCTCCACAAGGAAGGAGAACTTGAAGGCCCAGGCACAGAGCCTCATTTCTTATTCCCCAGGAAATGGTCATCTTTTACTGAATTATTCTAGTAACTGAGGGATACCAAGCTTGAGCTATGCAGCTACTCTGATCAAACACATACCTATGGTATTTGACAAGATTCAGTCAAATAAGCAAAACCACTATGACAGATTCAACATATTAAAAGATGACCCTAGCCAGTTTGGCTCAGTGGACAGAGCGATGGCCCTTGGACTAAAGGTCCAGGTTCGATTCCAGTCAAGGGCACATACCTCAGTTGTAGGCTCAATCCCTGATCCCTGGCTGTGGCTGGGGCTCATGTGGAAGGCAACCAATCGGTGTGTCTCTCTCACATCAAGGTTTCTCTCTATATATCTCTCCCTTCCTTCCATTCTCTATAAAAATCAATGGAAAAATATCTTCAGATGAGGATTAACAATAAATAAAATAAAAAAATATATGAATCGTTGACCTTTTACAACTGGTTAGCAGGTTAGCTATTCTACCTGTTCTGGCACTGGAGCATGAATCTACAGACAGGTCATCAGAAACAGAAGATAAATGCAAAATGGGGGAAGCAAAGAAAAACAGAAACTTATGAAGGTGGGTAGAAAAGACTAATACTGTACTTTCTGGCGTATAAGACAACTTTTTAACCCAGGAAAATCTTCTCAAAAGTTGGGGGTCTTATACGCCGGGAAATACGGTAGGTTAGAAAAATCTCTGACAATGTCTATCAGATTGCTTAAAACCCAAATACCGTATTTTCCGGCATATAAGACCCCCGACTTTTGAGATTTTCCTGGGTTAAAAAGTCGTCTTATACGCTGGAAAATACGGTACCCACTGCACACCATCACTGTCTCCAAGCTCCTACTCTGATAATGGAGGTGTCCTGGAAGGAAGGCTGGCACCCAGCCTCACAAAGCTAAGCACATGTCTGGCCCAAGAATCAGAGAAGCTGAAGGCAGAAATGCAACAGGAGCTGGAGGTGAGCCAGCATAACAAGTACAGCACGTGACAGCACACAATGGGCTGCAGCAGCACCTTGTGCCCTGCACTGACCTGGGCATAAATAAAATGGCTGCTGCTTCACTTCCACCTGTCACACCCCCTACAAAATACCTCATGTGGCCCAAGTGACTTATAATTATACAGGGAAAGGAATTCTGGGAAGTGTAGCTTTTTAGCTAAGTTGATACAATACAAATCTACCACACCTATTATTGAAGGCAGATGTTCTACCTGAGAAAAATGTCACCTTAGATCTTCTCAAAGCAGTCCTTGGCATTATGTATGCAAAGACTTTGTTTGTTTGTTTTTGTTTCCCAAAGAAACAGTGATCTCCATGTTTGTCACTGTAAATTTATATCCATTACCTTAGTTATTTCTCATGGTTAGTTCCATATTACTCTTATTTGTAAACAAACGCATTAAATCTTAGGTAAGTTAACAGGTTTACTCAAAGGTTCACAGTTGCAAATCTGGGACCCAGAAACCTCTGATTCCTAACTCCTGCCCATCACCAATTTATCCTGCTACTCCTATAGCACTAGTTAGCAAAAAGCTTTTCAATCATCAGCCTTGATGAAAAACTGAGAAGAGCCAGACTCTCCTACTAGCATATTGCCCTGAGATAGCGCTGCTGTTTCCTGGGTACTCACTGAGTCAAAGGCCCATAGAGAATGACAACTAGAAGGGAGCCAAGAGATAGTCCGCCCCCCAAAAACAAGGAAGGACAGGGAAAAGAAGATTTAAAGTTCAGGAAACAAGTCAGAGAGGAGAACCACAGGTGAGTTAAGAGAAAATTCAGCAAAACTAAAGTGGGAAAAAGGTGTATGAGCACAGAAAGGAAAGTTCTCATGCATTTTCAAAGGAAAAGGGTTTGTCTAGTCATGAGCAGCTCAAGGTCAAGTCAGGATTTTAGTGTGGGCTCCAGTGAAAGACACAAGTCCCACATCTCTCAGTCAGACCTCTGTAAGCCTGCACTGTTATGAGCATAATGGCCTTAACATGTCTCTGACTTGACTAAATTTTAAACAGGTCTTCCTTTTCTTAGAGCATTTACTTAAAAACAAAAACAAAAGAACTTGTACTTATAAATCCTTTCTCTGCTTCTTTGAGATGCAAATCTCTAAAAAGCTTCTTATGAAAGTTAGAGGACAATTATACCTAAAAACAAAACAAAACAAAACTTCTTACCAGTTTACAACCCTTTAATGTCTTTCTCAAGGACCTGAGATCCATTAGGACAAAGGTCTAACTTCCCATTGACACTGCTTTAAGTTGTAAAAATACCTCCTATCAAGAAGACACAGAAGATTTACTTTTCCTTTGGGTTAAGGCCAATTAGCAAATGCAGGTGGCCTATGATCCCCTCCACTCCCTTCCTAGCTCTTTAAAACATCCAGCTCTTTAACGCTGAAAAAATAAATAAATAAATAAAGCTTCAGGAAAGAGAAAGATCAAATATGAGATGGACTGACTCCATTAAAGAAACCATGAGCATGAGTGTACAGGAGCGGAGCAGGGCTGTTCAGGACAGGGAGCAGGGCTGTTCAGGGCAGGACATTGTAGATGGACATCACTCATTCATAGTTCCCAGGAGACAGAGCCAACTCAGTAGCACGTAACACAACACAGTAGAGGTCAGATTGGGTTCTGGTGTCTCTCTCTTTCTCTGTCTCTCTGTCTCTCTCTCTCTCTCATTACAGTAGCCTTGAATAAGTTCTTTCTTACCCGTTTAGCTTTGTCCAGTACAATTTTTTTCTATTTTTTTATTTATTTTAATTTTTTTAATTTAATAAATCTTTATTGTTCAGATTATTACAATTGTTTCCCCCATAGCTCCCCTCCACCTGGTTCCCCCCCCCACTGTCCTCATCCATAGGTGTACGCTTTTTGTCCAGTCTCTTCCCGCACCTCCCACACCCCTTTCCTCCCCCAAGAATTGTCAGTCCACTCTGTTTCTATGCCCGATTCTATTATATTCACCAGTTTATTCTGTTCATCAGACTTTTTTATTCACTTGATTTTTAGATTCACTTGTTGATAGACATGTATTTATTGTTCATAATTTTTATCTTTACCTTTTTCTTCTTCTTCCTCTTCTTAAAGAATACCTTTCAGCATTTCATATAATACTGGTTTAGTGGTGATGAACTCCTTTAGCTTTTTCTTATCTGTGAAGCTCTTTATCTGACCTTCAATTCTGAATGATAGCCTTGCTGGGTAGAGTAATCTTGGTTGTAGGTTCTTGCTATTCATCACTTTGAATATTTATTGCCACTCCCGTCTGGCCTGCATAGTTTTTGTTGAGAAATCAGCTGACAATCATATGTGTGTTCCCTTGTAGATAATTAACTGTTTTTCTCTTGCTGCTTTTAATATTCTCTGTCTTTTGCTCTTGGCATTTTAATTATGATGTGTCTTGGTGTGGTCCTCTTTGGATTCCTTTTGTTTGGGGTTCTGTGCGCTTCCTGGACTTGTAAGTCTATTTCTTTCACCAAGTGGGGGAAGTTTTCTGTCATTATTTCTTCAAATAGGTTTTCAGTATCTTGCTCTCTCTCTTCTTCTGGCACCCCTATAATTCTGATGTTGGTATGCTTGAGGTTGTCCCAGAGGCTCCTTACACTATCTTCAAATTTTTGGATTCTTTTTGCTTTTTGCTTTTCCGGCTGAGTGTTTTTTGCTTCTTTATATTTCAAATCTTTGACTTGATTCTTGCGGTCCTCTAGTCTGCTGTTAGGTCTCTGTATAATATTTTTTTATTTCAGTCAGTGTATGTTTAATTTCTAGTTGGTCCTTTTTCATATCCTCGAGGGTCTGGCTAAATTTATCAGCCTTTTCTAGGAAATTCTTGAAAAACCTTATAACCGTGGTTTTGAACTCTATATCCAGTTTGTTTTCCTCTATTTCTTTCGTCTGTGATCTGTTTCTTTGTCTCCACATTTTCGCTGCTTCCCTGAGTTGGTAGAGTAGCTTTGTGTGGTAGGTGTCCTCTAGGGCACAGTGGCTCAGCTCCCCCAGTTACCTGAGGTGGACACTCTTGGTGCACCCCTTTGTGGACTGTGTGTATAGCCTTGTTGTAGTTAAGTCTTGATTGTTGTTGGTATCACTGGGAGGAACTGACCTCCAGGCCAATTTGCTGTGAGGATCAGCTGTGTCTACGCTGGGAGAACTTCTGTGCTGAAGACACTCTTATGAGACAAGACTTGCAAAATTGCAAAAGCCTCTGTGCTCAGCTTGGATGGGGCAGTGTTTCAGGGTGGAGAAGACAGCCTTGGTTTCCCATCAACCCTGCCCTATGAGGCCCCTGGGTCTCAGTGTCCCTCGGTACTCGCTGCAAGCACCTCTGAGAGAAAGCCGCCCTCAAGTTTCGCCCACTGCCAGACAGTCCAGTTTCTCCCCGAATGAGTCGGGGTTCCCAGAAACTTGCCCGGAACTGGAGTTCAGTGCAGTTGGGAGCTTCCTTCTCTCTCCTGCTTTAGAAATCAGCTGCGCACTCAGCCGCCTATGCACACAGCCGCCTGTCCTCTTAGCGTGTGAGTCTCCCCGTACCTCAGCCTTTTGCAACTCCTCTAAGTTTCAATGTGCTTTCCTCTTTTCTTCTAGTTACAGAATTTCCACTCAGCCAGCTTTCCTGTGGTTCTGGATGGTGTCCATTTTGTCTTTTAGTTGTAGTTTTGATATTGTTGTGCAAGGCAGCAGTTTATGTGTTTACCTATGCCACCATCTTTGTTTCTCCCCTGTCCAGTACAATTTTCATTTACACAGTCATAAGCCCAATATGGAAGGGACTCACATTTAACCTTTTGCACTCGGATGTCAAGTGTGACTCGACACAGCATCGGTAGCAGCTCTTTTTATACTCTTTGAATGTATCAATAATTTGAAATATAAAAAAATCCAAATAAATAAGTTTGTATGAAAAGAAACTCCAGTGTTTTATTCTACTGCCATGCTTTGTAAAATCTGGAGTATTTAAAAAATTAAATCCCGAGTAGAATAAAGGAATCGAGGAAAAAGCAAGCGAATGCAGAGGGTTAACTTTAATCTGCCTAGAGGGAAACATTACTTCAAGAGGCAGATAATGTTAGATTATTCCACTTTCAGAGATGCCATGTTTGATTATTTGCTTAAGGTGTTGAACATCAGATCTGCCCATGAAAGTGCCTTTTTCCTCCTATTTCAAATAATCTTTGGAGAGATACTTGGAGACCACATAAATATCCTGTTCCTCAACAATCTTTCATCAAATAGTTTCAGCATTCACTAACCCCCCTAGTTTGAATAAATTATTACATTAGGATAAAAATAATGATTTTCTTGTTGTGTTTTCCATCTATATTTATTATCTAACATTCTTTTATAAAAAGAACATTTCTATCTCTCTTGATATCTCTCACACAACTCTCTCCTCTCATCACTATGAACTCATGAATTCAGTTTTCACTTGCCAATTATTATCATTCTTTCTAATGTCTAACTTGTCCCAAGCCAGCTTTTGTATTTTTCTTTTTAATGAACCCATTAATCTTTGTGCACGCACTTGCTTTTTGACATGAGATTTTTCAGGCTTACCTTGCAAATTCCCTGCTCTGGGCCTGGAAATACCTATTTTTCTAAGGAGTACTTTAATGGTGAATGGTAATCAGAAATCCAGATCTAGGTGCCAACTGTACTCAATGCTACTGAAGTGGATTTGCTTAAAACCCTTTCAGCAAACAGAGCTAGAAAATATGCTTGTTTTTCCAAGTTATCTATCAATCAATCTATTTATCTATCTATATGTGTATACATATATATGATGAACTCATATTCATACTTTTCACTGAAATCAACCCTATAATGTTTCACTTATATAAAAACCCTGCTCCCCCAAAACATAAATACACATTTTTTCATTATTTTGACCTATTATACACACAAAACAGTTTCAGAATTATATCACCAATACCAGCAGCAAGAACAAAGCCATTAGAAAATATAGTTCTTTTTTACTTTACATTCTATTTAGACTGTACAGTCAAGGCTCTTTATTCAAAAGTTACTTGACAATTCTTTTCTATGTGATTATTATCAATTTGACATGCAGTTCGATTAATTTTTTCCTGCTTGTATTCAAATTTAATGTCTGCCTTTTTGTGGTTTTGTCATATTTTTGAACATTTAAAATACATGTTTAAAAATTAAAACTATATAAAAATGGTTTACTAAGAGAATTCTCATATTCATCCCTATAACCTCCACACCATCTCTTTTAATAAATGTTTTCTTTAATTTCTGGTTGATATATCCTGTTTCATTTTGTAAGAATAAGCAATTTCCCCTTCTTTCTTACACAATAGTTAGCCTATTATATGCATTCCATTATATCCAGGATTCATAGAGAGCTCCCTTATTCTTCCTCTTTGGCTATATTGTACTCCATTGTATGGAGTACTATGTTTAATTCAATCCCTCTCCAAGTGATGATTTAGAGTGACTGCAATATTTTGTTATTACAACTTATTCCTGAATGAAAACCTTGCACATATGCTTTTACATACTTGTGAAGGTATATCTGTGGAGCAAATTTCTAGAAATGGCATTTCTGGGTCAAAAGGTAAATGCATGTGTAATTTTGTTGAATATCATTAACATCCTCCAGAGGGGTGGTTATCATTTTGCATTCCCACCAGAAATGCATGAAAATATCTAAATTTCTGCAGCCTTGACAAATGTGTTGTCTAGATTTTGAACTTGCTACCAATCTGAGAGTGAGAAATGTTCTCTCAATAAAGTTTAATTTACATTTTATTATAATTAAAGTTGAAAAACCTTGGCATGTATTTAAGGACCATTTTTAAATTTTAATTTTATGAACTGTTTGGGGTTTTTGTCCATTTATATCATATTTGTGGGAGCTTTCCTTGATTTTTTTTTATTCAGAGAGAAAGGGAGAGAGAAACAGAAATATCAGTGATGAGAGAGAATCATTGATCAGCTGTCTCCTGCACACCCCACACCTGGGATTGAGCACGTAATCAGGGCATGTGCTCTGCGGGGAATTGAGCTGTGACCTCCTGATTCATAGGTAGACATTCAACCACTGAGCCACACTGACCAGGCTTTTCGTGGTTATTAAAAATTCTTTTAATTATTGGAGAAATTAGCCTTTTAGCCATAATATAAGTCCACTGACTGTCATTGGTATTTTTACTTTGCATGGGGTGTTTTGCAATGTAAATTTTTTTTCTTTATTTTTATGAGGTTGATATTATCTATCTTTTCTTTGGTTGTTTCTAGATTTTAGATTATAGTTAGAAAGTTTCTTTATGCTCACATCAAGAGCTAGGTCAGCCATGTTTTCTTATATTATTACACTAGAGGCCCAGTGCACAAAATTCGTGCTCGGGGGAAGGAGGGTGTGCCCCTCAGCTCAGCCTGCACCCTCTCCAATCTGGAACCCCTCGAGGGATGTCTGACTGTCAGACATCCCTCTCACAATCCAGGACTACTGGCTCCCAAGTGCTCACCTGCCTGCCTGATTGCCCCTAACCACTTTTGCCTGCCAGCCTGATCACCTCCTAACTGCTCCCCTGCTGGCCTGGTCATCCCTAACTGCCCTCCCTTACCAGCCTGGTTGCCCCTAACTGCCCTCCCCTGCAGGCCTGGTCACCCCCAACTGTCTTCCCTACTGGCTGGTCACTCCTAACTGCCCTCCCTTGCCAGCCTGGTTGCCCCCAACTGCCCTATGCTGCAGGCCTGTTCCCCCCCAACTGCCCTCCCCTGCAGGCCTGGTCACCCCCAACAGCTCTCCCCTGTAGGCCTGGTCACCCCTAACTGCCCTCCCCTTGCAGGCCTGGGTCCCTCCCAACTGTCCTCCACTACAGGCCTGGTTGCCCCCAACTGTCCTCCCCTGCAGGCCCGATCACCCCTAACTGCCCTCCCCTGCAGGCCTGATCGCCCACAACTGCCATCCCTTGCAGGCCTGGTTCCTCCCAACTGCCCTCCCCTGCTGGCTTGATTGCCCACAACTGCTCTCCCCTGCTGGCCATCTTGTGTCCACATGGGTGTGGCCATCTTTGACCACATGGGTGTGGCCATCTTATGTGTTGGAATGATGGTCAATTTGCATATTACCTCTTTATTATATAGGCTGGTTCATTTTTACACTGAGATCTCTGATCCATTTGAAATTTGTTTTAGTGATTGGCATGAGATGTGAAACTTATTTCTTTTCCAGATGACAAGCCAGTTGTCCCACAATTGTTTATTTTAAAAGTCCACATTTTCTAAAACAGAGGGAATTTGAGGCACAAAGTTAGTTTTCTGAGTGATGAATGGTCTAAGAAGCAAAAAAGAGGGGTGGGAGATGGGACAGTTCAGAGATTGGCAACCATGGGAAACCACCATCAGCCCTAGGCCAAAGTATCAAAGAGAGAAGGAAATGTTCCTGAATTCCAGGGTTTACAGCCACCAAGCAAGTGCAGGAATCACAGCAGTCAATACAATGAGATCTGAAACCCTCCAGCAGCTACACTTGCTGCCCAAGTATACATTATTTTTCTTAATATATTCTTATTATTTCAGAGAGAAAGGGAGAGGGAGAGAGAGAGAGAAACATCAATGATGAGAGAGAATCATTAATCGGCTCCCTCCTGCATGCTCCCTACTGGGAATCGAGCCTGCAACCCAGGCATGTACCCTTGACCAGAACTGAACCTGGGACTCCTCACTCCACAGTCTGACACTATATCCACTGAGTCAAACCAGCCAGGGCTGCTGCCCAAATATATAGAGTTGTACAAAGACCTCCTTTTCCCCTGTCCTCCAACCTTCCACCAGGGGTTCCACTGGACCAAATGCATATAAATGTCAGCTAACAGGGAGCCTGAGGAGTGCAGCTGGCCAAGTTTAGCCCCTTTGCAAAATAGAAGAAATATGGGTGAGGGAGAGGAACTGTTCTGAGGGCAAAGGGCTAGCCCAGCACATAGCAAGAACTGTAAGATGAACTCTTTATCTTTTTAATAAAATAAACTATTAGAATATATCATGTAACTTATTAACTAACACTCCAGGAGCCAAATTCTTATAAGTAAATTTAAAAGGTATATATGAATTTAAAGACAGATTGTAATACAATCTTATTAGTTCAAACCTGAAAATAATCTGAATTGATAAAATTTTATTATGTACTAGAGGCCCGGTGCACGAAATTCGTGCACGGAGGGGGGTTGTCCCTCAGCCCAGCCTGTACCCTCTCCAATATGGGACCCCTCGAGGGATGTCCAACTGCCCGTTTATGCCCGATCCCTGATTGCCACTAACCACTCTGCTGCCAGCCTGTTTGCCCCCAACTTCCCTCCTCTGCTGGCCTGGTCACCCCTAACTGCCCTCTCCTGCAGGGTTGATCACCTCCAACTGCCCTCCCTTGCAGGCTTGGTCCCTCTCAACTGCCCTCCCTTGCAGGCCGGGTGCCTCCCAACTGCCCTCTCCTGCTGGCCATCTTGTGGTGGCCATCTTGTGTCCACATGGGGGCAGGATCTTTGACCACATGGGGGCAGCTATATTGTGTGTTGCAGTGATGATCAATCTGTATATTACTCTTTTATTAGATAGGATAGAGGCCTGGTACAGGGGTGGGGACCAGCTGGTTTGCCCTGAAGGGTGTCTCAGATCAGGTGCGGGTTCTCTTGGGGCGTGGGGCGGCCTGAGCGAGGGGCCTGTGGTGGTTTGCAGGCCGGCCACGCCCCATGGCAACCCAAGCAGAGGCCCTGGTATCTGGAATTTATTTTCCTTCTACAATTGAAACTTTGTAGCCTGGAGTGGAGCCAAGCCTGGGGCTCCGGCAGCCATTTCTGTTGGGGCTATAATTGAAACTTTGTTGCCTTAAGCAGGTGGGCCCGGCCAGGGTGTGTGGAAAGCTTTGCTTCCCCTGTTGCCGGCGGCAACCCTGGCCTGCTCTCTCAAGCTCCATTCTGCCGCCATTTGTTTGAATTTGTTTACCTTCTATAATTGAAACTTTGTAGCTTGAGTGGAGGCTTAGGCCTGGCAAAGGCAGGCGGAAAGCTTGGCTTCCTCTGTTACCTAGGAAACCTTGCTCTCTGGCTGTAGCCATCTTGGTTTGGGTTAATTTGCATGCTCGCTCTGATTGGATGGTGGGTGTGGCTTGTGGGCGTGTCGGAGGTATGGTCAATTTGCATATTTGTCTATTATTAGGTAGGATGTGTTTTAGATAAAGAAGTACTAAAAAATCAAGAGTGTAGGGAGGCACTAGAAAGATTTTAAAAATAGAATTATCCCTGCAGAAATCATAAGCATCTAAGAGACTTAAATCAAAATTTTAAAAAAGTAATAACTGAATAAAAAATACTTAAATGTTAAGCAATTACATTGAATTTTTTAAAATTGTGAGCCATATATGATTAATGCAGTTTAGGTACTCAGAGGATGCAAAATTTTATTTTTTATCCTTTATAATTTCTCTATATGCTGCATTTTAAAATAATGTTTTTAAAATATAAACTTTAATAAAGCTAATGTACTATTTTATAACTTAGGAAATCCATTACACTACTTATTTAAACATCCAACTCTAGCAGAATCCAAATATCACCCCAGTCTTAAAGGTTTGTTAGTTGCCATAAAAGAAATACTTTGATTTTTGAAGGAATGTATTATTCTCAGAATTAGTCCAATGAAGCAAGATCACTTTCTTGTAAGGAAATCAGTAATGTATCTCTGTTCAATTTCCTAGAAAAGCAAGGGATCAAAATCACACACTAGCTGATTCACAGTTTAGAAACTCAAGAAAAAATTCTCCACTGGGGAGATTCTCTAGGCCCTTCAGGGTTACATTTATCTCTTCTCCTCTTCATTCTTCCCTTCTCCTATTTGCTTGTATCCTCTTCTGTACGGAGTGGCATTGCCATTTTGGAGGAGAATCAAAAGGGAAAATAAATCGGCTCAAACAAAAACATCCTGGTGCAAAGGAGGATAAAATAAATAACAGTGTGTAGGACACCTTTAGTCATCATGGTTCTTCGTACTCTATCTCCAATGAAACCATTTTAACCAAACACACTTTTGTAATTGGTTCCAATGACTAATACATGCCCACTAAACCAGAGCATGAGGAGTGTGAGTGACAATCAATAAGCCTGTTTAGGATACTGTGACTCACTGAAATTCCATTGATAGTAAATGTAACAAATGGTGATGCACTATTTAATCATGCAGCACAATTATAATTGTTAAGGTTGTTCATTTCATTACACAGTTCCTTTCTCAGAAAAAAAAATTCTGCTCTTAGGATCAGGAATTGTTGTCCTTCATCTGGTTACATGATTTCAACAGGTTACTTGGCTTGTTTTTATCTCACTCTGACTTCCAGAAAAACTGGAGCCTGTCTATAGCCTATAGATAGGACTCAGGGAAATATCTCTGTGTTAACTTAAATCAAAAAGTTTATGAACCTATCCTTAAAATTGTCCTATTCTTTTTCATCTATCTCTAATTTGGTTTATACTTTTTATTTATGGAGATAACACTGGTTAAAAACATTATATAAATTTCAGGTGTACAACATAACTCAATATCTGTATACCCTGTGTGCTCACCACCAAAAGTTTCCTTTTCTTCCTTTTCCATATATTTGACCCCATTTACCCAATTCATCCTCCCTCCCCCCCCCCCGCACCCCTCTCCAGCTGGTAACCAACATTCTTTTGTCTGTATCTATTATTTGTTTTGTTTTTTATTTCATTTGTTATTTATTCATTTGTTACTTTTGTTTTATATTCCACGTGAGTGAAATCATTCAGTTTTGTCCTTTTCCATCTGACTTATTTCACTGAGTATAATACCTTCAGTGACAACATTTCATCTTTTTGTAGCTAAGAAGTATTTCATTGTGCGTGTGTGTGTGTGTATGTGTGTGTGTGTGTGTATACATATACACACACACATTAGTGGCCTGGTGCACGGAATTCGTGCATGGGAGGGGGGTTCCCTCAGCCAAGCCTACACCCTCTCCAATCGGACATCCCTCTTGCAATCTGTGACCGCTGGCTCCTAACCGCTCACCTGCCTGCCTACCTGATCATCCCTAACTGCTTCTGCCTGCCTGCCTGATTGCCCCAACCCCTCTGCCTGCCTACCCAATTGCTCCTAACCTCTCTGCCTGCCTGCCTGATCACCCCTAACTGCCTCTGCCTGCCTGCCTGATTGCCCCTAACTGCCCTCCCCTGCCAACCTGATCTCGCCCCCAACTGCTCTCCCCTGTTGGCCTGATCTCACCCCCAACTGCCTTCCCCTACCAGCCTGATCTCACCCCCAACTTCCCTCCCCTGCCGGCCTGATCTTGCCCCCAACTGCCCTCCCCTGCCAGCCTGATCTCGCCCCCAAGGTATTTAAGACATTAAAACCCCTCCTCAGCCCCCACCTTAGGTTCTGCCTTCTCAGTTCACCCAGATTAGGTTCTGATTGGTCAGTTTCTATGCCAGTCAGTGTCAAAATCTCTGCCTCCTAGGCAGCCATTTGCTCCCTGCAGTTCACCCAGATTTGGTTCTGATTGGTTGGTTTCTATGCCAGTCAGCATCTCTGGGCCTATCTCCAGGCCTGATCAGAGAGGCAGGGCTGATCAGCAGCCCCTGCGGAGGCCTGGAGAGAAGGAGAGGTACACTGCTGGCCAGGCCAAGAGAGAAAGAGAGAGGCAAGGGCTGATCAATAGCTGCCATAGAGGCTATGTATCAGACACTGCTTCTCTTTCCAGGCCTCTCACCGGGCCTGATCTGCAGCCACCTCAGCAGTCAGTGCTGGGTTGCCACGCCTGCAGCAGCAGCAGTCAGTGCTGGGCCACCATGGCAACCCAGCACTGATTGCATGACTGACTTCCAGTGTTCAGTCGAGCTTTCGGCCATTACAGTCACTGCCTTTATATATATATATATATATATATATATATATATATATATATATATATATATATATATATATATATATATATATTAGAGGCCCGGTGCACGAAATTCATGCATGGGGGTTCCTCAGTCCACCCTGCACCCTCTATAATCCAGGAGCTCTCAGGGGATGTCCTAGTGATGGCTTAGGCCCACTCCCTGTGGTTCTCTGCTCTCTGCAGGGCCTGGGGGTTTTGATGCAGCCATGGAGATGAAGCCCCCATGCCCTGCTGTCCACTCTCTGCCTGCCGCCGCCATGTGCCATGTGAAGGAAGCCCCAATGCCCTGCAGTGTGCTCTGTCTGTCAGGCCTGGGGGCTTCGCCGACACCAACACACTAAGGAAACCCCCATGCCCTGTTGTCCGGGCTCTGTCTGCGGGGCCTGGGAGTGTTCCCACCGCCACCTTGCTAAGGAAGCCCCCAAGCCCTGCTGTCTGGGCTCTGTCTGCCATGTCTGGGGACTTCCCTGCCACTGACGCACTAAGGAAGCCCCCATGCCCTGCTGTCCGGGCTCTGTCTGCAGAGCCTGGGGCTTCCCCGCCATCACTCTGCAAACGAATCCCCCATGCTCTGCTGTCTGGGCTCTGTCTGCTGGGCCTGGGGGTGTTCCTGCTGCCTCCGTGCTAAGGAAGCCCCCATGCCCTGCTGTTGGGGCTCTGTCTGCCGTGTCTGGGGGCAGATCCAGCCTCGCTGCTTGGTCCCCACGAACCCCAGCAGGGCTGACAGGCCCAGACACTGCAGCAGCTGGGGCTGAGGGGACTGGATGCTGCCATCTTGTGGCTATGGGGGCTGCCATTTTGTCACAGAGTGACAGTTAATTTGCATATTACTCTATTATTATATGACATTTTTACATATATATATTTTTTATTCATTCAGCCATCAATGGGCACTTAGGCTGTTTCCATATCTTGGCTATTGTAAATATGCTGCAATGAACACAGGAATTAATATATATATTCCTTTTTTAATTAGTGTTTTCATATTCGTTGGATAAATACCCAGTATAGTAATTGATGGACCATATGGTAGTACTATTCTTAATTTTTTAAGGAACCTCCATACTGTTTTACATAGTGGCTGCACCAATTTCTTGTCTTTTTTATAATATCCATTCTAACAAGTGTGAGATGATGTCTCACTGTGGTTTTATTTGCAATCCCTAATAATTAGTGTTGAACATCTTTTCATCTACCTAGTTGTCATCTGGATGTACATTACTCTGATACTAAAACTAGGCAAGGACTTCATACAAAAAAGAAAATTACAGGCCAATATCTCTGATGAACATAAATGCAAAAATTCCAAACAAAATACAAGCAAATTTAATACAACAGCACATTAAAATGACCATATGCCATAAACAAGTGCAATTCATTCCAGGAATGCAACAAGAATGGTTCAATATCAGCAAATCGATCAATGTGATACAACACACTAGCAAAATAAAAGATAAAAATCGTATCATCATCTGAATAGATGTAGATAAAGCATTCGACAAGATACAACAAGTATTTATGATAAAAATTCTCAATAAAATGGGCATAGAAGGAAAGTACCTCAACATAATAAAGGCCACATATGACAAACCCTCAGCCAATATCCTACTCAACAGTGAAAAACAAGACAAGGATGTCCCCTCTCACTACTTTTATTGAACATAATACTAGACATCCTAGCCAGAGGAATTAAGCAAGAAAAATAAATAAAAGGCATGCCAATGGGATACAATGGTTTGTATTTTATATATCCCTGTAGGCCATCTGTTGCAGGTTGAGTTCTCTAGAAACAGATCAGAGATGGAGTTTGGGATGCAAGATGTTTATTTGTAATCTAAATTGTTGAAGAGAGGAAGAAGGAAGTAGGATTGTGCAGAGAATAACACAGGCTTGATCAAACCTTTGCCACACTTTCAGGGCACTCTGAAGTGAGTACAGTCTTGTGCCAACCCACAATGGCTGGTATATTCTGAGATTTTAACAGAAACTATACATGGTATCTTTTCCCATCAATGATAACCCCTAATACCCTTGCATCTGCCAGACTGTATGATTCAAGAGCAGGACTGCTTACACTGCAACCTAGTCCTGCTGGAGAGCCATTGATTTCTCTGGGTGCTAGACTGACCAATTAAATGGAGGCACCTTGGGGACTATCACCTCTCCTTTAAATCCTGAAGGGTGCCATTAATTTCCATTATTTTCTTTCTCCAGTATGCTATGTCCTTTTTTTATTTTACCATCTTGTATGGTGGAGTGTGGGGGGTAGTTTTTCTTCGTTTGGTTTTTCTTGCTGTGATAGTTCTTATCCCATATGACTAAGACAGAATGTAGAGGTTGCATTAACTGTTGGGTTAACAAACTCACTTAACATCCTGGGACCATGGAAATGGACATCAGGTGAGTTCATTGACTCAGTGGACCTCCTGTAAAGCTACTCAAGTAAATAACAATAGGAACTTTCAGAGAAGAGCTAGAATAACCATCTATATATATAAAAGCCTAAGTGACCGGAACGACCGGTCAACCAGTCGCTAATCACGCACTCACAGCAGGGGGCAGACGCTCAACGCAGGAGCTGCTCCCTGATGGTCAGTGTGCTCCCACAGCCAACCTCCTGCAGCTGGCCAACCTCCAGGAGTCCCTCCCCCTGGCCGGCCAGCCCCTCAATAGGCCTTGCTTGCTGGCTAGGCCGAGGGATCCCACCCGTGCACAAATTTGTGCACTGGGCCTCTAGTTACCATATAAAAAACCTAGATTTTCTTTTTCATAGGAATCAATCCAACACTTTAATCAGTGGATTCCAGGTCTGAAAACTCGATCAGATCCAGAAATTGGACAAAAGATCATGACATTTTTCCCACAACAGACTATGTATATTAAAGCAGTTTTAGGTTCACAACAAAACTGAACAGAAAGTACAGAGAGGTCCCGTATACTCTTTGCTTCTCACACATGCACAGCCTCCTCTACTATCAAATCCCCCATTAAAAATGGTACATTTGTGAAATCTACATTAACACAGCATTATCACCCAAAGTGCACATTATACATTAGTGTTCACTCTTGGTGTTGTATAGTCTATGGGTTTGACAAATGCATAATGATACGAATCTACCATTATAGTACCACACAGAATGTTCACTGCCCTAAAATCTTGTGTGCTCCACCTATTCATCCCTCTTCTCCTTGCTAACCCCTGGCAACCACTGATCCTTTTACTATCTCTACAGTTTTATCTTTACCTTAATTTCATATAGTTAGAATCATATAATATGTAGCCTTTTCAGATTGGTATCTTTCACTAAGTAATATACATTTAGGATCATGACTTTTTATCGAAGTAGCATATTCTCAGCCTACTGATCATCCTTTTTTAAAAAAAAAAATATGTATTTTTTATTGACTTTTTTACAGAGAGGAAGGGAGAGAGATAGAGAGTTAGAAACATTGATGAGAGAGGAACATTGATCAGCTGCCTCTGCACACCCCCTACTGGGGATGTGCCCGCAACCAAGAATCGAACTTGGGACCTTTCAGTCTGCAGGCTGACGCTCTATTCACTGAGCCAAACCGGTTTGGGCTGATCATCCTTTCTTGATTTTCCTACAGGCACAAGCTGAATATTATTCAGCTATCCATGTAGTTTGTCTTTAGAGATCTATTTTCTGCTAATCATTTCCATAACTCTATATACCACCACTCTCTTGCCTCCCCCTCCAGTCTTGCTGGTTTACAATTTTGCAACAGCCTGGTTTAGGATGTTTAAGCAATGCTACCTGACCTCCATTATTTCAGGGTCCTATATGTATAATGTTATCAGTGAGCCAAGTTCTAAAGCAAAACTATCCTACTGCCACCCCTGGACTACAGAGAAGATATACCCCTAAAAATTTTAGTGATACTGGTACCCCTCTAACCAGTGCATTTCTTATGCCCTTCATAAAAGATATGTCCTTTAGATCCCATGAACTTAATAATCTCATGGCCTTCTAGCCAAAAATAACAGATCAAAATCAACATCCCTACATCTGTAAGCTTGTTATTCTGATAAACCTACATTAACACATCATTATCACCCAAAGTGCACATTTTACATTAGTGTTCATTCTTGGAGTTGTATAATCTAAGGATTTGACAAATGTATGATATGTATCTTCTGCCATGGAATTGTGTCATTTCAACTTTGTAATGTGGGCCTTTGCTTTTATCTTGTTTCCTGGGGCCATCCTACTAGTAAGTTCACACTATCCCCTGGCATCCTTGTAAAAAATATTAAATCCTGTAATTCAAAAGAGCATTTCTAAAGCAATAAACTCTTCACTATCAAATTTTTATTTCAGGCCCCTTGATCAAGTGTCCTTAGACTCCAATCCCACTGTACTCCCTGATTCCTTCTAACACATGTTGGCTAGTTCTTGTAGCACTATCTCCTTTCATACCTTATCAAACTCAGAACATCCTCTGCTGCATTACTCTCTAGATATAAATGTCAACTCAGATCCTCTGAACAAATGAACCCCAGTGATAGCCTGTGAACAACTTAACCTCCGTAGTCAGTGAGGAAGGTGGCATGGGTCCCAGGGCCAGGTACATGATAACTCATGGGTAAGAGGCCTGTATAATGCCTCCCAAAGCAAGATGGTGAGATGAGTAGGCCACTTCTGTAGATTCAAGGGTTCAGGGGTGTATGGAAAGTCAAAATCTTCACAAACATCCATGCAAATATCCTCATCCCATTAGAATCCTAGATTTTCCCAACCAAGGAACTGAACTTGGCTTGACAAACCTATTTTGGTTGGGCATTCAGTCATCCCTGAAATTTAGTACTCTGAATATTAATTCCTAGTCTTAGACTTTGATTTTCTCTACCCATCCTCAAGAGTTAATAAGAGCTTCTCTGTGTGCAACCAAGTGGTCCTCTGGTTTTTATACCTGGATTTCAATGGTCTATTACACACCCTCCACTACTCATTATCTTTCTGTTGGGCATCAGTGGCATTTAACAATAGCCACCAATACCATTGTACTTACCATTATTATTTCTCCTTAAGTTTTAAATGTATTATATATCACACCTGATAAAGTATTCTCTTCCACCAGTATAACCTCCAGACTAAGCACAAGTAAAAGTTTAGGAACTGGACCATCACTTTGGTTCAGGAGCTGTATATGTTCCACATATGACGAGTGATGAGGTCCTCACTGCCAACTAGATGGTTGAGATGAAGTAGGATTTGACAGAGACAGAAATCAAACTATGATAATTTGGCCAATATGGCAGTGTGTTCTGGAATAAGTATTGCTCATTAGCGGGTCCCTAAAATGGCCTATATATTCTAATCTTGCTCAGTCACTGGATACAGGCTACCCAGTAAAAGGTTGGACCTTAGATATGGTGGCTCTTGGTAGCTAAGGCAGACACTCAAGAATCTGATAGTAGAGTCTATAGACTGACGGCTATCCCTTTGCAAGGGGATCTCCATGAATAAGTAATTATTTCATATTAATTGCTGTTTGCTTTAAAAAAAAACTTTAATAGGTCACTGGCCAATTATAGCTGATATAAATCTTATAAAGTCATAACCATTGGAATCCACAAAACTATGAATCAAACAGGAAGATCAATAATTTTCTATAAAACACATACAAAATGAACAAGATTAAATTAGTATTCTTCTTATCACTACATTGAAACACAGTACCATTTAGTATTCTTCTTATCACTACATTGAAACACAGTACCATTTGTAGTCATTCCCAATCTGTGAATAAAGATACACTTTTTCATGACTTGAGAACCATCTAGAGCACAGGATTTTTCCCAGATCTTATGCTCACTCTGGGGAAGTTTTCCAGTGATGTTGCAATCAAAGCAAGATGAGAGTGAGTCTTACTCTTTTTGAATATGAACTTAACATAGTGGATTTTGGACATTCCAAGTAGTATTTTTTTAATAAAACTGATCACTTTCTTAAATCAAAAATGAAAGTCTTCTCAGTGTATTGCTCTTTGTATTTAGGAGAAATAGCCAGGACTGTCCAGTAACTGAACAAATTAGCACAGACTATTAAAGAGCATTTTTAGAGTAAAATAAAAGAGAATGAGCATCCCAAAGGATTCAGGCATTTGAAACAGACTTTCAAACTTATGGCTGCATCAGATTCACCAGAAGTTTTGGGAGGGAAATGCAAATTCTCTGGAAAAGAAGCACCAGAAATTTATATTTTTAACAGGCTTGTTAGGTGATGACAGAACATACAAAGTCTAAGAACAAATCAATATAGCATGTTCACTGTTTAGTCATAGAGTAAGCTATTAAGCAATAATGAAAACTGACATAATGCTAAGCTCTGACTATGTGCCAGACATTGCTGCAAGTACTTCATGTGAGTTCTCTCATTTTATCCTCACTATAACTCTACAAGTGAGAGGCTATTATTATTTTCACTAGAGGCCCAATGCATGAAATTCGTGCATGGGGGCGGGGGGTGTCCCTCAGCCCAGCCTGCACCTTGCTCCCAACTGCTCGCGTGCCTGCCTGATTGCCCCTAATTGCTTTTGCCTGCCAGCCTGATCACCCCCTAACCACTCCCCTGCCAGCCTAATTGATGCCTAACTGCTCCCCTGCCAGCCCAATTGCCCCTAACTGCCCTTCCCTGCCGGCCTGGTCACCCCTAACTGCCCTCCCCTGCCAACCCAGTCACCTTTAACTGCCCTCCCCTGCCAGCCTCATCGCCCATAACTGCTCTCCCCTGCTGGTCTGATCCCCCCCCCCAACTGCCCTCCCCTGCAGGCCTGGTCCCACACAACTGCCCTCCCCTGCCAACCCAGTCACCTTTAACTGCCCTCCCCTGCCAGCCTCATCGCCCATAACTGCTCTCCCGTGCTGGTCTGATCCCCCCCCAACTGCACTACCCTGCAGGCCTGGGTCCCCCCCCAACTGCCCTCTCCTGCAGGTCTGGTCCCCCCAACTGCCCTCCCCTGCAGGCCTGGTCCCCCCCAACTGCCCTCCCCTGCAGGCCTAATTGCCCCCAACTGCCCTCCCTTGCAGCCCTGGTCCCTCCCAACTTCCCTCCCCTGATGGCCTGATCGCCCACAACTGCCCTCCCTTGCAGACCTGGTCCCTCCCAACTACCCTCCCCTGCTGGCCATCTTGTGTCAGCCATCTTGTGTCCACATGGGGGCAGCTATCTTGTGTGTTGGAGTGACAGTCAATTTGCATATTACTCTTTTACTAGATAGGATAGAGGCCTGGTGCATGGGTGGGGGCTGGCTGGTTTGCTCTGAAGGGTGTCCCGGATCAGGGTGGGGGTTCCCTTGGGGCATGGGGTGGCCTGGGCGAGGGGCCTGTGGTGGTTTGCAGGCCAGCCACACACCCTGGTGACCCAAGCATAGGCTGGAAGCAGGTATCTGGGATTTATTTATCTTCTATAATTGAAACTTTGTAGCCTTGAGTGGAGGCCAGGGCAGGCCAGGGCAGGCGGGAAGCTTGGCTTCCTCCATCGTGGGGGGCAACCCAAGCCTCCTGCTTGCTCCAGCTTTGTGGCCACTGCTATCTTGGTTGGGTTAATTTGCATACTCACTCCTGATTGGCTGGTGGGCATGGCTTGTGGGCATAGCAGAGGTATGGTCAATTTGCATGTTTCTCTTTTATTAGATAGGATTTTATAAGTGAGGGACACACTTAGGAAATGGAATATATGGAATTACTAGTAAAACACAAGATGTTTGGCTAGAAGTGGTATGGACTCTACTGTGACCCTGGGAGAAAACCAAACTCAAGACCTTACACATGAACCTTAGACACCTTCTAGTCCAAAAGCTAATAGTCTTCTTTTATTTTTAATTTAAATTCTTTATTGTTTAAAGTATTGCCTAAGTCTCCTTTTTCCCCCATTGACCACTCCCCAGCTGCCCCCACCCCCCACCCCCCAGCACATGCCCTCACACCCTTCCCCTGTCTGTGTCCATTAGTTATGCTCATATGCATGCATACAAATATTTTGGTTTATCTCTTACCCCCTCACCCTCCACCTTCCCTCATAAGTTGGACAGTTTCTTCTATACTTCTATGACTCTTGTTCTATTTTTGTTCATCAGTTTATGCTGTTCATTTTATTCCACAAATGCATGAGATCATGTGATATTTATCTTTCTCTAAGTTACTTCTCTTAGCATAATGCTCTCCAGTTCCATCCATGCTGTTGCAAATGGTAAGAATTCCTTCTTTTTTACAGTGAGCTAATAGTCTTCTGAACTTTAAATTTTTTTCTGTAAGAACCTAATTACTTCCTTGTCTTACATATTGAAAATACATATTTTTTTAATTTCAGAGAGGAAGGGAGAGGGAAAAAGAGATAGAAACATCAATGATGAAAGAGGATCATTGATCAACTGCCTCCTGGACAACCCACAACCAGGAATCAAACCCACAACCCAGGCATATGCCCTTGACCAGGATCGAACCTGGGACTGTTCAGTCCACAGGCCAACGCTCTATCCACTGAGCAAAACTGGCTAGAGCTGAAAATATTTTATATGTATGTAACATATTTAAAATTACAAGTGTTTATCCATGTGTCATGTATATCTTCTAGAAGCAATAAAGCTTCTAATAATGTAGACACTGAAGGTTGGAACCTTCACTAAACATCATCTTAGCCTATCACTTTTGAAGAACTGTCTGGCCTGATTCAGACCTCTCTTCATTTATCTACCTATAAAATAGTTTGCTCACTTCCTCCAAATATATAACTGTACCGTCATTGACACACTTCTTAAAAATATGATTTTTTAATGAACTCATCATGAATAGAAACAAGAATATAGTTCATGTCAAAATGTCATGGAGATATTCTCTTGGTTACTTACTAAAAACAGACTTAATAAGAATCCATTTCCACTGTTATCAACTAAAAGCTATAACACAGTATTTTTAAGAAAGCATTTTATAATTAAGAGTATCTTTCCTATACTGCTTCCCTAATCAATATGATGAGACTCCTAATCAAAAGGATGTTATCAGTGTCACAGCTAATCTAACCTTGTGGTTGTGTAAGACATTTTTATTGAATTACATATTTTGTTTTACTTCAGTGCAATACAAAATAGTTCTTAACAATTTATTCAAATAATTAAATGTATTTGTTGCTGATTATAATTTTTAAAAATTATCTTGTCCTTCAGACTTTAAAAATGTTTAGTGTTAATTTTTTTAACTTTTTGAAAAGGTGTTTTATTCAACAAAGCATAATCTTTAACATTGAAAGACTTTTGTAGAAGCCTACAGAAATAAAATACGTTTGTGTCAAGTTTCTTAGAGAATTTTAACTAGAGAATTAATTTAATCTCTCTTGAGGAAGAATAGAAGAACACTCAAACTTACTATGCATATCTTAAATGCTAAATCTTCTGGGTGCTCTGTATATGTTATTTCCCAGTTAATTATTACAAATTTGGAAAAAGGCATTATTACCCACTATTTACATAGGAGAACACCGAGGCTCAATGAGTTAAGTATTATGCCAAAGGTAACAGTTAATAAGTGAATCAAAAGTCCAGGGTCTTCTCCTATATACCATATTCTTTTCAGAGTAAATGCTAGTAGCATACTAATGAACCGTGCCATTTGATTTACATCTAAACCTAGAATGGCACTATGCAAAATCCATTATAAGCCAACTTTTTCATCCTAAGTATTGCATTTGCATACACTGTCTTTATAGACTGTCATTTGTTAATAAATGACTTGATTTATTGTTCAGTGACCAAGGTAGATCCTGGGAGTAATCCTGGTTTCCCTCACACAGGAAGTACAGGGTGAGGCAAAAGTAGGCTTAAAATTGTTTGTGGAAATAATTAATAAATAACAATAGAAGAATAAACTCTGTGTTTCACATAATTTGTACTCACAACTGTAAACCTACTTTTGTCCGACCCTGAATTTCAATTAGGTTTCTATCCAATGAGGCCAATACAATATCTTAGTGTTAAAAGAACAGACCACTTGTTAACATAGCAATTGATGAGAATGGGGACTGTGGAGGAAAAGGAGTTTTGCATTAGGAATTTCCTTTAAAAAAATGGAAAGTTACAAAAGAAAAGTAATCCTGTTCCAGTCTTGTTACTAACATCAGACTTGAATTACCTCTTCCTGCTCCTAGACAATGCAAAAAGATATGAAACAAAAAAGATAAAGGTAGAAGATGCATCACTCACAGAAGGCAAAGTGGGGTGTGTCTTTAAAGCTTATTAAAGGAGACTACTGTCGTCATTTTTCAGGTTCCTCTGGTTTTAGATTTTTTAACTCCCTCCCTCTGTAAATTTATATGGAGACACAACAGGTAAGAAACTAGTTCATTCCTCATTTTTCATTTATTTAAACAGATGAATATTCTGCCTCAGGAGCCAGAACCTGCTGCCTTATATAACTGAGGTAGGGATGTGAGGGTTGAGGGGTGGGAGGAGAGTGGAAGGGGTAGGTAGAAATCCTGAGGAGCTCAGCAGAGTTGCTACCTCCCTAACAAAGCAACTGTCTGGGAGAGGGGGTGGGGACTATACCAACCCATCACCACACCGCATGCCAGTCTCATACACGGATCCTTCTCCGTCATGTTCCTTGGGAAATTTCCCCCGGATTAGAGGAAAAACAGACACAGGAAGGCGGGTCTGCTTCGGAAGGCGAGTTTTTACCATTACAGCACAAAGGAGTGAAGTGCGCGCTTTCACATCCTCCTAACTCCACTCACTGGACCAGCGCTATACTTCAGCACCACGGAGAGCAGCACCTCCTCGGCTACCACCCATGGGGAGCCAGATTCCCTCGACTCAACTTCGGATTCCCATCATCTAAAGGAGAGATAAGCCTTCGTGTTTCACCCTCAATGTAAGCAGCTATGATGATTCTTTCATATTGTTTTTTCCAATAGAGGTTGTTATCTTACTGAAATATGGAATTAAATTTTTATTAGCCCTCTCCCTCTCTTGCATTGCTTGAATACTTAGATGTAAGTCTGTATCTAAAATCTTATTTGTTGGGTTGGTAGAGGAATTTTTTTACTTCTCATTGAAAGTCTAAGTTTACAAAGCCATTTAGAAATAGACAACTCATCCTGGTAGCCCAGTCCTTTGTACTGGAGTATATAGTTTAAGCTTAGAAGAGAGTATTGCTTCCTTTTCTCCTATTTCACTACTGGCAGCTTCTTAATTTAGTGTTTGTTTGTTTGTTTGTGGTTGCATTTATCTTAATATAAATATGAGGGTAGGATGAGGGCAGAGGCTATATTTTAATAAGTAGGCACCACTAGAGAAGAAAGAGATTATTTTTCTTTCCTTTGCCTTGCTGAAGGTACATCCTTTAGACATAAATTTCAACATAATGAATATGTTCTTAATAAAAGATCTAATCTGAGTAGGGATTTGACACAAGCTTTGAAACTCTGGAACACAGAATCTCCCTCTTTAAGTTTGAATTTGTAAATTCACTTAAATTCTATTTAAGTGCTCCTACTATTCATTGTAATTTAAAGGCTTAATGGATTCAGGGTATATTGAAAGAGGAAATAATGATTGACCCTGTCTGGTGGCACTGCATGAATTTTTGCATCAGAATGCCACCTGCTGGTGGGTCCTATTTTTGAAGCTCTGGCACACAGATTTATGAATGAATTGACATTAAATCCAGAATATTCATTATGGATATAATTCAAACTCACTCAATAATATATTTTAAACAGTAATACTGGTTCAATTATTTAACAACTTATAAAGGTCTATGTTACAATTATAATTCCATAAAAATATCTTTCCAAAAACATTTGTATCTGAGCTTAAGGCATGTAAACTAGCTAACTCCTTTAGGCAGTAATTAACCCAGAAAAAATCAGAACTATGTGGAGCATCATTGAGACTAATTGAAAATGCATGTGGTATCCTTCATGAGAACTTCCAGGATCTCTTGCTTAGGAAAAGCAATCAACATTTTTCCCCAGATAAATATTCACCTGCTACTTTTTTCAATATTGTCATTTCACAATTTAAGAGCCTCTCTTACTCTTTTGGTAGTAGATGTTCATTTCAAACTCTGTTACCATCGAGGTCAATGAAACAATATCTATTTTATTACAAGACAACTCTTTGGGGGAACAAAACATAACTATTAGAATTTGTTTCAGCTCTATCTGAGCTATACACAATGAGATCTAAACATCCAGTTTCATAATTTCCCAGTTCCAAACAGACAAATAAGGATTTAAAAAGAAAGAAGTAAAAGAAGCACACACAACTCACTAGTTATACTTGGATGGCTAATATATAAGGTACCTAGAAAATATTGAGAATAACCTCTTTTGTAAATGTTTACAGATATAATGATTTGGTGAAAAAAATGCTGATAAAATCATTTATTAACATTCAGGAGCAATAGATAATATTTTCAATCTAAGGTTCAATGGAAAATCCACATTAGCAGAATTGTTTGGATGGAAAGTATATATTGGTATAATGCATTGTAATTAAAAGCAGAAGGATAGTTTGCTTGTTTCCTGTAGGACATGACTTGACAAGGTATATGAACTCTTATATATTCATGGTAAAAATAGGTGGATATATTTATTCAAAATACATGTGTTGTACAAATTATTGTCTCTAGCTTAGGTGAAAACTTGAATGCTCTAGATCCACAATTATTATAATTGTAATAAACTAAAATACTTAATGTTATCCAACATTACTAGAGCATTTACTAGGCACTGTAATTTATATGCACTATATTATCTCAACTTCAACAGAATAAGGAAGATGATACCTAGAAATAAGTTGAAAGCCTCTGGAAATACATAAAAAAAAATTAGGAATATTATGCAGAAGTGGGAATACCTCAGTCTTCTGCCCCAGTCATCCATATACCCTTTGATGTTAGCTGTCTCATCTTGCAACTTATGGGCCATTATTTATAGTGGAGCTAACTGGAAACTTACTTTTCAATGAAACTCAGTTACAAATGGGAAATAGTAGTTAAAGGATTAATGGCTCCTATATTTGTAAGAAGGAAGCCACCATTAAACATTAATACCTCTATTTTACTAGTCTTCTTTAATGAGTAACCCAAATTCAAATATATCAAGAATATAAAAATATATTAAGTTATTTGATCATGCACCATAGGCCAGGCATTGTTAAGTACTAGATGCCAGGTATATATACCATATAAGCTAGTTATATTCTCCTGCCCTCAGAAATCCTGCACTCTAATGGAGCATTCTACAATCTAAAGAAACATAGAAAAAAGTAGAAGGAAGATGGATGGCAGTAGTATATCAGCCAAAAGCACTGGCTTTGAAATCAGACAGGTTAGACTCCTGATAGTGGATCTACCACTCACAAGTAGTGTAGTCTGGGCAAAGTGTTTAATTTAGCTGAGCCTCATTTTGTTATCTATTAGATAAGCATAATAATAGTACTATGTCATGCAGTAGTTTATGAGAATTTAAAATGATGATGCATGTAAAATACTCAGCAAGGTGCCTGCCGTGTGGTTAGTGTGTCATAATGCTAATCATTATAATTGGTCAGGGAGGAAAATAGCTAAGCTTATCATATGATTTGTAAAAGTTTAAAATAATAATTCATATAAAGTATTTAACACAGTGTCTGTCAGATGGCAAATGTGTGATACATGTTAACTATCACTATTATATAGTCATTTAGAAAAATAGCCAAGTTGAAAAATAACAGTGTAAACTATTTGCCAATTTATAATAATTTACCTACATGTACTGATATGTAGGGTTTTGATCTTTACTGTCATGGACATTTGTATAAGGCTTTATAGTATTCAGGGCATTTAACATACATCACTTCATTCCCACTGTGGTCCTGAAGCACATGGAAGATAGATTCAATGATTCTCTTTCCATTGGTAAGAGAGCTGAGGTTTAGGAGAAGGTTCTAAATCACTTGACTATTTCACCACTGTTGCTCTGGACTAAAATTCAATATGCACACTTGTATAGACCAGAACTAGGTTGTCCTGGGTGACTGACCTGACTCTTGGATTTTGTTTGCTTTTATGTTCAGTTGTGGAATGTTATAAACTGAATTGGTTTCAGGCTTGAATAATTTCCAGAGACCTAGGGTGCATGTCCCAATTAAAAAAAAAAAAAGACAACAAATATCTCTAAAAAGACATTTTGATTAAGTGGCCTTTTCTCATCAGTAATTAACAACAATCCCTGCACTTAGGGTACAGAATTCATACTTTTCATGGGTCACTGACATCTGGCTTCCTTCAGACTGGCTGGATGATGCATCTGTAAGAGCAGCTTGATAAAAATAGCAACCAAGGGTTTAAGAGGAAATTTAATAATCAGTTCTCCTCTCAAACATAGTTTTGTTTCCACTGGAACCCTTCTCAATGACATCAAATGTCAATGTATGCATTTATGAAAAATGAAAAACTGTATCTTAATTGAGGTATTTGATGAGTTTGATCACTCACTATCTCAATAATATATGCAAATAAAAATTCATTTGCATTCAAAGTTCATTTTTAAGAAAAATATCAAAGTACGGGCAATCAAATGCTAATTGCACCATAGGGAGAATCATTTTGCTCCTTACTGACCCTAAAACTGTGACAAGATCCCCAGAGTCTATCAGAGAAACACATCTAATTCATGAGTGTCAGCTTTGGCCACCAGCTGTGGTGGACCAAATGACTTCCTCTTTCTGACATATCTTTTATGGGTTCTTTCCAACCCATGTGAACCATATAGCTAAAGCCTGACTAAAGTCATGATTAAATGGCAAGAATATGGTGGCCTAATGTATTCATAGGTATATAAATGTTTAAATGGGGAACTAGGGAGAGGTTGATAAAAGGGTACTAACTTTTAACTTTAAGATGAGTAACATCTGAAGATCTAATATAAAACATGGTGACCATAGTTGATAACAGAAATTTGCTGAGAGTAGAACTTACATGTTCTCATCAAATATGTGCGCGCGCGCGCGCGTGTGTGTATGTATATAATATCCGATATAATAAAGAGGTAATACGCAAATTGACCATCACTCCAATACACAATATGGCCACCCCCATGTGGTCAAAGATGGCCACGCCCATGTGGACACAAGATGGCCACCACAAGATGGCCAGCAGGGGAGGGTAGTTGGTAGGGACCAGGCCTGCAAGGGAGGGCAGTTGGGGGCAATTAGGCCTACAGGGGAGGGCAGTTAGGGGTGACCAGGCTGGCAGAGGCGGGCAGTTGGGGGGGACCAGGCCTGCAGGGGAGGGCAGTTGGGGGGGACCCAGGCCTGCAGGGGAGGGCAGTTGGGGGGTGACCAGGCCTGCAGGGGAGGGCAGTTGGGGGTGACTGGGTCGGCAGGGGAGGGCAGTTGGGGGCAACCAGGACAGCAGGGGAGGGCAGTTGGGAGTGACCAGGCCTGCAGGGGAGGGCAGTTGGGGGGGACCAGTCCTGCAGGGGAAGGCAGTTGGGGGGAACCAGGACTGCAGGGGAGGGCAGTTGGGGGTATATCAGGCCTGCAGGGGAGGGCAGTTAGGGATGACCAGGCTGTCAGGGGAGGTCAGTTAGGGGCAATCAGGCCAGCAGGGGAGCAGTTAGGTGTTGATCAGGCTGGTGTTTAGGGGTGATCAGGCTGGCAGGCAGAAGCGGTTAGGGACAATCAGGCAGGTAGGCAGGTGAGCAGTTTGGAACCAGCAGTCCTGGATTGTGAGAGGGGTCCCAGATTGGAGAGGGAGCAGGCTGGGCTGAGGGACACCCCCCCCCCCAAACCGTGCACAAATTTCATGCAATGGGCCTCTAGTATATATAAAATATATATAAAATCACACATACATGATGAATAATGTGTAAACTAGATGGTGGGATTCCTTTTATTATGTATACATGTGTCAAATCATCACAATGTATATTTTAAACATTTTACTATTTGATTTGTCAATTATACCTTAACAAAGCTGAAAAATAAATGTTTGAAAAACATTATTAGATGGACATCAGGGTAAAAGGCCTCCACCAATATCTGGATTAATTCATGTGGCTTCAGGGTCTACTGTGAAACACCTGATGTTGGAAGTAATCTCTCTGAGTCACATGTCCCATTATATGCTTGTGTGCATACATGATTTGAAGGTTTTATCAATACCAAATTCTTCTAGGAAAGAAGCAGAATTGATAAGTCTGTGAGCATCCAAATGTATATCTCAAAGCTGAGGTTTTAAGGGCTGGGAAAAAGAGGCTTATTTACTACTCTGGATTATCTGCTTTCATGGTCATTTGTAAAAAACACATGTCAAGTGGTGAGGACATTTTAACATCGGGCAAGTACTAGCTGTACATATGTATTTTTCTTTGATACAACGTAATTATAGAAACATCAAGATATATATGATGCTCTACTCTTGTGTAGAAATTACTTGCCCTAAGGTTTATTCTTTGCTTTACCTACCTCAGATTCTCCACCCAGAAAATGAGAATGCTAATACCTTGCTATGTATGTTTGTTTGTGTAATGAGGGGAATTAACAAATAATGCTTTAACATCCTTTAAATTTGTAGGTTGTAGTGTCTATGATAGTCATGTGGACTCTGAATTTAGATTGGGTACTTATGTGTTCCTTGTGAACTGTTTCTCTACTCTGACTTGGTTCAGTAGTTATTATATTTCCTTTGAATTAATCTCCCCATGGCTTGTTGTTGTGTAATAGTTGTATATCCTTGACCTTGGAGTCTGACCTATTCGCCCTCTTGAGCAGACCTCTAATGGAAAGTGATGTAGAATCAAGCTCAAATCCTTTCCAGGACAGCTGCCATTTCATCTCTCGCACACTGCTCAGATGCTCTTGAGTGGAAACTGCTTTTTCTTGGGTAGAATTGTGATGTCCAAGTCCTAAAAGGTGCTCCCTAAAGGGGTAGAAGCATCATCATAGAACAGGCTAAGTAATTCTATGAGGATTATTAGTCTTTTGCAGGCTAAATTCCCACCTGAGTCTGTCTATACAGATGACAGATCTTGAAACTGAATTCATAACATCCTTTGAAACTAGCCCCCTTGGGAATAAAAATCAGGTGAATGCTTAGCTTTCAACTAAATCACCTCCTCTTCTTTTGAAAAACCTATAATAATACATACTTGCACCCTATTTGTGAGTCCCTCCTCGGCTGGACTCCCAACCTATGGTCTGCTTTGGCATCAACGAGCAGCCAGCCTCTCTGGAATAGAATTGTTGAGAGTAATGGGCTCAGAAGGAGCTCATGAACTTGAATCCTAAAAATCTTTCTCCAGCCATCTTCTATCAAAGTGCACTTTAGAAAAGTGGATGGCAGTTCATATGCTCTTCCTAAAGGAGCATAAAGCACTCTATTAGGATTTATCACCCACAGTTGCCTTTTGAGGGAGTTGCCCATAATTATGCCTTTTACCTTTTGCAGCTAAAGAAGCTGCTCCACTGACTAGTTGGGCAATTTCTCCCAAGAAGTGTGACTCAGGCCCAGGTAAGATGAGAGTACAAATTCTGACCTCCAAGTCTTTGCTGTAGGGCCCCCTAAAGGAGCTAAAACCAAACGGTTCTCAGCAAGTTAAACAGTGAAATGAGCAGAAAACTAAATAAAGCCCAATTTTTTTTTATCACAAGACTGAGTGACACTACTATTTTTTTAATCTCAAAACCCTAGGTTTAATTTAAAAGCCTTCCTCTGTGATTATTTTTACAAATGGCTTAAGTGAAATACTTAGTATTCTTAATGCATGGAGGCATGACCAATAACAAACAGAAAGTGAGAAATATGGAAAGTAGTCCAAAACAAATACCCAAGTTCTTCCTCTTTAGAACATATATTCACTTATTGAAATGTATGCCATCTAATAGTACTTGAGTAATATGAGTAGAGGTAGACTAGAAAAGGAGAATAAAAATATGAGTAGGGCCAAGTGGAGAATCAGAAAAGTTTGAAATGTTCAAGTTCTTAGAGATTTAGGAAATGTCTGGTCCAGGTTCTCTTTTTTTATAGTTAAAGCATCTTGAGCTGGGGACTTGCTCAAGATCTGAAGACTAGCTAGAGATGAGTATCTGGTTCAAGCTCAAATTATGCTATGGCTGTTATTTTCTCTAGTCTGCCACTTTAAAACCCTGGCAAACTAAACATTAGGTAACTTGTCCAAAGTCACAAGGCTGGCAAAAGTGGACCAAGGCTTCTATTCTAGACCTTCTGACCTCAAAGCCCATCTCTCAGCCATACTTGTCTCATGATCTTCATCTGAGATAAAGGAAACAATACGATCTCATACGGTGGATGCAAGAATTACACAAGTAATACATGTGAAGTATATTAACTTCTTAGTATATCTCCTGGTATTTAGTAGGTGCTTAATAAATGTTAATAGCTTTTACTAGTAGTATATTATTAACTCTACATTATGTCACAATGGGAAAAAATAAGTTACAAATGAACCTGTATATAAATTGACCTGCCCTCTCATCCATAAAAAAAAACCCAGGTTTGATCCTAATAAGTTATGGCTAAATTTTTTCAGGAGGGCTGCTATGTGGCCATCAGTAAGTGGGATGATGCTCCCTGCCACATCCTGACCTTCTGTAAGTACTTAGGCTCCATGGGGACAGAAAGTAAGCACAGTCCCCATACAGCAGGGGTGGGGAACATCAGGCTGTGGGCCATATAAGGCCCACAAAATCATTTGGTCTGGCCATGCCAAGGCACTAGGAGTGAGTTAATTAAATGTTTGACCAAATACAGCAGGCTAATTTTTAAGCTGATAATTTTGTATGGCCCTCGAATGATGTTATAAATATCTAAATGGCCCATGGCAGAAAAAAGGTTCCCTACCCCTACCATACAGGATAGCAATGAATGTAGAAACAAATGTGTGACTGGCTTGCATGTTATTGCATTTTGTCACTGGGAACAATACAAAGGCTGTAGTATCCATGGTGGCCATCTCTATGGTACAGCCCTTGGGAGAAATGAGCATATCAATAGGCAGAACGAGACAGAATAAAACCAATATTGACTAAGTACTTTCGACATACATGTTACCTCATTTAATCCTTCTATGGACCCTATGGCACACACAAGTTATTCTCGTTGTACAGGTGAGAGCACGGAGAACCATTGCACTACAGTTCAGAGAAGTTAAAGTGACATACTCAGCTTTGTACAAATGGAAATAAAACCGACAGCCCTTGGCCTGTGTCAGCCATATCAGCACCCAAACCCACCACCTCCATCTCCCATTACACTCCACCTAAAACCACATTTCAGCTCTGCTACCACTCCTCCCCCCAAGTGGTGTAGATGCTGGATAACGAATTCAATTCTTTCACTTAAATAAGAATAGTTCAGGTCATCTAATTTGTCTTAATCTCAGTGATAAGACAATTATTTCTAGTAAGATTTCATAATTTTTCCTAAGATTCCAATCATGAAATTCTTCTTTATCACAACAATTTTTATTTGCTCTGTCCCTGGGGAACCCACAGGCCCATGGCAGAGTAACCGAGCATCTTTGCCTTGTCGCCCCACAGGTTGGGGAGCAGCACTTTCAAAAATATGCAGCGCCGGCACACAACACTGCGGGAGAAAGGCCGCCGCCAGGCCATCCGGGGTCCTGCCTACATGTTTAATGAGAAGGGCACCAGCCTGACACCTGAGGAGGAGCGCTTCCTGGACTCGGCCGAGTATGGCAACATCCCGGTGGTCAGGAAAATGCTGGAAGAGTCCAAGACCCTCAACTTCAACTGTGTGGACTACATGGGGCAGAACGCACTGCAGCTGGCTGTGGGCAATGAACACCTGGAGGTCACAGAGCTGCTGCTCAAGAAGGAGAACCTGGCACGGGTGGGGGATGCTTTGCTGTTGGCTATCAGCAAGGGCTATGTGCGCATCGTGGAGGCCATCCTCAACCACCCAGCCTTTGCTCAGGGCCAGCGCCTGACGCTCAGCCCACTAGAGCAGGAACTCCGAGATGATGACTTCTATGCCTATGATGAGGATGGCACACGCTTCTCCCACGATATCACACCCATCATCCTGGCAGCCCATTGCCAGGAGTACGAGATCGTGCACATCCTCCTGCTCAAGGGCGCCCGCATTGAGCGGCCACATGACTACTTTTGCAAGTGCAATGAGTGCACCGAGAAGCAGCGGAAGGACTCCTTCAGCCACTCACGCTCCCGCATGAATGCCTACAAGGGACTGGCAAGTGCTGCCTACTTGTCCCTGTCCAGTGAAGACCCTGTCCTCACCGCACTGGAGCTAAGCAATGAATTAGCCAGACTAGCCAACATTGAGACTGAATTCAAGGTAATTCACCACTTACCACCCTGCAGGCAGCTTGTATAGTGGGCTCTTCCAGATGTGCCCAGTAGCCGAACAGGTTGTCTTCCAGTCTAACACAGGTGAAGGCCTTGAGGTCCTGTCTTTTGGGCTCACAGGGAGGAGGGCACTTCCTCAATCTGTCAGATATAGGCCTGGAGGGGAAAAAGCAGCCCATTACACGGAATATTTGAAACCATGTAAGTGTGGTGGAGAGACGACTTACACACCAATTCATGCTGTAGAAGACAAATGGCAAGCAGGCAGAATTACACTGTGGTTCTGGTGCAAATACCTCAGTTCTGCCCCCAGAGAGCTCAGGAGTGGCCAGAAGTCCAGCAATGGTTTCCTAACACAGGTCTTGGACTTGCTGTCTCACCTGCATGGTTCTGATTGTCTTGTCCACACCTCTATCCCAGCCTGGACTGTGCTAATCCTAGATTCAGTTTCATATCTAATGCTAGAAAGACTTGGCAGCAGCTTTACTCAATTTAGCAAGCTATTGCTTTGTCCTGTCAAAGGGCTGAGGAGAAGACACATGAAAATGAAAACTGTCTGTAGAGTTGGGCTTATTACCCCAGTAGATGGGCATGGGGCAAAACCCTGTAATTCAGCCACCCTGATAAAACTTGTATCTACCAGGTTAGCCTAGGGGAAGGCGACCCATCTCCAAAGTCCACTATTCAATAGTGGGCCTATGTTTTTCCTGTCAACTGACATTCCCCCTAAAAGATAAGACTGGGACCTAATTCTTTTGACAGTATTTAGTAATAATTAAAAGCAAACTATTTGGTGAGCACTTACTGTGTGCCAAAGACTAAGTGCCTTAATATGATGTTGTTTAATCCCTTCAACAATCATTTATATGGATACCATTATTATCCTCATTTTAATCCTTACTCGAAGATATGTCTTTTTATTGTTATTGATTTGAGAGAGGAAGGGGGGAGAGAGAGAGACTTGGAATCAAACCCGCAACCTAGGTATGTGTGCCCTGACCGAAAATTGAACCCACAACCTTTTTAGTGTATGAGATGATGCTCCAACCAACTGAGACATCCAGCCAGGACCAATTATCCTCAATTTATATGAGGGCTATCCTGGGTGTTATCCTGCAGGAAATGGAGAGCCACTGGAAGTTTGTGATTAGGGTATGTACTAAAATGATGAAAGCTAGAGTTTGGGAATTTACTTGGCTGGCAGGTAAGGTGAATTAGAAGATTTAGAGTGTGAGGCACTGCGACTAAAGAGGGGGACAATTTAGCTTTGCATTCATGAGGCCTGGAAGCCTCTCTGTAGGAGTGGGATCACCCACAATCAGGGACAAAAGAACCAGGAAGTGCAGGGCACCAAAAATTGTGAATAGAAGAATATTATAATTAACTAGTTTTATTCCATCTGTCCTCCCATCTTTGACCCATCTACTAAATTGAAGACACTTCCCTACTCCTGCCTTGTACATAGCCTTATCTAGAAAAATTGGTGGATGTAGATGTAGAGATTACCCAAAGAAGTTCACAAGAAATGTAACTACTGCCTCTCCTTTCCTTGTTTCTATACAATAAACTCCACCTACCAGCAATAAAGCTAATGATGTCCCAAGGAAACCTGGTGGAATTTTGCTGTACCCTGGGCTTCAGACTAAATCTGCATATACATCATGTAGAAAAAAAAATGGCTAAGCCAATTAATTTAGATATTTCTGGCAAAGAAAACAACAATTCAAGGAAAAAATGTTTTCTTAATTCGATTATCTGAATAATGGCACAACTCTCTACTTATCTGAAATCTGGGAGCATGCCAGCCATTCTAAATAAAATTATGCTAGACTAACATTTGCAGTTACATCTGGGCTATTTTTTCCTTTTAATAAAATGCAAAGTCTGACATATTTTAGTGTATATATAATATCTAGAACTGGAAGTTTACTAAAAGCATTTATTATGGTATTTTTATTTAAAAAGTAAATTATAAAAATTATAGACAATTAAGAACCTACTAACATGATGACAAATGCAATGATTTAAGCACATAAGAGTTCACATAAATACACATTCACTAGCTATTAACATCCCCCTTTGTTTGAAATGTCTTTCAGGTTGTTGACAAAGGGTGTATCACAAATTAACATAAGTGTTCCGTCAGAAATGTATCACTTATTAAACTATCCTTGCATGTGCATTCCTGACATTATAAATCTTCTTGGAGAAGAGAACAGCTTAGCAAGAGGGAAGTCAAATTGTAATAAAAGAGTAAAAAGTAAATGCATGTGTTGTACAGTGCACTCTTTTGGAGGCTGTTCTGCCTTAAGGGAACTACACATTACTGACTGTAGCCATGTGTTTCAGAGATGACACAGGGTACAGCACAGCTATCAGATTCTCGATGGAGATGTCATGTCATCCTTCAGAGCCTTTAAAACACACATTCTGGGAGTGACTCTCCTGACTAACACTGTGCATGAAAACCTGATTCAGTTGCTGAGGCTATTGTTTTTGGAGTCATTTTAATTTACCACCAGAATAGTCCAGTTATTAGCAAGAAATACAGCTAATGTCAAGGTCTCCAATAAATTGTAGCTGGTGTCAGATGCCTGCTAGAAAACAATTATTTTTAGTGTGGAAATGATACAGCTGTTCAAGGATTTTCTTATGTCCCTCTAATCTCCTTGGGTCTAGAAAAATATTAAAACTCAACATGGTCACTGAGGCCTTCCTAATATCTTGAATGGTGCCCAGTAATCTAGTAAGCATTCCATAAATATTTAATGAAGAAAATGCTAAAAGGATAATCATTTCAACTAATGAAGCAAGTGATTACTATTTCTATGGTTTAAACCAGTGATGGGCAACCTTTTGAGCTTGGTGTGTCAAACTTCGCCAAAAAACTGAGCATAACTCAGGTAGTGTGTCACTTTGAGGAAAAAACATTATTTCGCAAATGTTTCATCCTCAGGAGCAGCAAATGTTTCATCCTCTGCATGCGGCCGCCTCAGCGGCCGCATGTCATCAGAAATGGCTACGCGTGTCAGTGCTGACACGCGTGTCATAGGTTCGCCATCACTGGTTTAAACTCTTCCTGCATATATGGATTTAATAGAGGTATTTGATAAACATGGTGAAATGGGGAAGCTCTAAAGGTTATAAGGTAGCTGAAGGGATAAAAGCAAACCACATTAAATAACTAAAGGTCAATTATTAACTGCACTGTATGGTGCCAATGATCACTAAACTCTGGAAGGGTGCTGTGTGTCTTCTTGGTCTTGCTCACAGTATCTACCATGTGGAGTCTGAGAGCACTAGCCACAATGACATTTTGGTTGATTGGTTTATCTATGTAGTAGGAGACAAAGAAGGGGAAATCCAGCATGGAATGGACTATTCAGAGGTGTTTCACTGCTGCAACAGGTTCTGCTCTCTCTGTGTAGAGGCACCTGCAGTAGCATGGTAAAAAATAGGACTTGGTCTACCTCAGTTGAGTTACAGCTTCTGCCACCAAGAACATAATAAGGTCTCTCTCTACATTTCTCTTGAATGAGTCCACTTGGTTTTCTTTATTGGTCATCTTTCTGATAAAATTGCTCAGGGTTCACTTTATTTTGTTGGTGTCTTCCCAAATTACTTGGCATTCTGTCTATGCATGTTGTTTATTAGTGGAGCTATTATTTTGAAAAGATTACAGGCATTAAATCTTTCTTCCAATTCAGAGTTATGACAACAGCAATACAGGGGGGAGAGGGGAAGGGGAGGAAAGGACAAGAGAATATTGTAGAATGAGATTTAAGGCTTTGGAAGGAAGAAGCAGGATGGGGACTGGAGGGATCCCTATGCTCTCTCATCTTTTGCTTAAATTGAAAAGTATCCCTTGTTCCCAAGTCAGGGAACTGTGGAAGCCCAACAAACACTTCACTGTAGTTATTTAAGATTTGATCATTCTGAATAATAACAAAACTACAACTGAGAAAGCATTTCCTGCTGACAAAACATCAGCAAGGAAGCTGCTGACTGTGCTGCAGTCACATGCAATTTATCTTTACAGAGCACAGAGGGGAAGAATAGGGGGCAGAAAGATAGACCTGTAGCCTATCTTGCTCAAAGTGTTGATGAATTTTCTATTTGTCAATGGCTGCTAACCACATGCATTATGAAAAATAGAAAATGAATTAGGTAGTAATGTTTGTGTTGCCATTTTAATGCCAATAAAAAAAGTCAGTGTGCCTAAAATACCACAAATTAAAAATGCAAATAATGACAAATCAGACCAATTTACCAACTGCTATGATTATGATCTCTAATGAGATCTCATTGTGGAAGGTAAAGATGTTGAGATGACAGTTTGTAACCTACTTGCAAATTTTATCAAAATGGAAAAGAGAAGAAGAGGGAGAAAAGAGAAGTGACTGTACTGTGGTAGAGACAGCTCAGAGCACATCTGAACTCTGCCCTTGTGGAGGGATCCAGGAGCCAGGAAGCCTGAGAAAAGGCCCACCCTGGGCCTGAGGCAGAGCCAAAGGCTGAACGAGCCCATTGCCTCCAGGGGAATCTGTGTTTGTACCTATTTCTCACATGCTTTGAATATTTTTAGAATTTTTAAATTTTATAGACCAACACTCTAGGAAAATATATTTACTTGAAGTTTGAAATCCTAGGAAAATATATTTACTTGAAGTTTGAAATCTTGACTGGTAGTATAAACAAATGCCTGCTTAACATACACGAAATGACTTGAAAATGGTTTCCTTTTCCATTGGGAAAATATTTTTTAAACTGTGGAGGCTGCAGGTCTTAAAAGCAGTTGTTATTTAAGAGACTGGCAGAAAACTCCTCAAAGCACTCACTAATATGCCATCCCCAATACCCTCAGTGATCTGACTGGGTCATTCAAGCTCTCTGCTTGAATACCTGGTAATGCAGAGCAGAAGCAGAAAGAGAAAGATGACATATGTTAGGTGATGAGCTACGATGGGATGGCCCCCCACTAAGCATGTATAAGTAAGGTGAGATTAAGAGCACGCATGCCAGTTAAGAGTCCACACTGTGGCCAGGATCATCAGCTTTTTTATCTGAGAGTAAGATCTGGGGACTGGCTTATCTCAGGAGAAGAAACAGAGGTGACCTCTGTCATGTTAGCTTTGTCTTTTTCTACTTTTCTACCTAAATGTCTAGAGGAGCACTTACGCCAGAACCTTCATTAATAAATCATAACAGAAAAAGAGTTAATCTGTCCTTTAATGACAATTTTTCACTGGGTCATAACTAATGCCTAAAGTCAAATGATTTTCCTCTTCTGGGGTTCATGCCAAGAGTATAAGCCAGTGTCCACTGGGTGACAGGTATTTAAGTGGTAAAGGAGGCCACTTTGCTCAGTGAGGACAAGGGCAGTTGACAGGCTCTGGTGAGCACCCAGGGCAGCTATGCTTCATTTCCTCAAGGCTTTGGAATAGAGCACAAAAAACTTGGCTCTAGAATCTGACTGACCAGGTTTCCAGTCCCAGAGTCATCCCCTGGCAACCATGCAATCTCAGGGAATCCGGTGGAAGTTAGTTTTCTTATCTGAAAAGCGGTAAGCGGGTCGGTATTAGAATTGTAAGAGGCCAGAATGGATGCTTATTTTCCTCACCCAAACTCTTGCTCTTACCCTAATCTCTGTGACATCATGGTTCACCCAGTTGTTAAGAGCTTTCCATGTCTCATCCCACTTAACCTCAAGAAAGTCCTGGCACATATTAGGTATTCAATACCTAATATTAGCTCAGTCAGTAAATGAGTTGGTGAGTGACTTAACGAATAATGACCTCACAGGGTACTGATGAGCATTAAATGAGATGGAACAATATAAAACTTTGCAGAGAACCTGACACTCCCCCACAACATACACACAAAACTCAGTGAGGATCCTTTTTTGTTCCCCAAAGCCCACTGGATTTTCAGTGCCACAACTTTTCCTCCCAACACAACTTAAGTGTCAGCATTTCTTCTATTCAAAAGCTCTTCCTGATTTTGGTAAACTTCCCTCCTTGCCCACCAAGACATCTTTTCAGAGCAAGAGATAATATGGGCTGTACATGTAAGCTCTGTGGCTAAAAACAGGGCGAGAGAATATTTTCAATTGGAAAATGCAGACCAGTGAAACCGAGCAAGCCTGGAGTGCTGCTAAGTATTGTGAAAAGAAGCAGCATGGGCAGGAAGATTGAGGAGCAGAGGAGAGAAAAGAAAATGGGCAGGCACAGCTCCTGTGAAACACAGAGCGATTACTTTTTAAACAATATCTCCATGAAAAAGATTCATCACTACACACAAAAAAATTTTGAGAAAAAATAATTTCCTATACAAGTATAACTATCATGATGAAATATCAGAGATATGGAGAAAATATAAAGAGTTCTTAGAGAATATTAGTCAATGAGAAGTAGCACAAATTAAATCAAATGGAAATGAGGAAAATACAGGACTTATCTCTGAAAAAAGTTACAATGCTAAATAAATTACTTACAGTATAGTGGCATTAATCAAGGGTGCTGCACACACCATCAACATGAAGGCATGTGTTTTACTAGCAAATTCACCTTCGGATTAATATGGAAAATATACCAGGAGGGTGGAATGGGAGATGGGCTGTAGACTTGCAGAATATCAGAACTGGATGAGTCCTCATTACAGAGCTACCTGATAATTCAGCATCATTAGCCCTCTAGTATGAACCAGGCTCTGGGTTGAATGTTGGGATGAAATGATAAACAAAATAAAGTTCTTGCCCTCAGCACCTTCTAGTCTAGTGGAAAAGATCAGCATTTTTCATACAACCACACAAACAAACACAGCTTTACAAATGGTGCTAAGAAGTAAAAGGGCAATTTTAAAAGAGCTGACTTAATGGACAGCTGACTGTGTTTGTGTACACACATGCACACATATACATGTGCATGTGTTTAAAGAGGAGATAGTGTTTAAAGAAAACCTGAGGGTATGAAAGAGATAAACAGACAGCATGGAATGGGGAAATGGTTCTAGGTGTAGAAATAACACATGAAATATCTCAGTGCAGAGAGGGGAAAGAGAGGCCTATTAGAGAATTGTGAGTAGCTCCCCATTGCAAGGAGTAAAAAGGAGAGGTGGCAGGTAATAGAGGTGTTGAAGAAGAACACTTCAGACATGACTTTGCCATTGGCAGCTATAGTAAAAAGATGGATTTCATTTTAGGGTGAATGGAGAGCCATTTGAAGGTTTCATCAGGTAAGGGAGTGATTCATATCTGCAGTTTGGAAAAATCCACTTTATCTACTATAGAAATTGATTGGAGGGGACATACTGAAAGGAGTTGGATGACCACTATAGGAAGGGGAGGTCCACCCAGGAAGGGGATGAGTGGCACCTGAGTGCAGAAGGACCAGCACATCCCAACCAGTGGGTGATTCATCACAATCAGAGTAACAGCACAGTCAGACAAGTTCCTGTAGAGGTGGAGAAACCCATTCCCCAGGTCTGGGCAAACTGTTCGTTGCAAAGCACCACCAGCACAGAGGTCCTGTAAAGCGGGTTTAGTAGTAACAGTCCCAGAATAAGAAGGATTCCATTGGATTTTGACATTTCTACTATATTTTCCAGATTCTAAGGACATCTTTCTCTCTCTGTTGGCTGCATGAATCCAGTAAAATTTTCATTAAAGTAGAGGAAAGTGGCTAAATTTTACCTCCGATTTTGATTCACCTGGAGCAGGTTTTAGCATAAAGGTATGGGCTAGACCTCTCCTTCTTCCTCCAAAGCTTTGGAATAGAAACTTACTCTCATAGTGCTAGAGGCCAGAAGTCCACTACCAAGGTATCAGGGCCAAGCTCTCTCTGAAGGCTCTAGGAAAGGATCCTTCCTTGTCTCTTCCTAGCTGCCATGGTGATCCTTAACTTGAAGACACATCACTCCAATCTCTTTCTCTGTTGTCACACAGTGATCTCACTGTTTGTATCTGTGGCCTTTATCCTCTTCTTATACAGACATTCTTATAAACAGCAGTCATTTTGGATTAAGAGCCAACTACTCCAGAAGGACTTCATTCTACCTAATTACACCTGAAATACACTATTTCCAAGTAAGGTCCCATACTGAAGTTCCAGGAAGGATGTGAGTTTTCAGGGGATACTATACAACCCAATACCATGGGAAAGTACCAAGTTGAGATGAATTGGGGAAGAATGAGACCACTAATTTAGCTGAACCTCACAGCAGGGCAGGATAGAAAGCTAGAGGTCAGTTATTCTGGGAAGCTAGAGACAGTCCTAAATGTAGGAGTCAGTCTGGAGGAAAGGAAGAGGTTGCTGATGCTTTTCTATTGACCAAGGCACAAGTGGAGACAGAGAAATTGGAATTCTGTGCATTTGTGCATATGGTGCTTGGGAAAGCTGGTGGGTACGAGGTGGGAGGTAACTGACAGAAGAAATGGGGGAAATTTAGAATTGGGGAACTGCCCCTCCCAAGTACCCATTCTCCCACACCTCAAAAATCGCACGCACACACACATATGCATAAGTAAATATGTATATGTAGTGTGTTTATATGTATGTATGTCTACATGTATTATTCAAGAAATATTTCTTTTCAACCTACTATGTGAAAAGCTCTAGAGGTTGGAACACCCAGAGACCATCAAAGTCCTGTAACCTCTGCCTCACAGAACTTACACGCTAATAGAGACCAAGGAAAACATACATTGCTGATGTGTGTGTGTGTGTGTGTGTGTATGTTGATAAATTACATAAAAGGGATCATAAAATAAAATTGTGATCTTTCTTACTCATTCACTCATTACCAAGTTTTTTAGTCTCTCCAAATTGCTGTATATAAACCTAGTTCATTGCTTCTGTCTGAGGCCTAAATTCCATTATCTGTATCTGCAACCTCTCACTTTCTCATTCCCATAGTAATAGATACCTAGACTGCCTCTAATTTCTTGTTACCACAAATAATGCCGCAAAGAACATCCTGTCCCTGCTTCCAATCCTCATTTAGCATCCGTGTGCTATAGGTCTGCTCATGGCTCATTCCACTCAGCACCACTGATGCCCCAGACACCTGCCCTTGGGGCTTTGGTATGCCATGTGCTGCCAGCTCTAGGTATTACCCTGCTTTCTAATGTTTGCCAGTGTGAGGAATGTAAAGTGAGTTTAATTTGCATTTCTCTAATTGCTAATGAAGCTGGGTGCTTCATATATTGTTCAGCCACATGGGTTTCTCTTTTTTGTGACTTGCCTCTTCCTATTATCCTTCACCCACTTTTCAACAGACCTTCTATTTGGGGGTATTTTTACATTTTCTTTCATGAGTTCCTCATATATTCTAATTACTAGTTTCTTCTTTACTTCGGGTATTGCAAATATCTTCTCCCAGTCTATCACTGCTCTGTTAGATATGTACATGGAACCTTTTGTTGAACAAAAAAAACCCTTATTTTTGAAAGATTTTGTGTATTTAGTTTTATTAAGAAATCCTTCCCCACCCAATGTCACAAAGATACTATCCTATATTACACCTAATTTTTCTTCTATTGCCTTCTGAGATATACCATTTACTTTTATTTTATTTTACCAAATTTATTGGGGTGACATTGATTAATAAGATTATGTAAGTTTCAAGTGCATTCTACAATGCATCATCTGTATACTCTATTGCGTGCTCTCTACCCAAAGTCAAGTCTCCTTCTGTCATCGTATATTTGACCCCCTTTTCCTCAACCTTGCCTCTCCCCCACTTCCCCTGTATTTGTATCTATAAGGATGTTTTTTGTTGTTGTTATGTTTGCTGCTTTCTGTTTTATATCCCACAAAAGTGTGAAATCATATGGTTCTTGTCCTTTTCCATCTTTTTAAGTCCATAGTACAATTGGAGTTTACTTTTTTAAATTTTATTTTATTGTTTAAAGTATTACACATAGTAGTACATATATCTCCTTTTTTTCCCCCATTGACCTTCCCCCAGCTTCCCCTACTCCCTGTCGCGTGCCCTCATCCCACCCCACCCCCAGAGTCTTCTGTCAATTGGTTGTGCTTATATGCATGCATACAAGTCCTTTGGTTGATCTCTTCCCCCCCCCCCCAACACTTTTGTATATAGGGTGAGTTTGTGTCAGATTTTTGCTTTGCTCCATGAGTTAGTTTCCTAGCACCATTATTAGATAATCTAATTTTTCCCCACTAGCCTATGATGCCACCTCTATCACACACCAATTCCCAAATACACAGGTTTCTGCTTCTGGAATTTCTATTCCAGCCCAGTATCCCAGTGACTATTTCTCTACCCGTTCCTCCAAGTTTTATTCCTAAGACTCTGTTTTATGACCTATTTATTACCAGGTATGGAGGTCCAGTGATATTTTTCTGTGCATAGATTTGTTCTATGCAATGGTAACAAGACTATATAAATAATCTGGAATCCTGGTTTTCTCATTAAATATTGTAACTTTGGCACTTCCTTCATGTGAGGACAACACTTTATAACTAACAGTTTCTGGAAATTTTCAGTGTCCTGTGTTGCTAAGGACATTTTAGGTTGCAAGCTTGGGGAAAGAGGGTGCTGTGATTAACAGGAGAAAAGACAGAGCTTATTCATATGCATATAAAAGTACCTAAAAGAAGTAGCTACCTGAACAATAAAAGCAAGGGTTTACATACCAATTTAGTGGGGAAAGAGAGGGGAGAAAACAGTTTCTAAGGGGGAAAAAAGGACTGTTAGGAGACACACAGATTTTTGGGGAAACAAATGGAAAGCATGAGAGTTTGTGATGTTCTCACCTGGGTGCGAGGGGTCAGTCTCTTTTCTTGCTATAACACCCATCTCCACCCTCTCACCCCCAGCAGATTTAAGGTGGCTATATTTTTGGGAGGCTCTGCTAAAAAGTTTTAAAAGAAGTAAACAAGTTTAGCTGCTGTTTATTCAGAAATTTTTAGTTTAAAATATTCTTTATGCCATTCTGATGAATCGAGAGTCCCTACGTGTATAAATAAATAAATAAAACTAAATCTCTGACAATTCATCACTGAGTTCCAAACAACCCCTGTGGCCCAGTATAGGGTGAGAGCGGGCCCCAGGGGCTGAGGAAGGGCCATGTGAAAAAGGACATCTGAGTCCTTGGCCAGGGAGATACAGACAGGCCCATGTAGGGAAGGAAAAATGATTTCTCTCCACCCTTCTGAGTTCATAGCTTTGTACCATTTTAGTGTTTGGTTTTTAGGTTGTATAATGGTTAAAAGTCATGGTTCTTTTCTTCTTCTATTAGGCTGTAGGGGAAGGGGAAAATTGTTTTCCCTCTACCCTCCTAGTTTCTCCAGCTAGAGCACTATAAACTAGACAGGCAAAAGACAGATTAACAAGGAAAAAGAAAAACAGAAGTTTATTAACATGTGCATAGCACAACAGATGGGAGAACTCAGAAATGAGTAACTCAAAGTGATAGTGAGGACTTTCTATAGCATCTTAAAATTCAGTTTTAGAGAAGTGACAATGCAAAGGATAAGGACTTGGAGCTTCTAGAGTATAAAATTGTGGGACGGTAAGTTTGTAGGGAAACTAATGGTAGATGAGGACTAGTTTTAGCCAGGTTTGTTATATTGATGCTTCCAGTGCTGTCTCTGGGCTGATAAGGGTCTAAAGTTGTTTTGTCCTTGGTAGAGAGGGAAGGGAGGACAACCTTACAAATAAATATATGTCCAGCTTTTAGACAAACGGGGAGGGCAGAGAGCTTTTCTTTTTTTTTTTTTTTAATATATTTTATTGATTTTTTACAGAGAGGAAGGGAGAGGGAGAGAGAGTTAGAAACATTGATGAGAGAGAAACATCAATCAGCTGCCTCCTGCACACCCCCTACTGGGGATATGCCCGCAACCAAGGTACATGCCCTTGACTGGAATAGAACCTGGGACCCTTGAGTCCGCAGGCTCATGCTCTATCCACTGAGCCAAACCGGTTAGGGCCAGAGAGCTTTTCTTGTACCTACTTCTTCTTAATTGCCTTCAGCTCAATATAATCCTTACACCAAAGTAGCATATTTGGGGGTGGCATATTCTGCTACCCTTCAAGCACATGAATTATAAGTCGGCAAATGCCATTGCATCTCCTAGATCCAAGATAGAGTTCCATTTAACACTAATCAAGAAAACTGACAGAACTGTACCTGATTGCAAAGTGAAAAAAATATCCATCATTCAGAAACTTCACTTGTTATGAATGAACTAGAGGCCTAGTGCATGAAATTCATACACTGGGGGATGGAGAGGGGTCCCCTCAGCCCGGCCTGCACCCTCTCACAGTCTGGGAGCCCTTGGGGGATGTCCGACTGATGGCTTGGGTCCACTCCCTGCCAACTGTCCAACCGCCAGCTGTGAGCCCGGCTTCTAGCTGAGCGGTGCTCCCCCTGTGGGATCACACTGACCACCAGGGGGCAGCTCCTGCATTGAGTGTCTGCCTCTTGGTGGTCAGTGTGCGTCATAGCAACCGGTCATTCTGTCATTCAGTTGATTTGCATATTAGCCTTTTATTATATAGGATTAAGTGTCTCCCTCCTTCTTCTCCATTTCTAAAATATGTAATCAGTGCCTATCATGACATACAGTCACAGTATAAGGATAAGAAACTTGCAATAAACACTGAATATCCTGGTACAGGCTTCCTTTTAAAACATGTATTGCCTGAACAATAGGAGGCCATGAACTAATCCGTCAGCTCTCCACAAAACAGACCAGGTGGTATAGTACAATCTGGACTCTTATAGACCCCAGGAGGTCCGCAGGAGTTGGAGAGTGTGGGCTCTGATCACAGTATGGGAAGTATGATGTAAGACCCAGGAAAAATAAGAAAACTAAAGTTCTATATCTAGTCCTAAAATTACAGTGACATAAGAATGATTGAAGCTAAAGTTTTCTAAATACTATCACTTCTCAAACAGAAAACGACTTTCCAAATGCTTGGTAGCATGATTATCTTTCATATTATTATGACCTCTCTATTGCTCATACCTACAGTATGAAATTAATAATAATGACTTGTTATTCTGGGCTCCAGAACAGGTTTGCTAATTACTGATGGTTAAATGCTTTGAAAATTAAGAAGGGCCATACTGAAATGACTTATCTCATTCTCATTCTCTCTCTCTCTCTTTCTCTCTCTCTCTCTGTCTCTCACACACACACACACACACACACACACACACACTCACATCCTAGAAACAAAACACACTTTACATTTACTAATAATACAGTTTGGATGCAGTGGGGCAGAGCTCATGCTTTTATTCTTATGAACCTAATGCAGTTGCTGACCTATTGGATGATGAAGACCAGGGTATTGCCTATTTAGTTTATAGTTCTTTCCAGCTTCTCTTACATACTTTGAAATCAGTGGCCCAAGAATCTTTCTGATGACCATCTTCTCTGGTAAGTATTGATTTTGCTTAAGGTTTGTACTCCAAAGTATTCACCCAATACCTTCCCACAGCATACCAGAACCTTGATGTTTTATGTGCTTAAAATTGGTATTTTAACATAAATATGGAGATGAGCTCCAGGAAATGTGCAGGAAAAGGAAAAAAAAATGTTTTACTTCAGCTAAAAAAAAGGTAAGAGCAAGAATCCCACCCCACCCCCAATGGCATCTCATCTCAGATTACCAATTTAGAAATCAGACATCAAAGAGAGTTGGATATTTTCTTCACCTAAAGCAGGGTGGCAGACCTTTTTTTTTTTGCCAAGGGCCTTTGGAATATTTATAACATCGTTCAGGAGCCATACAAAAAAATATCAGCTTAAAAATTAGCCTGCTATATTTAGTCAAACATTTAATTAACTCACCTCTAATGCCTTGGCAGGACCAGACCAAATGATTTCAAGGGCCTTATGTGGCTCGGGGACCTGACGTTCCCCACCACTGACCTAAAGGAAATATTTGATGAGTGTTCTCATGGTAATCATGAGAGATAGTTTGAGGAAACCAAATAGCTTGGAGCCTTACATCTCACTCTCCCGAGGATATGGCATATGTCACCGGTGACATGGCATCCTAAAGACCTTTACAGGCAATGCTAGGATGGGGCCTTGATAGGTGGGGCTCCCAAAGCAGAAGGAAAGGCACTGAGTGAGGAGACCAGGCTCCACCATGAACTGTCAGGTGACCTTGGCCAAGTCACTCACTGCTCTGCAGCTCCTCTCTTCCTCATTCATTAAGCCGGGTGCTTAGACTAGTAATGTTTAAATGAGTTCCTACGTATTAGCCCTTTTTGCTCTTCATTTCTATTGAGCACTTTGATAAACAACATCTAAGCTGAGATTTACAAAATGATTATTATTCCCGTTTTACAGATGAAGAAGAGACTAGAGTGGTTAAATGATTAATCAGCAAAGAGTAGTCTTCCTTCTGTGTGCAGGACTTACCAGTGTAGATGGCCACTTGGCAGATGAATATTTAAATCAGCTCCTTAGGATACAGGTTGGGGTTAGAGGTAAAAACCTGGGTATCATCAGCAGATAGGTAACAGTGGAAGCTTTGGAGATATATAGATGAAATCATGTCAAAGCCTCAGTATTTTTTTCATATTTACAAAATAGGCACATAGAGTCCTACTTCCAAGTGTTATTCAGTCATGCACTGATAAATTACTTTAGGCAAGAAGCTAGAATCTGATTTTCCTGATTACATTTGAACTTATTTAAATGTAATCACTTATCTTTTACTCATGTCTTCTGAAACTTTTAGAAACTTACTGTAGTTGTCTATGCACAATATAATGAGCCTCCATCAGTCAGCTTTGGCTTCGAGACAACTTAGAGTCCAGTATATCCTCCTTGCTATTCCTACATCAATTCCCCAATAGCCACATTCCAGCACTTACTTGCTCCTCAGCCTCCTACAAATAAAATTCTTAAATCAGAGTATATGTACTAAGTGATTTTATGCAAATTTATTAAGACCTATAATGTGGCATGTCCTGGGCTGCAATATACAAATAATTAGTTAAGTATGAAAATGTCAAAAATACAGACAGCACTTTGACAGGGCTATTGGACCCTAAGAACAAAATGCTGTGGGGTTCCAGAGCATGAACAGTGCATTTCCCCAGGGACATAAGTCATTCTGGAGTTACCTTCAAGCTGATCTGAGGAAGGGGTAGGGTTTCTTAGAGGAGGCAAAGAGGAGCATCAGTCCAGGCTTGGGAACATAATGGACAGAGGCACCAAAGTGGAAATAATGGAGCATTCTGATAAATCATCAGTATATTCCCCCTTATCCGCAAATTCACTTTCAGCAGTCACCCACAGTCAACCATGGTCTGAAAACAATAAATGGAAAATTCCAGACATAAACAATTCATAAATTTTAGATTGATCACCATTCTGAGTAGCATGATGAAATTGCGAACTATCAGTTCTGTCTTACCCAGAAGGTGAATCCCTTTTCCCAGTATATCCACACTGTATACACTACCTGCCCATTAGTCCGTTAGCAGCCATCTCAGTTATGGGACCAACTGTTGCTATATCACAGAGATTGTGCTCCTATAAACTTTATTTTACTTAATAATGGCCCCAAAGCACAAAACTAGTGATGCTGGCATTCATATATGCCAAAGAGAAGCTGTAAAGTTCTTCCTTTGAGTGAAAAAGTGAGTACAATACAATAAAATACTTTGAGAGGGAGAGACCAAATTTACATAACTTTATCACAGCATATTGTCTTAATTGTTCTATTTTATTAGTTATTTTTGTTAATCTCTTATTGTGTCTGATTTATAAATTAAACTTTATCATAGGTATGTATGTGTAGTTAAAAAAAAACAAAAACCACGCAGTATATATAGGGTTCAGTACCATCCAGGGCTTCAGGCATCCACTGGGGATCTTAGAAATGATCCCCCATGGAAAGGGGCACTACTGTACTGATTTGCCTAACTCTGGATTTTGTTTTATAATAATCAGGGCTCTACATTTTTCTAATTGCTACTTTGCCATCTAGTCTCTTACTAGCATTTTTAGTGATCATGAGAAAATTTTTAAAAATTACTTCTATACATATGTTGTTCTATAAGTACTCTTCAAACTTGCCTCATGAACATTTACTATTCTAAATCCATAATGAGGTGAGTCATGACATATCCTCTGGAAAGGTATGATATCTGGTGATGCCAAGTCTAAATTAGAGTTTCTCTGAAATGTTTTCATAATATACAGTTAATGCAAATAAGATACATAGGTCACAATAGCTCTGAACCTTTTTCAATCTTATTTCCATTTGATATATTTTTAAAAACCAACAAAGTTATCAAACATCAAGCAGAGAAGACTTCAGCCCTGGCCAAAACAGCATGATGGGTGATAACCTTCTCCAACATTGAGATTTAAGGGTTCAGCAAACTTGGTCCAAAGGAAAACAAGCAGGTTTAAACATCATAACACTCAAAAATGTTTTGTGATTATATTGGCAATGTAGAAAATGAATTTGTGTATAAGAAAAATTATCTGTAAGCCATCAGATGTTAACATGTCAGGGAATTTCCTTCCAGTGTTTGATGTCCCAAGCATGCCACATACTGAGCTCTGACTTTCTCTCTGTACCTTAAATTGTGTTGGTATTAAAACTTACTTCCCTAATCCATTTCTATCCCTGCATCTCTACCACCACTGTACTTGACCAGATTATTACAACAGCTCCTGCTCTGACTCCACATCCAGGCCACAATATTCCCCTGTCCACCAATGTGCCAATCACACCATGACATTCTCCCACTTTAAAAACCTTCTTAGCTCCCTCTTTCACCACCTTCAACTCTCTATCCAAAATCATGTCCTCAGGGAGTTCCTGCCTAACCTTCTATTTAAAAAATAGCAATCTGCATAAGCTTCTGACTGTTTTGGTTATGGCTATATCTCAAAGATTGAGAACAGTGCCTGGCAAGAGCGGGCACTCAATGACTATTTATTGAATGAATGACTAGCACTGCCACATACTATTCACACAGTTGGGTTATGTCAGTGGTCGGCAAACTCATTAGTCAACAGAGCCAAATATCAACAGTACGACTGAAATTTCTTTGAGAGCCAAATTTTTTAAACTTAAACTTCTTCTAATGCCACTTCTTCAAAATAGACTGTGGAAGAGCCACACTCAAGGGACCAAAGAGCCGCATGTGGCTCGCGAGCCACGTTTTGCTGACCATGGGGTTATGTGATGTCTCCCCCATAGTGGGCAGTGACCACATCTCACTCCTTGCATCTCCAGTGCTGGGCACAGCTTCTAGAACACACAAGGTTCAATAAGCTCATTTTGAACTGAGTGGAACATCCTTTTAAGGGGAATTATTGGAAAGCGCTCAAGCTTTCAAGCTAATAGGCTCATACTATTTGTGCTGCTTACCAACTGGTATTTATTTGAAAGAAATGTTTTCCCAGAAATTGCTATGAGATTGGATGTAAAGAAATTCAGTCTAATTTGCACAAAAAGGAGAGTTCCTCATTACACTTTGCAGTAGGACCTCCTGTCTACCATTCCCTCTGGTCTGCCAGCTCCAGGAGAGCAGCAATCATGCCTGCCTCCCTCTTCATTGTTTCTTCAGGGCCCTAGCACAGAGCTCAGCACATGACAGATCTTTACTTATCTTTGTTGCTTAATGAAGTAATGATCAATGAACACATGAGTTGTTCCACAAGCCAATCCATGGACCAAAGTGGCTTAGGTGTGCTTGTGGATCAAAGTTTTGAAAGGATCCAAGAATAGGGTGTTGTTAATTCAGCATTCAGCACTCCTCTGCAGCTATATTGTATGCTTCAGCTCCACCAGAACAAACAGACCCCAAAATGCTTGCTAAAAGCAGTGCACCATGAACAGCAGTCACCATGCTGTCCCCTTTGGAATTCAGCTGGTACACACAATGCCACCTCATCCCGCCACGCTTAATTTATCTGTATCTGCAGAATAAGCTGCAAGGTCCCCAGCCTCTGCAGGGAAGTTACTGCAAACCCTTGGCTTCCCTCCCATTCCCCTGACTTCTTACATGAGGATAGTGATCCTGGATGAGGCAGGGGAATGTTATAGAATAGAGAATGATGACCCCCTGATGGGAGTCATAAGAACAAAAAGGGTGTGGGGGAATAGACAGACTGGCCCTTTGATAAGAGGCTTAGAGCCTTGGGAGAAATAGAATGACTTCCACTCTGACACTCTGATTGCCAGCACACCTGTTGGTAACTTGTTGCGTGCAGGTCAAACTCAGTGCGGGTCTGAGTTCAGCCAGCCTCACCTCCCTGGCTTTCTCCTGAGTGTAGATGTGGGGTATTGCCTTTCAGTTTCAGCACCTCTGCCTCTTACCAACAGGCCTCATCTCTCTCTTCCTCTTCACCAAGGACTCTGAAGCTGCCCCTTCAGGGTGGTGCTTAGGGTTTTTGAGCACTTACCAGGGAAATTGATATTTTTATCAGATGAGTACTTCCCAGAGTTAGGATTATAAAATTTGGAACCCTCACCAGTTTGGCTCAGTGGATAGAGCATTGGCCTGCGGACCAAAGGGTCCGGGGTTTGATTTCAGTCAAGGGCATATACCTCGGTTGCAGGCTCCTCCCCAGCCCAGGCCCTGGTCGGGGCTTGTGCAGGAAGCAACCAATCTATGTGTTTCTCTCACATCAATATTTCTGTCTTTCCCTCTCTCTTCCACTCACTCTAAAAATATCCTCGGGTGAGGATTACAAATAAATAAATAAATTAATTAATTAATTAATTAATTTAACTTAATTTAAAGTTAGCCATACCCAAGTTCAAATCGCAGCTGCCATTGGGCCTCAGTCCCTGTTTATACAAGAGGAATGATGATAGTATCTACTTCCTAGTTTTGTCATGAGAACTCAATGAGCTAAATGTATAAAGCATTTAGCCCTGGGCCTGGCAAATAGTAAGTATTCAATAAATGATAACCAATAGTAGTAGTAACTATGAAAGTCTATGTTTTAATATTGTCTCCCATTCTAATGGGTACAGAAACCAATAAAAAATGCTTAGGCTAACCCCATGTGGGGGCAGGGCAGGAAGGCAGGGCAAAGGTGGGCCTGCTTCTATGTAATTGAACCATGGAGCTTCCTGAGGGTCCTTCTTTCTCTTTCAATTCATACAGCCTGATTGATTTTTCTGAGTTGCAGCTTGAAGCAATCATCATGGAGCTGTAGGACCTTCTATCTTTTCCTCTGGTCTATCAGTTCCATGAGGGCAGCAACGATTCCTGTTTCATTTTTCATTGACTCACACTGACCTATGGATGACAGAGTAGTCGTATATGAGAGAGAGGGAGAAAGAGAGACAGAGGCAGAGACAGAGATAGGTAAACAGAAGGGGAGAACAATAAGAAAGAGGGAAGAAAGCCCTGGAGCCTTCCAGAGAGGTGTAGGGATGAGGCAAGGCTCACATAGGCAGACCTGCCTTCCAATCTTGGTTCCCTGTGGTTCCAGCAGAAAAAGCAAAAAGCTGAGGAGAGGCTCTCCTGGGAGCTCAGCAAGAGAGAACCAAGCAGCATCTTTAATCTGGATAAGGATGTACAGAGAATATGTATTAATTTCTCTCTGGATGCATAACCATATTCATGTAATAGTGAGAATTTATGTAAAACATTGGATAATGTTCATGACCTATGCACATAACTACACTACGGTTAAAGTAGTTAGTAACTATATGGGTCCACATGTTGGTGACTGTTCTCTCCTCTCTGGGCCTTTGCCCTCACCAATACTTCTTTTTAGAATGTTCATCCCCTGTTACCTCTCCTCCCACACCTGCCTCGCCCCTGCTAGCTTTACTCATCCTCAGGTCTCAATTTATACTCCACCGCCTCTTGAAAGTCCCCCATATCTGTATCTGGGTGGCCTGGCATGTCCCAAGGCACTTATGTCACTTACAGGCCTTACCTGGTTACTTCTTATTCTCTCTAGAAAGACCCTGAGTTCCTCAAGGATTAAAAACTATGCTTTATTTAAGTCTGTATCCCCAGTGCCTGGTACACAGTGGGTACTCAAATATTCTTGCTGAGCTAGGGAATAAAATACTTGAGTTGCTCTTCTGTTTCCTGAAAGACAGCCTCTATCCTCCTTAGACAAGCCTCTGAATCCATCAGAGAGGACTTGTTATAAAATCAACAAGCAGAACAATCCACTACTTCTGGGATTTCACAATGTCATGGTGATGGATTAAGGAGCCCGTTATAATGTCAGTAACTGCCAATAAAGTAAACCAAAAAGCACGGTGGAAATCAAAGTATCAAGACAGTACAGTACTGTCAGCACTCCCTGGCTAAGAAAGGCAGTGCAGTCACCTGCAGATTCAGGCTCTGTACTCAGGGGCCTGCACCTGCACCGTGAATTCCCAAGGACTCTGCTCCCAGCCCAAGCTCCAAGTTTCTGCCCTGCTGTGCTGCCTGCACCTTCCACCTGAGGGATGATGCAGGGTGAAGCTGTAGAACTGAACCCAATGAGCACTGAATTGGCTTTGTTAGAAAGACACTTGAAGACCCACACCCCAAAACAGAGAAATTTTCCATGTTTATACCCTCTACTAATATACATATAAGCAACCAGTATAACATTGGCTAATACTTGTTATATATTGTGTTAAGTGAGTGAGATGGGTTATCTCATTTAGTTACTCCTTGCAACAACCCTATTAAGTAAGTAGCATCATCATCCCCATTATACAGATTAGAACACACAGAGAGATTAAATTGTACACTCAAAACCACACAGCCAGTATGAAGCAGAGCTGGGATTTGAACTCAAATACTCTGATTCTAGAGCCCAAGCACTAACCACCCAGTATCCTTCTCATGTAAAGACTGATCAGGCCTGTGCTGAAAACTTGTAAAATCACCATTGGCTCACATAATATCATCTTTCCCAAATTCTGAAACACTTAGGACAGAGACCCCCATAGGGAGGTGCAGGAAGTTTGGGATGAAAAAAGAAAGGCCTCCTGCAGAGAGCAAATAATAAACTCAATGTGGCAGTGGGCAGCCTGTGGCAGCATTAAAGAGTTGGGCCTTTGAGATGTCATGGAGCAAAGAGCCAGCCCTATCCCACCCCACCTTTGGGGTAGAACCCTGGATTCTGAGGACAGAGGGGCTGTCTAAATCCCCTGGGAAAGGCCAGGTGAGAAATGCTGGCTATCTGACTCATGCACTAAACTAAAAAATGCTGAGGGATATTTGCCTTTTATGATAATTCAGGGTATGGGCTTATTGATACGGGATTATTAAAGGTTAATGAAACAAGTATATGCATGAAAGACAAAACATGGATTGAAGCTTTTCAATTTACATCTGCCATAATGAACACTAGGCTCAGGTTTTTACCCAGCATTTGACATCCACTAATTATTTCAGTGATTCCAGTTACAATTAATAAAAACTCAGCCATGTGTGTAAAATCTTAATATTCCCTTTTGTCATCCATCAACTAAGTAGAGGGACATGCAGAAGGGAGTACTGGAGGGCAGGATGTGGCTCTAAATTCTTTTCTTAAAAGATATTGAGCATGACCTACATGCCTAGCACCATGCTATGCACTTCACTTCACCTGCTTTGCCTCACTGACTCCTTACATACAATTTAAGTGCCCTAATCCCTTTTTATGTCATCATCATTTGTCTCCCAAGTCACCCTTCAGAACCTAAAATCCATTCTCTATAAGACTCCTCCTCTCCCCCTCCATCCTCATACCTCCTTTCTTCATCTCCAGATGCCTCCCACTTCACCATCTGAAAATCATAGTTCCTCCTCAGTTAAAGCTCCATCATTGCCCCTCCTCTTAAAAATGCATCACCTTATTGCTCTTCCTAAAGAATAGTTCCCTGAAGAACAAACTTCCCAGCAGCCCTTTCAAGAGAGCCTAGTTTTGCTCCCATAGTCCCCATATCACTCAGATGGGAATGAGGTGTATCTCTCTTGCTGTTCCTAAGTACTTCCAAACCTTTCTCTTTTTCACCTCCCTAAAAGCACTTCAGCTTTAAATCATATTTCATCAGAGTATATTACCCATTAACCCTCATCATTGCAGTCTGCAACAATGGGTCACTCTGTCATTTCTCCATGGTTTTGGTCCCTGATATTTAAATTCTTGGCACTCTAATATATACATAGATAGATCATCCTTTTAACACTTTGCCTCAACTTAATGAACTCATCTCCTTCAGTGGTCTACTTTAGTCACCACAAGTCTATATGAGTCTACAACTATCATGATCAATGCAAACTCTAGGCATCACACCTCATACTACTACTCCCTGACTACTTGCTCAAACTTTCCATCTCCCTCTCATACCCTAACTTTGTCAATCTTGCTTCCCCCCCCGCCCAGGATCTACCTTCCAAATCACTAACCTGACCTCTTTTTAGAGAAGTTTTCGGTTCACACCAGTATTCAGCAGAAGGTACAGAGTTACCATATACCCCCAACTCACACATGTGCACAGCCTCCCCATAATCAACATCCCCCCCGCCCCAGAGAGTAGCTGATGAACCTACACTGACACATCATTATCACCCAAAGTCCCTATTTATATCGGGGTTCACTCTTGTTGTTCATGGGTTTGGACAAACATTATCGACCATTATAGTATCATACACAATAGTTTTGCTGCCCTAAAAATCCTCTGTATCCACTTATTCATTACTCCTTTCCCACTAACCCCTGGCAACCTCTGATCTTTTTACTGCCTCCATAGTTTTGCCCTTTCCAGAATGTCATATCGTTGAAACCATATAGTATGTAGCCTTTTCAGATTGGCTTATTTCACTTAGTAATATACATTTAAGTTTCTTCCATATTTTTCCTTGGCTTGATAGCCCATTACTTTTTATCACTGAACAATATTCCACTGTCTGGATGTACCACAGTTTACTTGTCCACAGTTTGTTTATCGTACTAAAGGACGTCTTGGTTGCTTCTAAGTTCTGACAATTATGAATAAAGCTTATATTAACATCTATGTGCAGGTTTTTGTGTGGACATAGTTTTCTTCTTTGGGTAAATACCAAGGACATAGTTTTTTACTCCTCTGGGTAAATCCAAGTATCATGATTTGTTGGATCGTGTAGTAATAGTAATAGTATGTTTAGTTTTGTAAGAAATTGCCAACTTTATGTTTAAAGTGGGTTTCTTATGGACAACATATGATTGGATCTTTTTTTCTAACCATCTTTCCACTTTCCTTCTCCCTTAGAAGTCCTGACTCTCTCCATACCAGCCTCAATTCCATGGACTATCATTATAATCTTCATCACATACAGCTCAATTCCTCTGCCCCTCTCTTGATATGGTGTATTCTTTGACAAAAATACAATCCTGGTAAAATCTAATTCTCTACGTTTCCATGCCAGCATCATGAATGTGTTAGAAAACATCAACCATTTTGGCTAGTCTTGTTTGTTTGTTTGTTTGTTTGTTTGTTTGTTTGTTTATTGAGAGAGGGAAATGAAGAGATAGGGAAAAAAAACGTTGTGGGAGAGAAAAATCTATCGGTTGGCTCCTGCACGTGTCCCAACCGGGGATCAAATAGGCAACATTTAGATATACAGGATGATGCTCCCACCAACTGAGTCACACTGGCCAGAGCAGCTAGTTTCATTTTAAATTTCTGACCATGAACCTCAAATGGGTTGTTATTGTTCTCCAGCAAACATACCCTGTCTTCCTAATCCATTCACTCTTAAAATTCTCCTAAAACTATATCAGACCTCTCTTCAAACTTCTATCACCTCCTCTCCAATTTTTACTCTCAATTGATAACTTTTCTTCCTATTTCACTGAAAAAAAAACTGAGCAATAGAAAGAAAATGTCTAAAACCCCACCACCAATGCTAGCTTCTTCACCACATAGTTGAACTTCCTCCGACTATAGGTAAACCACATATGGTTCTATCTAAATTCATTCCTACGTATATAGAATCAAACTGTCTGTCATATGCTATTTAACTACTTGCTGGATTAATATAATAATCTGCTGATATCATACACAAGGACCAACAAAATTATCCACTGATAAAAAATTCCCATCAACGTATAAACTATGTGGTTTCTACCCCATCAGAAGAAAGAAGGCAGGGAGGGAGGGAAGGAAGGAGGCAGTGAGAGGGGAATAAAACCAAACACTTGTCTAATCTGTTACTTACCATTTCTCTGCCCTCTTTTGCAATAAAGCTCCTCAAAAGAGTTATCTATGTAACTGGCTCCAATTCTCTATCTTCCAGTTCTCTAATCCTCACCAGTAATGCTTCCACTCTCCCATATGTGCTCCCATCAAGGTGACCAATGACCTCCAAATTGCTAAATCTAGTGGTCAATTCTCAGTCCTCATATTATTTAGGAATAATAATACTACCAGCTTTAAAGGATAATTGTGACCAATTAAGGAAATATTGGAATACTCAGAACACTTTTATTGTAAACTGTTATTGTAATTATTTCTTAAACTCAACCTGAATGTCAAAACTTCCCAGGCTGACAGCATGTAATTTATCTCCTTTTGTACTTCAATTGGAGCTTTCAATGAACATTCCTTCTCCATAACTGGGTCTCTGAAGGGAGAAAAGGGGGAATGGATTGGAGGCCCACACTCCTTTTGAATCTAATTTCTAAGGTCTGAGGACTGAGTGTTAATTATCTTGTATTGTGTGGGTGTCTCCACAGCATCCATCTAAAAAATTAATTTTAACTTTTGACCAATGAGAATAATAAGCTCTCCCTCTTTTCTAATTTAAGTTTGACAGTAGCTTTGAAAATGTTTGAGAGTTGGGGATCTTAACTAAAGTCAAGCAAACTAATAATTTCTTAAAATTTATGTTATCAAAACAATAGCTTAAGCAGCACAAATTCAAAAATATCAACATATCATTTGGAGCCAGAGATTCATCTCAATAATAAATGAGATTGTAATTTACGGACCAAAAGGAAAGGGAAGAAATTCTGCAGCAGTTGAAAATCAAAGAATCTCTATTAACGTCTGTGTTGAGCAGAGCACAAGAAAAAATGGTAGAATATTAAAAAACTTGAAAGTTACATTTGAGCAAAGATTTGAAGGAGTTGAGAAAGTTGTTCATGTAGATACCTGGGAAACAGCATTCCAAGCATAGAGAATAACCAGTACAAAGACATGGTCTTTGCCAAGTGTGTTTGAAGAATAGGAGGGAGTCAGAGTGGCTGGAGTAGACTGATGGAGGAAGAAGGCCACAGGAAATAAAATCAGAGAGAATGGAGAGGCTAGATCCGTGGTCAGCAAACTGCGACTCGTGAGCCACATGCGGCTCTTTGGCTCCTTGAGTGTGGCTCATCCACAAAGTACCACAGCCTGGGCAAGTCCATTTTGAAGAAGTGGCATTAAAAGAAGTTTAAGTTTAAAAAATTTGGCTCTCAAAAGAAATTTCAATCGTTGTACTGTTGATATTTGGCTCTGTTGACTAATGAGTTTGCCGACCACTGGGCTAGATAATGTCTTTAGACAGCAGTATAATGACTCTACCTTTACTCTAAGTGATGGGAAGCCCCTGGAGAGTTTGAGCATAGCAGTGCCATGATCTAACTCCATTTTCTAAATATTCCTCTAACTTATATATGGAGAATACACTATAGAGGACCAGGACAGAATCAGGGAGGACAGTTAGGAGTCTCTTGGATTAATTGAAGTAAGAGATGACAATGGTTTGGACCAAGGTAAAAAGAGCAGAATTGGTGAAAATATATAAAAATATATATATAGTGTGTGTGTGTGTGTGTGTGTGTGTGTGTGTGTGTGTGTGTATATATATATATATATATATATATATATATATATATATATATATATAAAAGGCTAAGCGACCAGCCAACTGGCCAACCAGCTGGTAGCTATGATGTGCACTGACCACCAGGGGGCAGACGCTCAATGCAGGAGCTGCCGAGCAACCGCAACTTTGCAGAGCACCCTCTCATGCACCCTGGGACCCCTTGGGGGATGTCGGACTGCCGGTTTCTGCCTGATCCCCACAGGCCAGGCCGAGGGACCCCATCGGTGCACAAATCCTCTAGTATATATACACTGAATGGCCATATTATTATGATCTCTAAATGCATAATAATCCTCTAGAGGCCTGGTGCACGAATTCATTCATGGGTGGAGTCTGACCACTCTGGCCAGGGGGAGGGGACATGGGCGGTTGGCCGACCTGCCTGCTTGGTAAACTCCTGGTCGAGGGGACAATTTGCATATTAGCCCTTTATTATATAGAATATACACTGAGTGGCCAGATTATTATGTGTTCAGAGATCATAATAATCTGGCCCCTCAGTGTATATTAGAGCTAGCAGGACTTGCTATTGAATTATATGTTGGATATGAGAGTAATGGAAGCATCAAGGATAAATCCAAGATTTTTTTGCCCTGGACAACTGAAACTGTAGGGAAAACTAAGTGAGGTGGTGCAGACAAGATCCAGAATTAGTTTGATTAAGTCTGAAAAGCTCATTTAGCATCCAACAGGAAATATCAAGTTGGAAATTAGCTATATGAGCTGAGTTCAGGAAAAAAATGCTGGGCTAAAGATATAAATTTTGGAGTCATAAGCATATAGATCTTCGATAAGACTACTAAGGCAATTAGTGTAAACAGATAAAAATGGAATTCAAAGGATTGGGCACATTTTTGGGCATTCCAAAATTAAGACATCAGAGATATGAGAATGAATCAAAACAAATGCAAAAAGTAGTCATTCAGGAAGAAAAACACAGAAGAGTATGATATGCTGGAAGTCAGGTAAAGAACTTGTATCAACCATTGGATTTAGCAACATGAAAGTCACTTGTGACTGATAAGCTCAGTCTCAGTGGAGGCAGTGGGTATAGATGGGAAAGTCTTATTAAATGGAATAAGAAACATTACAAGGAGGGCAACTGGAAATACTCAGTGTAGACAACTCAATTAAGGAATCCTATATAATAAAACCCTAATATGCAAATCTACCTAACAGCGGAATGACCCGTCACTATGATGCACACTGACCACCAGGGGGCAGATGTTTAATGCAGGAGCTGCCCCCTAGTGGTCAGTGCGCTCCCACAGGGGAAGCGCCACTCGTCCAGAAGCTGGGCTCACAGCTAAGCGAGTGCAGCAGCGGTGGTGGGAGCCTCTCCCACCTCTGTGCAGCACTAAGGACCCCTTGGGGGATGTCTGTCTACTGTCAGACAGACATCCCCCGAAGTGTCCCAGACTGCAAGAGGGTGCAGGCTGAGCTGAGGGATCCCCACCCCCAGTGCACAAATGTTGTGCACCAGGCCTCTAGTTTTCTATAAAATGGAACAGAAAAGTAGAGTAATGGTTGGAAAGGGAATTGGGATCAAGAGAAATTCCATTTTAATACAAGAGAACAGCAGCAGGTTTGCATACTAAGCTAGTAGGGAAAGGGAGAAACTTACAAGGTAGAAAAGAAACAAGAAGATTGCAGGAGCCACGTCCTTGAGTAGGCATAGGAATGATATCCAGCACACAAGTAGATGAGCTGACCCTAGAAAGGAGTTGGTGCAGTTCATCCACAGTAAGAAAAAGGAAAACAGAGTCCATGAATATAGACGATGAAGGTAGGATGTGTGATGGTGTAAGCATGTGTCATTCTCTTCTGATGACTTTATTTTCCAAGTAGAAAAGGAAAGGTCCTTGTCTAAGAGTTAGGGGAGGGAGGAGGTGATAGAAGACTGAGGAGAGGGGAAGGTATGAAATGCTTGTTTAGGAGAGAGGGAGAGTAAATTGCCCAGGAACACTCAAGCCCACCTAACATTGTAGACAGTGAACTTACAGCATGCCTATCAGTGCAGTTGTATGTTTTCCTGCCACATTTATTGTGCAGAGGCAGAAGCAGTTAGACTCAACCAGAGTCAGTCTTTTATCCAGAGAGAGAGAGAGAAAGAGAGGGAGAGAGAGAGAGAGAGAGAGAGAGAGAGAGAGAGAGAGAGCGCGCGCTGATGTTAGGGTCATGGATATATTAGAAATAACTAAGAGAGTGAATGGTAGCTTTAGAGTTGAGAATAAGTCATTAAAAAAGATATCAAGTAAACGAGAAAGTAGGGTAATGGGAGGGTTATTTTCCTAGATATTGAAACCACCAAAATTAACAACAGTAGTAATTTTGGGAAGAGTGACAGTGAGACAGGATCTAAACTCTTCAGAGAAGGTGAGAGTGACCCAGAGATAAGTGACTAATATAGTAGTGCCCTCTTATCTGTGACTTCAGTTTCCATGGTTTCAGTTACCTGTGATCAACCACAGTTCAAAAATATTAAATACTAGAGGCCCGGTACATGAAATTCATGCACGGGGGAAGGGGGGAGTGTCCCTCAGCCCAGCCTGCACCCTCTCCAATATGGGACCCCTCGAGGGATGTCTGACTGCCCATTTAGGCCCGATCCTGATAGGCCTGATTGTCCCTAACCACTTCTGCCTGCCAGTCTGATCATCCCCTAACCACTCCCCTGACAGCCTGATTGCCCCTAACTGCCCTCCCCTGCAGGCCTGGTCCCCCCCAACTGCCCTCCCCTGCAGGCCTGGTCCCCCCCCAACTGGTCTCCCCTGCAGGCCTGGGTCCCCCCCAACTGCCCTTTCCTGCAGGCCCGATTGCCCCCAACTTCCCTCCTCTGTCGGCCTGGTCACCCCTAACTGCCCTCCCCTGCAGGCTTGATCGCCCCCAACTGCCCTCCCTTGCAGGCCTGATCCCTCCAAACTGCCCTCCCCTGCTGGCCATCTTGTGGTGGCCATCCTGTGTCCACATGAGGGCAGGATCTTTGAACACATAGGGGCAGCCATCTTGTGTGTTGGAGTGATGGTCAATTTGCATATTGCTTTTTTATTAGATAGGATAGAGGCCTGGTGCATGGGTGGGGGCTGTCTGGTTTGCCCTGAAGGTTGTCAGGGATCAGGGTGGGGGTTCCCTTGGGGCATGGGGCTGCCTGGTCGAGGCACCTGTGGTGGTTTGCTGGCCGGCCATGCCCCCTGGCGACCCAAGTGGAGACCCTGGCATCTGGGATTTATTTATCTTCTATAACTGAAACTTTGTAGCCTTGAGTGGAGCCTGGGCCCACCAGGGTGTGTGGAAAGCTTGGCTTCCTCCATTGCCGGAGAAACCCAACCCTCCTGCTCACTCCGTGACCACAGCAATCTTGGTTGGGTTAATTTGCATACTCTCTCCTGATTGGCTGGTGGGTGTGGCTTTGGGTGTAGATGAGTGATGGTTAATTTGCATATTACTATTTTATTAGATAGGATAAAACTCTAAAAATAAACAATTAAGCTTTAAATTGCTCACTGCTCTGAGTAGCATGTTGAAATCTTGCAGTATCCCATGCTGTCCTGCCTGGGATGTGAATCATCCTTTTGCCCAGAATATCCATACTGTGTATACTACCCTCCCCATTAGTCATTAGTAGTCTCAGTTATCAGATTGACTGCCATGGTATCACAGTGCTTGTGTTCAAGTAACCCTTATTTTACTTAATAATGCCGCATTAACATAATTTACCACAGTATATTATAATTGTGCTACTTTATTAGTTATTGTTGTTAATCTCTCACTGTGCCTAATTATAAATTAAACTTTATCATAGGTATGGATATATAGGAAAAAACATAGTATATATAGAATTTGGTACTATCCACTTGGTGTCTTGGAATACACACACACACACACACACACACACACACACTCAGAGTGGCCAGATTATTATGATCTCTGAACACATAATAATCTGACCACTCAGTGTATATCCTATATAATAAAAAGCTAATATGCAAATTGTCCCCTCGACCAGGAGTTCGACCAGCAGACAGGTTGGCCAACTACCCATGTCCCCTCCCGCTGGCCTGGCTGGCCAGACCCCACCCATGTATGAATTCATGCACCAGGCCTCTAATATATATATATATACACACACATACATACATACACCCATACACACACACACACACACACACACACACACACACACACTAGAGGTCCAGTACACGAATTTGTGCACCAGTGGGGTCCCTTGGTGTGGCCTGAGAGATCGGACCGAAACTGGCTCTCTGACATCCCCTAAGGGGTCCTGGATTGCGAGAGGGCACAGACCAGGCCGAAGGACCCCACCGGTGCATGATCAGGGCCGGGGAGAGACCGCAGGAGGGCTCCAGGGTGTGTCTGGCCCATCTCACTCAGTCCTGATTGGCTGGACCTCAGCAGCAAGCTAACTTATTGGTCAGAGCGTCTACCCCCTGGTGGTCAGTGCACATCATAGCGACTGGTTGACCGGTCGACTGTCTGCCCCCTGGTGGTCAGTGCACATCATAGTGAGCGGTTGAGTGACCTTAGCATATCATTAGCATACTAGAGGCCCGATGCACGAAATTCGTGCATGGAGGGGGTTGTCCCTCAGCCCAGCCTGTTACCCTCTCCAATATGGGACCCCTTGAGGGATGTCCGACTGCCCGTTTAGGCACGATCCCACCAGGATCGGGCCTAAACGGGCAGTCGGACATCCCTCTCACAGTCCAGGACTGCTGGCTCCCAACTGCTTGCCTGCCTGCCTTCCTGATTGCCCCTAACCGCTTCTGCCTGCCAGCCTGATCACCCCCTAACCACTCTGCTGCCAGCCTGTTTGCTCCCAACTTCCCTCCTCTGCCGGCCTGGTCACCCCTAACTGCCCTCTCCTGCAGGGTTGATCACCTCCAACTGCCCTCCCTTGCAGGCTTGGTCCCTCTCAACTGCCCTCCCTTGCAGGCAGGGTGCCTCCAACTGCCCTCTCCTGCTGGCTATCTTGTGGTGGCCATTTTGTGTCCACATGGGGGCAGGATCTTTGACCACATGGGGGCAGCTATATTGTGTGTTGCAGTGATGATCAATCTGCATATTACTCTTTTATTAGATAGGATAGAGGCCTGGTACAGGGGAGGGGGCCAGCTGATATGCCCTGAAGAGTGTCCTGGATCAGGTGGGGGTTCCCTTGGGGTGTGGGGCGGCCTGAGCGAGGGGCCTGTGGTGGTTTGCAGGCCGGCCACGCCCCCTGGCAACCCAAGCAGAGGCCCTGGTATCTGGAATTTATTTTCCTTCTACAATTGAAACTTTGTAGCCTGGAGCAGAGCCAAGCCTGGGGCTCCCTCCGAGGCCCGGCAGCCATTTGTGTTGGAGTTATAATTGAAACTTTGTTGCCTTAAGCGGGTGGGCCCAGCCAGGGTGTGCAGAAAGCTTTGCTTCCCCTGTTGCCGGCAGCAACCCTGGCCTGCTCTCTCAAGTTCCATTCTGCCGCCATTGGTTTGAATTTGTTTACCTTCTATAATTGAAACTTTGTAGCTCAAGTGGAGGCTTAGGCCTGGCAAGGGCAGGCAGAAAGCTTGGCTTCCTCTGTTACCTAGGAAACCTTGCTCTCTGTGGCTGTAGCCATCTTGGCTGGGGTTAATTTGCATGCTCGCTCTGATTGGATGGTGGGTGTGGCTTGTGGGTGTGTCGGAGGTATGGTCAATTTGCATATTTGTCTATTATTAGATAGGATTATGCTTTGATTGGTTGAATGGCCAACCTGACACTTAGCATATTAGGCTTTTATTATATAGGATATATATACTGAGTGGCCAGATTATTATGCATTCAGAGATCATAATAATCTGGCCACTCAGTGTGCGTGCGTGCGTGTGTATGTGTGTGTGTGTGTGTGTGTCTGTCTGTGTGTGTGTGTGTGTGTGTGTGTGTGTGTGTATCCCATTAATAATGGAGGATAACTGCATAAGGAAAAGTGGATTCTTATATCTTTGAGTCTCAGGTTCTACATTTGTGAGTTGAAAATGCTGATAGTGCTTCCATCATGAGGTTTTTACAAGGACTGAATGAGATGATGCAGGTAGAACATCTGATACCCATTGGAACTGGCAGAATTCAGATTGCAAAAATGTTATTTTTAAAAGGGGTACCTGTGAGGTTTGGGGTATGTGTCTCAACTAAAGTAGTGGAGTGTGGCTTGGAAGGTTCACTGAGCTCAGGGATAACACAGAAAACCATAATCATCATAATCCCCCAGGATGTTCTGATAAGCCTGGGTCATGACCCTCCTATCAGCAACTATCCATATTCATGTCATCTCTAAGCTCCAGTCGACACGGGTTCTCTCTGTCTCTTCAAGCCATCTGCAGACACCAGGCTTGTTGTCTTCCAGCCTAAGTGTCTAATGCAGAAAGCAAAAACCTAGCTGCTTGTTCTGGTGTGTCTCCCCATACCATGTCCAGGCTAGCTAAAAAAGCCCAGAAAAGTGAAAGTACCTAATGAAATGGTGCCTTATATTCTGAACTGTGCTGAACCAAGAAGTGTGCAGAGGCTCTAGGGCAGTACAGTCTGATTTGCTCCTAGCATGGGGAGCCTGGGCCAAGGCCTGTGTCAAGCCCTTTCCACTTCCTTTCTATATCCATCCATGCATTCAGCTCTAGGCAGGAGTTTCCACCAAGAGATGAGGTCTTGTCTAGTGAATAGGGAAGTCAGTAATATTCAGAGACTCCTTGTTCTTGAGAAAGCATCAATAAAGTTGATAGAGTAGGGGCCGGAGATTCAGGGAAACTGAGTTGTAGCAGCAGGCCTGCCAGAGTTAAATAGGTGCATATGATGAAGTGACCCTTCTTGCCCATTTCCTTGAGCTTCCATCTCTGGCTCATTGAGGCTCTCAGACTATCTTAGCTGGGACAAGCTCTGAGAAAGTTTTACATAGCATTACTCTTGCACAATCCTGAGAGTGGATCCCTAGCCTCCTCTACCCCCACACTACTCGGTGACTACATTTGCTTTGTTCATTACCAATTTTTATTCCTAGTATACAGTAGACTCTCAATAAAGAAGGAAGGAAGGAAGGAAGGAAGGAAGGAAGGGAGGGAGGGAGGGAGGGAGGGAGGGAGGGAGGGAGGGAGGGAGGGAAGAAGGAAGGAAGAAGGAAGGAAGAAGGAAGGAAGAAGGAAGGAAGAGAGGAAGTTAGGGAAGGAAAGGAAAGGAGAAATGAAGGAACACAGAACAAAGCTCTTCATGTCACCACCTGTTCTCTGGGCTATTTGCCAAAACCTAAACACTCCAAGTATCTTCCCTGAATTTTTCTCCATGGCAATCTGCCTGAGCTGAGCAGTCATTTTTCTTTCTAGCATGTCCGTTCTTCACCCTAAATTATGTATATAAATGGGAGTCCTCTCTTTTCTAAAAACATTTTCCTGATCCTTTTTCTTTTTCCGATCTAATAAACATTTATTTACCTCTTCTTTAATGCAAGGGGACATTTTGATGCAGCAGTGCTGGAAAGAAGCAAGAATCACTAATTCAGAAAAATGGCTGAGCTTCTGCAGTTTGCCTGGCTTACATCTATTTGCTGAGGAATCCAAGTTCTGGAAAAGCAAAACTGCACTCCTGTTTATCAACTATCACTTACCAGTCAGGGCTGCTGACATTGATTAGCACTGAAAGGATGTTTGTCTCTTGTATCCTTTCTGAACAGACTCCGAATAGGTGCATTTTAACTAAGAAATCAACAAGGAAGCCTCCAGGGGAAAACATTTGGGAGGAGTACCGGTATGAGGGTGACATGAAACATATTTTTGTCCAACACATTTTGGATCATTATCTGGAACTGAAGTAGTCTGTCTGGGGGAGAGAGAAGCTGGCCTATCACTAGGAAAGGAAGTCAGCCTCTCAAAAATAATTCCAAAAGGTATACCTAGGGAAGAGAAGAGAAAACTCCAGCAGCAACTTATTAAAAAAACAAAACCAAAAAATTCAAGTCTAAAATTGCTTATTCAACAAGCAAGCAATTTAAGAAGCCATGATTTGCCACACAAAAGGATTTGTGGTAAGCAAGACTCCTGTTAGATTTAAATTACATTTGGTTTTTAAATTGATCATTTATAAGCAGTTTTTTCAGCATATAAAAAGAAAGCACACCTGTGCACATTTTTTTCCAATTTAGCATATCAGCCGTATCTTTTCAGTAAACTTCCTGTGAAGAGCAGCTTCCATTATAGACTGGTGGTAAATGAGTGAAGTGTTAGTTTCACTAGCCTTAGAAGTTCATTCCTTGTTACTCCTCCCTCAGAATTGAGCAGGGAGAGCTGCTGCTTTGAGAGAGCCCAGGATGAGCTTTGGCAGGCATCAGAATCGCTTACAGGACAAGGTTAAAAGATTCCTGGGCCTCAGCTCCATGAAGTCTGCGACAGGGCCTGGTGTCTGCAGTTTTAGTAGGCATCCAGGCTGACTCTGATGCAGGTAGCCCAATGGAGCACATCTTGATAAATCCTAGATTAGAGAAGATGTCTTCTAGATTGTTGTGTCAAGACAAATTGCACTGCCTTCTGGATCCAGCACATCCCCTGGCTCTAATGCTCTCCATAAACTCACACTTGGTGGATAGTTGCTGATCAACCCTGCTGTGCCGGGCAAGCCCACCTGTGGGGCTCAGTATGACACACCTTTGATTTCTTTTTATTCTGTTAGAACGATTACAGGAAGTTATCTATGCAATGCAAGGATTTTGTGGTGGGCGTGCTGGACCTATGCCGAGACACAGAAGAGGTGGAAGCGATTTTAAATGGTGATGTGAACTTCCAAGTCTGGTCCGACCACCAGCGCCCAAGTCTGAGCCGGATCAAACTCGCCATTAAATATGAAGTCAAGAAGGTAAGCTTCCCCACTTCTTCTCCTGGCCTTCCCACCTGGCATGGCTGCTGATCTAGGTTTGTGCTCATGTTTATTTTATGTTTATGCAAGGTGACAGTGACAACACCAATTATCCAATTTCTCTCTAGACTGGGAACTGCCCAGAGCCCCTCTCTGCAACTCACTTCCACATCCCCAGGCTACCAGGAGAGAGAGATCATGATAGTCATACCATAAAAAGGCTTTGAGCCTTGAGAACAAAACGGGATTTTCAGCCTCCAAACCACTGACAGGGACAATGTCACAGTTAGTGTTCCCATCAGCAAGCAGGCCAATTTGAGGGTTTTCATGGGAAACAAATTACTCAGGTTGTGCAATAGCATGTAATGCGCTTTCTCCATGTGCCTGGGGACCCCTTGTGTAGAAAATGTTTTAGTGTAGAGGCTTTGTGGAATCCATGATTCTGGGAGGCTTAGAGGAATTGCACTCCTCAGGCTCATGAAATTCCACAGTAGAAAGCTCCATTGACTTTCACAAAGCAAGCTTGTTTAAAGGCCACTGGCACCCAGTTGCACTCAGACCTACAGTAGCTGGTCAGATCAAGGTCCTAAGAAGCAAAACTCAATTATGGTTCCAATTTAGATATACTCTGAGTTCTTTAGAATCTGCTCTTAGGTTAGATGACATCATTCATCCTGATGAAAACGGCAGAGCTCCAAAGATCAAAGACCCAAAGATGTGTTTAAATATCAAAGTGCTTTCCACATCAGCAGGATGGCTGATCAGTCTTTCCGGGGTTTTCCCCCAGCTATTTCACAGAATCAATACTGGGCATATTTTCAATGCCCCAAAACAGCCTCTGGACATTTCTGCTCTTGTCTGATTGTCTTAATTTGTGAGGGGTGAATTTTATGAGGAAAATCCCACACATATATCTGTGGAACTCATCTAGAGATAGCGTCCAAGTTTGATAAAATCTTCTTGCCCTTTTAATAATAACCAAAAATCAAAAATTCGAAGAAAAACATTTATTAAAAGACTCTGAGTCCTAAATATATGTTGATAAAGCATGAAAAAGGTGGCCTTAGATAAATATTAGAAAGTATAGAGTAATGGGAGGAGTGGAGTCAGGCTACAATTTGAATTTTCTTAGCTCAGGGAAACTCACTTTTTAGCCTATCCCAAGAGCTCACTGAGGCTTTTCATCAAAGCACCGACATCTCTTCCTGAAGCTGCTGACCCATTCTAGGCCTTGAAGTTCAAGCACACCCTGCTGTGAGACTGGCAATGGTGAGGATGAGCTTGAGTTTCCAGAACCACAAGCATTTCCTACCTTCACCAAGCCAAGAATACCCCTGCTTCCCAGCACAGAGAAAACCCAAAGTATTGGAGATGCTTAGCATTTGCAGATTTACTTTCACAGTTTTGGCTATTCAGGAGCAATTCCAACAGTCCATAAAAACAAGCATTCACCATTTTTCTGAAACATAAATTCAAACATTTTAGCAAAACTGTCACTGGAGGTAGATCAGTCAACTAGTCCAGAAGTCTGGCCACTACCTCATAGCTACATGTTCCCTCTCATCGTCAACTACAAAATGGGAACAGTGATGAGCAAGAAGAGAAAGTGAATTACTCCATGAACATGACGATTCCAGTCAGAATAAAGAGGTTTTATGGGGAAAATCATTTACTCTAGTGGTATTCGCCAATTAGGGCAAGAAATATCCATTATGAATGTCAAGTGTCTGCTGCAATCCACAATTAAGACAATGATAAACAACCTGCATAAAATGTCAGCCTTGCTCACTCAAAGACCTCCCTCCATCAAAGCACCACCATCCCAAACCATGTATGTCATTGGCCAACAGTAAACAGACTCATAAGTTTCCTTGACATTTATTCTACTATGATTTACCAGTGAAAATACCTAATATTAAAGACTTATTAATAATATAATAAGATTTCAGTTTTAATTTATGAGCTTTAGCATGCTTGCCTGGACACAGTCTACTCCTGGGTCTTTGAATTAGGAAATGACTAGCACCAAGGCCTATTTACAAATACACTGCCTTTCACACCTGATATACATCTGAGTCTTGAGGCTAAAATATAAAACTGCAAAAAAATTCCTAAGGCTTGGCCCACGTGATATAAAAAGCAAACCATTAATTCAGTGATTAAAGTAAACTAGTTGTTCTTGGCAGTTTCATGGGCTGCTAATAGGTATGACTTTAAAAAAAGGTTTTGTGTTCAAATAAGTCAAATAGATTTATTTTCTTAAAGACATTAGAGAGCCTTTAATATGCACTGCTACTCTAAAAGAAGGCAACAATATGAATACTTAACCATAGAACTGTATTTCTCATGGAATATCTGATGAATCTAGCTGTCCAATGTAACAGTCTGGAAAATTCTAATATAGAATCAGCCTAAATACCTATAAAGTGCATAGATCTGAATGAAGTGGGTACTGCCCTGTGGCTGGTACTGTGCCCTGGATCCTGTCTTCACTTGCATGTTTGCCTCTCTTTAGGCACCATCTTCATGTCTGGCCCCCGGGCTGGCTCAGTCAGAATGTCAGCCCCTGTTAGATAAAGATAATCACCCCTCTATGGCACAGGGACCACCTGGTAAAGAGGAAGGAATCATGAAGTGGGTGTCAGGAGATTTCTAGCATGATTCTTACACTTACTAGCCATGTACTCTTGGGTAAGTCTTTGAAGCTCTCTGAGCCTTATTTCCATCTGCAAAATGGGCATATAAGTTTTTGCTTCACAGAGTTTTCTGTAAACTTTGAAATAATTGATATGAAAGGAAATGCTCTAGAAACTATTAAAGTTCTGTGCAGTTCCACAGGGAAGCATCAGTGCTAACATTCAGTAATGTCCCTTTCCTTGGGACTACAGTGGTCCTTCTGTCCCCAGATACATTCCCTAGCTTATCCTTTGATATCTCCCCAGAGAATGCTAGAAATGTCCCTGTGTAAAGACATCATCCTTATAGCCTAACATGCCTCCTGAAATGACCAAAGGCCTTAAGAGTATGTGATTGTTCTTCATGACTTCTATTCTAAAGGGTCACTCAGGCCCCAGCGGGTTTTACTCAGTGGATAGAGCATCGGCCTGTGGACTAAAGGGTCCCAGGTTCAATTCCAGTCAAGGGCACATGCCTGGGTTGCAGACTCAATTCCCAGTGTGGGGCATGCAGGAGGCAGCCAATCAGTGCTTCTCTCTCATCATTGATGCTTCTATCTCTCTCTCCCTCTCCCTTCCTCTCTGAAATCAATAAATACATCTATATATATAAAAGTCTAAGCAACCAGCTGACTGGCTGACCTTTCAATGGTCAGACCAATATCTGTGATGCACACTGACCACCAGGGGGCAGATGCTCAACGCAGGATCTGCCGAGCTGCAGTGACTTGGCAACTGTGGTTCTCAGATGACGCACCCAGAACCAGAGAGGAGGAAGCCCAATTCCAGGGTGCATCACCCGAGAACTGCTCTCTCTCATAATCCAGAACTCCTCAGGGGATGTCAGAGAGCTAGTTTCGGCCCAATTCCCACAGGCCAGGCCAAGGGACCCCACCAGTGCACAAATCCATGCACCGGGCCTCTCATCCTATATAATAAAAGGCTAATATGCAAATCGCCCGAACAGTGGAATGACTAGTCGCTACGACACGCACTGACCACCAGGGGGCAGATGCTCAATGCAGGATCTGCCCCCTGGTGGTCAGTGTGCTCCCACAGTGGAGGCGCCGCTCAGCCAGAAGCCCTGAGCCGGGCTCACAGCTGGCAAGCACAGCAGCAGTGGCAGGAGCCTATCCCGCCTCTGCAGCAGCACTAAGGATGTCCAACTGCCAGCTTAGGACTGCTCCCCTTAGGAAGCGGGCCTAAGTCAGCAGTCAGACATCCCTTGAGGGCTCCCGGACTGCAAGAGGGTGCATGAATTTTGTGCACTGGGCCTCTAGCATATATATATAAAAGGGTCACTCAGCCTCCTCAATAACCCAAGTGGATATGACATCTGAAATATTAGCCACTGTGTTTGGAATGCAGTTTTGAGAAGTGGCTAAGAGGGTACTCTGAGGTTAATCCTGGTCCAACTACTTATTAACAGGGTCACTTGAGCAAGTCACCAGCCTCTCTGCCTTCATAAAATTTGGATAATGATGCTTACTTCACAGTATTATGAGGATCAAGTGGGATAAAGAATGTGCCTTGAATATCCTCAGGCCTCACAGCCTGGGGGTATAAATGAGGAGTGTTAATACACACATTGCACTAGCTTAGAGTCAATGTCCACACTACTTAAGACATTTCTGTTACTCATCTCAGTCCATTCCAGCTTTTAAAGGCACAGTCCCTTCAGGATCCATACTTGCCTCATGAAGAAGGAAGGATGCTTCTCTCTCCATGCTGAGTCAGAAGTGACTCCACTGTGTCTCATGCATAAAGGAAACAATTCCTCCAGCTTTGGCCTGCAGCCCATACACACACATACATATACATACATGCATGCATATACATATATACATATATATATAGACATATACATATATACACACAACACACACATATACAGACACAACACACACACTATACACAGGCCTTAGTCTTCCCCTTCAGGGTCCATCTGAGTAGTAGACACCTTGCTGTCTTCTCTATTTCTATCTTTGTCCCCAGGGAACCATGCCCAAACATCCTTCTTAAAAGCCCTCTTTTCACCCTGCATACCAACTCTGAATAAATGCTTAGGGGAATTCCAATCCCACCAACTGGGAGGAACCAACAGTCTCTGAATCTGTTTAGGTTCAGCTGGGCCCAGGCTGCACCCATAAAGGAAGCCCAGTGTCTGGCACATGGTCACGGCTGAGTGACCAGTCATAGAGACCCAGACACAATCCTTGGTGCTCTTATTCAACGTGTCTGAGGACACACATTGGGGCCCTTAATTTTCATTCCTCCCTCTCTCTCCTCTTTATTGCTTCTTCATCTCTACACTTGCATTGTTGTTTTCCTACTACATCATTCCTTCCTTCTTCCTGACTCCAATTCTGTCTTAATGAAGATCAGGTGAATCTCCTATTCAACAAAAGAACTGTGTAGGCATTGGTTCTCCAAGCTCAACTGCCAAAGAAGAGTGGGACAAAGAGACCCAAAAGGTCCTATTTTACACAATAGAGGCCTTAACTCCATCTTTAAAGGAGATGCAGGCCACTTTGGACATAACTAAGCAAAGGTCCAATACAAAAAAAAAAAGGAAAACATAAATATCTTCTCCAAAGTTATTGCTCCCACTGCAGAAAGCATGTCATTTACCAGGCAATATCACTAATAAGGGCAGTTAATTCAATCTCTCACCATCTATGAGCTCTACAGACCCTGATCAGCCTGTTGGGGATCCTGAATAGAATAAAAAACAGCCTTGCCCTCAAAGAGCCATCAGTTGTGGGTGAGGTAAAGACAAGTATGCTATGACTGTAGCAGCAGTAGCCTTTGTACTTCACTAGCTAAGAGTTCATAGCAGGTAGTTCTTTCACACTTCCAGGGGGCCCCAGGTCTAGCATCTTGGCACATGGCTTGATTTGGGGAATCTAATCATGGTATCATCCATCTTTCCTTCCAACTGATGAGACTCCCCATGTCTCTCAAGAGGCAGCTCCATCCCACCGAGCCTTCCAGTCTCTAGAATTTCAGAGGTGCCCTTTCCTGACTCTGCCAAACTCCTGGTGATTCCTGGCTCAGAAAGCTAGTCTCACATGAAATAAAATATCTGTGACAGGACCATGGGAGAGGAGAGAATTGCAGGGAGAAACTTAGCCCCACTCAGTAACACAGTTCCCTTTCTTCACACTGTTGTACTAAGAAAAGTGAGTTTTGCTCACTCACTCACTCATCATTTAACAAACACTCACTGATTTCTAGTATACCACCAGCTCTGTGCTGAGCACTTGGGAGACTGAGTAGACCAAGACGCAGGCCTTGATCCTGAAGGGTTCATGTAGCAATGGAGAGAGATGTTTGAACGAAAGTTTTCAATCCTATCTGACCAAGGCAAACGGGGATGGAATGGGGGCAGCATGGAGGCCAGAGGAAGCACTGACAAGCTCAGTCTGACCTCAGAAAATGTTTCTCAGAAGGAGAAATCCTTCAGCCAGGGCTTAAAGGATGAGAGGTGCTGAATGGGATGGTAACTTATGCACCAAGAGGTGAGGGAGGACAACTTAGGCAGAGAGAGGTGAAAGTTGAAAAGTCACAGGTACTGGAGGGAGGAAGAGAGTGGCATGTGTATGGAACATGTTTAGAGGGAGATGTTTCCCTGTAGCTGCATCACTGTGGAAAATAAACAGACTGGAAAGCTTGTCACAACCAGATCCTTGAGGGAACTGCATGCTCTGCATAGTCACTTGATCCTGCCAGCAGTATCCAATGGAATTTTCTAATATGATGGAAATCTTCTATTTTGTACTTTCTAATAAGGTAGCCACTAACCTCATATGGCTATTCAGCACTTGAGATAAGCTAATGTAATTATGGAAAGGAATACTTACTATTTTTAAATTAATTTAAATTTTAATAGCCACATGTGGCCAGCAGTTACCAAAGTGGCCAGCATGGCTATATATATTCTCATTCAAGCATTCAACAAGCCTTCACTGAGCGACCACAAAGTGTGCTGTGCTTATCCCTGGGGACATGGTGGTGAATAAAAATGACATGTCAGCCATAATATTAATAAAAACTTCACACCAATAAATCATAATACTGCAATTGAAGTAAGAATTATAAAAAGGAAAAACATGATATTATAACTTCTAAAGGCAGATGTGACATAATAAGGGAGGTCAATGAAGGTTCCTCTGAGGAACTCATGCTTGCTCTAAGAAAAATTAACCAGAGGTGGGGAGAATATTTCTGGCAGAAAAAAAAAAAGATGTTCAAAGCATGTTCAAAGGTGGGAGGAAACACAGCATATAAGAGGAACTGAAAGGTTAATGTGGCATAATGAAAGCCCATGAAGAAGAGTGGGGTATGGGATGAGTCTAAAGAAGAAGACCATGCAGAGGCTTGTAGACCAGGATAAAAGATTTTGGCTTTGTTCTTCTTTTAAGGTTAGGAAGCCATCTGAGGACTTTAATCAGAAGTTGTTGTAATGATTAGGATAGGTAAAAAGATAGCTAGTCCTCTGATAAAGGCTGGAAGGCAAAAGGGATAGATATGGATGCAACGTATTTATTGGGCAAAAAGACAGGATATTAATCAAGGTAGAGGAAGCTAAGCTGTGTTGACAAGCAAAACCAAAGTTGTAGTGGCTTTTAACAAAAGGAGATTGGTTTATTGCTTGTCTTATTTCCAAATGGGAACAGAATTCACTGAGGAACCCACGCTAAAGAATGGCCACCATCTCAAATGCTTCCACCCTACCAAAGGAAAGACTAGCTCTGGAGAGGTTCGCACAGCAATCAATGTCACCTGGTAGTGACAGACAGTTTCTGCTTACAACTTGTCATCAGCAATTAATCACATCATTCACCCCACCAGATGTAGGGCCAGGAACTATAACCCTGCCATACATTTGAAGAGAGAGAAAAATTGAGCCATTTGGCAAATAGCAATAATGACTACCAAAAGGAGAAAAGTTGAGGGAATTCATATTAATAGGCTTCTCTGCAAATAGGAAGCAGAATCAGTAGAAGGCAGACTAAAAACTGTAAAAAAAAAAAAAAAGAGTTTTCAGGAAAAATTCAGTGGGAGATGTGACAGCTGAATAGCCAGCCAAGATGAGATTGTAAATTCTTGGGCAATAACCTGTGTTCTGAATAAAAATGGAAAATCTCTACCAAAAAAAAAATGGTTAACACTCCAAGTCAATGTCTTCCATGAACTTCAATTGTCTGCTGTCAACTTCATTTCAAGATCCTTTCATAGACATGAGACCCAGAAGTGCATAAAGTGTGCCCCTGGGGCACAGCACCCAGAAGGTTCCCCTCAGAAAAGAAAGCCAAGGAGGGAGTGGCAAGATTAGAAGCACAGGGCCAGTGGAAAAAAAGGGAGCTGGGGACACCAGGGCTTTCTAGAGGACGTCTGAGAGGTCAATCAGAAGCTCACATGCCCTTAGCAGACATTCTCCCACTGTGTTTTCCTGCTGAGGCATCATTTGAACAGATGCTCAGAGTTAAGAAGATCAGAATTGTCAGAAACACAGTCTGGCTGGTCAGGCACTACCCCAAACTTCACTGCAGGATACCTGCTAGCTGCCAAGCACTGTAAGAATCCACTGGTGTCAAAAGCATCCATCATTGTCTTCTCTGAGATTCCTCTCAGCACTTCTGTGACCCCAGCCTTGGCACATGGCACAAAAATAATCAATATCCATTAATCTCCTGGCTAAGAGGGACTATCTTTTGCATAAAAAAAATAAGTTTCCTTTTTCAAGCAACAAATCTTAAGAAGGATTAATCCAAATATATATGTATCCTTTTTCTGCCTGGAAAACTATCAGGAGAAGAAAAATAGAACCTGTTGGGCAATAGTATAATGTTGTGGCTCAAAGCCTGACTATACATGTTCAAATCCCAAGTCCTTCATTTGTTCTACTAGATACATGACCACAGATAAGTTATTTCTACCTGAGCCTCAGTTCTCTTATCTGTTTAATAGGAACAAATAACAGTACCTAATAATAATCAATGTTAGTTAACACAAGTAATGTAGCTAGAACAGTGATGGCGAACCTATGACACGCGTGTCAGCACTGACACGCGTAGCCATTTCTGATGACATGCGGCCGCTGAGGCGGCTGCATGCCGAGGATGAAACATTTGCTGCTCCTGAGGATGAAACATTTGCAAAATAATGTTTTTTCCTCAAAGTGACACACTACCCAAGTTATGCTCAGTTTTTTGGCGAAGTTTGACACACCAAGCTCAAAAGGTTGCCCATCACTGAGCTAGAACATGGTAAGTGCATACTAAATGTTACCTTATAGAAGTTGTTTGCCATGTTGGCTTTAGAAGCAGAACTCCCCTTAAGACTAGGGTTTTTCAACCTCAGCACAACTGACATTTGGGGCCAGATAGTTTTTTGCTGTGGGCACTGTCCTGTGCATTATAGGATCTTTAGCAACATCCCTAATCTCTACCCACTAGATGTCAGTAGCACCCTCCCCCAAGTGTGTCAACCAAGAATGTTTCCAGACATACCCTCTCTAATGTACCTGGGGGGAGGGGGAAGGACAGTATCATCCACTGTTGAGAATCTCTAGGATAGTTTTCAGGATCTGGGTCATAAACCCTTAACTGCTAACCCCTGAGGACAAAGATTATAATTCTCCAAAGATGCTCTGCATCTCTCTAGACCAAATGGAAGTTTAGATCAAACTCAATCTCATATTCTCTAGAAAAAAACTAAATTCTCAAACTTAGCTACACAACAAAACCACCTGGGAGCTTTGTAAAAAACACCAATGTCATTGACCCACCTACAGAGTTTCTAATCCAATTCTTCTGGGTGGAATCCTGGGATTGTGTTTTTTAAAGGCTCTCTGATTATTCTAATTTTTGTAAAGTCTAAGCTCCTAAAAGGTGGGGCCTCTCCTCATTCATCTTGATCTTTGAAGACAGATTGGGTGGTAAGTAAATGAATAGATGGGTGTAAAGAATAAAGCATAGACTTCAATGCTTCTTCAAATACCTGTACTATCCCCTAGAGATTAAAAATCAATGTGCCCTAGCTGGTTTGGCTCAGTGGATAGAGCATCGGCCTTTGGACTGAAGGGTCCCAGGTTCTATTCCAGTCAAGGGCACATGCCCCCATAGGGGGCATGTAGGAGGCATCCAATCAATGATTCTCATCGTTGATGTTTCTATCTCTCTCTCCCTCTCCCATACCCTCTGAAATCAATAAAAATATACATTTTTAAAAAATGTAACAATTATGATGATGTTCCAGGCTGCCTTTAGAGTATGGGGCCATCATCTCCATTCCATCCACTGCTGACCTGTGTCCCTTTTGGTTTGTAACTCTGGAAAAGAGCTCTTACTATCCAGAGAAGCACTGATGCTGGTTCTGGCTTGGCATTCTTAGTGATGGAGCAGAGAGCTGGATGGCTCCCAGGGTGACCCTGTGCCATTAGAGAGCTATGGGGCCTTTGTCCTCCAGAGTGGAGCTCAGATCACTGAGTGCTCCACAGTGGGTCGCAGGAGTCTCCCTCCACTCACTAGCCTGAATTGCTGGCCCGACACCAAACCCTGCCTCATTCAGCTTTGAGAGAAAAGCAGAGCACCTGATGCCTCCTCTCTGCCTTTCCTCAGGCCTGCTGCTGTGAAACATCTGACACTACTTCCTCTAAAGAGCAGTTACTGCATATTTAGAAGAAAGATTTCACATCCTCAATGTATGGGCTGTCACAACGGGGCAGAAAACTACTGCCTTTTTGGTTATTGTGCAGCTCTTTCAATATATAAATATTTGCATCAATGGATAATCCTTTAAAACGTTTTTCTTCTTCTTGATTGTCATGTTCCCTAAACCTCGTAGCCTTAGCTTGTGTAACTATCATTTTATTCATTCGTTGTGGCATTTGTTAAGATAGTCAGAGCCAGATTATTATATCCTGATTTGAGAGTTAAAAAGAAGAGAGGAATTTGAAGAGCATTCAAGGGAGGAACATAAATCCCCAATGATCCCAAGATTAGCTACAAATCAGATACACTTATTAGCCCAAAGTGCAAAGAACAAGAGCCATTTTCAAACTGTCTCTTTTACCCCCTAGTCAAACGATCTTCGAAATTACAATTCACCCACACCAAGGACCTGTGTCTAACTTCAATAATTAAGCTAAAGACCAACTACACATTTCTGTAGTGAATGCTCCTATATGGATTCTGAGTCTTAATGATCATTTGATCTTTCATATATTTCTCCCATGATATACATAACGCATTATTCTTTTATCAGCATTCATCTGCCTAAGGTGACTTGCTAATTTCTTGATGGCAGGGAATCTTGTAAGTAGAATTATGATGAAAATCTTTGCTTAATAGAGATCTTTTATTTATACAATACAGCCATAGTCATATCTCACCTGGATGATTGCAATAGCCTCTAACTCAGTGGTTCTCATCCTTCCTAATACTGCGACCCTTTAATACAGTTCCTCATGTTGTGGTGACCCCCAACCATAAAATTATTTTCGTTGCTACTTCATAACTGTAATTTTGCTACTGTTATGAATCAAATGTAAATATCTGTGTTTTCCAATGGTCTTAGGCGACCCTGCTAGCTGTTCTCAACCTATGGGTCGCGACAACACAGGTTGAGAACCGCTGCTGTAGATCCTAAGACCATCGGAAAACACAGATATTTACATTACGATTCATTAACAGTAGCAAAATTACAGTTATGAAGTAGCAACAAAAATAATTTTATGGTTGGGGGTCACCACAACATGAGGAACTGTATTAAAGGGTCACGGCATTAGGAAGGTTGAGAACCACTGCTCTAACTGGTCTATCTACCTCTGCCCTGTCCCTCCCCTCCTCTTCTCCATCCTGCCCCCCCCACACACATACACACAAACAATAGTCAGAGATGTCATGCCCCTGCTTAAACTTTTCATCTAAAAGTGAACAAGACAGGCACAGTCCCTGCCCTCAGGAAGCTCCCAGCCTAATTATCTTCACTGCTAGAAGCAGTCTGAAACAAGGGTCCTTGTGCAAGTCAGTGATCTCGGGAGAAACCTGCAATGGAAGGCAGAAACAGGATGGGGCAGGAGAAGCTAAATTGAGATGCGGTTTCAGTGAGGCCTACCTTCAGTCTCATTTCCTGAGTGTGAGGAACACTACAAACAATGGCCCACGTGGAGGCAAAGGGGCTGGCCTTTTGTACACCTGTATCACTCAGTTATTAGTTGCAGCCTGCCCCCAAGGGAAGGGCATAACTTCTCAGGCATTTCTGGGCAAAGTAGCTCCCAGTTGCTGAGGAGACTTTATAGATAACTAGAGGCCCGATGCATGAAAATTCGTGCAAGAGTAGGCCTTTTGCACCGGCTTCCTTCCAGCACCTGGGACCTGGGCTTCCCTCCTCCAGCCAGCCACAGGCACCGGGGACCCTGGATGGCTTCCCTCGGGCCACCCACAGGCACCCGGGACCCCAGCTGGCTTCCCTCCAGTCCCAGCTTCATCAGGAAGGACGTCCAGAATGACGTCCGGAAGATGTCCGGTCTAATTAGCATATTACCCTTTTATTATTATAGATGGTACATCTGGACACCTGTTTCTCTATTTCCTAAACACTCCACACTAGTTCCCACCCCAGAGAAGTTACTGATCCCTTTCCCTCGATTCTCTACTAGTTGGAGCCTTCTCATTCAAAACTCAGATTAATTATCTCCTTCACAGACATAAAAAGACAAGTGGGATCCAACGCCTGGCTACCTTATCTGAGTGTGGCCACCATGTTTCTACCTCCCTCATTGTAGGAAGCGGTTATAGGGTTAAGCCTCGGACTGACCTGTGGCAGGATCACAAACAAGTTCCTTTGGAGGGCAGACCTCTCCCAGCATAATTAAGCCTGATCCTGTAACTGATCCCTAGATCTTTCCTGGGTAGCTAGTGGGCTGTGGGAGGGGCAGCAAGTGCTGCCAAAACAAGTGAAACTTACAAGAACATTGTTAATTGCCTTGTTTGTCCCTGATTATAAATAAAGCCTCAGCTTTGCAGTCTGGATCTGTTCTGTGGCCTCAGCCAGGCACAGAAAGATCCACCCAGCCCCAGCTTTCAAATCTATCTCTCCTCTCTTTATTTCTAATATTTCTCAATCCCTGGCTGCCTCCACTTAGAACCGGTTCGCAGAAAAGGGAGATCCCCGCCATGTTTGGCCCCCGCCGCATCAGGCCCCCGCAACTCATCAGCCAGTCTCTACCCTAGTGTCCTCTTTTGTGGTAAATATCATGTGTTTCATACGTTTATGTATTGTCTATTTCACCCAACACAATAAACTCTGTGGCAGCAGTTCACCACTGTAACCCTAGCCTAGAGCAGACTCAGACAAGTAGAAGATTCTTAAAAAAATATTTATTGAACTTGATAGCAGAATGAATGAATGCACACTATACCTGAGTTTTCCTGCAGTTCTTATTTTTCTGAAATACAACAAAATCCCACGTTCAGGGTGAAATGCATTCCTAAATGCTCTTGAGGAAACTCTCAAAAGTTCTCTTGAAAATAAAAATGAGATAAATAGGAAAGTAGCCCATGATAAGCTACTAGATATTAGGCATTATTTTTATCATTTAAAAAAATTTTTTTATTGATTTCAGAGAGAGGAAGGGAGAGGGAAAGATAGAAACATCAATGATGAGAAAGAATCATCAATCAACTGCCTCCTGCATGCCCGCTACTGGGGTTTGAGCCTGCAACCCTGGCCTGTGCCCCATCTGGGAATCAAACTGTGTCCTCCTGGTTCATGGGTGATGCTCAACCACTGAGCCACAACGCTGGGCTATTTATATCATTCCTGAACTCCTACAACTATTGGTGTCCAGGCTATGGAAACTCAGATAAAGACTGATGGCCTAATTTTGTTTAAAAGGAAGAAAGAAAGTATGAGAGGAGGAGAGGAAGAGAGGAGAGATCATTTAAATACAAAATACCATTGTTTGATTAATAAAATTGGCAATAATTTGGTCACAAATTGCATCCTGAAAAAACTACAAATCAATTAATTTTATACTGAATATTCTATAATAAACCCATCTGATATGTCATCTGACTGCTTTGTTTGCTACCCTCCTGATGCATATTAACTCTCACTGAACAGGCAGACTTGCAAGGTTGAAGGAGGGAATACTCATGTGACACCTATTAGCAGCTAAATCTGTGGACATAAAAAGACAAGTGGGATCCAACCCCTGCCATCAGGAGTTTACATCCCAAAAGGCTACACAGACTAAATCAAGCCTTTTATCCAACAAAGAAAGGAAAGTGTAATTCAGATAAAACTTATGTGGAAAACCTTCAAGGAGGAAGAAGAGGTAGCTTCTGAGTCAAGAGTCTGAAAGGCAGGTCAGAGCTCAAAAGAAAGAGTATGTGAATACATTGCCAATGGAGAAAACAGTGGGAGAAAGCACAAAGGTGTGACAATGCTTGGAGAATTACAGAAAGTTGATGAGGGCATTTAGGAAGGTAGGAAGCTGAGGAAAAGGAGAAAAATGAGGTGGGGGATCAGAAGCCTGGGGTTGGAGGAAACATGACCTGCTGGGGAAGCAGGGAGGCTGTGGTGGGCTGTGGTGGGCCATGGGCTGTGAAGATGTGCTGGAGGACCTTCAGACTATAAATTCCGTAACAGAAAAAGAACCCCTGATAAATGTACTTACTTTTTTATTGCACAAACAGTATTATAACAAGAAAAATATTTAAAAGGCAAAGAATCACCTACAATCATATGCCCCATGTCAGTTTTCATTTGTTTATATTCTTCCAATTCTTACCCATGTGCAGACATGTATCTACATACTTACAGTTACAGATTAAACTAGAGGCCCGATGCACGAAATTCATGCACTCAGGGGGCGGGGGTCCCTCAGCCTGGCCTGTGCCCTCTTAAGTCCAGGAGCCCTAGGGGGATGTCAGGCCTAAGCCGGCAGTCGGACATCCTTAGTGCTGCTGCGGAGGTGGCAGAGGCTGTGCTCGCCAGCTATGAGCTTGGCTATGCTCACCCACTGTGAGCTCGGCTTGTGGCTGAGTGGCGCTCCCCTTGTGGCAGCACATTGACCACCAGGGGGCAGCTTCTGCATTAAGCGTCTGCCCTCTGGTGGTCATTGTGCATCATAGCGATTGGTCGTTATGCCCTTCGGTCTATTTGCATATTAGCCTTTTATTATATAGGATTGTTTTGTGATCACCTAGCATCAGAAGGTACACATTTTACAATTTTTTTAGTAATTATTCTTTTTCTGCCAGCATAAGATTGATGTAACATTATTTATATACCTTCTCTACTGGTGAATAATCACTTTTTATACATATACTAGAAGCCCGGTGCACGAAATTCGTGCACAGCGGGGGGTTGTCCCTCAGCCCAGCCTGTACCCTCTCCAATCTGGGACTCCTGGAGGGATGTCCGACTGCCCGTTTAGGCCTGATCCTGGTGGGATCGGGCCTAAACGGGCAGTCAGACATCCCTCTCACAATCCAGGACTGCTGGCTCCCAACTGCTTGCCTGCCTGCCTTCCTGATTGCCCCTAACCGCTTCTGCCTGCCAGCCTGATCACCCCCTAACCACTCCGCTGCCAGCCTGGTTGATGCTTAACTGCTCCCCTGCCAGCCTGTTTGCCCCCAACTTCCCTCCTCTGCCAGCCTGGTCACCCCTAACTGCCCTCTCCTGCAGGGTTGATCACCTCCAACTGCCCTCCCTTGCAAGCCTGGTCCCTCTCAACTGCCCTCCCTTGCAGGACGGGTGCCTCCCAACTGCCCTCCCCTGCTGGCCATCTTGTAGTGGCCATTTTGTGTCCACATGGGGGCAGGATCTTTGACCACATGGGGGCAGCTATATTGTGTGTTGCAGTGATGATCAATCTGTATATTACTCTTTTATTAGATAAGATAGAGGCCTGGTGCACGTGTGGGGGCCAGCTGGTTTGCCCTGAAGGGTGTCCCGGATCAAGGTGGGGTTCCCTTGGGGCGTGGGGCGGCCTGAGCGAGGGGCCTGTGGTGGTTTGCAGGCCGGCCACGCCCCCTGGCAACCCAAGCAGAGGCACTGGTATCTGGAATTTATTTTCCTTCTACAATTGAAACTTGGTAGCCTGGAGCGGAGCCAAGCCTGCTGCTCCCTCCGGGGTGGCAGCCATTTCTGTGGCAGTTAATTCACCTTCTACAATTGAAACTTTTTAGCCTTAAGCGGGTGAGCCCGGCCAGGGTGTGCGGAAAGCTTTGCTTCCCCTGTTGCCGCCGGCAACCCTGGCCTGCTCTCTCAAGCTCCATTCTGCCGCCATTTGTTTGAATTTGTTTACCTTCTATAATTGAAACTTTGTAGCTTGAGTGGAGGCTTAGCCTGCAACAGCTATGGAAAGCTTGGCTTGCTCTGTTACCTGGGAAACCTTGCTCTCTGTGGCTGTAGCCATCTTGGGTTGGGTTAATTTGCATACTCGCCCTGATTGGCTGGCAGGCGTGGCTTGGCTGGTGGGCATGGCTTTTGTAGCAGAGTGATGGTTAATTTGCATATTACCATTTTATTAGAGAGGATATATTTTACTATTATCATCACACAGCACTTTCTTTCCTTCACTTCTACTTGCTAACACTGAATTTCTGAGAGTGAGGCTACTAGGTCAAAGAACACAAATATTTGTGAAACACATTGCAAAATTATTTTCTCAAATGGTTACACTATTTTTTATATCAACAGTATTATACAATTGAACTGGTTTCATCAGTACTTTGCAAGCATCAGATATTATTAGTATTCTTCCCTCTAATTCAGTGGATATAAAATACTATGTTATGCATATTTTTAAATGCATTCCTCTGATCACTAGGTAGATGCACGTTTTCTCTGCAAATTCAGCCTGCCCATAGCCACTCACTACACCACACCACCACCATCCTTCAGCATTTCTGAACTGGAGCCTTGATCTTTTCCATGTTGATTACTACAGCACTTGGGTAATAGAGAACTTTCCACCCATTTGTGTCCAAAAGTCAGTAGTATTTCATGGCTATAGGCAGCCTTGCCTTCGTTAGATAGTTCTAGTAGCAAGGTTTGATGGTATATATGAGAACGGGACTAGATAAGATACTATTAGGAAGAGTCCAGTGAGAGGTGATAAGGGCCTAAAGTGAGATGGTGTCAGTGCTCATAAAAGACAGGAATCTCTGTAATGGTCATTTTGGAGGTGAAAACAGGACTTTACAACATAGGGCACAAGTTCAATCTAGAAGCTTCTGCGAGGGTCTGGCCTACCAACCACAGGATAAATAGCTTTACTCATATTTCTAAGTTGTCCTAACAGAGATTCATTTAGCTGAGGAAGGGAACTGCAGCCCATTTAGAAGCCTGGATGACTTTGTGGTAGGATAGGGCAGTGCAGAGCCCTGGGCCCACATGGATGAGGAGAGGAGAGGGACTGGGGGAGGACAAGGAGAGAAGAATCAGGACTTAAGAGAGATGCTCAGAAAGAAGGTGCTGTAGAGTAGCTCTCTGAGTGCCAGCCCTGTCCCTGCTCTTCCCATGCATGCTAGCCACATCCTCATAGCAGCTTCAGGCATGTTTCCCATGATGGAGGGAGAGCAAGTCATGGGAAGTTAAGCAGCTGGTCAGAAGCAGAGCAGATTCCCACTTACATCCCTGGTCCCAAAGCCTCTGTTCTTAACTATCACACTGTGCTGGGACAAGAGGACCAAGACCAGCTCTCCCTGCCTAGCAGGCTGCCAGAGGAATTCCCAAGCAGGGAGGCGGAGGGCAAGTGAACCACAGAGCTGGGCGCTCTTGCTCAAGTCCACATGTTCAGTAAACCAGACCTTCAACTAACCCTTCTTATCCAGTTTCTCCAGGTTATTTTTAGTTGACACAAAATAATATTGATTTTCTAATAAAGATCCTCATTCAATGGGCAAGAAGATGTTAAAATGTTCATTAATTTGGAATCTGTGTCAGTAACCATTAGGCTGAAATTTAGAGAAATTAAGACCCCTTAGGGAGGATTTATAAAGACAAAGTTCCGTCAACCAAATCCATTAGCACCAGTTACAGATCCTTGGCTAATAACAGACGACTGACTGTGCAGAGAAAACTGGCAGGGGACATATGCATGTACATAATGATCTTTTATAATAATAATTGGTTGTTATAGTTATAAAAAAGGCACACATATTCTGAAGGTTCTTTACATGGCTGTTAAGGACTTCTTACTAAAGTAATTGACTCCCAGATAATCAAAAGACGCATATTTCTGCTGAAATACGGACCTTTCAACATGCGGCACAAAGATTCCTTGTGGAATAGTGGTTAGAATCATGAGCTCTGGAGTCAGGCAGCCTGAAGTCGCCTTAAGCAAATCACTTAACCTCGCTTTTCCTTTGTCTCTAAAGTGGGGGCCAGAATACTTGCCCTATAAAGTTCTGGCACATAGTAAGTACTGGATAAGTGTGGGCTACTGAAAAATTACAAATGCATCTTTCAGCAATTATTCTGATCTGGAACAGGTACTAGTTGGGACACTGGCTACATGCTACCTGGGCCATAGGAAAGTCACCACCCACTCCAAGTTCTTACTCTATTACTAGAAAAAAAATTCTCTATTTCTAACCTTAACCTGTTCTGTTGAAAATATTATTTTGTATTATTTATTTAAAATAATAGCCACAAATAAAAGCCAGCCACAAGTTTGACATGCTTGTTAGGTGCAGAGAATACAATTAATAAAAACAAAACAGGCAAGAATCCCTCCCCTCATAGAGCTTCCAACAAAGCAAGATCTCTGGGCTGAAGTGGCATCGGGACCCTCCCCTTCTACAAAGCCAACCCAGCACTCTGCAATGACCCCATTTCAGGGTCTTTGTACCTCCTAGGTATACAGTTCATGTAGAATCTGATGTCAACACCCCATGGGCAATTCCCAAAGCCCACTTCCCCCTTCCAGTCTCATAAAGTGTCTCTCTAAATACTAAGTACCCTCTTCCTGCCCCTCCCCATTAACTGAGCCTTGATCAAAAAAAAAAAAAAAAAAAGGCCAGCATCTGGTCTTCAGAACAATCCCTAAACAGCCCCCCCCCCAAAAAAAAAAAAAAACACCAAACAAACAAACAAAAAAACCTGTGTACTTCCACCTGGCCCACAGACCCCTCCTGGTCATCTCCTCAGGAGGTGGAAGGCAAAATGCCATTCATTCTCCCATGATGAGACTTCAGCCTAGAAAACAAAACAGACTCATCTTCCAGGCACATTTTTCAGATACCCAGTGATGCAGAGGAGTCAGGGAGGAGGCATTATGGCTCAGCAGGTGGTAGAAGGCATCTGGGCTACATAGCTGTCAGAGGGAAAGAAGACCCAAAGCAGAGTGGTGGGTCTGACAACCAGAGGAAATTTACAATTTTGAGAGCAACTGCAACAGAGTTCATAAGCCCAATTTCAGATGGCCCAAAGGCCATAGGAAAGATCAAGAACACAGGTTAGGACCAGCTATGATTAGGAGAGATGCTCATTCCCCTAGGAAGGGAGAAGAGCAGAGGTGAGCATCCTGGCAGAGAAGAGGTTAGGACTGAGGAGGGAGCTCTTGCCCAACAGCCCCATGGAGAAGGAAACAAGATGAAATGCCAGGAACTGCAAACTGAAAAGAGGTGTTCAACTTATATTCTGGCACATAAAACTTAGTGGCTTAAAAAAACACACAATCATTTCACTTGGTAACAATTCTATGGGTCAGGAAATCAGGCAGGGCTCAAGTGGGAAGTTTCTATCTGCTACCTCGTCTGGAGTCATTAGCTCAGCTGTTTGAGCTGGAATGGAAGATACCAGAAGGCTTCCCTTACATGCCTGGCACCTTCATATCACTCCTTCCCTCCCCTTAACCCTTCTCCCTCCTTTCCTTCCTTTTCCCTCCCTCCCTCCCCAGCTATATTGTGCTTCCTAACAGCACAGTGGTCTCCGGAGCTTCTCTCTTGCACAGCAGTTGCCTTCCAAGAGGGAGCTTTCCCAGGAGTGAGGGTAGATACTGAAGATCTCTAAGGCCCAGTCTTGGAAAATCTTGCAGCATCACTTCTGAAACATTCTATCGATTAAAATAGATCAATGAGAGCTAGCCCAGCTTCAATGGCAGCAGGAATAGAGCCCACCTGTGGTTAGGAAAGAGCCAAGGTCACACTGCAGAGCATGTGAGATACTGTTGCCACCATCTACCCCAGGAGGAAAAAGGGTTAGAGCTCCTAGTTGTAGGGGTAGAGTTAAACAGATGAACTGAAAGATTCATTCATTCAACGCATATTTATTGAAAGTCTACTATGTACTGTCCTAAGTTCTATACAATAAAAATAGTCCTTGCCCTTATGGAGCTTACATTCCAGTACAGTGACAGACAATAAATGCATAACACAAAGTCTAGTGGTTGCTAAGTGATATAAAAATACATAAAGCATAGAAAGGAACTTAGTGGTAGGTAGTGGGGAGACTTCTGTTTTGGTCAGATGATCAAGGAAGTCCTGGGTGTGTTTTAGGAATACTGAGGAGGTCAGTGGGGCTGATTCATAGTGAGCAGAAAGAAGAGTAGAAGGATGTAAAGTAGGCAAGAAAAAGACTACCAAGAGTCTTATAGACACAGGAAGAAATGGGATTTTTTTTTTTAAGCATAGTGGACAGCCACTGGTCTGGCTTCTTTTCCCGCTGAAGGAAGCTTAGTTTTTAATAGCAATCCATTCTCACAAACCAATAATACTCTTTCCCTGCTCTAGGAAAGATGAAGGAAGGGGAGATTACAGAATCCACCATCATCCTTGAGCCCTGTGGCTGATCCTCAGATCACCAGGCTTCCCCTCTGGATTTTCAGAGCTGGGGGATAGTGTCTTTGTTATACATTTGACATTATAGTAACTAGAAGCTACCCAAATTTGGTCTGACAAAAAAAAAATGGTAAAAGAATGCTGCAAAGCTCCAGATGGCTTTGTAAATTAAATTAAACTGACAACTGGCCTAGGAACTTTCCCCATCATAATTACACTACTGATCATTAACATTTAAAAGAGATTGCAAACAGAATCCTGGATGTTGCAATAAATTATCGTCTACTCGGCATGTTCTATGAACCAGGTGTCCCTAGAGCCTTTTGAGACTGTCTGATATTATTATTTAAATGATGTTGTTCTGCTCTTTGGTACATGGGAGAACATTGGGGGTGGAAGTTGGGGCAAGTATGTGTGCACCTACAATCTACACTATGGCCCATATATCTAAAAATGAGTCTGTTACAACTCCCCTAACTCCCAAGGAACCCTGCCTTTCGTCATAATTTGAATGAACCAGGTGTCCCTGGAGCCTTTTGAGACTGTCTGATGCTGTCATTTAAATTATGTTGTTCTGCTCTTTGGTACATGGGAGAACATTTCAGTCCAATTTAGTCTTCATCTTAGCATGCTACAAAACCCTTGAGGGGCTCCCATCTCCCATCACTCCCCAATGGACCACCCACCCTGAGCCACCTGCACCTCTCCTAACACACAGGCTCTGAAGCATCACTAATAATAGCAACAATTTATTAAACACTTAATCAGCACCCTTTACCATGCCAAAATCTTTGCACTAATTCAGTGCACCACCAATACTGTCATCCCCACTTCACAAACAAAATAGATATGGCTCAGAGGTAGAATCAAAATTTAAACCAAGATCTGTCTGACTTTCCAGCCCAAACTCTTTGCACTCCTCTTCATCAACAAGCCCTTCCTAACTGTCTCGGTAGCCTGATTATAGCCTCCATAATTCACAAATCCATTCTCTAAGAAGTCTTTCATCACTTTATCACTGTTCCTCACATCCCCTCTTGGGCTGGATGTTATTGTATCGCATTCTGAGCTAAACCCTGTTATGGCACTAATGGAGCTTCAGTGAATTTTCCTGTTTACCTGTCTGTTTCCCCGACAAGATTTTTGGCAGTGGATGAAAGCAGTGGCTCTAGCGCCAGCTGCAGGTGCAAGTCGGGCCGACGCTGGCAGTGGGTGCGAGTGCCAGGCAGGACCGCGGCACATGGGAGCAAAGAATTTTCATTAACCACCAGAGGCTCGCCCTGATGACAGTGACTGGTGCCCCACCTGGTCTGGTGCCCCCACTCACTTGCTCCACCATCCCGCCTGGCCAACGCCCACCATGTTCTGCACATGCCCCCTGGTAGTCAGCGCACATCATAGCGACCAACTGTTCCTGTTGTTCCACCGTTCAGTCTATTTGCATATTAGCCTTTTATTATATAGGATTTGAGAAGTCTTTCTGACTAGCTCTGTCAACCTAGCACTGTAACTGGACAATCAATGGGTCCGTGCTGCCTGTCACTACTTGAGGCAATTAAGCAGAGACAGGGTTGAGTCATATGAGTGTTTATTCCAATACTGCTGGCAATATGGGAGAGCAGCAGGTCATTCACAAAAATCTGCTCTCCACTCCACCATAAGCCAGCTGCTTATATTGGGTAGAAGGACAAAGATTACATGGGGAAGTAGGCAAAAGGGTATGCCAAATGGGCAATTAACAGGCAATGCAGGCTGGAGATTTGCAAAGGCCTGCAGGTATTCGAAGCCTGGGGTCTTCAAAGGGCTGGTGATATGAAAGGGGTGCATTTTCAGGTGAGCTTCCAGGTCCCATATGCAACTCCCAGCCAGGTTAGAATGTGCTTTCTTTAATCAGAACAAAGCAATCACGGTTAACAGAGCATGGTTAATATTTCTTACAATTATAGCTGGTCCTAATATTCTATTTCTGCCCCTATCAGTACTACAATTATTGTACAAGTTGGAAGCTGTGTTTTATATTTCAAGGAAGCATTATCTAATCAGATTTGGGGATCAGAGAATTACCTGAAACTACAGCTCTTCCTGGCAAGATGTCAGTGTCAGGTGGGATTTGGCAAAAGGGCTGAGATCCTAATAGGTCCTCCAGTAAAGTGATTTTTGGCCAGTCTGTATTTTTCGAGGTTATAATCAGGCTTAATTGGCCTTCACATTAACCTGGTTCCTGGCAGAGTGGTGACCATTGCTGAATCAGCTGCTGCTGCTATGGTCTGCTTGCAGGAGAGAAAGCCCAGGCTTCACCTTTACAATGATGACTCACACCTTTCAGGGAGTTGAAGTTGTCCAGGAAACTGTCTTTGAGCCCTTACTCTTGTGTATTCCTGATTTTTATCTTCACTGGGCAGAAACACAGAGAATTGAGAGTTCTAACAAATTCTTAAAACATGAGGTCTCCGGGCCTTAGTGGGCTTAGAGAAATCACTGTGGTGCCTCCTGCTTTGGTATGTCTGCCTAATTTTAAATCTACCTTGAGGAAACACAGGATAATAGTTTAAAACATTGTCCTTCAAGTCAGACTGGTCTGGATTCAAGTCCAGACCCTGTCATAATTACCTTTGTGATTATAGGCAAGTTACTAAATGTATCTATGCCTCATGCTTCCGTATTTAAAATAGGGATATAATAATACTCATCTCAATAAATGATGTGAGGATTAACCGATATAGTGACTAGTAAGCATGGAACTTGACACAGAACACATACTCAATAAACATTAGCTGTTTGTTCTTTGTAATGATAATAATTATTATGGTATAGATATTTTCAGGATTGATGTCATTACATTGGTAACTGCATACATAGAAAGTAAACAAGCTTCATCGAATCCAAAAGGTACTCCTCAAACCCTACTTTAACCTCACATTTCAATCTTCTTCTCCACAAGAGGATAAGAGCCTGGTTTAGTTTTCATCACCTCTCCCTGTTTTCCCTTTAGTAAAGATGTGAAGACAGATAAGTGTTCAGCAAACCCTGGGTAACAATGGATTTGTTATACTTAGAAATTATTCTGGGATAATGAGTCAAAGAGAAAATCATGAAGCAAATATTAGAGGCTTTAGAAGAGCAAGCAATTTATCACTCAGCATATGTTTCTAAGCACCTATTATGTGCAAATCATAAGGCTGCATAATCTTGGGGATGCAAAGATAGTTGGTTCCCTCAAGGAGCTTAAAAATAACAGAAAAAGAAAAAGGAGATCAGAAGTAAACACAGTAGTATAGCTATTCACAACTTGACCATGAACCATGACTTCCAAGTGAGTGGACCACAGAATAAGACCTAAAGGAGTCTAACATCTCTCAGGGGGCTGAGGGACTTGGTAGGACTTAAAGGTAGAAAAAAAGTTTGGTCTCAAAGACTGATTAGGAATTAAACCAGAGAGAAGCAGGATGGATTGTCCTTGAACACATGGGGTGGAAGGTGCGGTGGGGGGGTACATATGCCATGTTTGGGAACATGTTGGGTAGCATGGGAGGAGGGGAAGGCTCAGAAAGGTGAGTAGTTGAAGATAATCCAAGGTCTGCTAGAAGCTGCGTCCACTTCTCCTTTGGTTTCAAGCTAGGGCAGAGCCCTAAGTGGGGTAGAGAGAGTCACTGCCCAGGTATGGAGAATGACGTTTGAAAGAGCAGAGGCAGCCATCTGGAGCCAGCTAGAAACTCACTCTGAGCCCTAATAATAGCCAGGCATCCAAAGCACGTGGGACTCTGGCCATAACAACATGGCTAGACTGTAAAATGAATCACCTCTTTAGCACCCTCTGGGCTCAGTACTATGGGAGGCTCCGGATGAACCTGGAAAACCACACACTTAGCATTCGCCTCCAGGAGGTCCAACCAAGAACACCTGCCACTCTGTATGCCCTCAGGAAATGGCTCACCCACAACTTTAGAAGTCCAGCACTATTTGTTTAGATCCCTGCACCCAAAAGACTAAGCACAGGTGGTTCACAAAATCCTTCTTTCTCTGGCAAGGGAGAAGCTGCTGAGTCCTCAGAGCAACCTACCAATTTGAGACATTTGTGTGAATAACCCTCTGGAAAGTTGGAGGTTTGCTTAATTTCAGGTGGGAGAGAGTTTTTCATGTCCTGATGTCCCTGAGAAACAGGAACAGAGAATTGTCTTTGAGAACGGAGCAAGCTACTCAACTCAGTAAGTGCTATCAAATCACCATGGGAGTGAAGAGCCTTCTGCAGTGCCCATCTCCTCTTGCTGCCCAGTAGATTTCCAGAATGGCTCAGTGAGCAGCTTCCCAGGAGGACCTCCAGCTGTGGAAAGAACTAAGAAGCATGCCAGGGTTTGTCCTGCTTTTGGGTGCACAAATGGAAGAGGAGGTAGGGAAGGCTGTTATCAAGCAAGACATCTGTACAAGGATTCAAATGCAATCTTCTGGCAATGAAGAGAGTGTCTTTCAGGGGTGATCAGAAATGGAGAATTTTTAAGGTGGTGCTGGGAAAAGGTGAGGAGAGGGAGGCCAAGGCAATGTTAATGAAACAAGGAACCAAAAATCCCCTTGAACTAAGTCCAACCCCTGCCATCGTCCGTGGCTTGGTTCTTGAGCAACCCCTTCAGATGATGGTATGAATTTTCCTGATAAAAGCCTTAAACTCCTAGTTCAATTGACTTTGGGGATGAAGTTGTTATTGTTTTCAAATCTACCACTCCAATAGTGAAAATAAATTTAGTGGCAACATGAACTCAGTCATTTACATATCCATCATATCCCCAAGAAAGCAAGCAAACTTTCAGCCTCTTGTACCCATGTGCCTCTTCCAGATATGGTGACATGGCCAGAGTGCTGCACACAATGAGACAATGAGTGAGGAAAGTCACTCTGGTCCTATAGATGGCCCCAGGTTTGCAGTCTGAACACAGAAAATTTCCAGCTGCACCACTTATTCAAACAGTACTTCCTGAGAACTACAGGAGCCCTCCAGGAGTTTTCTCTCTGGTAGAGGATCATTCAGACATACAACCTTGATAGAAGGTAGACAATAAGAATTGCATGAGAGGAGAGAAGGAGAGATTCTCACCTTAGTGGATAGGATAAGCTTTCATGGGAGAGATGGTTATTGAGGTAGACAAAACTTGGATAAATGGAGATGAGAAAGAAATCATTAACAGGTAGCAAGAGATGCCCTGAGCAGAGGCTCAGAGATGGTCAAGCTTGTGGCAGGCTCTGAGAAGAGCTTTACTAGATTTTGGCCAGAGAACAGAGATGGAAAGGAAAAGATCAGGAATAAAGCTGGAGCAGAGCTGGAAATTAGGTTTTAAACTCTATCACCTTAGCTCTGTTCTCTTCTTGTTTTACCTTCCTTCATTCTCTTTCACTTGCTTCCTTTCTCCTCAACTAAAATCCCTTCCTCCAATTATGCCTCAGTCCTTCCATGCATCCCAAGCAGTGCAAATGAAGTTGACATGGGATTAACACAGAACTTGTAATGCCTTGAAGAGGGAAGGTAGAGATAACTGTCCTCCCCAGCAGGACACAGCCCAGTCACAGGAATGGGCTGGAAAACCATATGAGCATCTGAAACTGCAGGGTCACAGAGATGCTCTCCTGCTTGGCAGACAGAATGAGATAGTGATATGACCAGGAAAAGATGCAGGAAACCTGAGTTGAGAGAAGCAATACAAGGAAGTGATGAAAATGTCTGATCTGGAGACAGATCTGAAAAGTCACAGACCATCAGCTTATAATGGGCATAATTATTCTCACCTCATTGTTTAAGGTGGATTAAATGAGAAAATATTAATAATGTGCTCAGCACAAGGCCTGATCCATATGAGTGCTAAATAATTGTTTGCTTTTTACTGTTTTATTTATGACAAAGAACTAAGACCAGGAAGGGCTAAAGTCAAAGCCAACGAAATCAAGATAATTCCAGAGAGAACGTACTGGAATGGAAAGCACCATTGAGCTCAATCTTATGAGATACTCCAAGCAGGAAATTCAGATTGACCGTCCACACCAGGCGTCCTCAAACTATGGCCCGCGGGCCACATGCGGGTGTTTTTGCCGTTTTGTTTTTTTACTTCAAAATAAGATATGTGCAGTGTGCATAGGAGTTTGTTCATAGTTTTTTTTAAACTATAGTCCGGCCCTCCAACAGTCTGAGGGACAGTGAACTGGCCCCCTTTAAAAAGTTTGAGGACCCCTGGTCCACACTAAGAAAGGCCACTTGATGATTGGTACAATGGCAGTCTCCCTTTCTTAACCACAGTCCCATCAGACCTCAGTGGGGCCTTTGATAGTTTATCTGTATAAAAGAAAGTTATTTTCTCTATAAGCATTGGATTTCATAAAACTTTCTCAGCTAAGTTATTTTTCAGCTTAGCAAATCATTCATTGTCACATATTTGAGGCCTAGTGTCAGAAAGAAAATAATCTGTGCTTAAGGGATATGGAAATCACACAGCCTCAAAGCCTCTGAGCTCAAATGTAGTCCTCTTCCCCTTTTAAGGTGGAGGGGGGAGGAACATCACAGGGGGAAGAGGAGTGCCTTCCACAGGTTCAGTAACCTACACAGCTCCTCAATGACAGAGGGTTCCATAATCAGGGTACAGCTGATTGGACCTGATGGTACCCTGGCAGCACTAGCAGAGATGAGCCCATTTTGAGCTAATTGCCTGGAAAAGTCAATCACTGGAGGATGAAGAAGGAAGGATTGGATAGAGTGGCCTAACCCACCTGGTTGGCCTACATGGACCTTTCAAAAGGCACTAACACTTCAAGAAATTGTCTGTTAAAACAACATGGAGGTCAGACAAAGAGTAGTGCTGTAGGGAGTGAAAAGGGGCGGGCGGGGGGAAGAGGAAGAGAGAGAGAAATAAAATGGGAAAGGAACGGAAAGTCATGGGCTCATTTTTATTCATCAAATACAAATATAGTGCTTACTCTTTGCCAGGTATTGTTCTAAACACTTGACAAATACTCAGTTAACTATCATTACTGGCCTCGTTTTACAGAAGAGGGAAGCTAAGCATAGAAGAATTAATGACCAAAGAGCACATAGTCAGCATGGGGCAGGGCCAGGATTTGAACCAGGCAGCCTTGCACCAGTCCATGCACTTAACCATACCCCTATCAGGAAAGTCTTAGACCCTGTTATAATGTGAGTATCTGGCCCAAGGATGTTAACATCCCGTGAAACAGCCCTAAAAAACACTCAGTTGTTAGTGAATGGTTATAGCTCTTCAACTATCCTTAAAATGTCAGATATTTCCCTGTGAATGAACATAAAGTGGAGAAGAAAGTTAAGGAAAATGGTTTTCCCTTGGCCATCAATAAATTAAAAGCAAAGTAACAGCCAACATTTGGCCAATATATACAAGAGTTCTCCTATACCAGCATTATACTCTCACTATGTCACTAGGGTCTGGGAGGAGGAAGAAATTCAGGTGAGATATTATCAGAAAATTAGTTTTGGGTAGAAATGTTGTTATATTAACCATAAAAGCTGGTCAAATGTGCCACCAGAGTAACTGGCTTGGGAGGATTCAAGAACCAACAGCCACATACATCCTGGTCCCTCTGACTCTCAGATCATTTCCCAGTCTAGCTCATCCCACTAGTCTCCTTTCCCATTATAGGGACTTCCGTCTCAGAGATCTCTGCTCTCTCTCTCTCTCTCTTTGCAGTTTAATTTATCTTAGCTCTCCCCCTGCTCCCTGCCCAGTTCCCTGGACAATCCATCACAATGGTGGATGTGGTTTGATTTATATTCTCTTGAGGCTGCTTAGCTCCATGTAAGCCCACCTTAGCAGATTCTCAGCTCCAGGCATTGAACACTCCCTGCTATGAAGAATGTGAATCGCCAAAACCGGTTTGGCTCAGTGGATAGAGCGCCGGCCTGCGGACTGGAGGGTCCCAGGTTCGATTCCGGTCAAGGGCATATACCTTGGTTGCGGGCACATCCCCAGTAGGGGGTGTGCAGGAGGCAGCTGGTCGATGTTTCTCTCTCATCGACGTTTCTAGCTCTCTATCCCTCTCCCTTCCTCCCTGTAAAAATCAATAAAATATATTTTTTTTAAAATGTGAATCATGTCACTGGGAAAATGGAAGTGGTTACATCAGTTTTCCCTAGAATAACTTTCATAAAAGCATACCATGACCTCAATCCAGATGTTTTAGAGGCAGGAATAGCCTGGGCAAAGCTCTTGGTGTCACCCAGCCTTTGACTGTTGCATCCTTCTGTGAGCTAGATGCCAAAGAATACAAGCCCAAGACAATAACAATTTTCTGAGTTCCCATTTTATTCTAGCTGTATGCTTTTCTTCCATCTGTTCCTCTCTGACCCTGCTTTTGAAAATCATGCCCCTGCCCCAACCTGACCCCCAGTTCTTCCTGCATTTGTTCTGTGGCTGAGAGCCATTTTGGTTATGGTGTTCTTTGTATCATGATGGTATGTCTCATGTTACTCTCATCTTCCTTGGTTCAGTGGTGATAATTCTCTGTTCAAAAGCACAGTAGAAAAAATCCTTTGATACACATTAAACTCTATGTCATGAAGTTGTCTTTGAAGGCCTGCCACAAATACAGAAAAGTGCCTATATAAAAATAAATAATTTGGTCTTCAGCTAGCTATCTGCTACTGTCAGCTTTCTGGGAGCATTAGAGTATAAAGTCTGTAAACAAATAAATAGTATATTTGGAGCTAGGTTGTTTTATTATGGAGCGAAAAATTTAGCTGTGGAAATTAACAAAGATCTCATCAGAGGACAGAGTCCTTAGAGAACCCACTTGTTTTAGTAGGGATCACCATCTTCCTCCAAGGCAGACAAGAGCAAAAGGGAATGGTTTCCACTGTGTCCTCCCCTCCAGCTCTGCTGCCCAATCCGTCATGCTGAGCTGTTTGCAGGAGGCAGCAGAAGCAGCAAGGATGGACTCTCCCAGACACAAAGAGGCCAATGCGGGGAATTAGGACTGGAGTCCTGCCAGAGCAGCTACATGCAGGGAGCCATTACACATCCACATGGTCTTCTGCTATTTCATGGGCATATGTCCCACTATCTAATCAGATTGTCCGCTTCTCCAGAACAAGGCCATTGCAGCACCCAGAGAAGGCTGGCTATTAAAAACAAAACTGACTGCACCCCCACACTCACCATCCCTCTGTGGCACCTGTGTTGTGACCAGGCTCTCAGAATTACCTAAACATTCATATGATTGTCTTGCTTGCTCCACTTTTCTGTGAGCCAGAAAGGACACAGGAAAGCATATCGTCTGCTGGCCTGGGGTTCCTACCTGGGTCAAGGAGAATCGTTGCGATGGGGTTACTATGTATAAAGCTACTCAAAAAAGCCTCGTTTGTAGCTGATGTCTGAATTACACTGAGTGGCCAGATTATTATGATCTCTGAATGCATAATAATCTGGCCACTCAGTGTATATCCTATATAATAAAAGGCTAATATGCAAATTGCCCCCTTGACTAGGAGTTCGACCAGCAGGCAGGCCGGCCAACCACCCATGTCCCCTCCCCCTGGCCAGGCTGGCCCGGACCCCACCCATGCACAAATTCATGCACCGGGCCTCAAATAGATAGATAGATAGATAGATAGATAGATAGATAGATAGATAGATAGATAGATAGATATAGATGATATAGATATAGATTAGATATAGATATAGATATAGACATAGACATAGACATAGATATATATATCTATATCTATATATATATATCCCCACATACACTGAGTGGCAAGATTATTATGCATTCAGAGATAATATCTGGCCACTCAGTGTATAGTATTATTAAGGGATGCTGCAGAGCCAAATAAACCTTTGATAATGACCTCACAGGTCACTTGGCTGCTGCCATGAGTTCCCAGAAACCAGAAACAAGAATGTGTTGCCATCTGCATTGAGAATTTTTTTAAATAGCTTTATTTATATTGTTCTTATAATGAAAAGGGAATGTTTCCCAGGAATTATTGTACATGTCCCCTTAAAACCCAAAGATGCAAATGAGATGAAAACTGGCATGTTTATACTGCAGGGTAATCAGATGGAAACTCAACCCCTTTGAAAAATACCCAGTCTATCTACTCTAGTCTATGGGTCCCAGCTCCTATCCTGAGTAGGGCTAAAGAGCAGGGCTACCAAAGCACATAATGGCTTTCTCCCATCACAGGAGAAAAATAAGAAAATGAGTATAATTTTCTCAAATGTAAACTGTGTTCTCACAAAATACTTAAATATTGCATATTACCAGTTTCCATGGGTCAGGACTCAGAATCAACTAACAATTGACCAAGTACAACAAATATATGTGTGGTTGCATGAAGAAACCAGTCAATTTGCTGGATCAAGCAGAAAAAGGGTGAATCCAGAAGTGTCTCATGGACCACGTGAGCAGAGTGGAGTTGGGCTCGAGAGGGTCAGACACTATCTGAGCCTCTTTCTTCACTTAATTCTTCCCCCCCCCCTTTTTTTTTTTGTTTGGAAGTGGTACTTTTTGCCAGGTAGCAGTTGGCAATGTACTCTTTTTTTTAAATATATTTTATTGAGTTTTTACAGAGAGGAAGAGAGAGGGATAGAGAGTTAGAAACATCGATGAGAGAGAAACATCGATCAGCTGCCTCTTGCACACCCCCTACTGGGGATGTGCCCGCAACCAAGGTACATGCCCTTGACCGGAATCGAACCCAGGACCCTTCAGTCCGCAGGCCGACGCTCTATCCACTGAGCCAAACCGGTTTCGGCCTTTTTTCCCCTTTTAAACTGGCATGTTTTGCTATTTAGTCCACACAGTAGAAAATGTCTGCCCAGATCTCCCAAGGTTACATGTTAACACCCCTGGAAATAAAGATACTGCCTTCTCTTTCAATCAGTTTCCAATACCCTGGTGAGAAAACCTGATGGGCCCAGTATAAGTCAAGGCTCTACCCCTAGTCCAATAAGCTCTATCCAGAGGGCTGAGATCAACAATACAAAATGGCCACAAGAGGTCAGCCATGTAAACTGGGCAATTCCAAGAGAGGAAGATGGTTTTAGAAGCTACTGCATGGGGATACAATGTGTCAGTGCTCCAGCATATCACAAAGAGTCCACTAACCCAAGCCAAACACCACTGAAATTCAGTGGGGAAATACTGAGGAGTATCAACAAGTCCTCCAGAAACACTGCCAGTACTTTTTTTAAAACTACATAGCAATAGAGAGGGGAAGCTTTCTATAATATCTCATTTAATTCTATAAGACATTATGACAGACTCTGTTTTACAGATGACAATACTGAGTTTCAGAGAGGTTAAGTAGATAAACCAATGTCACGAGGCTAGTAAATGGTAAAACAAAACTCAAACCCATGTGGACTCCAAAACCCCATTCATGCTCCATCCATTCTTTCATGTTGACTCCCAGATGAACTCTGCCCAGAGATAAGTCTCCCTGGATTGGAGATAATAATTTATCTAGAAGCCAGCTGTCATTTTCTTTGTCTGAGACTTCTCTGAGCCTTCAGTTTGCCAAGCACTGATGTAGCCAGTCCTGTGAGGGCTCTGGCCACTGTACAAAGACCCCCCAGCATCCCCAAATTAGAAGGACCCAGCAGGTACCTGACCCAGATGCTCCTGCTCTAACACACAGGCAAACCCCCAGATAGAACATTTCAGCCCTAAGTCGTATACTGTTCAAGTGCTACTGATGTCATTTCCTGTTTGCATTTTGTTTTTTGTTTTTGTTTTGTTTTTACAGTTCGTTGCTCATCCTAACTGTCAGCAGCAATTGCTTACCATGTGGTATGAAAATCTCTCAGGCTTACGACAACAGTCTATTGCTGTGAAATTCCTGGCTGTCTTTGGAGTCTCCCTAGGCCTCCCTTTTCTCGCCATAGCCTATTGGATTGCTCCGTGCAGCAAGGTACAGATTGTTTAAGGTGCATGTCTTCGCGGTTATTTCTTCTCTCTCTCCTTAGCAAGACTGAAGTCCACTTTGTTCAAATAAGCAGCTGATCATTTTTCACATTTAAAGAAAATAGATCTGAGATACCTAGCAAAAATAGAAAACCACATTAGAGGGAATGTTAAGATCTGTTTTCTTTCAACCATCTTTTTTTTTAAGAGGGAGGAGTAATAAAATGGGAAATTTTAAACATGTGAGACAATCTGATCAATAACAGATCAGAGAGGGGGAAAAGGCACTTTTCCTCTTCTAATTATACAATATCCTCAATATGTCCTCCAAACCCACAGTAATAATCTTACCTAATAATAGACAAGCATGTAAATTGACGGTATCTCTGTTACACCACCAGCCAAACAGGAGTGATATGCAAATTAACCCAACAAAGATGGCGGTTAATTTGCATACACAGGCACCGAGTGACAGGGGTGGGCAGGACGCTTGCGTCGTCACCATGGCGACAAGGCAGGCATTTTACCCCACCCCCGGTCTCTCAGGGCCTCTGGGCAGCTTGGGAAGGCGGGCTGGAGCAGAAAGAGGTGGCTTCGAGGTCTGAGCGGAAAGGGGCTGGGCCAGAGTGGAAAGGCAGTGACAGCAGCCAGGGAAAGGAAAACCCATTCTAGCATGAATCTTCGTGCATCGGGCTTCTAGTCTACACTAATAAAAGAGAAATATGCAAATTGACCATACCTCTGTGATGTCCACCAGCCAATCAGGAGTGGGTATGCAAATTAACCCAGCAAAGATGGTGTGCTAATTTGCACGCACAGCCTCGAAGTTGTGGGAAACCTGCTATGGGAGGGAGGGGGGTGGAGGGAGCTAAAGGAGCTGCACTCAGGCCACTGAAGGCGGAAGATGGCCAGAGGGAAGGCCTGGGTCCTGGGTGCCAGCAGCCAGGGGAAGGAAGATCTATTGCATGAATCTTCATGCAACAGGCCTCTAGTTATAATTATAATAAGAGGAATAGCCAATACTTATTGAATACTTTCCCTTTGCTACATAAGCCCTTTTCATGGAATATCTCATTTCACTCCCTCAATTACATTAGGACGCATACACTTAATGAAGTAGGTTCAGAAAAGAGAAATAACTGGTTAACTGAGAGTCAAATGCAGCTCCTGCGGGGGCACTGCAGATCCATGCCAACATCATCCCAGTTTCCTTGATTGGGTCTGGCCCCCATGGACAGTTAATTAGGTCACAAAAAGGAAAAAGACAAAGGAAAGAGAAGAGCTTAAAAGGTATAAAACTGTGTTCTTTTCTCACAAGGAAGGAAAAGTATCTGGTGGCCAATGGTAACAAAATCAGTGGAACCTGCAGGTCCCAAGCTGCCATCCCTACAGCCCAGTTATTTGATCCACAGTCACAGAAAGCACCAGCAGCCACTCCAGCTTCAGACAAGAGTTAGCGCTTTTAAGACTGAACCATGTAAAATTTTGCAAATAAATGTCATGGGTTGATGGTCATTAAAGGTTCCAAAGCTGCATATACTTAGTGATATATTTAAAAAAAGGACTTAAGCTTAAGTAATCAACATTCAGTAAAAGAAATGTGACTACAGGGAGATTAGTTCCACAGCAAATATGATCAGCTAATGCAGTTAGTGAAAGTGTCATCAGTGAATGGATCCTCTTCTCAACTCCACCAAGAGGGAACTTATGCCAGGATGGTGGGTCTAAGACTTAAGGGCTGCTGATAAGGCCACTTAAGCAGGCAGGCATGGAACTGACTGCCTTAGATTAGGAGGGGTGTCACAGAGAAGGGTTAGGACTCAAACTCCTTCCTCTGCAGAATGGCATTAAAAATAAAAATCCTACCGTGGCTGGTTTGGCTCAGTGGAAAGAGTGTTGGCCTACGGAATGAGGGGTCCCAGGTTCAATTCTGGTCAAGAGCACAAGCCTGGGTTTTGGGCTCAGTTCCCAATGGGAGGCATGCAGGAGGCAATTGATCAATGTTCTCATCATTGAAGTTTCTATCTCTCCCTCTCCCTTCCTCTTTGAAATCAATAAAAATATATTTAAAATAATAATAAAATAAATAAATAAAGTCCTCATACCAAATATCTGTGGTATTCAACCGTATCACTATTGAGGATTTTATTCCTATGTCAGTCTTCCATGACATGGATTTCTAAATCTGAATTTCCCAAATCATATATATGTAGGCAAAGGCAATTTTTTTCTGTCCTTCATTATGAGCTGAAAAAAGTACAGTGAGTGTAAAAAATGAGTAAGATTTAAAGATGGATTAGAGCTGGTCATTGATTTTAGGCACAGGTTTCCATACTGGAATTATCTGGTCTGTTCTACAAATTATTATTGACTTTGCCCAGAGCCTAATTGGATGGGGATGCTTGCCTCCACACACTCTGAGCCCCAAACTTATTGTAGGACATTCAATCATTAAAATAACAACCACTTTGTGGAGAAAACACTGCAAACATCACTTTTACTGAAAAACTAAATGTGACCGCTTCCAGGAAACTAGGACTAGCCAACACCATCAAATTGGTTTGCTTCTGCCTGCCCGAGGAAATATTCACAAAGAAATTATATGCCAATGGCTAACTTTCTAGGACTAAGAAGAACCTTAGCCAAAATCATGCTGGATGTGGGGATTTTGGACTTTCTTGTAGCTCAGTAACTCTAAGAGACTGATGCTACCATGGAACATAGGGGGTCCAAGGTATAGCAGTCTTCTGAAACATTCTAGAAAAAAAGATTGCCAGAAAGTTTGGCCCCATGGTTGGGGCTTCCTCTCTGTTGTGATGCGTGTCTGATTGATATTTGGTACTCCTGGAACTTCCACTCAAGATAAAGAAACGTCATTAAGCCATTATAGTGTCTGTGCACCTTCTGGGCTCCAAGTCAGAGCTCAATGCAGTGGAGGGTGTGTCCACAGCTGAGTGACAAGTCCTAGCCTATGTATGGCATGAGATAATTTTTTATAGCAATGCTTATTCCAAAAGAAGAGTCCCTCAGTAAACAGCTTTTTAAACTTGCTCCGATGCAGCCAAAGGAGAGATAAAATAGTCACTATATGTTTAGTCTTTCCTTTCACATTTAGAAAGATCTGTTCAAGTTTGGCAGAGAGATTATATCACTGGGGATTATGAAGGTGAAGAAACCAGCTCTCTTTAAAGGTTCCTGATGCCCAAATACAATGTCCTCCCAAGAGGAGTGGCACAGTGGATAACTCTGTTCATAACCCAGTATCCCTCCTCCCAAGAGGTCACTGCCTTTGTTATCTGTCTAGTAATTCTATGAAAAAGCCAGTGTCATTCCAGCAAGTCCATGTTTTAATAACCTATTACACCTCCCTCAAAGAAATTATGTATTCATAAAATCTCACTGCTAAACCTCATCAACCAGCTACTGTCTATCAATGTCTAATAAATATTGAGATTTCTGCTTCCAACTTAATTGTGTATTTACTTCCTAATAGTTGCTGTCATTATCTAGAGACACCAAAATTACTTGATTGGCCTGCCAAAATCACCTCATCATTTATTTCCGATTGAATTCCCAAGGCTGTCAATTCTACTTTTACATAAGTTTCTTAGTGTCTCTAAGAAAGACAGTTAAGTAAGATAATAAGATTAAAGGTGTCAACAGTTCAGCTTACTGATCTGGTGGTTGAAGGGGATGACTAAGTCACCAATGTGTACACATGGTGATAACTACAGGTCTGAAGCACTGGAGAGGTTTGTCAGGGTCAATAAACAGATCAGTGATTTTTTAAATAATTTCTCATTATAAAACCAACATAGGTGAGTTCAGGAAGCCCCTGAGGGGCCAGTGGGTTCTTATTCACATGAATGCTCTCAAGTAGATCTTTTCCTAGAGAGCTCTCAACAAGGGCCCCAATGCCAAAGGGCTTTGATAACTGATTAGGCTACTTTACATCCTTTGCTATTCCCTTCTGATTCATATTTTAGGTTCTTTGCCTGTTAAAATCTGACAAGTGAAATAATAACAGCCATCTTCAAGGGCTCAGTGTCTCTATGGCAGTTATACTGTGACAGAAGTCAGCATCATGCGAGTGTTGAAGAACCATATAAATCCTAATTATAAAAGTATAAGAGGGGAAGCTGACTTTCTTTGTTACCTGTTACCCTTCACTGTTCCGTTGTCTTTATAAATTAGTCCCAGGACTCAGGCAGGGAGAACTGTAAACAACTGTAGACTCCCACGTGATGTCTTTGCAGAGTGTGACCTATCAATGCTTACTGCCACGTTACTCTTGCTTGCAGAAAGATGAAAGTGTTAGTTGTTGCCCCCAATCCTCAGCCCTATCCCAAACAAAAGCATCTAGTGGTGGTGTGTGGGGGTTGGGGGGAGATGGGAAGAGATTAACTAAATAACTTATATGCATATATGCATTGCCCATGAACACAGACAATAGGGTGATGAAGGCCTGGGGTGGGGTGGAAACCGGGTGTTGGGGTCAAGGGTGGGGAAAAGGGAGGACATCTATAATATTTTCAACAGTAAAAATTTTTTTAAAATCTAGTCAGGAAGTCATGGGTGATTCTATAGCTTTTGAGGATCCCTGCTTTGCCAAAGCTAAAATAGTTTGAAACATGTGGTCCAGGGCCAACCAGGGGAGGACAGTGCGTCCAAAGGCCTCTGTAGCTCCCTCATTTGTCTCTACCAAAGCTACACTGGGTTAAAAAGAAATCATAATGCAATTTTTGAAGCATTGCCACAGAGAGGAAATTTGTGCCAGGAAATAAGAGTTTTGCTCCTTTGTTACCAAAGCTTCTGTCCTCAAAACCAAAAGGAGAGTCCATCACCATTACCCTGTGGGATAGGATTTAAGAGTGCCAGAAGATTGATCACTTCCATACCCAGCCCAGCATGACACCTGCAACACTCTCTCCCCATCTCTTCATCTATTTCCTACCATAGTGTTCAGCCTGTCTCTTCTGACTGGCAAACCAACAACTTTGAAGGGAAGGACCAACTCGTATAGCCTATTTCATCTCCATCACCTCCAGTGCTCAGAAACATGTTGCACATAGATAGTGCCCCAAAAAGGCTTGTGATGTAAATACATAAGGACTAATTAAGTCTCCTTTTGTGAACCCTAGCATATAAATTTATCAAGAGTCAGTCAAGTTTAAGTTTCCCCTTAGGGGAACTGCCTCAGGCCTTCCAGTGCCACGTCCTGAGTGCTTCCTTTGTGCCAGTAACTGTTCTGCTTTGCACATATTAAAATAATTCATTCCTTATGTCAACCTTGTGCATTAAGTACTATTTCATCCCCATTTTTACAGATGTAGAAACTGAGACACAAAGAGATTAAGTAACTTGCCAAAAACTATGGAGCTGTGATTTAAGCCCAGGCTCTCTGGCTTCAGAAACCTGACCTTACTTATCCACTGCACACATGCCCACACACACACATGCCCACATCCATACCAACCTTCCTCCCAACCCCACCCAGTTACATCAGTAGCATTACAACCTTCAATGCTGAATGCAAACATCTTAGCTGCTGACTAACTGACCTTATTTTATTGATTTGAGAGAGGAAGGAGAGGGAGAGAAAGATTAAAAAAACATCAGTGATGAGAGAGAATCACTGATTGGCTGCCTCCTGCATGCCCCACACTGGGAATTGAGCCAACAACCCAGGCATGACCTCCTGGTTCATAGGTCAATGCTCAATCACTGAGCCATGATGGCCGGGCTAAATAAAGGAGAGGAATAAAAACCTACTATTCGTTCCTTTTCTTTCTCTGGAAGCCCTACCTTTGAAATCCCACTGTTATTCAGCACCTCTTCAGCCCCCAGGATGACAGGTGGATTCACATGGTAATGTAAGAGGACCCTGGTTATAAACTCCTAGGGAACATTCCCCATCCCAAAGACAGGAAGATTACTGAGCCCTAGGTTAGACATTTTGAATAACATTTTTGGAGGGAGCGTTTTAAAGAAACTGCCACTAATTTAACTGGGATCTCTCTAACATGTGAGAACCATTCCAGCCTTGAAGATATTTCTTTTTTAAATACTTGATCTAAAGTTTTTCTACATTCAGCTTTCCAACTTGTACACTGAGCCCTTTCTTGAAGCCATTGGCACCTGGTGGTGAGTGAGGGTGACACTTGGTGAAAGGGATTCTTGATGTCACAGACTGGGGAGATATGCTGGAAACACTCTGTGTGCTTTACTGCAGTCCTGGCCTTTTCTATAGGCATATGGCCACTAGGCCCTGTTAGGTGCATACACTTGGGGTTAGGGTGAAGAGCCAGGTGCCATGGAACACAGAGATGAGATTACCAGTAGAAGCAGGTGCCCAACCTGAGGGCTCTTAAATGCAGTTCATTTGGAGGTAATTCAGGAGTGCTACTTAGCTATTCTCAAATTCATACACTTCCCAAAGTAAAAGAATAGTGCCCAGAAAGTTTGGGGTGAGCCAGACTTAGCTATTACAAGCTTGGATTTCCTGGTAAGTTCTTACCTGGTATGGTCCAAGTAATGACAGAGTTGCTGAGCTCATGTGTTAGACTAATGAGTTTTGCACTCCAGGGAGAACAGGCCAAGGCCTACATCTCCCAAAGCTTTGCCATCTCTTTTGACACCTATGCTGTTGCCTGACCCAGCTTTAGTGATTCCCAGCTCAGAGCCGTTGGCATATATTAGTTGACTTTTCTCCTTTCTTTTGGATCACCTGGGCCTTGTGAAAGAAGGAGGTTTTCCTAAATATAATTTGCTTCAAAAATTACCTTTGAGAGATAAATAAGAAATGTCACACACAAAAAGAAAGAAAACTATTGAAATAATTTGATCTAGTCTGATCTTTATCACAGTTTTACCAGTAAAAAGACACATTCAAACCCAAAAGATAATTAGGAAAGGAGCATCAATGCCTAACCTCACTTTTCTTCCTTACGGCCTAGATAAAGTGGGAACTGAGCACAAGATAATCTTCCAAATCATAGCAGGCCTTATCAGGGTTTTTTCTTATGGTTGGCTGTAGATATAGTAATTTTACAGATGTGACTTCTGTCAGAAAATAACAATCAAAGGAAGTAACAAAGTAACAAGTTCCTCAAACCAGCTCTCCCAGGGAATCCCAAGGCTAGCTTAGGTACAGCTGCATGCATATTCCTGCAATCAGGTAAGTCACCCAGGTGAGAAGATGGAAAGATATTCATCCCCACATCTTCACCCAGGTAGTTACTAGACATGCTACATAGAAATCACTGGTAGTCCAACTGGCATGGCTCAGTGGTTGAGCGTCGACCTATGAACCAGGAGGTCATGGTTCAATTCCCTCTCAAGGCACATGCCCGGGTTGCAGGCTCTATCCCCAGTGTGGGGCATGCAAGAGGCCCAATGATTCTCTCTCATCATTGATGTTTTTATCTCTCCCTCTCCTTCCTCTCTGAAATATATATTTTTTTTGGGGGGGGGGGGAAACTTAGCCATCAATCCTTTTAGAGCTATATCTACCTCTATGTTTCCAATCTTTTTTCTGATATTTCTGGGGCCTCGCTGGGACACACATGAGCTGGTGTCCCTTATCCTCTCCTCAACCTTCCCTCTCCCCACAACCCACTCTCCACCCTGCAGTCATTCTCCATCTTCTCTCTCACCACTACACCAGCAAGGACACAGTGACAAGAAGCAATGTGTTGACTACTTAAGGATGTCTCCTGGATACACCTAGTGTCCCAGTGTCCCAGTGTCTTATTTGGGAAACAGGACTCCAATATGTCAACACAGTCACCTAAAGTATTGAAAATTTCAATTGGTACTTGAAATCATATAAATCAAAATGAGATTTAATTTCATGTTTTACTGAATTTAGGAGAAATATTTGTCTTTATATTAATCTCTGCATTCTGAATTTAGCACATTTTCTTATGGCCAAAAATAATCCACCATCTCTGTTTTATAAATAATGAAGTTACACATTACAAAGAAAAGCCATTTCTCAGATATTTGTGAACCCAGTGGTTTTCCAGTCATCTTTTTCCATTTCTGAGGTTATTCTGATGCCATATGCCAAGTTGTGATGCAGGCAAATCCAAACAAGAGTTCTCTAGCACAAGCAGGGTTTCCCAATGTCTGGACTTGAAATGCAGTTTTTTAAAAAAGATAAAAACTACCTTTATAAAATTTTTCAATAGGTAAATAGGTGGGTTCTATGACATGAGAATCTTAATAAATCATGTTACACAAATAACTAGCATAATGAAAGTAGATGATTACCATACTTAAGCACATTATCAAGCCATCTGATTTATAAATATTGTGCTGAGAAGTCATAATGAGGAAAATTTTACTTGGAGAAACCCTGTAGTTGGTCTGCTACCAAACCAACACTCTACCTCATGGGTTACATTTCACTCTAGAACTCCTGAATGAGGCAGGATGTGGACCTCAATTAACAGGTCACTGGCTATAAGTGAACATCTGCCCTGAGAAGGAACTGAGCTTCAGAAAAGGTTTTCCTCTTTGATCTTGTCTTATCAATCAGTACCCCTGGGTGCTAGGTAAGCCTTGGTGCTTAGATGAGGGTGATGGCAGTGGCCTGGAAGAGAATCAAGTGAGTCATTGATGGAGGTCAGCAAAGACTCACTGTTCTACCCCCAGTTTAGTCCTCAGACATCTAAGTGGCCTTTGGATGGCCTGCAAGGAATAAAGATGTGACCAACATTTGCTCCTTAGCAGGGCATCTTTTGGATCATTTCAGGCTCACATGGAACAATTGCACAAGTTAATCATGTGCTAGGCCACAAGGAAAACCTCAGTGTAATATCATAGCAGCTATGATCTGTAAACATGCTGCAATAAAATTAGAATTTTTAAAGCAGAAAACAGTCTTCTTTGTCTGGCAACTAAAAAATCTCAGAATTAAAAATGAAATAAAAAAGCCCTGACCGGGTTGGCTCAGTGGATAGAGCGTCGGCCTGAGGACTGAAAGGTCCAGGTTCGATTCCAGTCAAGGGCATGTACCTTGGTTGCGGGCACATCCCCAGTGGGGGGTGTGCAGGGGGCAGCTGGTCAATGTTCCTCTCTCACCGATGTTTCTAACTCTCTATCCCTCTCCCTTCCTCTCTGTAAAAAATCAATAAAATATATATTTTTAAAAATGAAATAAAAAGGAATTTATAAAATATTTAATACCTGAAAATCAAAGAAAAGGCTACAGTCAAAAATTTACAGAAACACAGCAAAAGCAGTACCTAGAAGAAATGTACACTTTAAATAAATTTACCAGAAAACAACCTAAACATAAAAGTCAAGAAAATGGACAAAAGAGCAACACAGCATATATCTAAATACTTCTGTGTTTTTTTTTAATCCTGAATGCTACTGACACACATTACTTTTCCCCAGATTTGAAGGGCATAAAATTCACATCCATGTGCATGGGGAGCTGTGCCGTAAAAGTGTAACATGATGATAGCGAGTGTGTTCCAGTCCTTTCTACTTTCACACTAAATCCTCTAAGAAAAATTGAATTCAGTATGAACTAGATTTGGCCAAACAGCATCTCACATAAAAATACAAGAGCAAATATTACCTGAGTTCAGTAAGCAGTTTCTGTTCAAAGACCTGATTCAACATTTGGCAAAAGCAGTGTTTTAAAGAGAGAGACGTGAGCCCATCTAGAGTATCCAGTTTAACATGTCTTATACGTATTTTGTTTCCAGCTAGGACGAACCCTGAGGAGTCCTTTCATGAAATTTGTAGCCCATGCAGTTTCTTTCACAATCTTCTTGGGATTATTAGTTGTGAATGCATCAGACCGCTTCGAAGGTGTCAAAACCCTGCCCAACGAAACCTTCACAGACTACCCAAAGCAGATCTTCAGAGTGAAAACCACCCAATTCTCCTGGACAGAAATGCTCATCATGAAGTGGGTGTTAGGTAAGCAAGTCACCCTATCTTCTATCCTCTCTCCCTAATTATAATAGGACTAGTAGCCCATTTGCAGGATTCAATCCTGCAAGCGGCAAGCAGCCGCGTGCACTGCCGCTGCCGCAGCCTTGGGGCCACCACACCTGCACCCGCGCCACTGCCGCCCGCCGCGCCCCGCCCCGCCACGCTCCGCCGCGCCCCGCCCCGCTCCGCCCTGATGGCGGGTGGCCAGTGGAAAACTGCTGCTGGCGGAAAACTGGTGCCGGCAGCCACGCAATTGGCCACCCAGAGTTCCACCACCAGCGTCTTCCGCCAGCCGCATGGGTCCTTCCGCAGCGTTGGCCGTTTAGGCTGGCGGTAGGAGCGGGGGGCGGGGACTCGAGTCCCCGCCCCCCGCTCCTACCGCCAGCCAATCGGCCACCCTGAGTCCCGCCCCCCGCGCCTCCAGCCGGCCCAATCGTGGGCGTAGCGGAGTGATGCAATTTGCATATTGCCTTTTTATTATGTAGGATATTGCTAAACTCTGACTCTTGAACTGCTCCTTCTCCTCTCAAGTGCACTCTCAGCAGACAAAATGGAGCATGATGACCCACAGAGAGGTCAAAGTCAACTTCTGTGTGTACTGGTGTGTAAGATGTACAGATCTGTAGTATAAATCCCAATTTTGAAAGTAAATATTGGGGGGAACTGGTTAGGTACTTTTCATGATACGTGTATTGAAAGTGATTATAAAGTGGCTTTGCATGGGCAAATATACTACTTTTCTCATTTAACCATAGTCTCCTGAAAGCTGAGGAAATCAGGTTGTGCTTCTGAAACAGAGTATAAAGTTACATAGCAAAAATATATTTTTGTTATCATTGAATACTGATATTTGGTAGAATCTTCATGATTAATATAAATCTAAAAAGTTAGGAGCATAACATTTTCTCATCATTTGTGTTAATGAATGCAATGAAGCTGTGAAATTCCTTCTTGTGGTAGTATTTTGTGCTGCCAATGTCTGCCACTGGAATTGGCAAGGAAATTGTTCCCATTCCCCAATGACTAGCTAAGAAAGGCTATCTCACTTTGCCCAACTCATAAAAACTTTTACTAGTAGAATATAAGCAAGATAAAATATAACTGGCAATGGCTAAAATTGTACATTAACAAAATGTGTTATAGATTTTCCTAACATAGAAAACTTCAAAAAAATGAAAAATTGCAAAAACTATTATCAATGATATTGTATATGATCAAAACCTAATCGATAAATTTTAAGATTTAGCTATTATCATAAAGACAACAAAAAACAAGTATTGGTGAGGATGTGGAGAAAAAGAAACCCTCATATACTGTTGGTGGGATTGTAAATTGGTGCAGACAATATGGAAAACAGCATGGTGATTCCTCAAAAATTAAAAATAGAATTACCATATGACCCAGAAATTCCACTTCTGGGTATTTATTCAAGGAAATCCAAAACACTAATTCAAAAAGATATATGGGCCACTATGTTCTATGCAACATTTTTTAAAGTAACCAAGATATGGAAAAATTCTAGGTATCCATCAAAAAAAATAAATAAAGATGATGATGATGATGATGATGATGAAGAAAATGTGTGTGTGTGTGTGTGTGTGTGTGTGTGCGCGCGTGTCTGTGTATAGAATGAAATGTTACTCAGCCATTTTTTAAAAAAAGAATAAAATCTTGCCATTTGCAACAACATGGATGGACCTAGAGGTTATTATGCTAAGTGAAATAAGACAGAGAAAGACAAATACTGTATGATTTCACTTATACGTGGAATTTAAAAAACAAACCAAACCAGAAACAGACTCATAGGTACAGAGAACAAACTAATGGTTGCCATATGTGAGGAGGGTAGAAGTATGAGAAAAAAAAGGTGAAGGGACTAAAAAGTACAAACTGTCAGTTATAAAAAAGTCACGGGGATAGAGAATACAGTATAGAGAACACAGTCAATAATATCATAATAACTTTGTGTGGAGGCGGATTCTTATTAGAATTAATCATTGTGATCACTTCACAAAGTATATAAATATCTAATCACTATTTGTATACCTGAAACTAACTTAATATTGTATGTCAATTATAATTTAAAATTTACAATATTTATGGGTGTGAAGAGAGCAGAGCACCTGAAGAATGGCTCCTCTGTGAATAACACATCCAACAGCAACTTGGGCTTATTCTTCACAGGTGGCAGGATACTATGACTTTCCTGTGACATTACGCCCTATACATGAAAAAAAAATTTACAATATTTAAACTATAAGATTCCTATCAGAAAGATCTGACTTTAATAAGCATATTCTGAGTAAAATAAAACTGAAGATAGAAAAGACTGAAAAATTTTAACTATGCAGTATCAAAATTTGATTAATTTAATTGTGTTTCTGTTATTTATCCCAGTCCAGGTTTGCGTTCCTGACAAAATTTCAACATTGTTATAATTTTCATTACTTTTATGCTCACAACATTGAGTCAAAATGTATTCAGGGTCAAAGTATGCCATCAATTAACAAAATCACAAATACATGAAAAGAGAGCCCAGCACATGGCCTGTGCTAATCAAATGGTATAGCCTAAGAGAGCCAGAGTTCAACCGCTGGAAAGTATCCTATAGAATGCCCAAACTGACAGTAATTGGGAATATGATCTCTAAACTGGATCTCTCAATAGGCAGAGGGAGATGAGAAGAATACTTTCATCCAAAGGACAGAGGAAGAGAAGCACACCATGCTTCCAAGGGCTTGTAATCAACTGGCATGTCTGTAACCAAAGGCTCATTCAGTGGAGTCTTTGGCATTAAAGTTAGCAAGGGACATTAAAGCTTGCTGCAGACTGAGTGCTGTGGTCTCATTTTCATAGCTCATAGTCTATCCTGATTCTCCTAGTACACTTGGCACTTTGCATGGGCTGATTGTTTTATGTTCCTAAAAATCCATACGTTAAAATTCTAATCCCAAGGTGAGGGTGTTAGGAGGTAGGGCCTTTGGGAAGTGATTAGATCATACAGGCACAGCCCTCATGAATAGGATTAGTGCACTCACAAAAGATAACCTAGAGAGCTCTCTCCCCCCCTCTCTGCCATGTGAGGATAAAATGAACCAGAGACCATCACTCCTTCCAGCCTGGAGAATCTCCAACATCAGTTCATACCATAGAAACCCATCTTTCTTGCCTGTATCCTAAGCAACTGTGCTGGGGTAGTTGAAAGAGGTTGTGGTAAAGCTTTTCAGCTGGAGATTGTGGCTGTGGAGACATTCATCAGAGGACCGTGTAACAACAATAGAGGTTCCCAGGAAGCCATCAGGCTTAAGGCAGGAAGCCTCTCCACAATGCATGTCATTTCTTCATCAGGAATAGAATCATGTCATGAAGGTTACTTTTACATCTCTCACAGACAACCTGACAGTGTTTTCTTAAGCAGATGCCCCAGGATGGAAAGCCCAATTGCTGGAGGGAGATGGAAATGCCAGCATACACATATAATACCTTAATAAAAAAGTTGAAAAAAAAATGCCAGCATAGCGGGAAAATACACTTAGTGGCCTGGAGAAGAGGAAAGAGCTTAGGACTAAGTGTGAGGAAACCCAGTATGACTGTGTCCCTTCCTCCTTGGCGGCTCTGTCTCTTTAAATTTGTTTTCACATGTGTAAAATGTGAAGATCAAGCTGCTCCCTCATCCATCCAAGCTAGGATTACAAACTCTTTGAGGGCAATACTAAGATTTACCTCCAGAATTGAGAAGGCTAAAAGGCTAATTCCAATGTAACCCTGATATTTGAGGGGGTGGGGGGAGAGACTAGCAATCTGAATCTGTGCCAGCAAGCCCAGTGTACATTCTTGATAATTAAGTCATTGCCTCTTTCCTCTTACAGGACCTGTTACTTAAATGCTCACATTTCACAGAGGCCATAAACTATGAATAGTGCACAGCCCCGGTGTGTGTGTGGTGATGGTGGTGGTGGCGGGGGGGGGGGGGTATTAGCACTGATGCCAGGCCAGACCATTAGATATGGTTTCAAGACCCCCAACACCTGGGGCGTTTTTTGCAAAGCCCGTGAAACGACCAGAATCATAATCCATATTTGAGGGACAAAGACCCCAGAAAAATATAAAAGAGAAGCTCCCTGCATGCTACTTTGCTCAGACTTGGGAGATTATTCCACAGAGACCGCCAGCATAATAAACTGTGTAACTCCATTTCTCTAGAGCACTGGTTGGTTTTTCTCTGGTCTTCTACAACAGAATCACATGTCTAGGTTGGACCAAGAGTAAAATTGTAAAAGCACATGGGCTAGGTTCCTCACGTAATTCGTTCTCTTAATGGTTTCACTTATTGGGACAAGATTTCCAAGCAGACTACTCCAACCAATTTGCCAAATTTTTCCCCAGCAAGTCAGAATGTGTTTCGGCCCTGCTTATCACCTTTAGGGACTATAGATGCCTAGGATGAAAACCAGTCTCCCCATCATGGTCTACTGGGCCTTCACTAGCCCTTCCAATCTCCAGTCCCATGTCCTGATCATTGAGCCACACTGAGCCTCTTGTGTTCCCTCATTTCCATGGCCATGACCTGAAACACCTTGCCAGCCTCTCCTCCTTCACCTAGCTAACTCCTGGTTCCTCATAGCAACTTTCACCTCCTCCATGAATTCACTCCTTTGTTCAGTCAACAGATATATAATATACCAGACACTCTGATGAGTCAAATAATTATAATACAGATTGTTCTTATCCCTGTGTCTCCCCTGATCATTTTTTTCTTATATCATCTGTTTCTGTGTAGCACTAGTGCTTACAGATACATCTGTCTCCAGCACTGAACCTGCTAGCGATGGGATGTCATCTTCCTGGTTGTTGTATCCCCAGAATGGTGTCTGGCACAGATGTGGTGCTCAATAAAGCCTGGTAAGCAGGTGAAGAAGTTCCTACCATAGAATAGCTGTGCCTAGTAGAGGCCATGGTGGGTGACAGAACAGTAGAGAACAAGGGTCCTGGGCTGCCTGTGTGACTTTGGAGGACATACTTGCCATCTTTGTACATGAGTTTTTTCATCTGTAAAGTGAAGATAGTTACAGTAGCTACCTATCAGGCTATTAGTGTAACTGGACAGTCAATGGGTACGTGCTGCCTGTCACTACTTGAGGCAATTACTAGTAAGCAGAGACAGGCTTGAATCACATATGAGTGTTTGTTCCAATAGTTCTGGCAGTATAGGAGACCAGCAGGTCATCCACAAAAATCTGCTCTGCCTCTCCCCATAAACCAGCTGCTTATATTGGGTAGAAGAACAAAGATTACATGGGGAAGTAGGCAAAGGGTATGCCAAATGGACAATTAACAGATAATACAGGCTGGAGATTTGCAAAGGCCTACGGGTATGCAAAGGGCTGGGGTCTTCAAAGGGCTGGCAGCTCTGGTTTCTGCAACAAGGTTGTTAATCTTTCAATGATACTAGGCAGCTCCCTGATGGGGAGGATGGGCTGCATTTCCAGGTGAGCTCCCAGGTCCCACATGCAACTCCCAGCCAGGTTAAAATGTACCTTCTTTAATCAGAACAAAACAATCACAGTTAACAGAGCATGATTAATATTTCTTACAATTATAGCTGGACCCTAATATTCTGTTTCTGCCCCTATCATTAAGGAAGATTTAGTGTTGGCAAAGTACTTAGCACAGGGCTTGGCACCTAGCTGGTGCTCAATATTGTTATCTACTGAAATCAGAGGAAGATGAAGAGCTTTGTTAAGAAAGTTTTTAATCTATTAATACCATCTTCCTGCCAGGAAAACAAACGAATCCTGAATGTGTCTGAGGCTAAGATCTATTGCAAAGGACTTGCCACTGATAGTGTTTGGATATTAGGTCTGAGGGTTGAAATGTTCTAGGCATATTCTCCCTCCTGTGAGTTCTGGCCCAATGATGAGAAGCTGACCTGAAAGAACAGACAGACCTTCCAGGAGGTGGTAGGGAAGAAGTGTGCTCTACTCGGATCCTGGGACAGTGTAGAGGAAGGCATGCAGACCATGGCCATTCAAGGAGTGTGCACATTTCAGTCTCACCCCCACAACCCAGAATTTTGAAGGAGGATCCCTTCTGAACTGAATCTGAGACAGGGATGGGAGTGAACCACCTTTTGAAGGGTCAAGCTCCATATCAGCAGCCTGTGGCCATTACTCCAAACTTGCACACATGAAGCTACTCATTCCCCCCAAGGCTTCCCAGCATTTCCCAGCCTGTTCCCTCGCCAGCTACCCTCATTAATTATCAGTTGACCTTGTTCTCCAGGCTCCCAGCTTCCCTGAGTGAAGGGGATTTTGCCTGAAGGAGGCTCCAGTAGCCAGCAGGCATCCTGACCCTCAGAGCTCCAGGGCTAACACTCCTCTGATTGACAGGCTAGAGGCAAGAGACTATAAGGCTCAGCTTGAATATAAACTGCTGAACTACCCTCAGCACCTTGGAAGCAGAGGGTTTAATTTCACTCACTAAAGTATTTAATTTCACACATTTCTTTTTTCATTAAGCATTCCTGCTGCCCAAACCCTTGGGTCCATGCTACTTTCACTCATGGCCTAGGGATAATTTAAATTAGTCTGGGTGAGTTAATATTCAAATCTAGGAAAACTGATATGGACATTTGAGCATGGAGGAAGTGATTTGCAATGCCCAATGAGGAGCTCCATATTGGCCAGAAAAGTTGAGTTTCCTGCAAATAATTTGCATTTCAGATTTATAGAGCTTTTAACACTTGAAATTACCCCAAAACCCCAAGAAAATCAAGGGACTTATTCAAGGTCACAAACCCACTATGTAGCCGAGCTAGAGCGCCAGCTTCCTGAATTAGAGCCAGTGATAGCCTGTGCCCAGTTAAAAGCAGTTCCACTAAGACATTAGAAATTTTAATTTGGGGGTAGAGGAAAGCAACAAACATTTTTTCCAGCCTAGAATGGGTTTTCTAATATTTTTCAAATATTTATTTGGACAGGCACAGATGAAACTAAATCTCAGTGTTAAGGAAATTATCACACAAATTTTGAAAAGGTAAACTTGAGAAGTGTGGCTTTAGGGGAGGAGGGGGGGGCGGATTCAAAGGCTGGAGGAGGGTATCTTGTAAACAGACTTGGATTACTTTTCTCAAAAAACCATTTAGGCCTGCCTGGTGTGGCTCAGTGGTGAAGTGTTGACTTATGAACCAGGAGATTATGGTTTAATTCCCGGTCAGGACACATGCTCTGGTTTCAGGCACAATCCCCCAGTAGGGGGCATGCAGGAGGCAGCCAATCAATGATTCGCTCTCATCATTGTGCTCTCATCATTGATGTTTCTCTCTCTCTCCCCCTCTCCTTCCCTCTCTGAAATCAATAAAAATGTATATTTAAAAACATACATTTAGTTTCAAATCATTTTATTTGATGGACCATTTTCACCAGAAATCAAAAAATTCTGATTTTAAAAATATCTGGGCTGAGTCCCAAAGGAATGGAGATGATCAGCTCATCACTAAAATTCTACCAAATGTGGGCCTCTGACCAAATCAGCCATGCCTCCACCCCCATGACCATTTGTCTACTCCTAGTATTATCCTTAACTCCAGGCTTCTGTGTCATCTGCCAGTGTGCTTGGATTTGAGGTCTGAAGGAAAACATTCACAAGGAAATGAAGAACGAAGTTGCAGGGGTGGATGAACTTACACAAGGACAGAGGGAAGAATGAGAAAGGCTGAAACTGTGGAAAGCAGCAGCCTTTAAGGCAGGGGCGGGGAACTAATTTTCTGCCAAGAGCCATTTGGATATTTATAACATCATTCGCTTAACATAATTCACTTAATATAAATTTATGTTGCTATCAAAAAAGCTCCTAGTTTATTGAATTTCAAGTCCCACCTGCAGTTGCCTTGGTAGGGCCAAACCAAATGGTTTCGCAGGCCTTGTATGGATGCTGAGAAGAGACAGGAGGCACCTGGGAAGGCAGGCCATTGTGCCTGATGCAGAGGAGCAAGGGGAGTGCCCAGAGAGGCTAGCAGTGTTAACATTTTGGAGTGTGTGGTCGGTGAGGTAGAACTGTTTCACTAACCAACCAGTTAGTGATTCTTCTACCACATTAACCTCCTTAAGTATGCCTCCTAGCTGAGCACATTATAACTCTCTGTGCCTAACAAAACATTAGCTGTAAAACTGAGATAATAATAGAAAGTACTTCATAAGGTTATTGCAAAGATCAAAGAGAGTTAATATATACATCTATATCAAACAGTTCCTGGCACATATTAAGTGCTTGAAATGTTATTTAATAATTAATTTTTAATAATCTAAACCAATAATCAGTGAAGATAAAGGTAAAATAGCACTGTTCAATAAAAATATAGTGTAAGACACACCATTAGCCGCATAATTTTAAATGAAATTAACAAATAACATATTTTATGTAACCCAATATACCTAAATTATTATCATTACAACATATGATTGATATGAAAAATTGTTGAGGTATTTTACATTTTTTGTACTAAGTCTTTGAAATCTGATGTGTATTTTATACTTATACAGCACCTCTCAATTCAACAGGCCACATTTCAAGTGCTCAGTATCCTTGTGATTAATGGCTCCTACATTGGACAGAGCAGGTATGGAAAGATACACACCAAATTGTTAGTCTAGGCTACCTCATAAGGCTTAGAAGTAGAGTGGGGAAACTAGTAACACTTCGTTTACATACCTCTACATAGTTTAATATGTAACAATGAGGACAACTGTCTTTAAAATCCAGTAAGTTATAAAAAGGTATTAAAAAGTTATAAAAGAGTAAAAAAAAATTAGTAACTTAAAACTAACACTCACTAAAATAGTCATAGAAATACGGAGGAAAACATTCTAACCTGGAAGTAAGAATACCTGGGTTCTAAATCATATGTGGGACCTTCAAAAAGCGCACCTGCATCTAGGTTTCTTCAGAAATGGATGATTTCTTAAGAACTCCCTGTTCTTCAAATGTATAAAAGTCATCTACTGTATTTCTCTTATATTGCCCTCAAGAATCTATCAATGGATGAGAACTCTCTCCTCACCTCTGGAGATTATCCAAAAGGAGAGGCACAGGTGAAACCTATTCTCACAGTCTGAGGATTTGCTGATTCTCAATCTGCCTTTTAAGATAGGTTTCTGTTTGTTGCTAGCTATCAACCTTCTCAGCTCCCAAGAGTTTTTATTTACCCTGCTTCCGTCCATGCCCCCCTGTAGTCACAAATGTCAAGGAAACTGAAAAATGAGCCTGACCTTCTCACTCTCCCACAGGGATGATTTGGTCCGAATGCAAGGAAATCTGGGAGGAGGGGCCGAGAGAATACATGCTACACCTGTGGAACCTCTTGGATTTCGGGATGCTGTCCATCTTCGTGGCCTCCTTCACCGCGAGGTTCATGGCCTTCCTGAAGGCCAGCGAAGCCCAACTGTACGTGGACCAGCACGTGCAGGACGACACACTGCACAATGTCTCTCTTCCGCCAGAAGTGGCATATTTCACCTACGGTGAGTCCAAGTGTTCCTGCACATTCCTCCCCAGGCACTTCTGGGGCGTGCCCTGGGCCCTTAGCTTGGCGGTTCTGCAGCAACTGGTCATCTAAAATGTTAATGTAGACACAACCCTTACCCCAAAAGAAAAGTCCCAGGCACCGCACTACAAGTTGAATTAGTGAGTATGAGAAATGAATCATTTTGTGTTAGAAAGGATGGATTTGTTTGGTAAAGATTCGTGGAGCATTTCTGTGGGATTTTCTTTCTTTTTTTAAAGAAAAATCTCAATTCTGATGTGGATCCAGAAGTTTTTCTTTTCATGTTGGATCCCTGTGTTTTGTGCAAAGTCCTGGTTTCTCAATTTAGAAGATAAAAAAGATATTTTCTCATGGCAAGATAGTGTCTTAGGAGATGCCTTAATTCTTTCAAACCATAAGGCCATATAGTGTGAGGTACTAGATTGAAATTTTAGGAATAATGAGTTATAGGATCTATTTATTGAGGACCTACTAATGGCTATGAACTGTACAGACATTTTATACCATAAATTGCAATCCTTGCAATAGCGTTGCAAAAGTGTCTTTTTTAGACCCATTTTATACATAAAGAAACAGGTTTTCAAGGCAGTTCACAATGTTCCCATAAATACAGGACTGCCTTGGATTGCAAGGGATCCAGGCCCAACATGAAATTGAAAACCATGCAGAAGGATGTTCTCAGGCTTTGGAGTTAGACCTGAATTCTAACCTACTTCTGTAGCTTACTGTGAAACCTTGTTTATGTAACTTTTTCTGATCATCCATTTTCTTATATGTAAAATTGGGATAATACATGTCAGAAAGTTTGTTTTGAGGAGTAAATAAGTCGGTTCATATGAAGAATATTGTACTGTATTCTGAAAATATTAAATGCTCACTAAGTAGTAACAGTAATTATCATACTACCTCTTGGGTAATTTCTTGCTTAAATACTGTGTGCTTTTTGTACTAAAGAGAGAGATGTGTGGGGAGAAGAAACAGTAGATATTTGTTGTTATGAGTAAATTAGCTGGACATTTCACATGCACTCACTAATTGCAGCTGTTACATCATGAAGAGTTTGAATGTCAAATGTCACTGTTAGATAAAGCCACAAGGCTCCTGTGACCACAGAATCTTCATTATCGGGTACAGCAATGATCTGCAGAGGGTTGGCCAATTACTGCAAAAGTTGAGTTGCTGCCTATATTCAATGTAGATTGTTATGCAGATTTTGACTTTTAAATGTGGTAGGGAAATCCCCATTGAGAAACAGAGTCTTATAGTATTACAAATTATCCACTCTTCATTTATGGGTTTGAAAATTCAGACTTTTTAAAAGCAAAATGGTCTTATATATTTTCCCCTCTGTGCTGCTCAGGGTTCAAGGAAAGATGAGAGAATCTTGATACTGCATTGGATACTTTTCTTAATGCCATGATTCAGGCTTCATATTGTCCACTTGTAACTTCTAATCCTTTTATGGATTATATTAAGGTCTCAACCAACCCAAAGCATTACACATTTATTGCCCTTGCTTTTATGGTTCACTCCATGCCCTTGGAAATCTTTTGGATCTGTGTTCATTTTTGTTTCCGTTGTGGAGAAAGAATGCCCTCTTGTGGCCAGATAGGCAGTGGTCCCTTCCAACCTCTACAGTACTAAGTAGGCAGGTATTTTTCAGTTGAGGACAAATTTTCTCATGGAAATAGCTCCAAGAAAAAAATCCTTGTCTGAATTATCACAGAGCTGTTTGCTTTTACACCCACCACAACTCTTACAAGCCAATTCAAGGAGAATAATTTTCACTAAAAAGTCCTGACCTGGTCACCAGGGTCTGATGAAAGCTAAATCTATCTTAGACTATAAGAGTGCCTTATATTATTTCAGCTGAGGTTTAAGATGGTAAATTACAGGAGGAAGAAAAAATAATTCCTTTTGGTGTCTGTCTGAAGAATCTAGGTCTTATTTTATACTATCCAAATGTTTTATTTATCCATAGAGGGTGACAGATATATTGGAAAAATATAATTTAGTCTCCTTGTCTTTCATAGACTTCTGAGTTATGACCTTGATGAGAACATAGAGTCTATAATTTTATTATATTTCCAAATGTAATTTACATGCACTACATGAAACTCTGGCAGAGGCCTGTTTCCCTTACTAGAGAATTTTTTACTGTTCTTTATTATTGTTTAACAGAGTCTAGCTTTGAAAATAAAGAATAAAATTCTTCCTCTTCCATCTCCCTTGGGGTGCCAAGACTTGCTACATAATATCTTTGTTCTCTGCATTTACTTGGCTCTTGAAAGGGCCCCATACGCCAAATCCAGCCTTTAAAATGGCAATAATATGTACTCTACAGGGCTGTTGTGAAAATTAGAGCTAATGTAAATGCAAGGGCTAATTAAGGTTTCTCGGTGTTTCTCAGTTTAAGTTTCACTTCGCATTTCTCAACAGGGACACTACTGACTTTTTCAGCAGGGCAATTTTCATGGTGTGGGTCTGTCTGGAGCACTGCAAGACATTATCATCACAATAATACGCCTTCTCAGTCATCATGACAACCGCAGACACCCCACACATTTCCCCAGGAAGAAGGTGCTGCCCTCATTTGAGAATCACTATATGTCTTAACACATAGTAGGCAGCTCATTAGAGAGAGATGCTGCTCCCTGCACCAATAGAACTGCAATAGGAACACTTTGCAGGTTTGCTCTGCTGCAGGAATACACCCAAGGTAGTTCAGACCTTCACTGGTGACCACAAGCAGCATCTCCTCAGCCTCGGACAGGTCCTAGGACTCTTGACACCTAGAACAGCTCTGTCATAGCAAACTTGGATAACTGGTCACCACTCTAGGGCTCTTAACTCAAGTAACAACTCTCACAGACACACAGTGAGGAACACAACCCAGTAGCATTTCCTCAGGCAAGATCCTCCAGATTCCTAGCCCCCACGTGAGCTCACTTGTTCTGATTTGTGGCCAAACTAGTCTAAACTTGTGGTTAGGATTTAATTCCGTCATTGAACAAATATCAGCACCTGCTGTGTGCTAGACCCTTGTTCCCAGAAGCCCCTGAGTTACCTGGAATTTGTTTTCCAGCTAAGCACTTTACATATATGATTTCATTTCATCCTCACGACAGCTCTCCTACGCTATTTCCCAAGTTACAAATGGGGAAAATAAAACTCAGGAAGTTAACTAACTTGCTCAGAATCATACAGCCAGTGTGTAGAAAGGCCACTCTCAACCTCAGGTCTTGTCTGACTCTTAAGTCCATGCTCCTCCTCCTCCACCTACTCATAAATGGGACAGCCCCTGCTGATGGAGCTCAAACATAGAATAGCAAGTAGCATGGTAAGTGCCACAACATGGGGTGTACACGATATTGTGGTGGAGTAGAGGAGAACAGGGAGGCTTCCCTATTCCATGGTGGGGTCATAGAGGGCTTCCTGAAAATGATGACAGCTGAGTAAAGTCTTAAAGAATAATTGGGAATGAAATGGACCTTGAAGTGAGGGAACAATGTTCCAGGCAGATGGTCCAGCACATTCCAAGAGGAAGCGTATTGGGATTAATTTAAAGACAAGGATGGGAATGGCATGTAATAAGGTTAGAGACTTCTAAGATGACTAACTGGTTTCTCTTCTAGAGCATATCCTGTCCCCAGAGAGTAACCCAGATTGTTTTCATTTAGCCAGGGACAAGTGGTGGCCCTCAGACCCTCAGATCATATCAGAAGGGCTGTATGCAATAGCTGTCGTGCTGAGCTTCTCTCGAATCGCGTACATCCTGCCAGCCAACGAAAGTTTTGGGCCCTTGCAGATCTCCCTGGGGAGAACCGTGAAAGATATCTTCAAGTTCATGGTCATTTTCATCATGGTATTTGTGGCCTTCATGATTGGGATGTTCAATCTGTACTCCTATTACCGAGGTGCAAAGTACAACCCAGCGTTTACAACGTGAGTATCCCAGGGCTCCCCTGAGGTCTCTGTGGGCTTTCTAGGAGTCTTTGAGAGTCTCTTGCAGGTAGCTCTTTACAGAGAATCAGGTTTCCTTGGTATTTCTAAAGGTTAATGGCAACTTTATTCAAGGGTGCTTTAGAGTTCGTGTTCTCGAGTTGGAAGAACAGAAGAGCTGGGTTCAATCCTCATTTTGCCACTTACACGCTATATGTTCCTTAACTTCTCTGATCCTTAGTTTCCTCGTCTTTTATTTTTTATAACTTAGCCAGGGACAAGTGGTCTCTTGTCTCTTTAAAATATATATATATATGTCTTTATTTATTTTAGAGACAGAGGAAGGGAGAGGGAACTAGAGAAACATCAATGCAAGAGAGAAACATAGATCAGCTTCCTCTTACACATTCCACACTGGGGATCGAGCCCACAACCTGGGCATGTGCCCTGAGGTGGAATCAAATGCCAGCCAGAGCAGTTTCTTCATCTTTAAAATAAGGATAATATAGATGATAATAGTACCTTTTTAATAGGGATAGTGTGCCCTGGCCAGCTGGTTGGAGTGTTGTCCTATGCACCAAAAGGTTGCAAGTTCAATTCCCGATCAGGGCACATAACTAAGTTGTGGGTTCGATCCCTGGTTGGGGTACATATAGGAAGCAACCAAATGATTGTTTCTCTCACATTGATGTCTCTCTCTCTGGCTCGCTATCTCTCTCTCTGTCTCTCTCTCTCTACCTCTCTCTCTATCTCTCAATAAAATCACATCCTTGGGTGAGGATTTAAAGAAAATTAGGATACTGTGAAGATTCAATGAGCTGATATAGCCACACACTAAGTTCAATAAATGGAAGGAACTATTATCACTATTGTTATTTATTGGCTTAGCCTGTGTTACCTAGAAAACAATGCTCTGGGCAAATCTTGCATGCCAACACATTCATGGAGCAAGAGAGTTGCAATCGAAATCAAATTAGACTAAGGAAAATGGAAAGTGCAGTGTGGGAGGAGGGAAAGCACATACTGGTTGCTAACTTGGCCACCATCTACCAGAACATAAAACTTGGCCATGACAGACTTCTCCAGGAAGACTAATGGAAACAGCACATCTCAGAATAGCCCATCAGGATGAGAAATCAAGAATTTATCAGCCAGATCTTTCCCATCTGCTATCTGTCATGAGTCAAAGTCACTGCCTAGGACATTAACTTGCCTGCACTTCCAGGGCAGCCCCTGGGGAAACCATATCCACATAACATGGGAGGTAGGTCTGCTAGTGGACACAGGTCAGCAGCTCTCCATGCCTGACTGAGCGAGCCAGCACCTGTGCATGGCCACTGAGCAAGTCCTGTAGTATCATGTGCCTCAGCAGCAGTAGGGAAGGCCCAGGCGAGGGAAGCAAGAGACATGTGGTGCAAGCATGAGGCTGGGCACAGTCAGGTGGATACATCAGGGCCCAGAAGCAATTGCTGCAGACAGAGCAAGGCAGTGGCACAACCTCCCCCCACAGAGCTGGTGTCAGATCTCAGTGAACCTGTGTCCCTGAAGACCTGTGTTCCTCCCCTCTGTGGGGGATGCCAGGCATCTCCTGGAGAGCATCAGTAGCACTGAGCAGTGGGCTAATAGAATATAGCAGACCTGAGCTTTCATTATAGCAAAGGATGACCTTACTATATAGCCAAGTCACTGGGCTTATCCGAGCTTGTATCTGTGCAGACAAGTATAAATAAGACTTCCCATTTTACTCACAAATACCCCATTAGTGGTCAATGAGGCAGTTTAGTAAAGTGTCTGAGGCACATAAGTGTTTTCGTCCAGGTCCCACCCTAGGCCACCTAGGCCCAGAACTTCTCCCTGCCTTCAAGCTCCTGCCTAGAATCTCCAGCCATAATCAGGTCTCCAGCCACAGGCACAGCAGCTGGGACCAACAGGGTTAAGTACTCTTGACATCTCTAAGAACCCAGACCCAATGCAATGAACCCCGTGCCCCGCCCAAGTGGAATTACCAAGAAGAGTGGGGGCCCCAGTGCTGCTGAACCACAGAAGCTATTACTCTCTGAAGCAAAGAAGTAGTGTATGTTCACATGGAGCAAGTGCCCGACCCAGTGCTGAGAAATGCACCTGAGGAGTGCCTGGCTCTTCCCCTCAGCACATGCACCCCACGGCTCAGACAGACAAGGTTTTAGTCTGAGCTTTCATCTTATTAAGCAGTATGGCCTTGAGCAACTGATTAAACCCCCTAGGCCTCAGTTTCCCCAGATCTGAAGTGAGAACACTAAGATGATCATCATCACAGGATTGCTGTAATGATCCATGAAGAAGAAATAAGATTGAATCCATCCTTGTATATAATAAGCCTTCAGTGATTGGTGGTAATCATAATAGAAATGGTGAATGAGGAGAAAAGGGGAGGGTAAGCTGCAAGAAAAGATACCTGTGGACTGATTTGGCTCCACAGGACCCTTTCTGGACAGGGGCCTAATTTACAAATTGTCTACAGCTCAGGCCAAGATCATTAGTGATCTTGGCCTGAGCTGTAGACAATTTGTACAAAACCCAGTGATCAACTGTGGAAGGAATTAAATCACCCAAAAGCACATTTGCTGTAGTCCTGCTAGAGAGGCAAAGTTAAATGTATCCACTATGGGATGCACTGTTATTGAACAACAGTCAAGATGTCAGTTGATAGACACAGGTTCCACCCCTTGATGGTCAGGCTCTGATGTTCCTCCTGTGTTTCCAGTCTAGCACAATGCTTGCACACAGTATTGTTCACCAAGTGTTTCATTAAAAAGAATGAGGGAATGAACAGGAGAAATGAAGCTAGATTCAAGGCAGATTGGGAACCTGACCATGTGGACTCCATCCCATTTCTACTACCCTGGGTGTTCTGCACCACATTCCTGCACTGCCTGCCCACAGCTCCTCAGAGGTCAGTGCCATGACACATGGGAAGATGGCAAAGGTCATGACTTAGAGCAGGACTGACCTGGCCACAATTCCCAGCTAGATGCAACACAGCTAATCTATAGGGAAAAGGGGAAAAGAGGAGAAGGAGACAAAGCAATTGGCTTATCCCATGTGCTGGGAACCAAATGGAGACTTCCTAGACATGAGGAACCCAACCAAAGAGGGCCCAGGCCCTCCAGGATGGGGAAGGGAATGTATTATAGTGGCACCAAGTGCAGTGAAGAAAGGACAGGATATTTATCACCTTGGCAGCTCCTAAAGTGGGATGCACAGCTGTAAATAGGATTACATTGAACAGGAAAAGAGTCAATAGAGCAGTGAGGTGGAGAGGAAAGAATGGATTTTTGTAAATGCCACCTCTTACCTTTTGAATGCTCTCTAGAGCATGTCAGTGCTTACAACCTTCTTTGATAAACAAAAAGCCACACTAGAGATAAGTGTCTCCTGCATTAGGGAACTCAGAGCTATTCTGAGAACCAGCTAAGCTGATGATAAAGAGTCTTTTAAAGACCAATTACCCCTCTCAGGTGAATGTTTGCTTCATAGTGGCTCATGCCCAAGCCGCCCTTCCCAGCTCAGGATCTTCCCTTTGGCCCACCCACAGGGGGTCTTTTTGAGCTTGTAAGGAAAGACGGTCCTACAGAGCTGGAAAACTCAGTCCTACAGAAAGGAAATTTGGCTGGGAGAATAGTGTAGGTATCCTTGCCCCATCACTTACCCCCACCCTACCCCAAAACTCACCCCTGCTATGTTCAAGGACAGCTTAGGTCCCTAAAGACTGTTCAGGAGTCCACTTTGCAATCCATCTATTAGGAATTAACAGAGAGCTATCTTATAGGAAACTTGTTCAACCTAGGGGTGCAGTCCCCGGTCAGCTCACAAAAGCCACTTCCACTTAAACCCCACCCAGTAGAGTACTATGCCAGATGGGAGATGTAGGGACATCCTGGGACAAACAGAAAGGTTTCTTTACCAATGGCAGACCCTCAACCCTCAGCCAAGCCCTGCCCTAATCACCATTGTGTTCCAGTTCTGGAATCACATACCTCCTTCCCCACCCATATTCCCATACCTCATCTGACAGACCTCAAGGAGGGGATAAGAAGAAAACAGACAGATTGAATGGAATCTGGCACAGGATGAATAAACACACAATCTTAGCAGTCTTGATTGAGATCAATGATTCTCAAACCACACCAGAATCACCTGGGGAGATGGCTAAACTTGGGCCTTCCCAGGCTCCACCCCTTCGAGTTCTACATAAGGCCTGGAAGCCTGCATTAACAAGCCACTGGGGGATTCTGATTCAGTTGGTCTTAGGACCATGCAATGAGAAATGCTGATCTGACTCAACTTCATCATTACTCAGATAGGGAGGTGGAGACCAGTCTCAGCTCTGCATTAAAAAAGTCAGGAGTGAGCTCCGGAGTCAGATCCTATAATCATTTCCCAATCTTTCAGCTTCCTTTCACTTCAGAACCACCGGTTTCCTCAAAGGTCTGGGTCATGCTTCAGAGCTGCTTCTGTGTAGGAGGCAGACCTAAAGGGAAGAGCCCGGACGGGGCTGACTGGACATGACAGATAGTGCACCTGCTGACAGCTCACTGTCTCCAAGCCACTTCCATTAGAAACTGCAAATGACCCATGGTAAGGAGGAGATGTTCAGATATGTTTTATGCTCTCAGAGTACAAAATCAAGTATCCTAAGGCCGGGGTGAGGATGTGAAAAGTAAACTACCTGAGAATGCACTTTCTTTCAGAAAGCCTGTTAAGAAAAGCTCTCAATTTCAACTGTTAGAAATTTTGTTCTAAAGGGGACCATATCTTTGATTTTATAATGGAAATCAGTAGACAAATAGGATTTGGTTTTTGGTGTTTTGTTTTATAGTCAACTTTGCTGAAATGGATGTATATCATAAAGCAAGGATTTTTCTGCTTAAGAGACTGTATGGAAATCTTGGGGTCCCAGCACTCTGTAATAAGTGTTAGAAAAAGAGAGACAAAAACTCCTTGGCCCACTAATGAAATGAAGCTGAATGAGAATGCACAGGAAAAGGTGGCCTTCTTTATATCCATCTAATTGGTGACCATCGCAGAACAGGTACACAGATGTGACCAGGAATGCCCAGGATGGGGGGACACATGATGGGCTTCTCATCTTCCCTTTGGGTAAACTTGGCCTCCCCCACTTACTTCTGATTGGAGATTAAATGTGGGCCCTGACCTCCAAAGATGATCCCAGCCAATGTTTTCCACAAGCTGTTACAGAGGCAGCATAGCTGGGTTGAGACTTTTCTAATAAAAAAAAAAAATACTTTTCCTAAGTTATTCTGTCTCTCAGGAATCTTTTTAATGGAAGGAGCTTCAGCAGTGCTAGGCAAAATTAGAAGCTTCTGTTTTCCACGACAGTTACGGAAAATTTCCAGACTCAGATTCATATGCCCAAAAGGAGCAGAAGGCACTGATTCAGCGCCACCAGCTCAGAGGCTGGCTCCAATGAACCTGAAGGGGCACTGGAGCTGAGGGAGACTCCCTGAGACTCTGTCTATGCCGACCCCACCCCGGGACCCCTGCATCATCCTGTTGTTGAACAATTAATAAGCACATGAGCTGCTCTCCCGTTTGATCCACCTAACAATGGAATGACACAGATATTACTACCAGGAAACTGAGGCTCAGAGAGATGCTGGACTTTCCCAAGATCACAGAACCAAGAAGAAGATTTGAACCCAGATCTGCATGACTCCAAGCCCATCCTCTACCTATTGACCAGAAATTCCCCCCATTTCCCACACCAGGGCATGTGCTCTGAGGTAGAAGCTGGGTGTCTTTACAATAGCTTTCCTGTGGCTATTCTAAAAAATAGCATACGAAATTCAGATTATTGATGATCACTGAGAACCTGGTGATTCTACATATCTCAGCTCTAAATATGCAGCCTGCGATTGTTCCCTGGGTAAAGCAGCTTTCTACTCCCAAGTGTGTACATTCATTTGACAAATACTATGGAGAAGCTACCCAATGGCAAGTTCTGTATTTGGCTCTGGGGTCACTGAAGTTAATAAAACAATCCTCTCATCCCTAAGAAACTCATAAACAAGTAGGGAGTCTGAAAAGTAAAAAAAAAGCAAGCATCAGCTATTATGGAGACAGCTTCACAGCATAGCTGGGTTGAGACTTTTCTAATCAAAAGGGTACTTGGGCAGCACAATGAGGAAGAAGCACTGGACTCTGTCTGGCAAGGTCAAGGAAGGCTTCATGGAGGGGGTGACCATAAAAAGGTCTTTGAGGGTGACTAGGAGGACATTCCAGCCTGTGCAAAGTGTAAACAAGCAGGGCCTTTTTTTTTTTTTTTTTTTTTTGAGGTGAAGGAGAAAGTAGCTGTCTTACCGCCCAGATACTAATGTGCTCAGATGGTACAAAAATTTTCTTAAAAATAAATAAAATCTGCTTCCATGTCTGGCCACAAAGGTGGCAAGAAGCAGGTCAAGGAGACAGATAAGACAGGACACTGGAGCAGAAGCAAAGAGGAGAAGAAATATCAGGAGTTCAAGCTGAGAGGCACATGGAAGGGCCCCTGGCCACAGTGGAATTAAGAAATCTGCCAAAAAGTAAGCTGTTCTTTGTGCGTAAGGCATGGTGATCCTTAATTCCATTCCTGTCTAAACATCTGGATTCCCTGCCCTACTCTCTGCTGGGACCTATAGCTAGAATGAAATATTATCTGGGAGCGTATATGTTTAAGAATCAACTTTTGTAAAAAGGAAAAGAAAAAGTAGACAAGTAGGCAAGAGTTTGGGGAAATGGCAGAAGGTCAGATCAGATAACTCAGCCGGAGCCAGTGAAGTTCGTCCTTAGTGTTAGCTCTCCACTAAGGCTTTGTAAAAAAGAGGAAGTGAGATCAGATCTGCCTTCAGAGAGAGTACTGTGGCAACTGGGCTCAAGAGGGTGGGGAGAGGAGCCCTTGCTTGGCCCACGTTTGGTGCTGGCGATTTATTTTTATTTTATTTTATTTTATTTTATTTTATTTTATTTTATTTTATTTTATTTTGTGCTGGCGATTTTATGGTGAGCAAAAATAGTCATGGCTCCTCCCTTCATGGAACTTGCAGACTGGTTGGGAAGACAGATGTTAAATAGTCACAGGAATGAGAGCATGTTACCAATTGATAGTTCTAAAATAAAACAACTTGAAAGATTCTGAACTAGATCTATTACGAGACTGTGGCAGGAAGCTGGATGAGAGAAATGCAAGCCCAAACTAAGGGAGTGGCAGTGTGATGGAGAACAGGAGATGGAGCAGCGATGTTGAGGAGGTTAGAGTGTCTAGGACATGATGATGGCCTGAATGTGGGGTGTGAAAGAAGGAGGATGTTCTCAGGGTTTTGACATTGGGAAGGCTCCAGGATTTGGGGAGGGAGTCAAGGAGGGTATGATGGGGAGGAGAACAAGGTCCCTGGTGATTCAGGAAAGGGACAAGGGCTCTGGTCTTCTCCAGGACTCATTCCCAACAGAAATGAAGACAAACAGATCCACTTCCCAGAACCTTGTGGATAGTCCATGTCCTAAGGGACTGGAGGAATAGTGGCGCCTTGAGAAGGAGGGCCCCATTCTCAGCATTGAGGGCCAAACAGAGACTTGCTGAAGGGGTAAAATAGTTCTTTAAAAATGACATATTGTACTTGGCAAGCAGAAAACAAGAGCCTGATATTTCCCTGGCCCAAGAAAGGGAAAAAGGGAGACAGTCAGGGGAGGTCCAGAGACATCCAAAAGGAAGTGACGAGTCAGAGGGGCCTCCTGACAGCAAAGAACCACACCCCTAAGAAGGATCTGTCTGCAGAGGAGGTCCTGCTTGGGCAGCCAAGGCTAGGTTACATTGTCTGCCCTCAGAGACTCACAACAACTCATGGCCAATTAAGAGAAAGCAGGGAAAGTTCCTGGCATCACAGGACCATGGCCTACGTGGGATGTGGAATGGAATCAGCCATGTTCACATTATAGAGGACACATTTTTCCAGGATACATTTTTCAATGTTGAAATATGGGCACCTCTGATATATGTGTTATCATACTGTATTATATTTTGAAAATTATCATCTTGCCTTTCATCTTATAAATTCAAGTAAGGCATAAGGGTTTTTGGGGAATTATAGAGTTTATTATGCCTATTTTCAGTGGAGAAATCAGCACAGGGAAGTCTGAGGTTGATGGAGGAGACCTCAGTGGTCAATGATGGGGCTCAGGTCAGGCTCAGAAAGGCTGAGCAGCTAGAAATGGCCTTTGTGTGTCAAATATATATATATATATATATATATATATATATATATATATATATAATCTTAAATATATACCTTGGGTCTAACCTAAGTTCTTATTTTAGCACTAGAGGCCTGGTGCACGAAATTCGTGCCCGGAGGGTGGGGTGGGGAGGGGTATGTGTGTCTGTCAGCCCAGCCTGAACCCTCCCCAATCTAGGATCCCTCTCACAACCTCTCACAATCCATGACTGCTGGCTCCCAACCGCTCGCCTGCCTGCCTGATTGCCCCTAACCACTTCTGCCTGCCAGCCTAATCACCCCCTAACTACTCCCCTGCTAACCTGATCGACGCCTAACTGCTCCCCTGCTGGCCCGATTGCCCCTAACTGCCCTCCCCTGCCAGCCTGGTCACCCCTAACTGCCCTCCCCTGCTGGCCATCTTGTGGTGGCCATGTTGTGTCCACATGGGGGTGGCCATCTTTGACCACATGGGGGCAGCCATCTTGTGTGTTGGAGTGATGGTCAATTTGCATATTACCTCTTTATTATATAGGATAACTCTCCAATAAGTGTAATAAGTGATAAAAATATAGATCTTTTCCTGGGCTATTTTTTTGTTGTTGTTAATCCTAACCCAAGGATATTTTTCCATTAATTTTTAGAGAGAGTTGAACCGAGAAAGAGGAGGAGGAGGGAGGGGAGAGGGGGAGAGAGAGAGAGAGATAGACATCAATTGGTTGCCTCCCCACACACCCCCACCAGGGCCAGGGATCAAACCCGCAACTCAGGTATGTGCCCTTGACTGGGAATTGATTCTGTGACCCTTCGGTGCACGGGCCAACAATCTAACCACTAGCTCCTGGGCTACTTTAGAAGGATGATTATGCCTGCTACCAAAAGGCATTCTACTATCCTATAATGTTTATTTATACCCTCTCCTCATGTTTATTCATGATATGAATTTTAAAAGCCTGGTACCTTTGAGCTTCTGGAACAGGCTAAGAGCTCACAAAGTTTTAAGGGAAAGGAATTGATGATACACTGAAAATGTGCCTTTTTTAATGTTTTCACAGCATGTTCTCAGGCATTTCCCCAAGTCCTTTTTCTTAGACTGACAGTAGCCATCTCCCTACCTTTTTATTCACTAAAATTCAGTTTTAGGATATAACTTAGGTTTAAACTGTCATTCTTCAAAGTGACAGAGGGACAGGAAACTGAACTGTCCAGGGTTAGCTCTAGAGAGCTATCAGAAGAGACAGTTCTTAGGTGAATCTGAGCACTCATTTCCCCAGAATTCAATCATTCATTGACAAAAATGTTTACTGAGTCCCTACTATGAGCTGGGCGCTGTTCTGGGTACTGATGACAGAACAGAGAGCAAGTGAGCAGGCCCTGCCCTTGTGGAGGTTGAGTTCTTCCATGAATGTGATAACAGGGAAGAGACCCAAAAATATTTTTTTTTATTTTTTTAATATTTTTATTGATTTCAGAGAGGAACAGAGAAGGTGAGAGAGAGAGAAGCATCAATGATGAGAGAATCATTGATCAGCTGCCTCCTGCATGTCCCCAACTGGATCAAGCCCACAACCTGGGCATGTGTCCTTGATCGGAATTGAACCCGAGACCTTTCAGTCCACAGGCCAATGCTCTATCCACTGAGCAAAACTGGCCAGGGCCAAAAAATTGTTTTAAATAAACAGGTTAAGTGCTGAGAACTAAGAAAAAAGAAAAACACTGTACAAAAGGGGAATTAGGAGAGAGCTTCCTTCAGACACAACAGTCAGAGAAGGCCTACTTGAGCATGTGACAATTAGTTAAAGCCTAGAGGATGAGAAAAATGAGTGGCCATGTGGAGAGAAAGGGAAAAGGCATTCCAGGCAGAGGAACGGGGGAGGCACAGAAGCGGGAATGCCTTGCTGCTGTGGGCTAATGAGATGGGGAGGATTCAGATTATCCAGGGCCTTGAGGCCTGAGCTAGGTGACTGAATTCAGTTGTTAGCCTATGGAAAGCCACTAGAGAAGAGGGGCAGGATCTGATTCATATTTTTAAAGGATTGTTCTGAGAATTGATTGTTGGGTAGAAGAGTCTTTTGCCCTGATGCTGGAGCCAATTACAGTTAAGAAAGAAAAAATAGCCCTAACTGGTTTGGCTCAGTGGATAGAGCATCAGCCTGTGGACTCATGGGTCCCAGGTTCGATTCCCATCAAGGGCATATACCTTGGTTGTGGGCACATCCCTGGAGGGGGGTGTGTGTGCAGGAGGCAGCTCATTGATGTTTCTCTCTCATCGAAGTTTCTAACTCTCTCTCCCTCTCTCTTCCTCTCTGTAAAAAAATCAATAAAATACATTTTTTTAAAAAGAACAGCATTTTTAAAAAAAGAAAGAAAAATATGAATACTGGTAATAAAATAAGTAACATTTATCACACATTGGTTATATGCCAGGAAGTATTTTATGCACTTCACAAGCATTCTATTAACTCATTTAATCCTCAAGACAACCCTATGAAGTAGAGTATGAAGTAGAGATTGTTGTTTTTCCATTTTACAGCTAGGGAAAAAAAAAAGGCACAGAGTTATTTGACCAAAAGCTCACCGTCAAACCCAGGTTTACCTAACTTCAAAGCCTGCACTCTGCCTCACCAGAGCCTGCACTCTGCCTCACCTAGACTAGTTGACACTGGGATCGGGAACCAAGAAGCCAAAATGTGTATCAGGGACTTATTCATTCATTCAATGGACATTGAACTTATCCAGCGCCATCAGTAAGCCAAAATCTGGACTAGGTTTGGAGATTCAAAGGTGAAGAAAGCATAGCTCTGCCCTCGAGAAGCAACCAGGCTACTGGAGGAAGAGTTTGGTCCTCAGTATGAATAAATCTGAGCTGTATGGGCTTTAGGCTTTGTGCATCCAAATCTGGGCTGTATGGGCTTTGTGCACTGACTCTGGGGCCAGACTCCTCTACTTCTGGACTTTCTAAATCAGTGATTTTCAACTGATAATGCAGTAATTATTAAAGCATGCAATACCTGGTCAGTCGGGGGCACTGACCTCTTTTCCCTTAGATCAGTAGTCGGCAAACTCATTAGTCAACAGAGCCAAATATCAACAGTACAACGATTGAAATTTCTTTTGAGAGCCAAATTTTTTAAACTTAAACTTCTTCTAACGCCACTTCTTCAAAATAGACTAGCCCAGGCCGTGGTATTTTGTGGAAGAGCCACACTCAAGGGGCCAAAGAGCCGCATGTGGCTCGAGAGCCGCAGTTTGCCGACCACTGCCTTAGATTATCAAACAAACAAAGAACAGCCTACACAATAATAGCCATCTGGTGTGAATGAATCAAAATTACACCTATTTTTTGTCATATCAGAAAAAAAAACACTTTTTTTTGGTGTGCTACAGAATTTTAGTAATTGGTTTATGTATGCCATGAGATGAGAAAAAGTAAAAATTGCTGGTCAAACTCCTCATTTAGGGCCCTAGAAAAAAACAAGAAGTGAAAAACAAGAAGTGACTCAGAGCACACAAGTTAGCAGGGCATAGCAGGGGTGAGGTTCAAGCTTTCTCTGGAGTCTCGCTCTCTTCCCCTGACCTTCCTCAAGCTGGTCCTACTGCTCTCAACCTCCAGTCTGGGCATTAGAGAAGCACGGCCCTCTCACAGAGTCTCTCTATATTCCAAGCATCTTCTTCCATCTCCCAGCTCGGTGGCAGGTGCCCAGTTTTCTGCTTCAGCAAACCTCTAGCCCAACGCCTGCTACTGAGAAACAGTCTATTAGGAGCTGATCCTCCTGCTTACTTTTACCCTGCTATGTGCAGATGTGGGTAGGTAACTGAACTTAACAGTTTGGGGAAGGAGAGAGAGAGAATGTCATGACACTGGAGGAATGGCGTCATGGCATTCTGAAGAAGCAGCAATTTTTGTAACAATCCTCCCAAACCCTTGCCTTGTTGATCAGTTTGTTCTGAGCCTCATACACAACTGCCTCTTTAAGCAAGCTGTTATTAAAGTCCCATTATGCAGGTGAGACAGATCTGGTAGAGAATTGATTACCACGTCCCTGCCTTCTGCTTGACAAATCAGCTCCAACCTCCCCTCCCCACACCTAAGAGGGGGGTGAATCGTGCTCTATTCAACATCACTCATAGGCACTTTCCCCTTTTATTCATTAGGAGCACTTCTTATGCCAGGGTGGCCTATTGACTACATGTCAAATATTAAAAGATAGAAAGGGTTGGAGAAAGCAGAGAGGATTTGCATGAAATCAAGGGTTTGTGATGATCTTTGCAGATAGGAAGGAAGATGAGGGTTGTTCAGAAAAGTCAATAGGCAGCTGATTTATTAACTCCACTCAGTCCTGTGTGGAAGCACCCGAGGGGCTGATGGGGTTCTATGTGTTCCCCAGTAAGGTAAGGCATGGCAAACGGAGTGTCCTTGCTTACTTCCTTATAGCATTCACTCACTCTACGGGGCATGCTTTAGACTGGGACCTCCACAAGGACAGAAACATGTTCTGGGCAGCAGAGTATCCTTATCACCTGAACAATACCTGGGAGGTCAGTGAATATTTGACAAATAAACAAATGAATAAAAATAATAGCTACCATTTATTGGGCTCTTACTATATACTTTACATGGGTAGCTCATTTAACCTTCACAGCAACTTAATAACACACCATTATCTCATTTCATAGATGAGTAAACTGAGACTCAAACAAGTTTTGTAACATGCCCAAGCTCACAAGGCCAATACATATTGGAGCTGGGATTTGAACCCAGGCATGCACCTTTGCTGTTCTTCTGCCTCCAACTATCTCTGTGAAGATTCCCATGATTGACACAATTGGAGGGATCTGTGGCAAACTCTGTAGCTAGAGTAGATGGGAAGATGATGTAGAACCAGTGGCTGCCTTCCCTATTGGTAAAGAACCTCAAATTTAGCAGCTAGTTGACAGTGGGGGCCTTTTGTGAGACAAATGGCTTCCTGGTGAATGTCAAGGAAGCCAATTGCAAGATACTTTCTTCTTGAAAGTCAACCCCATGCTACTGAGAAACAGTCTATTAGGAGCTGATCCTCCTGCTTAATTTTACCCTGCTATGTGCAGATTTGGGTAGGTAACTGAACTTAACTGTTTGGGGGAGGGGAGAGAGAGAACGCCATGACACTGGAGGAATGGCATCATGGCATTCTGAAGAAGCAGCAATTTTTACAACAATCCTCCCAAACCCTTGCCTTGTAGCTCCTAAAATTTGTGGTGCTGATTAGTACATGACTCAGAGAGTATCATAACCTCATAAGACACTGGGATTAGCTCCAATGCCCAAAATCCTGAAATTAGCAATGTACCTTCTATCTGAGGCCAGCCTTCTCTCTGAGAATAATTACTATAGGTTTCCAAGGTCAATGTGAACACAAGTCTTTTTCCTTTCAAGGCAGTGAAAAGTTTCATTTGTTTCCTGCTACACACTAAGCCAGAAGATGCCACAAGCATGGTATATCAAATTAATTACTGGGCATACCAAGTTAATTATTATCACCAGAAAAACATCAAGTTTTCATGGATATTTCCCCTTCTTTCTACTAGGATGCCTGTCATTTTCATATTGATTTATAAGAGCTCTTTATGTAAGAAAGACATCATCTATTGTCATATGTGTTGCAAATTCTTTCCTCCCTTAGTCTTTTTACCTTACATTTTTACTTAGGTTTTTTTATGTGTACAAGTTTGGGGAAAGGATAGTGGTTTGAAGTAACATTATTTTAAACTCAGACACACCTGGATTTGCACCCCACTTTCCAGAAAGACACATAGGCTCTGAGCGTGAGTGGTTCCATCTGTAAAATGGAGGTAATAAGCAAGCCCACCACAGAGGTGGTTATAAAGCAGCGGTCCTCAAACTTTTTAAACAGGGGGCCAGTTCACTGTTCCTCAGACCGTTGGAGGGCCGAACTATAGTTAAAAAACAAAAACAAAAAACTATGAACAAATTCCTATGCACACTGCACATATCTTATTTTGAAGTAAAAAAACAAAACGGCAAAAACACCCGCATGTGGCCCGCGGGCCGTAGTTTGAGGACGCCTGTATAAAGCTTAAGTGAGCTGATCTGTGTCATGTGCCCAGCAAGTCCTAGTCACCAGTGATGCTAGCTTCATCAGTAGACACCATCCTCTTCCTTTCATGTGGGACTGGGTAGTTTGAGGAGAGGCTCAAACTACTGAAGGAAGAGTGTGCTTCTGAGAAAAATAATTTGTATAAGAAAAAACATTTGCCCTGGTGTTTAATTTTAAATGTTGAATTACAAGATAAAAATGATACCACTGTCAGTAGTCCAAATAAATGGATTGAATGAAAAGAAAGAACCTGCCCTTTATAATACTCTTTCCAAGTGTTCTTAGAAATCTGAATATCTCATTATTTCAGAATACAGGCACTACCAGCCAGCCCCAGCCACACTCGGGTAACCACTGAAGTCTAGGTAATAGCAACTTTCGTGTGAAAAATATTAGCTGATATAAACTGCCTGAAATGACTGCTGTTTCCTTGCAGGGTTGAAGAAAGTTTCAAAACCTTATTTTGGTCCATCTTTGGCTTGTCTGAAGTGATCTCAGTGGTGCTGAAATATGACCACAAATTCATTGAGAATATTGGCTATGTTCTCTATGGCGTTTATAACGTCACCATGGTGGTAGTGCTGCTCAATATGCTAATAGCCATGATCAACAACTCGTACCAGGAAATTGAGGTAAGACCCATTAATGGAAAATCCTCTCTCTCTCTTGGTTTAATTTACATTGCTGTTTTAGGCAATGAAGGTAATGATTTTAGAACCCCTGCATATTTTTAATGTTAAGCCAAAACAGCAAACAGACATTCATTCTTCCTGGATTGCTCCAAGAAGCACTCCTGTCACCTGCCACATGGCATAGTGGGCACCACACATAAAATGGACCAACAAAGGCAGAAAGAATCATGTTCATGACTCTTTACTCTTTTACATGTTTCCCCACAGGATGGCATACAGGTGACTCATAGCAAAACAAAATAACTATATCTTTAAGCCCACATTCCCTTCTGCCTCTCATGTGTATTTATTAATTCCTTTCTGTATGCCATGCCTGTGTTAGGCATGATAATACAGAAATGACTAAGATACAGTCTGTGCCCTTGAAGAACTCAGTTCACTGAAAAAAAAGGAAAACATGTTAATCAACAAATTGTAGTGCCTTGGGCCAGCACACCCAAAGAAATCCTACAAAGTGCAGAAGGTGCAAAGCAGAGACTGTAATTGGCAATGGGGGAAGGAAGCTTGCAGAGGTGATGCCTGAAGGCCATTCAGAGACTAATACTATTCTGCCAAACAGATAAGGGAGTCAAGAGAAAATACCAGGAAGCATTCATCAAAACTAAAATGCATAATCCATAATCTATTGATGGAAGCCTTGTTTAGAACAGCAAGAAATTAAAAATAAACTAAATGAGCAATAACAGGAATCTGAATAAATAGATTATGATGCATCTCAACGGTGAGATACTGTGCACTTTTTAAAAAGGATGAAGATGTTCTCTATACACTGATTTGGTGAAACCTTTAAGATAGAGTGTTAAGTGAAAAAAATCAAGTTGCAGAACAATATACATGGTGTACTCTGTGTAAGAAAGGGAGAGCGGAGAATACATGAATATATATTAATTTATGATTGTATAAGTATCTGAAGAAGAAAAGCCTTCTGAAAGAGTATCTAACAAATGCACAGCAGGGTACTATTAAGAGGTGGTGCTAGGGGACAAAGGTGGTTGAATGCCTTTCCATTTATACCTTTTTATGTTTCAGAAATCATGTTATTGTTTTACTTATTATAAAGTTAAATAAATAAACTAAAAATTAAAACAAAATAAAATGCACTAACCCTTTCATGCAATAATTCTAATTCTAGGAATAGATCCATGCAGAAATATGATTTTACATAGTTTTTCATTAAAGAAAAATTTGGAAGTACTTCATCAATATTAGAATCTTTAAATAAACTGTAATATAGTATAGATTTTAGGATACTGTATATAATACTATATATACAATTAGAAAAACTTTGTGCTGACATAGCAAAATTCCTATGATAATAATGAGTGAAAAAATGCAAGTTATAGAAGAATATAAGTAAATCTTACTTACATGCAAATGTGAATATACAGAAAGAAAAAGAGAAAGATAGAGAAAAGATACCACACCCTCTGGGGAAGGGAGTAAGAGAGAGGAGTTTTGAAAGGGACAGTCACGTGTGCTTGTTATATCTCTGCACTTAAATTTTTTTTTAAGAAACAATTACTTGTGTATTTCTCACATAGAAAAAAATAAAGACCTCCATGTATTAGTTAGCTACTAGGTGTACCAGTTAATAATGCGGGGGTTTTTCAATAGATGGAGTTATATATATGTTGATATATATGAGATTTGATATGTATGGTATTTTGTTGTATTGACAGCAAGCTTCAAAATTTCATATGTCAAATTTGCTGAAGGTGTTAACATCATAGATATTTTTACGCGTAAAAATGTCTAATTTCATGCCAAAAAAAAGAGCATTTGCGGGAAGTATTAATTCATTACTTTATTTTGAAGAAAAGTGCTGCTGAATACTTTGGGAAGCTTATGATAAATATGCTCCATCTCAAGATACTTGTGAACGCTGGTTTAAACACTTTAAAAGTAATGATTTCTATGTGAAAGGCAAAGAACGTCCAGGTCAACTGAAAAAGTTTGAAGACCAACGATTACAAGCATTATTGGATGAAGATGCGTGTCAAACACAAAAACAACTTGCAGAAAGTTTAAATGTTGCTCAGAAAACAATTTCCAATCGTTTACAAGCAATGGGGAAGATTTTAAAGGAAGGAAAATGGGTGTCACATCAACCGAACGAAAGACAAATGGAAAACCTAAAAGTCATCAGTAAAATGTTGCTTCAACAGCACGAAAGAAAGTCTTTTTTGCATCAAATTGTGACTGGCGATGAAAAATGGATTTATTTTGAAAATCCCAAACGCACAAAATCATGGGTTGATCCAGGTCAACCATCAACATCGACTGCCAAATTGCTTCAGAAAAGACAATGCTCTGTGTTTGGTGGAATCAGGAAGGTGTGGTGTAGTATGAGTTTCTAAAACCAGGTGAAACAGTTAATACTGATCACTACTGACAACGAATAATCAATTTGAACCACACTTTGAACGTAAAACTACCAGAATGTTCCAGAAGACACGGCAAAGTAATTTTGCTTCATGATGACACACCATCACACACTTCAAAACCAGTTAAAGACACATTAAAAGATCTTGCCTGGGAAGTACTAACCCACCCATTGTATTCACCAGACCTTGCTCTTCAGATTACCACTTGTTCCAATCGATGGCACACGCACTTTCTGAGCAACACTTTAAAACATACGAAGAAGTGGAAAGTTGGGTCTCTGAATGGTTTGCCTCAAAACAAGAAAAGTTCTATTGGGACGGTATCCACAAATTACCTGAAAGATGGGGGAAATGTGTAGCTAGCGATAGAAATTACTTTGAATAAAGCACTTTTGATGTTTCTCTTGAAATTATAGTGTTTTCTTTGATTACAAAATCCGCATTATTAACCAGTACACCTAGTAGATCTTCCATAACAAAATACCACCGACTGCGTGGCTTAAACAACAGAAAGTTATTTACTCACAGCTCTGGAGGCTGGAAGTCAAGATCAAAGTGTCAGCAGGGCTGTTTTCTCCTAAGGCCTCTCCTAGGTTTGCAGGTGGCTGCCTCCTCATTGTGTCCTCACATGGCCATTCTTCTCTGTGCATGCATCCCTGGTGTATCTTCTTCTCCTTATAATGACATAAGTCATACTGGATTAGGGTCCCATCTTTATAACTTCATTTAACCTAAATGACTACTTTGAAGGCCCTATTTCCAAGTACAATCACATTCTAATGTACAGAGGATTAGAGTTTCAACATATAAATTTTAGGAGGACACATTTGGTCCATAATGCCCTCCAAAAAAAAAGTATGCTAAATAGTAGGAACAACACAGAGAGGGGTCAAACAATGTGATAGATTATGCAAGGAAAAGAGGCAAGAGGTGAAAGGCAGAGATGAGCTAGACCCTGAAGCCCTAATTTCCCCTCCTATCCTCCCCACCCTCCTCATACCCTCTCCCTGCAAAAATGCAGCATCTGTCGAGAAACATTTTTTTAAAAGTGCTATGCCTATTTGGTCACCTATGTGGATGAGCTATTGCTAACTAGCCCTCCCTGCCCTTCTGGGCCTCAGTTTTCCCATGTGTAAGAGAAACCAGATGGTGCCTAGTAATCTGTGGGTCTCTGTACCACTCACCTGAGATGGTTGGCCCCATCCTAACAAGCATATCATGCTTTGGTCCAAATGAATGTGAAATGTAAAGCCATGTTATTGACGCCTACTAGTTTGGGGCAACCCTGTGGCTTGTCAAGTTATCCCAACAATGTGTGACACAAGATAGGCAGAGCTCACTGCAGCCCACACTTCTCATCAGGTGAGAGCCCTTGTCCCCCACCCATCTCACTAGCGTTATGTGTGCAGGAACACGAGAACTGGAATAAGGCCTCTTGAAAGTGCCCACTACTCAAGATCACACTGAATTTTGATAGAGTACATATTTATAAAACCTTCCATGAGAACACTTATTTAATCAGTCAATAGATCCTCAATATCTATTGTCCAAATCCACGCACCCCCCTCCTCCTCTGCCCCACCTGCCCTCCTCCATCCTATCAGGTTGCCCACGTGCCCTGGCTCCTTGCCCTCTTGTCTCCTCAGGAGCCACCATTATCCTGACTCCATATGCATCATCACCCTCTCCCTTCCTATCTAGACCTTCCTGTCAGCATTTAAGTAAGTCTCTGGATCTTAAAAGGTAACTACAAAAAATCCTCCCTCAATCTCACTTTCTAGCTCTCAATCTCTTCCTCTCCTACTCTTTACTGCCAACTTTCTCAAAAGTTGTCTCAAGAGTTGTTTACACTTCTCACTGCCTCTCCCACTAATTAACTCCCACTCTTCTCCATCTCCCAGCCCACCCACACTTTGACATGGTTGGGAACTACACATCCCTTGGATCTCAGCTCAAATGCCAGCCACCAGGACAGCCTTCCCTGATACCCAGGGCCAGGCCACAGGCCTGAATACCAGAGCCTCCCACAGCTCTTAGCACACAACACTAGGTAAAAGTCTAGCTGGTGTATTGTTTAACATACTCGTGTCATTAGCCAAATTGTGTGTTCCACAAGGGCATGGATTGTCATCCCCAGTGCCTACCTAGCACCTGCCAGAATAACAGTAGGTGCTCTATAAATGTTTGCTAAATGCCTGAAGGTTGAACATTATGCACTGTGTTACTCTATAGAGATTTTAAAAATATAGTATTGCCATAGCCAGTTTTTCTCAGTGGATAGAGCGTCGGCCTGTGCACTGAAAAGTCCCAGGTTTGATTCCAGTCAGGGGCACACGTCTGGGTTTCCAGTAGGGGGCATGCAGGAGGCAGCCAATCAATGATACTCTCTCTCATCACTGATGTTTCTATCTCTTTCTCCCTCTCCCTTCCTCTCTGAAATCAATAAAAAAAATATTTTTTTAAAAAGATAGTATTTACTGAGGGTTTACCAATAGTCTGACACTAAGCGTTTTTCAGCCATTAATTCCTTTAATTCTCACAACAACCTATGAAGTAGGTATTATTATCCTCATTTTACAGATGAGGAAACTGAGGCCCAGAGCAGCTAAATTACCTGCCACGGTGACACAGCCTATAAGGAACAGAGCCAGGCGGGCTCCAAAGCCCATGTTCCCACCACTATATCACCATTCCTCTCAAGTCGAGTGTCCCTGTCACACCTCTCTGTTGTACAAGGAGTGACCCCTACCCTCACAAAGCTCCCAGTCTAAAAAGATGTCCCATAGCCGAAACCGGTTTGGCTCAGTGGACAGAGCGTCGGTCTGCGGACTAAAGGGTCCCAGGTTCGATTCCAGTCAAGGGCATGTACATTGGTTGCGGGCACATCCCTGGTGGGGGGTATGCAGGAGGCAGCTGGTCGATGTTTCTCTCTCATCGATGTTTCTAGCTCTCTGTCCCTCTCCCTTCCTCTCTGTAAAAAATCAATAAAATATATTTTTTAAAAATAAAATAAATAAAAGGATGTCCCATAGACCAGGCCAGGTGCTGATGGGGTCTCAGCAAAAGCAAACAAAATGACCACGCCTACTGGTGATGACCTTATATTACATGGCACATCCCTGCAACCTCACACAGATGCTTGAATGTAACGAATGCCTGTGGGGAGAGGAAACTACCACTCCTAGAGCACATACTCGATGCCAATCTCAGGGCTATGTGAGGGAGGCAGCATCATCTCCAGAGCCCAGGCCTTTCTATTGGTAAAAATACCCAGTGGAGAATAAGAAAAAATGAACTGGCTGTTGTTTTCTGTGCTGAATCCAAGAAGTGGAGATCTTTTAGAATGACTAATTGCATAAGGTATTAGTGAGAGCAAACTCCCCAGTGTACCCCTGTATGAGGATCCACAAATGTATCAGAGTCCTGTTTAGAAATCTGCTTTCAGAACTTGGAGACTACACCCCCACCCCCACCCTCACCCCGAGATTGAGTTCGGTTGTTAAATCATAGCCTTAAACAATAAAAATAAAAATAAATCATGGCCTTTGATGGTGTCTTGCTGTTTCCCTTGTTCACAGGAGGATGCAGACGTGGAATGGAAATTTGCCCGGGCAAAGCTCTGGCTGTCTTATTTTGATGAAGGAAGAACTCTACCTGCTCCTTTCAATCTAGTGCCAAGTCCTAAATCATTTTATTATCTCATAATGAGAATCAAGATGTGCCTCATCAAACTCTGCAAATCCAAGGCCAAAAGCTGTGAAAATGACCTTGAAATGGGCATGCTAAATTCCAAATTCAGGGTAGGTAGCATGGAGTTTATGGGTCTAAGAAGGCAGCAGGAGGGAGAGGAGGAAGTTGTATGTGTTTCAAAAGGGCCCCTGATACAAGGAGAGCCAGGCACCAAGAGGGGCCGATACTTTTCAAAACTCTGGGCACATCAGCAAAGCTACAGCACCAGCAGTAGTGCTGGGGGTCACCTGCTCCCTGCAGCTCCTTGGGCAGGTGCATTGCTGGGGGCTCAAGCCCAGGCCCCAGTTTAGGGGAACTCCTTAATGGACTTGGAAGTAGATAGCTCTTCCTAGAATGTAACTGGAGAATGATCTCTGGGAAGAAAGGTTCCCTGCCCATTATCTCCTCCTCCTAGGGATTCTCAATATTCGCACATTAAAACCTCTAAGGAGTCCTGGAGGACACATATAACTTTAACTCAACACTTTCCAGAACTGACAAACAATATTCCATAACCTGTTGGCATACTACAGAACTAAAGTGTTCTAGGAAGCCAAGCAGCACTGGGCATATTGCCCTCCCAAGGGTCTTCTTTTTAGGGACCATCCCAAAAGTGGGTGTTATTCAAGTCCTACTAGGTATGTATGAATTACGTATTATGCATGTATTTTTCTTCTAGAAGACTCGATACCAGGCTGGCATGAGGAATTCTGAAAACCTGACAGCAAATAACACTTTCAGCAAACCCACCAGATACCAGGTAACCACACTCTACTCAGGCATGGGCAGAAGTGGATTCCATTAAGGCACAGATTCAGTCACATGGCTGTGTCATCCCCTCAGAACACCACTGCAGTCTTTCCTTCATTCAGTCAATATTTACTGGGTACTTCCTGTATGCCAGGCACTGTGCTAATTAATAGGGATAAAGGTATGTTTCCTACTTAATGGCACTTCAGTCCAGTAAGGGAGACAATGAGAAAGTAAACACACAGATACATACATTCAAACTGATAAAAGTGCCAAGAAGAGAACAACAGGATGAAAAGATGGAGAAAACAGGGAGACCCTGCTTATAGGAGGAGGCCCCTTCAAGGAGAGGGCAGTTAGCTAAGACTTTGTGGATGATTAAGAGGCAGCATGTGTAGCCTTCCAGGCAGAGGGAAAACTTCAGCAAGAGCTGGAGGTGAGAAACTAGGCAGGTCCAGAGAAGCTGGAGCCCAGCCAGCAGAGGGGAGGGGAGGGGAATAAAGTCAGAGGAGAAAGCATGCAGCCAGACCAAGATTAGGGTGTCGTCTACATGACCACTGAGTAAGGAAGTTGGAGGAGCTTAACTTGGGGGTGAAGATAAAATTTTATTTATGCTTTAAGAGGTCTACTTAATTGCTATAATGAGAGGAAATTGGTGGGGATTATCTGAGAGTAAGCAGGGAGACCAGTGAGGACAATGTGACAGTCCTGCAGGTACAGGGGATGGTGGCTTGGATTGGGGTATGAGTAGGATGATGGAAGGAAGCAGAGATTCTGGATATAGAGCCAATGGGACCTGAAGCATACAAACAGGTATGCAGTAGGGAGAGGCAGCATGACTCCCACATATTTGTCTTAAGCTACCAGGTGGCTACTGCTGCCTTCAGTGAGCACCTGGCCTTAGACTCCCAGCCTGCAACGTCTGCTATAAAAATCAGAAGATGACCTCTTGTCCTTACATTGCTTTTGGAAATTCATGTCAAATCTTTGTATCCGTTTGAATCAGCCCATGAGCCAGTGATAAGTGGCAACTACAGGTTATTGATTATAAAAGAGCAGCCATTCTTTTCCTGACTCTGCCCTATGATCAGCAGTTTGATCCATGCTGATCATTTCTTATCAGATGAAAATTTGAAGCTGTTCTGAGTGTTCCTCTGGGCCCAGGTGATATGTCCCTAGCGCCACCATCCCAGAGGGAGCAATTGAAGATGTAGCATCTTCCAGACACAGAACCTTAATTGAATCTCCATCTATATTTCAGAAGTCAGCTGTGCGGTTAAGAGGATTTAAGTACAACTAAGAAATGACTCATCCCTCAAAGTACTAGTATTATCAGATGACACAGGCTAAAAATTGGCAATGGGCAAATCTTATATTTAATCACACATAAAATCGGGCCTGCCTAGTTTGATCTGCTTTGAGTTATTTTACAGGACAAATCCTTTGGCCAGTGGAAGGATTTTCCTTTCTCAGCTTCTCAGAGAGAAGTTTGGATTATCTGTATTACCGAAAAGATAGATAACTCCAGGGTTAAGGGCCAAATCTCTCCTGCTGAGATAGAGGAAGACTCATTATGTGGTGAATGTCCTGTACCCAGAATGAATCCTTTGTAAGCAAAACCATTTTCAAAGGCCATCCCAGGGCCATTCCATTTCTGTTCTCTATCATCATTGGGTGAGCATGGCAGCCTCCCATCCCTTGGAGAGTTTCCTGCTATGATGAAAAAAAACTGGTCAGTTTGCAGCTTCAGACTACAGATAACCTTGGAAAGCTGCTCACCCAGTGTTCTGTGAATCCATCATGAAAAGCCTGAGGCTACTTATTCAACAGTTGTCACAGAAAAGAAGGAAAACTGAACCAAAGCTATCAGAGGACAGTAAAGAGGAGCAGAGAGCACCTTGCATTTGCACTTTTGCACTTTGTTCAGCCCTGCTCACGAGTTGTGCTTACACAGGAGTAAACCTTGAGAAGACATGAAAGGAGAGCTGGGAGCAGACTAGACGTGAGCATTGGTGTGATCTCACCATATTGCTGTGAGAGGGGCAGTATCTTTAACCCCATTTTACAGATGAGAGAACTGATGCTCAGTGGCAAAGGTCACACAGCTGGTTGAACTGAGATCTGATTCAGAAGGACACAGTCTTTCACCACACACGCTGCCCAGGCACAGGCCCACCTTTCATCTTCACAGTGTTGCACTAGAGCCTTTCTGGGACATGCCCTTCCTGTGCTTGACAGTCATTATGGAAGATTCAGCTGAGCCTTTGCAACCTGAGGGAAGGCAAGGAGCAATGGAGGCACTCCACTATCACCGGGTAACAGTAACTGGGAAACACAGTGAAGGACTCAGGCAAGGATCCACAAGGCTCATCTTTTTTCTTGGGCCCATTGGTGGCTTCCCAGCTGCATTGCTTTCTTCCCAAAGCAACTTCCAATGTGCAGAGATCAGGAGAAGCCCAATCTGCTCCCTCTGTTCCACTATCCAGGCTGCACCCAGAGCTGCCATCTCACTGAGCACAAACGCAGCCAGCCTCTGACACCTTCTCGGTTCTGAGAAATACTGTAACATTCCCAGTAACACAAAGGCCCTTTGTTCACCCATGTGTGGTTTTGAAGCTTGTTTCCTTTGTGTCTCTTCCACAGATCTGCTTGATTGTTCAATCTTAGTGCCTCAGATGTTTCTTTTAAGCTGTCAGTTCTTCGTTCTTGGATTGCTCTCCATTGTAAGGGAAAGCATTTCCTTCAGACTTCAGAGGATCTCTGTGCTTTGCTTTCTTAGGCTTCCAGGGATCTGAATTTTTATTTTTAACAAAACTGGTTCCTTTCTTTTGCAATGTTTTCCCCCCAGCCTGGGTTCTATGGACATGAGACTAAACAATGGAACAAAACCATGATATCGACAAGGTTGCCATCGTGTGCCTTCTATCAAAGCTCCCATGACCTGTTCCAAGATCCGTGTGTCAATTTCTTGGGGTGTGTACTGACCCCATATACGCACTCTCTGAGAGGTAGATTTCCTTCAAGGAAACAGCAAATAATCCATATCCTAAATGAACCACAGAATCTAGGCAAAGTTCATCATTCAAATAAGCCCATCCTTGATAATACAATATCTTCCCCCAAATCCAATGGGGAGTCCTCTTTTTCCCATTCTAGATAGCCTTTTCTGTAGAGATCAAAGCAAATAGAAGAGACAACTTGCCAGTGCTGATTTCCTCTATTCTGGTGTCTGATGAACCCAGTGTGACACATGAATGTCCTATGATGCATTCTGTCCATTCTCTTCCAAATGTTCCTCAAGTTCAATTTTCCTAGGTGAAAATACTTGCTTCCCTCTGGATTCTACTTCATTTGCCATCTTCAACATACCATATGTATTCTCTTCTTCATTATGTCGTTAGCTGCCCTGGCTGCACAGAGAGGGTTGTCTCTTCCACAGAAAGACTTTCTATTTTCCCTTCACCAGCAGCAGCCAGACATCAGCGGTCTCTTGGAATATGGGCAAGGGGAACTGTGTACCTTCTTTCCTGGATTTAGGTCTCAAGGTCACAACCATCCTTATCCATCATCCATCTCAGTAATAATTCTTTTGCCTGAGTTATGTCACTAAATAGACTCATCTCTGGCTCTTGCTAAATGCATGGGGGAGGTGGGCCAAGTGGCCACCGATGAAGGTATGTAAACTTGGAGAAAGCTTATCATCTCCTTGCAGTGAAGGAACTCTATGGAAGCTAGCAAGGAGATACAGCAGATTAATCATGAAGAAACACGCTTTCCTTAATGCAGTGAAGGAGGGAGGGCTTTTAATGTCCATCTTTTCTGGAAGCAGAGATCCTGTGTAGCATCCATTTTAATAGAGCTTTGGAGATGACTGGATCAGAAAACTATGGTACTTCTACACAATGGAATACTATTCTGCCATAAAAAAGGACTTCTTACCATTTGCAGCAACCTGGATGGAATTGGAGAACATTATGCTAAGTGAAATAAGCCAGTCAATGAAAGAAAAATACCACATGGATAATAAAGAACATTATAAACTGATGAACAAAAAGATAGATACAGAGACGGTAAAGCATCAAACAGACTGTCAAATTACAGCAGGAAGGTTAGGGAGAGGTGAGGGAGATAAGAGATCAACCGAAGGACTTGTATGCATGCATATAAGCATAACCAATGGACGCAAAACTCTGGGGGGTGAGGGCATGTATGAGAGTGAGTGGGGGGGGGGGGGCAATGGTAAGATATGTACACATATAATACCTTAATAAAAAAAAACTAGATCTTTGGGGGTTATTTTCTAGCTGTTTCAGACTTCCTGGAGACAAGACTGGCATCTTGCTCCTGCTGATCCCAAGTTGTCTGACATGCACATGTCAGAGAGGAAGCTAGAACCCCATCAGGACATGGAGTTTGTAAGCAACTGACAGACGGTCACACTGTTCTCCCATTTTTCTTGAAAGGCAACAACTAACTAGACCCCCTTAAATTGTACCAGCCTGAAAGTTTGCTGTGGGAGAATACTTCTGAATTCCTCTTCAGTAAGGATGTTAGATGTTTGGTATCTGGGTTGTTTATTCTGTTTGTGTGGGTTGTTGTTTGTTTTCTCAGAGACTGGTTTTGGATAAGTTTTGTTTTGTTTCTTCAATTCAAAGTGAAAAGAGCATTAATGAGCCCCATGGAAAGGCATATATTCTTGTAACTTAGGTAACCTGCCTCAATGACCAGAAGAATATCAATGAGGAACCTGGCACTAACTACTAACATGACAAGACCCAGACCTTGAGAAAGGACAGCAGGAAGGGAACTTGCTAATTAATGATTCAGCCTGAAATTGGTACACAGTTCGAACCATAGAGCAAGTAGACCCTCAGCCAGCTGAGGGCTGGGGAGGGACAGCACTGGTCTAAGTGGACTGACAGAGCTCGCCAGAGAGAGCATTTGCCAGGACCAGTCTAAGTCTTGGAATCACAGAGCCAGGAGACACCTCCTCAGCAAGGTCTTCACCAACAAAGGCACTAAAAGAACCACTGTTTGATGATAATAATAAGTTAAATCCTCTAGCTCTTTGCATCATGTCTTTTACTTGCAAGAAGCTTTTCCTGAGCCCATGTAGTCAGAGAGAACTTAACCTGCTTGACATCCCACAGCTAAGCTAGGGACAGAATTCAGGTCCCTTCTATCTAGAAAATGCTCCTCTGTCCCCTCAGTCCTCAGGTGTGAGCAGGTGAGCAGATCATAGGAAGGGATGACCAAGGAGCAGGGAATCCCTCCCTCTCTGTCTGGCTGCTCATCTCTTGCAAGATTCAAGTCTCAGCTACCAGAATACTTTTAAATCCTGTGATTTCGCAAGAACCTTGGAACAACTAGCTGGCAAAATCCAAAGTTCACCCCCTTTAGTTTTTCTTACACTTGGCTCTATTCTTGGTGTCTCCTGTTTGTTCATGCTTAAAGAATCTAGTGTCTGCATATTAAATGAATCTGCAAGCCAAACCCTTCCCCTCCAACATGACAAGGGATGCAGGATCAGACACGTGGAGTTTCTTGGCAAAACTTCCCGAAGCCTGGCTATATCTGTTTCTGCCTGTGATAGGAATTTTCCAAGGTATGGTGGGCTTGTCCTCCAACCCTGGTCCTGATTCTGTACTAAGCACATCTCCACTCACACTCAGCACCTCAGAGGAATACAGCTCCACCAGGCTGGCTGCTAAGACTTAGTACTCCCTCCTGATCACATCAGTTGTGTGTTTCAGAGCTGAAGCCCTGAGAAGAGGACATAACAGGCTGAACTGACCGAAATCTGCGGGAGGGGGGAATTGTACATACACAGTGCAGGCTGCCTCCGGGCTTAGCCAAGCTTGTCTGATGCCTTCCTTGTGTTCACATTTCAGAAAATCATGAAACGGCTCATAAAAAGATATGTCCTGAAGGCCCAGGTGGACAGAGAAAATGATGAAGTCAATGAAGGTAAGAGACTGGATCAGTTTCCTGCAGGGCGGCAGGAGTTGAGCAGGGTCTCACCAGGCTACAATCACGGTGGGGTTGAGAAACACTAGGGTTGTCACATTCTGGGAGCCTGGAAGTGAGACAGGATGGAGCCCGCTGGACCTGAGGCAGTGGCAGAATCAGAAGGAGGTGTGTAGGACTGAGACCTCTAGTCCCTTGCTGGCTGTCAGCTGGGACAGCCCTTAGCTCTAACCTCAAGTCCATCCTCTAGTCTGACTGTAGCATGGAGCCACTCATCTCAGAACCAGCTGTGGGACACACAGCTCCCCCCACTTCTCATGCTGCCACCTCTCATGCTCCTTCTGTCATCACCTCTCTGAGCCACTCTTCCACTTAAAAACTTGTGATTAGATTGGATAAACCAAAATCATCTCCCTATTTAAGATCAGCTGATTAGCAACCTTAATTCTATTTGCAACTGTAGTTCCCTTTTGCCACATCACATAACATATTCATAGATGGGACACCAGGGATTAGGATCGGGATATCTTTGGGGAGTGGAATAATTATTCTGCCTACTGAAGTGGTGGCTGCTTTGAGTTGGCCTCATGGCCATTGAGTTCAGGATGGCCCAGAATTCCTCATTCCATGGTGCACATGCAGGTAACAGCAGACTACCCACATCCTTCTCATTCTGCCACTGTCTCAGCCCAGCTGGCTCCATCCTCTCACTTCCAGGCTCTCAGAATCTGACAACCCCAGTTTCTCAACCCCACCTCAAAGTCACTTGTTAAAAATACACATCCAGACCCAATGAAACAGGCTCCTCCTTAAATAAAGGCACAAGTCTCCCCTCACTTGAGCCACAGGGGCCTACAGGAAGAGTCTGGTGAATATCAGTAACCCTCTGCCTCACCCTGGGGCTTTCCCTCTGGGCTGAAGCTATCTAGGGGCTGAGCAACAGCCCTACTACCTACCCCTACTTTTCTAGCTCAATCATAAAATTGCCTGGAGCAGTGTGTAATTGTGACTGACAGGAAGATACCTAGTCACAGAAGGTGGGGCTGCTCAGGTTTCATGCCCCTGGAATTACACTAAGAAACTTCGGCTCAGTGAAGCTCCCAGTGAGTTTTGAGGGATGTCAAAACTGACCGAATTGTACCTTTAAGACCTCTACATTGTATGTATGTAAGGCATGGCTAGAACACAGATGTGAATACTGTGTCCTCAGGCAGTGACTTTCAGTATCTATAATATCAGGAAATATTCTACTCCCCTCTGTGGTTAATAAAACAGTTCCCACAGCCCAGGCCCATGTGGATTTCTAACCATGTGGTTCACTGTGGAAATAAGTGGAAGTCCTCACTTGGGGGTCCCTTGTATGGAAGGAGGGGGCAGGAGGCTTGTCACAGGGCTTCCATGACATAGTGCTGCTTACATGGTCGGGACGGGCCTGGCACCTGTGTTGGCTGCCCAGTTCTATGGCTCCGTTAATCATGCTAAGCTGCTCCCTTCACACTCGGGAGTTTCTCCCCTCTGCAAATAATGACAGAGCAATACAGGGTGCATCATGAAAACAAGGGTTCCAGTTAATGAGGGTGTTACTCAGACTCTTAAAGTCTGCCTTTATTGGCTCTAAGACCAATATTCTAACAATCATTATATGAAATAGATACTAGCAATTTACAACCCTGATCTTGACTCCTCCATCTATCTCAAACCCTTATCAGAGAGCTTAACCAGGAATGAGAGGAGAGCAGTCTCAAATGGATGGGTATGTCCTTTAGTGGTAGCAGGTCAAAAAGAAGCCCCTGTCCCCTCACCAACACCCCTGGTGGGCTAGACCAGCAACCTGGCATTCTGTTGGAAAACAAACACCCAAATGCATGTGGAATGAGCGCCTCCTGCCTGCCCTCCTGCCTGCTCACACTCACCAAAATCTCACCTGTCCTTGCAGGTGAACTGAAGGAAATCAAGCAAGATATCTCCAGCCTGCGCTATGAGCTTCTTGAAGAGAAATCTCAAGCTACTGGAGAGCTGGCAGACTTGATCCAACAGCTCAGTGAGAAATTTGGAAAGAATTTAAACAAAGACCACCTGAGGGTAAACAAGGGTAAAGACATTTAACAGCCCATATGGGCATCTATAACTTCTACCAGCATTCCAAGGCCAGGCTGAATGCCCTGGCCACCAGCCCTGGTGGCGAGGGTCCCAAGCCCACTCCCCTAGGACCCTAAGGAGATCCACTGGCTCTGTCCGAGCAGCCTTGCTGATATGTGCAGCCCAGTGGCCTGCCTGGATCCAGAATTGTCATGAATCGAGGCTGTTGAATGAGAAACATGACCACAGGAGGGGAGGAAGTGCCCCCACACTCACACACATACACGTGTGGGACCTTCAGTCCAGCCACAGTGACATACGTCCAGTGGCTAGTGCAGGAAAAGGCCTTCTGGGATGCACATGCACCCTCCCCCTGTACATGGAACGCAGTTCTGTCTGTGTCCTGGGAAGACAAACCACCTCACCCCATGCGCCCCTTCTCAACCCCTCCCTGCCACCCACACATCCAAACACAACCGGGAGGTAACCTGTGATCTATTCTTAAGTGCCAGATGAGAACACAGATAGCCTAATAGCAAAATAGTTCTATTTGTTTATAAAAAATTTAAAAATACTAAGTCAAAAACTGCAGTGTAGGTAGCACTGTTCAAAATCCAAATGATGTATTTTTACCTTTATTAAGATTATCTTGTATTTACTATTTTTACCTAAACTGAAAAGAAATAAAATTACCTCATAATAGCCTGGGGAGCCTCTGTGAATGTGCTACCCTCTTGCTGTCCTGTGTCCTGTCTGGAGGTGGATTTGGGAGTCCATGAACCAGTGGTTCTCTGGGAAGAAAATGGGGCAGGTGTGAGGAGGGAAGACACTCACCCCCTCACCAGGGTCATGCAGCCATCCCCACCTAAAAGCCCCTCCTCCTATCCCCATAACTAGTGACCCTAACCTCACCAAGGTCAGGAAGGAGAAAAAGGAAATGGTGAGCAATATGTTGTCTCTGGCCCACCTCTCACCCACTCCCCCTGTGTGTGTTTGGTTGGGGGTAAAAGGGGGAGGAGGGCTGCAGGAGTGCCAGGTGAAAGGGAACCAACAATCTTTCTGAAGAAGCCTAGGTGTGAGTGGGAAGACTGGCCGCCAGAGGGCGCCCCAGTCCCAAACAACACCCATTCGGAGCAGGCTGGTGATATCTTTGGACTCCAGGAGAGCCCCCTAGCCCCCAAGCCCCAAAGAAACAGCTATAGTAACACTAGCTGGATGTACTGAGTGAGCAGTTGCCGAGTACCAGGAACTGTGCAGATGACTCTGCCTGCATCAGTCCACTGAACCCTCACAGCAACCCTGACCAGGGTCACAAATTCAGATTCCTTGTAGACACCTTAAAAGAGTAAAATACATGTGTGTTTTATGTATGCATATGTGTGTGGGGGGTGTCATGACATACAGTATATCTTCAGAGATGAAAGTTTTTTACTTAACTTTGCTCTAAGAAAAGAGCAGATCAAATGGGGCAATGAACAGAACTGAAGGTGGTCCCAGCACTGGGGGTGGTGAGGGGCACAACAAACTAGAAGGCTATGCCCTCCAAAAACTGGCCAAGGATATCAGCCTAGCCAATTACTACCCTGAGGAATACAGGCTCAGTTTTGCCAAATCTTCCCAATTTCTTGGGGGCGGGGGGAAGCCCACATTTGTTGGGTCCATGGTAACTGGAGAAGATGCCCTGAAATGTAGCTCCATATCTTGGCCCTCCTAGCACCACCACCCAGTGCTCAAACAAAAAATAAACAGAGGCATCAGAGGGACACCAGGGCATAGTGTGTGTTCAGGGAGCTTTACAGAGGTAAACTCTGCTTCTGACCTGTGAATCCAAAAGTGCCCATCAGACTGTGTGCTTGTCTTTGTGGTGGTGCACTGTTCTGGAGAGAATACCTATAGCTTTGCTCAGATACTCCTTCACGGCCCCCAAAGCTTGGTGAGGGCTGAATTCATTCAGGAGATATTTACTGAGCCCCTTGCCAGGTGCAGGGGATGAGACACATGCTTCCAACAGGGCTTCTTTTGAAGCCTGGACTCTGACGAGAGAGGCTGAGATGCTCTGTAGGAAGAGCAATTGATTTATCCAGGGAACATATTAGCAACATTTCTGGAAGATTTCCTTTCAGATCCCTCACTTGTCTTCATCAGAATGCTGATAAACACTTCTAAGATGCATTATTCAATTTCCCTATCTGCCTTCGACCAGAGGCAGCTGGCAACCCCATTTTTAAATCCCAAGGCGTCTTTTCCCTATCACACCTATGTCTCAAATTCACCCTGTAAGGAGATAAATGGGGACAATCCCACTAAGTAATTAAAAATTATCCATTAGGCTTTAGATGGCACGTCTGGGAGGTGAAGGTAGTCCAGGAATGGATTCATGGCTGCTAGAAGGATATGGGGGAGGAAAGGAACCTCTCTTTTGTCAAAAGCTTTTAGAGAGGCCTTGGAAATGAGGGCTGGCAGAGCTATCAGCCTGGAGTGGGAGGGGTGGAGGGGAGGCAAGAGCTTAGTTATTTTCCAGGCACTGACAACCTTCCTCATCCCCTCTTTGCCCCCACTCCCCCGCCCCAATCTCCTTGGCTCCTGTTGAGTTAGCCAGACAGGGGAAGCAGTTCTTAGAAAAAAAACAGAAGAGTGAAGACTGGAGTCTGGGAGAGGCTCAAGGGCAGACAACAGGAGGAGAAAGGGCCCAAACCCTCCCTGAAAGGTCCCCAGACACCCCCAAGTCTTGCACACTTCCTAAAGCACCAGATCCATCCCCTTACAACACTCCGTATGCCTGCCTTTGTTTAGTCTGTAGCTAATGTATACATGTAGGCCTGCCTCTGCTGCTCAGGGGAAGCTCCATGAGGGGTCCAGGTCTGTTTTATCCCCACTGTGCCCTGGCATAGAGCCAAGGACTAGCCACTCAATGAATCACTGCTGGACCCCAGTTTTCTCAGATTCCTTCAAATGGCACCATCAGGCTCTGAAATCTGATGAGTCTGGGAAATACAAGCCATCCCTGCTGCAGCTCAGTGCAGGGTCAGCAGCAACGTGCGCCTGGTTCCCTCTGGCCACAGCATGAAAGTAGGCCTGGCTCTGGCACCCTCTGCTATTACTGAACTTCTTCAGACGCTGCCCCTGCCCCAAGCCAGACAACCATCGTGCAGACCCGGCTGGGGGTGCTGAGGGACACAGGAATGGCAGCTCTGCCCAGGTCTCCTGGTAACCAGTAGTTAAGCAGCAAGTTCTCCAGCAACCTGTCACCTTCTCATGGCTCATATTAGGACTCCACAAATCCTAGTGACACTTCATGCACAAAAACCCCCAAGTAGTCCCTAGAGCTATCCCTAAAGGACAAGTGCTCATACACTTGAGAAAGCACAGCCGGCCTCCTCTGCCCATCATAGGGCATCTCCTTCTCTCCCAATAAGGCCCAGAAGACAAAAATTTGGCCAACACAGTCTGAGCTGTGTTCCCTAAGTGGGTACAACTCTGTGAGAGCTCTTCCAAAGGGGCCATAGGCCTGGGAAGGCCACCACACGACACCTTCATGTCTGTTGCCCCCACCCCACAGGGAGTGGGGGTGAGACACCTTGCCCTGCTCAGGAGCACAGTGTCTGGTTAAAAATAAGTGGTCGCACCACCTGTCACTCCTCAAAGTGCTCATTAAGGCTTATGCAAAGTATAGAATCTGAGGCTCCCAGAGGCTGACAGGAATTAGGAGTTTTGATCCGCTGAGGCAGGAGGCAACGCCCCATTCTATGTTTATCACATCTCTTCCCCTCATGCCTTAAAAGGTGGTGGTGCCAGAGGGAAGGGACTGTAGGAGAGACACATAGGTATAAATCAACTCAGGCTTGTTAACAGGCAGCAAAAGCCCTTCACCCGGGTCTGCAGACATGCAAGCCCCCGGCCTGCACTGGCTCTTCCTAGAGAAGCCCACTGACTCAGCCCAGGATCACCCCAGTCAAGCTGTAGGCTGAACTGTGCCCTTTACCTCAGGGAAGGAATGACACAAACTTGGGGGGAAAATAAATGTGACCCAGGCTTGGGTTCCCAAAGGTCTGAGTCTTTAAAGGAGATGATTGGATAAAGAATCCACAAGTTTGAGAGAAAGCATGTTTGAAGAGCACAGGGCTCTCCTGCCTGTGAGGGATAAGTGCTCTGATGCCCACAGAAATGGGGACCACAGCTGGAAGGCCACCTCCTCGCCCAGCTGCCCTTCCACTGGCTTCCAGAGAGACAGGAGGCCGAGGAAGGAAGAGGGGACCCAGCCCAGGCCAGGGCTAAGTGCCCTTTCATTACAACATATTTAAAATGTGTCTGAGTGTCTGAGTCTGAAATAACTGGGTCAAATAGAGCCCATCTCGTGTTGACAAGGATGCAGCAACAGCTGTGCTGGCTGACAAAGAGGCCAGGCCCCCAGGTCCTGTGGTGCTCACCCCACACACACAGGCCAACGGCTCACCCACCCAGCAGTGTGCTGGGCTAAGAGAAGGCAAAAGAAGGCAATTTACAACGAAGTAAAAGTTCAGGGTCACTTTCAGGTGTCTCAGCGCAGATGTAGACACTCCCAGGGTAGTCAACACTTGTAATGTTGCCACTTCTGCCCACCCACCTCCAGAACAGTGCGGACTCACAGAAAAGAAGAGGGAAGGCAGGGGCAGAGAGGGGAGAGAAGGGGGGATAGGGCTTGTACGGGCTTGTACAGGCTAGTGGCCTGGGTGTGACTCGGAGGCCACCCAGACCCATAAATTCAACTTACATAAATACAACTCACTACTGGATTAGGGGGACTTTTGCTGCTTTCTATGAACACAGACCACTAGAGTCACGTGAATACCAGTATCTGTACCATGGACTCACCTGGCTTCCAGACCCTATAGGTGCTGAGGGGGTGGGAGGGGGGGAGTAGTAACCACCCCCAACCTGAGCTGGGTGAGTCTCCCAGAGAGAAAGGAACTCTTGGACCATTTCAGTGATAGAAAAGAGCCAGGGTTTTGTGCTCAGCTCAATCAATCACAGGCTAGACACCCCATCAAACAGAGCCCCTGGTGCCTTCCCGATCTGCAGACCTAAATTAGAAGCCCCTAAAGCTCGTTGAGCCCTGCTGAAGGGGACCATTCTATCTGAGAGCCAAGCTGATTTTTTAGACACATCTTCATGTAAAGACGTTCACAGCATCGTCGCTGTCACCAACAGCATGAGCATAAAGTGCGGGCCAGGGTGTCTTCTCATAACGTTTCCCCTCCAAGATGCACAGCCCTGTCTGCTGTGCTGGGCTGCGGAGCCAACACGTCCCCGAGCCCCAGCTCCAAGGTGAGGGTTTCCATCGTGCTGAGGCGCAGGTCAGTACTCCAGCGACTCGGCACAGATTTTCAGTTTTCCTCTCAAAGGGTAGACATGCCATTTCCGTGATTCCTAAAGACCCTCCCGTCTCCCCTCCCACTGCACGCACAGGGCGTGAGGGATGCAGCCCAGGGGGAAATATAAGGGTTCTCTCCTGGAAAACGGAGCTAACAGTCTGAGACAAGAGCACAGGTGTGTGTGGAAACCAAGAGGCCTGCACTCCCCACAGGACCTAGGTGTGCGGCTACCTTCAGGCCCCAGGCGTGCCAGGCCCTCGGGGCTGCGGTCACCCCTGCGCCCACCACAAGGTCAGAGCGGAGGAGGGGATTCGGAGGTGAGAATGGGATCTGGGCCCGAGCGCCCAGCACTCCTAGGAAAGAGAAGAGGCGGAGCCCCATAACCGCTCCACACGGGTCAACTTGGCAGCGAAGACCACGAGGCAACCCAAGCACAAGTGGAGGGCGTTGCGGTTGGTGGCTCCATCTACAGGGACCCTGGGAGCCATGTGCAGGGCCTCCGGCAGGAAGAGGCCAGAACCAACACACAGGAGGCAGCAGCGGCTGTGCGAGGCCATGCCACGGCCCAGGCAAGTAAAGGGGAAGGCGCTTACCGGCCAGGTCTCCTCCGCGCAGGCCGCGGCCGCCCAGGCGCACGGGAGCCTGGGTCTGGGTGGCCTCCGAGTCTCACCCAGGCCTCCACGCCCGGGAGCCTCGGCTCTGGTGCAGTCGATGGAGAGCGAGGGAGGGAACGAAGTGCCTGGCATGGCGGCTGTCCTGTCCTGTGAAGTGCTTGAGCGCCCTCCAGAGAAAGGAAAATGTGGAGAATGACTCCCTCGGAGGTCCCAGTGAAACGCCCCAGGCTCAACCGTCCTTGGGGCTGCCGTTTTGGCCACGTGACGTTATGACTGGTAGGCGTGGCCACGTGACGACTGGTAGGCGTGGCCACGTGCCGACTGGTAGGCGTGGCCACGCGCCTTGTGTGAGCCAATAGGATGTCGGCAAGTACAGCAGCTGCAGCTACAGCCTCAGCAAGAGCACGTGCCAGGGGCCAGGGGCCAGGGGCCAGGGGCCAGGGGCCAGGGGCCAGGGGCCAGGGGCCAGGGGCCAGGGGCCAGGGGCCAGGGGCCAGGGCAGTGGCTGGTCCTCAGGAAGCCAGCCGCGCAGGGAAGCAGCCGGCAGAGCGCGGAGGGAGCAGCGTGGAGAGGTGGCCAGAGAAGCGCCGCGGGCAGAGGTCTCCGGTCCTGCCCAGTCTGGCCCCGCTCCCAGCTGAGCGCAGCACCGGAATGAGTCAGCGCCATGGAACAGAAAATCGCTGAAGCCTGTGGACCACAGAATCAAAAGAAATAGTAAGCCGAAACCGGTTTGGCTCAGTGGATAGAGCGTTGGCCTGCGGACTCAAGGGTCCCAGGTTCGATTCTGGTCAAGCATGTACCTTGGTTGCGGGCACATCCCCAGTGGGGGGTGTGTGCAAGAGGCAGCTGATCGATATTTCTCTCTCATTGATGTTTCTAACTCTCTATCCCTCTCTCTTCCTCTCTGTAAAAAAATCAATAAAATATAAAAAAAAAAAGTAAGTTGTTCTTTTAAGCCACTCAGTTTGAAGCGCTATTACCGAAGCAGTAGATAACTCAAAGCCGTGAAGAATGGTCCGGGAACGTTTCTTCAGCATACTCAGCCTAACCATAGGAGAGGAGTCTCCTCCATGCACCCCAAGAGAATGACTTACTCTGAGTGCCTCCATCCACAGTGCCCTAGGAATGCACGTCTGCCAGTGTTTGGGTTCCCAAATGCCCAGGTCAGGTCTGCTCCATCTAGAAAGAAACCCTGTTTCTGTCCACCAATAGAAACCTCCGAAACAGCTCTGGCCGTCTTGCACAAGGAAACACACTGGTGAACAAGCTGAAGGGAGCCCGTCCACAGTATTGCAGTGTGCAAAGGACTGAAAGATACTGTGTGATGAGGAGCTGGCAGGCTCGCAGGAGAGAAAGGAAGCAAGCCTGGGAACAGTGAAGTAGATTTGCAAGATTTTTAATGAGTGGTAGACAATAAAAAGGAGATGTTATAAGCGAAATAAGCCAGTCAGAGAAAAATAAACATCACATGATCTCACTCACATATGGAATCTAATAAACAAAATAAACTTATGAACAAAATAGATCCAGAGACTGTTGAATCTCAAAGGAAAGGTGGGGTGAACGGGGGGGGGGGGAGGGGGTGGCGGGGAGGGAGATTAACTGGGGAAATTATATGCATATATGCATAGACCATGGACATAAACAATAGTGTGGTGAAGGCTTGGGGGGGCAGGTTCGGGGTGGAAGGGGTCAATGGAGAAAAAATAAAAACAAAGGGAACCTCTGTAATACTTGCAACAATAAAGGTTAATTTTAAAAAAAAGATGTCGCCGAAACCGGTTTGGCTCAGTGGATAGAGCGTTGGCCTGCGGACTCAAGGATCCCAGGTTCGATTCCGGTCAAGGGCATGTACCTTAGTTGCGGGCACATCCCCAGTAGGGGGTGTGCAAGAGGCAGCTGATCGATGTTTCTCTCTCATCGATGTTTCTAACTCTCTATCCCTCTCTCTTCCTCTCTGTAAAAAATCAATAAAACATATTTAAAAAAAAAAAAAGATGTCACAAAGCAGTCGGTGAATCATTGACCAATGGATGATGGTAACACTCCCTTAGATTTCCAACCTGACAGCTATCCACTATCAGAGCACTTTCACATCCCTTATCTCATTAAACTAAAACAACAACCCAATGAGGTGGGCAGGGCAGGATTAATTACCTCCTTAGCATAGAAAGAGCTTAAGTCGTGCAGGGGTCCCATTGAGTGGGACCTCCACAAAGTTCAACACCTGGGGCCCCGAGCCCCATGAACTGGACTAGGTGCAGAGTGGGTGCCAATGAACACAGCTGAATGGGAGGGATGTCCTCGGGCTGCACAAGGGTAGAAGCACGGTCCCCAAGAGGCAGCCTGGGGCGGAAGGAATGGTCCTTGTAGGGTATTTCTCTGCAGTCCTCACACCCCATGCCTCAGAGTCCCCCTGAGACGCCTGTTAATGATGTAGATCTAAAGGTTGGGAGTGAGACCTGGGGATCTGTATTTTATGGTGCTCCCCCGTGACTCTGATGGTCGACCATATTTGAAAACTATTACCACAGAAGTCACCTTGCCGGATGGCATGTTTTTCAAGTCATCTGCCTACTGGGTGGGGGGAATGGGACTGGGGACTCGTGGTGCTCTAGCTAGCTGTCTGGTCTTCACCAGGGAGGTGGACTGATTCTGTTTTGGAAGGATGTGTAAGATTTGGACATGTAGAAAAGATGGGGGATAAAGCATTGGAGGCACCAAGAAAAAAGTGGGGGTGAATAGTTCCATCCCACTCTATCCTATGCTGCATATCCATTATTAAACAGCATTATTATGAAGCAAAAACTTGGTGAACAGGAAGCACTAACAAGGGTGTGAGTAATAGCATTCTCCAGGGATGGCCTAGTTTGGATTTTGTCTCCTGTTTCCTGGAGGTAAGGAAACGTCACTCTGACACTGGGGCATGGGCAGGGGCCCTACCCCTGTCTGTCCTGGGATCTCAGGGCTCACCTGGAGTCAGAGAGCAGAGCCCTGAGGCAGATAACCTGTCCCAATGAGGTCAGCAAGCTTCCTGGGGGTCTTGGCTTTAGACCACGATGGGGAGAGACACCCCTCCCCCCATTCAAACAGGTTCTGCCCACAGAGATGGCAGAGAGAAAAGCTCCAAGCTGGCAGAGAGGAGAAAGACACAGGATTGCCTCCTCATATTTGAGATCCTCCTCATATTTGAGATCCACCTGTTTGTTTGTTTAATCACCCTTTTCTACTCTTTGTGACAAAATCAGAGCCACTTCCTATCTGTATCAGAGGAAATGTGCTGTGTAAGTGTGCTCATAATTAGACCCAGGAAATTCACTCTTTAATAATCAGCCTGTTTCTCCCTCCAGCTCACTAAGCCTCCCCCTCCTACCTCCCATTCTATTTTCATCCTATCGCCTCCCAGGTGGGGATTCCTTAAAGGGGCCCAGCTGATTTGTCCTTTCCCTTTCTTTCCAAATGGCCCTTGCTGCCCGGCATGGGCCTTTTCCTCCCCACGATTCAGAGCGTGGCTCAGAGCAAGGGCTCTAAGGGCCAGAGGAGCAGATGAGGAAGGACACTATTTCGGGAGCTTGGAGAGTGGAAATGTCCAGACTCTGGCTCAGCAGATCCCAGCTCAGATCCTCTGCCTGGGGTGGAGGAGAGACCATCTCCACAAAGCCAAAAACGATGGGTGTTCCTTCCACCCTGTCTGTCCTCTCACGTGGGTGCAGAGAGGATAAAAGTGTCCTAACGATGCTGTTGTCATGTCATCATGAGCAGGCCTGTGGCTCCAGCACCTACCTCAGGCCTGCAGAGCAGGACTGGGGCTCCAGGGTGTGAAGGAAGTAGGATGGAAGAAGCACTTAAGGACCGAGGACCCCAGAGAGGGGAGAGAAATAAAAAAAGTAGATTACTTTTGCTATGTTTATATTTTTTAAAATACCGTATTATTCTTCCCATTATAAAAGATCATTCCCATGATCACTGGAGAAATTTTCAAAATGTTGGCACTCAGAAAGAAAATGAAAATCTCCCTTAATCCTGTCACAGAGATTATTATTTGCTTGTGGTTTTCTTTGCATATTTGCATCAATTTTAATCTACAAAGTCAAGTGGGTACGAACTGCAACATTAGTTTTCCCTTAGTGGATCTCTGTAAGGAGCCCTCCACTTACCCCACTTCACCCCCACCCCCCAGCTATTCCACTGGAATGAGTGAATCTCCCGGCACTGTGCTCTCTGGGGGCTGCAGGTGGGTGGTGGACACCCCTCTGTGCAGGTGCCCACCAAGCACTCTGTGCTTCCTAAAGGTCAGTCCTGCAAGTCCCCGCTACATGGACCCTCATTCCCATCCAAAAGATGTCCTCAGATGCCTCCTTGCCATTTCATGCCCTTCTGAAATGGCACAGGAGTCCATCTTCTGTCCCAAAATACTTGAGAGCTGGAGGAAGCCAGCTGTGCCCCCTGAGCACTTGCAAGCACAATTAGGTGAGCTTGTAGGAATTATCCCACCAGCTTTCCCGGTGGGGCTGGGGAAGCCACCCATACGCTGAGGGCTCCTGCCTCCCTATGGCTCTATCCAAGAAAGGTATTGATTATCTCCCTCTGCACCCTCATCCCCAAAACTATCCGGTTTCTGTCGTCCTTCCCAAGGCAGAGAGAGCCCCTCTCAGGGACCCACCAAATCTAAGGTCACCTTGTCTCCCACCAACATTCCTCTTCTTACCCCCCACCCCATGCTGCCCTGAGATCAGGGAGGTCTCTTCTCATGTCAGAGGTGGGGAATTTGCCCCTCCTCAGGGCTGCCACATCGGATTGAGCAGTGTGTGCACTGCACACATGTGCCCTGCTGAGGGGCGAGGGTGCAACAGGAGAAAGCCACCTTCTCATAACGCACCCAAAAGTGCCATGTGTGCTAGCCACAGCCCTGACCTAACTCGTATCTTGTTCCAAGCCTTATACCCAGGCCTAGACTTTTAAAACTAAACAACACACACACACACACACACACACACACACACACACACCAAAAACAAACAAAAAACACAATCATTTGACTCCTTTGTTAAGTTTCTGGGTCCTTCCTGGAGGCAGTTAATGTTGGGTAATCTGACTGTCACCTGCCTGCAGGGATGGGCCACAGGTGTTAGAAAATGCAGGGGCTCGTCTTGGTCAACACTGGTTACTCACACCCATGCACATGCACACATACACGTACAGGTGCACTCCCAGCTCCAAATCTTTGGAGTTGGGGCCAGACCTGCATTTACAAAGCTCCCTGCGTGATTCTGAAGGAGTTGGGAGGGGGTGAGGGGGGATTGAGCCCGTGCTCCGGGAGAAGCCACCCCACAGCCTGCAGCAGCCTTTGGAGAAGGGCGCCAAGGCTGCCCTTCTTGCCTGCGTGGGGGACCCGGGTCCGGGCCGTGCTAGCTGGTGGGCTGTAAGTCTCAGAGTGCCCTTCACACCTCCAAGCATCTGTTTTCCCTATTTGGTTCCAGTTGAGATGTTGAGAAAATCCACTCAGTGCCATTTCCGGGAGAGCATCATCTCAAAGGCCTTCTCAAGGAGGGGTCTGAAGATTCTGAATCACCCACCCACTTCTCCAACCCACAGAGAGCCCACAGGCCGCGTCCTTGGGGAGGGGTGGGTGATGCTCCTTCCCCAGCAGCACTGGAGTGCAGGACACGTGTGCCTCCCCAGAGGAAACTTCCAGGGTGGAGATACCCTAATCTTAGACCTGCGAGCCGAGCCCCGGGTGGGGAGCAGCTGGTGGGGATTTCTATTGCCTCAGCACAAAATGGCAATGCTAACATAGTTTCCAATTTAGATTTTAAAATACCACTGAAAGGACAGCTTCAGTTCTCTCACTGAAAACTTTTTTTAAATAATCACATTTCTTCAAGAATCAGGCCCTGGGCATATGTGTCCCTACCCCCCTGTCAAGAAGTGATGGAGCAAAAAGGACGTTCTCTCAGAATTTTTCATGACCAATGTGTTGCTTCTTTGGTTAAGGGTCCCTCCTCTGCCCCTCCTCCACATGTGGAGTCCCCTCTGCCCCAGGACTCTGGACAGTGCATCATGACACCCAGCTCCACCCCCAAAGATGATGCTGCCTAAAGGACCAGGAAAGACAGGAGAGCTGTCCCCCAGACACTAGTCACAGGAAGGTTTGGAACAGGGGTGACTGGCTGTAGGGTGGGACTTATCCAAAATTAAGATTATTAGGATCCCTAAGAGTTTTGTGGGAGAGAAACCAAGGTGTTTTTTGGTTGTTTTTGGTGTGTTTAAGCTTTGGAAGAAAAAATAATATTATTTTATGGATTAGGAATAATCTTTTAGGAATAATTTTCTAATCATTCCTAATGGAATATGCTCCCAATTTTTGTAAATATGAAAATCCATCCCTACATTAGAAGTATAGGTGGGGGGAGGGTGTATTGTCAGAAGGATGACTCTCTGACCCGACCTTCCTGTTGATGTAGAAAGTGGCTTCAGGATTTGTGCCCATGAAGACAGGGCCTGCAGGAGGCCCAGGCCAGCTGCCAGGGGCCCCATCAAGGAGGCAGAGAATTCTGTAGAGGACCTGGTTTGCAGGCTTGACCTAGTCACTGGGGTAGAGTAGGTAGGGAGGGCGTGCCTGTCCATGCAGGACCAGGACTAATCACCTGAGATTCGGGGAAGTTAGGCCTCTAACTGCCCATCCAGGAGACCAGCTCTGAGCAGAGTATGGAGCTCAAGCCTGCACCCGCTGCAGCTCCCCATTCTGGGCCAGCTCCCCACAAGGTGTCCAGAGCTTGCTCCAGAGGCAGCCAGGAGAACGGTGTACTGATGACAGGAATGGTGACACCCCTTCCTGTAGGTTCCCAATCCCAGAGCTTCTTGCTGATTCAAAACACGTCTTTCCAGCTGGTGCTGCCTCCGGCCATGGGGTGGTGGGGGGTGACAGGTAGCCTGGACCATCCTCTAGTCCTCTCTTCCGAGACTCCCAGCCTCAGCCCCAGGCAGCCCTATGAAGCACATAACTGACTCTCTCCATCCTACCCTCTGATCCTATAAGTCACTGCAGGCCCAGGGGGGTCAGGGGAAAGAGACAGAGGCACCGTGTTTAGGAGGGAAGCCCTATTGTGAGCATTCTCCTTATAGGACCACCTCTTCTTCACACCCATCCTTTCTCCAGTTTTCCCACTCCAAAAAAAATAGACTGCAACCCCCTCAAGAGCTCTGGCTGACCATTCTCCGAGCCTACTACTGTCCATTACCACTTGAAAAATCCCTTTATTTCAGAGTCTGGGCTTGGCCTGCTGGCTGATGAATTCTAAAAGGGTAATTCTAAAATGCAACCTTAACTTGCCAACCACTACGGGTGCCAGAGCCATGTGTAAAAACAAAGTCAGCCCTGGCCGGTATGGCTCAGTCGGTTGGGCGTCATCCCATGCACTGAAAGGTTGCCAGTTCAACACCTAGCGCACATTCCCAGTTTGTGGGCTCAATCTCTGGTTTGGGGGCATGCAAGAGGCAGCTGATAGATATTTAACTCTCACATCAATGTTTCTCTCTCTCTCCCTTCCTCTCTCTCTAAAAATCAATTTAAAATCTTAAAAAGAAAGAAAGAAAGAACAAAAGCAAGAAAAAACAATGCCAGGGGTAATGGTTTAAAAGAAAGGTCTGGAAGCCAGGACATCCTCAGCATCCACAGAGGAAGTGGAAGCCATTCCACAACAGTCTAACATGCAACCTCCTGCAGGACACAAGGAAAACCAGCCAGCAGCAACAAACTCCAGCATTCAGACAGCAACATTTCACCCTTGGTCTGCGCCCAGCCTGTTGGTGACACTGCGTGGTTTAATAATAAATCCCCTGGTGTGCAAAAGAAACAGAAATAGCTTCACCCGCGCAGCACAGTTTATGAAATCGCGGGGCTCTAATGCTCCCAGCCTCCCAAGTTTCCATTAAACAGATGCCAAATGGCCCCATGGTGGCAGGAAAGGCACCCTGGCCTTGCCTCTCTCCGTCTCTCCCCAGAGGGGCTGGCGGGGAAGAGGGGGGTGTCACTCGGCGACCATGTAATGGAAAAGAGGTTGCTCTGGGGTCCCAGCCCCGTGACTTCTGCTTGTCAAAGCCAACCTCTGAGCCCCTTTATACTCTTTTTTGAGACTTAAATGTGTGGGTACACAAAGCTCCCTTAATGGAAGGTCGCTCTGGCTTGTGTAAAAAGCTGTGTAAACTTCATCTCTGCATTTATTTAGTTCCAAGCCTTGTTTAATTTCCTGCCCGGGGATATTCGGAGAACATGACTACCCTCTTGGGTCTCTGAAATCTTTCAGAAAAGAAACAGTGCCCTCCCCACTTTGGAACCAAAAGACCCCCCACAAAAAGGCAAGATACCTCCTCCAACTTTACCAAAAGGCAAGGCAGTTTAACCACATGCCCTCTGCTGAGTTTCCCATTAGAAGAAGCAGCTTGAGATGAGTGGAAAAGCACAGCTACAGAATCCGAGGCTCTCTTGCACCATGACCTGGCTGTGTGACCTTGGCAAGTGACACCACTTCTCCAGGTTCCAGCTTCCTCGCTGGGAAAATGGGGAAGATAATAGTGCCCATCTCACAGGTTGCTGTGAGGTTAGATCATGCTCAGCCTGTGGGAAGAGGTCCACGAATGGCAGCTGCTCGAATAGCTCTGCCATCGGAGGCAGCCATGGCAGCAGCTGAGTGCATGGACTCTGGAGCCTGGCTGTCCAGGTTCAAGTCCCAGCTCCACCCATGCACAGGCTGCAAGACCTTGCATGTGTTACTTCTACAAAATTCAATATGATGATGAAAAGCAGCAGCTTCGGCGGGGGGTGGGGGAAATGAGCAGTGCATGTGACCCCAGGTTCACAGATTTCCCCTCCTAAACCCCAACATGAGCAATGGAGCTGCAGGGACCCCTCTCATCATCCACACCAAATCCTTCACAGACTCCCCCTGCTCCATACCCATTTCCTGAATGCTCACAGCATGTTTCCAGAACAAGACCAGAAATCACCTACCATAAACCCCCATTTTATAGCCCTAGATTCCACTGAGGACCTCCCTACTAAGCTGCCCAGGCTTCCTGCTACCACCTAGTGTCTGTCGTACTTGACCTCATAGACGGCCTGCAGAGGAAGTGGAGACAGAGGAAGTGTTACAGATACAAGGAGGACATTCTAGGCCAGACCCCAACCAAGCAGTTAAGCCTTACCGGGACCCAGCGAGTTACTGACAGCCCAGGTTCCACCTGGATAAACTCCCCTCCATCCAACCCTCAGGCTGACCTCCCAGTGGCTGACAGTGTTGGTCAGGAGGTCTGTTTTGGTTTCACATCATATTGCCTGGGGTCCTCCTGGCTTAGTAAAATGCTGTCCAAAATAGGTCAGGCCTTCAGAGAAAGGGACATGGGTCCCTCGTCCGAGTGGCCCACTTCCATGACTGCTGAGTCGCCGCTCCGTGGCAGCTGTCCTGTGCTAACAGGGATAAGCCTTGCCCCTCTTGGAGTCAGCTTTCCCATCTGGAAAAGGGAGGGTTGTCCTAAGCAGCCGCCAGGCATAGGGACTCAGGGTCTGATGCCCCTGGAACACACTGGGCTCCCCACAACCAAGGAGGGCAGAGGGGCAGTGCTGAGTCCTGCCAGGTCCTGCAGCCCACCCCATCCACACACAGCCCCTCCCAGTCCAGGGAGGCCCTCAGACACCCGTCCGTGGGATAAAGAGGAAAACTCTGAAGAGGGCCTCTGGAGCACGCCTGCACCTCGCTCTGCCAGCAGTCAGACACTCTGCAGGGTCAGGACTTGGAACACAATTTCAATGTCAGACAAAGAGCTCACAGAGGTGTTTGTCCTGGGCTGAGCTGAGGTTTGTGGGAATGAGCTGTGGTCAAAACTGGCCTTGCACAGCTTAGTTGCTCACGTCACCCAGGTGGCTGAGTGTAAAGTGCGGTGAGGGAGAGGGGGATATCTAACTCTTCTTCAGCCAGTGCTCCCCAAGCTCTCCCCATGCACTGCACCTCCTGACAGGGGAAGGAAGATAGCTGTGAATTTGGCTGACCTTGTAGGGCTCTCAGACAAGTGACCAGGCAACAAGCTGGGACTAGGCTGGGGGTGAGGTGCCCAGGGTGCCACATGGAAGGAGGCACACTCACTCCTGACTGCACCTGCAGGGCCTTTTTCAGTTTAATGCCCTTGGCTTCTCACCTGCCTCCCCTTAATTCTGCCCCTGTCAGACAGGGACAGTCCAGGGTCTTTCTTCCTTCCTTTCTTTCTTGATTTAGAGAGAAAGAGGAAAGGAGGGAGGAACCGTGAGAGGGAAGGAAGGAGGGAGGGATGAAGGGAGGGAGAGAGAAAATGAAGGAGGGAGGGAGGGAGGGAGGGAGAGAGAAAAGGAGTGAGGGAGGGAGGGAGGGAAAAACATTGATTTGTTGTTCCATTTATTTATGCTTTCACTGGTTGATTCTTGTATGTGCCCTGACCAGGAATCAAACCCACAAAACTTGGCGAGGAGCTATGCTGTAACCAACTGCGCTACCCAGCCAGGGCCTGTTGGGGTTTCTTGAGGAGTGCAGGGGTGGTGGCGGCCAGGGCACTGGTTCCCATTGTGGTCTGGGAGGACTGGAAGGTTTCTCAGAGGAAGTGGGAATTTAGGGGGATTTAGACTCCTGGAAAAAGAGACTGCCCTCCTTTTCTCCTCCCTCAGTGCTGCTGACTGCTCACCTCTGTCCTGGCCACCAAGCCTAAGCCAGGGCTGCCAAGAGCAGGTGGGCCATTGCCAGCACCACTCCTTCTCTTGTCCCTGTGCCAGAACTGGCCAGCCCAGGGAGCTGAGTGAATGAAATCCTGGGGGGGGGGGGGGGGGGAGCACATGGACCCTCAAGACACAGCAGAGAGTTGCTTGGGCCCCCCAAAGCAGTCCCATCTTGCCTGGGAGTGTCCCTGGCTTTCCCTGGAGGCTGTGTGCCCTGCCTGAGAGCCCCAGCAGAACCAGGCTTGGCTGGCAGGGAGAATGGCAAGGAGGATACGGAAAGCAGGTGCCCATGCCTGGCTGAACCTTGTCTCCGTTCAGCTTGCTGTCCACAACTGTCTGCTTCGCGTGCCTCTGTTGATAGATCCGTACCCGTTTCTTTGTCCGTCAGTCTCTCAGAGACCCGGTGTGTCCCTCTGAGTGATGTGAGGTTGGGCAGGGGCAGTCACAGCCCTGTCCTCTCTCACCCTCATTGGTTCTCAGCGACTCCCAGGGGACAGCCTCTGCCAGTCCCGCCTCCACCCAACCTGAGCTTGCTCAGAGCCGCCTCAGCGCTCAGTCTGCTCACGACAGGAGCACAGCAAACCCAGGCAAGTGGGACAGGTTTGCCGCACACCCCGCGTCTGGACAGGGACTAGAGGCTGCTAGGGCTGCCGGCGGCAGCGCCAGACAACTCCCAGCCTTCGCCCTCGGTGCATCCCGACGGCACCCAGCGAGGACCCGAGCTGCAGCCGCTGCAGCCCACAGGCGTCCCGGAGCGCGGAGCTCACCGGAACTGGGGGTCCCAGCCCTGAGGGTGATTTGGCACCGCGAGAGGTGACGGCGAGACACAGGGAAAGCCCCAGGGGCGCGGGCACGGAGCCGTCCAGCTGACACCCCGGAGTCCTCCACCTCGCCGAGAGGAAAGCTGAGTTCGGAGGCACCGGAGTGGCCGCGGGCCCGGGCGCCCCCGACTCTCTGGTCAGTCGCGCGCAGCAGGGGTGGGGGCCGGGGAGCAGGACGCGCCATGGAGGCGCGGGGCAGCGCCAGTCCTCGCGAGGCGCAGTGAGCGAGCTGGCCAGGGACCCGCGGGCCATGTACGGCGACGTGTTTAACGCCACCGGCGGCCTCGAGGCGGCGGTGGGCGGCGCGCTGGCTTGGGCAGCCACGGTCAAGGCGGAGGGCGCTCTGCCCCTGGAGCTGGCCACCGCGCGCGGTGTGCGGGACGGCGCGGCCGCAAAGCCGGATCTGCCCACCTACCTGCTCCTCTTCTTCCTGCTGCTGCTCTCCGTGGCGCTTGTCGTCCTCTTCATCGGCTGCCAGCTGCGCCACTCGGCCTTCCCCGCGCTGCCCCACGACCGCTCGCTGCGCGACACCCGCGCGCCCTGGAAGACTCGGCCGGTGTAAGGGCTCAGCAAGCCCGGGGCGGGCGGCCGCCGGGTTCGGGTCTCGCTACAAGCCGTCGGTGTGAGCCGGGTAGGGCGGGCTTGACCTCAGGGGTCCGATGGACCTGACCTCTGGGAGTCGCCAGACCCAAAACCCTTCCCGACCTCGAGCGGCAACCTGGGCGTAAAGGAAGTCGGGCTGCCTAGGTTGCCGCTCCTAGTAGCCCTGGGGTACCAAGGTTCTGACCCCCTGGCAGAGCCTTTCTTCTCCGGGACAGCGGGTCCAGCTGGGACATTCCTGAAAGAAGGCGCACCTTTGCGCACGCAAGGGGCAGGCACAGGGCGCACGCAACTAGGACCGGAGCGTGAACTCAGCCGGACTTTGTGAAATGATGGCCCTCGGGGACCGCTTGCCCCAGGAGACGCGGAGTTTCACTGGGTCCCGCCCAGGGGTCCGAAGACCCAGTTTTTTCTGTGGGCACGGATGGAGGGGAAGCCGGTCTAGAGACACAGGGTCCCGCCGGCAGCAACCTGTAGTGGGGATCCACGTCCCACATCTCCAGGGGCTGCATTTCTACAATAAAACCTCACCGAATTAGACCCAGTGGTGAGAACGCTCTGGTCATTGTTTGCGCCACTTTGGAAAGCGGGATAAGGGCTGGGCACCCTTACGAGCATCCTGAGAGCCAGGCGCAGCCCGCATCCTGCCTTGCTGTGGCCCAGGTCAGTTTCAACGCAGCTTTCCCCCTGGGTCAGTCAGTTACTTGCTCTGGGAAGTGTGCTGCCTCTTCTGCTGGGGGAAAAACAATTGCCCCGAAAAGGGGTTCCGTGGCAACTTTTCCTTCCCTGTCCTTCCCTTTGCCCTCAGAGCCTCCCTGGGCCTGAACCCTTCTAAGAGCTTTCTGGATCAGAATCAGGTGGTGAATTTCAGGAAGGGCCTAAGGGCCAGGTGGTGGGGACAGCGGGCAGAATTTCTTCCCAAATGAGGCAGGAGGCCAGCTCCAGGGAGCACAGCAGAAAGCAGTGGATGAGTAACCCCGCCAGGAGACAATCTAAACCTAAGAGGGAAAAGTTCTGATTACCTTGACTTTTCAAAGTGAGCCTAATTCTAGGGAGTTTATGGGCGTTTGAAATTGTTTCAGGAGTCACCTGGCTCTGGGGCACTAGAGCTGAGAGAATGTTTACTGAAAAATGATTTGGTAGATTATCTAATCCAGTGTTCTAAACCATTTGGGGCCACTTGGGTGTTGAGAATCTGAAGAATGCTGAGGACACTTGCCTCTGGCAGAATGCATATAGGCACACAATTCTACACACCTTTGCATAGCCCTTTGATAGGGTTGTCAGACACTGAAACCTAAGGACCCAGGCTAAGTCTTGGAAATGTGTGCTAGGGCTGGAGTCTCAGGCCAGAGCTCCTTCCCACTTCCCACTTGTGTCTAAGAGTCCCTCCTGTCAACAGAGATGAACAGAAGACATTTCACCTTGGGCTTAATTATTTATGTTTTGGAGAGCTAACACTAGCCAAGTCCTAATGGTGCTAATTCTGTGATAACTCACAGAACATTTTAGTTTGGTCTTTGGAAATGTAGCCAGATCTCTCCAGGCTATACAGCAAGGGTAACTCAGCTAATCTGTGTGAACCTTGGTTGCAGAAACAACTAAATGGAATAACGTAAGGAGATATGAGGAACTCTGGCTGGCATAATGAAGTCACACAATGCTGATATGGGGGACCCTTAGGCCTTGATCTGGGGGTGGGGGGGTAGGAGATTAATGTAGAGGCAGAGTGTTCCTCTTCCACATCTCCCCATGGACAGACCTGGAGGCAGTGTGCACAGTGGTCAAAAGCACACGTTCTGGAGTCCCACTGTCCGGCTTTGAACTCCAGCTCCATTGCTCACTGGCAATGTGACCCTGCACAACTTACTTAATCTATTTAGCCAGTGTGGCTCAGTTGGTTGGGCATCCTCCCATGCAAGGAGAGGTTGCTGGTCGATTCCCGGTCAGGGCACATGCCTAAGTTGTGGGCTCTATCCCCAGTAGGGGGCATGCAGGAGGCAGTTGATCAATGTTGTACTCTCACATGGATGTTTTGTCTTTTCCCTTGCTTGCTCTCTAAAAATTAATAAATCAATATAAACTATTCTTTGAGAGAGAGAAAGATGAGAGAGAGAGGGAGGGAGGGAGGGAGGGAGGGAGAGAGAGAGAGAGAGAGAGAGAGAGAGAGAGAGAGAGAGAGAGAGAGAGGAGAAAGAGAGAGAGAGAGAGAAAGAAGCTGGCCCCCAAACAAGATGTGGTCTTCCTGGGGACTACAAACAAAAGTGCCCACAAACAAATGCAAGGGTTGATCCTTGCAGGGGGAGAATATGAGTGAATGATTAGCTTAGAGGTCACCTGGAGCTCCTGGGCCAGAATCAGCTAAAGTCAGAGTGATCCAGGAGGCTGTTGGGATCCCTTCATAAAATACAAGGCACACAGAGGTTAAAGCTAAAAAGTGCCAACATAGAGACAACTTGGAAAGCATCCCTCTGAGGTCTCTAAAGGGTTGCAATGGCCTCAGCCACTGAAACCAAAGGCTTCAGTACTTCAAATGAACAGACTTTTCTGGAAGAAACTCCTAGGTAACTGGGCCTGCAGAGATGGAATCTAGAAACCAAGGGAGGTCAATGAGAGGAACTAGTCTAAGGTTCTACTTTTTGTCAGCACTGTGACCCTGGATAATTTCACTCGCTTTTCTAGGCAATTATTAGACCAGCTGAGCAGTAATGGTTCCTTTCTCATGTTGGATCTAGCCCCAGATTTTCCCTTCAAAGCAGGGATGTGGCTGCATTCATGTCTGCCCTCTACTGATATGCAGGTAAGTGGACTACAATATGGTAACTGGACATTTAGATGGACATCAGGTTTATACACACTTCCTCCTGCTCTCTGCTCTCCTGCAGTCCCATGCCTTGGAACCACCTTTGGAGAGCTGGGCATGGCAGGCTAAAAATAGCATAGGACCCATGACATAGGTGTTTGGACTGGGAGCAGACAAGAAGGTGGAGAATATATTTTTGATGGGAGGTGAGGAGTGGGGGTGGAAATTAAGAAAGTGGTTGCATATGCTAGGAAACATGGAGAAGCAGCATATTGTAGTGACCGAGAGTCAGTCCTGGAGCGAGGTAACCTGACCTTGGTCATCCACTCTATGCCTTGATGATGTTTCTGGATGTCTGAGAGCCTCAGTTTCCTCATCTGTAAAATGGAGATAATAGCATCTGCCTCATAGGATTTCCAACATTGCATGAGACATTGTAGGTAGTGTTTAGCTCATGTATGATATATACTAAATGCTCTGAATGTAAGCTATCATTCTTCCTAAACAGGATAATCATTCCAGAAATGTTTGCAGTAACACAAACACTAAATGCTTTCCCTCAGTGACTTGCAGTCCTTTTCAAAAGGCATGTACTATCTCAGAACAGTAAAGAGTCTGCCATTTCCCAGTGGGTATGCCGAGCTAGAAGGCAGCTGTCCTAGGTCCTTTCTCACTGTGCTTTCCACTAAAGTAACTCACCCACTCACATGGCTCCAGGGGCTTTTCAAATAACTCTCTCCAGACCTTATCCCTGAGCCCATTCAGCACCTCCATTTGGATATTTCATAAGGAACCTAAAACTCAACATGTCTAAAACTCACCTTTCCATATAAATTGGGTTCTCCTCCAGGCTTCTCCATCTCAACAAATGGCATCCCACAGCCCAAAGTAAAAAATACATGGTGGTCATTCTTGACCCCAAACTGTTCTTCATCCTTCCCACATGCAACACGTCACCTGCTAGACACCACTCTACTCCATCTACTCCCCGCCATCTCCACCAGCACCAACTAAATTCAAAGCCCAGCATCCACTTTTGCCTCTCTCCAATCAAAATACACATCTGATCCTGACATTTGCCTCCAGCCTCTGTTTACATTCCAATGGCTCCTCCTGGATATGAGAAATTAAAACAAAACTCTCATCTTGGCCTACAAGACCCAGCATCATCTGACCCCCAACAACCTCTCCAGCCTCATCTCCTCACACTCTTGTAGTCCAGGCTCTAGTGACTATGGCCTTGTAATCCCTCAGGACTCTCTGCCTAAGCTGTTTTGGTCCTACATTTGACTAATGCCTTCTCATCCTTCTGGTCTCAACTTAAATATCTCTTCCTCAAAAAGGACTTGCCTGCCTGGCCAGCATGGCTCAGTGGTTGATTGTTGACCAGGAGGTCATGGGTTTGATTCCCAGTCAGGGCACATGCCCGGGTTGCAGGCTTGATCCCCAGTGGGGCATGCAGGAGGCAGCCTATCAATGATTCTCTCATCATTGAGGTTTCTATCTCTCTAGCCCTTTCCCTTCTCCTTTGAAATAAATAAAAATATACTTTTAAAAAAGGACTTGCTTGAGTTCAGATCAGTTTCATTCATTTATAGCCCCCAATCAGCTCCCTTATCACAACTATTAAATAGCTATATACGTCATAGCCTAATGTCTCTCTCCCTACTAACACAGAAGCTGAGGTTGGGGACAACATCCATCGTGTTCACTACTGCTTTCCCAATGCCTAGCATCGTGATAAACACAAAATAGACAATGAAGTATTTGTTGAAGGAAACATAGTAGAAAAACAGAGCTAGAGGTTAAGATAAATCTGTCCATGGGTTCTTCCTCTGAACTCTTCCCCTTTATTTTCTGCCTTAAACTTGTATAAGATGAAATATTGAATTTAACTTTTCATATTGATTCATAGTCCCGAGTGGCCAGTTTCCTGGAGGTGGTAATCCGAAAAGTTGTTAGCAACTGATATTTCTTGTCTCCATCTATGTAACACCTCCTTTATTATTGTATCTCCCACAGAGACTAAAAGAACATACAATTTAAATGTTTGTTCCTTTAGCTATTTCTGCTTGAATTACCCCTTTTCCTGCAGGGATCCCGAGATCTTTACTGTATCATTTATACACCTTCTGAATTGCCTTGACAAAGACTCAGCTAAATCACTACTTCACATACCCACTTCCTCACCTCTTCCTAGACTTAGATCAAAGATTTTCTTCTCAGCGAGCTTCCCTGGCTTTTTTATCTAGAACTTCATCTGCCTCCCACCCCAACCCCCGGATATTTCAAATCTCCCTTTCCTGGTTTTTCTCCTTAGAACTTACCACTAACCTATGCGATATTTCACTTACCTTGTTTTATGTCCCTGCAACCAGAATGAAGTTCCTTGAGGAAAAGAATTTTTGTTTTATTCCTTTTATCCTCAGCCTGACATCTAATAGGCCCTCAAATATTAGTTGAATGATTGAGCAAACAACCAAATACTGCTCAGAACCAGAAAAGATACAGTCAGAAAAATAGAAGCAGAGTCTATTTTTAGTTTCCTTCTCCATTCTGCTTTTTCTCCACCCTCCAAAACTGGATAGCTCTAACTAGATCGGGACTGAAAACACTAAACTATGTGAGTTTTACTTTTCACGAGAACAGGAGGTGATTCCCTGCTGCCCAGCATAAAGCCTGACTTGTAGAGAACACTACAAGTGTTTGGAGAGAGTAAGTGAATGAGCAAGTGAATAAAGGTTTGGTGAGACTAAGTGAATGAGCAAGTAAGTATTAATTAGGTTACATTCTAAACTGTTGTAACAAAGAACACTCCCCATCTCCCAACTTTCTTGTGCACATAGAACCTTCCAGGAGTAGCACAGCTATCACCCTATCCCCTGGCTTCTATGCCCACTTCAAGGTGGCTATTCTAGTTCCTGCCATCAAACCTGCATTCTAGTCATTGGGAAAGGGAAAGGAACAAGAACATTACTCTTTGGTGCATTATGCCAAAACAGCGCTACACTTCTGTTCAAATCCTATTGGTCAGAAATTAGTTACAAGGCTACATCCAGCTGAAAGAGAGGCTGGGAAATGTGGAAATGTGGTCGGCTGGACAGAGGTGTTCTGTAATTAACAAAGGGGAGAATGGGTGTTGGTAAACTTCCAGCAACTCATTAAACAGACAATAAAAAGAAAGCACCATTCTTTTCAGATGCTTATCTTTGCAGTCTTACTGCTAATATGTAACTGCTTTGTGCTTACAACCATCATCACCTTCACTGCTGTATAAACAAATTCTGTAAAATTCACAGAATTTTATGTCAAGAAAGGCAACCAAGGAATGTTTATTAATTAATCTTAACTAATGGTGGTATAGCCCAAATCCTCCTGTGCTTCCCTCCCCACTACAATCACACGTAAGTCTTCAGCAAAATTAATCTTTTACTCTGTAGTAGAAATATAGGTCACTATGTTGTCTCTCAAAGGCACTACTTTGGTGCCTTCATTCCTAACAGTTGAGGATATTATGGGATCTAAACCAGGGTGCTAAAATCAAACTACTGGGCTCTTAACACTGCCATTCCTGTAAGCTACAAAATAAAAAGTACACTTTTTTGGTTATTTTCTCACCAAATACATCAAAGAAAGTATATCCTTTCTCTAGGAAAAAATATTAGTAACTGTTACTTTGTTAGGTTCTCTAAGCAGTAATTCCAGGAACCTGATAACTTTGGAACAAAGGTCCAAAAGTTCAGAGAATAGGAGTATTCTAGTTTCTTTCTTCTCTTATGAGGCATGAAATAGAGATCTAATAAAGTACTGAGCTAGAATCCATTCAACTAAGCATTCTCATTAGACAATTTAAAAGGTGAATTCTAGTACTCCCATTCATCCAACAAATATTGGAGTGCTTACAAAATATCAAGAACTGTTCTGGCAGTGGGAACACAGGTCTGGTCTCATAGAGTTGAAATTCTCATGAGATATGATAGTCTATAAAAAGAGTAAAGAAATATTATATATGTAACATGTTAGACAAGTGATACATGTTATGAGGAATGAAATCCTTTCCTTTTCTTCTTAATGCCCAAGGTCTTTCATTCCCTTTCTGAATGCCTTCCTCCATTAATCCCAATTGGCTTTTATTTTTCTTTTGGTCACTTCAGTCATCTCAGTAAAAGATCTGGATAGATAGGTTTGATGTTATACATCTTGGAAAGGTCTGCAATTGAACAAAATAAGAAATAGCAAAGATAGCAAATGCTCTCTGATATAGAATTTAAGAAACACTTTAGACCCAAATTTCTCTGAGAACCCTTTCAAAAGAGGAGCTATATCTCCACCCACAATTAGCTAAGCTTTTGTCAAAGAAAGGAAAGGGCCGATGTAGAGTGATTACCAGAACAGGTTAGAAGGGTACACACATGAAAGTGTAGTGGTGAGCTAGTTTGTGGTTTTCCGTACTGTTAAAATTCTCCACATTTATCTCAGGTAAAAGTCTTCTAAATGAAATAACAGGTGAGGTTTTTATTGGGTGGGAGATAGGTAGGAGAGTAAGGCAAGTTAGAAGGAAGCTTTCAAATTCATCCCCAACTTCAAGACTGCCTCAGGAAATGCCTCTCAAGAAGTACACATACATCCACTTGATAGAATATGGATAATGAAAGAATGTTCACCACCAATCTAAATGCCCCTTCCACCTCCCACCCAACATACTTTAAGATGGAAATGGTTACGCAAGCTGCCAACAATTGCTTTTTATATTTTCCCTATGGCCTCATTCCCCTTGCCTTTAAAATACTACCACAAAAAGTGATTTAGATAAAAAGAACACAGATCCCTCCCCCACAAGTCAGTTTATTAAAAACAGGCTTATAAACTCAGCAACAACCAAAACCACAGTGATATTTAAATATTCTTTGAATCATATATACTACAGAGCTCTTAAAAAGTACTTTCTTATAAGTTTGCTAACCCGATACTTGTAAATACTAGTATTTATACAATATAAACTGCATCAAAACTGCTGTAATATGGAAAAGCTTTGGCCATCAAGTCTCAGGTCTAAAACTGGAGCAGGGATCACAATTGATCCCCTCATCACGGAACTGTTTGGATAAAGCAATTTGAAAACTAATTACCTTAAATCTGAGAGAAGCCCAATACCTCTCATTGTTTACTAAAATCTTTTGCCAGAACAAACGTTTTATTTTTTAAATACGTTTCTAAAACAGTAAGTGAAGTCACTACTAAATACTTTACTAAATAAATAAATGTCTTATACTTGAAATAAAAAGGCATAAGGAACTGATTTGAATAATTGGATTCCTTTGATGAATTTTTTTTTCTCTAAAGAGAATAGTAAGAGCTGTTATGTTTATTATTTGGGGTTAAAATATTTAGTTTGGATTTTTCTACTTTTCTATGGGCACACATGAACTTTCACCATCCCTTCCTAAGCAGGATGAGTTTACATTTCTAGTATATACAACACAGACGTGGAAAAGGTGTGCACTTGGTAGGGAGAAAACTAATCTGTGATTTAAAATTTTTTAAGATGGAAAAAATAAAGAGAAACAAAGCTAATTCACAAAGCGGATAATCAAGGTTGATCTACCAAAGTCAAGCAGCATCAGAAACAATTCCTCTAAATCAGAGATGATAATAAAAATATGAGTTCTTACATGCCAGGCACTGTTCTTAGTACTTTATTTGTATCATTCTATTTAATCTTCCCCAAATCCTATGAAGTAGGTAGACTTTTACTTTGCAGATCAGGAAACTGAGGCACAGAAAGGTTAAGCACAAGCTAAGGGCACAGAGCTATGAAAGCTCTGAGGGCCAGGATTCAAATGTAGACAGGCAGCCTCCAGAGCCAGCTGTGCTATGAGCTATTCTATCTCTGGATCATGGGTCAAGACCTCCCATTTATAGATGGATCTAAAGAAGGGAAATTAGTGGTTAAACTAAAAAAACCCAGACTCTAGATCCAAATCCTTTTTCAAAACAGATCAAAACTAGCAAAGAATAACATATCAACACTTTTAGAAACAGAATGGGAAAATATTAACCATTCTGAGCAAAACCTCATGCTGAGTGGCAAGACATGATATTTCCATTTTCTATCATTAGTGCACAAACACAGCTCGTCACAGCAACTAATACTCTCTACTTTTTATAACTCCAAAGAAGCAAGTTAAGTCAAACAGAGCACACACACAAAAACAGAGGGGGAAAAAACCACACACACATTAAGCAGGTTTTGAGGTTTATTAAAATAAAGTATTAGCAAACAATATGCAAAAATGAAGTTCTTACGAGTTATGGCTTTGAAAAGCACAATATAGTAAAACCTAATACATTTTTATAAGTATAAAAAAGATAACAGAATGGAAGCATGTTGCTAGAATTTCACTTTCTACAACATAAACAGAAGCAGAACAATTACAAATAAGAAGTAGACCTATAGTGCAGCCATTGGTTTGGTCTTTATTACCTGCATATGAAATATCTATTTGAGAGAACATGGACAGGTACATATAAACATCCAGTTTTCATTATAATCTCATCCAATTTTAAAATAAGTAATTTTCAAAATGCAACTTAACCAATAAGGTTAAAAAGAAAACCACTTCTATAACCTTCACGAGTCCCTACGGCAAAAAGACTTTATGAATGAATCAAAGCAACATCATCTGCAATGGGAAATCCAAATCTAAAAGATGTTTCCTTTATAAAGAACCTAGGCTTGTCTGACCTTACTGGAACTTGGTTATAGCTAACACCAACTGGTACCTAATAATGGGGGTAAAAATCTATCTGTACACAAAATTCTGAACTTTTTAAAAACAGCATCTTCAAATAAAACTTTACAGGACAAAAGAAAGAATGGTGATTTTAAGAATGTTAAGAACAGATTTAGATAAGAACCATGCAAACCTTTTTCACTCTGCCATGAATGACAGGAAAATCCTGCTCTGACTATATCTTTTCAACAAAACAACTCATCACTGGTTTTACAGAAATTGCTACCAGCAAATATTATAGCATAAGCTCTTTAAAATATATATATATGTAAAATCTCATTGTTTTTTGTTAACCATCCAATTTTTGGGTAATACTTCAATTATAACATAGTTGTATGTTAGAAGGTAAGTTTCTATTATTAATAATCCAGTATAACAATGGCTTGATAAACACTGTTACCTCTTGTAGTCAGGGCACAGGGAACCTGAACTGCAATCCAGTGGATTCCAGAGAACTGTCCAAGTTTCTCTGCCAGCAGGTAAAATGGTTTCTGCAGAAGTGATGCCTTGAATTCTCACTTTCCAATACACGGATCTTCTCTGAGAAGAAAACCTCCCCAGAATCCTACCTGCTTCAATGAGGAAAATGTTGTTCAGGGGGAAAACGGGTATCAAACCTGAGATTACCCCCGAAAAGCTACCCTAGTTAATATCTGAGGAGACCATCCATAAACCAGTGCTTACGAAAACTCACTCCCATAAAAATCACCAAACACTTCTAAAACCACCAGGCTATCTACTACCTTAAAAGGTCTGTGTTTATCTAGCTGATGAGTATGAGGAGGAAACATTTATATTCCTACGAGAGACTAAGTGAGGCTTTAACTAAGAAGACAAAGAAGGCCTCTCACTCTTTTAAAAGTCAACAGGTCCAAAATTTAAGTCATCATTGGAAGTTGAATTCAATAATTACCTAAAAGTTCTTCCTTCTTCAGAAAGTATAAAAGGTACTAATATAAGTGGGAAAGCGATAATAATCCAAAGTAATATTAAGCAAACAACTAGAAGAAGTATGAAGAAATGGATCTGAACTGGTATATTAGATACTCTCTATAACAGAAGCACAGAACTGAAAGTGGTGCTATAAAACTTTTTAGAGTCCCTCTGCTATGGGTAGGATTTGATCTTTTGTAAAAACTTTCTCCCTCAGCAGAACACTATTACAGGAGGATCATTTCCAGCAGGTCCCTTCAAATACAGAAGGTTTTTTAATGTGAGCCCCAATTTTTGTCTTGATAATACATTTCAGATCTGAATATTTGATCATTTTACATCCTAAAAGGATGTCTTACTCTCAAATGTATGAAAAGTACATGGCTACATCCTCTTTCTGTACTATTAGGTGTAGCTTCTTGAACTATCTAGTAATTTTACACTGGATTTGACCTCAGAAACCCAGCCAATTCTATTATCAGTTTCTTACATAACAACAATAAAACGTGAAAAATTGTTTATATTCTGATGTATTTGACATTTTGATTGATGTCTCCTTTGAATTTTCTCTAAAGAAAATATGTTAGCCTCAATAGGCCAATAATATGCCTACTAGTTTTCATTTCATAACTTAAGTCAGGTAATACCCACCAGACCATAATATCCATTATGTAGCAATGTTAGTCAAATGCACCTCTTAAATTCTGTTTTTCCCCCCAATCAGCATCTTTCTGTTGCTTTAATTCATTACCGAAATCAATTTTGATTCTAGTCTTCTTTTTGCATTTACCAAATTGGTTGTAATTTTATTATACCCAGACTGTCTCTTCAGCTGGCATATATTGATATGTTGTATATGCTATAAAATGTGATTATTATAATGGTGGCAATGTTTTATAAACCATTCTGGAAATTAAAAATGTAAAACTATAATTTTCTGAAATGGTGTCTTTCAGAGGTACTTTCTTTCCATTGATCAGAATTTCATTTAGTTTTTAAAAATCTTACTGGCAACTTTTATTGCCTATCCATGGATATTGGGCATCTTTGGGAATCATAGAAGCAGCCAGATTAAGATTTCATTTAAAATCCAGGGGTGTGGAATTGACAACTTTTAGTAAATACAACAGACTTATACTTCTCCATGAAACTCTTAACAGTTAATAGTTTCAGTACTGTCATTCAGGAGATACAGCTCCTTAGAAAAACCACAGAAAATGCCAATCACATAAAATCATGCTAACTCTAAAACTGTGACATGAATAAAAACTATTTTCAATGAACTCAATGGAAAGTATCAATAAAACAATCCCATAGTTTCCTTCAGTTCAAGCCCACTGAGGTTGATTACATGTTTCTATCCTTCAACCTGGGTGTTTTTTCCTACAAATTTGTTCACAAATTGTATCATGAGCCTGGTAAGCAAAAAAAAAAAAAAAAAAAAAAGATGTAAATAAAAATTGTTCTATACTAAGCATAATAGTATCCTCTTTCAGATGGCTGACACAATTACAAAAGATTGATAATGTATGTCATGGAAAACTTATGTTTAAGGCTCAGGTGACTGTCAGAAAGTATCCTCTCACCCAGCAAAGGGCTGTGAGTTGAAGCACATGGAAGGCACTTCATCTGAAAGAACTAAAACCATCCATTGGTTGCACTTTGTAAAAGCAATAAATAATGTCACAGAGAACAAAAAGAATTACATTCACCTTTCCTCAAAAAATGTATTTACTTCCTCACAAAAGCAGAAAGGGTCAGGTAGAAAGTCAAACCAAACTAACATTTTAAACACAAGACTGACATAGCTCCATATAGTACTACAAGACACCAGGAAATAAGCTTTTTCTGATAGGTAAATTAGGTCACATTTTTCAAAATAATGTCTTTGTTCTCATGCCATAACTAAGAGTCCATCTGACTGCTCCATAGAAAAAGGGGTAAAGTCTTATACCCAAACCCTTTGAGCATCATTTATTAAATGGATATTTTAGGGTTTTCATGTCTTTCCTTTCTGAGAATTGTGTTCTGGGTGACTAGCATTCACATAGGTACTAAAAAAAAAAAAAAAAGTAAAAAGAGCATGCATGGTAACTGACAGAACAGTCTGTGTTCTTTGACACGTGAAAGTTTTTAAATCAGCTATCTCAACAACCACTGCTGATTCATTTAATTATCACCAGTGCCCCCAACCTCGGGGCTAGACTGAAGAGGCTTCTATGGCTACAGCATGCAGGTCTGTATGGGGAGACTGATGTAATAAGAGCAATGGGATTAATAAGTACATGACTTTTCAACACTAAAAATATCCATAAAACTGGAATTAAAAAGGCACCTTAAGCTGGAGCTACAGAACAACAGTATTATAATCTAGGCTGAAAATACAACAAAAGCTAAAAAAAAAAAGTATAACTTCCTACAACTGTAATCTATAAATTGCAGTGTTTGTTAATACAAAAGGGGTACCAAGGGAAGTAAGGATGAGCATGTAAGTCCAAGTCACTTGAGTGTGTTTCACAAAAGGTTACACTACAAACTGTCACCCATCAAAGTGCAAAATAAAAGATTAATGCATGTCAAAATTAGAGTCCTTGCAACACTGGCCGAAAGCAGCAAACATAGCTGACCAAGGCCGTGCATGCACTGTCGCTAGCTATAAAGTAGTACTTATGACAGGTTCTGAGTAAATGACACATACTGGAGACCTGTTGTTGGCAATAATTTCTTTTTTAAAAAGGAAATGTTTTACAAAAGATATACTGAATGAAGTCACAATACACTGACAAACATTTAGCTGTATTAAGTGTAAATGTTATGATGTCATCTAGAAAACTACCACTTGCTTTTACTGGACACTGCTTGTTACAGCAGTGCATAGTGTTTCTTCAAATAGAAGATTCTTTTTTATAGTTTCTCTTAAGCCCCTACCACATGCTTTTATAGAACAATGAATTAGACTTTTTGAAAGTTGGTGGGACATAGAAACTGATAAAAGTACAGCTTCTTAAGGTTCAAGAATCAAAGGGAAGACTTTTCACTGTATACCCTCTTATTATACGATTATAACTTTTCATTATGTGTTGTGTTTTTACTTTTTCAAAAACATTTTAACAAAAAAATTTGTTGAGACTATAAGGCATAAGTATGTTCCAGTTTAAGATTAATGCCAAACTTTTGAACAGGGGCATGATAATTTTTCTGCATCTTTCACAACAGTTTTGAAAGTTAATGACGTGAACATTAATACAAACAAATGTAGATTCATCACAAAATACAAATGTATTGGTCACAATTATGTAAAAAAAAAAGCTGTTTTCCATGTAAGCTCACAGTATCTGTACTGAAAGTTTCCCTAAAATTAAAACAAGTCCACTAATAACATAACTGAAGAGAATACTCTGCACTATGAAACAGAAGATATGGGGTTCAGAGGGGAGCCCATCTGAGTGAGGACTTTATCCAGCCACTGAAGAGGCCCATGAAGATGAATCTCAATCCAACACGGGGTGCTGGTAACATCCTGCCGGTGATATTCTGCTCCCCAGCCCTGTGAAAATGAACAAGTAGAAACCAATTTTAGGGCACTAACAAAAAGATACTTTAACAGTAGACATATGCAGAATGTACTTTAAAAAAAAAATCACAAAACCAATCAGCATTCACATGGAGTTAAAATCAACATAATAGCTGAATTATTAAAAGATATATGCATTTTTAATAATATAATTCCATTAATAGAAACCCTTGGAACAAATTATTTCAGATTTCTTTATTTAATTTTATAAAGTAATACTTTTTAAAGTGCAATATCTCAATTTAAAAATTAATATTTCTTCAGTGAGATACATTCTAATTTAAAGGGAAAATTAAAACATATAGCCTCATATAAGTTCACATCAGATTTTGTCACCAAAATTTTTGCTCCCAGGTTTTAGCGTTTGTTTGTTTTTTTAATCAAATAAGGCATTGTAGATCTGATCAAGGCATGCAAGTATAATTTAAATGGCAATCACATATCAATTATCCTGTAAAATGGGAAATTGCTGGGATGAATTGAACTAGAACACTTTATCCTAAAACTCCAGCCAAAGATTAAAATTTTCTCACTTTTACTTGCCCTAATTTATCAAACTCTCTGCTTTACCACTTATAGTAGTCCTGGCCCAGGAAAAGTAGGCTGGGGAGCCAGTGATGGTGGGGGGCGGGGGGGGAGGCACACGGAGAGGAGGGGTTCGGGAAGGGGGGGCGAAGAGTGGTGGTGCAGAGGAACAGAACAGGAATGGGGAAACAAGATTAAATATGCAAAAGTCAGGTTTCTACAGTAGGGAGGGAATGAGTACCTTCAAGGCTACTGATAAACTGATGCTTATGACAGACCTATACGGAAGCAGCAAGGAAGCACTGGACTGTGGGACTGAATGCCAAAAAGAAAACACCCACACATAGCATTTGACAGTTGCTCTTGGGCTAAATCCATAAGGACCAAATACAGGTTGCTTAAATATATCACTAAATTTCTTTCCAAATTTTGTTCATGAACCATCATCATCTTTGGAATGCCAATAAAACCTGGTCAAGAGTAAATGATAAATTCAAACAGTTCTTTAAACTTTACAAATTCTCAATAACAGAACTTAGGTACAAGGAAAATAATTTTAATATCCTAAAGAACCCTTTAAAAGTTACTCTAATGGGACCTAATAATAATTTAAATTGCTAAAACTAGGGAACTTCAAAAGAAATGTTAATATTAAATGCTCTCGCCCTGCCGAGGTGGTTCAATGGCTGAGCATCTACCTACGAACCAGGAAGTCATGGTTCAATTCCCAGTCAGAGCCCAGCTTGTGGGCTCAATCCCCAGTGTGGAGCATGAAGGAGGCAGCTGATCAACGACTCTCTCATCATTGATGTTTCTATTTCTCTCTCCCTCTCCTTTCCTCTCTAAAATCAATAAAAATACATATGTATTTTAAAATGCTCTCTAGCAATTTAGCCTTTAACTTAAATTCTTTATAAATTCAGCCCCTATTCATCATCAAAATCAATATCATGCATTTTATAATGTTTGGTTTATAAAATAAAATCATAGACCTACAATGTGGTCAAAGTTATAGATTTAAGAATTTCATTTAAAAACCTATTAAATCAGGTTAAAATTACCACCTTACATTTAATAATGGCTTTTTAAAAATTATATCCTACAGACATATAATATACATATTTGCAATGACTCAAATTAAGCTACAAGTCACAACCCACTTACCTTGACAAAACTCATTCGAATTGTACACATTTTGGTGAGCTCATATACTGCCTCAAACCCATGATTGACAGATTGAGCCAGAAGCTGTGCAAACTCTTGATTGTTAAAAATTTTGAGGCTGCAGCTGCTGGGAATCTTACAGACAGTGGTAGGATGAAAGCCGTGATGAAAGTTGCAGTTCCTACTCTGTACAAATATGCTGCTATCACTGAGACACTCTGCATACACCTCTCCACCAACATAGTACAGATGAACACCTTAAAAAGATAGGCATTACAAGAGTCAACAAAACAGTATAATGGAACCAAAGAGGCTGTATGAGATGCAAGTAAGAACACCCACTAATCTATAGCAAACTCCCCAGTCTTTAGATAGAAGGTACCACTAGATGGCCTTACCCTGCCAAAGATAATCAAAAGGTTAATGTCTACCTAAATCTAAAATTGTCCTCAAGTAACTAACACTTAAGACCCAGTTGGCAGCATAAGAGGTTATCAATTCCTATGCCTTTTTTTCCCTTTTCCAACCATCATTTATCATCTCTATGAGAGAAAGCAACAGAAAAAAAAAAAAGACAAAAAGTACCTTATGATGAGTCCTTTCAAAGGAATGTTTGGTGCTATCAACTATCATATATAGTCATTTGGCAAAGAATTTTGCACTCCTTTTGCTAACAGAGGGAAAAGTAACATTAAAAAACAAACAAAAACAAAAAAAAACCCTAAGGCATATATGTAAATTCAGGTCACAAAAGGGGCCTGTAAATGGCAGATTTACCTTTCCTTTAAAAAAATGTTTTTGGCCCTGGCAAGGTAGCTCAGTTGGTTAGAGCACTGACCCCATACACTAAGGTTGCGGGTTTGATCCCCAGTCAGGGCACATATAAGAATCAACCAATAAATGCATGAATAAATGGAATGACAAATCGATGTCTCTCTCTTTTTCTCAAATCAATAAATTTTTAAGAGATTAAAATAAATAAAAATTAAAAATATTTTTGGTATTTAATATAAATAAATATGAACATAGTTACAATATTAAAAATTCAAATTATACAATTAAAGCTGAAGTTGTTCCCACCATTTTACTACTGCAAACAGGGCTAAAAATATCATCTTTGTACATACATACCTCTGCATACCCATGAGTCAGAGACTTGTATTAAACTGAGACATTAAAAACTTTTCTTTTCTGAGCAACTAAAGATGATCCTTAGAAGAAAGGGTCCTAGAACTATATATGCTGGGGGGAAAGGGAAAACCAAATCTAGAATTCACAAAGTAGATTTCTCTTGAATTATTCTACTATAGTGAGAATATCAATGCGTAGAAGTGAGGCATTTCACCGAAAAAATCAAGTTGGCTAAAGTCAAAAGAGAATGGAAACCTTCTTTTCAATTTATTTTTGGCCATAGTATTTTTCTGAATCTTTTCTGTAAGAAATTGCATTACAATTATAATTATTTACTCTTTGTTCAGCATTTGGACTAAGATTTTTCTCAAGTCAAAAAAGCAAAAAAGCATTAAGTGATAAAAACAGAAGTTCTTAAGAAAGAGGCAATACACACTCTACCTGAGACAGACTTCCTTTCTGACCACTTGATAAAAGAGACTATGACATTTCATTGCAGTGTGAGAAGTTCTTTGTTTGTTATAGCAACTGTCTTGTAGGACAAATAAGAAATAAAATCTTATTACTTGAATTAAAAGGTGGGAGGGGTGATGGTGAAGCTATGGAAGATTTATATCAAACTGTATTTCCTACCTGTAACCCTTTTCCTCCAACATAATGGAAATTCCGACCTGTCATCTCAACCCAAAATACTCCATAAATATCATAATAATAAAATCCTAATCCTTCCATAGCATTCCTTTATTCCACAAATATTTGTTGTGTATTTACTATGAGTCCGGCACTGTTCTAGCTGCTGAAGATGTTGTAAATAATACAAATTTCTGTAAAGCTTATAGTCTAGTCAGAAAAATATTTAAAAATATAAACATAGAAGTAATATGCTTTCAGATCCTAAGTACTATGAAGAATAATCAAGCAGGATTAAAAAAAAAAAAGAGGACTGATTATGTCTTTACTTCAACACCTGCAACTTGAGGGCAGAGACTACGCCTTAAGCTTTGTATGCTCCAGCAACTTACACTATGGACACAGAAAGCACAACAAAAACAGAATTCAAGTGAATGTAGGGAAATAACAAAATTACCTTTTCCAATATGTCTCCTAGTGTTTTCAATTGTCGAATTACGATTAACGTTTGACAACAACCCCAAACAGAATCTACTTTTGTTATTTGAAGGGTCTGTGAATCCATCTACTAACACACTAGTAGAAGACGCATGAAAAGCTTCCCCAACACGATTGTTTAATTCATAGTAAACAATTGAACACCAATGTTTGGGCTCTTCATAGGCAACAGGTTGAACATCTGTGAACAAACCAAACAGAAAAAAATATTTAATGAATCCTAAACTCCAGATTCTTTAGGTGCTTGCCTCTAACCCAAACCAAGCACTATATGAAAAAGAAAATTTTCAGATATTTCACTTAGTCTCACTGTCCTTCCTAGCTTTGAGTCTGTACCCAAAAAACAAACTCCAAAATGCCTTGAGTATGACAATTTTAAAAATTATACAAATACAAGGATAGCCAACATCACATTTTAAATTGTTTTCCTAGCAGGATCTAATCCAGGTTTAAATTTGCAATGACAAACTTGTTTCAGCATCCTAAAAGATTTAACTATACCAGAATCTATAAAATTATATTAAACAAATATCTGAACTAAAAAAACTAAGTGAGACACTCAGTAAACCAGAAGAGAGGGGAACTTCCTCAACTTGATAAAGAACATTTACAAAAAAACCTACAGCTAACATCATACATACTTAATGGTGAAAAACTAGAAGCTTTTGCTAAGATTAGCAGTGATAAGGTAAGGATATTCTCACCACTTCTTTTCAACATTGATTGGAAGTCCTAGCTAATGCACCAAGACAAGAAAAGGAAATAAAAGGTATACAGATTGGAAAAAAGAAATAAAACTGTCTTTTTTCACAAATGAAATGACTGTCTACATGATAGGCTAGGCGTATTAAAATGCTTTCTTAAAATATTTACAATTTTCAATGGGCTTATTATAAGTTAATGAGTATCTATCCATGGTGACCAAATTCTCACTCATGTAAAAGTCAATAATTCATAATGGACACAGTGGGCGGGAGGGGCAAGGAAGCTCTTCCTACAGTGCTAGTAGGATGTCTATCTTGGAGCTGTAATCAGGCAGAAGTCATGGACCCTCAATTTTCTTTTAAAACAGCAGGGATATCCCTAGCCAGTTTGGCTCAGTGATTAGAGCATTGGTCTGTGGACTGAAGGGTCCCATGTTCGATTCCCAGTCAGGGCACATGACCAAGCTGCGGGCTCAATCCCCAGTAGGGGGTGTGTAGGAGGCAGCTGATCAAAGATTCTCATTATTGATGTTTCAATCTCTCCCTCTCCCTTCTTCTCTAAAATCCTATCTAATAAAAGAGTGATATACAAATTGACCATCACTCCAACACACAAGATGGCCACCCCCATGTGGTCAAAGATGGCCGCCCCCATGTGGACACACGATGGCCGCCACAAGATGGCTGGCAGAGGAGGGCAGTTGTGAGTGATCAGGCCAGCAGGGGAGGGCAGTTGGGAGGAATCAGCCCTGCAGGGGAAGGCAGTTGGGGGCGACCAGGCCTGCAGGGGAGGGCAGTTGGGGGCAACCAGGACTGCAGGGGAGAGCAGCTGGAGGGAACCAGGCCAGCAAGGGAGAGTAGTTAGGGGAGACCAGGCCTGCAGGGGAGGGCAGTTGGGGGCAACCAGGCCTGCAGGGGAGGGCAGTTGGGGGCAACCAGGCCTGCAGGGGAGGGCAGTTGGGGGCGACCAGGTCAGCAGGGGAGGGCAGTTAGGGGTTACTGGGCCTGCAGGGGAGGGCAGTTGGGGGTGACCAGGCCTGCAGAGGAGGAAAGTTGGGGCAATCGGGCTGGCAAGGGAGCAGTTAGGCATTGATCAGGCTGACCGGGGAGTGGTTAGTGGGTCATCAGGCAGGCAGCGAGATGAGCGGTTGGGAGCCAGCAGTCCTGGATTGTGAGAGGGATCCCAGATTGGAGAGGGTGCAGGCTGGGTTGAGGGACACATACTTTCCCCCCACACACACACACACCCCGTGAATGAATTTCATGCACCGGGCCTCTAGTCAATATATATAAGATGGCCTCTAGTCAATATATATAATATATATATATAAAATATATATATGTATTTACAAGCAGGGATAAACATGTGAGAAAACTTAAGAGTGGTCACGTGGCCTATATAGGCGGTGGAAAAGAATTGGTTAACTTTTAAAATTTAATTCTGATTATTCAATTGCAAAGAATTCAGATGAGGAGAAACAGAAAACAATATATCAATGTGGACCCATAAAAAGAAATTCTAACAGCTCAGATTTTAAAGAAGTTTATACGAAAATGGAACAAGGAGGGGCCCATAACCAAAGACACATACAAATGAGTAACAGGAAGTTATAAGAATAGTGTCAGGAAAGCTAGAGCCAAGAATGAGCAGAAGCTTGTAGGGAAAAACTGCTAAGCAAAACTTAAAAGACAATTTTAGTTAGGATGAGCAGAAGAAAAAGAAAAGCTTTGCGTCTGCTCAAGGCAAAGGATATATTGTTAACTGGTGACTCAAAGCATTGCAGTTTAACTTTGATTTTCCTTTTGTTACCTCTCTGTCAAAGAAAAAACACACAAAATATGACTGAAAGGGGAAGAAAGTTGGTGAAAAAAGACATCTATGAGAGTGAGAAGACTTGCATGCCAATTCCTCTAAAGGGACTCAGTTGTTTGGCTTAGACAAACGGTACTCCAAGGAACACCTAACATACAATACTGTCAAATGGCACTGCCTGGTTTCTGGAGAAGCAGGAGAAAGAAGAAAAGGAAAATAATTGTTGGGATAAATATTGTCCATATTTTCAGAAGGAAGGTAGTATCATTTATTACCTGATGCTACATGCTAAGATCATTACAAATATTGTCTAATTCAATCAATATGCTAATAATCCTTTTGCAAATATTCTATTTACAAATAGAGAAACTTAGGTTTAGAAATTTTAAAAAGCCACCCTAAGTTGCAAAGCAAATAAACAGAGATGAAGGAATTCAAATCCAAAAATTCATGATCTGAGACATTTTGCTCTAAATGAAAGCAGATTCTATGAATTACAAGCAAGTTGGTATGACCAAATTCCTAGGTAAATTCTGAACCTTGAAAAAGCACAGACATTATTCAGATATTAATAATACTATGCGGAGCCTGAAAATTCAACTGTTTTTAGAAACATGGGGCTCCTAGAAAAACATAATGTGACATACAGTCTTTTTATATGATCACAAACACATATAACACACCTAAAAACACCACTCTTTTAAGAAATGGCATAGATGTGGAGCATCTTTTTATATATTTATTTAACATGTGTTTATCTTCAGTGAGATGTCTGTTATGTCCTTGACCCATTTTTTTTTAATTGGGTTGTTCATTTTCTTGTTGAGTTTTAAGAGTTCTTTGTATATTTTGGATAACAGTTCTTTATCAGATATGTATTTTGCAAATATTTTCTCCCAGTCTGTGGCTTGTCTTCTCATTGCCTTTACAGTGTCTTTTGTACATAGGAAGTTTTTAATTTTTAATGAAGTCCAGCTTATTGATTACTTCTTTTTTTTTTTTTTATCCTTACCCAAGGAGTGAGGATATTTTTTTCATTGATTTTTAGAGGCAGTTGAAGGAAGTGGCAGGGAGGGAGAGGGCAAGGGGGGCAAAGGGTGGGGGAGAGAGAAAGAGAGAGAGAGCAAGAGAAAGAAACACCAACTGTTTGCCTCCTGCGCTCACCCTAACCTGGGGCCTGGGATTGAACCTGCAACTGAGGTACGTGCCCTTTACCAGAAATTAAAGCCAAGACCCTTTGGTCTGAGGGCCAACGCTCTAACCACTGAACGAACCATCCAGGGTCTTATTTCTTTCATGGATCATGCCTTGATGTTGTATTTAAAAATTCATCACCTTATTCAGACCTAAATTTTCTCCTATGTTCTTTTCTAGAAGTTTTATAGTTTTGCATTTTACATTAAGGTCTGTGATTCCTTTCGAGGTAATTTTGGTGAATGGTGTAAAGTCTGTCTCTGGATTAATTTTTTTACATATGAATGTCAATTGTTCTTATATCATTTGTTGAAAAGATGAGCTTTTCTCCATTATTGCCCTTGATCCTTTGTCAAAGATCAGTTAATTACATTTATGTGGGTCCATTTCTGGGTTCTCTCTTCTGTTCTTTTTATCTATTTGTCTATTTTTTTTTTAATCTTCACCAGTCAGGGCAATGCTAACTCTTATGATCAACTGATTACTGAAAAAATACTAAAGCAATTCAATAGAGAAATGATACTCTTTTCAACAAACACTGAGTGCTAGAACCAACTGGATATCTACATGCACAAAGATGAGTCTAGACCTTTACCATGCAAAAAGCTTAACTCAATAGGAATCAGACACTTAAATGTAAGAGCTAAGCTATAGAACTTCTAGCTCAGAAAAAATTTCTCAGATGCAACACCAGAAAAGAAAAAAACTGTTAAACTGGACTCATCAAAACTAAAAACTTTTGTTCTTCAAAAGATAACCGTAAGAAAATGAAAAGACAATCCACAGACTGAGGAAATATTGGCAAATCATTTATCTGATAAAGGACTTCTATCCAGAACATATAAAGAACAATTACAATTCAATAATAAGACAAACAATGCAATTTTAAAATGGGCAAAAGATTTGAATAAACATTTCACCAAAGAAGATACATGAATGGTTAATAAGTATATAAAAATGTTCCACAACATTATTCATTAGGGAAATGCAAATTAAACCACGATAAGATAACACTTTACACCCACTAAAATGGCTATACTAAAATAAAATAAAAAGAAAATAACAAGTGTTAAGAGTATGTGGAGAAACCGGAACTTTCATATGTTACTGGTAAGAATGGAAAATGGTCCCGCCTGTTTAGAGAAACTTGGAAGTTTTTCTTAAATAGTTAATTTACCATATGACTCAGAAATTCCACTTCTGGTATCTACCCAAGAAAAAGAAAAAGAGTGTCTACACAAAGACTTATATGCTAATGTTCATAATAGCATTGTTTATACTAACCAAAAACTGGAAACAATTCATATGTCCATCAACTAGTGAATGAATAAAAAAAATGTGGTACATCCACATAATGGAATACTTGTTCAGTAATAAAAAAGAACTACTGATACATGCAACAACATGGATGAACCTTAAAAACATGATACTAAGTGAAAGAAGCCAGGTGTAACAGAATATACAATATGTTATTCTATTTATATGAAATGCTTAGAAAAGGCAAATCTATAGACATAGAAAACAGATTAAAAGGTCTCTGAAGAGACAAATGGCAGGGGGAGGGGGGATTAGAGAGCATCTAAAGGACTTGTTTGCATGCATATTAGCATAACCAATGGACACAGACCCTGGGGTGGTGGGGGCTTGCCCAGGGTGGGAATGGCTGGAGGAGGGGGGAGATCCATGGGGGGGTGTCAGAGACATATATAAAACTTTTGATAATAAAATTTTTTTAAAAGTTATTGAAAAAAATTTTATAAAAAGGTCTCTGAAGATGGATCTGGGAGTGGGAATAGACTACAAAATAGGGACAAGGGATATTTTTAAAGGGATATGGCAATGCTCTAAAACTACATTGTGGTAATGGTGTAAAACTTTATATATTTATAAAAACTGTTGAATCATATACTTAAAATGGATAAATTTTATGGTATATAAATTATACTTCAAGAAAGGTGTTTCTAAAAAGTGGCCAAGAAGTTAAAAAGAAGCAAACAAACAAAAGAGTAAGAACAGAAAAGTAAATATACCTCTGCTGGATATACTGGGCATAATCTGAGGAATCATATTATTGCTTGTATCCATAGGCTGGGAATTATCTTGACCCATCTGATCATCTGGTGGCATATAGGCAGGAGGAGGGGTATCAGCTAAGAGGAAAATAATGAGACAAGTTAAAGTCCCCAAAGAATAAAGTCTTCATCCTGCTCAAAGTTATTCTAAAAGCATTTAAAAATTCATAAATTTACCAGCAAGGTTCATTAATGAGTATCACAGACACACAAAAATTCAGATGCTATCTTAGGGCAAGGGAAAAGGAAAAAAGACAGCACAACCATTAGCTACTGAAAACCTACCTACTATAAGTCCACATATATTTGGGACAATCCAGAATAGTACGATCAGTGCTAAAATTCACTAACATAGAATTCAAAGTCAAGAATTTGCCTTTATTTGCTTCGAATAATATGCTCCGAGAAACTGCAACCACTGGAAATCAATCTGAAGGAGATGATTATCCTAGTAAGGGTATGTATGTATCTACAGACACTTTTAAATTATTAAACTCATCACATACTGTATACTGTTATTCAAAACTGGAGGGAAAAGATATGCTGCTTCAAAATTTACCATGAATACTAAGAGCAATTGTCTAATTTTGTGCAATGTCCTAAAATGGCTGTTGTACCCTATTTAATGGCTAGGTAATTCTCTCAGGAAACTGAATGTTACTAGAAAGTCTTTTGAGTTCCAACACTCATGTCTGAAATTCTTTGCAAAGCTACAGCTAAAATTCTTTGTCTCAGAAACTATAAACACTGAATGTAATTTTTCTTTCACCCCAAGGTTTGTACAAGAAATATTTTGAGATAAAGATACAATTAAACTGAATCTAGGACTAAGTATAAAAATTCGCTTTTGCAAATACATAACAGCAAGTTAAAGGGTTGATACTTAATTCCTCTTTTAAAAAAATGCATCGATTAATATTTTGCTACAGAGAAGCCACAAATAATATGCTTACATATGATTCCACATGCACTAAGCATTCAAATATTTCACAGAGTGACATAAGATGTGTTTGTACATGACATGACATGCCATTAACAAAAGTCAGAAACTGGATAAATTATAATCTACTTATCTTTCTTCAAGCAAATCAGTTAACCAGTCTTCTAATTAAAGGTAACTGGAATTCAATTTAACCTTCCAAAGTCTAAAATGATTTGACAAACAATGTAGTAAAGTTTAAAAAGCACAAACATTAAAGTCAAAGAAACTTGGGTCTGAACCCCCATTTATTAGCTGTGGGACCTGAGGCAAGGTACTTAAATTCTTGGAGTTAGTATCAATTTATTTTTCCATCTGTTAAATAGAAATATTATCATTTCACATGCTGTTCTGAAGATTAAATTTAATGTAATGTCTTTTATCACAGCATCAGTTATATAAACGGCACTCAATAAATGGGACTTATTATTATAAATTATATGAAAATATGTAAACATGATATTTGGCAAAATAAAATCTAAAACTCTTCTGTAAATGAAACAATTACCAAAGAATATAGTCAAAAGTAGCTAGATCTTGGCATAGAACAGTTCATCCAGAGAGTCAGTATTATAACAATTGCTGATTCTCAGGGATTACTTTTTTGTATCGATAAAATAAATTCTTACCTGGGAGCTGAAATGGACTTCCTGGTCCAGAACTTGCTGGGGAGTTGGGATACGTGCTGCTAGCAGGGGAAGGGGGATAGGGGCTATTTGGAGATAAGGGGAAAGGAGTGTTGTTGGGCTGGTGGAAGGAATCTGGAAAAGTTGCATTTTGTGGCATGTGCGGTTCATTGTGGCTCAGGTTTCTAAACTGAACCAGAAGGCTGTGTTGTGGATTGAATTCATTATGACGAGGCACTAATACTGGAGGTAAGACTGAAAGACAAAATCAAAAGTCATCTATTAGCAATGACTAAAGCAAATATCCCATGCACATTAAGGGGTACATAGAAAGGATTCAGGGAAAACGGTAAACCTATTAAACAATTCGCTTTTAGGAAGTACTGCTTTGTAGAATCTTGAATCTATTTACATAATAATTAAACCCAAAACCCTGTAAGCATTTAGCATGTATAAAGTACTCTGGGAGACAGAAAACCCAGCATAGATACCACTCCTGTTCTATAGGAGATAAGGCATATTTTAAAATCACCATATTACAAAAAATTTAATGCAATGAGAGTTCAACAAAGGTGAGTACTTCTAGCTGGCAATGAATCAAACAAAATGCTGTAGAAAATACAATATCTGATTGGACCTTAAAGAACTAGGAGGATTTCACTTGGGAATGCTAAGGGTGGGGAAAATCAAAGAGGAGATGGGGAGATTCCAGGAGGGAGATAAGGATAAAATAGTTGGCCTAGCCACTGAACCAGGAAGCAAGACAAGACTGGGAGATTGAAGTTAGCTATATAGATGTTCTGAAAGCCTCCATGTTTCCAATTTTTAACATTTCATCTTTCTTTCTTTCTTTCTTTCTTTCTTTCTTTCTTTCTTTCTTTCTTTCTTTCTTTCTTTCTTTCTCTCTCTCTCTCTCTCTCTCTCTCTCTCTCTTTCTTTCTTTCTTTCTTTCTTTCTTTCTTTCTTTCTTTCTTTCTTTCTTTCTTTCTTTCATATTGATTTCAGAGAGGAAGGGAGAGGGAAAGAGAGATAGAAACATCAATGATGACAGAGAATCATTGATCGGCTGCCTTCTGCACGCCCCCTATTGGGGACAGAGCCCCTAGCCGGGGCATGTGCCCTTGACCAGAATCGAACCTGGGACCCTTCAGTCCACAGGTGGATGCTCTATCCACTGAGCCAAACTGGCTAGGGCCATTTCATGTTTCTTAGTTTGAGAGATCTCACATTTTATGTTCTTTGGTCAAGTTTTCTCTACTCAAAATAATAACCTTTCTTACGTAGAAGTCTTTATTCAAAATCAGATTTTTAAACATGACCATAATGAAAATATTTACAACAAAGCCTAAACATTTTAAGAGATACATTTTTTTAAAAGATAAACTTTAGCCCTAGCCAGTTTGGCTCAGTGGACAGAGTGTCATGTCGGCCTGCAGACCAAAGGGTCCTGGGTTCAATTCCAGTCAAGGCACGTACCTCAGTTGCAGACTCCTCTCCAACCTGGAGACAACCAGTCGATGTGTTTCTCTCACATAGATGTTTCTCTCTGTCTTTCCCTCTCTCTTCCCCAAAAATCAATGGAAAAATACCCTCGGGTAAGGATTAACAAAAAAAAAATTTTTTTAAAGATAAACTTTATTTAAACATTCACTTTCTCTAAAGACCCAAGTGATCAAGCACATTCAAATATCTTACTACCTTTCACTATAGGAAACAGAAACAAACCTAATTTCTTTAAACTCTTATTGTACCAATTCATGTCTTTTACAACTTTCCTATACTTGTCAATGTAATTTCACTTCTGAAAATCTCTTTGACTCTGACATCATTCTGCAGCAATAAAATCAATCTGTTTTTAAGTTTACTAAATCATACTTCGCCTCCCAGAAGCAGGGATGTACCTGAGGAATCAGAGGCTCTTATTTGTACTGCTGGGGTTTGGGGGGGGGAGGGGGTATCTCTTTTTATTTTATTGAACTAGTGTTGTAATTATGTGGTTAACATCTGTTTAAAATTGTTTTATTCTACTGTATATTACCAACTTTTGCCCCACTCACAGAATGATGGGAAAGCTAGCTGCTGTGGAGAGTAGGGAGGGCATTAGGTAGTAAAAATGTCTATGTTTAGCTAGCTAGCAATTAAAAATTAAATCTGAAAGATTTAATAAAATAACTACTTAAGTATTCAATCCAGTAAGGATTTCTTCACTTTTTTTTAAGGCAGAGCTCACTAACTTCTCTCTTACTTGTATTTTTATACACATTTTTTAGTAATTATTTTATTTTCATCCAAAATAGTACATGAATAATTTAAAGATATTACAAAAGATATAATAAAAATAGCAACTTCTAAGCCTCCTCCCATACTGTTTCCAAAGACAAAAAACAAAACATAAACTCTTAGCCATTTTATTCTAAAACTTTATGTACTGCTAACTAATATGTTTATATTATTATTATTGATCTCAAGACATTATTTGTATACTTGCTGTTATGGCAAATGAGGCAGCTTTCTTATATCATTCTATCCCACTCTCATTCCCCTCCCCCACAATAAAGTTATATTAAAAGTTTTTGGTTAAATTAATATCCATTGTTTATATTATATACATACTAGAAGCCCAGTGCACGAAATTCATGCACGATGGGGGGTTGTCCCTCAGCCCAGCCTGTACCCTCTCCAATCTGGGACTCCTGGAGGGATGTCCGACTGCCCATTTAGGCCCGATCCTGGTGGCTCCCAACTGCTTGCCTGCCTGCCTTCCTGATTGCCCCTAACCGCTTCTGCCTGCCAGCCTGATCACCCCCTAACCACTCCGCTGCCAGCCTGGTTGATGCTTAACTGCTCCCCTGCCAGCCTGTTTGCCCCCAACTTCCCTCCTCTGCCAGCCTGGTCACCCCTAACTGCCCTCTCCTGCAGGGTTGATCACCTCCAACTGCCCTCCCTTGCAGGCCTGGTCCCTCTCAACTGCCCTCCCTTGCAGGCCGGGTGCCTCCCAACTGCCCTCCCCTGCTGGCCATCTTGTAGTGGCCATCTTGTGTCCACATGGGGGCAGGATCTTTGACCACATGGGGGCAGCTATATTGTGTGTTGCAGTGATGATCAATCTGCATATTACTCTTATTAGATAGGATAGAGGCCTGGTGCACGGGTGGGGGCCAGCTGGTTTGCCCTGAAGGGTGTCCCGGATCAGGGTGGGGTTCCCTTGGGGTGTGGGGCGGCCTGAGCGAGGGGCCTGTGGTGGTTTGCAGGCTGGCCACGCCCCCTGAAAACCCAAGCAGAGGCCCTGGTATCTGGAATTTATTTTCTTTCTACAATTGAAACTTTGTAACCTGGAGCGGAGCCAAGCCTGCTGCTCCCTCCAGGGTGGCAGCCATTTCTGTGGCAGTTAATTCACCTTCTACAATTGAAACTTTGTAGCCTTAAGCGGGTGAGCCCGGCCAGGGTGTGCGGAAAGCTTTGCTTCCCCTGTTGCCGCCGGCAACCCTGGCCTGCTCTCTCTAGCTCCATTCTGCCGCCATTTCTGTTTGAATTTGTTTACCTTCTATAATTGAAACTTTGTAGCTTGAGTGGAGGCTTAGGCCTGCAACGGCTATGGAAAGCTTGGTTTGCTCTGTTACCTGGGAAACCTTGCTCTCTGTGGCTGTAGCTATCTTGGTTTGGGTTAATTTGCATACTCGCCCTGATTGGCTGGTGGGCGTGGCTTATATAGCGGAGTGATGGTTAATTTGCATATTACCATTTTATTAGAGGATATGTATATATAAAGGTTGAGCTAAGTATGTCCTATGATCATATTTTTTTTAAATATTTTATTGACTTTTTACAGAGAGGAAGAGAGAGGGATAGAGAGTTAGAAACATCGATGAGAGAGAAACATCGATCAGCTGCCTCCTGCACACCCCCTACTGGGGATGTGCCCGCAACCAAGGCACATGCCCCCGACTGGAATCGAACCCAGGACCTTTCAGTCCGCAGGCTGACGCTCTATCCACTGAGCCAAACCGGTTTCGGGAATATTTTTTCATGAAGAGTGCTTTATCTACAGCTTTGTTCCTTCATTTGCTTAATCTTATTTATCACTAATATTTCCATAAGTCCAACAGATCAAATTCCTATCAACATGTTTTCCAGCTGTCACAAAATAAATTAAAAAATCCACCGATTCAATTTTTCCCCCTGAATCCTCCATCCTTTTGCTAAAATCTAGACTGGTTGCTACTAAGTTTCTTGCAAATCTGGAGTCCTTGGACTTCCATTCTCTTCTCTCTTATTGGATCTCATTTCCTGGACCTCATGTTCCTCAATTAACTTCCTAAGAAACAGTGTGTAAATTTTGAGTCCTTGCGTATACAATAAATCTTGCCTTTTGTTTGCCTGCAGATTTCAGAATAGATAACTTTTTCTCTCTGAATTTTGGGGGCAATGCTTCATTTTCTTCTAGAATCCAGAATTGCAGTGAGAAATACAAGAAACTCATTTCCAGCCCTTTGTGTGTGTCCTGTATTTTCTCTCTGGGAGCTTTTAAAATGTTTTTTTTTTTTTTTTTTTTTTTTTTTTATCCATTATATTCTAAAATGTCATGTGTGGGTCTTTTTTTATTCCCTCTTCTGGTTGCTCAATCACTGGGCCCTTCCAATTTTCAGTTCTGAAAATTGTTCTAATAGTATTTTTTTTTTTATAATTTTCTCTCTGTTATATTCTCCTATACTCTATTTCCAGGTTTATTATTTTATTAGAATGATATTTAACTTGAAACTCATTCTGAACCAGTTAGTGTTTTAATCTAAGCACTTGCCATGCATTAACTAATCTAATCCTCATAACAAAGCTATAGGGTAGGTATATTACTCCCATTTTACAGATGCGGAAACTAAGTTACAGAATGGTTAAGTAACTTGCCTGTGGACACACTAGTATATTGATAAAACCAGGATTCAAACCCAAAAATCTGGGTCTAGGACCCAGTCTTACCACTAGACAACACTGCCTATTAGATTAAACACTGATCCACTTGAGGTGGCCCTCTATTCTTTCCCAACTATCTTCCATCTTTTTAATTTTTGTAATATTTTCTAGCTCCACTATATAGTAGCAATGTGACCTTATATAAGTTACTTTCCTTAGTTTCCTTATCTGTAAATTTATTAAGTTTTTAAATATTAGTACCATTTTCTAACCCTATAAAGAAATAACCTCATAGTATTAGAAAAATACTCAGTTCATAAGTGTTCAATAAATGTTAATAACTGTTACTACTTCTATCACTTTATTAATACTAGTACCATAAAGTGATCCATCCTGTATTATAGATTCTTGATTAACTTCCTTAAGCATACCAGAGCTATGCCTCAGTCTTTTCTATAAAATGAATCATGTCTGAGAAAAATTGATTATAAAAAATAAAACATTTCTATAGGGGGTTTACAAATCACACCCTACCTATGGGGGAATACACTAAATTCCTATACTTTATTCCAGCAACTCCTAGAAAATATCAAGCTAGGAAGTTATTCAAACTACGCTTCTTCATTAAATCCTCACATCATCCTTTCTTTGTCAATTCCTTCTGGCTACAGATTTCTTGGGTTCAATGAGAAATTGAGAATCACCTCAAATATCAATTGGCAGATCTAAAGCTCTTAAACTAAACTTTCTCTGACAGCACCATCATTGCTATTCTTTTTTGCTAATCTACATATCCAATGTTATTTTCACAGCCTTTTTGCCACACTGGGCTTATATTATATCCATGTGAAACCAGTGTGGCACAGACTCCAGGGTGACCACCATGATTCCCATTTCTGTGCACCATTCTTGCATAACCTCCTCCCTTTGAGGGTATTGCCTATGATTTGCTTCTAACCAACAGAATATGGCAAAAGTGATAGGATGTATATAATAAAATTCCATAAGAATATAATACCCATCCAGCAAAAAAGACCCTCCTTCCTACCGGCTTTGAAGAAATAAGCTGTCGTGAATGTGAGCTACAAAGAAAGGCTGCCTCCAGTTGACAACTAGCAAGAGTCCAACAGCCTGCAAGGAACTGAATTCTGTCAGCAATCACATGAGCTGGCAAGCAGATCCTTCCCCAACTGAGCCTCAGATGAGATCTAAGCCCTGACCAACACTTTGATTACAGCACTACAAAGGACCCAGTTAAGCTGTGCCTGGACTCCTGACCCACAGGAACTGTGAGTTAATAAATGTGTGCTAAGCCACTTAGCTTTTGGTAATTTATTATGTAGCAGTAGATAACTAATGCACTCATCCAGTATCTCAGCTTATGTAATTCATTCATTACAATAAAATATTTACTAAGCACAATCTATAAAGTGCCAGGAAATAATACTATTCTAGGCACTGGGGATGCAATGCAGAACGAGGCAGAAGAAGGTCCTGCTCATGTCAGTCAATAAACAAACTAAATGTCTAACATAGTGTCAAGTAATGATGGGGTTATTTGAGCAAGGACTGAATGGAGTAAGAAAATGTGCCATGAAAAGATCCTGGGAGAAGAATACTGTAAGAAAAAAGCCTAGATGCAGGAATATGGCAAGTCCAAAGAATAAAGGAAGTTCGACAGGTCAGTGTAGGGTCTTGTAGAAATCTGTTTTAAGTGTGATAGAGAGCCTTTAAAGTATTTTGAGCACAGACTGGAATGATTTGATATATTTTTTAACTATTACTCTGGCTGCTATGTAGAAAACAGAATGGGTTGGAGAGGGACAAAAACAGGCAGAAAGATCAATTATAAAACTACTGAGTCCTAACCGGTTTGGCTCAGTGGATAGAGCATCGGCCTGCGGACTAAAGAGTCCCAGGTTCGATTCTAGTCAAGGGCATGTACCTTGGTTGCAGACACATCCCCAGTAGGGGGTGTGCAGGAGGCAGCTGATCGATGTTTCTCTCTCATCGATGTTTCTAACTATCCCTCTCCTTTCCTCTCTGTAAAAAATCAATAAAATATATTTTTTTAAAAAGACTACTGAAGGTAAAAGATGATGATATTCTATATTGGAACAGTAGTATTAGAGATGGTGAGGGATGATACTATCAACAAGTATTCTAAAGATATAGCAAACAGCATTTGCTCATAGCTCAAATACTAAGAGAGAAAAATAAAAGATGACTTCTAGGTAGCAATTACATGAATACTGGTGCCGTTTACTTCAATAAGGAAAGCTGGTGAAATAAATGATTTGGTGGGGGAAAATCAAAAGTCCTACTTAGACATTAAATATATTTATTAGACATATTCAAGTGGAGATATCAAGTAGGGAGCTGGATATAAGAATCTAAATCTCAAAAGAAAAGTTGACTTTGGAGTTCTAAATGTCAGCATGAGCTTATAGATGGTTTTAAGATATGTGACAGCATGAGAGCTCTTAGAAGAAAGATATAGATGGATAAACTGTCCAGAGACTGAGTCCTATAAAAATAGGAAAATAAACCAACAAAGAGACTAAGCACAATTAGGAAACTGTAGTGTTTAAGAAGCCAATAAGGAAAAAGTTTTGAGTGGGAGGGAACAACTGTATCAAATGATGTTGGGAGGGCAAATAAGATGAGGACTGAGAATGACCCATTTACCTGTAAGAAGGCAGTCACTGGTGATCCTGACAAGTCAAATGGTAGAGAAGAAAGACTAACTGGAGAGGTGTCAAGAAAGAATGGAAGGAAAGTAATGTGAAGATAATAAAAACGGAGACTCCTCTAACAGAACTAGAGGACACAGTGCATAAGACTGTGTGTGAGTAGGTGTAACTGAGATCAAAACAGGAATTCTTTTTTAACTTTCATTTTAGAAGGGGCAGTATTATAACATGTTATATGCTCTCACAAATAGTCTAGTAGAGAGGAAAAATATAAAGCTGGGGGAAGGGGTGACAACTATAAGAACAAAGTTCTTAAATAGACAAAAAAGAGTGGGTGTGGTACGCACATAGAGCTTAGGCCCTAAATAAAATAGAGACAGGTCATTCACTGGAATGGCAGTTACATATAACTGACTCCTTAACAATGAATTAGAATAAGCCACTTGGAAGCTATCCTATATAATAAAGAGCTAATATGCTAAGTAGACCAGACGGTGGAACATTCCCAACGACATTCCGGAAAGACCAGTGGGCAGGGCCACGAGGGCCAAGCCCCTTGCACGAATTTCGTGCACCAGGCCTCTAGTATTATCTATATACAAAAAGCTGAATTCAAAATCCAGTATTCCTTCCAAGATTAAAATCTGTAAGAAGGAAAATAAATACAAGGCTAATATAACCTTTTAATTACTAAATCCAGTCAAATGCAAATCAGGAAGAGAGAAGTCTTTTTAATTCTTCTCAAGGGGTAAAACCTACCTGGACTCTCCACTCTCTTATAGTGGTATGGGTTGATACAAACTTCTTTTTGCTTAGATCCAAAAGGAAATTCACAAATATCCAATGGTTTTAACTCATGATGACTCTGCAAATCAGGCCAACGCCAAACACGACAATATATAACGTGGGGTAAGCCTTTTCTGTGAGAAACCTGAAGGCGTCCGTCTAAAGATCTAGGAATAGTGACACATTTGCTCGGCTGTCCTGGACTGCTCAAGGCTTTCTCCAGTTCCTCCATGGCACCCTTTTTCTTTTTTAGCTTTTTCACCAAAGCATCGACTGCCTTTTCTGCCCATTTCTCCTCTTCATCACCTTGCTTCCAGCCCAACAATCGCTTTACTGCTGGACTAGTAAAAGAAAACAAGCTGGCCATTGACGTCATTTGATATCAATCTTCAGAGACCTTCTTGCAACTCAAAGTCAATGGCTACTGAGTGAACAGATCACAGATGACAAGTTATACACAGGTCCAAAGCAGAAGTTCCAATTTAAAAGGGAGGAGTGACATTTATCTTCATAAGTGCCATAAGCTTTTTTCACTGGTTCATGTCCTGAAAGAGAAAGAGGGAAAAGGATAAGATCCCTAATTTAAATGGATACAATTAACATACATTAAAATCAATATAATTGAAAAGTATGCTATTTTTAAATAAGAGCAGAAAAGCATTACAAAGTAAAACAAAAAACCTAAGTCCAGAAAGAAAAATTTTCTCTAAAGTCCTGTGACCACTCAATTCTTTCTTCTTAACATGAACAAATAATTCACAGGCAATGCCAAATGATAACCAATAGCAAAACCAGGTTGCTGTATTTTCTATGTATCGTTAAAAAGAAATAGCCTCTAGATTTTGATTCTTTTAGTTTCAGGCTAGTAAGCCCCCAAATGGCCTGCTAAGGTTTGATTCTGAAGTACTTTTCTTCTTTGAAACCCATGTTACATGCTATGTCAATTCTGAACATATGTCCTGATCCGAACAAAAGTCTTAAGAAAATCTAGCTCTTCCCTAAGGTCATTATTCTCTTTAAAATGTTCCACAGACTTATAAGGTTTGGGCAAAAGCCATGGTCTTATTCAAGTCACATTATTAAATGCAAATTAAAGTAACAGTTGTCATAAGATAAAATGCACCAAGCCCTCAAATAAATCCTAACACACATACCTGTATTTTCCGGCGTATAAGAAGACTGGGCGTATAAGATTTTCCTGGGTTAAAAAGTCGTTTTATATGCCAGAAAATACGGTATATTGGACTATATTGATGGGATTAGATATATTGGACTACCGTATTTTCTGGCATATAAAACGATTTTTTAACCCAGGAAAATCTTATACGCCCAGTCGTCTTATACGCCGGAAAATACGGTAATTGCCCCCAAAATGGAAAGTATCTATTTTTAGAACTAAGAATCCTATATAATAAAAGTCTAATATGCTAAGTGTCTGGTCCACCAGTCGGCCATTCAACCATCTATACTAATAAAAGGGTAATATGCTAATTATACTGAGAGAACTTCCAGGAGACCTTCCGGACGTTCTTCTGGACAAAGCCATGGTGGCGAGGCCAAGGTAGATGCAGTTAGAGGCCAAGAGGGGAGGGCAGTTGTGGGTGATCAGGCCAGTGGGGGGGGGGGGCAGTTGGGGGTGAGCAGACCAGCAGGGGGCCAGTTGGGGTGAGCACGCTGTCAGTGGGGGTCAGTTGGGGGTAATCAGGACAGCGGGGGCGGGCAGTTTGGAGTGAGCAGGCCAGCAGGGGGGAAGTTGGGGGCGAGCAGGCCAATGGGGAGGAATGGTGGGGGCAAGCAGGCCAGCGGGGTGGGGGGGGCAGTTGGGGGCGAGTAGGCCGGCAAGGGGGGCAGTTGGAGGCGAGCACACTGGCATGGGGGGCAGTTGGGGGTGAGCAGGCTGGCGGTAGGGGGAGGTTGGGGGAGAGCTGGACGGCAGGCAGAGTGGTTAGGGGCAATCAGGCAGGCAGGCAGATGAGCAGTTAGGAGCCAGCAGTCCCGGATTGCGAGAGGGAAGTCCAACTGCCGGTTTAGGCCCCATCCCTGTAAACCAGCAGTAGGACATCCTTCGAGGGGTCCCAAATTGGAGAGGGTGCAGGCCAGGCTGAGGGACACTCCCCCCCCCGTGCACGAATTTCATGCACCGGGCCACTAGTTCAAAGCATAATATGCTAATGATATACTAAGGCTGCTCAACTGCTCGCTATGATGTGCACTGACCATCAGGAGGCAGACACTCCGACCAGTAGGTTAGCTTGCTGCTGGGGTCCGGACGATCGGGATTGAGTGAGATGGGCTGGACATACTCTGGAGCCCTCCCGCAGTCCCTCCCCAGCCGGCCAACCTCCCGCATCCCTTTCTGGCCCCAATTGTGCACTGGTGGGGTCCCTCGGCCTGCCCTGCACTCTCTCACAATCTGGGACCCCTAGGGGATGTTGCAGAGCCAGTTTCCGCCCAATCCCGCAGGAACAACCAGTTGCTATGATGTGCACTGACCACCAGGGGGCAGATGTTCAATGCAGGAGCTGCCCCCAGCCCACAGGCCCCAGGCCAGCCAAGGCAGGTGCTAGTGGGGGCCCCCTGTTTGCCCTGCTGGTCACCCCACAGAGGGAGGCGACCGGCAGTGGCGGCGGCGGCAGGGGGCAGGGCTGGCGAGCAGGGGCGGCGGCGGCAGGGGGCAGAGCAGCCAAGGCAGGTGCCAGCGGGGGCCCCCTGATCGCCCCGCCAGTAGCCCCACAGATTGGTCCCGATCGCTGGCCAGGCCTAGGGACCCTACCCATGCACGAATTTTGTGCACCATGCCTCTAGTACTGAATAAATTTAAAGATAATTCAAAGTTTAACCGAGAAAAGGACAGTTTATAATTTTATAATTCCTACTGCCTTCTGTGATATTTTAAGCACATTAACTTAAATGAACCTGCTCTAGGCAGACCACTACTCTGCACCATTAAGAGGCTCTTGGAGTTAATGACAAGAGGAAATGATGTGCAGTGGCACTCCACTGACAAGAGTGGGTACAATTCCCTTTGGTAACTACACAGCCAACTGCAGATAATGAGCAACCAGTGAAGTAGCAGAAGTAATGTTGGAAAAAAAGGTATCAGTAATAGATACTTTATAAACTGAAAAGTGCTATTCAAATGTGAATTATGAACATTAGTATTCAAAGGAGGAAGAGTGAAGATTTCAAATATTGGTTAGATCTTGTCTCTGTCTAATATACCTACCACTGTACTATACACACTTTCTGATCCAACCCCAATCCCTGCACCTCTGCCCATCTGTGTCTTTCTTTTTTCTTTCTTTTTTTTTAAGAAACTCCCTTCACCTTTTTTTTAAAGAATATATTTTATTGATTTTTTACAGAGAGGAAGGGAGAGAGAGAGTCAGAAACATTGATCAGCTGCCTCCTGCACGCCCCCCACTGCGGATGTGCCCGCAACCAACGTATGTGCCCTTGACCGGAATCGAACCTGGGACCCCTCAGACCGCAGGCCGACGCTCTATCCACTGAGCCAAACCGGTTTCGGCCCATCTGTATCTTTCAAGAGAAATCTCAGTCATCCTTAATGATAAGCTCAAACCCACCCCCTTTTGTAAAAAATTCCTTTACTCCTCCACCCTAAAGAGGCTATGGCCATTTATTATATTTGATATAATTAATAAATAATACCTGAAATGATAAAAATATATCTTAACTTCCCAAATGGAATACAAAATCTTCCCAGGAACAAGTCTTCAGCACTTGGCACTATGCCATGTGCCATACCACATATTAAGGGAGTATATAATGAATGGCCATTGATTTTTCTATCAACTGTACCTTGCAATTAAAAAGATAACTTCAAATTTTAAATCCAGGTGACTAAGATAATGACAATTCCATTAACAGAATTAAGGATACTAAGAAAGTGGCTTAGTCAGCAGAGAAGATGGTTAACTCTATTGGAAAAAGGGACATGACTGGAGATATAGGTTTAGCAAAGAAAAGATGAGAAACAGATTTAAAATTTTGTACAAAGAGCTGAAATAGTAAAGAAAATGTAGGTTTTCAACAGAATAAAAAGAGCAGTAGGTAAATACCCGAATATTAGGGAACATTCACTGGTAGAAAAGAGGAGAGAGAGTTATTGATAAAGTATCACTATGAGGAAGATCTTAGAACTAGATACAAAGATACTGTGGAAGGTTAAACACAAGAGAGAGTTTAAAAAGAATGTGAACAAAGAAAAGGCCAACGACTTCGTGAATGGTGAATGGTGATGTCATTAGTTAAGACTTCAAGAGATTGGCTTCAGAAAGAATAAGGAGTGTCAGATTTTAAAACCTAAGACTCATGCTTTCTTGAAACTAGCACTAGGGTCCTGGCCAGTGTGCCTCAGTTGGTTGGAGCGTCATCTCATGCACCAAAGGGTCTCCTGTTCAATTCCCAGTCAGGGTACATAACCAGGTTGTGGGTTCGATCAACAGATGGATGTTTCTCTCTCTCTCTCTCTCTCTCTCTCTCTCTCTCTCTCTCTCTCTCTCTCTCTCTCTCCCTCTCCCTCACCCTTCCTTTCTCTCTAAAATTAATTTAAAAAAAAAAAACTAGCACTACGAAAAGGGTAGGGACAAATCTTACACTCAAGTCTTTAAATACAGAATGATATAAATTTACCCAACTACTTTGGAAAATTGTTTGACAATATTTATTAATACTAAACATAAATTCCTAGGACCAAACTATTCCATTCCTAAAAGACATGATGGATCTCATGGATATAATACTGAAGAATTCAGATACAAAATATTAAACATTATATTATTCCATCTATATGACATTCAAAAAGAGGAAAAACTAACCAATGTCATTAGAGGCAATAATGTTACTAATATGAGGGACAAGAGAGACTTCTGGGGAGCTATAAATTTTCTATATCTTGATTTGGGTGACAACATAAATGTACGCATATGTAAAAGTTCACTGAGTTATACACGTAAGATTTATATACTTTATTATAAGATATACTTCAATATAAAAAAAAACTTTTAAAAATTTACTAGTGAGCAGATCACCTATAAAATTAGTTCGCATTCACTTAGCATCTCCATCCATCATCATAAACCATGAGTAAAACTGCAAATTTGCAAAAACTGTAAAATTTCACAAAGTTTATTAAAATGATAGCAAAAATATAGGGCGTGGGATTTAATTTTACCCTACTACTCTACAAGCAAATAAGTAAGTTCCACAACATACATGAGACTCCTGGGTCAGAGACAAAGGACTTTATCACTCATGGCACAGCAAGCAGTATTAGCATCAGATTTGCAATTCACTTTGCCTCTAAAACCCATGGAGTGATGCACTATGGTCCAGATGGATGAAACTCCTGTAGTGGGTTTGCAGTGATGTAGAACAGAGCTTCAGGAATTTATCACTTTTGTAGTGATCGGTAAACAAGCCTATTGTTTGTAGAGAAAGAATAACTTGACTATCAAAGAATTAACAGAGGTTCTTGGGGAAAGCAATATATATATTTTTATGGATATTTTTGCAAAAAAACAAAAATCCTCTTAATGTCAGCACCACAAATATCATGTTTGATAGGATACTATATTATGCTACTAAATTATTTTGTGAGAAGAAATAAGCCTATCCATTCACACTTGATTCACTCTTTGTTCGTTATAAAATTAATGCTTGTTTATAATTATAACCTAATGTTTATCCAAAATTTTAATTTTTCAAGATAAAGTCCCAATCAGATCTTTTAGTCACAATTTAGTATGAAAATACTGATCTGCATTTTAAGTGGTTTCATTTTAAATGAGCATTTTCCTAAACCACTTATCATTAGTTCACAAAGACCTAAATGTAACATGTGCTTTTCTTGAAGACTTAATTATCATTATGAACCTGTTACTGTGCTGTGTTGGAAATCCTATTTAATAATAGACAAATATGCAAATTGACCATACCTCCGACACCACACAAGCCATGCCCACCATCCAATCAGAGTGAGTATGCAAATTAACCCAAACCAAGATGGCTACAGCCACAGAGAGCAAGGTTTCTCAGGTAACAGAGCAAGCCAAGCTTTCCGCCTGCCCTGGCCAGTCCTAAGCCTCCACTCAAGCTACAAAGTTTCAATTATAGAAGGTAAACAAATTCAAACAAATGGCGGCAGAACGGAGCTTGAGAGAGCAGGTCAGGGTTGCCGCTGGCAACAGGGGAAGCAAAGCTTTCCGCACACCCTGGCCGGGCCCACCCGCTTAAGGCAACAAAGTTTCAATTATAACCCCAACACAAATGGCTGCCGGCCTCGGCCTCGGAGGGAGCCCCAGGCTTGGCTCCGCTCCAGGCTACAAAGTTTCAATTGTAGAAGGAAAATAAATTCCAGATACCAGGACCTCCACTTGAGTTGCCAGGGGGCGTGGCCGGCCTGCAAACCACCACAGGCCCCTCGCTCAGGCCGCCCCACACCCCAAGGGAACCCCCACCTGATCTGGGACACCCTTCAGGGCAAACCAGCTGGCCCCCACCCCTGTACCAGGCCTCTATCCTATCTAATAAAAGAGTAATATGCAGATTGATCATCACTGCAACACACAATATAGCTGGCCCCATGTGGACACAAGATGGCCACCACAAGATGGCCAGCAGGAGAGGGCAGTTGGGAGGCATCTGGCCTGCAAGGGAGGGCAGTTGAGAGGGACCAGGCCTGCAAGGGAGGGCAGTTGGAGGTGATCAACCCTGCAGGAGAGGGCAGTTAGGGGTGACCAGGCCAGCAGAGGAGGTAAGTTGGGGGCAAACAGGCTGGCAGCAGAGTGGTTAGGGGGTGATCAGGCTGGCAGGCAGAAACGGTTAGGGGCAATCAGGAAGGCAGGCAGGAAAGCAGTTGGGAGCCAGCAGTCCTGGATTGTGAGAGGGATGTCTGACTGCCTGTTTAGGGATCTGACTGCCCACCGGGATCGGGCCTAAACGGGCAGTCGGATATCCCTCGAGGGGTCCCATATTGGAGAGGGTACAGGCTGGGCTGAGGGACAACCCCCCTCCGTGCACGAATTTCGTGCACCGGGCCTCTAGTCCACTATAGGAAGCATGGAGAATAGGATGCATAGTTACTGACTGACGTGGGATGATGCTCCAACCAAATGAATAGATGAAAGTGCACGAAAGATTTTGAAAAGGTAGACTTTTAGACACAACTTTCTTCAAAAAAACAACACAGTTATTTCAAGGATTTCAACAGCATCTTTTCCTTGGTTATAAAAGAATTTCTCATTAAGTATACAAAATCAATTGCTAAAGCAAAGAAAATAATATTCCTTAGAGGAGGAGGAGAAAAAGACCACTAACATTTATTAAATACTCACTATGCCAAGCACTGTTATGGGTTCAAATTCTGGATCTAACGCACCTATATCCTCATTCTTTCCTATTTTATATAGTGAATGTAAGTTCTGAGAATTAAATGAGATAAACAATTAACTCAGAGATGTTAGGAGGTGAAAAAATTGCAGCTTTTCTTTTCTCCTCTCCCAAAGTCCTTTCTGATGATCCCATCACCTCCCGCCATTATCTATTGCTCCCCCCGTCTTTTGTTCTCATTTCTTTGACTCCTCATTTCTTGCCTCCTCTTTCTCCATTCCTCATAGCTTCTTCCACATTCCTCAGTGCTGGTTTTGGAGAAGCTTAACTACTACCTAATGATGTATAAACTAACTAACGAAAATGCACTTTTCTTCTATCTCCAAAAGGACCCAATTAGCACACAGTGTGCAATTTGTATCTTTAGTACTTTCATGTGCTCCAGTGCTTTCTTACCTCTGAGTTCTCTTCAAGTAGAAGAGAAGATATATTTTGACAGCCCAGATATTTGAGACAATGCTCTACATGAAAACCTGACGTCTGAGAGAATTCTTACTTGTGCCTCTGCCATCCTCATCCTGGGTCACTAACACATTAAAGCTATCCTGAAGTACACCATTGGGAATAATATATGTTATTATTTTTAAAGGTGATGTATTTAGTTCCTAAGAAAACAAAAAAAAAGTAGATTTCAAGAAACCTAAATCATAGATTTTCTTTTGCAATAACCTTCATAAGAAGCAAATGTAAAAATTACTACTTGCAAATATTAAAGCCTTATTTCAATAGCACAATTAGGGATAGAAGACAAATTCTATTTTCTCTTTTTTGCTCTTACGGAGGCGATACTAAACCAACCTTTTTAGAATGTAAAAAAAGACTGAATATTATTGAACCTTTTCCTTAAAAGCCAAGACTTGTTACAATGACAGTGGGCTAACCAAGAAGTTAATAAAACAAAAAACAAATGAAACTGAACAGTGCCCAAGACATCTTTCATGCAATTTCTATTTCTAGCTTAAAAACCAGAGAATCCCCCTGCCACCCTATCTAAAAACCCATTGAGAAATAAATACACAGGACAATCTGTGTACAGTGAGTCAGTCAATTATCAATATTGCAGTTTGAGTGAATATAATAAATCTAGTAGTCAAACACTATCACACTTAGATCTATAAATAGAAAATAATGCAAGAGGAATTATCCCAATATAACTGAAAAACGGAAGGAAAAAAAAGGTAAAAAGATTATATACTTGTGAATTAAACTGCTTAAGAAGAATTAACTGTGTTATAAATGACTAGAGACAGACAAAAAGTGAAGGGCTTATTAGCAAATATACAAAAAGCCAAGCTCTGACAGGCCCGTCTCCCCAAACACACACACACTACATGGAGGTTAATACAAGCCTTAAGGATGAGACGTGGATAACTGTTCATCATATTAGCACAAATTTGGGGAGCAACAATCAAAAGGTATAAAAATCTACAATTCACAGTCCAGTTGGTAATAAAGGTCAAGAACAAGGAAAACCAAGTATCACTTAAGCCAAATGAGGCAGGAGAGACTAGGAGGATACAATTAACCAGTTTGTGAAGCAAAAGGTTAAAGCATCACCACAGAATAAATGCCAAACAGGGAAAGACTGAATTCAAGGCTAAGGAGTCAGGCTGCTGGAAGTAATCCTATGTGCATGTAGAGTTCCACCTAAGCAGAAAGATATGTTTAAAGAGGCATTTGAAGGAGACAAAATGGCAGAAAAGGAAGTTGGAAAACATAGTAGTAATCCCAACTATGAAAGGAAGATATACAAGGGTGGTGGTACACAGAACAAGGTAAGTGATGAAAGCAGAGATATAGATAAGGAAGGAATATGTGAGAGATATTACAAATAAACAATCAATAAGACTTGGTGACTACCTAGAATAGAAACAGGGGCAAACAAAAAAGGTAAAGTTTAAAAGCTGAAAGAATAAAGATACCATTTACTAAACAGAGGAATTCTAGTTAAAGCCAAGATGAGGCAAGAAGCTGATGGTAGAGGGATATAAGGAAGCAAGCACCTATGCAGCTTCAAGAAGATATGACATTAAAGCTCATGAGAAGAGGAATGAATATGTAGATTTGGGGGATCATATTAACAGAAGTGAGAGTTGAATCTATAAGAGTAGATATTTGATTTATTCAAATTTTATTGGGTACCTAATAAGCCAGGAATACACTGTGCTAGAAACTCAGGCTTAAAGAACACTATCTGTAACCTCAAAGATTTTAAAGAGTAATGGGGAAAAAGAGAAGGCGCAATGAAGAACTTAATATACTGTTTAGCACATCACTTAGTTTCACTATAGACTTACTTCCATATGATAGCCAACTGAGATAGAACATTAAAATAGAGAGTAAAAAATATGTATACAAGCCCAGAAGGCCAGTAACTGAACACATAGGAATATGTGCTTCTTACATGAATCAGAACTTGGAGAGACTTAAACAACTATGGTTGGCCTTTTATAGTTGACCTCTGGTTTATGAAGACGTGATGAGATGACTCTCACATTGATATGTTTTGTCATTTCGTAGAGAAATGACCTCAGCTAGAAAGAAAACTGTGATAATAGTAAGATTTAGAACTTGCTTAAAAACCATATGCATGTGTTAGGTTCCCTGAGTTCTGAAAAACTGCAACTATTGATAGAACAATAACACAGAACAGTACCTCGGAAATCCAAAGAAATGCAGTGGTACCTCCACCATACATGAAACCCTTATAAAATTAACTAGAAGCCCGGTGCACGAAATTTGTGCATGGAGGGGGGTTGTCCCTCAGCCCAGCCTGTACCCTCTCCAATCTGGGACTCCTGGAGGGATCTCCGGGCAGTCAGACATCCCTCTCACAATCCAGGACTGCTGGCTCCCAACTGCTTTCCTGCCTGCCTTCCTGATTGCCCCTAACCGCTTCTGCCTGCCAGCCTGATCACCCTCTAACCACTCTGCTGCCAGCCTGGTTGATGCTTAACTGCTCCCCTGCCAGCCTGTTTGCCCCCAACTTACCTCCTCTGCCAGCCTGCTCACCCCTAACTGCCCTCTCCTACAGGGTTGATCACCTCCAATTGCCCTCCCTTGCAGGCCGGGTGCCTCCCAACTGCCCACCTCTGCTGGCCATCTTGTTGTGGCCATCTTGTGTCCACATGGGGGCAGGATCTTTGACCACATGGGGGCAGCCATCTTGTGTGTTTGAATGATGGTCAATCTGCATATTACTCTTTTATTAGATAGGATAGAGGCCTGATGCAGGAGTGGGGGCCAGCTGGTTTGCCCTGAAGGGTGTCCCAGATCAGGGTGGGGGTTCCCTTGGGGTGTGGGGCAGCCTGAGCGAGGGGCCTGTGGTGGTTTGCAGGCCGGCCACGCCCCCTGGCAACCCGAGCAGAGGCCCTGGTATCTGGAATTTATTTTCCTTCTACAATGGAAACTTTGTAGCCTGGAGCGGAGCCAAGCCTGGGGCTCCCTCCGCGGCTGGCAGCCATTTCCGTTGGGGTTATAATTGAAACTTTGTAGCCTTAAGTGGAAGCTGGGCCCGGACAGGGTGTGCGGAAAGCTTTGCTTCCCCTGTTGCTGCCGGCAACCCTGGCTTGCTCTCTCAAGCTCCGTTCTGCCGCCATTTCTGTTTGAATTTGTTTGCCTTCTATAATTGAAACTTTGTAGCTTGAATGGAGGCTTAGGCCTGCAACAGCTCGCGGAAAGCTTGGCTTGCTCTGTTACCTGGGAAACCTTGCTCTCTGTGGCTGTAGCCATCTTGGTTGGGTTAATTTGCATACTTGCTCTGATTGGCTGGTGGGCATGGCTTGTGTGTCGATGGTACAGTCAATTTGCATATTACCTTTTTATTAGGTAGGATAGATAACATGCATTACAAAAGAATCTATCACATTACAAACATACACACTCACACATACATCTCTGATTTCACCTCAAACATTCCTTCTTCAGGGAAGCCTTCCCAGACCACCCTGTCTAGGTGAAATTCCTCTATTATATCACATACCTCTATTTGGTAGCACTTGTACCTTTATTTTTACATCTATCTGTCCAGCTCTGCAAGAAAGTAAGTTCTGGAAAAATGTAAATGAGAGCAGCCATATCTGTTTTTACTCGTCACTATAAACCGAGTGACACATGTGCTCAGTAATTATTTGTTTAATAAATGAAAAGAGAACCTGCATAAAGAGTTTTGAAAGGATATTAGTGGTGGGGGTGGGGCAGGGATACAAAACACTTTCTGCTTCATACAATTCTGTACTTCTTAAAATAAACATGTACTTTTGCATAGTCAGAGGGAAAAACAGATTTTAAAACCAAAGTATAGCTGTACCTCAGCCATCCTATATAATAAAAGCCTAATATGCTAAGTGGCTGGTCGTCCTGTCGGCCATTCAACCAATCAAAGCATAATATGCTAATGATATGCTAAGGCCGCTAAACCACTTGCTATGACATGCACTGACCACCAGGGGGCAGACAGTCGACTGGTTGACCAGTCGCTATGACGTGCACTGACCACCAGGGGGCAGACGCTCCGACTGGTAGGTTAGCTTACTGCTAGGGTCCGATCAGGACTGATGGAGATGGGCCAGACACGCCCTGGAGCCTTCCCGCGGTCTCTCCCTGGCTGGCCAACCTCCCGCGCCCCACCCTGGCTCCGACCCTGCACCGGTGGGGTCCCTCAGTCTGCCCTGCACCCTCTCACAATCCGGGCTGAGAGACCTCGCCCCCTTCCCCCGAGTGCACAAATTTTGTGCACTGGGCCTCTAGTATTAAAATACTAAAGAGGGATTACATTACAAGAGTCATTCATATTTCAAAAGAATTCCCTTCATTATATTTAGGGTTATACAAGTTTAGAAGCTGAAATTTAAATCGATTAGAAACTAGGGTAAAATACTTTCTGCTCTGAATAAATACTAGTAAGAATTCATTTTTCCAAAGCATTTCTCTTCCTGCCTGGAAATGTCTTTTGTACCTCAGATATGTTACAAATGCCATTCTCTTCCTGGACCACTCTCCTCAAGCTCCAACCACTAATTTCTAGACCTCTCTTCATTTAGACCTCAACTTTAGCTATGTTCCCACACACCTTCCCTGACCACCCTATAACCCTATATAAATACTATGTTCATCTTCTTCACTATATTAAGCTATTTGTAATTATCTGTTGGTTTATTTGATTTTTGTCTCCTATTAGAATGTAATATTTAAGAAGCAGTATAAAGCATATTCAGAGAACTTATTAAATTCAAGTTACTCATTCAAAAGTACACTTATTGAGGTAGCATTCTAGGAGCTGGGAATATTTAAGTGAATAAAGAAGACCAAATCCTTTTCTTCATGTCGCTTACATTCCAATGGAGGAAACAGACAACATACAATAAATAAGTGATACAATAGGGTTTGTTAGGTAAAAAGCATGATGGAGAAAAATAAGCAGAGTGGGGTAGAAAAGGCATGTTGTGGGAGAAGTATAATTTTCAATAGGTTGGACAGGCCTCACTGAGAAGGTGTCAACTGGGTCAAAACTTTAAGGAAATAAGAGCCAGGCAGATATCTGAAGGAAAAGCATTACAGGCAAAGGCAACACAAAGATCCCAAGTTGGGAGCATACCTGGCACACTCACATTACTGCAAGACTAGGGTAGCCTGAGAATAAAGTGAACAAGGAGGGGGAAATAAGGAGTGGGGTCAAACAGGTAGATGACACAGACTGGTCATACTGGATACAGTAAGGGCTTTGGCTTTCACTGTAAGTGAAATTCAGACCCCATTTGAGAGCTCTAAGTGGAAACATGACATTATTAAACAACTAGAGGCCCAGTGCATGGATTCGTGCATCAGTGGGGTCCCTCAGCCTGGCCTGCAGAGATCGGGCTGAAACTGGCTCTCCGACATCCCCCAAGGGATCCCGATTGAGAGAAGGTGAAGGCCAGGCCGAGGGACCCCCCGGTGCACGAACGGGGCCGGGGAGGGACTGCGGGAGGGCTCCAGGGCGTGTCCAGCCCGCCTTGAGCAGTCCAGATCGGCCGGACCCCAGCATCAAGCCAACCTACTGGTCAGAGCGTCTGCCCGCTGGTGGTCAGTGTGCATCATAGCGACTGGTTGAACCATGGAACAGTCGGACACTTAGTATATCAGGCTTTTATTATATACGATTACTCTGACTGATGTGTTGAGAATAAACTGGGGGAGTGGGGTCAGCAAGGATAAAACCAGGGGGACCAGTTCAGAGTTACAGGAATCTAGGTGATATGATGATGGCTTAGACCAGGGAGATAGCAGTGAAGAGGTGAGAAGTAGACAATATCACATATATTTTGGGAGATAATAAGTTTCCTGATAGAATAGATAAGGGGAATGTAAGAACAGAGGAGTCAACAGTGATTATAAAGCTCCTGAAAGAATGGGATTTTTCATCAACCGATTTGGGGAATGCTAATAATGAAGCTGAAGATCAGGAGTCACATTTTATGTACATTGAATGTATGAATAAAATGTTGTTAAGCTTCACCAGGCTTCTAATTCAAATGAACTCATATTAATATCAAGAACCCAAAGGTCCTGTTCTTACTTGGAGGTACCCAATTAGGACTTCCTGACCAACTCCCACAAACACATACAAATCACCCTCAACACTCTCCTATAGACAGACAGACAAAGAGACACATACTGCTACTGCTCATGCCCAAACTTAAGAGGTAAATTCATAGCAACAGCTACTTCACTTTTTGCTCCAACATCTCTCTAATTGTTTCAATCCAAAATAGAAAGCAAACAAACCAATTCAAAAACCTCGCCCAACACTTTAGCCAAAACAAAATCTCCTGAGCATATCAACCCATGAAATTAAAGGCCCATATGGGTCACAACCCACCATCTTCTCAGCCAAACCTGTACAAACAATTGCAGGATGGGGTTTAAAAAACAAATTACTCATTACCACAAAATTCAGATTCATCAGGTGAAAGGAGGGTCCTATCTCCCACATTTTAACACGAGTCCCAAGTTATGTAGCAGGTTTGAGAACCAAGGACTTTAAGATCACCTGCAATAGAAGAAAGTCACTTGCCTATATACTAAATTCAAGGGTAACTTTTTTGCGGTTGTTGGTGATAAAACTTAAAAAATATCTTACCCTTGTGGTTCTAATATCAATAGTAGTCACCAAGTATCAGCAAGACACCCCCTACCACCACCACCACCACTATCAAACCAATCTTAGACCCAGGTCTATAACTATGACAAAATATGTAAGCCACAATCATGCTGCAGGCAGAGAAGATAAAGAAACCAAGAACAAGTTTACCCACAAGGTCTCCTAGATTCAGAAATCTTATTCTTTAAGGAAACATTTATAAGGAAGAGGAGATATAATCACATGAGCATCAAAACCATTTTCTTAAACACTTAAATCACCACTTTTACCACCAGTGATCCCAATTTCCAAAGGCATCAAAAAGTTTTCATAGTGGTTGAGAATTATTCAAAGCCATTCAGGAGCTGAACTCATGGTCCCTCATACTTTTCACAGCATAATTTTCTTGCCTAGCCTCTCTTTGTGCCCACACAAGTCTATACTTTTTTTATCTCCCACATCCAGACTTTTGCTTCCCAGTTTTTAATCACTCTTTAAACTTCATCTGCTCCTCTAAGTCCTCTAATTAAGCAGAGCCTGATCTAGATATATCACTCACCCCCACAGAGCCTGCAAGATTCCCTACATTACTACCAGATGTATTCAAGTATACTTGTATAGGCCTGTAGGCACAGGAATAGACACAGAGCTGGTCAATCTTTATAGTGCTTTCCTTTAAATTATAAAATCATCAAGGACGGATACCAAATCATTATATTACGTGTCTCTAGAGCACAAAGTGCTAATTTGTGTACACAAGATATATTCCAGTGTTTTATGAAGATGTTCCACAGATATCTCATGTGCACCCCAGAGTTCAAGTCACCTACTTAAAAGAAAAGATAGCAAATATGGCTCTGGATACCTTTTCAGCTCTAGGCAGTATTCATGTAATTTACACTTTCAACCCCCAAGAGTGGAAATGGTCAGTGAATTAAGCAGGCACTCATTTAAGTGAGCAGAAAGATGTGAATAGTGGAAAGAAAATTAAAGGCTACGCTTTGAAATATGTCTGCAGTGCCCCCAATTCCTGAGAACATACAAACCAGAATAACTAGATCTCAAGTTATACAACCTACCAGATAGATGCTAGGCAGATCCTAACACATCATGAAAACAAAATTGAACAAAACAAAACTTGCCTTGAAAGCACCAACCATATTCTGAGGTCACAGTTAATCTGAAAAATGTGAGACTTCCCAGGACTCCAGTTGCTATGCTCAGAGAAAGGTGGGAAGGTGACATCAGTTTTATTTTTCTCACTATTATTTTCAGTCATAACAAAATAACATATATGGAAATCAAAAGAAAAAATCCAATTAAAACCTAAAAACAGATCAAACTATTTCCAAATTTCTACAGAATACACCAGTCTGTAAATTATATATACATTATAGTCAGAGACTGGTGTACCAAAGAATTCAAGGAAAAAAAACAAACTTGTTTACAAAATGTACTTTAACAACTAGTTTCCAAAAGTGAATTACAATTATAGTAGTGCACACACAGAACTGTCTAATAAAAAATTCCTTAAGATCAGAGCAGAAATAAACAAAATAGTCTAAAAAAACAATACCAAAGATTAATGAAACCAAGAGCTGATTCTTTGAAAAGAGAAACAAGAATGGCAAACCTTTAACCAGACTCATCAAGGAAAAAAGAGAGAAGACCCAAATAAGTAAAATCAAAAATTAAAGAGAAGTAACCACTGACACCAAAGAAATAAAAAGGAGTGTTAGAAAATATTAAGAACAACTATATGCCAACAAATTGGACAATCTGGAAGAAATGGAAAAATTCCTAGAAACATACAATCTTCCAAAACTGAATCAGGGATAATCAGAAAATCTGAATAGACTGATTACAACTAATGAAATTGAAGCAGTAAAAACAAACAAACAAACAAAAGTCCTGGACCAGATGGCTTTACAGGATAATCTTACCAAACATTCAAAAACTACCACCTATCCTTCTCAAACTATTCCAAAAAATTCAAGAGAAGGGAAGACTCCCACACTCATTTTACAAGGCCAGTATTATCCTAATTCCAAAACCAGATAAAGATACTACAAAGAAAGAAAAGTACAGGCCAATTTCCCTGGTGAACATAAATGCTAAAATCCTTAAGAAAATATTAGCAAACTATCACAGCAGCATATTAAAAAGATCAAACACCATGATAAAGTGTGATTTATTCCTGGGATTCAAGGTGGTACAACATCTGCAAATCAATTAAATGTGGTACATCACATAAACAAAAAGAAGGATAAAATTCATATGATCATATCAATAGATGCCGGAAAAGCATGTGATAAAATCCAGAACCCATTTATGATAAAAACTCTCAGCAAAGTGGGAAAAGAGGGAACACACTTCAACACAATAAAGGCCATATATGATAAACCCAAAGCCAACATCAAACTCAATAGGCAACAAGACATGGATGTTTGCTTTCACCACTCTTACTCAATACAGTACTGGAAGTCCTAGCCACAACAATCAGGTAAGAATACAAGGCATCCAAATTGGAAAGGAAGAAGTAAAACTGTCATTTGTATATGACATGATACTATAGAGAGAGATCTAAAAATTCCACCAAAAAACTACTAGAACTGATCAATTAACTCAGCAAAGAAGCAAGACACAAAATAAATATCTAGAAATCATTATTGGTACATTTCTATATACCAATAATGAACTATCAGAAAAGGAAATGAAGAAAACAATCCTATTTATAATTACATCGAAAAAAACCACCACCACCTAGGAATCAATTTAACCAACAATGTAAAAGACCTGTACTCAGAAAATTATAAAACACTGAAGAAAGAAATTGAAGAAGATACAAATAAGTGGAAGCACATACCGTGTTCATGGTTAAGAAGAATTCATTGATAAAATATCCATATTACCCAAAGCAATTTATAGATTCAACACAATTCCTATTGAGATACCAATGGCATATTTCACAGAACTAGAACAAATATTCCAAAAATGTATATGGCACCACAAAAGACCCTGGATAGCAGCAGCAATCTGAGAAAGAAGAACAAAGTTGGTATCAAACTATACTACAAGGTCACAATAATCCAAACAGCATGGTACTGGCATAAAAACAGATATAGATCAATGGAACAAAATAGAGCGCCCAGAAATAAACCCACACCTTTATGGTCAATTAATATTTGACAAAGGATCAAGAACATACAATGGGATAAAGACAGACTATTCAATAAACGGTGTTGGGAAAATTGGACAGATATATGCAAAAAAGTGAAACCAGACCACCTTCTTATATTATACACAAGAATAAACTCAAAGACTTAATTGTTAGACTTAAAACCATAAAAATCCTAGAAGAAAACACAGGCAGTAATATCTTGAACATTTCTCAAGCAATATTTTTTCTAATGTATCTCCTCAGGCAAGGGAAACAAACAAAAACAAATAAACAAATGGGACTACATCAAACTAAAAAGTTTTGCACAGCAAAGGAAACCATTAATAAAATGAAAAGACAACCCACTGAATGGAAGAACATATTCACCAATGATACATCTGATAAGAGGTTAATATCCAAAATTTATAAAGAATTTATACAATTCAACAACAACAAAAAACAATCTGATTAAAAAATGGACAAAGGGCTCTGGCCAGCATTGCTCAATGGTTAGAGAGTGGGCCCCACCTACCTAAGGGTCTTGTTTGGTTCCCATTCAAGAGCACCTAACTGGGTTACAGATTCAATTTCCAGCCTGGTATGAATGCTTGTAGAAGACAACCGATCTTGATCTCTCTCTCTCTCTTTCCTTCCCTCCCTCCATCCCTCCCTCCCTCCATCCCTCCCTCCCTCCTCCCCAATTCCCCCCTCCCACTCTCTTTGAAAATCAATGGGGAAAAATATCCTCTGTTGAGAATTAACAACAACAACAAAAAAATCTTTAAAAAATTGGCAAAGTTCCTGAATAGACACTTCTCCAAAGAGGATACACAAATGGCCAACAGACATATGAAAAGATACTCAAAGTCACTAATCATGAGAAAATGCATAATAAAACCACAGTGAGATATCACCTCACACCTGTCAGAATGGCTATCATCAATAAATCAACAAACAACAAGTGTTGGTGAGGGTGTGGAGAAAAGGGAACCCTAGTACACTGTTGGTGGGAATGCAGACTGGTGCAACCTCCATGAAGAGCAGTATAGAGTTACCTTGAAAAATTAAAAATGGAACTGCTTTATGACCCAGCAATTTCACTTCTGGGAATATATCTGAAGAAATCCAAATCATTAATTCGAAAAAATATATGCACCCCTACGTTCACTGCAATGTTATTTACAACAGCCAAGATTTGGAAGCAGCCCAAGTGCCCATCAGTAGTAGATGAGTTGATTTAAAAAAAAAAAGCTGTGGAACATTTACACAATGGAATACTTGGCCTTAAAAAAGAAAGAAATCTTACCTTTTTGTGACAGTATGGATGGATCTGGAGCGCATTATGCTATAAGCCAAGAAATAAGCCAGTCAGAGAAAGACAAATAGCACATGATTTCATTTATATGTGGAATCTGATGAACAAAATAAACTAACAAAACAGAAACAGACTCATAGATACTGAGAACAGAGTGACAGCTGTCAGAGGAGAAGGAATTCGGGGGCTAGGTGGAAAAGGTGAAGGAATTAAGCAAAAAACAAACACACAAACACACACACACACACACACACACAAAAAAAAAAAAAACACCTCATAGACAAATGTATGAATACTACCAGAGGGCAGGAGTGGTGAGAGGAGGTAGGAAAGGGTAAAGAGGGGATAAATGGTGATGGAAGGAGACTAGACTTGGGGTGATAAACACACAATACAATACATAGATGATATATTATAGAATTGTACACTTAAAACCTTTATAATTTTATTAACCAATGTCACCCCAATAAATCCAATAAAAAAAAATTCCTTCTGAAACCACCTCCCTACCAGAATAGGGCCGAAAATCTTCCCATCTAGCTGATGAAGGCAAAAATATATAAAAACTAAACAGCCTAGAACTGTAGCTGATTATTTATGGAAAAAAATTTTGTAATTATCCCATTTATTCAAAGGAGTAAAATGATAAAAGCTGTTAGAATATGAAAGTGACCTATAAGATTGGGAATTTAGTTGGTTCTAACAAAATTTTTAGCAGATCTTCAAAAAGAATTTTCTATCTTAACCCTCCACCTAGTAAACATACCTCTCAGATTCAGAGTTCTAGACAATGGCAATGAACTGGATAATCCAGCACTAAAATTTTAATAACTACTATCCTATTAACTTTTAAAGTGGAAAAGCATGAATAGGCTTCCTGGGGTCATGACCATCTTCGTTGGTGGGAAAGCACCCCATTTCTGTACAGCCTTCCTGAGTCCTAACCTCCCAGATACTTTTTCCCCCACGATATTCAGGCTGGTGAAGAAAAGAATCATCCCTCATGCTGCTACTGTCCTTTATAAAAGGAAATCTCCAGTGTCTCTGACCTTATAGTAGACTAGCAAACACACAGGATATAAGATGCCTGTAACATTTGAGGAAATAAAACTATTTGGCTGAGAGAAAAGGGAGAAGGGAGAAGACACACACACACACACACACTCACGAGGAAATAAAACTATTTGGCTGAGAGAAGAGGGAGAAGGAAGAAGACACACACACACACACACACGAGGAAATAAAACTATTTGGCTGAGAGAAGAGGGAGAAGGAAGAAGACACACACACACACACACACACACACACACACACACACACACACACACCACACACCTTCTATAAGTAAAAAGAACAGGGAAGACGGATAAACCAGGGGAATAAAGGCAGCAATATCCTATAGTGTACTCAAGTCAGCTCTGAAATTCAACCAAATGTGTGGCTCACTGCCTAATCCAACATATACATCTGGTAATAATAAACACTGATAAGTCATAAACAAAAAGGGCTTTCTTAATTCAAAGACTCCACAAAGTATTGGTAACATTAACATTTACATAAACACAAGCAAGTAATTTGTATAAAATAGATTTTTTAAAATAGTATTTCAATTTAAGTTACTAAGAAATAAAAAACTGATATTTTATTGCCTAGTCTTCAAAAGACTAAAAGCCACTATCTTTGATTTGACCAAGTTACAAATCTGGTTTCAGTAGAGAGAAAAAAACATATTGCCTCTGTTTAATGCAAAGGACAAAAAAGATCATCACTGCAAATCATAATGTTTGGGTTCATGATGAAAACAGGAAACAGACAGGCTGCCCAGGTATAATTATGGTTATAGTCTAATGTGCCTTCAGGTTCAGCCAAGAATTAAAACCCAGTGAAGAGGGTAAGGAGAATTTACTTGCCTCTACCTTGCAACAGAAGGCAACTTTTAATAATACTCCCAGAAACATGTTACATAACCAACAGTAAACAACTATCTGATTCAAACCTCATTAGTAACAACATTCTGCCACTGTCTCCCACTGAAATTAACAGCTGACTTTGCCAGAGGGAAAGAAATGCAGCACATATCAATCTACCCATTTCTGTGGCGCCTAGCACAGTGAACCAGACAAGTAGATAATACTACCAAATCTACACAGATTCTACGAAAATTATTTTATTCTTTTCTTTTCCAGCTCCCTGCTCTCTTCCTCCTTTAAACCAGATGATATCATACGGATGCATTTAAAATCTAAGAGGAAAGTCAGTTGAGAAGATGCATCTAACTTTTACACTTAAGGGACGAATGGATTTTTTTTAACAAAAATAAACTAGACTAGTTTATGCCATAACAGTAGCTCTGTGAAATGGTAAAGCACACTGAGGGAGCAGCAATGTAGAGAGGAAGGAAAGGAGGATGCTGACAGTCGCAACAAAAATTAAATTAAAAGTCTAAACAAAATATGTATAACTTTTATGAAGGTTACGTTACTTTGTCTTTTATGAGTTGTTTTGTATTCTTGTAATCTCCCGGTTCACCTTAGAGGAATAAGAGTTAGCAAAGAAGTAAAAAAATATATATATAATATAAAATAATTTGTTCAAATCCAAAAATAATACCTAGCTTAACTTGGAACCCACTAATTTCATAACAATATTCGGACCAATAAAATGTGAAACTATTACATTGTGTCTAGCTACTGTTTTCTGGTATCAAACAGAAATTTTAAACTACTTGGATGTTACTATACCTACTGGGACTAACGTTTTCAACCTTGCAACTTTCAAATTAACATTGAAAACTAATTCACTCTGGGTAATCTGGGCACTCTAAGGAAATTTAAGTACTGTATTCCAGTTTTTAAAACAATTTTTTTTTTTAAGAATTTAAAAAAACAGCAACTCAAGTACCCTTTCCTCTCAACTTCTGTGAGGCCAAGCCACAACCTCCACCTATCCAGCCTTTGGTGCTAGATAAGAACACGTTTGGTAGTGCTAGGCAACAGGCATGATGTGACAAACCCAACCAGACTGAAAACTTTTTCCATAGAAAGATAAGGTAAACAAGATATACTTAGCGCCACACCCATTTCAAGGCACAGGCGGCCAGGAATGCTCGCTCTCTCTCACCCCCCCCCCCCCCCCCCCCCAAGATCTCCAGCTGGTCAGGAAACAATGTCTCTACAATCAAGATAGAGATCTGGCCCAGGGTGTTCAGGCATTCCTCACCTCCAGGCTGGCCTACAGCTTCACTCTCCAATGCCACCAAACCCAGAATTGGAACATTTTGTTAGGAAGCGGGAAAACGTCCAAATACCCGACTATCCTCGTCCCAGCTCTTTTTGCAACCAAAATCTGTTTTGGCTACTGAGCATGCTCCAACTTAAGACGGGCGCCACATGGGAGTTTTCAAAGCTTAGGCTCCAAACTCCACGTAATAACAGCAGCTGAAAGGGGAAGAAAGGAAAAGGGGGGGGACCGGAATATGAATCTTAAGTATTGATACCGAAGTGAAGGACCTGGGCAGGGGCTGACTACGATGAAGGCAAACTCGTTACCTGGCACTCTCCGCGCAGCTGTGCCTAAGTTTCACACGAAGCAGAAGAAACCTCTGCAGCGGTGAAAACGGGCAGGGCAAGTGGCAGGCACCGGGTCTAACACCCAGCTGAGTGCAGTGGCAGGTCACAACTGCCCCGAGTGTAATTCCCACCGATAAGCGTGGATCCTTATCTTTGAAACACAAAGCGACGGCGGCACGGATTCCTCAGGCCACTGGACAGCTCTGCGGTGGGGCCGACCAGGATGCTCCGCCGAGCACGGCCATCGCACCGGGGTGGTGCTGGGGTGAGGAAGAGCCACCCGATCCTCTGGACAGAAGCCGGGCCGGGGAGCCCCTCGGGGGCGTCCCCAACACCTCCCTCCCCAGACCCCGCGGTCACGCCGGCGCAGGACCAGGACCCGCCTCCGCCCCGCCTCAAGACGCCCCCGGCCGCGGGCGAGGCCTCCGCAGCCAGACGGGCCGCCCCGTCCCCGCCCGCCCGGACCCCAGCAGGCCGGGACTCGGCCTACCTCCCTCCCGGCAGGCCCGGGCGGTTTCTGCCGCGTCCGCGCCGAACGCCCCGCCTCGGCCCGAGTCCGCCTGGAGCGTCCAGCTCAGCCGGCGCCCCGCTCCCGCTCCCGCTCCCGCTCGCGCCCGGGCCCCTCACTCACCCTCCGGCCGCCGGGCGCACTCTCCCCACCGTCGCTGCGCTTCCCCTCGGTGCAACTTTATTAGCAGCTCGGCCGCGGGACACGCGCACGGCGCCCGCTCGCCCAGGACCCGGATGAGGGAGGGAAAGAGCCGAGGGCACCCCCTATCCCCCAACCCCCCCGCGCGGAGGTCGGCGCATGCGCGTGAGCACCCGAGTGACCGCCGCGGCTGGATGGGAGGGCCGCCCCGCCCGCCGCTGGTGGGAGCTCCGCGGCGGCGGGGCTCGGCGCCCGCGCACCCGGCTTGCAATCACCCAGGCTTCTCGCCACAGGGGCCAGGCCAGGAGTGAGAGTCGGACCCCGGCCGGGCGGCCCAGTTCACTGGAGCGTTGACCCCGTATACCTGAAAGGTTTCGGCTTTGATTCCCAGTCAGGACACGTATCTAGGTTGTGGGTTCAATCCCTGGTCGGGCCGTTTATGTGAGGCAACCCAAGGTTGTTTCTCTCTCTCTCTCTCTCTCTCTCTCTCTCTCTCTCTCTCTCTCTCTCTCTCTCTCTCTCTCTCTCTCTCTCTCTCTCTTGCTCTCTCTCCCATCAATAAACATATAAACATATCTTAGGGTGAGGATTTTAAAAAAGAAGTGAGAGTGGGCTAGCTCCCACCCCCACCATAGCCACTATTCATCTCCACTAACCAAATCAACCCACTTTATAATAAAATAATTGGCCTCAACATGGACAATTGGAGATGTACCCAGTGATATATAAAGAGCCAATAAAGACATCATCAGATGCAACTTTACTATTTTTATTGACTTGTAATAGAAATCTGCGTGATGAATTTGTTGTATTTTTTTCATCCTCCGAAAAAGTATCTTTAAAACAAGCTCCTGAGTATCTTCTTACAGCTTCTTACTAGATGCGGCCCCAGACCCCTCCTATATGGAAATCTTGGAGCCGCTCCTAGCCCCACCCTTGCAGACACTTGGGAATGCTGCCAGTGGCCACTTTGGAGATCCCCCAAGTATCCCTCAGGGAGTTCAGCCCCAGTAGCTCAAGATACACAACCCCTCCACCTCCTGGGGGCAAGGGATATCCTGTGGGGAACCAAGCCTCTGGGCAGGTGGGGACCCTGCAGAGCAGAGGCCATCCATAGGTTGATATCACTCCATTCCATCTCCTGGGGCAAGAGTCTCTTTCCTTAGTACTTGGGGCTATTCTCAATGCTTTCCCCATCCAATTTCCCAAAACTATCAGCGTTTCCTAGAATATGATAGTGTACCACCTAGGACAGGGGTGGGGAATGTCCCGCCTACTGGCGTATAAAGCCTGAGAAATCATTTGGTCTGGCCCTGCCAAGGCATTAGGGGTGAGTTAATTAAGTATTTGACCAAATATAGTAAGCTAGTTTTTAAGTTGATAATTTTGTATGGCCCGTTACGTTAAAAATATCCAAATGGCCCTGGCTGGTTTGGCTGAGTGGATAGAGCGACGGCCTGGGGACTGAAGGGTCCCAGATTCCATTCCAGTCAAGGGCACATGCCTGGGTTGCTGGCTCCATGCCCAGTAGGGGGTGTGCAGGAGGCAGCCAATCAATGATTCTCTTCATTGATGTTTCAGTCTCACTCTCCCTCTCCCTTCCTCTCTGAAATCAATAAAAATATATTTTAAAAATATATATATCCAAATGGCCATTGGCAGAAAAAAACTCCCCACCCCTGACCTAGGGAGTCCAATTTGGAGAGTATTAGTGAAGAAAAAAAATTAAATAATTGTTTTTATCTTAAAAGTTCAATACCCATTTTCTAATATTCCACTGTAAATAAATCCTTTTTAAATAATTAATCTAAGTTTTTTTTAAAAAAAAATGGAGTCCTTTTTAATCCTTTCATACCTAAATCTTCAAAAGTATTCCCAATCTGACCTTTTGTCACCAGTCTCCTGCCACCTTCACTGCCTGAGCGAGGATCATCTCACCTGACACACAAAGTGGTCAGCTGCTATTTTGCTTCAGGCTCCTTCAGCCATTTGTTTCCACTGTAAAGAGACAAAGCAAATGTTGCAAAAATCTGCCTCAGCATGGCCATCTCAAATGTGGACAGGGGCCTAGTAAGGCAGTGCAGTGGGCCAGGTTGGGAAAACAGAGGGTCTCTGCTCTGATCAAAAGGAGCAGTTGCTTTTCCACGCCAGTCAGCCATCACCACAGGGAATTGCAGGAATCAGGTCCCAGTGTTGGCAGATCTGATTTTTCAAAAACAGCTGGAAATCTGGATTCTAATGCAAAAATTTCAGTTTTACATGTTAGCAACTCCTTTCATTTTTTTCTCTCTTTGTCACTCTCTTTCTTAGACAGTCAGGAGGCCAACCCTGTACATGCCAAGCAAAACAAATCCATGGTCCCGATTTAGCCTGCTGGCCATCAGTTTGCAATCTCAGGTCTGCATCTTAAACCTCTTTACTACATCATAAACTTTGTGAAAGTAAAGTCTGTGTACTTTAACTCTTTGTCACACTCACTGATTATTTGTTGTTAATTCAGAATTTTCCAGCCCTTGGAAGGCACATATTTCTGGAGCCTGCATGGGTTTACAACTCCCAGAAGTGCCTATAACCCTGCCTTGAAGGATGCTTTTTTTTCTTTTTCCAGGACTGATGTTTGCAGAGTGTTTTGTTGAACATTATAAGACATAACAATTTGGTTTAAATGTTTTGTACACTAGAGCCACTTCTTACTTCAAACAGATAGTAAAGTCTTTCTCAAAACAAACTGTTTGCTGTCTGACAGTCACTGCACATATGTAAGGGACAATTTGTGATTACAGGATTTCTTTTAACAACCACATTTAAAATCTCAAAGCCAACAGTTCTGTTTCCTGAACTGTGTGTCCACATATTGATCAAATCATCCAGAGACTCAACCTCTCCAAGTTGCTATGTGGGCTCCGCTTAGGTCTTAAATTGCAAAAGATGATAATCTAGAAGAGAGGAATGGAAATTTTAGCAGCACAACAGCTGCCCCCAAGAGGACTGAGAAATTATCCAGACCTCACAGGGTATAGAACATCAGACAGATCACTAAATATCTATATAGTCGAAAAGATATCAAGCAGATGAACAGGCCTGCCAGAACCAGAGGAATGGAGTAAGGAAGTCACTGTTTTGGACTAGCAAATGGGATTTAAAAACAAATGTAGAATAGGATGATCTGAGCAGATAGATAATCAGTAGGGCACCAAAACAAACGATCTGCTTTTCATTTTCGCATTCACCTGACCAAAAACATCAGGTAAAAGATAAATACTCAATTTTACTTCGAGAAATCTATTTCTGGATAATTTAGGCCTGTGCTTTCAACCATGGGTGCCTGTGTACATATTTGATAATGTTTGAAGACAATGTTGGTTGTTACACTACACCTAAGAGGGAGGTACCAGTGGCATCTACTGAGTAGGCCAGGGATGCTGCTAGCATTCTACAATACAAGAGTCATTCAGTCCCAGATGTTAATAGTGCTGAGGTTGAGAAAACCTAATAGTTTTTTGTGTGTATTTTTTTTAATTGGGTTGATGTTTAGGGGAGGAAAAAATGGGCCTTTTCTTTGAATTTTTCCGGTAATTGTTTTAATCATTTGGTGGACAGAACCAGCCTAAATGTTGACTTGGAGAAAAAAAAATTTTTTTTTAAGAGAGAAAAGAAGGGAGAGAGAAAAAAACACACAGCGATTTGCTGTTCCACTTACTTATGCATTCATTGATTGATTCTTATGTGTACCATGACTGGGATCAAACCCACAACGTTGGTGATAGCAATGACGCTCTAACCAACTGTGCTACCTGGCCAGGGCCAGAATCAGCCTAAATGTTTAGTCCATGACCTACTACCACCCTGAATTTTCCAGATCCAGAAAGGAGGTAATTTTCAGGAAACATGAGACATGAAGAACTGGAGTAATTAACTCAGCCTTTCAATATTTAAAAATCTTATTTTTAAATAAAATTTTATTTTTAAATATGGGTAATTGAAGCAAATTGGTTTTGGTTTCAATATCCTTAATAAATATCTCAATTCCACCCTTTGCTGAAGCTTAGAAAATTCTCCCTAAATGACCAGTACACACCCAGTAGAACTGGAAGAATGTGATCATGTTTGGAAGTGTTACCCAGCATAGAAGGATCCGTGAATGAATGGCATCAGGGAGACTCATAAAGGGTCTGGTAGCCACCTCCAAGACTTCTCACTTCCCCAGACAGTCATGGCAAGTGGACATCAGAGCAAAAAATACCTGTTTGTACGAGTCTCCCAGACAGTGTTCTGGAAACAAAGCTGCCTTTTCAAGTTCTGAAAATTCTATATTTCAGCTGCCAAACAACCCTACCCCAATCCTCACTATCAGAAACAGTGCAGGAGCAAGAGCTAAAGTAGGAAATGTTGTGAGAAGAGTGAGTTTCCCAAGAAATGATGAGCAAAGACACAATTCACGATCCCATCTGAGAGAGAGAGAAAAAAAAATCAGGTTACAATTTTCAAAAGAAACTCGTGTTAGTTTTTTAACAGAAGGAGCCAAGTTCCCGCGCCAGCCAGAGAATACACTAAAAGGATTTCATCCAATATTTGAAAGGATTTTTCCAGTAAAATTTGAGTGTTCTGATGTGAAATGTTTCCTTAATAATCCACAGACCCTTATTTTCACAACTCAGAAGCTGAGAATCGTACTGGATTGAAAAAAGGAAAAAGAAAGTAAAAGAATGACAGTTCCCTCCACCGGGAGCACAGCCATCTCACGGCCACAGACGCTTGAAGCTTCAGGGTTGGATATCAGAGACTCCATGAGCCCCTGGAATGAATATGCACCTTTTTGTGTATATACCTATGTACAAATTTTCTGCAAACGACAGTCCATAGCTTCCATCAGATTCTCGAAGGGTTTCCTGACCTCCAAATGTTTGCCGATGCTTAAAGCAATGGTTACTTTATGTGTGGTATAGATGTAATGTGTCCATTTTAAGTTATCTTCTCTTTTTTCAGAGCAACATAATTGGGAGAGGCCTCTCTAGGGAAGGCTGCTTGATGGAGAAGGTAGGAACCCGGCTTGCCTGTCTCCAACCATCTGCTACATTAAAGAGGGCCTCCTATGACTGGAATGCAAAACACAAAATTAAAAGGGCTGCTTGCACCCAGAGTCATAAAACAAAGAGGCTTTCTAAAGCAGGGCTTGGAGCGAACACTCATTTCTTCCTGACTTAAGCAGCATCTGTTCTTCCTGATGGCGAACACTCTCCAAGTTAACTCAACTGACCTCCATGGTTCTACATTCTCAGTTTTCATCCTCAGAGACGTGGTCTCAGAAGAGCCCAACCACATGTGCACTCCGCCACAAATCCAGAGCAGCAGGTGAAAATGGGGGAATGCTATGGAACTGGGAGAGGCAAAGGAGACGGAAACGTCACGTTCTCTAGGGTGCCTTTGAACTGCATTAATCTTAGTTGTGAGAACTCTGAAGCCAGACATCCTGGTTTGAACACAGGTTGTCTCACTACCTGTGTCAACTTGCACAAGCTTCTAACCAATCTGTGTTCCAGTGTCCTCATCTGTGAAATAGGGATAACAATAGTAGCAACTGAATAGAATTATTATGAGGATTAAATGAATACAGACTTGTTAGGTGCCCAGAACAGTGCCTGGCACATAGTACATGCCATACAAACGTTTGTTTTAAAAACACATATTTTCAGCCCTACCTAGTTTGGCTCAGTGGATAGAGCGTCAGCCTGTGAACTGAAGGGTCCCGGGTTCAATTCCAGTCAAGAGCACATACTCGATCCCCAGTAGGAGACATCATTGATGTTTCTATCTCTCTTCCTTCCTCTCTGAAATCAATAAAGATATTTTAAAATAATAATAATAACATGTATTTTCATTGATATGCCAGCACCTTCTAAAATATCCTTCCCAAATTCATTTGTACATAAATTGTGTATTCATTGTACCTGAGAGTAGATCCTCTTCTCTTCTTACTTGAATAGGTGATCTCATTTACTCTCAAGTATGATCTATCACAGATAATTCCCAAATTTCTGTTTCTATCTTGGATTTGACTAATGAACTTCAGGCCCTTAAACTACCCTCTTAATGTCTCTACTGGACTGCAGATTTTGGATTTTGTCTGCCTACCATACCCTCTAATCCCCATTCTTCTGCTTCCTTTATGGTATCATTGCCCCTCTATGTTAACCACAGTACCAGACATTTCACCTCAGAGATGGGCATATGACTCAGGAGGGTTATCATAGTTTTCCATTAGCCAGGCCACCATGATTGCTTTGTAAATGGGCATGTGACCCAAGCAAAGTAACATATATCATCCCTCAGACTGTTGTATGGATGTTGAAAGAAAGAAGTCCTCCTTCTTGTCATTGCTAAGGTAAGGGTGACCCAGGCTGCCAAGGAACACCTGCCACCATGTAAGGCAGTTTTCCTGGAGCCAAAAGAGAAAAGCAGAGCTGATACACAGAGGAGAAGCCCTCGTTCCAGCTGTGCCTGACATGCTAACGATCCTCCTCAGGCTTCCCAATTACATCAGCCTATGCATTCTGCTTTTGTTTAAGCTCGTTTTGCTTCTACCACTTGTTACACCTGCGCTTGGCAATCTCACTGGATTTATCAGGTCCAAATCTGAACTTCTGATATTTGCCATTCTTTCTCCCCAACCTGGTCCTGCTCCAATCTTCACCATGTCAATAAATGGCAGCTCCATCATATAGGAGCTTATACAGGGCAGTCATCTGTGGCATATTGGATTATTGTCCTAAATCATCACTCCTTTCCTGTTGTATAATTATACAGTTACACCCTTTGCCACGTGACTTTGCAGTATCTTTTCCTAGAGAAAGTGACATGTATTTCCTTGCCCCTTTGATGTTGACTTTGGCCATGTTGACATTTATGCATATAATAACGAATATTGATCAAGCAGGTACTTTATGCTAAGTACAAAGCAATGTGCTTTATATATTTTATTAAACACCACAGTGAACTTACAATGTAGTTGTTATTGCAAACATCATCATCTCCTTTTTCTAAATAAAGAAATTAAGGCACAAGCCATTAAGAAACTAGCTGTTGTGAATGTGTGTACTACCATTCATGTTTCTAACTCTGCCTTGGGTGTGTGTGGGGGGGAGAGGGGTGTTTTTAAGAATTGGTGTTTTCAAAATGCTTTGCTGATCCTTGAAAGATATAATGAAATTTGGTTGAAATATTTTGTACGCTAGGCCCCATTCCTCACTCCGTGCATTCTGGAAGATCTTACATTCTGTGCTTCCCACAAGCCAGTCCCTTCCAACTTCTCCCGCCATCTCTCTGCACTACCCGCCTGTCCCCTATCATTACACTGGTTTCTCTGCTGTCCCCACTACTTCCAACTTGTCATCACATTCCCATCAACACACCTTTAATTTCTCAGAAACCTCTGAGCAAATGTCCCCTCCTGCAGCCTGTCCTATCTTTCCTTCCCAAACCAACTTGAATTCCTCCTTCACAAGGCCTGCCTAGTCCTCACGGAGCGTTTTTCTGATGCTTGATATTAAGGAAGCTGCATAAGAAGGAAAAGATATGCAATGTAGAGATGCTGAGATGTGAGGGATGGCACAGCCATTTTACAGATAAGGAGATGAAGACTCAGAGAAGCAAAGTCAATTTCTGAGTTTATGTAGATCATCAGCAATGGAATTAGAATTCAAATCCAGATGAGTCTGACACCCAAACTCGTGCTCTACACATAATGGGTGTTCTCCTGTCTCACTCTCACTGACACATTCTAATCTTCTTGAACCCCAACAAAATGGTTCTGGCGAATCCTATGGCGATAGTTAGGGAACCACAATACTCTGAACTGAATTGAGGAAAAACAAAAAACCACAATAGGTTACTAAGTGAGAGAATGAATTAATGCATGGATAAATAAATAAATGTGTCAAGGACACAATTGCAATTTTTAAACTGAATATGTGGTGTTTGGTGATGGTGAAGTCACACAGAGCAAGTAGGTCATAAAACTTTGTATTTACTCTAACAGTCAGGTAAGGGCCCTGAGCAAGCTCCAAAGGCCCTGAGTGAATGGAGTTACTGTTCCAACATGTTTATCTTGAAGTGTAGTGAAACCTATTAATTCTATTTGTATAATGACTAATGCCTCTGCGGATGTATCATTTACAATATGGTGGCATTACTAATGTGCCACATTAAAGGTGATTTGAACCGATGAATCAAATCAGTTAAGCTCCTCTAAGTCAACGCTGGCTGCCCAAGTCATGCGGTGTACTGTTTCCACTACAGAGAGGAGCCGTGCGAAGCAGAGCAGGGATGTTGATCTCATCTGTGTTGCTTCCGCGGGCCTGTTTTTGTAAGAGCACTATCGCACTTGGTACTGGAAACCAGAGTTCGACTGTTTTAAATACGAGGCAAGAAGTCAGCAAAGTCTCCTGCCCTGGATGTGCCACAGATGGAGCAGTTGGAGCCCCCTGCCAGGTCATTCCGTCAAAAAATGAGATGTCTGAGCTCCAATGTGGTCCTGGCTATGACGTGTCTGAGCTCCGAGCAAAAACCATCTGGGGATTGCTTCTGGTTTTCAGGACCATAAGAAAGAAAGCTATTTATCATGTAGGTTAAATATTTGTCTTATTTGTTTATGATTTCTGGATAAGTTTCTATTATATGCACTGTAATGGTAAAAAAAAAAATTGCTCCATACATTCTTCTTTTTATTCATGAAAAATTAGGATATTCAGAGATAAGCTATCAGTGGAAAAGCACACCCACTTCTCTCCTTGAACCTCCTGCCCCATCTTTCTTCAGTCAGTTCCTTGTTCCTATGCCTGGCTTTATGGTTTGAAAACTCCTTTCTGATTCATTTATTCACTGAAAAGCATTTGTGGAGTGCTTGCTATGTGCCAGGCCTTGGGCTAAACACTGGAAATGCTTACAATGAGAAAACAGGCAAGGCCCCTGCTCACATAGAATGCAGTCAAGTCAGGAAGGCAGCCATAAGTGGCTCCATCGATACTCTGCCTAAATAAGATGATCCCCAAACACCCCCTTGATTCTTTGGATCAGCATTGGCTGAGCTAAACTTTTAAAACTGCAAATATTTTCCCCCCTCTCTCCTCATCTCCCCATCATATGCCTGGAATTCATTTTTGAGGTCTATAACCAATCTTGGGGAAATAGATATACTCATGCCCTGCTTGATTTTGTTGTTTTTGCAACACTGACAGAGCCACATGCAAATTGGAGTGACTATAAGCACCCAGTCACCCAAGACCCCACACTGCATTGACTCCTGGAGGATTAGCGCCTGAGGTGCTGGTGACTACCACCGATGCACAAACAGGCCAGGTCTTCACCTACCTATGGAATTTCACTTTAAGAACCCCGGACATTTCTGGGACTACTAGGATACCAGGAACAATTTCATCAGCAGCCAATGCCCCACAGCTATGTGAGCAGATCAGGAAAACAGGCCCTAGACATAGATTTGTTTTACTGAGCACTTTCTAGCTGCCACTTTTAGAGACTCTTAGCAGTCTTAAGGAGAAACCAAAGAGGTCCTTTTGTGTGTGTGTTTTTGTTTGTCTGTTTTATACAAGCACACAATAAGGACAAACACTCAGAGAAAAACTCATTCTCATCCTCACACTTGGGTTGTTTTTATTCCTTAAAATTGAAAGGAAGGGATGAATACCAGTGACCATTGGTCCAGGAGGCATTTTACAAGGCTCTCTGGAAGTGCAGGGTGGCAACGACTGTGGTTTCCTGGGCCCTGAAGTCACTCTGATCCCAGGGCAACTAGTACGATAGCACAGGGCATGGTTGGGGATTGAGCCAGCCTTAAAGTGACTTTCCTTCTCTTTTTGCATTTTTTTTTTTTTTTCAGAATTCCTGGTAGGTAGACTTCTCAAGAGAAACTCCCAAACTTGCCGCCACCCAAAATGAATTATATTGGGTAGAATTTCATGCCAAGCCTCCTCAAAAAGTATTGGCTTCTCTCACGCCCAGCTCATTTGCAATTTGGCAGGGATACCACTCCTCATCTAGGCAATTGTAGACAGAGTTGTAGGACTACTTCTACTCAAATCACATGGCACAAGTCAAAACCACATTTCCAGGAATTAAGTTGCTCAGGTGGCTTTCCTGACAAGGTTGCTGTGGGTATGGCAGACACCTGAGCTTGCTGGACTCCATTTTGGCCAGCCCAGCACACAAAGTGAGACCCAGGGAACCTGCTTGGTATGGACAGCTTCCCCCATACAAAGCAGTCACTGATTTATTTATTTATGAAAACATTCATCATACTTTTACTGATAGCCTACAATGTGACCGGCTTTGTAACAGATGCCAGACACAATGGTGAGCAAAAACAGACCCAGTTCCTGCCCACACAGATTGTATAACCTAGTATGAGAGACAGGTATTAATCAAATAACCACCTGGTATAAAAAGGAACATGAGCCAATGAGCACATAGAACCAGGGGGCAGGGAGGACTGCTCTGACAAAGAGGTGCTTGAGCTGAGATCTGAAGGATGAACAGGAGTTAATTGAGGGTGCAGTTTGCGTGGGGAAAGCCTTCCAGGCAGAGGAGGGAATAGGGTGTGTGAAGACTTCAGGTACAGGAGAGTGGTGATGGTGGTAATGAAAAACTGAGGGGAGACCAATGTTGGACAGAGAACACAAGTGGGCGTGAGCCTGGAAAGGGCAGGGCGGGGGGGCGGGCAGAACAACCCAGGGCTTTGTAGGCCAGGGCTGGTGTTTGGGACTTACCCTAACTGTGCATCACAGGTCAGAGCTGGGGCTCGGGCAGCTGCCTTCCCAATGAAGAGCAAGGCTGGTGGCATCAGAGAAGAAGTACAGAGGGGGAGGAGATAGGAAGATGGGGTTACTCAAAGGACAAGCTCTCAGGAGCACCATCACTGTCTCACCTGTGACTTCTATCCAAGGCCAGCCTTGGACCACGCAGCCACCCCAGACCCACCCCATCTGGCACTCCCAAAGCCTTGTCTCACTTTCTTGCTTTGTTGTCACCCTGTAACTGTAGAGACCGAGGTGCTACCCACATGCATATCAATGGATGGGAAGGGCAGGGGTGAGATAAGATGATGGAGGAGCTGGGAAGATATGTCTGGGGCAAACAAGCCCCAGGGAGGACTTTTGCCCTTCCAGGTGTTAAATGTCACTTCCTTCTGGGGTGGGAGCAGGGGGAACTCTGCCAGGACTCCTAAATGGCCAGACACCCTGGAGCTCCTGTGGGAAGAGCTATCGCACCTGGACTTGTATCTGCGATGTAGAGAAGGGGTAGGGACATGTTTGTCCAATTCTTTGCTGTGTTGCATGTAGGTACATAGCAGACCCAAAGTAAATGTTATTAATTAAATTCTAATGCAAAACATACAAAAGGCAATTTTAATGTTCTCTTATTACCTTGAGGGAAAATAGAAGCAATATCCCAAAATTTTGTCCTCTGAGGTGGGGTAGATATTATGTTTTAAATGGGGAGCAAAGCCCCCAATGGATGGCTCACTGTCCCATGTACCAAAAATGTTGCAGGTTCAATTCCTGGTCAGGGCACATACCTAGGTTTCGTGTTCAATCCCCATTTGGGGCACATACAGGAGGCAGCTGATCCATGTTCTTCTCTCACATGGATGTCTCTCTCTCCCACCTCCTCTCTCTCTCTCTCTCTCTCTCTCAAATCAATAAAAACATATCCTCGGGCGAGGATAAAAAATACCAAAAACTTAATGGGTAGTGAAGATGAAATAAACCAGGGCTCCTGCAGACTTTGCTCTCATTCTCTTAAAAAACTTTGACTTTGTTTGTTTGTTTGAATTGTGGAGACTTCATTTGTTTTGCCTAGGTGAGTGGTACAGCCAAGGTAGGCACCCAGACAAATTTTCACTGGACAGATAGATCTGCAGGTCCTTCAGTGTGTGTGTGTGTGTGTGTGTGTGTGTGTGTGTGTGTGTGTGTGTGTGTGTGTGTGTGTGTGTAAGACCCCTGGCTCTGGCTGGCCAGTCTAGGGTCAGCAGATTGGTTCAAGACCACATGTCTGTAAACAATTTTCCTTATGAAAGCACTGGAAATAGCACTTCACTCACCTCTGGACCTAGAAGAAAATTCTTGCCTGGGAGTCCCAATTTAAATGACAGTAGAAAGGAAGAGCCCCTATTTAATGGTGTTATCCCCCCCAAAGAAAAGAAGGTGCTCGTTCATTAGCTCATTCTCTGCAGCCTGGGAACAGGACCCAGGATGAGGCCAGGTTTCTCTGCCCTCTGACATGGGGAAGAGGGACTCAGGTTCCCTGCCTGCTGATGAACTTCCAGCTTACCAGCTTACCTGGAAGCCCAGGTCTCTCCTGGCCCTTTGCAAGGTGGAGCCCTGGTGCTGCAGACAGAGCTTCTGCACATGGACATTTTTCTGGTGAGAGCACCCTTCACCTGTTCTAAGGGTTTGTGATCCCTAAGAAGCTAAGAACCTCTTATACCTCTTATCTTAATAAAGGGAGTTCTTTACATTTTAGCTCATCTTCCAGAAACCCAGATGATCATGGCCTCGTTCCTGTCTGATCATCTCAGGACCCCACAAGAAGAGGCGACACACAGGGGCCCAGATCCAGGAATGAAGGTTACAGACTAGGAAGCTTCCTGAGGGGCTGGAAGGTGGCTTTCCTTGGGAGACGCGTGCTCCCTTTGAAACAGCTCTCACAGTGAGGCACTCTCTGCCGGGCCAGGCCTGAGGCCAAACAGCTCCAAGGTTCTAGTTCCCAGAGGGCATCTTCAGATGCGCACAGCACCCTTTCTTGCTCCAGGCAGCACTTGGGAACCTGGCTCTGATGGGAGCTTGTCAACAGAGGCAGAGAAAGGGAACAGGGCGTGGGTAGGTGGTGGGAGCCCATGAGTCTTGGGAGCATTCTCTCTTTTCTCCTGCCATTACTTACAGCCTCCGGTAGACAAGTTGGAGCCCTTGCCAGAGGGTCCTTAGAGTTTGATCTGGGATAAAAAAAATATTTAAATTAAATGGTGGAATGAAGCACCAGGCGAGGAAGAAGAACCGTGGGATGGGAGGCAGGCTCTGTGTGGCTAAGAGGAGGCTGGGTGTGATGAGGGCTCTGTGTGGCTAAGAGGAGGCTGGAGGACAGGTGGGGTGGTATCAGGAAGGGAGTGTTCAGAGTCAACTAGAGGGAAAGGAGCTGGGGTCTGAGGGTGAGAGAAAGGTGGGGTCACCTGGCAGAGAGAGAAGTCTCCAGGCTTTGAATTGGGATCACTTTGGGTTCAAGAGGGAAAGGGTCTGTGTCTGAGCTTGTGGGTAACAGCTTGGGTTTCCTGAGGAAGGAAGAAGGCCCAGGAGTCCGGACAAGGAGTGCACGGGACTGAACCAGACAGTCTGGCACTTTAGGTTCCTGTCCAGTAAAAAGAACGAAGATTAAAACTAGACAGTCAAGTGTACATTTTTATCATGTTCATTTCAGATCCTCTTCATCATAATTTCTCATTGTTTCTTAATTAGCAGGCACTTGAGTCAATTCAACTCTGGGTTAGTAAAGAGAGGGATCCAGTCCTGTGAGAATCCCCTTAGTCTTGGCAAGTTCACCCTCCATCTGTTTCCAAGTGAGATATTCAGAGGCTGCGTATGTGTGTGCACGTGTGTGTGTGTGTGTGTGAGGGGGAGAGGTGGTGGTGGCAGTAGTCATGTATATCTCCACAAAAACCATTTATTTTTCTCTTCCTCGCTGGCCCCTTCTCCTTTCTATCCACTTCTCTCCATCTTCCCTGCTGCCCTCCTTGCTCACGGCACCATCCTCTCTTGTCTGGAGGGCCCACAAGAGTGTTTATTCCCACCCACCTTGCAGATTTCAGTATCACTTCCTTAAGAAAGCCCCAGTCCAGAGTGGTTCTAGGCTCCATAGAACTTGTTTCATCTTTCAGGGCACCTAGGTCCCTTGGCTCTTCTATGCTCAGAAGGTTGGTTATTTAATTAAAGGAGGTCTCCCTCGATAGACAACAAGCTCCACGAAGTTAGAAATGCCTGTGGCTGTTCACCCGCGCATCCCTGGAAACTAGCACTGGGCTTGGTCCACAGCAGGTATCCCACCTTTCACTGTAAATCACACTTATTAGTGATAGGGACGTAAATGCTCTGGAAATCCACAGAATGGGTCTAATATTTTTTCTGTGCGGTGACTTTTTAAATATTCTAGGGTAGTTCACATGACCCCCCTTCCCTCCCCCTAAACCTTCTCAGTGTCAAAAGCCTCAGATGAGAGTTCTGGCTTTTCCTCAGAAACAACATTAAAACAGTAGAAGTTCTCAGATGAGGCAGAAGTAAGGGGACCAAAGACTTCCCAATGCACACCACCTTTTTGATGGGTCCAGCTGACTGGATTGAATCAAATAGAGGCATGAACTCTCTTTCTTAAATCCAGGAACTCGTGATTCTAGAGCTGCTGCTGCCTTGCTGGGGAGGAGGCCCCCTCAGTGGTGAGACCCAGCAGATCATGAGAAGCTATAGGCAGTGCCTGCTCAACCATCTGGTCCCCAGAACTGATGGTCCCCAGTGTGCAGCCACCTATTTCTTCTCCTGCTCGCCTGGAACCAAAACTTTAAGAAATATATGGTCATAAGGGGAAACGTGAAAGTTTTTCTGGGGTCTCTGGGAGGAAGGGGAGAAGAGGAGACCTGCTGTGCAGAGTTCCCAGCCCATGAGGTGGATTGGGGGCTCAGGAAGCCCCTTCTTCCCTGGCTGGCTCAGGCCCAGACCTATTCCCAAGGGAAGCTGACTCTGAGCACAGCTTCTCTGGGGCCCCACCTCCACAGGAGGGAAATGAAGGGGCTGTCCCTATATCCAGGCAGCTGGACCAACTGCTCCTTTTCTGAAGCTCAGAGTTTCCCTATCAGGGAGCAACTCAACATGCGAGTCAATAGTGTCTGCTGCCCTCCTAGAAAACAGACCCTTGAGCTGCCCGTGCTCCAGACTCTAGCAACACTTGACCACTGCCTGCCAAAGAGTCTACAAAAGAGCCCAAATCCAACCATCTCTCTGGATTCTTGTAACTGCACTCCAACCTAGCTGAAGGCCAAGCATGTACCCTCAGCCCCTTAGATTTATTTATCCTAATGTTTGTTTATGTACATTTCCCTAATCATCTTAACTAGGTTTTTTTCAATTCAAAATTAATACATCTTTATCATGAAGAAGTCAAGCATTATAGAACTAAACTCTGTAGAGTGCACAAGTCTCCTGTATTCTTCCCCCTTCCCCATCAATGTAACAATTGTGAATAGTTTTATGTCTATTCACCCAGATCTTGTTTCTATGCATATATTAATGAAAGAGGTTTCACTACATTGAATATTTTACAATCTACCTTTTCTACTTAATACATATTTGGAACCTTTCCATGCCACTATAATCTATATACTAAACCATCTCAGTATTTTAAACAGCTCCTATTAATAAATTTTGCATTCTCTGTCTTATTGTCTCTTTTTTCTTCTGCGATTACAAACCTGGTGTAGCTAGTGTCCTTGCATTTCTGTGCATTTGGATGGGCACTTGAGTTGTTTCTGATTCTTTTCTGTTACTGCCATGCTGCCCTAAACAGCATGTGCCTCTGTGCGTGCATGTGCATGCGTCTGGGGGACAGATTTTTCAAAGTAAAAGCTGGGTTAAAGGGTAGGTGCATCTGTAGTTTTGAGACATACTGCCAAATTGAGCTCTGAAAAGGTTGTGCCAATTTTCATCCCTACTGGCAGTGTGTGAATCACTCGGTTGTGCTTTAATATTGTCCTTGGCTTTATTGAAGGACGTGCTAAGACATAGCACATGGACTCTGTTCCTGCACTTGCCATGGGATTTAAGCTCAGCACAGTATGGGCGATATCATTCAGCACCTGCTGTCACATCCCACTTGAGGCTGCATGTGAGCAATGAGATGGGCTTTATAAGAAGTGCTGAGAAACAGAGAGAGGTGGGCAGATAGTTAGCAGGGGGAGACCCTGTGTCCACTCTCTTATCCAAGGAATATAACATTTTTTTCTCAGTGGCTGTTCTGTGACTCTCCTCTATAACACACACACACACACACACACACACACACACACACTACCCAGTTTTCTGCCCTGGACTCCTATCAGTTGTCCAGATAAATGGTCCCAGGCTCATTGAAGATTCCAGTCCATCCCTGCCTGGCCCTGTATCTGGACAAGCATGTGCAGTGTAACTGACAGGCTTTGGGGGAAAATGGCATCTCCATTGATTAGATCTCAGCTACATTGTAAATCATTATGTCTTTAAAATCCTTCACTGCTCTGTCTACTCAGCCCACCCCTCTTTGTATGGTGCAGGACTGCTGTGGGAAGATTGGGCATTTGATTGACGTGAACAGACATGATTAGGAAAATAAGCAAAGTACAAGCCCACTCAGGCCATAAGCTTGGATTAGTCACTACAAGGCAAGAAAACCCTGAATATAACTCATCACAGACAATAGGTAACACTTATTCAGTGCTTACCATACAGCAGCTGCCATTCCAAATACATTAATAATAAAAGCATAATATGCTAATTAGACCAGACGACCTTCCGGATGAAGCTAGGGCTACAAGGGAAACCCGGGTCCTGGGTGCCTGCTGGCGGCTGGAGGGAAGCCGGGTCCCAGATGCCAGAGGGAAGCCAGTGCTGGCAGCCGGGGGAAGGAAGGCCTACTCTTGCACAAATTTCGTGCATCAGGCCTCTAGAGAGTGTGTGTGTATGTGTGTGTGTGTGTGTGTGTGTGTGTGTGTGTGTGTGTGTATTTGTCTTAGTCTAACCCAAGTTGACCAGGCAGCATGATCCCTCAGTTCACTCCACTGAGCTCTCCTGTTCACACAACATGTTGCTTATTTTATAGAGCATTCCAAATACATCATCTCATTGGATGGTCAAACAAAGCAATGCTGGGAAACTGGGAGGACAGGTATTAATGTACCCATTTGACAGGTGGGGAAACTGAGGCCTTGTCTCAAGCCCCATCCCCACGGGAATGGTGAGGCTGGAATGTGAAGTTCCTTGACATTGGGGTTTTTCACACGACATCCCAGTTGAGCGTCTGTCCTTAGATCTCCAGTATTTCCTCAAAGCACAGGGCTTGAAGCACCAGGCACTGAGCCATTACAGGTGGCTCCCAGCCAGGTGACAGGATCTGTAGACAAGCTTGGTCCCTGCCTCAGGCAATTATTTTCAGAAACCATTGACATCTTGGTTGGCTAGAAAGCCTGGCTCTCACCCACTGCCCAGGAACTGAACTGCTCATTGGTCCATGGGTTTATGAGTGTCAGCTGCTTTTTCTCATTACCACTTTCAATTAACTCATTGTTCTGAGTCCCAGCTAACAGGCCCCCTTGGGAGTCATTTACATTAATGTGAGGGCCCTGGTTTCTTTCCTTTTTTTAGAAGAAAAATTCAGGTTTTGTGAAGTAAACAATTAGAAACATCAGGGATAGAGCCCTGGTTGTGGGCCCAGGAGAGAAGGGGCATACATTCCCCACAGTGACTCTGCCTGGATGAGGTGCCCTGGCTACCCAGACAAACTCTACACATCCTTCAAAGCCAAGGTCAATCTTTCTTCTTGGAGGCAGCCGACGCTACAGAACAAACATGCAGGTGGGAGAGGAAGCAAAGTGCTATGGGACTTGTTGAAGAAGGCACCTCCTGCCCTGTTGGGACCCACTCCTTTAAGGAATGGGTTTATAGTCTTCCATTACAGAAGGAAGAGAAGTGGAAGAAAACTGAAACTTATTAAACATCTACTACATGCTTAGTGTGATACCCTCAATTTACATAATCCCCATGGCAACTATATCAAATAAGAACTATTATCCCCACTTTATAGGTGAAGAAACTGAGGCACAGAGAGGGGGTTGATCGAAGTCACACAAGTAGGAATGGTAGAAGGGGGATTTATACCAGTAAACACAAATGTATGTGGGGAAAGCAAGGGATGGGGGAAGATGGAGGGACAGAACTTTGTACCATTGAGTGATACCCATATTAAAGGTTTTCTGTGATGACTCCACTTGCTTTTTCCTGCATCTCTTTGGGAAACATTTGCTCCTTATTGCCCACACAGGCCAAGAGTGCTGACTTGAAAACCAGAGTCTTTTCTGGGTACGTTTCCTCTGATGGTTTTTTTTTTTTTTTTTTTTTAAGGCTTCTGCTTCTCCTTCCCCTCCAGGTGTTTATTAGATGGCGGGTGGACACAGGCAGAAAAGCCCCATCCATCGCTCTGGCTACTGCTTCATGGCTGGGGGTTGTAGATCAGAGGGACCCTGAGAAAGAGACCGAGCCAACCATTCCAAGAACAGAAGGATGCGAGGCAGAGAGAAGGCAGGCCAAGCCCAGGCCTGTGGCTGCCACCTCCTTCCCAGAAACATCTCAGGGGAAGAGTGTAAGTAGAGCCAAAGGCGGGCCCTTGAGCTGGGATACCCCACTCCACCATCAACCAAGGGACCTGGGCACAAATCTTCCCACCCACCCCTGCCCTGGCAGAGCCTCGGTTTCTCTACCTGGAAAGGGAAGGAGCTGGATGAGCTGCTCTCTGGGTTTTCTCCCAGTTCCTAAGTCTGCTTTGTCTCAAAGATTATCTAGGTCTCACGTTACTCTGGAAGCTGCAAAAACTGCCTTACCTATTATTTTTCCACACCCACATACTTTGATGGTAACAGAATTTGCATTCATTTTCCTTTACATGTTGTTTTAAGTTGTGAGTTTAATTATCGCTGTCTTTGATCAAGGCCACCTATTCTCCATTGGATCTGAATTTGGCGATAGACCAAGTGAATCCAAGAGCTGAACTGCCATCCGGCCCACCGCACCCTCTCCAACAGCCACCAGCAGTGGCCTTACTGAATGGGGTACATAAATACTCGGCACGTTTGCAGCAGTGTGCAGGCCACCTTTTGTTTCCCCTCCGGAGGGTGTTCATGTGCATGAGCTAAAGGAGATGGAGCATGAAGAAGCTGAAAGATCTAAGGGAGAGGAAAGGCCGGAAGTTTACAGGGAAGATGGCTAATCCTTGCCAATGGGGTGAAAAAGTCAGACATCTGGTTGCTGGTTGTGCTTCCTGCTGAAATTCAGGGCAAAAGGTCTCCTACAAGTTTGCTCTGGGCGGGAAGAGAAGAAAGGGAGTTGGAGGATAAATGTGAGACAGAAATTCTGCAGTCGGGGGAGGGAGAAGGGGCCGGCGAAAACAACCATTCCTATATTCTTTCTGTTCAAGTATTCCTCCAAGAGTGGGATGGAGATTTGGCACAATATTCAAAGCAATCCAGCTTCCGGGGAGTGAGCAGGATCTGAAGCCCTAACAGGCTTGCCCTTGGCTCAGCTCCGGGTTTTCAGGAGGAGCCACAGGGCTGTGATCCAAAGTCCTGCCAGATAATAGAAGCTGGGGGTGAACCTGGAATTCTTCATTAACAGTACAAATTAGCAAGAAGGAACATAAACAGATACCCAGATGCTGTGTGTGTGCCTCTGGCTGGAATGAGCCCTTACTTTTTAACAGCACTTGTGCTTTTGCAAAGGACAATGTCCTACATCTGACTCCCATCATCCCAGCTTGGTGAGGATGAGTGAGTCAGGCCTGGGATTTTAATTCCCACTTCACAGAAGAAGAAACAGGCTCAGAGAAGAGAAGTACATTTTACCCTTGAACAACGCGGGTTTGAACTGCACGGGTCCGCTTAGACGTGAATTTTTTCAATAAATATACAGTTGGTCCTCTTCTTTATCGCCTGGTTTTGCACCAGTGGATTCAACCAGCACAGTTGAAGGGATGACTGTAATTTGGCCTACTTCACAGATTCATGAATGATGAGGCCTCTAGGCCCAGACTTTTCCCTGCAACACCTATGTCACCAGGAACTGTGTAGAAGCCAGAGCCCTGTGGGTGGGCACCTGTAGCTTTCTGACAAAGGTGCTACTTCTGGACCACATAGGGTAGAACCAGCTCTTTGTAACTGAGAACTCCCGAAGCATTTCGAAGTGATTGCTGGTCCAATGCCTATTTGTGTCACAATCAACCAACCCAACTTTAAATTCAGTGTCTCTTCAAATAAACTTTGATCACTAGCTCCTAATTTACGTTAACAATTGTTGAGTCAGTACTACACAATTATTTCAACTTTTTTATATGTTAGAACAACATCAGGGGAAGAACAATATCAAAATACCATATCAGGGGAAATAGTTTTTATTTTGTTTGAACTTCCAAATAAAATGATGAGTTGGCCTTCCTTCCATTCATACAGTAGTGAACCAAACAGGCATGAAGTTTGACTTCATGACAAGACATACATCAGCATGTCTGAAAAATATAATGATGTTTTCTTCATAAATGCCTAGAAGAAAAAGGAAGTTCTATGGTACAGAAAAATTAATAGGAGGACCTGTCTTCAAGATGGGGAAGGAGGCCAGGAGGGAGAGCACAATGAGCAAAGGGAGGGAAACAGCAAATGCCCCGAGACGGGCAGGTGTGTGATGAGGCCTAGAAATGGAAGAAGAAACCAGTGTGGCCTGAGCTCTTGGGAGACTGACGGTGTCTGCTCCGTCAAGCAGTGCACTCAGCAACAGGCTTTCCCTGCAAACTGCAGTCTTCTCATCTGTCAAGTATGGAGAGTGATACCAACCACCGAGACAATGATCCGACTCCAGTGCAATAAAATGGAAATCCTAACCCGAGATATGCAATGTACCTGCATCATACTATCACCTTTGCTTCACCGTAATGTCTCACCGCTCTTCCTCGGTGGTATTGAGCACTTTGCTTTAGGTCACTCCTGCAATGAAAGTATTCTATAATCTGTAAACAAGCATCTGAGAGGTTTGCCTGCAAAAGGAATGCAGAACTTCGGTCCCAGCACCCCTCCACCCTCCAGTTCATTGTTCACAAGCATCCCAGTGCCAATGGTAGGGGTCCGGCCGAGTAATATGCAAGGCTGGCCTTTGCTTTAGGTCATAACTCCCTGCCACCATATTTGGGAGATATTTTGAAAACTTAGAGGACGTTGAGATAAATACAGACAAGTATTTTCTCAGTTATAAAGCAGTATTTCTCAACCGTGTGTGTCCCGATGCCCCTCTCTTCTTCGAGGCCCCACTCGTTTGAGAACCACGGGATCTTGGGTGGGTGGTATTAACAAATGTAAGAATTACATTTTATATCATGTTTTATAGTTTGCCAATCCCTTTGATGAAACTTACTTGAAGGCCTGACTACCCTGGGAGATACGGTAGCAAGCTAGAACATGACAGACTGCCTGTCTGAGTGTGCTGTTGGATGCTAACCAGTGAATCAATTTTGTCTATCACTTCTCCTCCCACTTCTAGAATGTTCACTCAAGGACACCTATCTGTCTTGTTCACTGCTATTTGCATGGCACCTAGAAATTTGCCCGGCCCATTGGAAGCAATCACTAACTATGAGTTTGGTGAATTAATTAATGATTTCATTTAATAGACAGGGCAACTCAGGTGTAGTGACTTTTCCAGGTTCAGGCAGGTACTAAATATTAGTGCCAGGACTAGAAATCAGATCTGGATTTCTCATCTAGGACTCTTCCTGCAATACCTCTTCTCTTTCTATAGCATAATCATAAGCTCAGAAATATATGAAATATGTATCTGAAATATCTGAATTAGGTTATCCTAATAGCCTACTCTTAGAGTCAACTTGATTTTTTAATCTTCTAAACAAAGGGGATTAGGAACTCTAATGTGGGAAGGAGCCGTAGGGGAAAGCCACAGGCTGACATCTAGGGAGAGGCAGAAAGCCTGCAGTAGGCCTGCAGCTCCAGGGGTTGGCTGGCTGCGGGCGTTTACTGTCAGGGCAAAGTGCCCTGCCTTAGCTCTAGATAAGAGCATCCCTGCATTGCAACATTTGATGGAACTTTCCAGAAAATTCCAAGTCAGGAAGGACATGCCACACACTGTAAGAGGGGTTATCTGGAGAATAGGAGCAAACTGGGCAGATGTCCAGTTTCAACTTTATAGGCTCCTGCATTGTTTCTGTTTGTACAGTGAGGTTTATTAGGCATAACAAAGGCCAAAGTATTCACTGTATTTAACATGTTCTATTTAATAAGCCTGGAAAATATGCACTTTGGTTGAGAATGTTTTCATAAAAATAATTAAGGTTTACAGAAAAATAATTAAGATACAAAGGAAAGGGTCATTTTCACTGGCGGGTCAAATTGCTGCTATAAAATAATAATGCTTACCATCTACTGAAAGCCAATGACATGCCAGGCTCTATGTCAAGCACTTTGCTTACTTATCTCATGTATGTCTCACCATCACCCTATGAAGCAGTCCCTTTCAATATCCTGATTTTACATCTGGGAGAGCTAAGACACTCACACACTGGCCCACAGGACAGCTGCAGAGCTGGGCCCCAAACTCTGACTTTTCTAATGTCAAAGCTCAAGTTCTTAGACAAGTGCGAATACTGTATGAAACGGGTTGGGGCAGATTAAAGGTTCAGAGAAGGGTCTCCATTCTGCAAAACATCATGCCTTCAGCAATTCTTTCCCTGCTCCCTGCTGGTTACAGATGCTAATTAGAAAACCCCTCTCTTTTCCAGCTGCCCACTCCTTTTCCCCCCAAATTTGAAGCTCTTACTCACTCCTACCTCCTTGTGAACAGAAGGGTGGTAACCCCATTTTCACTCGACTTGATACTAATGTATCCTCACAAATGTTGCTTATCTCATTATCTATTTGCATTTACAAAGCAGCATATGAAAGTGGCAAGATATTTCCCTCTGGATACAAGAAAGAATTTGGACGCTTGAGTCATGAACTCCTCATTGACCCCAGCTTTGCTTTGTATCTTTATGGTGGAACCTGGCATCTTGAAGTATAAAGGTGATTGTCATGGAGAAAAGGGTTGCTTACTGAGACAGATTTAAAAAATGAAGGTGAATTCTGAGTCTTTTCTAATTAAGCTACTTGCTTTATATCTGTGAGAAGTAACCTTGACCTGTCAGTGTAGCTTCAGAAGAAGCTGCTGCCTGAGGCTCAGAAAATGAAAGAGTCAGTCTCTCCCTGGAGAAGGGAAGCTTTGCTTCTGTTTGATCAGTCAGTCGGGTGGACAGAAAGGTTTAGAAAACCTTCCTAAACCATCCCCCACATGTAAAAGCATAAGTAAATTCTTAATATAAATTTTAGTTATGTTACAGTCACGTTGAAATGCCAAATGTTGTGTAAAAAAATCACACAAATTGTCACGATATGGTTGAGCTGTCACAGAGTGTAAGGTGCAATAAAAAATTATAACAGGCGAACATAACCTACCCTGGGTGGTCAGTGAGAACGCCTTGAAAGAAATGAAGCTAAAATGAAGACCCAAAAGATAAGAAAATCCTTCCAATGGGAGATCAGCACTATTCAAATTGTACTTTGCAAAAACCAACTACATCAGAATCCCCTTTAGTTGCTTAGGATTATAACTTTAAAAAAAAAATCTACAAATGTAAAAAGAAAATATTTATATTTCAATACTGTTTCATATATGTATATCTTTGATTATTAATTAGGTCAAATTATATTTTCAAATATTTATTGGTCAGTTGAGTCTCTAATTATTTTATCTATGATCTTTGCCCAAGTTTTTTTTTGAAAGGGTCTGTATTTTTCTTATTTATTTTAAAAGCTCTTTATATATTAACGCTTTGTCATATTTATCAGACATTTTTCCAAAGTAGTAATTTATCTCAATTTTGTAATGCTCTTAAAATTTAGAAAATGTAGCCCTGGCCAGTGTGGCTCAGTTGGTTGAGCGTCATCCCATTATTTGAATCCCATTCAGGGCACATAACCATAATACGGGTTCATCCCCAGTCAGATTACGTACAGGAGGTAGCCCATTGATGTTTCTCTCTTTCTGCCTCCCTCTCTAAAAATTAATAAAACATGTTTTTAAAAAATTGAGTAAAAGTATATATCCAAGTCTATTCCTATTTTGATAAATATATTTACCATTGTTGATGTTATTTGTCCATTTAGAGATTTCTTGCCCTTAACATAAGATAAATATTCACCTATATTTTCTCTTTTATGCTTTTATTTTTGATTTACATACTCATAACAAAATTTTAAATCTCTGCAATGTTTCAATTATGTTTTATTTGTTCCACACCCACTTACTTTTATTCTATTTAGGGTAGCCTACACTTCTTAGAATCAGCCTCTACTGCTATCTTTCAAGTAGATAATTTCCTTTCTCATAATCTTTATTGCTTTTCCCATTTCCTTTGAATTTTCTAAAGACTGCTAATGTTTATCCTCCATGTGAATGATTTAATTTTCTGGGCATATAGTTTTTTATTGCCTCCACTTCAGATGATTTTAATCTTACCATTAATATATGAGTTTCCTTGTCCTACTTATATCCCTTTTCATCTCATCTTTTTTCCTCGTGATTTTCTGCTTCTATTTTATAGAAGCTATGCTTAATGAAGGTTCCAGCTTTCTAAAATTTTCTTCTGTGTTTTGTCATAAATCATTTTCATTGTTATATTCTTCTTCTTCTGAATTAAGATGTTATTTGTTCCCATATTCTTCACTAGGGTTTTACTTGTCCCTTGTCAGGCTCCCCCTTCTCCACTTGGTGCTGCACAAAGAACTAACTAGGGAAGGAGAGGAGCAGGCCGATTGCTCTGCCCCACTTATCAGGAATTCACCCATAGAGGAGGTGACCATATAGCTCATGACCCAATTCCCAATGCTCAGTAGGAATGACTGTCATGGCTTTCAGCAGAGCCTTTTATCAGGAAAAAACCTTATTAGAAACTCCAACATAAAAGTATATAAAATCATAAAAGCTTGATTGAAGTGAGGAATAGAGGCCCAGAATATCATTCCTGCCATGTGCCTCTCCTGCCCTACGGCGAATTTTCTCCTGTTCCCCAGTTCTTGCCCTCTGGTGGGTTGAATTGATGGGATAAATGAGAAATGCATTCATCAGGTGCTGTCATGAAGATTTCTTCCTGCTTTCTTATTGTCAGAGCCTTGACCTTGGGACCTCAGTCCTTTAAAATTCCCCATACTTTGCTTCCTCTTCCTCCCTTGCCCAACCCCAAACTCCCCACCCTCCCTCTTTCTGTGATTTGCAGTCTTTGGATGGATAGAGAGCATGTGGGTTTGGAGGGAGTGGGAAATGATTGTCCTCAGAGCTCCTCAAAGGCAGCCTCCTGGTTTTCTGAAGGTTCCCGATTTTGTGGCTGTTGCAGAACCCCAGGCAGGTAAAATGTGGACTGAAGCTTCTTTCTGCCTTCTTTCTAGGAAGCAGAGATGCTTTGTTTCAAGGGTGAAGCAGGATTGTCATCCTCCCCTCCCCCCTCTATCCTACCCCATTAGCTCTATATTTGGTAGAAATTCTTCCCAAATTCAGTTTCTAGGTCATCCTTCAGGTCATGTGAGCCTTGGGCCTTTTCTGTGCCTTCACAAATGCTTTGATGGGAATTTGGAAATAGGGGTCTTGCTTGTATTTAAAGCTGCAACTTCCAAGAATCACGTCATGATTCCTCTAGGAACCATGGGGACCATAGGACTGCCTCCACCTCATCTACAGAAATGGCCTTGATACCGTTGTAACTAACCTAGTTATGAATAACTGAAAGGGAAGGCCAAACAATATGGGAATGCCATTTGTGCAGCTTTGTCAGGAAGCTGCAGTTTAGATGCATGCCTAGTAAGTCTGGGTGAAATAGGGAAGGTACTGTCAGTCACACCTGGGAACAGGTTGTTGGCCAGGGTAGGCATGGCCACTGCAAGCGCAGGAAGATGAGATACATAATCTTCTAAACAAAGAAGTTCGCTGTGTTGGCTCCCACGCTCCTGTGCTCTTGGCTCCTGGCTTGCGGGGCTCTCACGCTCCTGCATTCACCTACTTGTCTCACATCCATGTAGACCCCACACAATGGACTAATGGACGGCAACTAGCCCAATGCTCTAGCGGAGCCAGCTCCACCATGGAACGAAAACTTTGGACACTGGCTTTGCTTCTAGATCTGCTGAATCTCCAGCTGCACATCTTCTAGGACTAGGTTAAGGGAAATGGGACTTTACAAACTGAGGGATATAATTCCATGGAAATAAAGCTTTCTACCGCATCTCATCCTCCCATAGGGGGCCTCCAAGTCTTATATTTATATTTCTTTTTTAACATCTCGTTTTAAATTTCATCCTTTAAAATGTTGACTTTTTTAGTTAATAAGATGTTTGATATGTCATTAATTTATATGGGGAGTACATGTCTAAACATTTTTACCAGTAGAAGTAGTAGGGATCAAAACAGCATGGGGGAAAAAATAGTGTGGAGACCTCTGGTCTGTAAGATGCTCTAGCACCTCTGGCCCAGAAGGTTTAAATGCTGCCCTCTCTCCCTCCTTCATTACTCCCTCCGGGCCTCAGCAGCAGGAGAGGAGGAGGCCACCTGGGCAGCATCCCTCCTTCCCTGCACTCCCCAGCCCTGCTCCTTCCCCGCCCAGGGCTCAGACACAGGTGTGAGGGCCTTCTTTCTTTCCAGTTTGCTACAGCCATGACCTTGCTTTAGGATATTATGTTCTGTTCCAGAGCCCAACAGAGTCAGCATTTAGCTAATGAGCACCATACTATTGAGAATGTCAAAGACCCCATTGTTTTCCACCTGCTCCCCCCCCCCCACTCTTTATGGAGGAACGTGGCTTCCTGAGGTAAATTAATTTGCAGAAGGAGTCAGAATAACCAATTGCTCTACAATGAGCAACCCTTCATTCCAGTCATGCAGAGGGGGCTCAGGGAAAATATGACATGGTATATTTTCAACTTATATCTCTTATGAAAAACATTTTTAAAAGCCTTTATTAAGATATTTAGCTATGAACTCAGAATGATTCCAAAATGCTCCCCTGCATTCTTCCTCATGCTCTTCTGAAATCCTTGGAAGAGATGCAAGTGTTAGGACACTAGAAAAAAGAAAATCAGCCCTAACTGGTTTGGCTCAGTGGATAGAGCGTCGGCCTGCCAACTGAAGGGTCCCAGGTTCGATTCCAGTCAAGGGCATGTACCTTGGTAGCGGGCACATCCCCAGTAGGGGGTGTGGAGGAGGCAGCTCATTGATGTTTCTCTCTCATGGATGTTTCTAACTCTCTATCCCTCTCCCTTCCTCTGTGTAAAAAAAATCAATAAAATATATTAAAAAATAAAATTAAAAAAGAAAAGAAAAAAGAAATCAGCACATCAGGAGGTTGAATATGGCTCCCTGCCCCAGTGGGGCAGACAGTTCAGAGGAGACCACAGAAGCTCCTGGCAGTGAACAGAGGGCAAGGCTTCCAAAGAGCAGAAGAGTCACTAACAAGAGAGGCTTGTCAGAGAGAAAACCCATGAAATGTTTTATTAACTTCTACTTTTTTATATTATAAAAATAATTCATCCTTGGGGTAAAAATTCAAACAGAGGGAATCGGTATAGTGGGCACCATAAACTGCTAGAAAACCAGATATATGTATAAATATTCATACATAATGTTTATCTTCAAATAAGTCTCTTATTTAAAATGCGGGGGAGGGGGGAGAACGCTTTTATAATATATTCAATAACTAGTAAATCTAAGCAGTTTTCGAAAGCCACCCTGAATCCTCCTTTTCTCACCTTCTTTGAATACTTTTGGAAGAGAAGCCGTTTTTCAAATAAAATGCAATTAAGGTAATAGAACACATGAAATCTTTAAAAAACAGGACAATGAAAGCCTGGCCCATAGTAGGCACTCAATGAATATTTATTGGAGTATCTGTTTGTGAACTAAAACTATAATATTTTTCAAGCCTGCTTCTCTAATGTGTCCATCAATTCTTGGAGCTCCCCAATAGCTTTCAAATAAAACAACACAGAGAAAGTTTATGTTTGCAATAAAGAAGCTTAATTACTATCCGGAATCATTTCTCTTCCTCCCCACACCATCTCCTCACAGACATACCCATGCAAACATATAAAGAACTATATGAATATTTCATTAGAATATTAGACACCAGACTATTGGGTAATGGGTCTAGATATCAGGAGGACTCTCCATCAGTAAAAGCCTGGGAAAAGCCCAAAGGTTGATTATGGAAGCCATAGGTAGAAACAAGTTATACTGGGTGATTTCTACCTGTCCTCAGTGTAGTCCACCACTGGTTAGATGCCACCTTCTTTAACTAAAGAAAGGAGCCAACCCATCACCAACGCCAGCACAAGCATAGCCTTCTAGGCGCTCAAGTGAAAGACAATTGGTGTCCTACAAAGGAATGGGAATCAGTCTGTGTCAAACCTTTCCTCAGCAATAACATACAGCAGAAGACAACGGAGCAAAACCATCAATGTGAGGAAAGAAAGTTCACAGCCCTCGAAGGGAGGGCAGCCGAGTCCTCAACAGGCACTGTGCACCTTTGGAGGCAGTTCTAATGAAAGGAGAACAAGAAATCTCAAAAAATGAAAACTTTAAAATATGACCTGAAACCTTGGCTAGAAAAGTAACCAAGGAACTCGAAGAGGAGAACAATTATTGCTTAGAATGGAATTTGTATTCTGGAAAACCAAATGAGGGCAGCATCACAAACACTCAGAGGCAAAAAACAAAGTAATGCAAATCATGAGTACAAGGTAATTCTTATAAAGCGTAGCTCTGGGAGATCGGGTATGCAAAAACAGGAGATCCTTAAGGCCAAAGGCATAGAAGGAGAAAAATAACAAAGAAATAACTAAACTCTCAGCCCTAGAAAAGCTTGTGGTTTAGGACTAGAGGGCTCATCAACTTCCAAGTGGCATTAAAATGGAGGATAATTTCAGAACCTACCACATAGGGTTGTAGTGAATGGGTGGACATTAAATGTCATAATCAATGCAAAGCACTTTGCACATTGCCAGGCTCCTAATGAGCACCCAATACTTGTGAGCTATTGCTGTCTTATTGTTATTGCTATTGTAGACGTAGATGAAGTATCTAGAATGGTGGGTGTCTGGTACATAGCAAATATCAATTGACTACTGCTACTCTTTTGGATCCAGCCAAGGTGATATTCAAATATTTAACAACCCTGGCATGAGCCAATCAGAGGGAGGTTAAGTATTAAACTTTGGACAGAGGTGTGGGGGAGGCAGGGATGGCTATATGGTGGGGGTCATTTTGGGGGATCTGGGTAGTTCAGAAGTATTTCTACATTTAACACCCAGGGCAGCCACACTACTGTGAACCAGCTCACCGTGAGCCCTGGAGCGGCACTGAGCTAGATCCTGTGGGATCTAAACCCAAAGCAGTTCTCACCCAATTAGAATGCTCACTCATACCGCCAGGGTCATTGTCAGGCCTCTGCCTCCTCTTCTGGACCCTTTTTTGGTCACGTTGGCACAGGAACCAACTCCCTTCATGCCCAGCATCTTGTAGGCTCAACAACACCCCCACAATCACATTTGCAGGGACTGGCCTCCTGGAAATCTTCCCAGTCCTCAAAGCTCATTCATGTTCCCCTCTCTCCCAACCTTACTAGGCAGATATGGGAGCGCCTCATTTCCCCCCCCGCCAGCCCCCACTTCCCCTAGCAATACAGCAGTCATCTCATTGCCCTTGTCATCCTCCAATCCTGGCTGAGACCCTCAGAAGCCTGAATGTTTGCTCCATTTTCCTCTCCACCAGGACTTGTAGGCCCTCCAGTGCCAGCGGCAGTAGGGCTGGGTTTGCCTTCCCACCCCCAGCCGACTCCCATTCAGGAAACCAGTCTTTATTTTGAGCACAGGAGCCTGTCACACCTCCCTGGGCCAGGACACCTCCTCCCTTGCCAAGAAACCACACTCCAACTGTGCTTAGCCAATGAACTTTCAGTCCCAGTCTGCAGAAGCCTTCAGGACCTTTTAAGTTGTCTAAATCATCCGAGCCTCCAAAAAGCAAATCTTACTTTCTCTTTCTTCCCAACAGCCAGCTATATATAGCTCCATGCACAATAGCTAACCTTGGAGGGCTGAACACTTGGATAGGCTTGACCTATTGTCTCAACAGCTGCCCAGGTGCAGCCAGAGGCCAGCAGCCCCAGCTGGGAGCTGCCTGCAGGGAGGGGTCCACAAAAAGAAAAATATCTCAGGCTGAAGATTACCCCAGGAAAAAGTTTTATCGATCATGGAGGGGAAAGGGAGCCAAAACCCTGGAAGGTATGTCCTGCCTTACCCCTGGCTAGCTCCCAGTATCAATTCTATTCCTGCTTGTTAGGGTGATCTATTTATTCATTCATCCATTCATAAAACAAATGCTGAGTGCTTGCTACTGCCAGGTGCTGTGGCAGGCCTTGGGAGACAAGGATCATATGTAAGATACGGTCTCCCTGCCCTCATGACACTGTACTATACTCTGCCACCCTTGGAAATACCTGGGTTTACTTAAGTGTATACTTGCTAATGGCTGAAAAGCACGGGGGGAGGGGGAGGGGGAGAGGAGAGAGGTGGCCCTTTAGACAGTGTTTGAGGAAAGGCCCTCTAAGGAGGTTGCATACGAGTTGAGTGTTAAAGAATGATTGGAGGTTGGGGAGCTCTGAGAAATCGTGAAGGAACTAGAAAGGGCATGCTTGAGGAACCAGAGATGGCAATGTGGTTGCAACAGGACAAGGTCATTAGAAAGGTAGGCGGGCACCAGATCACCCCGAGAATGGAGTCTGGGTTGGATTCTAAGAATGAGAGGTCTTTCAGTGTTCTGAGCAGAAATGGACGTGATTTGCTTTAGCGTTTACAATAATGGGGGATTTCCTTACTGTCCAGGGACATTTGCCCACCAGGGGGAGTGCCTGGGACGCACCCGCTGTGTCCTTGCCTTTCTGCTGGCCACTTCTCATTCCTAAACCCAGGCTCCAAAGCCAGGGCTTGATTAGATCAAGAGCTGGGAATGGAGAGGAGGGAAAATGATTACTCTGGTAATTGCTTACTGAGCCTACTATGTGCCTGGCCTGAATGAGGTGCATCATTACAGCATAATTTCCCAGGCCTTCAACACGTACATACTACTAGTAGGCCCATTTTTGGATGGCAACTTGGCAATTACAATTTTAAGTGTGTATGTTACTCAGCCCAGCTATCCCACTTCTGGGAATTTATCCTCAATAAACACTTGTTCTACTTGTTCATTTTCATGAAAAGGCTTGTGCAAAGATGTTAATTGGAGCACTATTTGTAAACTAGTGAAAAAAAACAAAACACAGAAATTTCAATGTCCAGTCCTACCAGAGAAATGGCAAAATAAATCATGGTTCATGTGCTCATGGGAAGTTATAAATAATGAGAGATCCCAGATGTCACTGTGGGAATATCTCCCAGACACACTGCAGAATTTCCCACCAAGCTGGTGCAGCACAGTCCCAGGATATCAAACAAAACACAGCCATACGCAAAATAAAGCTATATAGTTTTATTTACCTTCATATGTAAATTGATGGAAAGAGGACTGGAAGAAGGTAAAGCAAACATTTTAAAAATAGCTGTTACCTCTGGGGAGGAGTGTGGTATGTAGCTGGGATTAGAGTGGCTTTCATTACTTGCATGGGTTTTAATTTTTCTTGTGGTTTTTGTTTCACAAATTGAATATAAAAAACAATTTATAACAAGCTCGAGAGTGAAATCACACAGCTAGGAAGTGGATGGGCTGGGCTTCAACCCAGGTTGGGGGTTATAAAGCACAGTTCTAGTATAATGCTGTCCTATTCTCCCCTTCAGTGACTTACTCACTTAAATGTTTATTGAATATCTACTGTGGACTAGGCACTATGCTAGGTACAAGGAAAGAGCAAAGAACAAAATGGAAGATTTCTCTGTAGTGCAGTTTACTTGTTGTTTGACATATTTTTTTCTTTTTTTAAAAAAATATATTTTATTGATTTTTTTTACAGAGAGGAAGGGAGAGGGATAGAGAGTTAGAAATATTGATCAGCTGCCTCCTGCACACCCCCTACTGGGGATATGCCCTCAACCAAGGTATATGCCCTTGACTGGAATCAAACCTAAGACCCTTCAGTCCACAGGCCAACGCTCTATCCATTGAGCCAAACCAGTTAGGGCTGTTTCACATATTTTAAAGCAGGACAGGTAAATACAGACCCTATGGGTAACTCCTCCCCTTTCCTGAGAGTAATTGTGTCACTTTTTGTAATCCTTAACATTTCAATTGTTTAAACTGCGTCTCAGTTTATTCATCTGCAAAATGGGGCAACATTACCAAACTCAGAGTTGTTCTGACCATTAAATGGGTAAATGCTTAATCCAGAGTTTGGTGTTGTGGTATGTGCCCAGTGATCGGGGACATTATTATCTTGGAGGTGCCAGTCCCTTTGTTAGCAATTTACCAGTAAGGTCTCCATCCAGCTCCTGAATCATCCCAAAGGAAGGAAGTATACACAAGTAGGTGGGGTGGGCGGGAGGAGGAATGACTCACCCTACTTAATCCCTCACAGGGAGTCTTCTGAGCTATGAGGCATTCAAGTCTTCAGCCTACAGGCTCCATCCTGGGCCCGGGTGCCCTGATAATCATTCACTCACTTCCCCACCCCAAGATCATTTTATCACAAACGCTGACTCTTCAGGGCACAGCTCAGGGCCTGACACAGAGATGAAAAGAGCTGGCCTCCGTCATTGAAAAGCTCACTGACTGCTCCTGGGCCATGTTATGGAGGGCCTGGGCTACCCCACTGCTCAGGGACACCCTGGAAAGTTTCTAGGGGAGGCCTCCGCCACCTGGGTGCCTGACCAGGGCCGGTGGCCCGCGAAGTGCTCACCCGAACCCTCGGCTTTACCCTGGCGCACGCATTCGGGTCCCTTTGGGTGCACCAGGGAACCTGGAGGCTTTCCCTACTTCTCTCGGAGACACCAGGCAGGGGCGTGGGCGGGACCGGTGATGCAAATAGCTCAGAGGCGTGGAGCAGATGCAGCCCGGCCCCTTCACGTCACTGCTCTAGAGGCTAAGATCCTGTCCACCCTCCCAGGCTGAGAGAGAGAGAGAGAGAGAGAGAGAGAGAGAGAGAGAGAGAGAGAGATTTACTATTTTGTCTTTAGAGACTACATTCTTTGCGTGCAACAATGTCCATGGAACCTTGACAATCGACCATAACTAGTAATACTTTCCCTCCTTACTCTCTACCCACCCTGGCTTTTTCTTTCAGGTCCTTGAGCATTCCCTTGCGCCCCCTTGCTCATGGCCTGTACCTGTGCTTACTCCCATGGAACATTCCTCAGCAAGCCTTCCTCCCAATCAGAGATCTCGCTCATCCTCCTTCCACCTGTTTCCTTCACAGCATTTGCACATTTCCAGACATTTAAGTGATTTTGTTTACTGTAGGGTTCCTCTGTAGAATAGAAACCGCCCCCGGACTGGGACCTTCACCCCTGGCTGTGACCACAGCATCTAGCACATCACATCATAGGGTTTTCCCCATTAGAGTCCTATGGATGGAGTTGCAGGGTCAGGACTTGCTTTGTTCAAATTACTTCCCAAAAGGATGGGCTAGTATGTGGAGAGGCCTTGGTTCAAAGGTTAGGAAATGCTGTGGCCCCAGGGGAGAGGGCAGTCCCTGTGGGCAGAGAGGTGATCCTAGGTCTGAGTAAGCCTCTCTGCCCTCGGGCACCAGCGAGTTGGGGGTTCCAGACCACTGTCCGGCCCTGCGATCCACCCCACCTGGCTTTGGAGATGCCACACGCACCTTTGATCATGCCACGTTTTTTCTTGCTTCTGAGTTTTGGCAACAGCGCTGGCCCCACTGCTTCACTGCACACTGCTCAGCCCGCCAGCCGGGGCTCAGGTCTGGGGGCCTGGGGGCCCTGAGCCCATGCCCCAACCAAGAGAGAGTCGCCTGGACCGCGCTCCCCTTGGATGCTGGGGGGTCCAGGCCTCAGGCGGCCCTGCTGCAACTGCAGGCGGCAGGTGCAGAGTGCCCTCAGAGTGAGTCAGGCACACCCCTCTGCCCCCACACAAACGGCCGCAGGACCTCGAGATGGGGCTGGGACAGCGAATCACCCATGAACAAGCTCCTCCATTGGGGCAAAACCAGTCCTGGTGCAGAAAGAAGACCACTCCCCACACACACACCCCGCCCCCACAGCCACCAGACCTTGAACCTTGCAAGTGAGAGAAACTGAACGAAACCAGGGAAACTTGAGCTAGACCTAGCTTTGAAGTTGAGACATTAGCAGTGATTGGGGTGGGAATTAAACTTGACATTTTGGTCAACTTACATTTTCTAATTTTCCGTAAAGAACACAGATTACTCAATGCAAAACAAAACAAACAATAAACCCTTCTGCTGTGGTTCGGAGGAGGGCCCCCTCCCCCTACAGGCATCACCCCAGGATCTTGTTAAAACTTCAGATTCCAGACTCTGTCTCAGACAGCTGAGTCAGGATCATTGGGTGGTGGCTGGAATCTGCATTTGTAAAGAACTTTAGGGCAACTATTTCATACCTCCTTTCCTCAAAACTCTTCCCCAACAGAGAGCCCTAGCTTATATTTCGTGAGTTCCCACCACCTTCCTTGCCTTCCCACCACCTCAGCCAATGCCTGGGTCCTAAGCTCTTCACCTGCTTCCTCAACATTTCTAGTGGAGAAGGTGTCCAGGCATTCATCACAGGTGACCACTCCTCAGACTCATGATCCCATCCCCTAACTTGCTCTTGCATCACCAGCCTCTCTACTGAATTATTCCCATCAGCCTACAAATTTGCCTTAATGTGATCCATCTGGGGGAAATGAATATGGTCTCCCCCCACCCTCCAAAAACCAACAAACTAAATGTACACAAACAACTCCCCAACACATTTCCCCTCCTGACAACATCCCATTTTTATGCCCCTTCACCTCAACACATGTCTCCATTTCATAGCTGTCCATTCTCTTCTCAATCCACTCCAAAAGGACTTTTCTCTCTACTAGCCACTAGCTTTTAGCAAGGTGACCTCAGATCAAATAGAATGGTTCATTCCCTTTCATTACCTTATTCCACCCCAGCAACTTCGGCCACACTTTCTCCTCTAAGCCCCACCCCCTCCACCTTTCCCTCTTACTCACTGGCCTCCTCTCTCAGACCTCCAAGGGTTGGTTTGACTATCCTATCCCCATTCTCTCTCTCTAGACCTTATTCAACCCAAGGCATTAACCAGTTAACTGCCACGCGTCCAAAACGGAAACCATCCCCACATGCTACGATATTTTGAATTTAATTGTGTCTATAGACGCTTATGGCATACAAAGGGTTCAACTGTCTGTATGCTGATGATTTCCAGTATATCTCTAGCCAGGCCTTTTCTGACCTTCCGTTTCTAATATCCAATTGACTATCTGAAATTTCTCAGTGACGTTTCAAACCTGATTCACCAGAACTCCTGATCTCCTCCCACCCACCCAAATCTGTTCTTCCCTGTCTTTCCCATCAGAAAGTGGCAGGGCCATCCACTTGCTAAAATCAGAAATTTGGATTCTGTCTCTGATTTTCCCCTTTTCCTCACTCCCCAAAATTCAATTCACTAACAAGTCCTTTTAGTTTTACTTCTAAAGCAGTGGTTCTCAACCTTTCTAATGCCGCAAACCTTTAATACAGTTCCTCATGTTGTGGTGACCCCCAACCATAAAATTATTTTCGTTGCTACTTCATAACTGTAATTTTGCTACTGTTAATGAATTGTAATGTAAATATCTGTTTTCCGATGGTCTTAGGCGACCCTGCTAGCGGTTCTCGACCCTGCTGTAGAGCCTAAGACCATCGGAAAACACAGATATTTACATTACAATTAACAGTAGCAAAATTACAGTTATGAAGTAGCAACGAAAATAATTTTATGGTTGGGGGTCACCACAACATGAGGAACTGTATTAAAGGGTCGCGGCATTAGAAAGGTTGAGAACCACTGTACTAAAGTGTATCCTTAATTCAATCCCTTATCATGGCCACTGTGCCTTTCACCTAGACTCCTTGACAGCATCCAGCTGGGCTCCCTGCTTTCCTTTAGCACTCTCTAGTTTTTTCTTCACACACCACAGTGATCTTCCTTCCCAATTTTCTATAATGAAAAAAGCAAGCAAATGCTTGAAGCTATGGGGGCCATATCAGGATACAGAAGCTAGCTGGTCCTGCGGAGCATGGGGAGGATGACCCGAGTCCACTTGGATCCCTAAATCTGAATCTCCGCAGGATGGTTGGACCCCCTCCCCCCATCTTCAGGCAGGAAACTACTGATCAGTGGACAAGGCATCTAATTGGCAGAGGATGAAGTGGAGACTCCTCTCTCCTCTGCTCTGCCTTCCATGGCTTTAGTGTGTGTGTGTGTGTGTGTGTGTGTGTGTGTGTGTGTGTGTGTTTTGCCTTGCCTTTGTTTCAGACCCAAAACAGTATCAGCGTCTCTTCTCTGTGAATAGCTCATCCCTTAGCTATTAAGAGACCTCTGGGTGGGGTGGGCTGCAGCATACTGCATCTTTGGCTCATCTTGAAGATGTCCTGGGGTTGTTGTTTTTTAAATCTTTATTGTTGAAAGTATTACATATGTCCCCCTGTTTCCCCCATTGACCCCCTGATGTCCTGGTTTTTAAAAGCTTCCATGCAGGGCCAGGCAGAACAGCTGGGATTTGACTGTGAACCTCAATGTTGACGATGAGCCTCATGTGACCTCCCCCAAGCCCTGGGGACCTGGAGGGCTGGGCCTGATCTCCAGGAAAGGAGAAGGGGTCACTTCTGCCCCCTGCGGCCCAAGGCCCTGCTCTCTCCTGCTCGTCAGCCTTCAGTTGTAACTGAGCCTCCCCTCTCTTCAGGGCCCAGGGGGTCCAGATCAAAAAGGCACAGCTATTCTGGGCTCTGCATTTAGGAGGTCATTCAGAAGCCCCCAAAGACCCCAGCTGAGAAGCCAGTACTTTCTGGGAGGCCCCAGGGAGCCTCAGGAGCCTCCACTTCTTATTTGCACATGAATTTCCCTATCTGCTGCCTACAGCTAATCCACAGGAGCCGGCACCTCTCTGGGCCTGCCCCGGGACTAGCCAGGACTCACTTTCTCCAGTCCCTTCTGTCTACAGACAATGTAATCCTTTCAGGATAGCTTGCATCTTTCTCCTCCCTGTTAAAAATGCCTGCAAAACTCCAGGACAATGGACATGTTGTCTTACCTACTCAGCCTTGCTGCTGAGGTTTAGATTCGATATCCAAAGACTGGTCTTCTTTTTTGCTAGCCATGACTTAATAAAAACTTTCTTTTAAAAATACTTGCAGCCTTGGAAGTTAAAATTTTTTAACACATACATGTTAGTTAACATACCATTAAGTAATACAAGAATGGTATTACCATTCTCTCACACACACACCCCTCCTCAATAGTTTGTGGCCCAATGCTTGGAATACAACAGGCATTCAATACATATTTATTGAAAGATTGAATGTTTGAAATGATCATTGTTCCTCCTCCTTTCAGGGCCTGATCTTTCAGGGTGCTAACTTTCCCTATTCCCCCAGGCCAGGGAAATCCCACTGCTTTCTAGAAATGGATGTTTAGGCTCCAGAAACGGATGCATTAAAAACTGAGGGGGAAAAACCCAACCCAACAAGCTCTGTATTGCATCTCCCTGGCAGCTGTTGGTGAACCAATAAATGGACATCTGGAGAGAAGGCTGAGCCAGATCTCATTAAATTCGCAGTCAATGGCTTTCCTCCAAGAATGTTGCTTTTTGCATATCTTCATAATGATACCAACGTGGCTGCCCCTGACTTTGTCAGGAAACTGGAGAATTCATGCTGGGATCCAGATGTGGCTGGCAGGACCCTAGTCTGCTTCCTACTCAACCCAACCTGGCCTCCTGGGTGTGGAGCCCAGAGCAGAGACTGAGAGCCAGACACCCCTTCTCTGCTGGCTCTGGCCCAGCAGATGTGGCCCAGTCCTCTAATAGCAGTTCTTAAACTGTCCCCTGCAGAGAGTTACGGCGGGTGGTGGGGGGGGAGGGGAGGGGGGGAATCAGGGAGCGGAGCTTATTAAAACTGCTGACTCCGCCTTCCCCCCAAATTTCTAATCCAGTAGGTTTCAGTAGGGGGAGGGAGGCATACTTTTGTTTCTAACAAGTTCCCAGGTGATGCTGCTGAACCCGGGACTGCACTTTGGGAAACACTGGTCTAGGGTAGTTCTTCCGAATCTGCTGGGACACTTACCATTCCGAGTGTGGTCCCAAGATCAGTAGCATTAGTGTCACCTGGAAACTTGTTTGAAATTCAGAATCTGAGGCTCCATCCCTGACCTATTGAATCTGAATCTTCATTTTAACAAGTTTGAAAAGCACAGAGGGGCCCTAACTGGTTTGGCTCAGTGGATAGAGCGTCAGCCTGCAGACTGAAGGGTCCCAGGTTCGATTCTAGTCAAGGGCATGTACCTTGGTTGTGGGCACATCCCCAGTAGGGGGTGTGCAGGAGGCAGCTGATTGATGTTTCTCTCTCACGGATGTTTCTAACTCTCTAACCCTCTCTTCCTCTCTGTAAAAAAATCAATAAAATATATTTTAAAAGAATACACATTTGTTTAAAAAAAAAAAAAAAGGAAAGCACAGAGGGCAGGGCAAATATGCAAATTCCTGGGCTCCCCTGCCCCCCCCCCCACACCTTCCCCAACTGAAACAGAATTTCACAGGGTGGGACCTAGAATCCTGCAAAGGTAACAAGGATTCCTAGGGGGTCCTTACGCAGGGCAATGTTAGAGAACCTTTGCTCTGCATGTTAGCATCACCTGGGCAGGTTTTGAAACTACTGAGGTCTGATTCCCTTAAAACGAATTAAAATCAGAATCTCTGGCACTGAGATCCAGGCTTCAGGAATTTAAAAAGGCCCACAGGACTCTCACATGCAGGACTGAGAACTTGTGCTGTTGCTGAGTGCACACCTTCCCCTTGGCTACGAAGGCAGTGGTTAGAAAAGTCTAAAGTTAGAGTTGGGTGAGAATCCCGGCTCCATCACTTATTTAATGATCTCTCCATGGGTAAAGTACACAACCTCTCTGAGCCTGTTTCCCTCTGTAAACTAGAACAATGATAAGATAATAAATAAGAATGCGAATATAAAATACCTAACATGGGACTTCCAATAAGAAGGGACTTCGATTATTATGATTGGGACGAGAGAGTGGGATTGGAAGAACTCCAGGGCCCTTTGTGACCCGGTCTCTCTCATCAGCCAGCTCTATGGCCCCCTTCGGCTGTATGACAGGAACTCACAGACTTTTACATGGTGAAAATGCACAGGTACACACTTGTTCCCCAAGGGCCCTGTGAGCCTCACAGGCTCCATTTAAGGGGATCATCCTTGGTCAGTCAAATGTAGTGCCCCTGTGTGTGCAGATGCCCTCGGTCAACAGCTAACCCACCAGAGAAAATGCCTGTGGAGGAGGGATGCTGCCAATCCGTGGGAGTCCCACACCCCAGCTTTCAGTAGGGCTCTGGTGGGTCTGGGACACTTTTAGGGGTGGGAATCACCCCACTTCCTAGATACACAGCAGGGCTGTGTTCAGCCCCCAAGACCCCATCTTGGCCCAGAACTTGGGCTTTTTGTGGAGTGAGGGCAATTCAGAGGCCTCTGCAGAGGCTGAGTGAAGAAAATAAACTAAACTCGCAGATTATTCCCAAATATGATTTATCTAATGTTGAACATACCATTAGACATCTGATAAGGATTTAGTCTCCAAAATTTGTAGGGAACTCATACAACGTAACAAAAGGAAAATAATCCAATAAAAAAAATGGGCAAAGGATTTAAATAGACACTTTTCGAAAGTGGACATACAGAAGGCCAAGAGACATATGAAAACATGCTCAAAGTCACTAATCATCCGAGAGATGCAAATCAAAAACCACAATGCGGTACCACCTCACACCTGTCAGAATGGCTATCAACAACAAATCAACCAACGACTGCTGGTGGGAATGCAGACCGGTGCAGCCACTGTGGAAAACAGTATGGAGTTTCCTCAAAAAACTAAAAATGGAATTCCCATTTGACCCAGTAATCCCACTTCTAGGAATATATCCTAAGCTATCGGAAACACCAAAAGGACATATGCACCCCTATATTCATAGCAGCAGAATTTATAGTAGCTAAGATTTGGAAACAGCCTAAGCCCATCAGCAGATGAGTGGATTAGAAAACTGTGGTACATCTGCACAATGGAATACTACGCTGCTGTAAAAAAGAAAGAACTCTTATCATTTGCAACAGCATGGATGGTTCTGGAGAACATTATGCTAAGCGAAATAAGCCAGTTGGAAAAAGATAAAAATCACTTGATCTCATTCATTTGTGGAATACAACGAACAACTTAAACTGATGAACAAAAATAGATCCAGAGACATAGAAGCATGGATCAGACCGTCAAACCTCAGAGGGAAGGCAGGGGTGGGTGGGAGGGAGGAGAGTAAGAGATCAACCAAAGGACTTGTATGCATGCATATAAGCATAACCAATGGACACAGACAGTAGGGGAGTAAGGGCATGTACTGGGGGGCTGGAGTGGCTGGGGAGAGGTCAATGGGGCGGGGGGAAAGGAGACATATGTAATACTTTAAACAATAAAGAATTTAAATTTAAGAAAAGACAATACCTTTAGAAAGGTAGCTTTAAAAATTCTTCTCTGTCCCTTGCTGGTGTGGCTCAGTTGGTTGGGTGTCACTCTGAGCACTGAAAGGTTGTTGGCTCAATTCCCTGTCAGAGTGCTTGGGTTTCAGGCTTGATCCCTGGTAGAGGGCGAGCAGGCCCTAGAAGGAGGCAGCCAATTGATGCTTCTCTCTCTCTCTTTTTAATTGATGTTTTTCTCTTTAAAAAAAAAAATTAAAAGAAATCGTTCCCTGGTTGAAATGCCTATATTAATTTGCTATTGCTGTGTAACAAGTTACAACAAATTTAGTAGCTTAAAACAATACCCATTACTCATTTCACAATTCTCTAAGTGAGAATTCTGGGGGGACTACTCCGGGTCTCCTAGGCTAAAAATCATGGTGTCAGTGGGCTCCTTCCCAGACAGCTCTGGAGAAGAAAGCATTTCTAAGGTCACGTAGGTGGTAGCGGAATTCACTTCCCTGCAGGAGTGGCTCTGAGGTCCCCATTTCCTTGCTGCCTGTCGGGGGGCTGCTCTCTGCTCTGAGAAGCCCCCTTCATTTTCAAACCAGCAACTTTGCATCCAGCTCTTCTCAATATTCAGCTCTCTCTGACTTTCTGTTCTGCCACCAGCTGGGGAAAAGAAATCTGCTTTCAAAGGGCTGTGATTAGATTGGACACACCTGGATAATCTCCCTTTTGCCATCAGGGGAATAAACCAGGGGGTGAAGGTCATGGAGGCCATGTTAAAATTCACCTACCATAACGCCTGCCTAGTTTTTATTTGGAAATTTAGTAATAATTTATTTTGTCACAGTAAAAGAAGATTACAGTATGTTATGCACACTCACATTTCTCCTCAAAAACATCTGGAAGGATCAGCTCCAATAATTTGACAATGGTTGTCTGTCACTGGTTGTTAGAATTATAGGTAATTTTAACTTTTTTCTTTCTGCTTTGGCATATTCTCCAAAGCTTTTGCATGGAGAAAGTGTTAATTTTGTAAAAAGTGTAAAGTTACCTTCAAAAGCAAAGGTATCTCACTCTATGTGATGTTAAAGGATACTACTAAATTAACACCAATTTAAGTGGTGTGATGCCCGTACAAGCACTGATATGTAGATCAAAGGAACAGAAAATCTGCCTGCAGACACAAGCTGATGTGACTAAGCATAAAAGACATCTCCAGGAAGGCAGAACAATGCAATGGGGAAGGAAGTAATTGAACTCCTGGTGGTGGCAGAAAAATTTGGAGATAAAATGATTCAATCAGACCCTGAATTCCCACCTTAGAGCAAACCAAATTCTAAGTGGATTTGAAAGGTAACAAGAAAATGATAAACACATTAGGAAATAAAGTCAAATTCACAAATATGATTTTTCTAAAGCTGAAAATATGCTTAAACAGATGATTGTAAATTGTTCATTGGTATAAATTTTATGATTTCCCAAAAAGGTATATAGGCTATTGATAAATACCTTCAAGTATTCACTTTTTTTATAGGGTATTTCTCCTGGTTGAATTCTCTCAAGTATGTAGATTATAAACCACAAATGAAGGTGTTTCCACCAGAGTGGATTCTACCATGTTGACAATGTTTTGTGTTCTGGGCACCCGCCTGACATCCACAGGGATTCGCCCCAGGTTATGTTTGCTGAGGTGGAGTGCACCTGAGCTTCTGTGAAGGCCTTCCCGCATCACACCTGGTTATGGTTTTTCTTTCTCGGCTCTTGCTGTCAGACTGCCATTGTGCCATTGAGGAACAGCCTCTATGCCCTATTGCAGACTCAGAAACTGCCGTGGTTTGATGGCCTAGTCGGTCTATATTTACTGATGACCTACTCTGTGTCCAAGCTAGATGCTTTGGGGACGGACAACTTGCTTGCTGCACTCCAGAAGCCGGCAGTTTTGTGGAATTCAGGTCTGTGTGACATGCATTTAGAGTAGGGCTCAAGGGGCAATGGTCGGTCATCTACACCGTGTGTTGTAGATATCTGCGCGATATCCTGGGGAGAGGGTCCCCAGCTTGGATCAGGAGTCCCTGGTTGTCTTAGGAATCCCTGCTCTAGGCTGGAAGTAGGATCTGAATGTGCTGAGGAGCTGCCGCTGCAGGACGGAGGGACTGAGGTCAAGGGCGCTCACACCCTAGCTGGGGTTTCACTGCCCTCCCTCCCCTGCAGGGTGACACAGCCCTCTCCTCCACAAAGGCTGTTTCCCTCACCTTCTGCTTCTGGGAGGCGGACTGAGAGCTGCCAACAGGGAAAGGCCCTGCATGCAGATGGCTTCCTTGAACAAATTATTTAGGAGCTGTTGCCAGGAAGCCACAGGGACTCACTGGTCCCACTGACGGGGAGAGAGTGGTTTTCCATCTGTTCACTCAAAAACTCATTTCCGCCCAAATGAGGGTATTTAATCAGGCGGCTTTCCCCTCTGTCTCTGCTGCTTCCAAATCCCAGACCTTCTTTGTCCTAATAGAACTGGAGAAGAGGATCCTGGAAATGGGGAAAAACGCTCTGAGCATGAAACTTTCTCTCCAAAGGAGCTAGAGGGTCAGATCACCTGTCCAAGACAAAGGACCCCTCTGTGCTGTATTTGTCTGTTCTCTGGGCCCACGTGTTCTCCTTGACCGGGGGCCTGCTGACTCCTGGGTGCCCTCTCTCAGTCAGGGAGTCTTCTTAGTCAAGGGGGTCAGAAGCAGAGCTGGCAGGATCCCCTGGGGACGGTGATGCCCACAAGTCCACCCTCTGCTTTCCTGCCAGCACCCTGAGGAGAGTGCTAGAGGCAGGCTTCCTCCAACCCACATGCATGAGAGCCCCCAGAAGGATCCCCACAGTGTCTGGGAAGCCTCTCTTCCTTCTCAGAGAGCCACAGAGGCCTGAGCCCACCTTCTTGAGTGAAGGGGCCATTTGTTCTCTGGAAACCAGACTCTGGGGTAACACTTTTGAATATTTACTGTGGGCCAGGCCCTGTGTCAGGCGCTGACATATAGGAGAGGGACAGGATCCCCACCTAAGAGCAGTTTACCCCCGAGCAGGGGAAGCACAAAAAGAAGTGGAAAATTACTGCATATAAGTTATTAGGGCTCTGATGATGGATGCACAGGGATGGAGGGAGGGGCTTCTAATATAGGCACAAAGAGTAAGACTGAAAAACTAGATTATTTCCAGTTCTTTGTTTACCTACAGGGTTCTCAATCCCTAAAAACGGCATCCATTATGCACTCAAATCACAGAATCTATCCTTCTCACCTTTCTCTCCCTCACTGTCCAGATGCAGTCCTCTTGCCTCCCCTGAGAATATCTTGCCAAGGTTACTGTAGACATTCATGTGGCCAAATCCAATGGGCACACCAATAAGTTAACACAGTTGACGCTGCCTCCTTCCTGAAAGGCTTTCCTGTCTTGGCTTCCAGGAGTCCACACACAACTTCTCAGGTCCTTCTGCAGGTTTCTGTGCCTCTGCCAGGCCTCTGAATGCTGGAGCAGCTCAGGGCTCTGTCCCAGGCACCCTTCTTTGTCTACACTCTCTCTCTAGGTGGTCTCACCTGATCACTGTTTTTGAATAATACCTATGTTTGATAACCCCCTAACAACCCACCTCAGGCCTGACCTCTCCCCTGAGTGATAGGCTTGGATATCTAACAGCCTTCTTGACCTCCCGCTTGGATGTTATATGGTCTGCCTCAACTTCAAATATCCAAAGTAGAATCCTTAGTTTTCTTCTACTGGAAGCTTGACCCATTCTTCTGCATCTTTGAAAAATGGTACCACCTTTTAGCCAGCTGTTCAAGTTGAAAATGTTAGAGACATCCTTGAACCCTCCCTTTCTCTACTTCTCCATCCCATCTTCAAGTCCTGTCTGTTCTACCTCCAAATATATCTCAAATCCTCCAGGTCTTTCCATCTTTAGTGCTACCACCCTGGTCCTCCATCGTATCTCACCTGGATGACTATAACAGCCTCTTAACTGGTTTCCTAGTTTCCAGTAACCTATCCTCCACAGTGAAGCCAAAGGAATCTTTTAAAAACATATTGGGAACTTAAAAAAGGAATTACATTTATGATAGCATTAAAAAGAATAAAATAATTAGGAATTAACTTAACCAAGATTCTATGAGAAACTTGTACACTGAAAAGTATAAAATATTGTTGGAAGAAGTTAAAGAAGACAAATAAATAAAAAAAACATTCTGTGTTCATGGATCGGAAGACATATTAAGATGTCAATACTACACAAAGTGAGATATAATATCAATGTAATGCCTATCAAAATCACATTTTTTTTGGTAGAAAGAGAAAATCCATCCTAAAACTCAAGAGGCCCAGAATAGTCAAAACAATCTTGCAAAAGGAGAACACGATAGGAATACTCACACTACTTGATTTCAAAATTAACTACAAAGCTACAACAATCAAAACAGTGTTGCACTGGTATAAAGACTGGCATATATCAGACCAATAGACAAGAGAATAAAGAGCCCCTAAATAAACCCTTGCATATATGGTCAAGTGATTTTCAACTAAAGTGCCAAGAAAATTCAATGGGGGAAAGGACAGTCTTTCCAACAAATGATGTTGGGAAAACTGTATGTTGCATCCTTACCTTACACCATATGCAAAAATTAACTCAAAATGGATCAAAGACCTAAGCATAAGAGCTAAAACTATAGAATGCTTAGAAGAAAACATAGGAGAAAAATCTTCATGACAAATTGGATTTGGCAATGATTTCTTACATATGACACCAGAAGCAAAGGGAACAAAAGAAAAAATAGACAAATTGGACTTCATCAAAATTAAAATTTTCTATTAATCAAAGGACACTATCAATAGAGTAAAAAGGCAACCCAGAGAATGCAAGAAACAATTTGTAAATCACACATTTTATGAGGGATTAATAGCCAGAAAAGAGAGAGAGAGAGAGAGAAGGGGATTGTCCCAGACTTCCACTGACATACCACTTATTCTCTGAACTACCTGCATCTGGCTTTGGCCAAAGGACCCCATGGGATGAACGTCTTTCTTTCGTCACCAGGCAGGGATGGCCGAGATGGCCCCATTTGACTTCATTTGACTTTCCTGGATAAGACATTGGGCCCATCCCTCATTCCATGGCTCTCTCTCCTGGCTTTGGAAAAATTCTGAGCACAATATTCCGGGCAGCGCCTCTCAGAGCATGACATTGAATTATGGTTTCGGGCACAGAGGTATTTTCCTCTGCATGAGAATCCCTTTCCCTTCTCTTCTTTCCTGACATGGGTGTGGCTGGGCACCCATGGCTGTTGTGGGCCCCTCTCCCGACCCCCCTGGAGCATGTAAATAAGTTATGGTCTAGGGCTGTGCAAGCAGAGACTGGGCTGGCTTGGGCTTCTCAGGAGGGGTGGGGTTTTCAAGTCCTTCCTGGCTACCCTGCACTCATGTCCTACTTGCCCAGGGCTGCCTGGGCTCTTCCTCAATGGACCCTGTGTGGTGGGGCAGAAGGGCAGGCGAGGTAAGAGTATAGACTAGACTGCCTTTCAGCTCTTCCTATTCTGTGACCAGGCAAACTGCTTTATCTCTTTATTTTTTTTAAATATATTTTATTGATTTTTTACAGAGAGGAAGGGAGAGGGATAGAGAGCTAGAAACATCGATGAGAGAGAAACATCGATCAGCTGCCTCCTGCACACCCCCTACTGGGGATGTGCCCGCAACCAATGTACATGCCCTTGACCGGAATCGGACCTGGGACCCTTCAGTCCGCAGGCCAGCGCTCTATCCACTGAGCCAAACCGGTTTCGGCTGCTTTAATCTCTTTAAGCTTCCATTTCCACAGCAGTAAAATGAAGGTCCTACTAGCACTCAGCCGTTTCACAGGACTGATGTCAGGAATAGAAAGCATCATGCATTTAGGTTCATAGTCCGACACAACAGCCTGTCCTCGGCTCCCATACTCGAGCTGGCCTGTCAGTCGGCCAAGGAGGTCAGGTGTAGACAGCCCTGCCTCCTGCGTGGGGAAGGCCTAGAAGGTCTGTGGAACCCAGTGCTGAGGGTCCTTGCAGTCCTCTCTACACCCCAGAGGCTTGGTAGCCCCAGAGTGACAGCAGAGAGAGAAGGGACCAATCAGAGCCATTTCTCCTGGTTGGGGCTCAGCAGGCAGGGCTCTGACAGATGGGGGCTCAGGGCAGGTGCACACCTCCCTCCTGCAATTACCCATTCCCAGAAGCAGCCTGTGGCTGACCACTTAACTCTGGGAATCCATCTCCAGGTGGCAGGACCTCATACTGAGTCTCCAGAAAAAACACGTGGTGGGTGCTGTTCAGGACCCCCAAATGAGAACTTGATCCTCTTTGGCTGGGAGAAGGCAGGGCAGTGGCAGTCACAGGAGGTCTCTCCAGGGAGAGCTGAGAGAATAAAGTGGAGCCCTCTTGTTGGGGAGGCTGCGAGGGGCCAGGGCAGAGGTCGAAGCAAGAGATGGAGGGGGTAGGCATTTTTTAAGGAATCCTGTGAATTTTATTTTAAATGTTATTCCTGGGGTTCTGATGTTCTTATGAAGTCCAGGTGTGTGCACTTTGGGAGCTTAAAGTGAGATAGAGCGGAGCACACTGGCCTGGCCAGGTGAGCAGGCGGAGCTGTGGGAAAGTGAGGGAGCAGGCGCACACAGAAGACTGTACTTCACCTCTCAGGACACCCTCTCCTGAGCCCTCCTCCCCCAAGCCCAACCACTTACCAGGTTAGCTCCTTCAGCTCCTCTCATCTCACTCTGGGAGCTCCTGTGTTTCACCCCCCACCCCCACTCCCTCAGACGTATTATCTGCGCAGAATCATAGGCTGTCCGTCCGAGCCCACGTGGGTACACAGGTGGTAGCGCTGTTAGCTGAAGAATGATTCCCTATCTGTGGAATGAATGGATGACTTGATTGGATGACAGGTAATGTCTGTAAGGGAGGGTTGTCTGCTCTGCCCTCCTCTGTTCCCGGCACAGGACTGACCAGCAGAGGCGCTGCGGACAGCACCATCTTTGGGTCCGTGGGTCCATGAAGTGAAATGAGCGCCGCCTGCTGGCCGAGTGAAGTGTGGGAGGGCAGGAATGTCTCTCTTTTTTATTTTTATTTTTTAAAGAAAGTGGGCTGCCTTTGGGAAAAGACACAAGAAAGGCTGCCAGCCGCCCTGATCCTGAGCAGCCTTAGCATGATGAGAGCAAGGATACCTAAGGCTGTGCCAAGCACGTAAGTATCATCTTTTTCACCCTCACCATGGAACTATGAAGTAGAAGTGACGGTCATTTCCGGTACAGATGAGGAAACAGAGGCACTAAGAGGTGCAGTGATGGACCCCAGGCCACACAGTTAGGGAGCAATGATGCCATGGCCACACCAGCCTCTCAGGGCCAGGAACGTTTTAAGATGGACAACACAGAAGGATCAGGGGTGGGGGCTGGAATGTTGTTGGCACCGAGTGTATGACCTGGAAAACCTGATCTTGCTTGCTTGTCTAATGGCGGCCTCTGGGAGTCAGGAGGCTTGGGTTCCAGCCCCAGCTGGACCATTTTCTGTGTTCCCAACGGCTCTCCCTTTCCTGAGCCTCAGTCACCTCATCTACATGCAGGCAACCATTCCACAGGGTCACACCGCTGTAAGGAAACACGGCGCTTCAGGCCAATAAGAGAAGTGCTGGTAAAGTGAACAGGAAGCTCAAGGGCTGCTGGAAATGGAAATGAACACAGTTCAAGAGACTGAGGTTCAAACCCCAGACCAGCCTCGGCTCAGGGCTCCCTCCATGCTGAGATGCTCCTGGGTGCACTGTCGGTGTGAAGGAGCATCACAGCCCCGAGGCACAGAGCCCTCCCCGGTGAACACCCAGCCAGCACAGTCCCCATCCACACAGGCATGTGTCTTTGGTTTTATTATTACAAACACACCATGGCTCTGCCAAACCTGGGAAACCCTGGGCTCTGCGTGCTCTACCCACCCTCTCTGATCTCCCTGGACGGGGCCACACGGAAGTGTCCAAGCCACATGTAGACTTGAGACATGTTTGACAGAGCAGTTCAACGCATAGCTTATAATGACGCCATTTCTCCAGCTGTGAAAGAGCTTTACAGAAACCGTGCCAGGACTCCCCCTTGAGGCTGGGTTGCTTGATTCATGTTGTGGGAGCTCCACAAACTTCGGGTCCCTTTTCCGGAGCAGTGGGCATAGGCAGGAAATTCCACGATTGGGACAGGTCCTTTCTGGAGGTGGATGTCAGGCAGTGACATCCAGGTCTCTCCATGTAGTGGGTTAACAGCCATGCGCAGAGAGAACAAAAATTGAAACGACATCTCTCTCCCTCCTCCCCCAACCCACCCAAGGCTCAGATCTCATTATGGTGCGGCCCATGTACATTGAAGTGTGATATTTGGTTTCAAAAACAATCAGTCTCTTTGGCAAACTGAGAGAAATTGGCAAGGAGCTGCAGAAGTGCATTCTTCCCGTGGTCCTTCGCACTAATGCTTCATCCTCTCTAATAACCGCTGATAGACAGGGGCTGGAAGAGAGAAGTTTGAACGGTGAGAAGGATGCGAACTTCCCCATGTCTAGGGCCTTGTCAGTGTGGGCCCCTTCTGCCATACTCTCCTGCACACAGCAGGTGCTCTGTGGTTTGTGAAACCTCCTGTCTTACTGAGGTTCTGAACTGGGATTTTCTACATCTATCAGCTTGGACCATGTCCTCACCACAGGCTCCTGCCAAGCCCCTGTGCAATATCACCAGGCACCTAAAGCCAAACATTTATATCAACCCTAAAAGGTTGGCACTCTTATTATCTCCATCTTATAGAGAAGGAAATTGAGTGTTCTGTGTCTGACCCGGAAGGCCAGGCTTGCTTTATTGCCCCATGATGTTTTTATCTATATAAAAGCAGATGGTAGGTATGGCCTGCTTGGAAGGAAGGCTCAAACAAGTCAATGGGATCTTCAAACCCAGACCAGACTTACCTAGTTTCACAGAGGTGTGGGCAGCCTGAAAACAAAAACAAAAACACAAGGTGTCAGGGTGTCTAGGGAAGGTATACCTGCACCTGCTCACGGCAGTGGCTTCAGTCATCGCCACCCCTGCTCAGAACAAGCGCTGGGGATGAGGAAGAGGAAGGGGGATGTGGAACTGCTGGGCCCTGGGGAGCTCCTCAGTTGGCCTCAGCGATCCTAAGTGTTGTGCAAACTCCTACCAAGTGGAGCCTGAGGTGAACATTCCTGGGAGACCTCAAAGCTGGGCTTCCACCGAGACCACAGCCTAAAGCTTGGGGAGCTGGGACTGCACAGGGGGTGGTGCTCAGGAGTAGGAGCTCAGGACCAAGAACACTTCCTGAGGGGCACTAACACCTCCTTCCAGAAGGAAAGTGACACAGTCCAGCGGCAGGCCTCTGGGTTAAGGACTGCTTGCTGCAGACTCCTCTCTTGAGGGGCAAAACTTGTTAGGTGCCCCACATTCCCAAGGGGCTTCACTTGGCCTGAAGTAGCAAAGCAACCTGAGCAGGGCTCCTGGGCCCTGGGCAAGGTTGGAAGCAGGATGAGGAGCAATCAAGAGTCAGAGAGGTCCAGAGAGGGGGTGGGGCTAAGGCAAGGAAGGGAGGCTCCACACACAGAGCTGGTCCTGTATCCAGAACCCAAACCACAGCCCACGAAGCCCCAGGATCACCTGAGAAGGGCCATGTCATGGAAAACAGAAGAGTCACTTAAAGGCCCAGGCTCAGGGCAGGCCAGGCCGCCATCAGGTGAATTCCTTGGAGAGATGGATCCTGGAGCTGTCTGTTCTCACCAGCAGTGGCCCCCACGGACAGAGGCTCAGAGGCCTCAGTGTAAAGTCCTGGGCTTTTGCCCACAAAGGCAGCAGGGGCTGCCTGGGTTCTTTTCCCTGAACTCCACACAGGCCAGAGCGAAGGATGCCCCAATGAGCGAGGGAAGAAGTTTCTAGAGAGCCCTGGGGCAGCAGCCACGGAAGAGAGGGGATCTGGAGAGCCCCTCCATGGTCCCAAGAAGAAGACCAAGGCGGCTCAGACCAGGGGCGAACCTAGCAGGCATCTTACCCTGGAAAATGCTGACGCCTGTTTGAAAATTTCAAGTGCAGAGTCTGCAAGTTCGTCCCCTCGTTCCTGAGGTCTGTTGGCTGGGGATGAAAGAAAAGGCAGCTTTGGTGAGAGAAACTATTAGCATGTCATTCCTAACAGCCATGACTGAGGGGCACTGTTGGACTCTCTGGCTCACATTTTCTAATGAATTTTCCCCCTATAACTTCCATAAGGCATGGCAGCATTTGGTCGTGGGGAGAGAGTACCGAGAAAGGTGAATGCACAAGTGAGGATGGAGGCTGGGCTCAAGTTCAGCTTTGCTGGAGGTGAAGAGAGCTGCCACTGGGCGCGATGTTGCAAGAACCACGCTCACAGCATCTATCTGCCTGTAACAAACAACTGGGCTGTGTCTGAATGGGCTAAGACAGCCAGGCAATTCAGCAAAGAGAGGTCTGTCCTTGTGTTACTTGGGGTAACACAGTGGTGGGCAAACTCATTAGTCAACAGAGCCACATATCAACAGTACAACGATTGAAATTTCTTTTGAGAGCCAAATTTTTTAAACTTAAATTATATAGGTAGGTACATTGTTATTAACTTAATTAGGGTACTCCTAAGCTGGCCTTTGCTAAAAACTCAAGGGGCCAAAGAGCCGCATGTGGCTCGTGAGCCGCAGTTTGCCAACCACTGGTATAACATCTTGGAAACAACAGTCCTAATTAGCTTTCAATTAGCCACAGTGATGCGTTCATGAAGACTCACTTTGCACGTGGCACCTTATTCCTATATGTGCTTAGGAGAGTTTTTCTATCAAACAAACACCAACTGCTAGAGAAGGGCCCAGCTACAAACTGAGTGGGAATGGGGCCTTACCTGGAGGCTGCAGGACACTGGAGATGGCATAGACCACGCCATTGGTGGCCATGATGTCAGCTTCAGCAACAGGCTCCTTGTTGACACTCACTACATTATTTTTCTGGGAGGAAAAGAAGCACCAGTTGCTGAACATACAGCATACTCACCTCATTCATTCAGCAAATATTTACTGAGCTCTTCTAGATGCCAGACCCTGCGCGAAGTGTTGGGGACACTCTGGTGAAAGGAACAGTCCCGGCCGGCTACAGACCTTGGGTCTGGTGGATTCATTCCAATCCCTTGTGTGACTCAGCACGTTGTCATTTACAAAATCCTCTTTTGTGTTCCCACTTCTCCCTCACAGCAGTGCAAGGGGAGGAGGCAGATTTTATTGCCTCACTTAACAGAAGAGGGAACTGAGACTCAAGAGAGGCCAAGAGCCTCCTTTAAGCTCAGTTGGGGGGATGGATAGGGACAGACGCTAGGCCTCCTGTTCTGGGTAAAGGGCGCTTTCCACTCCTCCTTGATGCCCTACTTGGGATTTTCTCACAGGAAGCGCACCAGGGTAAATCTATCTTTGGCTTTCCTGAACGACCCACATATCAGACCCCAGGGGTCAAAGGGGGAACTGAAGCCTGTGACAGACAGGACCTGACACCCAAATCAGGTGACTGGCATAAGTCTAACAAGCCATCCCTGCCTCCCTACATGCCTCCCTACATGCCTTCCTATGCTCTGGAGGGAAATCGATGAGCAAAGGGATGGCTGAAGGTCAGGAGAGAGCAGGGAGCAGAGGCAGAGCCAGCTGCGTACTGAAAGAGTGGTCCCTGCCTAGGGGCTCAGTGGCAGCCCCAAAGTGGAATATTTATCAATGTGCAGAACAAGGGAAGGCTCACAGATCAAGCATCAGAAGAAAAGCCTTTTGGGCTGGTCTGGCTCATGGCACAAATCAGTGAGCCCTGGATGTGGGGGAAGGCGTGGGTTGGAGATTCATCTCTCAAGACATAAAAGTAATTGCCTATCATCTCCTTACAGGAAGGAAGATCTAAGACCCTCCCCCAGATGCTAGTCAGAGGCTTTATTCCCCTGCAAATGTGGAAGCTCTTATTCATGTCTAGCCACAATCTCACTTGATTTCCCTGAAGACCCTTTTCTATTTTCTTTCGACAAAAGGAACTCAGAGGTTCAAGATATATCTTAAAGACTGTGTGTGTGTGTCTAATGCCATTCTGGGGTGAGATGTGCCTGGAACCCTGGTGGAGGGCACAGCCAGCTTTTCAATTTTCAGACACACTCACTGAGCTGACTTCCAGCTTGTCGCCCTGGAGAGACTTCAGCCGCACCAGGGCCTCGATGCCTCCGCTCACCAGGATTTCATCACCAATGTGGTATTTCAGGATGCTGGCAAGCTCCTTGGCATTGCCTGCAGGTTTGTGGGAAAGAAAACAGAGTTAATCCCAAGGTTGGTAATTGGTGTGGTGAAGAAAAGGGACAGAGGAGAAGATACAAATGGCCACCCCTGAGATGGAGAACTCCTGCCTGGCTAACGAACACTCACTGAGCACCACTGTGTGCTCAGCCCTCTGTCCCACCACTAGTGATCAGGGAACAAGACATGTCCGTGGCCGTGAATCTCCCCGGTAGTCGGCGGGCTCCTGGGTTAAAGCACATGTTCTCTTGATGCTGAGAAGGAGTTAATCCATACTCCTCCATGAGCATGACTCATGTTTCCATGAGCTAAATATTTGCTTGGAAAGCCAGGGACCTTTCCAGCACCGGCATCTGGGACATTTCATCATCAGCGTGGCTCCCGATGGCTATAACACAGTAGTGAAATATTTACACATTCTGCTCTCAAACGCATATTCTGAGACGGCTATTTCCTGAACGGAGAACTTAAAAGAGTCAACAGCTGCAATCTGGAGGAACTATGGAGCCGATGAGGTCAGGGCCAAGGGGGGATTCCCGACACAGCATCTCTCCTCCTCACGTCTCAGCATTCCTTCCAGCCCACATCAGCTTCTCCACCAACTGGGGAAGCAAGATTGCTCATAAAGGTGCACAGGCATTTCCCCAAATTAAGTGTGGGAGGCAATTCTCCAAGCTGCCAGCTGCTCTCTCATCTCTATCAAGGCTGCCACTGATGCTCACATCACCAGCCAAATGGCTGGATTTCCCCGGGGCTTATGGATGGTTATTTCCAGCATCTTGGAACTGAGAACGGAGAAAGTTTTAAAGCATTTTGGAGAGTTAGCTTATTTATTGACACATCCACATTAGTGCTGTGTGATGGAGCCACAGGTACCAAGTGATTTCCAAATAATGGCAGTCTGCAGCTGGCATGAGCTTCCCTTCCAAGGAGACACTGCCAGCCCCCGAGGTGCAGGGCCCTAACACCCGGATTGACTGCTAACACCTGGCTAGCCCTCCATCCCCCAGGAGTGCTGGGGTCTAATCCTGCCCTTGGGCCGGAGGGAGGGTGTGTTTAGGAAGCTTTGCCCTTGCCCCTCCTTGGCCCCCACACAGCTGAAAATGAACCGGAAGCCTAGCAGGCTCAGGCCACCGGGGAAATACTTCATTCCTGCTGGACAGAGAGAAGGTGGAAAGTTTATGTTCAGAATGCACTTCTCCCCTCTTCCCAGGAACATACGTCAGCATCAGAGACACAGACATTCGTTTAGCAATAAAGAACATTAAACAGGACACAAATTCAGCTCACAGCTGCCTGCAACCTGAACTTCCTATTCTGTTCCAGAGCAGGAAGGGAGGTGTAGACTACGTGGGCCTGAAGGTTTGGCCAAGGTCCTTCCTCCTCAGGCCCACTTCTCTGCGATGGGTGGAAGTGTCTCTCACGGGCATGCGTCAGAAGTCAACACTGCAATCCTGTCCTACTTCCCCACCAGCATAGCCATTACTGTGTGTCCAACATGTGGGGAATACCTCATTTAATCCTCGCAACAAGGAACTCTTACCTCCCTCATTTTTCTAATGGGAAAACCGAGGCTCAGAGAGGTTAAGCAACTTGCTAGAGGTCACTCAGCTAGTAAATACCAGAGTCAGGATTTGAACTTGCTTTCAGGTAGTCCGGGAGCCCAAGCTCTTGACCACTAGGTTTCTTCTCAAACATCCTCAGCTACATTTCTCAGGGCTGTGAGTAGCTTCCAGTCAAGCTTTCATCCCAAGGGAGGTTTGATGCAGGTAAAAGGCTTCATTATCACTATTCTCACAGGTCCCAAGTGGAAGCCATGTCTTGATGACTGGGCTGGTAGTTACCCACCCTGAAGTCCTTTCTGCTCTTCTCTGCCTTGTTTGGTGCCCAGAAGGCTGACTGCTATGAAATGTGTCTTCCGGGCTCCCTCCTTCGCCCTCTGCAACCAGCTGACAGGAGGCCTGGCAGCAGTGGGGGTGGGGGTGGGGCTGAGGCACATAGTGACCGTGGTTCTGACAGCAGCTATACTGTGACTCTGGCCACTGTCCTGTGCCCCTCGTAGAGCTCTCCTGTCCTGCCCACCCCACCCCTCCACCCCCAGGCCCGCCATGGTTGTTAGTCCCTAGGTGCCATCACCCTTTGCTACATCCTTAATTCTGTCCACAATTCTGCCAATAGCCTCTCATGAAATTTCTTTCAGTCAAACCCTTCACAACCTGCCAACTCTTTCCCGCTGGGACCCTGACTGGTACTTTAGAAAAGCCGATCCATGTACATAAGTTGGTCTTTACCCAAGAGTTTGTTCAGTTCTCCTGGCGGCATGGCTTGGAAGGCCTCATCGGTGGGAGCAAAGACTGTGTAGACCCCTTCCCGGTTGAGCATCTCCGTCAGCCCTGCAGTCTGGATGGCGGCTACCAGCATTCTGTGGACACACGCACAGAACGGGTCACTTTCCCACATATACCCCGCCACTGTGGGCAGGGGGAGCCCGGAGCACTGGGATTCACCTTCCACTGCTTACAAAAAAAGGGACGATTCAGTCTGTTTCTTCTCTCCTGAACGCTAAGCTCAGTTAAATGGCCAGAAGTCAAAGGCCAGAGCAGGAAGGAGGGAGAGGCCAGTGGCATGGCTGACCAATGACCCAGAGACTGGCTGAGCCATTGGACCCTGGGGATGTGATTCTGGGGAGGGCGCCCAGGCTCTGTGCAGGCGGCTGAACTCAGTGACAGGGACATTCAATGTCACAGCACCTAGTGGTGAGGAAGTCAGAAATGGAGAGAACGGGCGGGAAGAGTGGCGCAGGGAGCCTGAGAAGGTGTGGCAAGAAGTCTGCAATGCAGTTGGTAGATACCACACAGAGGGAGACGCACATACATTCAAAACCAGGTGCTCAGCTCACTTGGGACTTTAGATTGAGGACGTGATGTCTTCCTTGCATTTTAATAATAAAAATTCGGTCCCTCCCTGTCCCCCATCGATGTGAGGTCACACTTCCTTTTTCTCAACTTCGGCTTTCAAGGTCACCCTGATCTTTTCCACATCCCAAGCCCGGACGGTCACACCAGCCTGTCACTAATGTTCATTGACCCCCGGAGGATGGGGGGGAGGGAGGGAGGAGCTTGACAAACTGCAGCCATCCAGAGTCCTCCCCAGCATGATCACTTGGCAGAAGCCCTGCCTGGGATGGGACTGCTTACCTGAAGCGATTGTCCCCCTTCAGGACGTCCATGACAGTCCCCACTGGGGGGGTCAGCACCCGGTCTATGGTGAACAGGGTCCCGTACCTTCCCCTCTTGTCGTGGGCGGCGATACAGCTGTTCTCGATGCATAGGCTCTGTGCAAAGGGGACAGAGAGAGGGCAGGTTATCCCCCGAGCAGGAGCCCCCTGACCTGTGCTGATGGCCTCATCCACAAGCATCAATGAATATATATTGGGGTGGGTTTTCAAGACTAGGATAAAATTATGTATTTCCTCCAGGAAAGAAAAACTTAAAAATAGTGTTCCTTAAGGAAAGAGGGCCATAGATGCTTCAATAAAGTTACACAAAGGCCCTGTAATGAGAATATCATGTTACTTGAGGTCCATCAACAATGATCAAATAAATAGGTCAAGTCTACTGATTGATTTATTGAACAGATGTCAACAATCTTTGGTCCAATGGTGCTGGCTGGTCTCCAGCAAGAGCTATGCTGTGTTGTGCTTCCTGCCTGCTAGTCCAGGGTAACAGTTGGGTTTGAAGAGAGAGAAGAGATAGGAGAAGAGAGAAGAGAACCTTTGGACCAAGGAGGGCTGTGCTTCAGTCCAGGGGGCTTCTCTTCACGTAAGCTAAGAAGGAGTCAGACCTCCATCCTTCCACCCTTTGTTCATCGCTCTGAGTTCAAGGTGGACTCTGCCTACCTAGCTAGGTCAGACAGTGTGTGGCTTATTCCCAAAGGCCTCTAGAAAAAGAGATTCTAATCCTTCTGCAAAATCTCATTTGACCCTTGATATTCTAATATATAAAAACCCTGAGTCTGTCACATCCGCAATGACCAGAAACTCGACCTAACGCCCAGGCTGCGCACGCAGCAGGCTCTGGTGGGTGGGGACTTGTGGCAGCAGAGACGGGAACAGGGGAAGCGGGGCTGGCACTCACACTCACTCACAACCGCACACACGCACAGACACACACTGCACCCACCAGCCTTTTCTCCCTTTTTTTCCCTCCCTCCCAGCTCGCTCTCTCAGAATGAGAAAACAAAACAGACTGGGCCTGAAGAGGCCTGGATGGAAGGGAGGGTGGATAGAGGGTGGCACAGCCCCACTGGCCCTGCCCCCTCCCAGCCGGAAAAGAGGAAGAGGGACACAGGGAGGCAGGGAGGCCTGGAGGACTGCTGAGAAAAACAAAGAGAGACAAAGACTGGGCAAGACCAGGCCAGCAGGGGAGAGCAGTTGGGGGCGAAATTAGGCCGGCAGAGGAGGGCAGTTAGGGGCAATCAGGCAGGCAGGCAGAGGCAGTTAGGGGCAATCAGGCAGGCAGGCAGAGGCAGTTAGGGGTGATCAGGCAGGCAGGCAGAGGCAGTTAGGGGTGATCAGGCAGGCAGGCAGGCAGGTGAGTGGTTAGGAGCCAGCGGTCCCAGATTGCGAGAGGGATGTCTGACTGCCGGTTTAGGCCCGATCCCACAGGGGTTATCCCCCAAGGGGTCCCTGATTGAAGAGGGTGCAGGCTGGGCTGAGGGGAACCGCCCCCTGCCACCCATGCACAAATTTCATGCACTGGTCCACTAGTTAGATATGTTTTGCAGAAATTCCTCCCTTCCTTATTAGAAGCCAGTTCACAGGCAAGCTCCTAGTTATTGAGAAATTTTTTTGGTAAATACTAATACAGCTTCTTTCTTTTTTATTTTTTTAGAGCTGAGGCAAAGGAAGACCCAGAACTTACGTTACGATAAACAAAAACTCTCAGTTTTTTGCCGCCCAGAGTGTCCAGGGTCTGTCCATGGTACAGATACTTGGAGGCCAGCTGGTCTTTAACCATATGGTTCCGAAGCAAATTCTTCATTCGGGCATCAACGCGGGGGCTTCCATCTGTAAGAGGCGGCACGGTCAGGGCCAGGGCCAGGCCCAGAAAGGAAGAGTGGAGAGACAAATGTGGCGGAGAGCCTGGCTGTCCTTGACTTTGGAAATGGAAATTGAGAAATCAAGTGAGGCTGCAATATTCCTTAACATCTTCTACCTTCTGGGAATTACAAAAACACAAGAAGGTCCAGATAATTGAGGGGGTTGGAGTTTTGCCTGAAGAGGGAGGGGAATGCACGGACACAACTTGGCCCCCGTCTCCGCCTTCCCTGAGGCCAGGACTCAGCTGTCTCCTCACTGACCGCCTGACTAGCACATTGGCATTGATCCTGTCAATTAAAAGGCCGGGGAGTGCTCTGCTCCCCAGACAGATGCAAACTCTTGAATTCTGAGGACCAGAGCCCAAATGCATTCTCTGCTCTGCCAAAGGAAACAGCAGAGGCTCTGAGGTTCCTGGTGAAGTCACATCTGCTTTCGGTTGAGCTGGGCGGGAGTGCTCACGCTCCACAGGGTGCTGTAAATCAGGGAGGTGACAGTGGTGGGGCAGCAGCCCCCAGTGACACCCCCACAGGGATGCCTTCCTTACGTTACCTTTGAAGACAGAATTCAGGGGGGCCAGGAGAGTCAGCCGCTCACTTCCAGAGAGGTGGGTGCTGAGGCCCGCTTGTGTGAAAAGATCAATGGCGGTGGAAACATCGGACTCTGCAGCCAACTCAAACAGTGTCTTGGCTACAAGGAAGGAGAAAGTGGGTTCAAAAGTTAAAAGTGCTGTTTTCATTTATCATTCATTCATCCCAGAGCATGACATCCATCAGCAGGAATGTCACCCCGTGAGTCAACAGCGCCTCTAAACGCTGCTGGGGCACTGCAGGCTCGTGTCATCAGGGGACGGTCACCCAGAAAGTCTCACTGGTTGGGGAAGCAAGGTGAGGTTCAGTGGGAAAGAGGTCTGCCACTGTTCCGCCCTTGGGCAGGGCACTAACGCCAGGGACACAGGCATCGTTGTCGGTTCTGAACAGCAGACAATGCCAATGACCACACCCATGGAAAGAGTTTTCTGCTGGTTTGGTTCCTCCTCTGAAAATTCTTCACTCACGTGTAGTAGCCCGCCCTGGAATTCCAGAACGGGGCTAGGATGCTGAAAGAAACCCAAGCCGAAGTCCATTCGGTCATTTCTCTTGGGGTCACGGACCCTGGGTGCGTGGGCACTACTGAGAAAGCGACTGCCCTCTGTGCCAACCAGATCTTCTGAAAGGCTCCTGTGGTTGAGTCGCTCCCTCCCCAGACTTCAGTGGCTCCCCACTACCTCCAAGATAACGTCTGGACTCCCAGGCCTGCAGCTCAGGTTCTCCATAACGTGGCCGCAACCTACCAGGTGCTCAGGCCTTTTCTCCTGAGAGGCTGTGAGCTGGGTGCAGGTAGGGAATCGGCCCCAAAGATCCCCGAATTCCCCCGGCTCTGCCACCATGGACGGCAGAGGGGACAGTGGGCCTGGTGGGACCAAGGCCCCCAGAAGCTTGCTTACCTGAATCTGGGATGAGCAGCTCGTCGATGTAGTGGATCACGCCGTTGGTGGCCAGGATGTCTTTGTTGGAGATGATGGCCTTCCCGTTGATGGTGAGCATGTCCCCACTGCAGCCCACGTCCAGCGTCGTGCCTTGCAGGGTCTCCACGGACAGCCCCGCAACGATGGCTTCGGCACACATGGCTGACTTCAGGATGTGGTTGTTCAGCAGGTCTGGGGGCAAACAACACCGGAGGGTCAGGGCCGCTGCAGGTGACCTCAGGGGCCAGCTCACAGACTGCCCAGGGCTGTGAGGATTCTGTTCTCTCAGATGCCGACCTTCAGACGAGGCTGGGGCCCTGCATGGCCCAGATCTTTCTCTCCTGCTTGCGGTCCCCTTTAAAACTAGCCAGGGCCCTGTGGTCAGGCTGCTGGAATTTGAATCCCAGCTCGACCACTTACCAGCAGTGGGGCTGGGCAAGTCATTTAGCCTTTTAGAGTCTCAACTTCCTCAGCCTTAGCACAGCACTCAGCTCCTAGGGCTGGTGTACGGAGGACATGGAACTTTGAACGTGAGGCACCCAGCATAGAGCCTGACAGAGCAAATGCCCACAACATGTTAGTGATACGCTTATTAACATGAACTTCAGGGTAAATTCTCATATTAGTACCTGAACTTCAGGGTAAATTCTCATATTAGTACCTGAACTTCAGGGTAAATTCTCTTTGATCATTTGGGCCTTTAACTCTCTCTGAGTCTGGCCTGGACCCCCAGCTCTGCCTCCCTCCTTAGTTAGTACCTGAACTTCAAGGATAGGGGAAACACTCAAATGAGTTTACCCTGGGACTTTTCATCTTCTGACTTGAATAAAAATGTAAAATGTGGTAGGAAGATGGAAACCGTAGCAAATGAGGTTATGAGTGATTTGTACATTTTATTTGCTGTTGTACATTTTACCCGAAGGTCTACTACTTGTCCAAGTGCTGCCTTAGGGACCAGACCCGGGCTGGAGCAGACGAGGGGGACGCGGCCAGCCCCAGCCGGGCAGAGCAGGTTCTGGGACTGCCGCTCACCAAAGGTGCCAAGGCCCTTTGTCTTACGTTCCCACCGCAGAGGCAAGTTTCAATTTGTCCTGAGTGTGGGAACCAAAACCACGCTGTCACGGTCAGGAGGAAGCTCTGAGGCCTGCAGGCCATGGGCAACTGCAGAAGTGTCGAGAGCCTGCAAAACCAGGGCTGACCCAATTCGGCCGGCGGGGGATAGAAATGATGGCAAGACCGCTATGGGAATGAGGCCTTGGGGATTTAGCTTCTCAGGGACGAAGGCAGGGGTGGGGTAGGAGTGACCTGCCAGGGCCACTCGCGGGGCGAGCAGAGCCAGTCACCAAATGGGGCACACCAGCCTGGGGCTGCTTCTTGCCTGTCTGCCAACCCACTAATAACAACAGGACACTGTGGGATAAACTCATGGTCTCTGCCTTCCAGCTGCCAGTCAACCTCCCCCCTTCCCCCCACCACAGAGGGCTCTTGCTTCGAACAAATGGGTTACCGAATTGAGAAAGGCAGATGTGCATACAGTAAATATTAGGGGTGTTTTTTTCTCACTTTATGCTAAAATGCATCCACATCTCACCTCCTCCAGGAAGCCTTCCAGACCCCTGAGGCTGCAAGTGCCCACCCATGTCTTGCTCTCATGGTGAGTATCTCTGTCACTGTGACCTTTTTTAAGTCTGTCAGCACCACTGGGTTTAAACTTCCTTGAAGGTAAAGGCTATATCATGTTTACTTTTGTGGCCCAAATCCTGGCTCAGGCCAGACACATAAAGGACACGGTAGATCCCCACCTGTGCTTTCAGCAGTGTGCCCATTCCTGTCCCCGCATGGCTGTAAGGAGAACCTTTTGCATTTAGAGGTTGTCGGAAATGCATCAGGCATTGTATATAGTACATTTCAAAGGTGGGTTTGAATAGATTCCAAAGAAATGAAGTTATCCCTGGGTTATATCTGGGAGGAATAAGGGTGCCTGGGATACACAGGGGAATGGAGGCCTACTCCCCTTTGCAGGGGACTCAGGGATCACCAGGCAGCAGCTCAGTGGTCTTGGAGCTGAAGGGGGCAGAGCCTGGCCTCCCCTCCTAATCGCCTCACATGCTTGTTCCTTCCCCCTCCTCCAGCAATAATTAATACACCCCCTAACACAGAGCTCACTGAGAAGGTGAGGAAGGACCTGGCAATGAAGAGTTAAGAGTCGACTGTTACTGGTTTTTAACTAACATTCTCGATTATCCATGACACCCCTGGCCAGACACAGGAAGAGTTCAAGGGTCAGCATGATGATTCCTTTTCAAGGATGTCAGGACCTGCCACCCCCTCCCCATATCACCAAGTTGCTGCCCACCTGGCAGCCTTGTTCTGACTTTGATTATTCGGGCCTTTAACTCTCCCTGAGTCTGGCCTGGACCTCCAGTTCTGCCTCCCTCCTCAGCCCAACTGCATCCCTAGGCAAAGGCTGCCACATTCCATATGTGCCCCTCTGGCCAGGGGTCTGCTCCGGCCGCTGCAGAGATAGGGCTGGTTGGGAGCAACGAGATAGGATGGCAGACGGCATGTCTATCTTGGATGAGAGCAGGCCTTGGGCTCAGTGTGGCTGCTCCCAGGAGGTGACAACCTGAACTGAGGGTGCTCACCTCTCAGGGCCCCTGGGTCACCCAGGATCCGGTTCAAGGTCTCAGCCGGAATCTTCTCGAAGGCCTCATTGGTGGGGGCCAAGAGTGTGAACTGGCCATCACCTTCGAGCAGGGTGTTGAGCCCCGATGCAGCCACGGCAGCCTGTGGGAAAGGGAGGGAATGGGGCGCTCCCTGAAGACTCGGGGAATATCTGCAGACAAGAGACACACACAGCCTCACCAGTCCTCCCTCGGAGCCCAAGATGAAAAGGAAGGCCAAACCAAAGCTCACTTCCTACCATGGCCTCGGGGAGCTTGCCCAGCCTGAACCCCAGCCGCTCTGGCCATGTCTCAGTTACTTCGTGTGCCTTCTCCCTTCCTACCTCCAGCCTGGGCCCTGCCCTCCCTTCGTTGCTTTCTGTGACTCCTATTCCTTCTTTAGGCCCTAACTAAAATGTCATTCCTCTAAGCAGTCAATGTGACATCGCCCCCACTCCACCTCACCCTGCCACGGAGCCCAATGAAAATGAGTCTGTTACACATACCTACACAGCTTGCTGTCCTTCTCATGTTTTAATTAGTTATTGGTAATAATTATTGTGTGAGCCCCGTGAGTGTAAGGTTCAGATCACCCATTACCTACAGAGCAGCTAGAATGGCTTCCTACCGCTCTCAGGATGAAACTACACTCCTTTGCCAGGTCTGCAAGGCCTTGAAGGAGCTGGCCCCTGCTGACCTGGTCATGCCCCCTCGCCTTGTGGTTACCTAGTTGTCTTTACTCTGGCCCCACTGGCCTCCTGCTTGCCTTTATTTGTTTACTTCTGCCCTCCCCTCTGCCCGCTGTGCTTTTGAAGTTGTATTTTCTTTCCCTCTCTCTTTATTTATGCTTTTATTGATTTTAGAGAGGGAGAGGGAAAGAAACATCAATGTGAGAGAGAAACATCAATTGGCCTCCTCCCGCATGCACCCCAACCAGGGATCAGGTAATTGACCCTGCGACTTGGGCATGTGACCTGATTGGGAATCAAACTGGTGTCCTTTCAGTGCACGGGATGATGCTCAACCAACTGAGCCACACTGGCCAGGTCTGAACTGCGTTTTGGATAAATGGCTGTTCTCATCCTTCAGGCCTCAACTGAAAAGTCACCTCTTTCAGAGAGACCTTTCCTGACCATCCAGTCCCAACTAGCCTCCTCTGCTCACCACTTACTGACCACACGCTTCGCACAATCTGTGGAAACCTTGTTTGTTTCTTGTCTGTCTCCCCAGAAAGGCCATACATGCCACTGAGGACAGAAATCTATGTATCTTGTTCACCTCTCTACCCTTGGCACACAGAACAATGCCTGGGAAGTAGCAGGTGCTTAACTAAGTATGTTTGCAGAAGGAAAAATGGGTGTTAGAAAGAAGCAAAGAAGGAATATTTGACAAACATAAACAGTAGGAAGAGGTTACTTGGTGGGGATCAACTGATGTTAATCAAAAGATGTGTCCCCCCCACCCCCCTGCAAAATGTGACTCCCACTCTGTGGGAACATCATTCCTGTGCAGACTCCTGACCTCTGAGTGACCTGGAAGGAAAGCAGGGGAAGAGCTTAGACAGCAGGGCCCTCCAGAGCCACTTCCTGAGGCCACCCCAGTGCAGCCGGGCCCGGGGTGTTTTCTCTCTGTGTTGGAGATCTCCAGGGGAGGAGCCACCCCACTCCCACCCCGTGTCCATTGTGGTCAGGAAGTTCTCCTTGAATCAGGGCAAAAACCCTGACAGGGCAGCCTGTGTTCACTTCCTTTGAGCAGTGTTGCCAAGAGGAACGCCGGCTCGCCACTCCAGTTGTAAGACAAATGTCTTCTGGGCAGTGGGGAAGGACAGGGTTCCATGGCCCTTTCCAGCTGGCCTGGGCTCCAAGGAAACATGGGTACGGCTGGAGCAGGGCTCATGGTGGGGACTTTGGTCAAGAAGTTCATGCAGCCTGACAGGCCATTTATTCGAGACCCACAGGTGGAAACCATCACCTGGGAGGAAGAACCCTCCCACCTCTGGAACCCACAGCGCAGGCCCAGGCAGCTCAGAGGACCCTGTCCTGCTGTGGCCACAAACCACTGAACTTCCTGGGGAAGCCAAGGAAAGGAAGGCTTTACAAAGGAGAAGACAGGCTGGGGGCATTGACAGCAGGCAGTTATGATGTTTCCTGTGGCCAAGCTGGATCTAATTAGGAGATTCCTCATGTTCATGGTGTTTAGAAGAACTTGCTCCATGTCCCCTGCATGCCCATGAACATGGAGATGCCCCTGCTCCTCCCACTGCCTCCGGGCCTCCTCCCAGGGCAGTCCCTCACCCGAAGGGTCTCGAAGGTGTCCTCGATCTCGATGATCTGCTGGATGTTGTTGCTGATGGTGGAGATGACCCTGTCAATGAGGTGCACCACGCCGTTGGTTGCATGGTGGTCAGCCTTCAGCAGCCGGGCACAGTTGACGGTCACGATCTGCCCAGAGAAGGAGTGAGGGTGAGCAGTTAACACATCAGAGGCACAGTCTTGAAGCCCCAGGCAGGGAAGACACAGCACAGGATGGTGTTCCACAAGCTGTGGAACCAGAGGTCCGAGGAAGAGCAGGTGCAGGAGGCAGAGGATTACCTGCAGCTACGGCACCTGTGGGACCAAACCTCAGAAACCAGACCCCGTGTGGACCAGGAGTGAGCTCAGTGTGGGCACAAGGCAATCTGTGTGACGGGGATGCCCTACCCCATTGGGATAGTGGTGGATTTGGATGTCCGAGTTCTGGTACATGGAGGTGAGGGCCATGCCGTGTTTCAGCTCGTCCGTCAGGACCCGTCTGTTCACCATGTGGTAGCGAAGGGCGTTGAGCAGCTCGATGTTGACATTACTCACCAGGGAGTCCAGCACTTCCTAGAAGGTCAGTGTGACAGTTAGGGGGCTGCAGACCCCATGTTCAAGAGATGGGTCATTGCTATCCTGGCAAAGATGCTCTGAAGCCCCAGTGACCCAGGCCTCCATTCTGCCAAGGACCCCTCCTCAGAGAACACTGAGGTCTGTCTGTCCAGTTGGCAGCAACCTGGTGAGGTATATGTTAGCTCAAGTTCCCTGGCTTTGTCTGAGGGTTAAGAGAAAAGTTTCCTGAAATCACTACAGAATCTCATCCTTCATGCCCACCAGCCCGCCCCACTGGGGAGTAAGGCAGCCCCAGTAAGAGTCCCCTGGGCAGAGGAGGTCATCTCACAGCTGACAAGGAAGCCCAGGCCTCGTTGCTGGGGGCAAAGATGGTGAAGCTGCCAGGCCCTTCCATCTCGGGCCTCAGTTTCTCTGTGCGGTCCGTGTACAGCTGAGTGGTGGTCGATCCAACGACTCCCAGCGTCTCGTAAAGGTTGGAGAGTGGTAGGGCTGCAGGGGCAGAGGACAGAGGAGGAATGGGCCTGTGAGGCCACCCCCACCTGACCACACCTTCCCTGTCCATAGAGGACACACATCTGCAGGAGTGTGTGGCAGGCCTGGAGCCAGCCTACCGGTGGTTGGCGGGGCAGGGTTGGGGGGTAGAGGGGGGAGCGCCGAGAGGGGCTGAAGCTTGTCCCATGCTTCTTACAATAACTCGGTCAAATGCTTCCCTACTTGAACTCAACCAATGGGTAATTTTTGATCATTTTAACCACAGCAGAACAAAGCAAAGCTTTAGTTCACAGACATTTAGATAATACAGGCAGGAATGTACTGGTACACCAGAAATAGATATCCTAATTACAAACGAGTCTGACAGATTTATCTAGTTGTTGAAACTGGTTCCCAGAATGAAAGAACTTTGCAAGTCTTTGAGGTACTTGGTGTATTTACAAGTAGCTTAGGAGGCCTTCGCCTCACACCGTGAGCGTAATGTTCATTTTACAGGGCGTGAAGCTAAGGCTCGAGGTTGAGCTGCCCTTCTGAGGCCTTGCTCCTTTCCCATTCCATATTCCCCTCCTGGCCTTCCACTCAGGACAGGAACGCCATGGCCCAGACCATGCCCACCACACCTCCCTCGTGATATTGGCACCAACCAAATTGTCCCCTTCCTTTTAAATCTGTCTCACGTTCTCAACTAATAAAATAGCACATATTTCAAAGTTTTAAAAAATCTCCTCTGTATCATCCCTGGTGTGTATGGAACTAAAAGGAAGGCTCTGATGAAATTCACAGGTGCCACGCAGTCCTTGGCCTCATGTGGCCATTCGTGGCACCTTTGTTGACTGTGGGTAGGCCCGCCTGGATTGCCACTCTCCTCCCTACAGAACTCCGATGGGCCAAGTTTCCACAGAGCGAGGTGGAGGTGACGTGGCGCTCCCAGCCCAGCCGGGGACCAGGCCTATCCCATCTGCTCTCTAGCAGGGCTGCTCAGAAGCGCTGTGTTTAGAATCACTCCCAGCCCACAGCCATCAAGGCCAGGAGCCTGAGAAGAGCATGGACAGGTGGTCAGAACTGGAGTCTGTTCCACCCCCTTGTCAAGGGGATCAGCTCAAACAGGAGGGAACAGTAGGAAACTTCAGTTTTCAGCTTCCACCTTCTGGCCCTCATGGAGCCTAGAGGCCAGGGAGCACATGGGGGGAAAGTCCACACAGCTCATCCCTCCAACCCCCACTCAGGCTCTGCTGCCTCCATCTGCACCAACAGGCAAGGCCTGGCTTACTCACCTGCTGGGCAGCCCTTCTCTCCCGGGACCTTTTCATATCCAGGACAGCACTCGTAGCTGATGACTCTGCAATGAGACACACAAACGCAGTATTAGCAGGGCGCCCCTCCTCCTCACAGGCCAACAGTCCTCTCTCCTGGAAGAATGGCCTCCACCAACGAGGAGGGGAAATGGCGGGTAAACATCCTGCTCACGGAGGAATTGTTCAACTGTCATGTCTGTGCCTTTCATTGGCAAGGGAGCTTGTCACTCCTCCTTGGCTTTGCAGAATATTCCCGACGGCACCAAGAAATCCACCACCTGGGAATGGTCAGGGGACTGTGGCAGCACATTCAACAGTGGGATCTGAATATACCAAGAGCTTATATCTCCAATGTAACCAAGAACTTATATCTCCAATGTAATACCGGGGACCCGGCAGTTCCCGAGAGGCCGCGGGGAAGAGCAGAAAGAGCCCTGGACCTCTCCAGGCAGCCCCGCCTCATCTCTGGGACTCAGTTTCCTCATCCGTGGAAACTATGTGTGTTTTGTGTGATGGTCATTGGATTAAATCTCTCATGGCCTTCTAGCTCTCCATTTAATAACCAAAAGGATAGCATGTATATGATCAAGTTGTTCTCAGTCTTTACAATCAAACTTTAAAAATTATAAAAACAAAGCTCCTGTTATCAAGATGCTTTTAAAAAAATTTTAAATTAAAAACCAAATTTTAATCAAGGAAAACATTTATATGGTTTCAAATGGAAAATATGCAAAGGATTACATAGCAAAGTGTTCCCCATCCACCTTAATCCCTCGACAATCCAATCAACCTTCCAGGAGGTGAGCAATATTGCCAGTTTGCAAGTCTCCTTGTATTTGGAGGAACAAGACTGGCAGTAGACAGTTTTACATGTTGAAATCATTTGGCAGAGAAACTTAAAACTTTCTCTTGTGCTAACCCAGACCAGTCCATCTTGGAATATTTACGTCCTTCCTGAGGTCTGAAACAGAGCTTCAGCTAACCTGGTATTCTGGGGAAGCCCCAAGAATTTCAAATATCATTGCAAGGAAGTCGCTGTTCTAAAAGCCTACACCTGAAAGACTTGCTTCACATCAAATCCCCCAGTGCTGCCTAAGGCCACCCCTGCACTGGCAGCGCGGGCACAGCCCCTCCTCGGCAGCCTGGAACTAACGGCAAACAGCCATGTCCTGCCCCTCCCTTGGAGACAGTAGAGGTCTCAGACTGGATTTTCCACAGAACAGCTCACCGTTCTCTCAGGGGCTGTTTTATGACATCACCAGAAGAGAAGCAGGCAGATCGGAAAGAAACAGGGCTTGCAGTGGGGGCGGGTGCTTTCAAAGAGCCCATACATTCTGCTCTGATTAATCCACTGGAGTCATCTCAGGGAAGCCCTGGTGAGTCATGTTCATCTGTTATCCAAGGTGGTGTTTCAGAGACGGACTGGCTAGGATTCTCAGGCTGCTGGGGAGCTAGGCGTCATTGGCCAGAAATGGCTGAGGTGACAAGCCATGCACATTCTTCTTTGTCCTGTTCTCTCCATCTTTCTGCCTTTCTCCTCCCCCTTTTCTCTGGCCCTCCTCCCATCCTGTTCCTCTCTAATCTGTCATCCCTACACTTCTAAGGCTAACCAGGTTGGTGGTCTCAGGACTCAGCTTGGCTGACCCACAATTTTATCTTTAAAACCTAAAGTAAAATTTGATGACTACTCAACCTCTCAAAGACAGTGTGGTGTAATAGAATAAGTACAAGAATTAGAAGACTTGTATGATCCATCAGTAACTAGCAAGATGACACTGAAAGTCCATTCTCTCTCAGTCTCAGTTTCCTGATCTATAAAATGGGATGAAGTTAAACTAGATGATCTCTAAGGTTCCTCACAATTTCACACTCACAATTCTAGTCAATGGGATTATTTCTGGGGGGAAGAGGAACTCTATTTCAAAGAAGGAGAGTGCCAGCTTCTCCCAGCTAACCCTAGGGAGAGCTCCAAGCCTTGACCCCACAGGACCAGGGGACACCCATGCGTGGGATCCCCGGCTTTCTGTGATAAATACCAGGGTTCTCTTCTGGGGTACAGGGTTAGGGTTAGGCCAAGCCCCCCAAAGTTTAGTTTCTTCCAAAAGTGCCTGGGTAACATTCCATGAAGTTGGAAAAGCATAACTGGAGGACAAGTCTTCTCCTCAAAGCCTTCCTTCTTTCTGGGACCCTTCTATACATGGGCGCTACACACTCCATGCCTTGGAGCCCAGCCACGCTGGCCCTGGTGAGCCATGTGACTCATCAATGACTCTTCTTCCAGGGTGTTAGCACCTGAGTTCCATCCCAAAAAACCACAAGAGAGCTCAACAGCTCAGGTGACTTCATCAGGAATTCACTGAGGACAAAAGAAAACCAACTGCCCAAGTGTAAACTGGTTCCTGTGGCCAAGTGTCTGTGCGGGTGGGGGAAGTGGTGAGAATGACAGGAGAAACAGGGCTGGGGAGGAGGGACGGATCTAAGCCGAAAAGTCTCAGCGTGCAGGAGGATACATAGATGGAATCAGAAAGCTGCAAGGACTCTGAGGCACAATGGAGTTTCCAATTCCTTTCCCATTGCTCTCAACAAAGCACATATTTGGGGGAAAGCTGACTGATTTGGAAAGTTTGACACTGAGAGGACACAGGTTTCTCTCCAATGTGGTCAGAGCTAACCCTTGTCATCACTCACTGTGCCCGTCCAGGTGGGCTTTCTGCACCCATGTTCCCCAGCAGCCAGGTGTGGGTGGCACACTATGCCCAGCAGGGGCTCAGTCCCCCAGCTGAAGGCTTTTTCCTGGTTCTCTACCAGGAAGCTTTCTCCTAATCCTCTCGCCCTGCTGACCTCTCCCTCCCCGGCCCTCCTGCTGCCCAGTCTGGCATCCAGGCACTTTCTAGGTGAGCAGGTGTCAGCCGTGCCTCTCAGCCTGAGCCTGGCAGCCCTGTGGGTTGAGATCTGCCACAGATGGCAGTTTCCCTGCTCCCAGCTGCCCCAACAATACCAGCTCTCCTCAGAGCCTGTCTGCTTGGTCCAGAGAAGCAGAGAGCAGCTGGAAACTAAAGACTGAGAAGACGGTCCATTGAGACAATCTTGACCAAATCTTTCTGGACAAGCAGTCTCTGTTTTCTGGCCCTGGAGAGAATACACATGCTGTGGGGAGATGGGGCTGGGGGCAACCATAGGGACATGGGCCTGATGCCATCTCTCTAGGATGAAGGCAGCAAAGGATAGAGACCATGGGGAGCCCCCATCATCTATGTCTCCCTAGTTCATGAGCTTCTCGGTGTAGAGAGGACCAATTTGTTGGTCTTTGAATTGAACCTCATCAGCAAAAGCTGTTCTAATTAAAGGCTCCTCGCTCTCCTTGGCCTGACAGTCCAATAAGTAAAAACCTTAGGTCAGAAAAGGCAGGAGACACTAATTTTTTTGTTCTAGCTTCTCTGGTCAGAAGAACAAATTTGAGGAAGAAAGTGAGGGAAGGTGTCTGATTTAAAAGGGCAATTGGAGAGGGTAAAAACGGAGTGTAAATCCAAGGTCTAAGAACAGAGATGCGTGGGAAGCTCTCCTTCAGCCCCCTCCAAAATGTTTACTCGTGATTGGATTAAGAAAGAATTATTGGTGTTTTTCTCCCTAAATAATCTTCCGAGAAGTTAATGTAATAAGTTAAAACAATCACTCTCTCCCAAGTATGCTTCATGCTTTTGGCTGTCTGCCGTGGCTGTAAATACTCTAGAGATGGACTAGCCCCTGGATGTAGGTGGAGCAAGGAACGGAGCCTGAGAGCCGGTTTCCTGTGACAGAAGGTAAACCATTCAGTGTGTCATGATTTCCAAGAGGAATCCCAGAGCAAACACAGACCAACATTGTCTAGACATCCAACATGCCCCGCAGCCGGGCTGCCTGGAGTGGTGTACTTCTACACTGCTGGCCTGGGAAACTCAGCCGAGCTTTCTTGGGCCTCCCAGGAGAAAATAAAAATGTTGAGCCCGCTGGTGAAAAAGGGCTTGTTTTAACCTAAGGTCCATCCCCAAAGACCTCACCACTACCCCATTCACCAGGGTATAGATTGGTTAGTGATGAGACTGTCTTCAGAAAATGTAGTTGTTTTCTTGTGGGAATCTGTGTGTTTTGTGAGGTCACCTGGATGGTGACCGTGTCTCCTCAGTTCCCATGCCCTTCATCATCTCACCAGGGATGTTGGGGAGGCCCCTCGTAGCAGGGGATCAGAATGATACCAGACTGGGGGTGAGCAACCAGGAGAAGGTTGGTGACTCTGGGCCAAATGAGAAGGCCTTCTCCCTGGGGCCCAAAGCCACAGGTTGTGGGGCTGTAGAGAGAAATCTGGGGCAGTTCACCCAGGCCCTTTAGGGCTACTCACTCGTGGACCACTGACATTAACCACAAGCCTTAATTCTCCCTGGGGCAGGAAAGTAGAGTAGCAGACCTCCCCACTTACTAGCAGGTAACTTTGAGAGGCTCCTTAGGCTTTCTGAGCCTGTCTCCCAATACTGATCTGACAGGGCAATTGTGAGAACTGAATGAGCTTACATAGTCCTGATATGTACTAAGTGCTCAGTTGTTGAGCTTCTTCTAAAAAAACTCCAGGTATACACTTTAAAATTGAAATTAGATTAATAACTTCATTGAGTCCTACAAGAGACCACTGATCAAATCACATTGTAATAAATCTCTCGTAACACATCTATATGACTCAATAGTTAGGGCCTGTATTATTTTCTCATTGTTGCTGTAACAAATTATCACAATTTTAGTAGCTTATAAAAACACACATTTATTATCTTACAGCTCTGGATGTTAAAGTCAGAAATTGGCCTTATCCATTCCTTATCTTTTCCAGCTTCTAGAGGCTACCTGCATTTCTTGGCTTGTGGCCGCATCACTCCAACTTCAGTTTGCATTGTCACATGTCCTTCTCTAACTCTGACCCTCCTGCCTCCCTCCTGTAAGGACCCTTGGACTCATCTGATAATCCTGGATAATCTCCCCCTCTCAAGACCCTTAATTTAACCATATCTACAAAGTTTCTTTTTCCTTGTAAGGGAACATGTTCACAGGTTCAGAGATTAGGATGAGGACATCTGTAGGGGGTCATTATTTTGCCCACCACAGGGCCATTCCCCAGATGGTATATGGATCCACAAAAATACTCAACAGAACAAAATTCCATGTCAGCTACGCTGCCTCCTAGGAGTTTGCAGAATGGGATAGAACCTCCAGGAAGCCCTGCCAAACAGAGGTGTTTGGTGTACGACAACCCTTGATGTTGGGTGTACAACAAATCTCAGCTATTTTGGAGCAGATTTCCCATGGGTCCCAGCTGGCTGGACAGGGAATATGAATTAGGAAAGGAGGTGCTGGTGTGTGTCTGGGGACAGCCTGGCTTCCCTAGATAGCTTCTCACCATATTCTTATTCCTCGTGTGACCAAGGTTGTGGGTTACAGGAAAGGGAGGCCAAGGAGGGCTCTTCTTCAGCGTCACTGTAATGTCTCTGGCTGCCCCACCACAATGAGAGCTACTGGAAATAGCCCTGCCAGCTGATGAAAGCTCAGCCATACACTGGCTGGCTTTGTAAGAGACACATCTCTAAGCTTTAATGCAGCGCTGAAGAAGCATTAATATTTCAGCCCCTGGGCAAAGCACTGCTTGCTACTAGAGAGAGGGGGGTGTCCTGCCAGCTCATCTTGGCTCTGGAGGAGGGCTTTTGTGCTCCTGAGATGTGTTGCTTGTGAAACAACTTCAAGACTTTTGGAACGGACAGCTGCCACTCCAACCTGCCAGCTCCCACTGGCCTCCCGGTGCCACGTTTATGATGTCTGAGCTCCTGCAATGACTAGTACAGTCTCATGATGTCAACTCCGACTTGGCTGCTAACTAGGCCTCCCTCTCACCGGGGTTTGCACAAAGGAGTCCTGTTGAGAGGCAGGGAGGCTTCCTGACCACAATTTCCTGCACCACCGCTCAAGCTGCTGCATGTAAAAATTTTATGGTTGCTGATCAGACTGGAGCCTAAAATCAGAGTGGGATGCCGTCTCCCTCATAACTCTCTTTGTCTGGTTAGCTATTGTATTACTCTGGTACTCTTTAGGGTCTGAAATAAAAGCTAACTTAAATTTCCAAGTAATAAAATTCACTCAAGTTACTAAATAGAGGCCCACTGGTAACCGCTTCCTGTAATAAAATCCATATGCTGGCTTGACAAATAGCACCAAAGACTCTGGTTCTTCTCTTTTAGGAAATGCAGAAAAAGTTATTGTCTGGGAATGAAGTCATATCCCCTGAGAGGCGTGCTAAGTGTGGCCAGTGCCCTCCCTCCCTCCATGGAGGTGACTCCAGGTTCCTGGGTCTCTGTGTGACCTGACACTACAAAGTCTTCACAAACTCCCCATCCTCTCCCCTCCCCAACCCCTGCACTTGGTGTCGCTTGTCTGCTTTCAAGTTCAAGTTCTCCTTGGTCTTGGGCCTCTTGGTGACCTGTGCTGTCTCCTTCCCTATGACACTTTGCACCCTTTCACCCCAATACACACTTCTTGCTCCAGCCTCCTCCCTGGGGTCTTGCTGAGAAAGTTCCCACTGCCCAAATTTGCCCCCCACTGAGAGAGGCCTCTGTCCAACCACCCCCCTACACCCCATTTACCAGTCTGGTCCTCACCCACATAAATGTGCTTAGGGACCCATTTTCACCAGGATGACATCAATTCCAGCCAGCACAGCTCTCTCCCCCTCCCTTCCTGATCACTCCTGGCACTTAATTCCTGGGGATCAGATGGCAGCTCTGACCTGGGCCTCGGTCCTGGGCACACCAGCGAATGGTGAGGCTGATCTTTCTCAGCTCTCTTGGGGACAACGGAGATAAGTTCAACTGCTTCTTCTGTCCCTCCCTGGGTTCTCTGGACCTCTCCCAACTCTGCTCCACCATCCTGACATGCACATAGTGTTCCAGGAAGGGACCCTCTTGCCCCAGATCATGAAGTTTTATATCAACTCATGTTTTTCTATCCCCATTTCCTCTTTTGAAGCTGCCTGAAGCAAAGGCCACACTGAAAAGTTGAAAGTACATATTGTCCCCTCTGGCTTTGTAAGGCCAGGCTGATGGCTGGGCCTGGCACTGGGCTCTGCTTGACTCCACTGTATACCTTGTTTTCTGCACTCACACCCTACCCACCTATTCCCTTTCCCAGTGCCCGGGATGCCCTGCCCTCACTGCTGTGAGGTGATTGCACCATCACGTGGCCACACTCAAAGCCTAACATGCCCAGAGGGGAAGACTGGGTCATCAGGACACTGGCCAGCACACCACTGTGCCGCCTGTGCCTTGTCCTGGCACACAGATGGAGAAGGGCGCAGGTACAAGGGCCAGTAAGCCAAGGCAACTCACCACCAACAGCCGTGTCAGCCTGGGAACTGCCGGGGAACATTATCAGTCTGCTGTTAACTATTCAGGCAAATGCCTCAACACAGGGCCGCCTGAAATACCAGGGCCGATGCCACCCTGCTGCCAGCTTGACATCACATTTCCATTTTTAGGGAAACTGGTACTGACACAAAGGCAGAGCTCTTTGAAGCCCAGACTCTGACGTGCAGAAGAGCTGTGTGCTTGGTACAGATGCTCTGGTCACCTTCCAAGAAGCAATTATATGGGGCTTGGCTTGGTGTTGAGTAATTAACTGTTTATTTAAGCAGATAAGTACGCACATGGGAAAAAATCAGAGTACTAAAGGTTTTCTTTCTTTCTTTTTTTTTTTTTAACTTGAGCACCAGGAAAGGATGTGTGGTCCATCATTTGCATAATCTCTTTTGTCCATAGCAGAAGAATTATCCCTGGGTGTTTGTTCACTGAACCCCGAAGGTGTGTCCTCCTAGCTCACTCAACCCTCAGCTTTGAAGCTGGGCTTGGTCAGGTGGGAACCCACTGTCCCGGACCTGCCCTTGACAGGCTCCCAGGGGGCTGCTGGCTTCTCCCCTAACACCCTTGATTCATACTAGGATGGACTAACATAATTAGGATCACAGTTGGGATATTCATTTCCATTTTAAAGGAAGAGCATTTTCCCTTCCTTCAGTTGGCTATGAAACTGAAGGAGATATCTGCTCAAAAGCAATGTCACAAACAATACTTAAAAAACCCCAAACATGGGAAGGTGTTCAAGATAGTAGCTTAGAATCTCATAATCCTTCTCTTATGAGACAAGAGGAGGGTCAGGCCCTCCCAAGTGGCTCAGGAGGTTTCACACAGCACATCTTCCTGTCTGCAGGAGAGAGCCAGCTTTGAGATCTGTTGACAGTCGGCGCCAACGCAGATTAGGTTTCCACGAAATTCTGTTAGAACATGCACGCCGCCCCGTTCCCACCAGGCAGCAGGTGGCTGAGTGCATGCGCCTCCCTGCATGCTGACAGAGGCACCAACAAGCCCCGCTGTAACCACATCGGTCCACACCCCACTGGCACTCTCACTTCTGTTTGTGTGGCCTAGATTTGCAAGTTCTAGGGGTAATAAGAATAGCAGGTAGCCTCTCACGTGCATTATTTCATTCAATCCTCCTGTAATCCCATATGGTCTTCCTATTGTTATTTCCATTTCACAGATGAGGTAACTGAGGGCTCCAAGGTAAAGCAACTTGGAAACAGGGAAGCGGCAAAGCCGGGGTTTGAATTAGGGAGTCTGAGCCTATATTCTTAAGATGCTATGCTGACTCATAATTGCATATTTCTAGGCGCTTTAAGTCTTTCTGGGGTGTTTACCTCAGAGCAGGAGTGGTACATAAATCCACCACAGGCTGGTGGCATCTCCATAACGATAATATTTGTATCATTTAGTGAGGATTAAAAAACTCACACACACACACACACATACATGCTTTTTGTAATCTCAGATCAGCCCTGAAAAATGTATCCAAGTCTTGTCAGGAGCCTTAAAAATGCCAAACAAAACTGGCCAGCTTACTAAAACTGCCACTCCCAAGCACATGGCTCCCTGACACGTTTGCACACGCATCTTCCAGGCTCCCCAGGCAGCCTGACCGTTCAGAAGGCTGGCCCAGGTCTGAGGGGACCTGCAGCTGGCGGACACGGAGCCCAGCCTCCTTGGTGGCTGGTGGTCTTGGGAGGTCACAGATACTCACGTTGATTTGCCACAGATTTTCCTCTGGTACCACTGCTTGCAGTTGGTGAAGTACTTTTTGTTGGTGCCGATGAGCTTCTGCACAGCACACACGTTGGGGCTGCAAAGAAAGCAGCAGCAGCGTTAGCAAGATGGTCAGCATGTCCACCCCGCCGCCATGTCCTCCCCACCCCGTGGGCCCTCCTGGCTCATTTGAACATTCCAGATGTGGAGAAGATACAGTCATTTCAGTCTTGGTACCAGACGGTGGCTTGGGGCAGACGTGGATCCTCCTGACCTAGATTTCCATCAGCTTCCTAGAAGTTTCCCTCCAGATTAAAAATTGCCAAAGTAAATCACACATGGACATAACTTTCTCGTGTAAGTATCTTTCTTTGACATGGACATTGGGTACATGGAAGTAAAAGCATCTTAAATGTTTTTAGATTGCACGTTACCAATTGAGATAACTGGCTAAGTAAAAGCTGTGGGTTTGCTAAGTAAATAAAGCCACATCCTGAGAAGCCCCCCGCCTATCTCTGCATCTCCACCCACACTGGCCTGTGCTCTAACCTGTCATCCCAGTGACCGGCGGCCTGGTCCGGGTCCCTGCACCTCCCAGGCAGCTCCACACACATCCTCTGCATCCCTAGGCCAGCTGCCTGGTTCCCAAACACAACCTAACCAAGTGCCACCCTGGAAACTAGAGGGCACAGTTGGCTGCTGTCGGGACCTTGGCAAGAGACGCTCTCCCGCTGAACTCTGTCATTCATACTTAGGCCCCAGCTCCAGTCTGACTTCCCCCAGAAAGCCTTCTTCCGGCGTCCCAGGTGACACTCTTCTTCTAACTCTGACCTGGAACATTCTGGATGTGGAGAAGATACAGCCCTTGTTTGATCCTGGACACCAAGCAGACTCCTACAACTGAGCAGCATGTGTATGTCTCCTCTCTTCAACTACCTTCAAAGAGCCTTAAGGGCAGGAGCTCTGCCTCATTCTTTCTTTTATGTTCTAGATGGAGCCTAGCGCCACGCCAGGGTGAAAGAGCAGCTTGGAATGAACTTGAATGAACAGAATGAAAATACAGTGGAACCTTGTTTCTCGAACTTAATTTGTTCCAAAAGGCTGTTTGTGAAGCGATTTGTTCGAAAACGGAATCATTTTTTTCCCATTAGAAATAATGTAAATTGACCTTCAAGTGATTCCGTTTTAACCTTTCTCATATACATGCCTAATGTACTGTTTAATTTATTGAACCATCCCCTACTAGCCTTAAAGGAATTTTTCTGCCTCAGAAATGCTATAACTGATTTTCCTTCATCCAAGCAATAAGTTTTTCTACCTATTCAATTGCCTGTGATTGTTGTTTTGTGAGCACTTTCACACCCTTAGCAACATTAGCACTCTTGATGGCCTCTTTCTGTTTTAAAACTGTGCTAATCACCCATTTCACCAGCAACAAAAGCATTCTCTCCTTTGTTGCCTGAGAGACACTTTTTGTCATGCTGAGGTATCAGCATGAAAGGGCTGTCAGGTGGAAAACTGAAGTTTTGGTCGACAACAGAAGCATTTTTTGTCTGTGAACAACTTGGTGGAAAACAGAATTGTTCGAGATGGTTAACATCCAAGAACCAAGTTTGACTGTACTGCTCCCAGGGCCACCCAGTTCAGAAGGATCCTCGGAAACTCTGAGGAGAAGTCATGTGCAAATGCCCTTGGGTTCTGCTGAGAAGCCTTCTTTCCCAGAGCGATGGGGTTCTGGTTTTGTGTATTTTATTCTAGCATCTCAAGTCCTGACCCAAACCATGCGCAGGCCATGTGGTAGCAGGGCCTTTATTAGGCTCCTGGGCAAAGAGGTAGATGTGGTGGCCACTGGGAGGGGGGGTCTCCCTGAGCTGGAGGCAGGCAGTTCATCTGGCTGAATCACCAGTCAGAGGAAAGCAAAGCAAAGAGGCTGCGGGCTTTCCCATAACCTCTGTGCCCACAGAAGGTCAGGTATCATTCTTTCATATCAATTCCTCTGTTACTTTAAAATGCAACCAATAGGCATCATTGGACGTGCACGGTATTTTTTAGGAAGTCATTGATGAGAACATGGTCAGCTCTCAAATACCCACTGCCAGTTACTGGGCCACAGAGCAGGCTGGCCCTTTATTTCTCCACCCAGGCGGCTGTCACCTCTTGTCCAGGTTGTGGTTCAGGAGGCAAAGGTGAGTAAGCCAAGAAGGCACCGTAAATATTACTGAGTGAATGTCAGAACCTGAGGGCCAGGGAAGATAAGGCTGGAGAGGAAACCACAGGCTTGCAGGGAGGAGAGCCCATGTCCCCTTAGGCCTAGCTGTTTTGGCCAAATGCCCGCAGCTCCCAGAGGATTTTAACAAGAAGCCACCCTGCTTCTGCTTGCTGTCTGGGACTCACAGGTTACAGCAGTCCCCACATAACCCCTGGAGAGTGCCTGCTGGCCACACTCCAGCCCTAGGTGTACGAACTCAGAAGTTCTTCTATCTGACCAAGCAGGAAACAATTACTGTCAAATTCCCTGCAACTTTCCGTAGGCGTTTGGCAAATCTTCATTGAGTCTCTTGTGGATGTGGCTTTAACATTCCTCTGAGTGAGTTTCCACCGCTGCTGCCTTTTGAGACAGGAGCAGAGGCTGGGGGTTGCTGTGACTCCATATTCCCCCCACATCTGGGTGAGAGGGGTGGGCTGTGCACATAGGGAATTGATGCTGAAGTTTAACCAAAATGGGCAAGCCACTTCTGGACCTTCAGCCTCAAGCACAGCGGCTCTGCTGTTCAACTTGGACTTGAAATCCAGTGCCTCAGGAAATTCAG